>NC_140571.1:27704655-28904655 GCF_057381845.1 Rhamphochromis longiceps
CTTTGCCGTCTCTGTTTCTGGCTCGTATAGACTCAAACAGTCTGAATAGGTTCAGTCGTCTCATCATAGGTTCATTCTCGTTGGTCCCTCTTGTCTCACTCCGGGTCCTCAGGTTAGTGCCAGTCTTTGTTTGGTCGTGACTTTGATTCTGGCCTTGCAGGAGTTCTCGGACTTGTTTCAGTGTTGTGGGTCTCGTGTTGGTTTTGTGAGTCTTTAAATTAAGATTAGTCCAGATCTTAATTGTGATTTTCCTTGTTTGAATCTTGCCTGGTGGTCTTTTTGCTGTGGGTGTTTCTCAGGCTAAGCTTCATCCCTGTTTGACGACAAAGATGTTTGATTGTGAAACCATGTTTGTGGAATTCTCTTCTTTCCTGTTTTTGTGGAAATCCACATAAACTGGTTGCTGCCTGGGAGGAACTGTAGCACAGATCATTGACTTTGTGTTTCTGGATCTAAAAGCGCCTGCTGATTTCTCTCTGTCTCTGACCTAATTTTGCACTTAGGCTGCGGATGTTTTTTTCCTGCCCTGCAGGTCCAAACCGTCAGGAACCCGAAGCCTCGAGCTGCCGCCGTCTGAAACTAATGACTGGCAGACTGGCTGAGATGAAGACGCAGCTTCCTCTGAGGGCTGCGCCGCTGGTTTTCTGTTTTTGGCTGTTGTGACTTTGATATAAATGCAGGGAGCTGTGACATCAGCCATCTGTTTTCAGCAGTTTACATCTTTAAGATGACGACCGAATAAGCAGTTGTTGCCTATCCTCACTGACGCACCCAAACATAAATGCACTATACACAGGAAAACAGAGGGTTGGTTGACACCAAGGCAGAGGAAGATCCGCAGCAGCAACTGAGCCCAGAAATGTATTCATGTGGACGTAGAAAATAAAGACACGTAGATGTTTCTACCTGGTCACATTGAAACAGAGCATTCAGTCGGGCTCTGTTTCAGGGCTCTTTAATGATTGGATGCTGTAATGTTCTTTATAATGAGAGCAAGACTGTAGGCAGTGAGGACTGAACACTTCAGCCCAGATGATGGTTTTCTCTCTCTGTGTTCTGCAGGATCGAACCAGACGGGTTTCCTGGGCGCGCTCAAAGACAGCCCAGCCAGATATCCTTCCCCATGGACAGTTTCAGCTCCTTTTTATTCTGAAAACAACTTTCAATTGTTCACATGCAAAATATTCCTCCTTCTTCTTTTACTCCATCTTGGTGCAGCCCTTCAGACCATCCTCTGTCTGAAACAAGCTGTTGTAGCTCCTCCCCCTGACAGCCCACTCTCTACTAGCCTCTGGAAGCCTGTTGAGGGGCAGCACTCGGTGCTTTTCCATTGTAAGTGTGTAAGGAGCTGATGGAGGACACATTCAGATATTTTCATAGAAAAATAAAAACAGGTTCCATTTGAAGACTGTGAACTTAAACATGCCTCGTATTACAGGAAGGTTTGGACGCACTCGTACTCTTTAGTCATTTTACATTTTCCATAAATGATTGCAAGCATTTAGTTTTGGTTCTGTAATATCAGCACAGTCATGGCCACGTTCACCTCCTCAAGCATCTACAGTCTGATTCATTTGGTGCGCAGCCATAAAGACACCAGCCGGTCCTCCATCACTGACGTGCATTACATTTAACATCAGGTTAGTTTGTGTTTCTTACAGTAATTGTTCTTCCGGCTTCTCAGTTGTGATTTTTCCAGTTTTGTTGGAGAAATAAAGAGTAGAGTCTGCCTGCAGCCGCCACAGAAAATCAAACCCGGGCGTTAATTACCCCTCATACGGCTTCCTTCCAAAATCAATCCGTCTGTTGCTGTCACCATCAGCTGTGACCACTGGTCAATATGTCCCACAATGTACTGCCAAGGTCAAATTCGCTGACCCTGTCACACCAGAAACAGTAAATCTTCTGTTTCTGCCATTTTCAGTTTTTACTGCAAATAAAATCACTTCAGTTCGTTAATGCAGACGCACAGAAATCCTCCCGTAGCTCCACTTTATCCCCCATCCAAAGACCCGAGTCAGTCCTTGACCCTGCTCTGCACCGTCCTGGAGGTGGTGGTGTGTTTCTTCTCCATTTGGTCCATTGTCGGCCTGTCAGGCTTCCACACCTACCTGATCAGCTCCAACCAGACCACCAACGAGGACGTGAGTATACCTGAGGTTCGAGGACCTAAACGTGAAAAGGGCCTGCAATGTTTCTGATACTCTTGTCTGGTCCAGATTAAAGGGTCCTGGTCCACCAAACGAGGGAAGGATAACTACAACCCGTACAGCTACGGGAACATCCTGACCAACTGCTGTGCTGCCCTCTGTGGACCTCTACCTCCCAGGTCAGTAACCAGCTCTAAAAACAGGACTAGACTCTGTGCTTATAATCAGGACTAAAACCAGGAATACAGAGAGTTATGTGCAGGGCTAAAGGAGATTAAATGAAGAATTGAGAGTAGGAGTAACTCTGGGCTGCTCTGAGGTGAAACTGATCAAAGTCTGAAATCCAGCATGAGCTCTGCACTGATCACTGAAGGTGTTACTAAAATCAGGACCGACTGATAGTTTTCAGGAATACATGAAATGAATCCCAGTCTAAGAAGGATTAAATAGATCAGGATTATAAAAGACTTAAGTGCACTGACATTAGTCCTAAAACAGGGCTCAAATTTAGACTACAGTTAGGACTAAAAACAGGATTAACATTTGAACTAAAATCAGCACTGAAACCATGACTAAATTAAGCACCAAGCTTAGAACTAAAGTCAGGACTAAAGAGAGTTCTTCAGGACTTTACTTTGAGCTAAAATTGGGAATAAAAAATCTGGAGTACTTTGCATTGTATTTAGAAATGACCTGTAATCACTGTAATCTGTGCTTAAAGCTGAACTGAGGTCAGGATTGAAATGACTTCAGTAATAAACAAACAGCCGTGTTGTTGGATTCGATGGCTGGAGCTTTGCAGCCTCAGTTGTTTGTTCCTGGAAGTCGGAGCTCCAAGAAACAAACAAGCTTTTCTTTCTTGGTTTACGCCTGAAAACTTTGCCTTGCTGCTCCTGCTGAAGCTGCTGATGTTTCGCTCTGCCGGTCTCTGAACATAAAGGTGCTTCAGGCGGTCTCTCTTCTTCCCCCTCCTCTCCGCAGACGCCAAGTTTCTGTGTTTAACGAGGACAGTCTTCAGCTGAGACCTTGCACAGAGTAATTACAGCCCTCACGGCTTCCCGTCTCTCAGCTGACTGTCGGCTCGTCTTCTGCACAGAATTAATCAAAAGAACGATCAGAGCGGCCGAGCGATGGCTCTCCTTCATCGTTACCGCCTCCTCGCCGCTTCCATGAGCTCCTATGTTTCCATCCCACCTGCCGTATATCATCATTACAGCGGGAGACCTGGGCTGGGACTCTGCGACACGCTGCTGATACTTTTTATCGGTTTGTCAAAGCAGCTGATCGATGACGTCTTGCTCAGCACAAAGTTAAGCTTTGGTTTCTAACTAAGCGCAGGAACAGACACAGACCGCATCCCAGTGCTTTTAATTATCTGATATATATACTGCATACTCGCCTTCTTTTATTCTCTGTGCTGTTGATCATTTCACCTCTGGTCAATGAGCTTCTATTGACTTCAGGGCTAACATCAGGTCTGTCTGCTGTGAATTTAAAGCTAAACAATCAAAAAACAGGATTAAGAGATTAAATAATCTGAACAGAATCAAACTGATTCCGGACTAAAGTTGGAACTAAAAGTAGAAATCATTTAACATTAGCTCAGGACTGCATTCATCACTGAAGCTAAAGCCAAACAGAATAAACTAATCAGGGTTACAGTCAGGAATGCTAGTACCTGACTTCAGCACTTAGCAGGACTAAGATCTGATTTGTGGTCTAAATGAAATAAATGAACCGGTGAAATCAGGACTAAGTCAGGCCTGCAGAGCACTCTTCAGAGAATTTTTGCAGTAAGCCCCAAAAGACACGACGGTTAGCACTAAAATCACTCATCCTTTGAACAGGATTGCATTAATATCCTAATTCAGGACTAATCCATACAGAGAGCAGCAAACAGTTAGTCCAACACAGAATTAGATAAAAGAAAAAAATTAAGCCGAGCAGCAGAAAGTATCTGTGTGCAGCTTGAGTGATCAGATCCCTGCAATGTGCACGGACTGTAAATTTCATTCTTCAGGAGCTCTCAAAGGAAACGTTGATCGGCCGGCCAGAAGCTTTTCTTGTCTCTCAGTCGCTCTGTGATCCGGCTGCTTTTAAAAAAATGACTGTTTGTTTTTGCAAATGAAATTTCTCTTTTTGTTGTCGTTAATCTTTGTGAATGTTTTTGAAATTATCTCCAGGAAAAATGTTTTGTAATATTTTCACATTTTTTCAGGTTTTTCAGGTTTGATCGTTGATCCGGCTCACTGAAGGACGCCTCTTATTTACTAAACATCGTTTATTGAATGAATCCAACTGAAAAGAGTCTCGAGTGTTTTAAACAGTCAGTGAAGAATGTTGTGTAGAGAAGTGTTGGTGTTTGCAGCCCGGTGCCTCTGTGGAGATTCAGTTAAAGAGAAAACTGTGAAAAGAAAACAGTGACGAAGGGTTTTCCTCTGTGTCCGTGTTGTTTCGTCCTCTGAGGTCACAGACGGAGGAGACGAGGCTCTGATGATGCGTCCAGACGGGTCAGCAGGAGCTCTCTGACGAGGCACCAGCTTTAATATTAATATTAATAATGATGATGATGTGTAACAGCGAGCTGCCTCTGGGAGGATATGCAAGGAGGATTTTCAAAGTAAAAGGATGATGAGCATATGGAGCCTCATTATACAGTCTGCTTGTTTACTCATGGCTGGCTGCTCGCAGCGTTTGAACATGTCGACTCCACCTGCTTACAGGGCGACAGGTGGCGGCGTCCATCTGCATGCTCACAAACACAAAAACACACGTTTCAGGTCAAACTCACTTTTCCTGCAGCCACAGACTGATTTATTTAGCTGAATCTCCCAGATCGAGGTCGCCTGGATGATGTTGGACCGGGTGTTTGACCCAACGTCTCTCAACTTCATGTTCTAGCCTAGGCTCCCCCACCCCCCCAGAGACAGGATATTACTTGATCCTGAAGCCAGTTTTGGCCCCCAGGAGGGCGGGGATGTGCGTTTCTGGCCAGGCTGAACTGATCCCCTGGTCTCTTTACTGGTTTTGATTTCCTCAGAATGTGATTGTTTGTGATTCTTCTTTATCAGTCTGATTGACAGGAGAGGTCTGATCCAGTCCGGCACGCCGCAGACCGTCTCCCAGTCCAATGGCACCAGCAACAGCAGCTATGCCTCCACTCAGCTCCACAGCAACATGGTAGGTGAAGGACGCCGTCATACTTCCCGTTACTGATGCGTCACAGAGAAAAATCATCATAAGGATCTGAAACGCACGTATTCAAAACTGTTTGAATGTAGATTTTTGTTTTTCTTTACGTTTCTTGGGTGTAGAAAAGAAGCTAAAGCTGTTTGGCTGGTGTAACATAAAACAAACTGATAATAAAAGGTTAAAGGGGATAAAAATAAGTAAAAAACAGTAAAATGTGACTTTATTTTAATTATTTTAATTATTATACAGCACATGTTAAACTTCCAAAATTGATCAGAATGAACTGATCAGAATGACGTAAACATCGAAAGAGTAAAAACCTCTGATTGTTCATTTAAAGATGGCCTGGCTTAAAGCTGCATTCTTTCTTGGGTCCAGCAGGGGGCTCAGCCCTGATGATGCGCTGGTTTCGGTCTTTTCACTCATCCTGGAAACTTGAGCAGCTTTTGTGGCCATTCAGGTGAATGTGTTGTAAATAAAGTTTTATGGTGTTGAATGTCTCTCAGTGTGATCAGGATCAGTGCATCCAGAGCACTAAGTTTGTGCTGCAGGCTGCCACCACGCCTCTGCTGCACAGCGACCCCGTCGTGCTGGCCCCGCTGCCAGGTAAGACCACCACTCTGGGGGGCCCCTGCGCCTACCTGGCCCCTGCCCAGCCGTCCCTGCCATCCTGCGGAGGCGATGTCCTGACGCTGAGGGACGCCGCTGTCGACTCCCGCTGTCACCACCACCTGCACCTCCATCACCACCATCACCACCACCACTTTGTGAGTCCGGAGGAGACGCCATGTGCCACGCCACAGGGTGCCCTGCCCTGCCCCGCCCACCTGCACCTCCACCACCAACCCCACCCTGCCATCCCCTCCCCCATTGCCCTGTACGACCCTGCCAGTCAGGACGCTCTACACGAGGACTCGGTCAGGGGGCTAGTGAAGCTCAGCTCCGTCTGAATGTGACGTCCGTTGGACAGATTTTTACTGTCTATGTTAAAAAAACTAAACAAATAAAACAAACTGTTTCCAAATCGTGATGATAAAAACGAACACACCTCAGTAAAACATCTGATCACAAACTCAGCTGATGGGCTGGTGTCTCGGGTGAAGATTGTCCTCAGAGCAAAGACTTGTCTCCAGACGCCAGAGAAACGCTGACACTTTCTCCCTTTTAGACTTTTTGTCTTTGACGCTTCTCGATTTCACATTTTTTGTGACTTTGTTTGGCAGCTTTTAGAAAGTCCACCTGTTCTGCCCCGTTTGTCCTGTATTAAATATTACTTTAGTAAACTCAAGACACTTTCGCACAAAAGCACCTTTTCTGTTTGGACTTCTGTCTGAGGACCAAAGCTGGACTTGGTCCTCGTCCACTTTCCGTTCGTGTTTCATCCTTCGACCAACCTTCATTCTTTGAATTCCTGCTAAAAACGTTGAATCCAGAATAAGCTACTTCAATGCCAAACGTTCAGCTGCAGCAGCAGCAGGACCAAAACTACAAACTCTGACTTTTTATTTTATTACATATAATAAATAATATTTGATTGTTTTTTGGTTCTGATGGTAACTGGTTGGTGTTCTGAGACCAGCATTTGCCTCAGCCAATCAATGTTTGTGATACAATGTCAACAAATAAAAAACAAAAAGCCAATTCAAAGATCAGTTTGAGCTGCATGATGATATTCAAATGTCTTCATGTCATCATGTTTCTGAGTCAGAGGAAAACTGAAGGTTTAGTGTTTGGTTTAAATGATGGACGAATCCATCATGCGTGTTTTTCCTGAGTACACATTCATGCGTTAGGATGCCCAGATGCACCACAGCAACATGGAGTCTTCATGTAGGCGTCTGTGTGCTGCATGGATGAGTTAACAAATTCCATTAACCTCCAATTAAAAGCTATACTCAGATGTAGGGATGGGTATCGTTTAGGTTTTATCCGATACCGGTGCCAAACCGGTACTTTTGAAACGGTGCCGGTGCTCAAACGGTGCTCAAACCGGTACTTAAAGAATGGAGAACACAAAATTGGTCCAAAAACCTCTCATGTTCAGCTGTTTATTTTGTAAAAAGATAACAATGTTAGCCTTTTCTGCAGCTATAGGGCATATATGGTATCACTCTTGGCTGGAAGCAGTGCTTAAACAATGGAAAAAACACAAACTTTGTCCAAAATCCTCTCATGTTTAACTGTTTCCCACTTTTTCTTTGGTCATTTTAGCCTTTTTAGCCAGGGTGAAGGGAGAATCTGCCATCAAACAAGAAG
This sequence comes from Rhamphochromis longiceps, assembly GCF_057381845.1. NCBI lineage: Eukaryota > Metazoa > Chordata > Actinopteri > Cichliformes > Cichlidae > Rhamphochromis > Rhamphochromis longiceps. The sequence goes on from NC_140571.1 coordinate 27,712,254, forward strand.
ACAGCCACGTAACTACGACGGTGTTTGCTAGTTCACCTTACATGCATTAATGTAATAATGTGGTTAGCCTACTCAACGTAAATTACACACGGACAACATTAAGCTACTCATGCAGAGAAGAACGGCTGCTGCTGCCATCATCATCCGTCATCATTTCTGCTACACTGGCAGGGCTAGGGGCCAGGACTCTCCTCTTCGTGTTTTTGGGGGATGTTGCTAACTCAGGGTCCGATAACAGGGACCACACCCGCAGTAGATGCGCTCGGTGTGAGGTCTCGCAGCAAGCTATCAAATACGGCGCATTTTTCGGCTTTTAAAAAAAAAACGCTATGCGTCGCCAGGTGTTTCATCGGATTTGAGGTGTTACCTCCTTTGACAGTATCACAGTATCAGCTTAAAGCACTTGTTGCAGGCTGCTGAGTTTGCATCTTTTGCTGTGAAGTACAGCCAGACTTTTGACCGCTTCGCTTTGGGCATTTTTAATCTGTAGCTCTGCTCTAAAAGAACGTACGTACCTGGACCCGCCTACTATCCTCGGAAACGTAAAATGATTGGCTAGAATTCAAAGTGTATCACAGCTCAGGAAAAAAAAGCACCGAAATAAAGCACCGAAATGTGCGCTGCTTTTCGGTCTGGTTACTACCGTTTATGACAGAACTGGTGCCATCATGGCACCGGATACCGGTACCATCCCTACTCAGATGTTTATCACATGACAAGTAAATGGTACAAATGAACGAGCTAAGAAGCCACAAAGACGATCCTCAGCAGCTTTTTATAACAGGGGTGTTGTCATGAACACTGACTGGCTGAGGCAGATGTTGTCCTACCATATAGATGTTTATTTCTGAGGATAAGAAATTTCTGGAAAACTTGTGCAGATCTGAGTGGAGGGAAGCAACAACACTGCCAGACGTTCAGCCGAGGATTGCAGGTGCTTTTTGGATATCCCTGCGTTTAAAGTTGCTTCGTTTTTAGGCGAATAAATGGCCAGTATGACTTTATATGTTGTGTTGAAGAGATGTAAACTCAAGCTGAACGCTAGCTGGGCCGGGTGTTAACGTAATACCAGCTCTTACCACATGATGGTGCAGTCCCTGAGGGAAACCTTTAATTAACCTAGTAAGTCGTTAAGAACAATTTTATTTAAAATGACGACCAAAGTAAAAGGTCAAGTCTGTGAGAAAATGGGGATACAGCTAAAAACACACCTGCTGGTAAAACGCTGCCCCCTGGTGGTGAAAGCTTTTGGGGATAATGACAAAAAGCACCTTTAAATCATTGGGAAAACTTTGCTTGTGGTGTGGAGTGACAACGAACCAAACCTGTCTTTTATTCATACAACATAAACCACCCAATAAAACAAGTTTACACTCAGTTCATTTTCACACTTTTCCAAAGCTGTAGAACCAAAATAATCACCAAATGGTCCTATAATAAAATCATCAAATGAATTTAAAATCACATACACATAAAAAAAAGCCAGACTCTCAGTGTTGGACCTCCTCCTGACCTCCTCATACACGCTGACCATGATGTGGAGCCATCTCTCCATCATACCTGTCCCTCTGATCTTCATACCTCAGCCTTTCCTCCTGTTCCCCTACGTTAAGAACGGCTTCCTGACAGGCGTCCTTCCACTGAGATCATTTCTGAAGAGGCTTCGGTGAGCAGTGGATGATCAGCTGAAGGTTCAGATCATTTCTCGGGTCCTGTTTCAGGTCTTTTTTTTTTTTTCCTGTTTCAGTAGTTTTTAAGGTCAGGACTTTCAGATACTGTTTATCAGTTATGCACAATCTTGCACTTAAGTCGTCATCATCCATCACTAATTAAAAAGCAACAAGAGAACAGATCTGATAAAGGACTTGTGCAAAAATATCAATCACAAAAGCGTGACAACTTCTCTGACTGATCTCAGTCTACCAGGTGAGGGTGCTCTTTATTCTACAAAACAGATGATTAAAGATACGTTTTTGGACAATGAGAAACAGTTTTTAAACTTTGCCTCTGTTCACCTCCATAGTCGATTTTAAATAAAACTAAAATGATGCAATGAAAATGAAGACAGCTTTAAATTAAGGGGTTTAACAAAAGTATTACATTAGCTATTTTGGAATTTTAGCCATTTTTATTCATGGTCCCCATTTTCAGAACTTTCCATAAAAGTAATTGAACAGTTGGTTGGTGAGGACACCTTCAGAGTCTTCATCAGCAGGGGGAGAAATGGACTCACTGATGATCGCCATGTTGGGTGGCCCTCACAGACTTTGTGATGTTCTCACTCCTCTCCTTTGAGAAAGTTTTTTTGTTTCATGTTCAGATCTTATTTCAGGACAAAATGTATATCACTGTTGTGTTAGAACAGCGGTCCCCAACCCCCGGGCCTCGGACCGGTACCGGTCCGTGAGTCGTTTGGTACCGTGCCGCGAGAGTTGAGGCTCAGGTGTGAAATGTATGGTTTTCAGGGTTTTTGTCGGTTTTCAGCGTTATTTTGTTATCGTTTTTATCGTTTACTCGGTTTTCCTGGGTCTTTCCACGTGTGTTATGAATAAATCGTTTATTCAGTACCGGTACTAGTTTTATTTTGTTGTATTTATCCGCAACACCTTAAAGGCCGGTCCGTGAAAATAATGTCGGGCATAAATCAGTCCGTGGCGCAAAAAAGGTTGGGGACTGCTGTGTTAGAAGACAAATCCAGATAACTGTAGATTATTTATTGGCTGGAATCAAACAGTTTGAAGAATAGCTAATGTTTTATTGATTTCTTTAGAAAGAAAACTGTTTGAAAAACATCATCTCACTATTAAATTTATACGCAATAAGATGACATCAATGTTTGTTAGTTGTGTTGTTAGTTGTAATGTGTCTTGTCAGTTTATTACATTCTTCCTAATATACAGTGTTTCGCTAACATGGTTCCAAGATTCTGTCAGTGTTTCTGTGACTGTCTGGCTGCTTTCCATCCTACTGAACATATGAAGGAAATATAGATGACTGACTGTATAGCAGCAGCCTTCAGATGAGTCACTCGATAATTGATTGACAGGAAATTAATCCTAATTATTCAGATTGCAGGTTGTATTTTGTGCTTCACACAGGCTGTGTGCTGGCAGGGTTTAATGGATTTATTTGTTGTTGATGATACTAAACTGAATATTTTCATAATGATGACTCTGAATTCAGCTGCTGGAACCTCTAACTGATATTTGATGGGAAAACATTCAGTATAGAAGAAAACCAGAAGCCAGAATACTTGGTGTGAAGGTTTAACACTGCTGATCCTTTTGAATTGACTGAATATTAATGGACTGACGTTTCCAGTGACAGTGACTCAGTGTGTGTCCATGAATGCATCATGTATGCTGCAGTTTCATGGCTCCATCTAATGGACTGATAGTAGAAGTAGAGCAGCTGAAATAAATAAGATAATGATAGAAGCCAGGATGACAGGAAAAGAACAAAACACTGTCAGAGAAGACTGGAAACAAGCACTAAAGACTCCAAATTCATCCATGTTTAAAATTTCAATATATACAAAAATTGTTTTTACCCAGACGGAATCACAGCTACAAGATGATCCTGGTATAAAATGTAGGTAAAAAGTATTTCCTTCATATGTTCTAACCTATTCTGAGCAGCAAGCCAAGATGAGTCCTGAAAGTTTGCCCAAAACACACTTTTTGAAGTTTGAAGTCCAGTGAATTATAAGATACAGATTCAACATCCAGAGTACTGGTGCTTGTTTCTGTTCCTCTGCATCACTGACATTAAGCTGGTGTAGTTTATTCACCTCCCTATCCCTGGCCACCTCCTCCAGCTTATACATCTCCTACACTAGGAGGAGTAACGGCTCTACTCTGAGGGAGAGGCCAGCCATCCTTCAGAGAAAGCTCATTTCTACAGTATGTATCCACAATCTCGTTCCAGTCACTACCCAAAGCTCGTGACCATAGGTGAGGGTAGGGACATAGATCGACCGGTAAATTGCACGCTTCACTTTTACACTCAACTCTCTCTTCACCACAACGGACCAATACAGCGTCCGCATCACTACAGCTGCAGCACCAATCCATCTGGCTCCCACCTTTACTCGCATCTTCAACAGATCCCTGGAGCTGTGTGAAGTTCCCTCCTGCTTCAAACGCTCCACCATCATCCCTGTTCCCAAGAAACCCACCATCACAGGACTGAATGACTACAGACCTGTTGCCTTGACGTCTGTGGTCATGAAATCCTTCGATCGACTGGTGTTAGCCCATCTGAAAGACATTACAGGCCACCAGCTGGACCCTCTGCAGTTTGCCTACCGGGCAAACAGGTCAGTGGATGATGCAGTGAACATGGGGCTGCATTACATCCTGCAACACCTTGACCGCCCGGGAACTTGTGCCAGGGTCCTGTTTGTGGACTTTAGTTCGGCTTTTAACACCATTGTGCCTGAACTTCTCTCCTCGAAACTCTCCCAGCTCAGCGTGTCACCAGCTACCTGTCAGTGGATCACCAGCTTCCTGACAGACAGAAAGCAACAAGTGAGGCTGGGGGAGATCACCTCTGAAACTCGGTCCCTCAGTATTGGTGCCCCTCAAGGATGTGTTCTCTCACCACTACTGTTCTCCCTCTACACTAACGACTGCACCTCCAAGAACTCGGCTGTTAAACTCCTTAAGTTTGCAGATGACACCACTGTCATTGGCCTCATTCAGGATGGTGATGAGTCTGCATATCGGCAGGAAGTTGAGCGGCTGGTACTCTGGTGCAGTCACCACAATCTGGAGCTGAACACTCTGAAGACTGTAGAGATGACAGTGGACTTCAGGAGACATCCCTCAACTCTGCTCCCCCTCACCATATCAGACAGCCCTGTGTCGACTGTGAAGATCTTCAAGTTTCTGGGTACCACCATCTCCCAGGACTTGAAGTGGGAGACCAACATCAACTCCATCCTCAAAAAGACCCAGCAGAGGATGTACTTCCTGAGACAACTGGGGAAGTACAGTCTTCCACAGGAGCTGCTGATCCAGTTCTACACTGCGGTCATTGAGTCTGTCCTGTGCTCCTCCATCACAGTCTGGTATGGAGCAGCCACTAAACAGGACAGGAGCAGACTGCAGCGGACTGTACGGGCAGCAGAAAGGATCATCGGCGCCCCCCTGCCCTCCATCCAGGATCTGTACCTCTCAAGAACCAGGAAACAGGCAGGGAAAATCATCACAGACCCCTCACACCCTGGACACAGACTTTTTGATCTGCTGCCCTCTGGCAGACGGTACAGAAGCCTACCCGACATAGGAACAGTTTCTTTCCCCTGGCCATCTCCCTTCTTAACAGTTGACCTGTCACACTGCTCCCACTGCCAGACTGCAACTGCACCTTATGTACATTCTGTAGTATTCATTCCACCTCATTTCATTTCTGTATTTTATGTATATAAGTTTAGATTAGTTATTTATAGTTGGTTTACACAGCTTTGTGTATGTATGTGTACGTATGTGTAATGTGTGTATATAGACACGTGTGTGTGTGTGTGTGTGTGTGTGTGTGTGTGTGTGTGTGTGTGTGTGTGTGTGTGTGTGTGTGTGTGTGTGTGTGTGATTTACATTGCTGTGCTTGAGAGCCACCATCTGCCGGAACCAAATTCCCTGTATGTGTCTGTGCATATACTTGGCCAATAAACACGATTCTGATTCTGATCTGTCAATCTCCCGCTCCCTTATCGCATCACTCGTGAACAAGACCCGGAGATACTTGAACTCCTCCACTTGGGGCAGGAACTTGTCCCTGAGCCGGAGTTGGCACTCCACCCTTTTCTGGCTGAGGACAATGGCCTCAGATTTGGAAGTGCTTATTCTCATTCCCATTCTGAGACCCAAATGAAAGCCTTCCGCAACTTGGCTATGCCTAGATATTCTGTCCATACAATTATGAACATAATTGGTGACAAATTGCAGCCCTGGTAGAGTCCATCACCCACCGGGAATGAGTCCGACTTATTGCCGGCTATGTGGACCAAGCTCTTACAATGGTTGTTTAAGGATCGAATAGCCTCTAGCAATGAGCAAGACACCCCATACTCTTGAAGCACCTCCCATAGGACACTCCGAGGGACACAGTCGAATGTCTTCTCCAAGTCCACAAAACACATGTAGACTGGTTGGGCAAACTCCCATGCACCCTCAAGTATCCTCGAGAGGATAAAGAGCTGGTCCAGTGTTCCACGACCAGAACAAAAACCGCATTGTTTCTCCTCTATCCAAGGTTGGATTAACGGATGGATTCTCCTTTCCAGTACACTGGCATAGACTTTCACAGGGAGGCTGAGGAGTGTAATCCCCCTATAGCTGGAACACACCCTCGGTCCCCCTGCTTAAAGATAGGAACCACCACCCCGGTCTGCCAATCCAGAGGTACCACCCCTGATCTCCACACAGTATTGTAGAGGCGTGTCAACCAAGACAGCCCTACAACATCCAGAGCCTTCAGGAACCCAGGGCAGACCTAATCCACCCCTGGTGCTCTGCCACGAAGGAGTTGTTTAACTGCCTCAGCCACCTCACCCCTAGAGATAGATGAGCCGTCCCCCTCGTCCCCAGACTATGCTAACTCCACGGAAGACGTTCCAGTGGGATTAAGGAGGTCCTTGAAGTTTTCCTCCCACTGCCCAACAATGTTTTCATTCGAAGTCAGCAGCTTCAGCAAACAAGGTGTGGAACATGGTGCACTCAATGTCCCCACTCTCCCTCAGAATGCTGTTGAAGCTCTGCTGGAAGTGTGAGTTGAAGATCTCGCGGACTGGGGCCTCTGCCAGGCATTCCCAGGTATATACTATACGTTTAGGTGCACCAGGTCTGTCCAGCATCCACCCCCACCACCCGATCCAACTCACCACCACCCAATGTATCTCACCACCAGGTGGTGAACAGTTGACCCCTCAGCCCCTCTCTTTACCTGAGTGTCCAGAACATATGGCCGCAGGTCTGGTGATACAATTACAAAATCAATCATCGACCTGCAGCCTAGGGTGTCCTGGTGCCACATGCACTTATGGACACTCTTATGTTCGAACATGGTGTGGACAAATTGTGGTTTGGACAGAACAAAACACTGCTCGGGTTCAGATCCGGAAGGCCATTCTTCCAGGTCTCACTCTTGTTGCCCACATTAGTGTTAAAGTCTCCCAGTAGGACAACAGAGTCCCCTGGTGGAGCACAGTCAGGACCCGTTCCCCAACCCGAAGGCACAGGGAACAAACCCTCTTGTCCACTGGGAGAAACCCTAAAGTACAGGCAGCAAGCCAAGGGGATACTAGGATACCCAACCCAGCCCACCGCCTATCACCAAGAGCAACTCCAGACTAAGAGTCCAACCCCTCTCCAGGAGAATGGTTCCAGAGCCCAAGCTATGCATTGAGGTGAGCCTGACTATATCTAGTACCTCTCAGCCTCATGCACTAACTCAGGCTCCTTCCCCACCAGAGAAGTGACCTTCCAAAAAAAATCACAGTTGTAAATAAAGCACTACTGAACTGACAAACGCAGAAGTGTCCGTCTGTGGGTCATGTGTCACAATGAATTTCTAAGGAAATTATATGGTTACAGTTGCTCCAAGACAATAATAACAGTAACAGACTGATATTTTTTGTGGTGGTGTTTTTAACCCAGTTCAGTTCATTATCTGTGTGTACCCCGAGGTATTTATAGTCCTCCAAAATGTCCGCATCAACCCCTTGAATTGAAACAGGGGTCACACGTTTCCTGGTCCTCCTACAGTCCACAATCAAGTCTTTGTTATTTGTCACACTGATACTGCTCACACCATGTGACAAAGGAGTTGACCACAGCCCAATACTCCATCTCAACACCCTCACTAATGTATCCACCCACTGCAGAGTCATCAGAAAATTTCTGAAGATGGCAGCTCTCTGTGCAGTAGCTAAAGTCTGTGGTGCTGAGGGTGAAGAGGAAGGGGGAGAGGACGGTCCCTTGTGGTTCCCCTGTGTTGCTGATCACCTTGTAAGACACACAATGTTGAAGATGCACATATTGTGGTCTTCCTGACAGGTAATCAACAATCTGGGACATGAGAGACACATCCACCTGCAACGCTGTCAGCGTATCATCCAGAAGGGTTGGCCTGATGGTACTGAATGACTGGAAGGCTGGGGACTCAAACGACAGTCAGGACCCGATCCTCAACCCAGGGTATGAGGGACCAGGCAGCGAAGGCATAGAGGACACAGGAAAAAATGTCTTCGAAATGGGTTTTCTTTATTTTCACAATCATCCTGGAGTGCCCAGAATGGGCACTCCAGACTTTCATGTCAACCAAAAGTATATATATGTACTAATACTGTAGCCAGAAGAACACAATGAACAGTTTCATACAGTTTTATGACTTTCAAGGTTTTCAAAGTATTGCCTCTCTGTTTGAAAACCTCACATATTACATACGAGGGATTTTACATACATACAACAAACTGTTGATTTTCTGAAGCTCCAAACTTTGCATGACCATCTCATAAAATAAGGTCTACTATATAACCCTGATGACACAGACGCACAAACCTGTTTGTTTGTCCTTCCTAGACCCCCACCTATTCACTGTGTTGTCTCCTCCTGAAGTTAAAATGTTAAGCCACATCTTTATGTCATTATGTACCAAAAAAAAAATCTGCAAACAAAAGAAAAATTTAAGTAAACCAATCTATAAACAAATCTAAATTTATGCTTGCCTAACTGATATTAATGTTGCAGTTCTGGAATGCAATGCCTTCTCCTTAAATTACCCTCGATACACACTGACACCATATCCTGGGGATTCAGCCCACGAATGGCCTTAGGATAAAAACTCCTCTTGAGCCTCTCTGTTTTTGTTCGGATGATGCGGAACCTTCTGCCTGATTTCAGAAGCTGGAACAGTTCGTTACTGGGATGTGATGGGTCCTTCAAAATCTGAGCTGCTCTAGTCCAGCATCTCCTGAAGTAAATGACCTGTAGGGAAGGGAGAGCAGTCCTGCAGCAGCATTCTGCCATACGGATCACTCTCTGAAGAGCTTTTTTATCCTTGACACAGCTGTTTCCATACCAGGATGCAAGGCTGGACTGGGACAAAAAATCGGCCCGGGCATTTTGACTAGAGACCGGCCCACCAGGATAAAGATTGAAAATGTGATGTCATTCAGGGGTAAAAACCGCAAAGGATTCTGGGAACTTGTGGCAAGAGGTACTAGCGCACGCAGGCTTTCAATTGAACTCAGTTACACAGCGCTTAAAAGAAACCCAAAAGATGGCAAGAAGCTGTTGTATTATTAACTGCAATAGCCGGTCGCATGACAGCCACGGGAAGCCGACGGGTAAAGGGATCGGTTGTTATCGGATTACGTCGTTGAAGAGAAATTGTTCGAGCCATGTTTCCGAAGTAACAAAGAGGCGACGGATGGTCTGGATATACCAAATATAACATCTCAGAACACTCCAGCTCACATGTTAGTCTGCTCCAAGCATTCCCACAAAGGTCAGAGTTTTGTAGTAGTTAATACGTAATTTTTCTTAACATAATTGGTGATATAGGTTACAAGCAAGTCTGGCGCTGAACAGAAATTGTCGCGCTATGCTCCTTTATTTATTGTGCATAAATAGTGAATTGTCCTGACACAATATTGCGTTTCGCTTCTGTTATTATGGTACATTGACAAAAACATATACTTTTATTCACAGGATAAAACAGTTGTTTTGTATCACTAATTGCCCAGTACGATTACAGCATACAGTATTATTGTCACTGCTACATTTCTGTAATGCGAACCAGAAATTATTTCCACTACTAATTAATTAAATGGTAAATGGCCTGTATTTATATAGCGCTTTACTAGTCCCTAAGGGGGCGACCGTGGCTCAGGGGGTTGGGAATCGCATCTGTAACCGGAAGGTCGCCGGTTCGATCCCTGGGCTCTCTGTCCTGGTCGTTGTGTCCCTGGGCACAACACTTTACCCTACTTGCCTACTGGTGTTGGCCAGAGGGGCCGATGGCGCGATATGGCAGCCTCGCTTCTGTCAGTCTGCCCCAGGGCAGCTGTGGCTACAACTGTAGCTTGCCTCCACCAGTGTATGAATGTGAGAGTGAATGAATAGTGGTATTGTAAAGCGCTTTGGGTGCCTTGAAAAACGCTATATAAATCCAATCCATTATTATTATTAAGGACCCCAAAGCGCTTTACATATCCAGTCATCCACCCATTCACACACACATTCACACACTGGTGATGGCAAGCTACATTGTAGCCACAGCCACCCTGGGGAGCACTGACAGAGGCGAGGCTGCCGGACACTGGCGCCACCGGGCCCTCTGACCACCACCAGTAGGCAACGGGTGAAGTGTCTTGCCCAAGGACACAACGACCGAGACTGTCCAAGCCGGGGCTCGAACCGGCAACCTTCCGATTACAAGGCGACCTCCCAACTCTTGAGCCACGATCGCCCCCCTAATTACCGTTGAGCTCAAAGGTTATATTAATAAACGGTTAACAAATGTGTATGTCTGTGAAGGTTTTCAGTCATCCAGGTCATCGTAGTCAAAGGAGCTTGCAAAGAAAGGCGTCTGGACAGTGTTTTAGGTGTTTAGCAATGTTATAAGTGGCTGAGTTTATGCTACTGACTATGGGTCTGAGTGGGACAGCTTCCTTGTGGATTTTAGGAAGTCCGTAAATGCAGGGTATCGCATCCCCTGGGTAAAGGCGGTGATATGTAAGGCGGTCAATAATTTTGTCCTTTTCAAAGTCTTGAAGGCAAGCTATAACTTTCTTTTTGTAGCTGCTTGTGGGGTCTCGCTTTAAGGCTTCGTAGGTATTGTTGTCACTGAGGAGAGTAGTGATCTTTGTATGGTAATCTGTAGTGTTTAGGACCACGGTGCATCTTCCCTTATCAGCTGGTAAAACAGTGATGTTGTGGTCTTTGCTCAGGGAAGCGACGGCCTTCTTTTCCTGTATTGTGAGGTTGGATGGAGGGAGCGTGGCTGAGACTTTCATCCTGATTTGCTCTGCTTCTGTCTGTGATAATTTATTAATCCGTATGACAGATTCTGTGGCTGTGATGAGGTCCACTATGGGCAACTGTTGTGGAGAAATGGCAAAAATTGCTACCATCCTTGCTCCTCTTGTGGGGAACACCCCACACCACATCAAGAACTCCACCGACTTCACCGACAAGGTCCAGAAACCTACCCTGGATCCAGATGAAACCATGGTGTCCTTTGATGTAGTCTCTCTCTTCACTTGCATACCCACCACGGAGGCCGTGGAGACTGTCAGAAAACGACTACAAGAAGACAGCTCCTTAGAGGACAGGACCAACTTCACACCCGATCAGATCTGCACACTGTTAGACCTCTGCCTCACCACTACATATTTCAAGTACAACGAAGGCTTTTACAGAAAAAAACATGGCTGTGCCATGGGCTCCCCCGTGTCACCTATTGTAGCCAACCTTTACATGGAGGAAGTGGAAAGGAAAGTGGAAAGTTCAAAGGAAGAGTACCCAGCCACTGGTACAGATATGTGGACGACACCTGGGTCAAAATCAAGACACAAGAAGTGGAATCCTTCACTGCGCACATTAACGTGGTGGATAAAAACATCAAGTTCACCAGGGAAGACACAAAGGACAACTGTTTGCCTTTCCTGGACTGCGCTGTGCACATTGAAGAGAACGGCAACCTCAACATCGAAGTTTACCGGAAGCCCACACACACGGACCAGTACCTCCTCTTTGACTCCCATCACCCTCTGGAACACAAACTTGGAGTAATTAGGACCCTACACCACCGGGCAGAACATGTTCCCTCTAAGCCTGAAGGAAAAAAGAAGGAACACACACATGTAAAGAAGCACTCAAAACGTGCGGCTATCCTAAATGGGCGTTCTTAAAGTCAGCAAAGAGGCACAGAAAAGAAGTCCAGACACCAGCGAGGGAGGATAAGAAAGACAGACGCAACAACATTGTCATCCCCTATGTAGCCGGTGTATCAGAAAAACTCAGGAGAGTTTTCTCCAAGCATGACATCCCGGTGCATTTCAGACCCAGCAACACGCTCAGACAAAAACTGGTTCACCTGAAAGACAAAACGCCAAAACACAGACTTAACAATGTGGTGTATGCTGTACAGTGCAGCGAGGAATGCTCAGACCTCTACATTGGAGAGACCAAACAGCCACTTCACAAGCGCATGGCACAACACAGAAGAGCCACCTCCACAGGACAAGACTCAGCTGTCCATCTGCATCTTTCTTAAGGATAAAGGACACTCTTTCGAGGATGCCAATGTTCACATTTTGGACAGAGAGGACAGATGGTTTGAAAGAGGAGTGAAAGAAGCCATCTATGTCCACTGTGAGCGACCATCTTTGAACAGAGGCGGTGGTTTACGACACCAACTCTCTGCCATCTATAATCCAGTTTTGAGATCCCTTCCCAGACGTCTTAACGCCCACTCACATCCTGGGCCATCTGATCTCAGGAATTCGCATGATAAGGTGGGGCCAGGTTTCACAATGAACACACCCGAAACTCTGGCTGATTGGGACCCACACCCAGTTTCACACCTTGGCTCAGGCGATTAGAGGATCATCAGGGGGTCCTTTTGTCCCTCTGTGGGGGGTTACTCCCACTAGGTTTATATCTGGGACTCTCCGCCATTTGACCTTAGAACTGAAGAAGCTTCTCGGATGAGAGGTGAAACGTCTTCAAGTAACTTAAAGAAGTCCAGACGCCTTTCTTTACAAGCTCCTTTGATTAACGAATGTGTATTTATGACGATGATTTGTGAGACTGGTAAACTTACCTTTGTTCGTACGATGGTCTTTCGTTCTACACGGTGCATTTCAAGGTCCTGTCCCATCCGTCGGTAAACTGTACCTGGGCTTGTTGCAGTGACCTGAAGTTACTAAACTTCATGAGTGTATGCACTCACTCCAAGAACCGTATAATTATAAATCTGAGCGTGATGAAAGTTGGGCAGCACGCTAACGTCTTTTGTCCACTCTGTGTGCTCCTAAGGGTCTGACCCTTTCACTCCTTTTATTTTTTCCTCGTATCTTTTCTTTGTCTTTTTGTCGAGTCTGTCTTTGTACGGACCGGCATTGTTCTCCTTTTGTTTTGTACATTCCTTTTTTGTGCGGCAAAGAAAAAAACAAGAAGGTATTGGAACCGGAGAATGAACGTTTTGCGGTGCTGCAAATGCTTGCATTTGATGCGGTGTTTGGATTGTTTTGCCACGAGTTCCCGGCATGCAATGCGCGAAAATCACGTGATTGCTAAACAAGGGGGAGGGTGCATCCGGCCTCCTCGGCTGTAATTGGTCCAGCCCAGAGTCGATCATGACCAATTGGCCAATCCAACACCTTTCATTATATATACCCTTCCTAAAAAAAAAAAAAAAAATCCATCGGCCCATAAAAACAAAAAATCGCCAGCGGCCCACCGGGCAAATGCCCGGTATGCCCGATGGCCAGTCCAGCTATGCCAGGATGTGATGTTCTGTGTGAGGATGCTCTCCACAGCGCCTGTATAGAAAGTCCTGAGGATCACTGGAGAGACCCTGAACTTCCTCAGTTGTTGTAGGTGGTACAGGTGCTGCCTAGCCTTCTTGGTCTGGACCTGAATGTGGGCAGACCATGTCAGGTCTGAGGAGATGTGGACACTGAGATACTTGAAGGACTGCACTCTCTCCACTGGAGCTCCATTAATGATAATGGGCTTGTAGTCCCTGCTGACCCCTTCTGAAGTCCACCATCAGCTCCTTGGTCTTGCCGACGTTCAGCTGGAGGTGGTTGTCCTGGCACCACGATGCCAGATTCTTCACTTCATCCATGTAGCCCGCCTCATCGTTGTTGGAGATATAATATAACTAATTTGCATATGACTATTGCTCAAATGAATGAGTTATGAAATCTGACCAGCTTAAAAGTATTATTCAATTACATTTATCAATTATCATTATTCAATTACTCGCCTCTGTCAGTGCGCCCCAGGGCAGCTGTGGCTACAATGTAGCTTGCCTTCACCAGTGTGTGAATGGGTGGATGACTGAATGTAGTGTGAAGCGCTTTGGGGTCCTTAGGGACTAGAAAAGCGCTATACAAATGCAGGCCATTTACCATCATGTGAAACACTGAATATAAAATGAACACAAATCAATTAACAATAAAAAATACATTTATGCTCGGACAGAGTGAAGTGTAAACGGAGCACCTTCATGCTTAACAAGAAGGAATGTCCGAATATCAGTGTGATGAAATGAGTCATTAGAGTCTTAAAAACAAAACAGCACAATCATAATATTTCTATTAATAGCCTACCCATTTATAAATCCAGCCAGAAGACAGTCATCCACATGAAAAACAACCACTATACATTACTTAGAAATGCATTAGCAGAGTAAAGAAAACTTTTTTAAATATAAAGTATCTGGAGTTTTCAGGAAGCCCCACCCCTTCCTGGTACTTTACTAGACTATGGCTGTGTCCCAATTCAGGATCTGCATGCTTGAAGTACGTGCACTACGCGTACTACGTACGGTGCGTACTATAAGTACGAGAAGTGCCCGCGAGAAATGTTTCATACAGCATTGTGTGACATAAATGAAAGAGAAAAAATGTTTTGTTGGTCATTCAGCATTCATAGCATGCAGAAGTTGCATTTCACTTACAATGATGCAATGAGAATCCTACCTACCATCTACCTAGAGGAGGGAGTGCCAGTCAGATGTTTATGTTAGGTTAGGGTGTTTGTACTTTTAAAGTACTTTTGAAGAAGTTAATGTTCACTTTTGTAGAGTATTTGGATGCTCCGGCTAATGCTATGATTTCAGCACTCACAAATCCTACTGTGAGTTATTCCCATCATTTATCCAGTCTGAGGAAGCTGGTTTAAGACTTTATGTGTAAACTGATTTCTTTTAATTGTACTGTTTGTAGCATTGGGCCTGTGTTCATTATATTTGTAATATGGTTTAATGTTTAAATATATTTTTATATTTTCATTTTGGTTTTATAAGTTGTGCTTTGTGTAATCATGGACTTAAGTCTTTTATTAAAGCTTTCATTGATTCATTGATTCATAGTTGTTTATTATTACTGAAGATATTTTTGTTATTTGGAGATAAAGGGTCAGATAAGGGTTTCTCATCCAGACAGATTTAGTTATAGTCAAATATGTTTACAGTTTGATTACAAAATGCATCAAAAGGATCATGACTGTTGCCGACAACAACTGGAAAACTGAGTCACTAAGTCCATCCCGCACAACAGGGGGCGAAACTGAGCGACCCGATTTCGTCAGATGTAACCCGGAAGCAGTAACACGAAGCTCTCAAGCTGGAAGGAGATGTAGGTTTAATAAGATCGGATTCATGAGGAAAATGAAATTCAAAGTTTGTCTCCAGAGGCTGACAGCTACTCAGACCGCAGTTACAACACATTCAGGTGATGGGAGCCAGAAAGACTCAATAAATCTCCTTTTAAATCCATTTTTTCTGCTCAAGTGACCGACATTCCTCCAGAATCCTCTTTGCGCTTTTACATTTTTTGTTGATGCAAGTGTTTGTTCTCTGATATGACAGCTCATTTAGATGAGAGGAAATCAGAAATGGCGGCAGCAGAAATAAAGACTGATTCAGGTTAAATAACGGCGAGTTGATGGTAGACCCTTTAAAGCAGAAATCGGTTAGTATCCGTTAATATGTGTGGATCCAGCCACATGATTTAGAACAACCCGCTGAACTTAACCTGCACGAAAATAGATGTAATTCTTGATTCTTTAGGCGCTAAAGTCTCATTATTACAGAAGTGTTTTTTCTTTGAGAAACATTCTAAAGTGTTTTTGAATCACAGTATAAAATGTTTAATATGAACCAATGCAATATTTTTTATCAAAGTCTGAAAGGTTTCGTAAGCACTCGTTTTAATCATTTTGTAAACAGCAGTTACGAAAGGTTTTGTAACCCGCACAAACAAAGAGTTTGAATTTCCCGCAATCGTTTAGGGGTCACGAGAGCACTTCTCGCGACCTGATTGGCTCGGTCCCTCCCGACTGTTTAAAGGGGCTCATTTAGCTGCGTGCCCATTGGCCAGCAGTTCTAGCGCCAAGATTCCAATAAAAGGGCGAGCAGCGGAAGCCCTATACTGTCTCCGTCTATCTGCAGCTACTAAGCTTTAGCTTTCTGCTCCTTTTAGCTTCTTAGTGTTTTTTCTTTGTGTCCGTTTGAACCCGAAAAGTCACAATGCTGACCGCGCGCTCCCCGCTCTCCGTGAAGAACGAGCAGACCCTCAGCGGGCAGCTGGACAAAATGTCTCTGGACAAAGAGAACACGGTGAGGCTGCTTCAGGTTCCCGCTCACAGAGGCCGCCGATTCTTTAACGTCACCGAACAATTACAGGTATCGATAAAGAGTCGCTGTGTGTGCTGACGGTCTGTGTCTCCTTTCAGCCTCCGGGCCCGAACAGCAGCCGCATCCTGGCGTCCAAAACCGCGCGGAGGATCTTCGACGCTGCTGCGGTAAGTGAGAGAAAAGCCGCAGGAAGCTTCGCACATTTAGCGGATTCCTCATATCAGCGGACCGAGTTGATGCTGAGCTCACTGACGGCAGCAGATGTGGCGCCTAAACTGTGGCCGTGGCGCCAAGAGTGAGCGGCAGGGCTGAGGTCGGTTCAGGGTTCTAGTTTATTAGGAAGAGCTGCTGTGGTGTTCAGGTTTTATGCCGTTTCTGTTATTTTGTCCACCACCTTCAGAGATCAGTGAACGATACAGGCAGCAAATCTGCACAAACTTTAACTTTTCACTGTTTTTGCTCCAGAATCGATGAATAAGCTAATCAATAATCCTGAGCAATGATCTTTGTCTTCAGCCCAAAGTGAAAAAGAGCAGCAGCTCGCAGGAGGAGGAGCCTCTGCTGAAGGACAACCCTCGCCGCTTCGTCATCTTCCCCATCGAGTACCACGATATCTGGCAGATGTACAAGAAGGCAGAGGCGTCCTTCTGGACGGCAGAGGAGGTAGGTAGAGCTGTAATGGGGCGGGGCTTGATGCTGGACGCCGTGATGCTGACGTGCTCTTTCTGTGCAGGTGGATCTGTCCAAGGACCTGCAGCACTGGGATGCCATGAAGGACGAAGAGCGCTACTTCATCTCCCACGTGTTGGCCTTCTTTGCCGCCAGCGACGGCATCGTCAATGAGAACCTGGTGAGCCGCTGCGCCTGCTCTTACAGATGGTTTTGAGGTCACGGACCGCTGTAACACTCTTGTTGTCGCTCTTTGACCAACAGGTGGAGCGCTTCATGCAGGAAGTGCAGGTAACGGAGGCCCGGTGTTTCTACGGTTTCCAGATCGCCATGGAGAACATCCACTCAGAGATGTACAGCCTGCTGATCGACACATACATCAAGGACCCCAAAGAGAGGTACGCAGGAGGCGGGGCCAAATACTGTTCTGTAGTGGCTTAACTGGCCTGTACTGATCTAACTGGTGAGTCACGATGTGTTCCCGCCCTCAGAGAGTACCTGTTTAATGCCATCGAGACGCTGCCGTGCGTGAAGAAGAAGGCTGACTGGGCGCTCAACTGGATCGGCAACAAGAACGCCACCTACGGTAAATAAGCTGCTGCCCATTAGGCCACCTGACGCAATGGTTCCACCTCAAGCAGCTTCATTGATTATTGTCTGTTTATTGATCTGCAGGAGAGCGCGTGGTGGCCTTTGCCGCTGTGGAGGGGATCTTCTTCTCGGGTTCGTTCGCCGCCATCTTCTGGCTGAAGAAGAGAGGCCTGATGCCCGGCCTGACCTTCTCCAACGAGCTCATCAGCAGAGACGAGGTGAGGCGCCCTGTTGGTGTCAGATTGCAGGTATTGATCCAGTGATGATGTCACTCTTAACGTGTGTTTGTGTGCCTGCCGCGTTTAGGGTCTGCACTGTGACTTTGCCTGTCTGATGTTCAAACACCTGGTGAACAAACCGCCCAAGGAAACTGTCATCAGCATCATCAAGAACGCCGTGGAGATCGAGCAGGTGAGTCCCAGCTGCAGGTGAAGCTGCTCTGCTGGGCCCACTGGTTCATGGTGGATTTACTGGTTCAGGATGGCTTTAATGGGTTTATTGGTTCGTGTGCAGGAGTTCCTGACTGACGCTCTGCCCGTCAAGCTCATCGGGATGAACTGCGACATGATGAAACGGTACATCGAGTTCGTGGCCGACAGACTGTTGCTGGAGCTCGGCTTCTCCAAGGTAACGCCCCACACAGGTCATGTAATCATGTGACTGACTTAAAGGCAGAAAAACAGCATCACAACACTCATCTCAGTGACAAGCTAAACTTAAAATAAAACATGATCAGTTCTCCACACAGACACATTTCAGGAACTCTTTGACCTCAGAGAGCAACATGATGAAAGTGATGGTGTGAGTGATGATGAAGTGCGCAGGGGTACGGACCTCAGCCAGTGATGGGGGCTGAGTGCTGCTGCAGAGTCTGATCAGAGGACGAGTGGTTCTCTGATGGGCAGCGGCAGTGCGACACAGACGCCTATCTGAACTCGCCCATGGGTGGGGGCGGGTGACCTCAGGGTGGGGGCAGTGGGTGGAGCTGACTGACATGGTGTTTCTGTGTGCAGATCTACCGGGTGGAGAACCCTTTTGACTTCATGGAGAACATCTCCCTGGAGGGAAAGACCAACTTCTTTGAGAAGCGGGTGGGCGAGTACCAGAGGATGGGCGTGATGGCGACGCCCACGGACAACACCTTCCGGTTGGACGCTGACTTCTGAGGCGGCGGCTGCTCTTTGGACTTCAGCCAGTTGGATTGCAGGCAGGACTGCAGTCGGGTTCAAACGTTTGTTTGTTTGTTTGTTTTTTCTTTCTTTTTGTACATAGACTTTGTAGAGTTTTTATTAAGTCTTATTATAGTTTTAAATATGTACATTTTTGTAATAAAGCAACTGTTTGTAAAAAGCAGACTCTTCAGTTTCACATCTGTAACATCTTTCTAAATCACCGTAGTCCCATCATTTCAGGCCGGACAAGGCTGGAAGTGAGCGACTTGCACTGGACAGCCTAGCCAATGATGTGCTGCTGCTGTCACAGTTGCAGATGTGTTGTACAGAAATGGAGATGATCTTCATTTCTGTACAACTCATCTGATCTGAATTAAGACTCTGAGGCTGAGCAACCACAGCCGTGTATAAATAGACTTTTGGGGTTGTTTAGTCTTAAACAAGTTTTCCGAGAATCTACAAAAATTTCCCCAAGTGTCCCCAAAGTTTTTACCCATCATGGTTGCAGCCTCTTGAAATGAAGACAATGCACTGACTTCTCTACACAATGAGTTGTAGAGGGAACAACAGCCGTGGCAGTTTGTCCTAAAACAACAGCGGTAATCTGCACATTTAAATATTTCAGATATTGATCATTTTTGAGAATATTTTATTTTCATAATGAAGACAGCACTGGTGTTTCTAGTTTAACAAAAACCCTGCAGTCCAGTGGTGGGATGGTATCTCTTTGTGAGACAGAATTGGATGTACTCATGGGATATGTAGTTTGTACTCAGTGTACACTTTGAGGTCCAGTGTTGTATCTGTTAAACTAACAGGCTGCATCAAGTTGATGTCAAGGCCGCCAGCAACATGTGATGTGGAGGGTCAAAGGTTAAGGATTTTCCTTTAATTTGTCACTCACAGGAGGATGTAAGGAAGGATATAACCTGTCTCTGTTCTGGATAAAATTCAAAGGCTGGCGCTTCAGTGTTCATACGTTATAAACATGTGACTCAGACATGATAATATTCATGTCTTGTTTGTCCTGGTGGCTGACAGCAGGTTTGGAGATAATTGAGCAGTTATACATTTTATTCCAAAATAAATAAAAACATTTTCCAGAAGTTTTTCAGTGTTAATCACTCAGCAAACCACATTTTGACAATAATGTTCACTGAGATGATTTCCTCATATTTTTTTGTTTGTTTTTTTTCTCAGAGGTCAATCGGAAACCTCGCAGTCTCCCATCAATCATTTATTGGAACCACGAGACTGATTTTTCCACCTCCGCAGTCTCTAAGGAGAGGACAGTGACGTCATCACCAAGGACCACAACGTGTTTTACATAACAACAGTTTAGACCAAAAACACGCTTTTTAGTTTAAAGTGGGTTTAACTATATTTCTACGAGAATTCAGTTGACATTACTGTGTGCTCTGATTTTATCTTCGGGTCTGTAGTCTTTGGTCTTATCTTTGAACACGTGATCCGCGTGACGTCATAAACGGAAGTAAACAAACGAAGTAGTCAGAAAGAGCTGCGGAGACGCTATTCTGCGCAAAAATGTCGATTTCCAACCCGAGGCAGGTGTTCCACAACCCGGTAAGATATCCTATGGTTTCGAATTTATCTCTATCATCAGTTTTCATTCTCATTTTCAAGGATAAATCGATTGTTGATCGACGATGCTTCTGTGAAGGGACCAGTTAGCATTTTAGCTCACCTAACAGCCTTAAACAATGACTATCTTATGTTAAACATTCTTTTAAAAAATATTCGAAGTGTTTTAAATACACTGACAAACAACGGAAAGAGTTCGGATTCAATATCATCCGCTAAAAACTTTATTTATAGGAAACCTTTGGTACTGCCGCACTGCGGAACACACGTTCAGAGAGGCTGGCTTGACATGAGTTTCGGTCACATGAGATGCTGTGTGGGTTAAGCGTGTTTTTGTTTTGTTTTTTCAGGTTGAATTAGAGACCATGTATTTAAAGTGTGATTTTAAGTATGTTTGAGTTTAGATGTGAACACATCTGAGACAATTTGTAAAATATCTTCAAAATTGTATTCAGTTTGGCGACGGTGTTTTGGCTCGTTTGACACTGATTATTTATCATGAATCGTTCTTCTACATCACGTGTGACATCGTGTAAATATAATAACTGACCCCTGGGATTCCGGCTTTAGTGTCATCCACTGAAAACTTTGTTTCGTCAACCTTTTTGGACAAACTGTGTTAAAGATTAGTGCCTCCGCCCAGCATCATTTTTAGAGTCGCATGTCACCCTGTTCGTGTTTTATTTTAGACCGAATTAAAGAACAGGTCGGCACAGTTTGATTTGATCTGATCTGGTGGGTTGGATATATAGAAAATTTAAAATATGCAAAAATTTTAGTGGGTTTTCGTCTAGTTTAAGGAGTGAGTTCAATTAATTTCAATTCAATTTTGTCTATACAGTGCCAAATTACAACGGCATTCGCACTTTGTATTGTAAGGCAGACCCTACAATAATACATAAAGAGAAAAACCCAACAATCATATGACCCCCTATGAGCAAGGACTTTGGCAACAGTGGGAAGGAAAAACTCCCTTTTAACAGGAAGAAACCTCCAGCAGAATCAGGATCAGGGAGGGGCGGCTATCTGCTCTGTGGGGGAAGACAGGACAAAGACATGCTGTGGAAGAGAGCCAGATATTAATAATAACTAATAATTAAATGCAGAGAGGTCTATTAACACATAGTGAGCAAAGAACAAATGCCCAGTGTATCGTGGGAATCCCCCAGCAGCCTCCACCTATTGCAGCACAACTAGGGGAGGATTCAGGGTCACCTGATCCAGCCGTAACTAGCAAAAAGGAAAGTTTGAAGCCTGAACTTAAAAGTAGAAATGGTGTCTGTTTCCTGAATTCAAACTGAAAACTGGTTTAGAAGAAGAGGGATCTGAAAACTGAAGGCTCTGCCTCTCATTCAACTTTTAAATACTCTAGGAACAACAAGTAAGTCTGCAGTGTGATATATGGTACATATTGTACTATAAGGTCATTACGATAAGTTGGGGCCTTATTGTTTAAGACCTTGTATGTGAGGAGCAGGATTTTGAATTCTGTATTTAACAGAGTGCCAATGAAGGGAAGTCAGTATAGGAGAAATCTGCTCTGTCTTTCTGTTACATTTTTTATAACTTCTTCTGAAATGTAGAGGAGATATTTGTGCATGAAGATTGAGAATGGACAAGTTTTTTTTTAAATGAATCAAACTAAAAGCAAAAAACTCCAATATGAATAAAACATGTGATTCGTGCAAAAAATTCAGTCACCCGCCAGGATAAAATCTACTAATGAAAGCAGGAAGAAAATGTTCACAGTGAACAAGAGGAGGTAAAAACAGGCCTTCAGATCTAGACAAATAAAACCTGCAGGAAGTCTCGACCTGCTGAGAGAACAAAACCAGCTTTAAATCAGTGACTCAGCTGCTGAAAGCTGCCCTTCATAAAACTGCTGATATGATTATTAACAGTCAAAAAGAAAAAGGTTTGAATTCAGCTCAAACATGTGAGAAACAACAGAGATTCTTTGTTGGGATGTTAGCAGAGCTGTGGGAAAAAGTAAAGTAACTTGAGGACTGTAATTCAATTCAACTTTCTTTCTTTAGCACCAGTTTACAATTACAGTCGTCTTTGGGTGGACAGGTCACCCAATTCAGATCCACCTATAAACTTATATATTCTCCTGCAGGTGGAGTACTGTTTGAAGTTTAATAATAATGATCACATGACCAGAGGTGGGACGTAAAGTGCAAATACTTTGTTGGTACTTGAGTTGTTTTTTTTTTTTCTGACTTCTTTTTATTTTCACTCCCTACATTTGAAACAAACACCTGAACCTTCTGCTCCTCACATTTTCAGAACGGACTTCAGGTTTGACGTCTTTGGGGGAGTTATTATTTTATCACTGTGAGCCTCAAACATCAAACTTATCTGAGCCTGAACAGAAACACATGACAGGCAGTCCTATTCGTTTATTAGTCCCCTGAGGATGTCACATGAAGACCAGAACCACTGCAGGTGTCCGTAAACTGCGCTTGCTGTACTTCAGCATCTAGTTAGCCAAGATGAGCGAGCACTTTTGCCACCTTTGCACATGACTCGTCACACAGTCTTACTGTGGTGACTCAAGTGAGCTAGCAGGTGTCTTTACCTGGAGTCAGAATCGTTTGACTACAAGTGCGGAACAAGCTTAATGAGAATACTTTGGACTTGAAAGCGGAACTGACGGCCTGATACAGACAGACAGTCCAAAGACCTGAGAGCAGATTATTTACTGCTCTGCTTTTATTTTAGTTATCTTTTTATAATCAAAGCTGTCTGTGAAGGTTCGCAGTGATCCAGGTCATGGTAGTCTAAGGAGCTTGGAAAGAAACGCGACTGGACATCTTTAAGTTTCTTGAAGACGTTTCACCTCGTCTCATGGAAAAGCTTCTTCACTTCACTTCTTCACGTTTCTTGAATCTGTTTAGACACGTTTATTTCACTTTATTTCAAATCCACAGACGTGGATCTGTGCTGCATACAGGGTAACACATTCAAGCCCAGGAGGGGAGACACACCCATCCCCGGGTCAGAGCCCAGGTAAACAGGAGGGTTGTGTCAGGGAGGACATTCGGCATAAAATCTGTGCCAAATCAAACTTTTGGAAAAACCTCTACACGTATCTACAAATTTCATATATTTAAACAGGTGGAGGTTTTCTCTAAGTGAAAGCAGGAGAATTTCTGCGATTCTCCTGTTACATTCTAATTTCAGATTCTAATCTGATCAGCTGCTGACGGAGCTTTGAGCTCTGGTTCATTCACACCGATCTAGTCCCTCCTCTCAGGTGTTTCTAGGTGTTCTCTGTGGTCATCTGACCCTCCTCATGTTTGTGGTGTTCTGTCCACAGTCGATTCCCTTTGCTGGGACGATCCTGGGTGGGTTCTTGCCAGGTGAGATGGTTCTGATCAAGGGCTCTGTGCCGTCTGGTGCTGACAGGTGAGGATGCCGATCTTCATCATCAATCGGATATTTAAAAAAAAAAAAAAACGTCAGAGTCGGGGTGCAGATTCTTAAAGCGGGATCTTCTCTCTCTGTTCGCTGTCTCACAGGTTCCAGGTGGACTTCACCTGCGGCAGCAGCGTGAAGCCGCGGGCCGATGTAGCGTTCCATTTCAACCCGAGGATCAAAAAGTCGTCCATCGTGTGCAACACGCTGACGAAAGAGTGCTGGGGCCGCGAACAGATCCACTACGAGATGCCCTTCAGGCTCGAGGTCGACTTCGAGCTCATCATCCTCATCCTCCAAGACCAGTTCAAGGTGAGAGACGAGCCGACCAATCAGGTGTCAGAGAAGAGTCAGCACGGCAGAGTTTAACTGTTCAATGCAAGTCAAACTGGTGTCCAGCGATGTGTTGTTTTCCGTGCGTGTTCAGGTGGCTGTGAATGGCGCCCACCTGCTGGAGTACAAACACAGAGTGGAGCTGGAGCGTGTTGACACCATCAGCATCTCAGGAAAAGTCAAAGTTCAGGCTGTGGGCATCCTTTCCCCGAGCTCAGTGAGTGTCTCTGTAACCCGTGGCAACCTGCAGCTTTACCATCAGAGGGTTAACCTGTTTGTTTGTTTGTTTGTTTGTTTCAGAGCCCCACCTCTCCCGCTGGCAGTCCGCCCAATAAGGACACAGACGAATCAGCAATAATTGATCAGGTGTCCTTTCAATATCTGTGTTGCATTTCACTAGTATAGTTTTATGTTAGCTAAAGATTTGAAATCACTGTCTGATAGCATCTCTGGATGGCTGGCACTCATAAGGATTGTTTTCTGTGGAAGAAAAGTCACGTGATCTGCGAAATGCTTCCAAATATGAAAGCCCCGCCCCTTTCATGTGACTGCACAGGTCAAATCCTGAGTTACTTACCCAGTTGATAACCAGCTTGGTGTGAACTCTGACCCTCACTGTTAGCTTAAGTGGATCATAACAGAAAGATAACGTGGGTATCTTCATAGCACAGGACACGAGTCATCACAGGGCAGCGGAAATGTGGACCTTTCTGGAGAAACTGCGTCTGTTTTTTGATCAGCGTCGGATGTGGTCTGATTGGCTAGAGTTATGCATCAGTCGATCAGATTTTAATCAGATTTTTTTTTCCATGCGTTTCAGCCAGTGTTCTCCTCATCAGGTGATTTGGTGAGTTTTCCTGATCAAATCATTGATTGATGATGCATTTATTTCTTACAATAACAACAGTTTCATACAAAGAAATTTGAATGAATTATTTTTAAAGCAACTTTTAGCTTATTTTACTTAACATAAATATGATCAATTAAAATCTGTTTTTTATATCAGTCATATTATATCAGCCCACATGGTTGGCCTGAAATCATATTTTGGTAAAGAAAATGATTTATCATATTTCACCCATTGATCTTACATTAATCAGTGAGATCACTGATCTTATTTGATACCAAATGATCTTCTAACTTTTAACACAGATCTAAATTTATATTTAAAACTATAAAGCCAAAAAAAGGGAAATGTTTTAGTGTGTCTGACTCTCTGTTTCCTACAGAGTATCCCGTTCAGAGGTCAGCTGGTTAATGGGCTGACAGTCGGACGCAGCATCATCATCAAAGGAGAGACCAATCAGAACGCAGAGAGGTAAGGATAATAAACAGCTGTGGGAGCCCAGTACAGAAACTGATCAAAGCGACAATCAGTGAGGCATCGATCAGAACTTAAATTAACTTTAGTAAAAATTTTGTTCTTGTTAATAACAACATAAGTTTTATATTCTTAAATTCATAATAAATTAATCACAGCTTTGTGAATACAGGCTCTGATTTACAAGCTGACTCCACAAGCTGCTCAGAGACATTATGTTTGTGGGGTTTAGGTATTGTTGAGCCAACTAACACAATGAAAACCTGACTGTGATGAATAACTTCTATGTAGTAAACCTGAAGTCTGGCGCCAGTAGAAACTGATTAGCTTAAACTGAAGTGCAATGTTTGGATTAAAGTCACTGA
This sequence comes from Rhamphochromis longiceps, assembly GCF_057381845.1. Taxonomy (NCBI): domain Eukaryota; kingdom Metazoa; phylum Chordata; class Actinopteri; order Cichliformes; family Cichlidae; genus Rhamphochromis; species Rhamphochromis longiceps. The sequence continues at coordinate 27,738,104 of NC_140571.1, forward strand.
AACATTTTCAGAGTTTACAGGTTTTATTTAAATATAAATTTAAATTGAGTTATGTGACCGTCACTTGATCATCACAGACCACCTTGCATGAACCTGCAGAGAAAGTAAACATGAAGCAGTTCAGAGTTTCGGTTTAGCCTTTCATGGCTCATTAATGACATCACTTCCTGTTACAGTTTCTGCGTGAACTTGCGTCCAGCGACCGGGTCCGACATCGCTCTCCACCTGAACCCTCGCTTGAAGAAGCGTGTCTTTGTCAGGAACTCCTTTCTGTCCGACTGCTGGGGTCATGAGGAGATGGCGCTCGCTTCCTTTCCCTTTACTGCGGGGCAGTACTTTGAGGTGACCTTTGACCCCTGCCTTAACATCCACATGTTGTGATGGGTTTTTTTGTTTAATTTTTAAAACCTGCTGTCATCTCCCCACAGATGATCATCCGCTGCGACGCGCAGCACTTCAGAGTTGCCATGAATGGGCAGCACCAGCTCGATTACAAACACCGTATGAAGGAACTGAGCGCCATCAACCAGGTGGAGGTGAAAGGAGATGTGACACTGCTTGTCGTCAGAGTCCTCTGAGCGCCTGCTAACCATCATGAACACGAAGCCATAAAAAAAACCACTGACGCCTCCTCCGTAACCAATCATTTAACAGATTCTAACTTCATTTCCTCTTTTACTAAAAACCCATGTCTTGTCCAGTGTCTTCAAAATAAAAGTCTGTCATTCCTCACATCTGTCCAGCTGTTTTGTTCCAAAAGCAGCTGCTGATGATAGTGGTGCTGGCGCCACAACAGGGACCAGATCATCGCCCAGCCGTGAAACCATCAGATGAAACCTGAGGAACCAGATTTTAAAAATGTTTTAAACTTTTCAGTTCAACTTAATGTCAGAAGAAAAAGACCAGAGCTGGTTCCTGTTCACGGAGTCATTTATTAAAGCTCAGTATTAAAAATACACTAAAAAAAAAACAAATGTAAACTGTACACATTTAAAACCCTGACATATTTACAAAGCGCTGAGCCACAGCGTTAGATTTGATCAGGTCTAATGCTGCGGCTCACAGACTCAAGTCTGTAAATAAAGATTCAGTTCATCATTTGACCCTAAAAGTCCAAGAGTCTGTTCCAGCATGCACCGGGACGGAGGTAGTGTGACGGCAGGGACGCTCCACCATCAGAAGTCAGCGTCCAACCGGAAGGTGTTGTCCGTGGGCGTCGCCATCACGCCCATCCTCTGGTACTCGCCCACCCGCTTCTCAAAGAAGTTGGTCTTTCCCTCCAGGGAGATGTTCTCCATGAAGTCAAAAGGGTTCTCCACCCGGTAGATCTGCACACAGAAACACCATGTCAGTCAGCTCCACCCACTGCCCCCACCCTGAGGTCACCCGCCCCCACCCATGGGCGAGTTCAGATAGGCGTCTGTGTCGCACTGCCGCTGCCCATCAGAGAACCACTCGTCCTCTGATCAGACTCTGCAGCAGCACTCAGCCCCCATCACTGGCTGAGGTCCGTACCCCTGCGCACTTCATCATCACTCACACCATCACTTTCATCATGTTGCTCTCTGAGGTCAAAGAGTTCCTGAAATGTGTCTGTGTGGAGAACTGATCATGTTTTATTTTAAGTTTAGCTTGTCACTGAGATGAGTGTTGTGATGCTGTTTTTCTGCCTTTAAGTCAGTCACATGATTACATGACCTGTGTGGGGCGTTACCTTGGAGAAGCCGAGCTCCAGCAACAGTCTGTCGGCCACGAACTCGATGTACCGTTTCATCATGTCGCAGTTCATCCCGATGAGCTTGACGGGCAGAGCGTCAGTCAGGAACTCCTGCACACAAACCAATAAACCCATTAAAGCCATTCTGAACCAGTAAATCCACCATGAACCAGTGGGCCCAGCAGAGCAGCTTCACCTGCAGCTGGGACTCACCTGCTCGATCTCCACGGCGTTCTTGATGATGCTGATGACAGTTTCCTTGGGCGGTTTGTTCACCAGGTGTTTGAACATCAGACAGGCAAAGTCACAGTGCAGACCCTAAACGCGGCAGGCACACAAACACACGTTAAGAGTGACATCATCACTGGATCAATACCTGCAATCTGACACCAACAGGGCGCCTCACCTCGTCTCTGCTGATGAGCTCGTTGGAGAAGGTCAGGCCGGGCATCAGGCCTCTCTTCTTCAGCCAGAAGATGGCGGCGAACGAACCCGAGAAGAAGATCCCCTCCACAGCGGCAAAGGCCACCACGCGCTCTCCTGCAGATCAATAAACAGACAATAATCAATGAAGCTGCTTGAGGTGGAACCATTGCGTCAGGTGGCCTAATGGGCAGCAGCTTATTTACCGTAGGTGGCGTTCTTGTTGCCGATCCAGTTGAGCGCCCAGTCAGCCTTCTTCTTCACGCACGGCAGCGTCTCGATGGCATTAAACAGGTACTCTCTGAGGGCGGGAACACATCGTGACTCACCAGTTAGATCAGTACAGGCCAGTTAAGCCACTACAGAACAGTATTTGGCCCCGCCTCCTGCGTACCTCTCTTTGGGGTCCTTGATGTACGTGTCGATCAGCAGGCTGTACATCTCTGAGTGGATGTTCTCCATGGCGATCTGGAAACCGTAGAAACACCGGGCCTCCGTTACCTGCACTTCCTGCATGAAGCGCTCCACCTGTTGGTCAAAGAGCGACAACAAGAGTGTTACAGCGGTCCGTGACCTCAAAACCATCTGTAAGAGCAGGCGCAGCGGCTCACCAGGTTCTCATTGACGATGCCGTCGCTGGCGGCAAAGAAGGCCAACACGTGGGAGATGAAGTAGCGCTCTTCGTCCTTCATGGCATCCCAGTGCTGCAGGTCCTTGGACAGATCCACCTGCACAGAAAGAGCACGTCAGCATCACGGCGTCCAGCATCAAGCCCCGCCCCATTACAGCTCTACCTACCTCCTCTGCCGTCCAGAAGGACGCCTCTGCCTTCTTGTACATCTGCCAGATATCGTGGTACTCGATGGGGAAGATGACGAAGCGGCGAGGGTTGTCCTTCAGCAGAGGCTCCTCCTCCTGCGAGCTGCTGCTCTTTTTCACTTTGGGCTGAAGACAAAGATCATTGCTCAGGATTATTGATTAGCTTATTCATCGATTCTGGAGCAAAAACAGTGAAAAGTTAAAGTTTGTGCAGATTTGCTGCCTGTATCGTTCACTGATCTGAAGGTGGTGGACAAAATAACAGAAACGGCATAAAACCTGAACACCACAGCAGCTCTTCCTAATAAACTAGAACCCTGAACCGACCTCAGCCCTGCCGCTCACTGTTGGCGCCACGGCCACAGTTTAGGCGCCACATCTGCACAGTAACACACACGAAGCTGCCGTCAGTGAGCTCAGCATCGACTCGGTCCGCTGATATGAGGAATCCGCTAAAAGTGCGAAGCTTCCTGCGGCTTTTCTCTCACTTACCGCAGCAGCATCGAAGATCCTCCGCGCGGTTTGGGACGCCAGGATGCGGCTGCTGTTCGGGCCCGGAGGCTGAAAGGAGACACAGACCGTCAGCACACACAGCAACTCTTTATCAATACCTGTGATTGATCGGTGACGCTAGAGAATCGGCGGCCTCTGTGAGCGGGAACCTGAAGCAGCCTCACCGTGTTCTCTTTGTCCAGAGACATTTTGTCCAGCTGCCCGCTGAGGGTCTGCTCGTTCTTCACGGAGAGCGGGGAGCGCGCGGTCAGCATTGTGAATTCGCGGGTTCGAAAGGACGAAGAAAAGAAAAAACCTAAGAAGCTAAAAGTTGCCGAAAGCAAAGATAGCAGCAGCGGACAGACGGAGACAGTGAAAGGCTTCTGCTTCAGCTCGCCCTTTTATTGGAATCTTGGCGCCAGAACTGCTGGCCAATACGAGGAGTCCCTTTAAACCGTCGGGAGGGACCAAGTCGGGTAGTTGGTGGCGGTAATGCATCATTTTGCTGTTTGCCAACTGCCAGTAAACCCTATATAGAAGAAGAAGAAGAAGAAGCAGCCAGTCAGGTCGAGAGAAGTGCTCACGTAACCCCTAAACGATTGCGGGAAATTCAAACTCTGTTAGCGGGTTACAAAACTGTAGGTAACCGCTTTTACAAAGTGATTAAAACGAGCGCTTACGAAACCTTTCAGGGCTCCTCGCATTTTTTCATATTAAGCATTTTAAACTGTGATTCTAAAAACACGTTACAATGTCTCTCAAAGAAAAGAAAAAGGCTTCTGTAATGAGACATTAACGCCGAAAGAGTCAAGATTTACATCTGTGTTCGTGCAGTTGAGTTCAGCGGATTGTTCCAAATCATGTGGATCCTCATATGGACATTGAATAACTGATTTCTGCTTTAAAGTGTCTGTCATCAGGGCTGTCGTTTAAACTCACATTAAAGCTCAGTCAACGGCGCCTTTTCTGCTTCCCTCTCATCTAAATGAGCTGTCACCATGGAGATTTAGCGCCAAATACACGTAACACGCCCGACATTACAATAACTCCATTTACAGGCGTCCTGTGTGTTTGCATATCAGAGACTGGCATCAACAAAAATCTGTAAACATATGCAATATGTAAACGAAAAACGAATCTGCAGGAATTAGTCGGTTTCTTTGAGTCACTCGAGCAGAAATAAATTGATTTAAAGGCTGATTTATGTTCTGTATCTTTGATCTGAGCAGCTTTTAGCCTCTGAAGACAAACTTTGAGCTTCACTTTCCTCAAAAATCAGACCTCATCAAACCCATATCCAGCTGGAGACCTTCCTGTTACTGCTTCCGGGTTATCTAATTGGCTGCAGGAGAAAGGGTCGCTCAGTTTCGGCCCCTGGTGTCCGGGATGGACAATGACTCAGTTTTGCAGTTACTGTCTGCTACTGAGCAATAATGGTAATCAGTTGGATCAATTTTAATCGAACTGTGAACATATTTGATCATAACTGAATGTGTTTGTTGAGAAACCCTTACGTGACCGTCTATGGTCACAAAAATAATGTAATGAACAGATATTTTAGAACAGCCTAGGTGGTTCTAGAAGGAAATTAAATAATTAAGTTTTATTAAATAATGCTAAATAATTGCATTACAGATATGATACTTATGTACAGTGGTTTATTAAGTGTTGTAGTAGAAATCTCAGTGTTAAACGATGATAAAACATAATGTTATTTTTGTTGTTGTTCAATTAAAAATAGCAAGTTACCACAAATTGTTTGACTCACATTCACACCTATGGGCAATTTAGCATATTCAGTTAACCTATCCCCACAAACTGCATGTCTTTGGACGGACACCTGGAGTACCCGGAGGGAACCCACGCAAACACGGGGAGAACCCCAGGCCTTATGGTGGAATTGAACTCAGGACCTTCTTGCTGTGCTAACCACTGTGCCACCGTGCTGCCCTATTTATTTATGTATCATTTACCAGTAAAACAGTTTCCATAGTTTTTTACTGCAGCTTTTGCAAAAATGCATGATAGTGAGCATTTTCAGTGATGTTGTATACTATAATCTGATTGCTTCATCACAATGTGCCAGAACAGACTGATAGTTACTTTTAAAGTATTGTGAAAATATGAGATCAAAGCAAATCTGCCAAAAATTTTATTAGATTATGAAATTCTGTGTTTTCACAGATGAAAATGCTTCAGTCTTGTTAGAGAACACTTAGCAATACTAACAGTGAAAATTATGTTTAAAAGGTATAATGTTTACAACATCTTTTCTCATTGGTTATTTTCTCAAAGAATCAAAAATATCTCTTGATCTGACCTGACAATTGTACACTTGGGACTCCTCAGGTGCTTCACCCTTGAACCGCACAGTTCGTTGTGACTCAAGTCCAACTCTCTAAGACTTGGACAAGGAGCTGAGAGCTGAGGACAGAGCTTCACAGCTTCTCTGTGAGAGTCTACAATTTCTCGTCTGGAAGAATTAATAAGAAAAAAAATAAGACAACACTGGTTTTAACACGTAATCATGGTACAGGAAGAAGTATATTCTGCAATATTTAATCTTGTTTCGGTGATGGTTAAAAAATTCCCTTCCCAAAGTTTGTTTAGTTAAGCAGTTAAGAAATTTGACAGTTTAAGTAACGTAGATAGAAGTAAAACATAACACATAAATTAACCTGTATTTGGTAGCTACAATTCTTATTTTTTAAATTTCTGAAGGAATAAACAAATGTATATGTTGATCTGACCTGAGAGTTTCCAGTGTACAGTATGAACTCTTGAGTCCTGTAGACTGTTGCTTCACTCCTGAATCCTGCGAGGTGTTCTTACTAGAGAACTGGGAGCTGAGCGCTAAAGAAAGCACTTCACAGCTTATCTCTGAAAGATTGCAGCTCCTCAACCTGAAAAGTAAAATAGTGGACAAGAGAAAAAACAATGTGTTAAAATATTTTGTTAGAACTTCTGAGTTTGTGCGTTTTTTAACTCTTTGCCCTTATCACAATAAATCCCTTAGCTTCCAATAATTTACTAATTAAATAAAGAAATATAAATACTCCAAGAAAAAAAGTTCAAATAAAATGACTAGATTTTTTTACCCAACATAGGTAATGGGAAAGAAATGAGTGGTGATAGTGTCACAGGGTACTGATTTAAGCAAGTTTACCATTAAAAAGATAAAAACAAAGCGACTGAAACACACACACACACACACACACACACACACACACACACACACACACACACACACACACACACACACACACACACACATTCATTAGCCTAATACTGATAGATACATTTAAGCAGATGACCCTACTTAATTACATTTACAAATATTGAGTGTGAAAAGCTAAAGTGCCAAGAGTGCAAGCAGAGTTGTTGAGCTGTTTGGGGCAACCAAAAACAACCACCACAGTCTTATTCTCATTTAGACATATAAAGTTTTTAGATCACTTAAGCAGTGGTTAAAATGACCCTTTGTCATTTTCTTTGACTGGAATATAGTGTTGAATCTCATCGGCAAAGCAGTGATAACAAAAAAATTATACCTTTCAAAAATATGTCCCAAGGGAAACATATAAATGGGGCTTATAAACTGAATAGAAGATTCCTGATGCTTTTATCTCTTCACATTTGGATTATTGTTATGAAGTGTTTTCTGGTTTGATTGAAGCATCTATTAAATGCCTTTTTCAATCTGCCCTAAATGCTGATCAAAGGTTTACAATTCACTCTGTTTTATTAATCACACATTACCCCGCTTTTAAAGCTTTTGCACTGGCTACCTGTTAGGTTTAGATTTCAATTTAAAATATGGATTCTTACTTTTATGGCCATATGGGTTGAGGCACCCACTTACTGAATGGCTCCGAGCTTACACCCTAGTTCCTGCATTTACCCATCTAAAAAATAAGGTCGATTGGCCAAATTTTCAAACTTTAGTTTCAAAAACGTGGAATAGCTTTGTGTTCATTTTATTTGATGTATGTGTTTCCCTATTGTTTTGGGGGCATTGCTTTGGTTTTATTGATACTACTGTAAAGCACTTTGTCTGTTTTGTGTTCTTACGAAGCACTAAAACCCCCCAATTTACTTACTAAAGTAAATGTAATGTCTATTTGGCAAACAGATCTCAAATCCAACAGTGTGATCTAACCTGAGAATTTCCAGTTTACAGTGAGGACTCTTAAGTCCCAGAGACAGCAGCTTCACTGACAAACTGCAGCAACATGTTCTGAATAAAAAAAAAAATCAGAATATCAGTTAATGCTTTATAAAGTTTACATGACAATTTCTTTCCCCTAAAGAGCAACAACAGTAATCTTTATAGAAATCTGCTTACTGCTCTGCAGTTGATCGCCCAGCTCCTCCTGCTTCATTCTCCTCAAGAAGTACAATGTGATTGTCATGAATGACTCTGTGCACCTCCTCTGCTCCTCATCCTTAATCTTCAGCACCTCCTCATCCTTCCTCTGTCTCTTTGAGCATTTTGGATAATCTGGACTCAGAACCTTCTGGATCTTCTTCCGCTCATTCTTTACAAAAGTGATGATGTTGTCCTCCAGAAGCTGGAACAGAATACTTTATGAATGACTCAGTCAGACTGAAGACTCACAAACCAACCTCAATCAGTCCAACTTGGGCCCAACCTCTCAACACCACTGTCACTCAGCACCGGATCCCCACAGGATCAGCCCCCTTCTGTGCACCTACCCACCCAACCAACACCATCATCAAGTATGCCAATCACACCAATGTGGTTGGGCTTACCTCTGATGGAGATGAGAATGGGGAGGTAGAGAACTTGTGCTCAGAAAATAACCTGAAGCTTAATGTCCTTAAAACAAAAGAACTCGTCATTGATTTCAGGAGGCACAGACAGGTTCACTCCCCTCTCAATGGAGAATGAGTGGAATCTGTCTCCACCTTCAGGTTTCTGGGCATCCACATATTTGCTGATCTCAATTGGACCCACAACACCATTGCCCTAGTAAAGAGGGCCCAGGAGCGGCCGCACTTCCTCCATGTCCTGAGGAAGAATAACCTGGACCAGAATTTGCTGCTGGCCTTCTACAACTCCTCACTGGAGAGCGTGCTCTCCTCCAGCTTGATGTCTGGTACTCAGGGGCTATGAGTAAGAACAGGAAGGCTGCACTGAGGGTCCAACCAACCCTGGAGGCCATCGCCAGATCTTCCTGTCTCAGGTAAACCAGGGCCATCACAGGTGACACCTCACACCTTGCCCACTACCTGTTTGACCTGCTTCCCTCTGGTCAGCAACTCAGGTGAATCAGGTCCCACATCTCCAGACTTACTAACACTCTTGGAGTAGGATCAGTGACAGTTTCAAAGAGTCGAAATACAGGTTGACTAAAGTTGTGAGAGAGGCTAAACACCTGTTGAAATGAAACACTAAATGTATAAAGGCTAATTTACATCAAAAATGGACATAGATGTATCTCTGTCTGTTAACAAATTTCCCACGTGTGGGACTAATAAAGGTTATCTTATCTTATCTTATCCTATCTTAACGAGTTACAGAACCAATAATTCTGGGAAAAATAAGGATGCTAAAACTAAAAATCAGTTTAAGTTGATCACTTTTGTGCTGCCCCTCGTCACGTTTAAGTTAAAACCAAAGAGTGCGCATTACCACTGCTCAGGTACAGATAGCAGAAGAATACAAAGAGTATACCAAGAATATAAAGTCAAATATACTGTCCACTTTCACTGTCTGTCTCTTTAGTAGTAAGTGATTCCTCATTGTTTAGCTAGCTGCACTGGCACTGGAAAATCTGCCTGTTAGTTGGAATGTTCAGGCTTGTAAAATACCCCCTACAGGTTTCCTCCCTCTTGAGTGTTTAATTTTGAGTAATATTGTCTAAAACGTTTGTTACCCTGTGATCTTGTGTGATGTGTCCAGATGCATCTTCTGTTGACGATTTTTCTGATTGTTTATTTTTTTAAATTAGAGAACAGAACAGTTTTCCATTTTATTGCTGTTTAAAAAAAAAAAAAGAAAGTATTTAGATTCTGTGTTTTTAATAAGTTTACAAATAATTTCTGTTGGCATGTGGCTGAATCAGAATCAGAATACTTTATTAATCCCTAAGGAAGGGTCTCCAGTTTCTTCACCTCCTGAAGTGCATGTTTCAGTGTCTTAGTTTTTTATATGAAGAGTATGAAATTATTTTACCTCTCCAGACCACCTTTACATTAATGTATATGCAGATAAAGCTGGTGTATTGTTCCTCTCTAAAAAGGAAATCCATTGTTCTTCAGAATAATATAAAAATTCAGGATCTTTGACTTTTTTTTAATAGAATAAATGAATTCCTTGCTCAGTGGCTTCCTTTGAGATGCTGGTTAGAGACTAGAAACAACATCAGATGTTCAAAACTGACAGCTATCAGTGAGTTCCGAACAACAGCTCCTCTTTCTGCAGTACAGGGTTGTTGGCTTACACCGTTTGAGTACACACAGCTGGGTCCAGGTCCAGGTTTACATTACATCAGGAAAGAATCAACTCAGAACAACATCTCTGGGTGGAAGCTACATCTCGGATCAGTTGGCTGCGGTCGTGAGGTCTCAGAATCTGCTATGTGAGCAAAAAAGAGTGACAAGACCACAGAATCGACGGCTAATAACATCACGGAGAAACTCGCAGCTATTAACGGGACATTGAGAGACCAGTGTCGGAGTGTTAAAAACAGCTTGAAATTCTCATGAGTTGTTTGCAAAATAAAAATTACCATCACAATCCGGCTACCCCTTCGGCGCCAGCTGTGGGCTCAAGGCTGGAGCCGAACAAAAACTCCCTGATAACGACTGTGTTGAGTCTGTTCCTTCCCATTCCCTACAAGGCCACCTGGGTTGGCTGGAAGACTGTTTACTTAGCCTGGCGGGGCGAAGGACACTGTCTCAGCTGAACTATGGACACGCACACACATACATATACTGATACTGATAAGCACTCACTGACGCATCACCCTCCCTACCCCGGATCCAACGCCACCTCCAACGCTTACCTCCCCCATGATGTGGACATCGGGTCAGCTGGAGGCGCAGTCGAAAGATTGCAGCGGTCCCAGATCAGATGTACACACTGGAACTCTTTCCCATGTTGCTGTCTGTGTTTATTGTGTTATGGTCTGTTGATACCTGTGCATTCCTGCATTATCCTTCTGTGTTACACATTTCAATGTTTTTTTCCTCGCTACCTAGCCTGACCTGTCTCCCCAATGTGATGTTTGTATTGTATGTACGGTCGGCAAGGTCTGTCATCTTGGTTGTGGGCAAAAGACCTGCAACTGACAAATAAAGGCTATCTCATCATCTCATCATCATCATCAGGTAGGTTCCTGTGAATATTGATAGAGCAGTGATGTGAGTGCTGAGCTGTGACCTGGAGAAGAGTCCTGGCAGTCAGAGATTGTCCTCTCACCTCCAAGCTTTGGTCTGGCTCTCATATTCCCCACACAGGGTGGATTCAAGGGTAGGAACTCCCTCCTCTCTGTGCTCACACTGCTCCATGCTGCTGAATTCACATTCACATCCGCTCACGCTCACTTTCTAAGTTCACCTGCAGAGGAAACACAAATCATTCATGTGCACATCAACTGAAGTCCTCCTTTCCATCATGTGTGTTGTCCAAATATCAGCCAGTTCTTTTCTGCTTCCTCTCAATGTCAGCTGAATGCAGTCAGACACCAGTGCGAGGCAGAGGAAGCTGCCATCAGCTGCTCTACTTCTACTATCAGTCCACTAGATGGAACCATGAAGCTGCAGCCCAGCACACGCAATGCATTCACTGACACACAATGAATCACTGTGGCTGGAAGCTTCAGTCCATTAATATTCAGTCAATTCAAAAAACAATCAGCAGTGTTAAAAGCTTCAGATTTACTGTTAATGAGAAGCTTCTTCCATCCCGCCTCTGAGCTCAGTCAAACCTGCTACCAAACATTACTTTTATTATTGATTAGTCTGCCAGTTTTCTTCTATACTGAATGTTTTTCCATCAAATATCAGTTGGAGGTTCCAGCAGCTGAATTCAGAGTCATCAATATGAAAATATCCAGTTTAGTATCATCAAAACAAATAAATCCATTAAACCCTGCCAGCACATAGCAGTACATTTCCTTCATATGTATAGCAGAATGGAAATTTAATGGCGAGATGTTGTGTTTTTTTCCCCAGCAAATAAAAACACAACACAGTGATCCAAAGTGTGTCTTGAAATGAGAGCTGAACATTTTTGCTCAAACATTACAGAGAAGAAACAAACTTTGAAAGTCAAATGTAGAGACTGATCTAGAAGTCTGTGCAGCCATAATCAGAGCTGATTGAATCCTCTAAATACTGAGGAAAGGAGCTTCAGTGTTTCCTTTATTACCTCCTTTAGTAGAGGAGACACTGAAGGATCCTTTATAGAGGCAGAAGAGGCCATTACATCCCATAATTTATAGCAGTACACCATCAGACCATTCATGGAAAGATTAGGAAAACTGACCAACTGAGTCAGTAAAATTTAGAGTTTGCAGATGACACCACACTCATTGGGCACTTCTCAGTTAGAGATGGGTTTGGCTATAGGAGGGAAATACAACAACCTGGAGCTTCTGCCAAACAGTGGAGATAATGCTGGACTTCAGATTGAAAACAGCCCTTCCAGATCCCATTTTCCCGCTTGCCTGCCAAATGAGTAGCCATTATTTCCCAGTACCTAAAGTGGGAGCATCAACAACAGTTCCCTCATCACGAAGGAAAGCCATGTGTGCAGTAGCCAAAGCTCCCAATCCAGGAGCATCTACCACTGACTGGTCAGCATTCTTTAAATCTTTTCTGTACTTGATGCAGAAAAACACCAGTGTTGAGGCATTTTGAGAGTCATTTTTATATTTGTCATTAGACATGAAAACAAGAAGCCACATCAGAAATATTCTGCTCCAAAGGTTTGTTGTCAGATTTCCATCTGGAGAAGGGTGTTTGGCTTCACCCCTCTCCCTCCAGTGTCTCCTCCCTCCATACCCTTGTTTTGTTTTGCAAATTGAAATATTAAATGTGTCATTTATTGAAGATTTGGGGTTGATTTTAATCTGTTTGGGGGTAAAATAAATCCTCTGAACCCACCTTTTGAAATCATTTGTGGATCACAGTATTTTACTGCTGAATAATATTCCCCCCATGTGTTAAGGTTTACATGGTTTTTGTTCAGGTTTTTAATGTTATGTTTACTTTTCTCCAGCGCCCACTGGTCATTTGCCATAACTGAGCCAGATTAGGCTCATACATATCTGCTCTCAGGGGTAATACTTGTGATTATGTCATAATCGTTTGTTTTATTGTCCTGTAGTGCGTTTAATACCTCACATTACCACATGGCGTCACTGTTTCCCCGCCCACGGCCTCCACCAGACTCCACTGTTTTTTCTTCTATTTTTACTTTATATTTTACTTTGGCTCCAGCCGAATGTCGGTCAGTAAGACAAAGGGGCGGAAACCATTCCACACAGATGACACGCCCCCTCTCACGGGCCAAGTCATGACGACGTGTGCTCCCATTGGTCACACCCCCTCAGCCCCACGTGGTGATTGGATGGCGGTTGCTACCTGGTGGTGTGGGCAGAGAGCGCGGAGCTCAGGTTGTGTAACTCTGCTGTCGTGGAGCAGAAACTTCACACACGGAGGAAACGAAACTGTGAAGCCGGAGAATTAACCTCATTTATCTCCACACAGCGCAACGAAGCCGCCATTTTGCCCAGTGAAGGACTTAAAATCAGGAAAATAAAGAGGACTGGCTGTGATTTATTTATGAATGCCGCTGACTGAACACGGTGGGCGTTTAAAATGATCCAAAAAGACAAAAAATAACAACAAAACATACGAGTTTCACTTGATATGTGTGAGGCTAATTTTTTATGCATTCCTCTGAATGTATAGGAACAACAATCAGAAAAGTGAGCGTGAATGTTTGCATGTGAATGAAATGTTTCATTTGTAATGTGATATTGGATTGTGAGCATTAGCTAACCTTCACACAGAAGAACCTGTGTTAGTTTAAACAGTTTATTATTTATTAGCAGTAACCTTTATAAATGTCCACAGGGACTCTGGTTATGTGCCATCCACAGGCGTCTTATTGACAGCTACGATGTTTGAAGAATAACACTCTTATTAACGATGTCGAGAAAAAGAACTACTCTACCCACAATCCTAAACTCAAAAAGCAATGTCTCTGATTGGTACAGGGTGCTGTTTCCATGGAAACGTTTAACAGCAAAGTCAAAAAGTGGGCACTGCAGTCAGGAACAAAACGCAGCCCCAAATACAGTTACACACAACAGTAAGTACACAAATTACACACTGTATTTTGTTTTTACTGAAATCAAAAAAATTATCAGAGGTCATTCGTTGGGATGCATTTTGGGATGAGCAGTTCCAATGGTCATTTTTTTCCCCGTCCCTTTCCTTTGTTTTTCTCCTGAGCGCCAAACTTTATACCGGAAATATATAAAAGCATTGACTTTGTGGTGTCCGACTTGTTTTCACATTTAGACTAAAAATAAAAACATTCAACCAAATCTTCTTTTTCGGTCCTGCTTTGAGGGTTTTCTTTGTGTGGTGTTTTCAGAATTACCCTACAGTCAGTTTTAAACAGTTGGATATTTCTGACCTGTGGATGAAGCCAGTACTAGCTAGCTTTATGCAACGCTAACCTGGTTATGTCCTTAATGCCAATTAATGCTTTAATTTTTTGTGCCCAAACTATTTTTAAAAAGTATTTTAAACATAACATAACATTTAAATTTGCTATAGCAAGCCTAAAATATATATATTTTATAAGCAATCTTTACTGTTCTATTCTGTTAATCTAATATTACAACATTAAATATTCCTTTAATTTGTGAAAACATGCTGATGTCGTTTATTTTTTACCATTTTAACAGAAACATTACACAAGTGCGAGTTAGCCTAGAACAGGTGCTAATTTTCATGTATTAATGAGGTTTAAAATGTTTAATAGTTCAGCCGATAACTGAGCTTTACAGGAAGACTATTCCTGGGGGGATATAAGTACACACACTTATCTCTCTCATATATGCCAGCTAACATGGAGACTATCCATCCAGCTGTCAGAGAGTGAAGAGATTCACATTCACATTCACAGCTTTGGCCAAGAGTTACCAGTTAACCTAAACCACATGTGTGAGGAAGCTAGAGAACCCACCAAGGAACAGGGAGAACCCCGGCTGGTGCATTCAAAGCCAGGATCTTCCTGCTCTGAGGCCACATCAACTCCTTTATTGTACAGTTTTGTTTTTAAAGCCCACCAGCCATTTTAAAACTCAAGATGGTGGCCATTTTAAAGATGGCTGTCCACTGGCAAATGAAAAAATAATTTTAAATAAGTAAATTAGACTTACCTTTTAATTGATCTTAATGTCAGATCATAAAATCACATGTTTGTATGTGTAGAAGTTGAATTTAGAGGTCATTTGTTTGTTTGTAAGGGAGGAAAGCTTTTTAAGTGGCAGGAAATTTAAAATCCAACTTTTAAATGAGTTCATCAAATGTAAGCAAACACAGACTCTTAGTGTGCAGTTTAGCTCTCAGACATGCTGTGTGACAAAGGCCCAGCTGCTGTGCAACAGGCAGGAAGACGAATGAGAACCTCACTCCGAGATGGGGAAAAGGAGGACAGTTGAGCAAGATGAGAGATTATTTTTAAAGGTAAGCACTGCAGAGCAAGTGACGTGTTAAACTGGAAATGTAAATGTTTTATGTGAACATAAAATACATTTTTTAAAATCAGATATTGGATCTGTACAGGATGTGCAGCTGCTGAATTATGTTAAACATGGTGAAAAACAGATTGAAGTATGGTGATTACATACAGACAGGTCAGTGCAGCTTGTGGTGGAGTTTACACACCAACAAATCAGACATCAGTTTATACTGAGGTCAACAATGCTGATTATTCACTGAATTCACTCACTCGCCTACATGCAAAGAAACATCCAGTATGGGACTTTACTGAAAAGCTACACCCGACCTGAGGGTTCCCCTCCAAAAAAAATGGTAAATGGTAAATGGCCTGTATTTATATAGCGCCTTTAAAAATCACGGTGCTTAGACTGGCTCAAGATTTAGAGCGAGATGCTAATCACTCTGAGGTTCCTCAGCTACTGCATCCATCTGAAGAGTCCCTGAGCAAGTTACTGAACCCCAAATACCCCCGGGGCATCCACGTGGATTTAAAATGTGCTGCATGTTTACTGTGGAGTTGGATCAGTAACATGAGCCAGGCTGGAGCAATGTGCTTCACTGCAGCGTTTTAGTTTTGCTTAAAACACAGACGCCAAGTACAAAATTCGACTTTTAGTCAAAAATCACAAAAGTATTGATGAGTAAAGTTTTTCCAGCTGTTGAAATTCTCAGTGAAACAATGACTGCAGACAAACGCAAAAAACAGCTGGTGCCAGCCTCGTGGTAACATTTTATTATAAAAGCCATTTTCTTCACCATCACCGTGGTGTACAGGTAAATGTTCGAAAGAAAAAGAAAAGGATTATTTTAATATAAGCTGTTATTATTAAGAATAACATTTAATAACATGAGGTATTTTTACTGGCTACACTATGGGCCAAATCAAACTATCAAAAACAGCACTTTCCTCAACGAATGTTTATTAAATAATAATAATAATAATAATAATAATAATAATAATAATAATAATAATAATATTAACAATGATAATAAGAATAATAATAATAATGTGTAAAGCAAAGATAGTAGGTAGTATCACAGTAATGAATACTGTCCACAGACTCTTAAAATATTAATATCTCGTACTGTGAATAAATGTAGATTGGATTACACATAACACTCATATAGATATCAAGATATTTACAGTATTTACAGTCAGAACAGAAGTGGGCTAAGAAGCATGATACTGAGGCTTTGGCAAACAATAAGAGTGTACACGAGTCGCTAACAGGTCGCTAACGAGTCGCTAAAAAGACGCAGCCGTGATGGTACACGGCGGGGGAGAGAGAGAGAGAGAGAGTACAAAAACAAGTGAGATTCAAAAATATTCCAGTGCAACATCGGCTTTGTGTGGATGTCTGTGAGTGAGTAGCAGCCTGGTGCCTTCAGGTCCTCCTCCTCCTGCGGCGGTGTGTTTGTGGATCGTGGGAATAAAATGTCCTGAGAATGGTGGAGAAAGCTTGCCGTCCTCTGCTGATGACGGCTATGTCTACGTTAACAAAAGTAACAGGAAAACGGCGGCACTCAGATCGTTCAACTCTCGGCAGCATGAACATAGAAAAGAACTGGATTCATCTGAGCGCCTCCTCCACTCGAAGGACGGCCTTAAACTCCTGAAGGGACCTGCTCTGCTCTCCTGTCTGCGTCATACATGTGCTGAAACTTCAAACATGGGACCAACAGGGTTTTTGGGTCTTTTTGGGTTTTTTCCTGTCACTTCTGTGACAAGCTGACAGCAGCTAGTGACAGATCTCCTTATATAGAAGAGCAATCACTTCCTGGTAATAAAGGTCCTTCAATTTTTCTCACAGTGAAGCTGATTGGTCGGTTAAGGACAAAACGCCCTCGTTCAATGGCGCCTGTTTCCTGAACTTCCATATACTAATATAGCTTATCTATAATAGTAATATAGTAAATCTACTGTTCTCCCCTCAGCAGGCTTCCAGACCCTGGCCAATGAGAAGCCAGTAAGAACTGAGCCATGGCGTCTTTTTTTAGAGAGATCATGAATGGATGGCTTATTTTAAACTGCCATTCATGCTAAGCTACCGTTCAGAGCAGGAAGTGAGCAGGACAGGTCCCTGTAAAATGAGTCCAGGTGTGTCTGACCCTGTTCTGAGGTCGTGTAAACGTAGCCGAGTACAAAACATCGTCCTGATGTGGTGGGCGGAGCTGATTGAAACCACCAGTCACAGTCACTCTTTAAGAGTCTGGTCGGTGTTTGGCCCCTCCCCCCGGGGCTCCTGAGATGGCCCTGTGAGTGACACTAGTCTGTTAGTTAGTTGGCAGCAGGAACCAGCACGCCAACGGGAAGTGCCGGTCCTCTGTTCTGACCCTTTGGCAGGGCGCCTTTGCTGAGGTCTCGGGTTTCGCCGGGCCACGATGACGGCCTCTTGGTAGTCATGTGCCGTCGGGCGTGTTTGGTCAGATGGTCGCTGCGCATGAACCGCCGTTCACACACGCTGCAGACAAACTTCTTCTCACCAGTGTGCGTGCGGCGGTGGCGGGAAAGCTCATCGGAGCGGGCGAACCGCTTGTCACAGCCCTCCCAGTGACAGCTAAATGGCTTCTCACCTGTGGAACAAGAGGACACGTAAGTGGTTAGCTCATGTCTATAAGACAGGTGAGTGTCTGTCTGTGGTTCTCCTTCCCCTGAGGTGACTCATACCTGTGTGTGTGCGCAGGTGAGCCTTGAGGTGTGAACTCTTGAAGTAGGTCTTTTTGCACCCAGGGAAGGTGCACACGTAGTCCCGTCTGCGAGAGAAGTCTGCCTGCGAGGTGCCACTGTTCGCTCCTGACGGCATGTAAACAGGAGCTGGGGCGAGTGGGAGGAGCTTGGTGTTGCCCAAGGTCATGACGGTCTGCGGGCCTGGTTGTGGCTGGGGCACGGGTGGCTGTGGCACCACAAACATCACAGTCCCTTGTGGCACGGCGGAGCCCAGCAGCAGCGGCTGGGCGAAGCTGGAAGTGGGAGACTGGGGAAGGATTGGCTTGGGCCCGCCCGGCCCCTGCACCTGAACTGGGGCCTGGACGAAGGCGGAGATCATCCCCGTTCGGCCGTTCACCGGGAAAACCTGGCAGAGCAGCGGTGAGGAAGACAGCGAGTGAGGTGGAGAAGCTGAGGCGGGAGGCGATGGGGGGGTGTCGGGAGTTGGGGGAGGGTCGTCCTTCTCCTCTGGAAGCGTCTGCAGAAGTGGTGGCAGAGGCTGCGTGGAAGTTTCTGACAGCTCGGTGTTGGGCAGAGGAAGGCTGAGGCTGTCAGCGGTGTGGCGGATGACACTGGTGGCCATCGCTCTGCTGGGCGGAGCCACACAGGTTGACTCTGAGTGAGGTGCAAGTGCTGAGGTCTCTGAAGTGACGGCATGGGGGTCACTGTGAAGGGCGGGGGAGGGTAAGTGCGGTTTGGAGGCGATGGTGAGGATGGGGGTTGCAGAGGCCTCGGCGAAGCTTGGACTTTGAGGCGGAGTTATACACTGAGAGAGAAAGCGGGTGTTAGACAGACGGATCCCAAATGCTACGAATTCATTCACAGAAGAAAATTACTTAAAACAAATTAAGTAGTTAACTAAATAATGAAAAACCTAGAAAGAATTTTTTGTGTTACATTTTTATAAATATGGTAACGATGTGTCTGATGAGGTCATTTAGTCATGCGTGTGCATTTAACATTTTCTAACGTTCTGACTGTATTGGTTCTTACCAGCGAGGAGAGGGCGATCAGGTCTTTTGGTGTATCTGTGCCCTCCGAGTGGAGTTGGATAGAGTCACAGGAGTCAGAGGTGGGCGTCAGTGGGCGGGGCTTGTGCGACCTTTGACCCCAGAAGCTCATGCTGACGAGCGCTTCGGCAGCCTCCAGGTCATGGTACTCGACGTACGACTTCTGCTCCATGGCTGCTGCTGTCTGTCTGTCCACACGGCTGACCTGAGAACAGTCGAGAGGTCAAAGGTCAGTTTTAAAAGACTTTAGCATTTCTCGTCACTTTAATCGGATTATTTTCTGTGATTTTAAAGCAAAAATCAGCTCAGAAGCGCAGAATTACGACCAAATGGCGCTGGTGGCCCGGAGAGTGGGGAGCCCGGGTTCGAGTTCGACCCGTGGCTCTTTGCCGCATGTCTGTCTCTGCCCCATTTTTTGTTTTGGGGCGATCGTGGCTCAAGAGTTAGGAGTTCGCCTTGTAATCGGAAGGTTGCAGGTTCGAGCCCCGGCTCGGACAGTCTCGGTCGTTGTGTCCTTGGGCAAGACACTTCACCCGTTGCCTACTGGTGGTGGTCAGAGGGCCCGGTGGCGCCAGTGTCCGGCAGCCTCGCCTCTGTCAGTGCGCCCCAGGGTGGCTGTGGCTACAATGTAGCTTGCCATCACCAGTGTGTGAATGTGTGTGTGAATGGGTGGATGACTGGATATGTAAAGCGCTTTGGGGTCCTTAGGGACTAGTAAAGCGCTATATAAATACAGGCCATTTACCATTTTGAATGCTGCTGGAGCCTCTGCTGGATGTTAGAGGTACTGCAGTTTTTGGCACATTCAGCTACACTCTACCCTAAAAGCTAGAGCCTGAGTGTGTTTAAACCTGATTCAAAATATAAAAGTAAAAATTTAAAACACAGGAAACATGAACAAAGTTCCCAGACGTTTGTTAGGTTGTTATTTATGAGTCTCTGCAGCAATATTATGATGATGGAGTAAAAGTAACCTTATTTTATTATCACAAGTCAAGGATCATTTGATTACACTCCGCCCACCTCCGCATGGATCAATAGCTGGTTGCTATTCGTTTCTTAAGTGATGACGTATGAACCCTGCTTCCGGGTTCAAACTGCTGTGTGTTTATTAAGCTGTTGTCTTTTTAACATATTTTAATGTTTTGTATCTTGTTCTATTTAATATGAACAAGACCCAAAAATGGTCAGTAATCACTGTCGGTCTCTGGGTTTTTATTACCACTGTAGCAACTTTTAAACATGGAAGCTAGCGAGCTAACTCCCTGCTAACTTCAAACTCCGTTAAACTTCATAAATTCAGTTTTCATGGATGCCCGGATGTTAAATGTAATTGTTACACCTGGTAAAGAAACCACACTGACCATTTTATTGAACATGAAAGAATTTAGACAGTTTTTAACTCTCAGTTATGCCACAGTGTTCATTTGACTTTGGGACCTGAAGCAAAGTTTGGACCCGGAAATGGCTAATAACATCAGACTTAAAGACTGAATTTGGTGGGAGTTTCCAAACATATGTTGCCAACAGGGAAGTTGCAGAGTGTCCTCTCGTGGACAAGTAATCGTTTCTCCCGTGTCTTCCTTACTTTGATTTATTTTTCGGCTGTTATACATTCTGATAATGATATATTGGGAAATAGCCAATATCAGCTTCACAGGTATATCAGTCATGCTCCAATCAAAGCCCACTTTCATCTGACTGGACTGCTTCTGGAAACCTAAAGAGGGGCATGGGTAGAGACATGGGCAGAGGGTAGTTCAGCCACAACCAGCTGCTTCTTCTGGTCTCATCGAAGTTTCTGTTGGGCTTTAGCTACACAGGCAACTTCTGGAAGCTAATTGAGGGTGATGGCAAGCAGGCAGTGGACCGTCTTCTTTCTCCCATATGACTTAAACGCACTGTTAGTGCTCACTATCCTATAAACTGTTGAGCGTCTGCCTCACAGCCCAGCTTCTTTTTCTTTCTTTCTTCCTCTTACTCCACGGATAAAGCCAAACACCTCCCATCTAATGACCAATGATGTCACAGTTTTCCCACCTCCGGCTGAGCTGCATCTACCACGTCAGGAAATAAATTAATTAATTAAAGGGGCGAGAACTGTAGATGGGAGGTGACTCGGGGACAAAGGGCTCCTGGCTGCTTGGCTGGCATCTGCTTAGCAGCACGTACAGGAAGGGAGGAAGAGGGGGAGGAGGGCAAGCGAGGGGCGAGAGATAACGATGTAAACAGAGAGAACAGGCGGAGGGGGGGGGGGGGGGGATATAGTGGGTACACCCAACCTCTCACCCTGCCTGACGGGGAACCTCACTGCACCCAGAATAGATTGCGGGAGGTGCTAACAAAAATAGGAGAAAAAAACAAAACAAAACAAAAAACCCCCATCATGAACAAGCCCCGCCCACTCCTCCTCCCACACTGACATGAACCAACTCTCCCTGTGAGAGAGAGAGATAGAGAGAGGAAGCTCCTGACAGGAAGTATAGTTGGACAAAACAATCCGTTTCAACACAAACACACACAGACCCCGCACTCTGATTCCCCACGACCACAAAAACACACCACACCTATTGACAGAGAAACAACAAGGTTTACTCATAAATGAACGCCGCTCGCTGCCTTTAATGTGCTAATAATCAACTGGGCTCCACGATTAATAACACCTGTTCCCCGACACACTCACACCTGATTGAGAAGCTTGGGATGCATTTATTGCTCCAGACACACTTTCTGTTTTTAATTCTGAGATCTTTTTTTCTGCGTGACTCGGATTGATTCCTGGTGTGTTGTCAGGTTTCTCTTCCTCTGCATTTTCTTTGTGTTCAGTGCAGATTTCTGGGATGAAACTGAGGCTGAGTCTGATTCACACAGTCAAATCGCAGGAAAATCAGAGACGCCACATTAGGATTTATTTTATGGAAAATAACTTTAACTGGTTTTTAGAACAAAAACACACAGAATTTTACACGTCAGCTTCAGGTGCAAATATTTGCTTTACACTGTTTAAACAGGTAAAACATGCACTCATGAAAACGTGATTATTTTAAATCAGCAGTAATGAAGCAGGCGTTTCCTATTAGAGCCAAATGCAAATCAAAATGAATGTAAATGATTTTAACATTTTATTGAGTCAGTGACAGTGAAACCGATCTTTAATTACTACAGTGAGCTCAGACCAAAGAATCTAAATTCATGAGAGTCATCAAATTAATAATAGATTATTTTGCTCAACAGGTTTACAATTAATGGATTAATTGTTTAGTCAAACCAAAGAAAATATCATCTGATCATTGTCAAAATAATTAATTTACAGTCACATTAAGAGGATGAAAATCAATTTAACTGTTTAGCCAAAATATTAAAGGAAATGAAAAATTTGCATGATCAACATCAAAATAATCAAATTAATGTCATGTTTAATAAAGAAAAACAAACTGGCACACGAGAGACTGAAACACACTTGCAAAAACAAACTTAGACAAAAAAAAATGTACTAAAAAATTTAAAATCGGATTAATCAATTAATCTGTGTTAGAGAACAGTGAGAACATGCCAGGTGAAACTCAAACTACTGGCTTCACTGTCACAAGCCAAAGAAACAAACTGAACACAACGACGCTGAGAGCCGCTCGAAAATATCAAAATCAATCAAATCAGTCAATCCTGTCCGGCTAATTAATCGACGACACGGAACCGAAAGCATCAACTGTACCAAAACAAAGAAAACATCTGTAAAGTTTCTGCAGCGGTGAGCGATGCACTGCAGGGATGCAACTGTTGGTACTGCTCACGCGCGCGCGCACACACAGGAGTGACTGGGTTCACTGTGACCTCAGATAAACCAGCAGACAGCGCCAACACAGCCCAGCCGAGCCGAGCCGAAACAACCCGACCGGGGCTGCAGAACCGCTCCGTCCCCGGACCCCGAACCCGGAGGTTCTGGAGCCCCGGGCGGTACCGCACAGTTCTAACATTCCAAGTTTCTGGAAACTGACCTGACAGCAGCGAGGCTGAGTTGACGAAGAGAAAGAGCGGACGGAGGAGTGGAGAAAGGGTCGGCGGCAACTCCGTGTACAGCTACTGGAGCTTCAGTCGGAGCGCTGAGCCGCTGCCAGCAGACTGGCTTCAGCTGAGAGCACCGGAAAAAAAACAAAAAACACAGAAACGAAATTCAGAGCGGTCTGGCGGGTGGTAACACGCAGCCAATCAAAGTCAAAGGTGTAGCGGGCCGCGGCCAATCACGGGCGAGGCGGTGCGTGATCGCTACGTGAGCGTCACGCGATTGGCCCGCGGCGGGGTGCGTGGCTGTCGGGGGGCGTGGCCGCGGAGTCAGCGGTGTCAGAGTAAACCCGGTGAACCCAGCGGCGCGCTCGAACTGGGGGAAAGGTTGGGAGGCGCGAGGCGGGACCGCGGGGACGCGCGCGACAGGCATGTAAACTGCAGATGGAGTGAAAAAGGAACAAAAAAGGACAGGTGAAAGCAGGTAAAACCGAGGAAAACACACTGCAGACACACGGCCACACCAGAAACACCGCGTCACCGGCATGTTTTTAAACGTTTACGGTTAAAATCATGGTAAAACGTTAGTAAATACACTGAGTGTGGAGCGTGTTGACTGTCTCAGCCTCTCTAAATATGGAGTATCATTAAGAAATACCTGTTTATTCACACTCATTTACCTAAAATACAACAGTTATGGTGCATTTACACTATTCTATATTTAACTGAAAACTCAGAATCTTATTTTTGAGTGTTTTTAATGAGGTCTTTTCTGTCAAACACAGGCACATTTACTTTCACATGTTTTCTATTAGGAATTAATTTGTGTATATACATACATATTCTTTGAATCGTGATCATGTAAAACAGAAATAGATTTTAAAAATGCTTTCTTATGATTTAATGTCAGAAATGAGACACACTGCTAAGACAAAAAAATAATTTTACTGGTGACATGATAGAAACAGCTTGACATTACTGACATGTTGCTGTCAATACAGAAAGGATTAGACACAGGTGTATTTCTGGAGAAAAAAATTTAAATTTTGGGTTTGTGGAAAAGTTGAAGCTTTAGTGGCTGAAATGACAAATGCATGTGAACATAATCTTAAAAAGTGAAAAACACTGACGACGTGAGCAGATTTTCCTTCTTTAGTGAAGCTGGTGTGGCGTGGCTGTGATGTGCTCACTGTTTCATGCTGCAGCAGGGACATGTAAACACTTTCTCTTCACTGCAGAGCTGAAACTACACAATCTCGTCTTCTTCTCCCTCCTCTTCCTCACGTGCGCGCGGAGCCTCAGACATGTGCACGTTAAATTCACAGAAACGAGACAAAGAAACAAAGCGGCGGCTCTGGAGGCCTCACCATCGTCTCTTATTGTCTTCTTCCTGTAACATTTCTCTCCTCGCTCTCGTGAGCCCTCCTCCTCGCCCCCTCCCCGCAGGGCTGATGAACCCGGGGACTCCTATGCGGCGAGGTTGTAAACAGCCTCTCCAATAAAGAATTTCAGGGCGGGGCTAAAAGGCAGCACCCACTGCCTCCTCTTCCTCCCTCCTTTGTTGTCGCTGCAGGTTAACCCTTTAAGCAGCCGCATCATTATCATCACCGCAGTCGTCATCGTTCTGACACGTGTGGTGGAAGTGATGACATCCTGTCTAAGTCAGACAAAGATGCACCTTCAGCTTCACCTGCTGCCTCACAGCACCTTCAGGTCGGCGGTGGCGGCTCAAACACATCCTGGATGTCAGAGAAGCTGCAGAGATGAAAGTGGAACAGAGGCAGCAGGCCGGGGTGATGTGAGTTCATTTTCAACTCCAAGTTCAGTGAGGTTGTGAAGTAAAAAAAGAGAAAAAAGGGGGAAGGAGGGGGGAGAAAAACACAGGCGGGCGATCCGTCCATAAAAAACGGTTTCCAGGCAGAAAACAGTCGCAGGCTTGTGCAGTAGGAGGCTGAGCTCAGCTGTTTGCAGCATGAAGTCAGAGTGCAGAAACCACAGCGCGCGCTCAGTGAGCCATGTCCCAGCTCTGCAGCAGGAAACTCACCTGGACCTCACCTGAACCTCAGCGCTAAGCCTAGAGACACAAGTCTAGAGACACAAAGGAGAATCTGTCTTCAGGGTGACGGCACCCTCAAACCTCCTCAAATTTAAAAACTCTCCAAACTCAAGAGAGGAGGTACAGAGGTAGAGGTGCAGAGATTTTCAAGTATTCAAAGACACGTTTTCACTTTACTGATTATAATTCATAGAAACACTGAGAGTCTGAATCATGACATCACACACATGTAATAAATCTTTGCATTTTTAGTGACCATGGTTCACTAAAGTGAGTCAGTCCTATGTTAAAATTTTACAGCAGAAATAAACATGTTTACAGCCTGATACACCAACTGTTTAGTCTCTGTAAGTAATTTCCTTCTTCATAAAACTGCCGTTAAACTTTAGTTACAGAATAAAGAGAAAGCAAAAGAGAGGAATAAGCAAAAAAAGGGTATCACTATATACAGGTGGCACAGTTTTATATACTGAAGACAAAGGAGACCAACAGTTTATCTTCATATCAGAAGTCAGAGACAAATATCACAATTGGCTTCAGTTTGCATTATTAGGGAAGTGGCTTCTTTGACTGACAGGTGGCACGTAGCTGCTAGCTGTCTGCCATCTTCACCCTGAACTGGACCTCGGGACCGTGTTTGTGCTGTTGGAGTGTTTTAAAGCATTTTTCCTGACATTAAAAATGCTCCATGTCATTGGTCATTTTTAATGACCTGGCTGCTGTGAGGTTGCTGTACTAACAAACCGTCTGAGCAGTAAAATTCTAGGATTTCATCTCTAAAGTGATGTCCTGTAAACACAAGACTTTTCTGCAACAATAAAGAGTAACATGAATACAAGTATAATGTTCTTACAACAGAAATGTAAAGTACTTTGTTTTCACATACCTGTGAAGAGAGTAAAGTTTTTTTTAATATATAAAATCTTTTCTAGAAGCAACTCTGAACATGTGAAAACTTCTGGAGTGAAAATTTGCGATAACGATATAACTGATGATATAATTGACACTAGACAAAATACTTTACAGCTCCACAACTTTATTAGTGCAAAAAAAAAGAAAATCAATGTATTTTCACTTAAACAAGCAGCTGTTTTTTTTATGTGCATTAAAGTTATATAAAAATGTAACAGTGCAAATACAAATTCCTTGCTGACAGTTTAACCAAAAGGCATTTCCAGTGGAAATTGGCCAACATATCCTCGGCATAAAAACATAGAAACAGCTTGACATCACTGACATGTTGCTGTCAATACAGAAAGGATTAGACGCACGTGTATTTCTGGAGAAAAAAAATAAAATTTGGGTTTTGTGGAAAAGTTGAAGCTTTAGTGGCTGAAATGACAAATGCATGTGAACATAATCTTAAAAAGTGAAAAACACTGATGACGTGAGCAGATTTTAGCTGCTTTTTATGTGCATTAAAGTCATATAAAAATTTAACAGTGCAAATGCAAATTCCTTGCTGACAGTTTAACCAAAAGGCATTTCCAGTGGAAATTGGCCGACATATCCTCGGCATAACCATGTAAAATATCCACAAATAGAGCCGTAATGCTCTGACAATCCATCAAGCGGTGCGGGTTCGTAGCAAAGTCGTACTAAAGCATTTGACAGATTTTTGAGCGCCGTGTACGACATAAAATTGTTTCGAGGTCAGTAAACACAACCAGAATTCATACATAGGGCACACGGGATTATAAGGGGCGCTGTCGATTTTCAGAAAAATCAAAGGATTGATTTTAAGTGTGCCGTATTTTCCAAAGAACACGGTAATAACGACGGCCCGCTAGCATGCTCTACCAAAAATAGTGCTTTGTTGTGTATCTGACGGACGAAAGCTAAACCAGTTCCACACCACTGAAGTTGCACCATTTTTACAAACCAATTCTTCAGTTTCATTCAACGATCCGCTTTCGCCCTTCTCATTCTCCGTCGCCGCCATGCTTTTTCCGCCATGTGCGTATGAAAACAAAGGCACTGCGCATGCGCGTTTTGCCCATATTCTATCGCGATATTTCATTTTCTTATCGTTGCCCAACATTACACCGCTATTACCGTGAACAGTATGATATGGCCCAGCCCTAGACTCAGTTTCCATGTCGGTTACAGTTTGTGAACAGCAGGTAGAAATCCTCGGCTCCACGGGAGCAGGGGTGCACATTACTGCAAGGTCAAAGGTCATTCCTCCTCCCAGACTTCCAAGAATTACAGCCCCCCATGGCAATGTTCCTACAGTCTTTAATGGGCGTCCACTGCCCGGCTCAGGTGTGTCAGACTGTTTGTGTTCGCACATGAGCTGACCTCCAACCAAACCTGACCCAAACAAACCAAGCTCAGCGGGTTTCGTCTGGTTTATTTAACCACTGACAGCTGCTCATAGGTTAGGATAGTTAGTTTAAGGCTGGAGATCCACTCGACTCACACAGTGATGAGTTTAAAGAGCTTTGATGAAAAACTAAAACTACAACTCTGAGACCAACAAAACAGCAGCAGGGTTTGTGTTCAGCCGCTGCGAGCAGGTGAATGCTGACTACAAGAAGGTCAACACAGTCAGTGTTCAGCCCACTGCATCTGTTGCAGACGAGATTAACAACTTCTATGCTCGTTTTGACGCAGACAACAGAGAGCAGATCCTCTACCCTCAGGAGGACAGTGAGGCTGCAACTTTAACTCTGAAAACAGAAGCTGTGAGATGGACCTTTAAAAAGGTAAATCCTCACAAAGCTCCAGGACCAGACGGCATCCCAGGCCGACTACTCAGAGTGTGTGCAAACGAGCTGGCAGAGGTGTTCACCAACATCTTCAACCTCTCCCTGAGGCAGTCAGTGGTCCCCACGTCCCTCAAAGCATCCACCATCATTCCCGTTCCCAAAAAATCAGTGGTCTCCTGTCTGAATGACTACCGTCCTGTTGCACTGACATCCGTCATCATGAAGTGCCTGGAGCGGCTGGTCAAAGGTCACATCTGCTCCTCCCTCCCTGACACACTGGACCCTCTTCAGTTTGCCTATCGGACAAACAGAGCCACAGAGGATGCCATCGCCCTGGCAACGCACACCACCCTCACTCACCTGGAGAAAGGGAACACATATGCAAGGATGCTCTTCATCGACTACAGCTCGGCATTTAACACCATCATCCCCTTGAAACTTGCCACGAAGCTCGTCGACCTTGGGCTGGGAACACCGATCTGCAGATAGATTCTAAACTTCCTCACAAACAGGCCCCAGGTGGTGAGAGTTGGTAAGCACACGTCCTCATCACTCATCCTAAACACAGGTACGCCACAGGGTTGTGTGCTTAGCCCCCTCCTATATTTCCTGTTCACACACGACTGTGTTGCTAAACACGACTCCAACATCATCATCAAGTTTGCGGATGACACAACCATCATAGGCCTCATCACAGACAATGATGAGACGGCCTATAGAGAGGAGGTGATGGCACTGTACAAGTGGTGTCTGGAAAATAACCTGACTCTCAACATCAGCAAAACTAGAGAGATGATAGTGGACTACCGGAAACGACCAGTCAGAGAACACCAGCCCAGCCACATCAACGGTGTCAAGGTCGAAAGGGTCAGCAGCTTCAAATTCCTTGGAGTCAACATCACTGGGGACTTCTCCTGGACCCTTCACACAGACACTGCTATCAGGAAAGCTCGCCAGCGGTTTTACTTCCTGAGGAGGCTGAGGAAGTTTAGCATGAATGCCAACATCACCTCAAATTTTTACAGGTGTGCAATTGAGAGCTTGCTGACGAGCTGCATCACAGTTTGGTACGGAAGCTGCTCTGCCAGCAGCCGTGAAGGCAGCAGAGCACATCACTGGTACGAGGCTTCCTGCCATTCAGGACATTTATCTCCAGCGATGCCTCCGTAAAGCACACAGCATCATCAAGGACCACAGCCACCCAGCACATCAGCTGTTCTCCTTGTTACCATCTGGCAGACGTTACAGGAGCCTGTCTGCTCGGACTACAAGACTTAAAAACAGTTTTTACCACCAAGCCATACGACACCTCAACCACAACACTTAAACACACACAACACAGCACTCAGAAGCTACCCTGCAGCTTCATGAGTACTCTGTTTAATCTGTACTGGTCACTTCACTTTATTGTTATTGATATTTATATTTAAAAGTGCAATACTGTAATTTTCTGCTGCTCATTCCTGTGCAATATCCCATCTGCCCTCCCGTCATATTTCTTTTCAAGATTTTCTTATTTAATCACTAGTGTACATATATTTATATTTATAGATACATATATATTTAGTCATCTTTTCTCTTTTACCATGTCTCTCTAATATTTTGCTCCTTACTATTTTTCTATTTTTTTTATTATTTTATTTTATTTTATTATATTTTCTCCTACTGTATCATGCTGCTGAGTGACTGCTGCTTGTCAAACACATTTCATTGCAATGTTGACCCTGTGCTAACTTGCATATGACAAATAAAACTGAAAACTGAAACTGAATGCTGCTGAAGGTGACTGCCTGCAGCAGAAAACGGCTCCAAGTTTATTTCTAAGGTTAGTTCTGAGCCCGTTCCTGAGTTAAGCTCCTGACCAGTGACCAGTGTTGGCGTGCCGTCAGCTGACGTGGTCTCTGTCACACATTAAAGTGAACTGATTAAAGTTGTTTCTTTACTTTTCCAACACACCTGGCCTCCTCTGACTGGCTGTGGCTGCTCTGATTGGTCAGAACCGCCTCAGTATACAGGGAGTGCAGAATTATTAGGCAAATGAGTATTTTGTCCACATCATCCTCTTCATGCATGTTGTCTTACTCCAAGCTGTATAGGCTCGAAAGCCTACTACCAATTAAGCATATTAGGTGATGTGCATCTCTGTAATGAGAAGGGGTGTGGTCTAATGACATCAACACCCTATATCAGGTGTGCATAATTATTAGGCAACTTCCTTTCCTTTGGCAAAATGGGTCAAAAGAAGGACTTGACAGGCTCAGAAAAGTCAAAAATAGTGAGATATCTTGCAGAGGGATGCAGCAGTCTCAAAATTGCAAACCTTCTGAAGCGTGATCATCGAACAATCAAGCGTTTCATTCAAAATAGTCAACAGGGTCGCAAGAAGCGTGTGGAAAAACCAAGGCGCAAAATAACTGCCCATGAACTGAGAAAAGTCAAGCGTGCAGCTGCCAAGATGCCACTTGCCACCAGTTTGGCCATATTTCAGAGCTGCAACATCACTGGAGTGCCCAAAAGCACAAGGTGTGCAATACTCAGAGACATGGCCAAGGTAAGAAAGGCTGAAAGACGACCACCACTGAACAAGACACACAAGCTGAAACGTCAAGACTGGGCCAAGAAATATCTCAAGACTGGTTTTTCTAAGGTTTTATGGACTGATGAAATGAGAGCGAGTCTTGATGGGCCAGATGGATGGGCCCGTGGCTGGATTGGTAAAGGGCAGAGAGCTCCAGTCCGACTCAGATGCCAGCAAGGTGGAGGTGGAGTACTGGTTTGGGCTGGTATCATCAAAGATGAGCTTGTGGGGCCTTTTCGGGTTGAGGATGGAGTCAAGCTCAACTCCCAGTCCTACTGCCAGTTTCTGGAAGACACCTTCTTCAGGCAGTGGTACAGGAAGAAGTCTGCATCCTTCAAGAAAAACACGATTTTCATGCAGGACAATGCTCCATCACACGCGTCCAAGTACTCCACAGCGTGGCTGGCAAGAAAGGGTATAAAAGAAGAAAAACTAATGACATGGCCTCCTTGTTCACCTGATCTGAACCCCATTGAGAACCTGTGGTCCATCATCAAATGTGAGATTTACAAGGAGGGAAAACAGTACACCTCTCTGAACAGTGTCTGGGAGGCTGTGGTTGCTGCTGCACGCAATGTTGATGGTGAACAGATCAAAACACTGACAGAATCCATGGATGGAAGGCTTTTGAGTGTCCTTGCAAAGAAAGGTGGCTATATTGGTCGCTGATTTGTTTTTGTTTTGTTTTTGAATGTCAGAAATGTATATTTGTGAATGTGCAGATGTTATATTGGTTTCAATGGTAAAAATAAATAATTGAAATGGGTATATATTTGTTTTTTGTTAAGTTGCCTAATAATTATGCACAGTAATAGTCACCTGCACACACAGATATCCCCCTAAAATAGCTAAAACTAAAAACTAACTAAAAACTACTTCCAGAAACATTCAGCTTTGATATTAATGAGTTTTTTGGGTTCATTGAGAACATGGTTGTTGTTCAATAATAAAATTATTCCTCAAAAATACAACTTGCCTAATAATTCTGCACTCCCTGTAGTTTTGCAGTAGTCTGAAACATGTCTGCAGGTTTCAGTTGTGCAGTCAGACCAGCTGACCTCATCGACCAGCGACACACCCAGCCCTATTAAACATGTGTGAGGGAGAGGAAGGAGGGGGTGAGGGGGTGGGTGGGGTCACTCAAATGTAGGTCAAACTCCATCCGTCATCCTGTACAAGGCGGGCGGCGCACCAAACGCCCTCAACACATACACTGTACAAATGTTTTCTTTTTCTGTGGTGCTGCAGAGGGGGAAACAGAGGCTCAGAGCAGGGGCCGGACCGAGGGCTCTCAGAGACCCCTGTTTTCCTTCCCTCCTTCTCTTACTTTGTTTCCTTCTCCTGGCCTTCTTCACTTCGTCCTCCACGGTCAGTTCATCAGTTTTTATTTTTTTGCTTTAGCTGAGTCAGTTGATTCCAGGCCAGTGTAAACAAACATTTCCTGTGTCGCTCATTTCCTGTTTGGCCACTTTAATGACGCCTGGTGGATGGTCCTGGTGTGTGACAGAGGGAACAGCAGAGCAGACATCAAACTGCAGACGCATCATCACAACAACGCTCACAAGAACCGGGTTTAATCCTCAGAACTTTACACTGAACTTAAATGTTTTCATATTTGAAGCTCCAACTGTGATTAAAATAGGAATAAAGACAGAAACGAGGGAATCAGATGGACAAAAACAACCCCTCTGATTCTGTTTTTACAGTTTAAGTTTTGAAATGAAACTGTATTTCCTGTTTTCCTCTCAGACGTGCTTTAGTCTTTAGTCTTCATGCAGCAGCATTAAGTTGTTTTGTTTTTTTGTCGGGATTAAAACTGAGGATAGAGTCTGAGCTTCAGAGCAAATCAAAAATACATCAAACCTTTAAGGCTTTAAGGAAGAAATTTCATTTATCTACGTTTTAATACGGACATTAAACAGGTAAAAACATTCCACAGAATATGAGTGTTTGTATTTGTTCTTGTGTCACTTTCAGTTTTGGGTCTGAATATTTGAGTTTCTGCTACATTAAAAAAAAGTGTTTCAAGCTTCTTTCTCTGACAGTTTGTGATGAAGTTTTGGTTTAAACTCTGTGTCCAGCAGAATAGAATCAAAGTCTGTGACTCTGAAGAAGAACCTGAATTTCTTCTTTGATTTCAGTCTTTTTTTAAACAATGTTTTTAAAATATGCGACACAAACATTAAGTTTTTCTTGGTTTTAATTTAATCTGATTTAAATTCTTTACAGCAAACAGACATTTTCCTTTTTTTCTGAACAAAATTTAAATCTGCACTTTACTGAAATAAACCCTGAAATTATTCATTTCTTTGGAGCACCAGAATGAAAGAAAAAAATCTTTGAATTTCTTTGAAGTCAGTGGTTTTTAAATAAAATCTTCTCATTTAAATCTGACACACTGAGACGTTTAAGGTCAACTGGGTTTTGTTTGGAAATCAGTATCAATAATTCAGAAAAAAAGATGTTTGTAGTTTTGAGAAGAATCTTTTCCTGATTAAAAAATAATAATTCTACTTTTGGGGAAATTAACGAAATATGGACGGTATATTCTGACCTGCAGTCTGATTTATTAGTTTATCGATCACTGATAGATCTATCCTACCTCAAGTTTTATCCTCTGAGAGTCAAACTTTCTGCTTCTGTGCAGTTCACGTTCACCAACCTTAAACACAGCAGAAACAAAGTGCAGACGTAGTCGATAAAGTTTTACTGACATGAGAACAAACAGATTATTATTTCATGAGGTAAAAATGGCTTAAAAGTCTAGGTTGAAACTCAGTCTGAGAATTTCATGTCCTCTGATTTTTAATTTCTAAGTTTGTTTAAATAGGGGTCAGATGACAGAGATCCTTTGCAAAGAGCCAAGTTTCTTTCCAGGAACTGTGGAGTGAAATCTGGACTTCTTCCAGATGTTTAGTTTGTGATGGCAGGGGAGTTGATGTGTTTAAGGTCCACGCGGAGTTGGCTCTTTGAGCGCTGAACTCACAGTTTTCAACAGGAAGTGTGGTTTTTTTGAAAGTTTTTTTTTTTTAAAGCTGCAAAAACACAAGCTAACAGTCAGCACACAGAACTGAGCCGAGAGAGCTCATCTGTTTCCTGAGGATTATTTGAATATTATTAGAGGTTAAAAAGACAGACCTGAAGCCTCTCCAGTTAAAAGATTAATGCAGTAGTCAGTTATTTAAACTACTCGTTTAGTGTGACTTCTTATTTTCTGAATCTACAGCAATGGTGATGGCACGCTGCAGGTTAGTACTTGAGTAAATGAACGATTTCAAACTCAACCGGGAAAAAACAACCTGAGACTTCTGAGGCTGAAACAACAACAACAACCTTGCAGTACCCAATACACTCCCATGTTAAAACTTCACAGCAGAAATAAACACGTTTACAGCCTGATACACAAATTGGTTGTTCTCTACAGAGAATTTCCCCCTTCATAACACCCATTTTAAACTTTTGCTACAGAATAAAGAGGAAGTAAAAGAATAACCAGAAGGGTGTCACTATATGCAGATTACATAATTTTACACATTGAAGAACAGAGTCTAACAGTTTGTTTGGGTTCATATCAGAAGTAAGATACAGATATCACAACCTGTTTAAATTGTATTAAGGCTTAAAGTTTGCATTATTAGGGGTGTGGCCTTTTTGACTGACCGGTGAATGACAAAACACAGGTGCCAGTAGCTGCTAGCTGTCTGCTAGCAGATACCTCAGCTAATTAGAGTCCCTGAACTGGACCTGTGGGCTATGTTTGTGCTGTTGGGGCACTTTTTAATGATCTCACTAATAACATGGATGCTGTGCAATCTCATCCAAATATGGTGAGCACTGGAAACAAAATGGCATCAAAATGAAATTTAAAAAAAAAAAAAAAAAAAAAAAAAAAAAAGACTGAGGATTGGGAAAAACCAAAAGGTGATGTGACAGAAGCGAGCTCTGTCTTATACACGATGGTTACGATCATGCGTTTAGAAAGAAACAAAGCTTCTATTTTGTCAGATGCTTGGAGCTGGTGACCAGGCTCCTTGTAGACATTTTTGTACATCGTCTGCTGCGCCAACCAATACAGGAAGTACTACTCACAAAGTACTGAAGCTGAGATGAACCAGCAGGCCTTGAATGCAGTACGATGGCGTTTATGGCACACAGAGAAATTCAATAAAACATTTACAGCTCAGAGTTCATCTGAGGACTCGATGCCAGTGTCAACCAACTGTAAGTGAATGCAACACAAAGCTTCTTTGATGGCTACTCTCTGTAGTATCACCATGGCAACCTGCCCAACACTGTAATGTTACCCTAGCAACAGCTGTGGTAAATGAAGGTGGACAAACAACTGGTGAAAACAAATGAATGAAGTTAAAAATGAAGCATGAGATGCTGATGTTACTTTATTGTATTTGATTCTACTTTCATTTTATTTTTGTTTTCTGATTAACTCAAATGACCTGCAGAGGAGAGGCCATAGCAGCAGCGACTCGATGGAGCGAGCACACCTGAAGTCAAACAGTTGGCTCAGGTTGCCTCAGACGTCTTCTAACTTGGATGTCTTTACATCGTTTTAGAAACCAGCTGCAGCACATCATCAGAGAATTGCTATCCCAGAAAGAGCTGAGGAGAGCCCCAGATGAGGGGTCACTCAGCAGCCGCGGAGCAGAAGCCAGGGGGGGGGGGTTGCAGTGACGCGCCCGTGAGCTCCGTCGGCAGGCAGCTGTGCCTGTGACCGAGCCCCAGGCCGAGAGGCTGACAGCACCCCACCCCCGAAGTGGCCCGAGTGAGCCCCAGGCTCCAGGCCCCGACAAGCAGCCACCAAGGAGTGAGCCGGTGTGTACCTGGACACCCATCCCCGGACACACTGTAATATCCTTTATCTATCCAGGTGAATGTCTCATTGAGATTTAAAACTTTTCCAGTGGCCATCATGGCAGCAAAAGTTACAAGACATAACAAGTAAAAAACAAATACATTTATATGTAAAAACATCATTAAGAGCGACATTAAAAACAGTCACACTGACTACAAGAGTTATTCTCTCTTTAAAATGGACTTAAACTCCATTTTGTTCCTTCTGTAGATAATTCCAAGAAACAGGCACAGCGTATTTCAAAGTCTCTTTTCCTATGTTCTGTTTTGATTTTAAGAAAAAAAAAATCATTTGTATGACGTTGTGAGAGTGAAGACTATATTGGTTGTGGTTTTTACACATATAAACACAAAGATAAGTTATGAGCTAAACCTGCACAATTCAGGGGTTTATAGTAAGAAAACATTACAAAAGGTCACGTGTTGGCCACAGTTTCTTCTTCTGCAGGTGGAAACCAGAGGTGAGCAGTTCCGCTTCCTCAGGACTGACACAAGTAACAGACCAGAGTAAGACCTGAAACACTGCTTCACCTTTAACCTTTGGTTGGTCAACAGTTAGGGTTAGTACAGCTGTTTCTGCTGCTGCTGCCGCCATCTGCCCAGCAGCAGAGACAGCTGTTCACAATCATTTCAATCATTGAGGTCAAGATATATTAACACGGCGCAGACTGTACATGAAGTAAAGGTCACCCTGTGTCAGATGGAGGTCAGCTGAGGTAAATAAGTCCTTAGCTCCTCCTCTAAACTACAGCTGCCTCCACCCTTCATACTACAACCGCAAGCTGTTTTCTAGCTTCTGAAGCCAGAAGATCTCAAACTCGCCCAAAAAACATTCAGCTGCAGAGGGAGGAGGAGGAGCCACAGAATCAAGCAGCCAAAAGAAGCTCTGAGCTCAACTTTTCCACAAACATCTGGCCAGCTGCTCGGCGCTGCTGCTGTAATGGACCTCAGCAGTTTCAGTGTGTGCTACCTGTAACAGGCTGCTCTCCATTAGTGTGATTGAACATCACCTCCTGCTGGTCACTCTTAGTCAGTGCAGCACTCCTGTTCATCCATGGCACACAGGGCAGTCCCCTGGAGAGTCACACAGTCTGCTCAAATATTCAGGACAGCAAGTTTAACAACTTTAAATCTACACAATTTAAAAGCTCTTCCAGCTCCATCCACACACATGCAGAACTACACCCTCATCACATGCCACACATCCATTAGTCTTCCAGGTACTGCGTGCTCCCCGCCTGCAGATACCATTCCCAACCCGATGCTGCAACTCTCCATCAGATCCTGTTGTTCAAACTACAAATCTTTTCCTCCTTTAGAGAGATCTCTCTCCTTTTTAGGAAACGCTCTGATCAAATTTTCTTCCTATTGACAGAAAAATCTGTTTTAATGCAATTAATCAAAGACAAGAGCAGCCCTTTTAGGTTTATTAAAAATGTCTTTGGTTTAAACAAAAACACGGAGGTAGCAGAAACAGCCAAATGTTCCACAGATGCTGCAAATTCTCAGCTCTTCCTACTTCGCTGCCGTTTCCTGTGTGAAGCCCGGGTCCCGACTGAAGCCTCAGCCGTCCTGGGTGATGTCCGGGTCCTCCTTGGTGACGTCCGGGTGTTGAGTGAAGCCTGGGCCTCGGGTGAAGCCCCGGCGGTCTCAGCCAAAGCCCCGGCATTGGCCTTGCTCTTCCCTCTGTACAGTCTGGTGTCAAAGATCCTCCTCTCCACACTCAGGACCTCCTCATAGAGGCAAAACGGCTTCACGTCCAACATGAAGGCGAAAAGCTGCAGCAGCCAGATGAAGGAGCGTGGCAGCGTTGCCTCCACCTCCTTGTAATGACTGTTGTAGCACCTGCAGGAGGAGGCAAGATTTAAGTGTCAATGCATCGTCATGGGAACGTTTGAACAGATGAGGGGAAATTTGGCATTATGATGTGGGATCAGTTTGTTGTCGGGCCTAGTCACAAGTTTGAGGTCTTCCAGGAGATCTCATTCAGCAAATCAGTTTAAAACCCACTAATGAGCATCGAAGGAATCGAAGGAGCTTGGAAAGAAAAGCATCTGGACTTCTTTAAGTTTCTTGAAGACGTTTCGTTCTCATCTGAGAAGCATCTTCAGTTCTAAGAGCAATTGTTGATTCCCCAAGAGAAAGGATGCCCCAAATGTCTACATTTTGGACAGAGAATGTCTTCTCTGGTTTGAAAGAGGAGTGGAAAAAAAAGCCATCTATGGTCGTGTCCAAATTCATGGGCTGCATCCTCCTGAGGACCCAGCCTTCACGATCTACGTGGGCCGGGTCCTCAGAAGGTTGGGTAGGCCGGAAGTAAACGGCTGGGGAAATTGGATGGTCTAGCCTTCTGATTAGCGTCACCGCTGTCTCGGTGGAGTTTAATAAACTCAGCCGTCTGCTCCTTGCTGTCTAAAATATAACAGGACACTGGCGTAAACTCTCAACCGTCTCACACTTCTGTTTAATCAGTTTTCTGTTTGACGTTTATTCAGCTGTGTGAAGATCCCGGAGGAACCCACCCGGGGGATTAATAAAGTTTTATTTTATCTAATCTAATAACTTTAATCTCAGCCAAACCGATTTACTCACAAACAAATAAAACACTGAAAAAAGCCCAACAATAACATTTTTAGGTTGTCTAAGTGACTTATATATTACGTTTAACCTGAGTAGCGAAACTCTGCGGTGATCTGAAAATGATGTGCCGGGAGTTGTGCTGTTCTCGGCGGCTTCAGTGACCCTCGAGCTCCCGGCTTCCTATCGAGCTGGTGGGTAGCAGATGCTCCGAAAACGTTGAAGCACTTTTGCAAATATGTGATATCTTGATAAACCGAGCAGATATTTGATGTTTACATAACTACTTTCTCGCCTGAAAATATGTTAAAAGTTCATTTTGTGACCCAGAAAGATTAGTACGAGTAATTTTAAAACTTAGTAGCGGCCGCCATTGTTGGAAACTGGAGTTTGGCTGGGCCGCGCTATGAATTCTGGGATATGGTAGGCCACGAAGGACACACCCGACCCATCCTTCAAATTCGGGAAAAGGAGGACGCATTTGTCGGCTGCTTTCGGAGGAGTCTACGAATTTGGACAGCCTTCGGCGCGTCGCTGTGACGTAATCGGTCTACAAATGCGGCCTCGGGAGGATGCAGCCCATGAATTTGGACACGACCTATGTCTACTGTGAAAACCATCTTTAAACAGAGGGCGGGGCTTATGACACCAACTGTCTGCCATCTATAATCCAGTTTTGAGATCCTTCCCAGACACTGACATCCGGGGCCATTTGACTTCAGTAAGAACTGAAGAAGCTTCCCAAGAAATTTAAAGTCCAGACGCTTTTCTAAGCTCCTTAGACTATGATGACCTGGATGACCGAAACCCTTCACAGACATGAGGTAAGAAGCGTCATTCTGTAAGCGATCGAACCCAGCG
Organism: Rhamphochromis longiceps; assembly: GCF_057381845.1. NCBI lineage: Eukaryota > Metazoa > Chordata > Actinopteri > Cichliformes > Cichlidae > Rhamphochromis > Rhamphochromis longiceps. The sequence goes on from NC_140571.1 coordinate 27,776,695, forward strand.
TCCAGTCTGTGAGGCAACATCAGTCCAACCTTCATGACATACAGAACACCAGTACATCTCCATATATCACCGCTTTGTCATCACCCTGAGGGGGAAACTTCAACCAGCCAGTGAACGTCATAGAGCTCACAACTCCTAACCATCACATTACTCCACCACGCTTGGCAGGTAACTTCCTCCTCCACCCAATTTTTTTCTTCCTGACACTTCACACTAAGATTCTTTGTTCATGCATCGCTATTTTCAGTCCTCTGTCATCAGCTCAGTTTAAAATGACTAAAGCCTTAAACGACCAAATAGACTCACCAGAACTTCTGTCCTCTGAGAACAACTTGTCAAAAGATCTCAAGCCAAGATGTGTACTACTCCCTTTACTGGCCATTCTCCAAGGTTTAAAACTATAAATCTCAATTTTTTACTGAATTATTTCATAAAGCTGACTGCTGATGACCAGCGATCTACAAGCGCTGATGTTTATGTCGTGCAATCTTCTATTTTTGCTCTATACAAGCAGCAGTACACTCTTAAGTGTGAAATCTTCACTTTCCTCTTTGGAAGTTTCTCTCTTTGAGGCAAGTTTCTGGAGAAAATATTCCTCTTTGGTCATTTTGAGATTTTTGTGCATTTTGATATTTCAACCTGAGACTGAAGCTGTGAGTGACTCACAAGCAGCGTCTGAGCGCCGGGTGCCAGTACATGTCGTTCAGCGGAGTCAGGAAGTCGTATCTACGGGTCACGACCTCGTCCAGCTTCATGTGGTGCAGACTGGGACCGTCTGATTCCTCCTCGTCCCCCCAGCAGAATATGAAGCTCGATGGTCCTACGTCCTGGAGCCCCGATGGACAGGAAGCCAGCTTCTCGAAACACAGCTGGACCTGCTCTGCAATTCCTGCACAAACAACAGATGGAGCGTGTCGCATCTCAGGATGTTTTTTCATGTGCTTCAGATTAATTTTACAGAGAGAAATGAATATACAGGAAAGGACAGGACTTCACCTCTCTTTCACAATAAGATCAGCCAATTAAATTTCTTACTTTTTTTTTTAATCATCGAACACTTTTCTTTCTTGTTTGGGTAAATTTGTTTCTTTGACTTCCACTGCTTCCTGCCGGGGAGAGAAAAAAAAAAAAAAAAAAAAAAAAAGCATATCAGGAACTCTTCATCAAAAACAGAAAGCACGGGTTTAAAAAAAAAAAAAAAAAAAAATCTTTTTTTTTTTTTTTTTTTTTTTTTTTTAAAGGAACACAAGCAGCTATTAAGCAGCTTCAAATGTCTCCACATCTGCAGGTGTCCGAGTCAGACACCAGAGTCAAACTCACATTATTCACATAAAAACACAAAGAAAAAAAAAAAAAAAAAAAGAGCCCATTATTCCTTAACGTAACACACAGATTGCAAACTTCCTGTGTGCAGATACGCCAATGACGTCACGCTTTAAAATCAGGACTAAAATCTGATTTCTGCACACAGATCCACCTCAGGGGAAATACCGCTGATGTCCTACCTGGAGACATTCTGGTCTCTCCTCTCTTGAGCTCGAATCAGAGCGGCCTGCATCACTTTGTACCACCTCCTCAGGTTAAACACCTTACCTGTGGATCCACACAGAGACAGAGTCGCACACAAGCCACGTCTAGAAGGGGTCACGCTCAAAGGTCAAAAGGGCAGAAAAGTTCCAAGATCAGACATAGTTCGTCATCTGTATACAGTCATTCACAAACACGTGCAGTCAGCCATTGATTTTCAAACTGATCATGTTATCGAATAGCTCCTTACATCTGTGCCATGTTATTTTTTTAATAAATATAAACCCAACCTGAGTCCTTCTGTCGTCCAAGATCATTGGACAGATGCCTGAAAGATAGAACCAATCACAGTCAGCACACCTGGAGCCCTGCCGGAGGTCGTCTGACGGCGTGAAAGATACGTACCACTCGGTCATGTCGTCCAGGCAAAAGAACAGCTTCAGAGTGACGATGATGAGGGCAGCGGCTTGCACGTCATACCGTGGCAGGGTGGGGTGATTGTGGGGGTCAAATGTGTGGAGCGTTTGATCCATCATACCGGTGTGCTCCAACAGCCTGCAGACCCAGGGGTGGAGCTCATCTGACAGGAAACAGGCGTGTACAGGTACACTGTCAGTGTTTGTATGTAAAGAAGGTCGCCTCCAGCAGAGACCATTATCGGTCAGAACACTGAAGTAGTCGTTACCGGGCAGGTTGACATCGGACAGGTATCTGAGGCTGAGCAGCGCCGGGTGCAGCAGGGTCTGCTGACTGATTGGAGGAAAAGCAGGCAGCTGCAGGAACTGAATGAGAGTCTCGGCCTCTTTATGAACGGCGTGATGAGACGGGACCGTCTACAGAAACCAGGTGAGAGCCAAGTCACGCATCATTACCAGGGCCAGGTAATAAACAAGATGGCGGCTTTCTCACCTCAACTACAAAGATGAGGGAGTCCTTCCCCGTGACTTTCATCTCCTCGGGAAGCTGCTCATAGGCGTTCAAGTACGGGATGTGACCCTCATTCACAAGCCTGCGAAACATCACGTTCATCCAGGTGAAACACACTGGTTAAAACCCCTCAGCCACGCAAGTGCAGGTGGGTGCAAGTGGTACCTGAGCAGGTCGCTGAGCGTCAGCGCCTCACGGCTCCACACCAGAGCCAGGTAGATCAGAGACAGTGTCTTCTTCATGCTCAGCAGACTCTGGCTCCGCTTCTTCCTGGCCGACAGGTAGGTGAGGGTGTCCGAGGAGCCGGACCAAAAACCAGAATTCTCTGAGGTTAAACGAGCAGTCAACTAACGCAGGAAACCTCATCTGGTCATATGACCTGACACTGAAACTTTTACAGGAGCTTCCTGTCAGACTGAGGACGCTTCCAGCACCGTACCTGTGTTTGAGCCCGCCGTGCTTGCTGGGTTCGACTCGCCATCTGTGCAGCTGATCCCCTCGCTGGCGCTCTCCAAGTCAGAGCCCACAGCTCTCTGAGGATTTAGATTTAATTATTAAATCTCAAAAAATGAAATAAATCAAATGAAATCAATAACCAAAAAAAAATAAAATAAAACTTAGTAGATGAAGTAAAACATAGAAAATCAAATACAATGATTAAATATACAAAAAGAATACAAATTTAAAAAAAAAGTGAAATAAATAAGAAAATAAAGACAAAACTAATCAAAATTAAGGATTAAAAATACACAAATCAAATAAAAATACAAAAAAGAAATGAAAATGGATTAAAAACAAAGGTGAAACTGCCAGGAGACAGATAGATAGATAAAGCTGACAAGCAGTTTCCAGGCACCACCATAAAAACTCACCACTCTGAACTTGCAGCTCCTCACGGGGTCGTGGGTGTAGGCCTGGCGACTTTTCTGCAGGTAACACCTCCACAGAGGACACAGCACATCATCCTGAAACAGTAACACCAGTTAGGCCTCTGATTGATTGCTTTGTGGTTAACAGAGAGGAGACGGACCTTAAATTGAGGATGGACTCCAAGCGCGAGCAGAGCATCGGCCTGGTTCTTCAGGATAAACTGGAAACCCTCGCAGACCATCCACACGTGACCACGCTCTAAGACAAACAGACACGTTAAACAGGATATGACATCATCGATTTATGCTGCTGCTGATCGGACACTGACCGGCCTGCTTCTTGCGGGGTCCTCTGATGGTCGACACCCTGCTGGACAACTTTAAGAAGGACAGGTCCACCACCTCCCGGGTCCTCTGAGGACACAGTCACATGTTAGGCAACAGAATAAGGAGGTCCTCTACACGTGGGCTTAACCACCAACACCATATTGTTAAAAGAAGCATCTTAAAGCATGTTTATGGAGTTCTGAATTCCCTATATCCCCATAACATATTCATACTCATCCACCTGTGTAGTAAAAAGAGTGTCTCTGAAAGGGCACTGAAGAGACCCTGACACCTCAACCTCCAGTTACAGACCACTGTACAGGTCATAATGACGAAGCTGTTTTTACCTCGATCACGTTGTGGCAGGACCTGCAGTAGAAGCGACCCTCGTCCGAAATGCCCCAGTCCACTGCTGAACACTGGGCACAGGGCACCGTGTACTCGGCCTGCACGCGCGCACACATACACAGACACACGGTAATGCTCAGGTGTTTCTGTAAATATTCTAATGAATAAATTAATCTTTCAGTCTTAAAAAAACAAAACAAAAAACAAAAAACGTACTTCATGTTTTTATTAACTTTATATAATACTAAGTGCAATAATCCTTTCTGTCATCGTTGTATTTTTACTCAGTTGTATATAGTATTTGTATTCTATTTTTATCTTATTGTATATTTATTTTATTTTATTCTACTGTATATAGTATTTTATTTTATTCTATTCTGTACAGTTGTGTACTGTATTTATTCTTATTGTATTCTAATTTTTGCCTCATAACTTTTGCACTGTCCAATTCCTGCTGTGACAAAACAAATTTCCCACGTGTGGGACTAATAAAGGTTATCTTATCTTATATTCGTGCATTCAGCTCTTAATGAACAGCGGAGGAGAAATCAGAGCTAATGTTCACGTTCAAATGCCTTTGAAAACAAATTTATGTACAACAGCTGGTGAAACTGTACAGCAGCGCCCACGGGAAAGAAGGTCAACAATTAAACCTCCAGATCCTAAACACTTCACCCACAAAAGTCTAGACGTCATTAACAACGATTGCTAAAATAATCCGTCTATGTTTATCGGGAATATTTATTTGCGTTTTCATTTGTTAACTTTAAGGCTTCTTTGAGACTTTCTGAGTATTTCGACACACAATGTAGTTAAAATCAAATTTTAAATCAAAACTCATTAAGCGTACACAGTTCACAGGTACTGGTAGAGGAGTTTATTTTGAACATTATGGATAAACTGTCGCTGATATTACGCTAACGGATTTTAATTGAAGAGAACAGTTATTAAATGTGTGCCGATTAATTACTCAACGGCTGCGGAGTCACACAAACCTGTTAAATGTCTGAAGTTAAAGTTGGAGACTGAATGTCGTGCCAATCATCTTAAAACACTAATATTTTTAATTGAGTTTGGTAGGACCAAACTAGCTGACAACTGCGTTCACCGTAGGTTGCGTAAAATGAAACGGCCGGTTTATGAGAGCACCGGGAGACTCACCGTGTGTTCGTCATCCATCCTGAGTAGAAAACTGCAGCTTTAACACGAAACTTTGGATTTTGTCAGCACTTTGTTACAACCGCACGTGCCTCTGGTTGGAGACGCTGGGACTCTTCTTCTTCGCGCATGATTTCTGTGAGACTGAACGCCTCTCTGCTGCAACCACAGGCCAGATTACATACTTCAACTACTTCTACTCAGCTGTAAAATAAAATAAAAATAAATATGCTTTATTTAAATATTGTTGTAAGTAAAAATAATACATGTGCTATACTGTGTTAAATGTGTTTAAAATAACAAATGATAAATGTGTCTTTTATACTTTTTTTTTTTTTTTTACATCTCCTCGTATAAATATACTAAGTATTAATTTTCTGGATGTTTCTAAATCACTTTAGTGAGAGTTTTTCTTCCTCCAGATGATGATGATGATGATGAGTTCCTGATGTGCTCTGTGTTTCTAAGCGGATTTGATGAGGTCAGAGGTTATAAATAGATGCCAGATGTCTCTCTGATTCTCTTATATAAGGTGACCCCCCCCCCCCCACCCCCACACACACACACACACACATACATACATACACACACACACATATACGTACAGACAGAATGATGGTTTGATTGATTTTTTATTATTGATCTAGCTGAGGCGGATCAGCTGTTATCAATCACTGTCACGGGAATGGTTTCGCGAGCTTTTTGTTGGACTCGTGTGCAAAACTTACAACAAAACAAACACAAACGCCTGATAGATTTTCAAAATAAAACATGTGCGGGTAAACGCTTTTCTTTGTGAAACATTTCTAAAACAACTGAAGGTTTGATTATTGCTTTGCTATTAAAAGAAAAGCAAAGAGGGCTATACAACACAGACATCCCACTAAACAAAAGAAATTGATTATTTATTAATTAGAAACACATTTGTATGTATACATTACTATTTGTATTTTAAATTTAAATAGTATACTTTTATTTGTTATTTATTCATCAAGTTAATTTCATTAAATTAATTAAATGTTGTATTATATTTATTACTTTAAAATGAACTTTTTTTAAAACTTGTTTTAGTTTTAAAGTTAAGATGACAGCACTCCCCCTCCAGTCTAAAAGATTTCCATCATTAAAATTTATTGAAATATTTACTATTAGCTACCGTGCGTTTGTTTTCAACAGTATTGATTATTAATCGAATTAATACTTTTTTAATCGTACCCTTAAAATCCTATGCTTTTACTGTGAAAGCCCTCGGGCCTACTTCCGCCCTGCTTCCTCGGCTCTCGGTAGCTTCACTCGGACGCTCTCTGACTTCCTGGTGAGTGGGGGCGTTTGTTCTGCCCGTTTCCAAACACAACAACGACTCGAGTGGGGTGAGATTTAGTGAGGTCGGTCCAGAGATGAGCTTTAAAGCTTAAGTTTGTGTCTGAGCTGCGGTTGGAGTTTAATCTGATGCTAGGACGTTGAAGCGGGCGGCGGAAGGTCTTCATTCAGTCCGCCCCGACGGTTCAACATGTGGCTGCTTTTCGCCTTTTTAGCCGCTTTCACCGCTTTAACGAAGGCCGCCGTCCCCCCGGACACGACGGAGCAGGACTTCAGTGAGTGTTTAAAACTGAATTTAATCGTAAATGTGTCCTTTGTGAGAGCCGCCTTTCCGCCGGAAAAGTTCATGTTTGAGGCAGAATGTATGGAGGACCGCTCATGTCAAACAAAAGTTTAATTCGCATAAAAATCACAGATAATTAAATAAATGGCTGAGTGCAGGATTATTCAACTGGATCATGATAGTAGTTTATTAAATGGAAAATCAAGTCAAATGAGATTAAAAGTTAACATTTTGACCAGATATTTAACTATTATAAAAAAATCACAATACATGAACTTAAAAATAAAAAAAGTCATAATAAGAGAAGTGTAGGGAGTTAATTGTGCCTTTTAAGAAAGAAAAAGCAAAACCAAGAATAATGCTGTGCCATAACGATGTTAGCATATGTCACTGGTTTCTAATCATGATGTCATCATTTGACAGGAAATGAGATGATAAAAAGTGCAGAGTACTGAAGTTTAATATTTTAACTTCGTTTATCGTTACAAACTTTTTCCTTTTTTTTTCATAAAAGGAAAAAGTGGATGGAAAAACTTACATTTCTATTAAATATAAAGTCTGCAGCATTTCATTTGTGTTAATTATTAACTGATGTGTTGAGTTTGGTCACTTGTTGGCGTGTGGTAGAGCTGAGGTATTTCACAGGATTTTCAATGCTAACAGGCAGGTCTGCGTTTCCTCCGCAGTGTCTCTCAGAGCGATGCTGGATGACTTTGATGTGCTGCCTCTCTCCAGCCTGCAGACGCACTCCGTCCGCCGTCGTGACGTCCAGACTCAGACGCACGTGGAGAAGCTGATCAGCTTCAGCGCCCTGCAAAGGTAAGATGGCGGCGTCCGTCCATGCAGCTCTGTGCCATTTTAAAATCTTTGATTTGTAAAATCTGAACATCTCCTCCTCGTGTCTACAGGCATTTCAGACTCTACTTGAGGACCAACGATGAGCTCTTCACCAGCGACTTCAGAGCCGTGGTCATCAGCGAGAACGGCCAAGAGTCGACCTACCCGGTCAACAGGCACAACTACTTCACTGGACACGTCATCGGTAAACTATTTAAGCAGAGCCTTTGTGGGAGGTCTTTGGGGTCCTTCTGGTGGTTTTTTTGTTTGTTTGTTTTCTTTGTTTTGTTTTTTGTATTCGTCTTGATGGAGGCTTTTAAGGTCCTTGTAGAGGTCTTTTTTGGTTTCTTGTAGGGATATTTGGGCTCCTTGAATGGATTAAAGAGGTCTCATGGAGATTTTAGGTGTTCTTATGGGGTTTTTAGAGTCCATGTGGGGATTTCACGTGTCCTCAGAGGGTTTTAGAGTCTCTCGTGGAGGTTTTCGGGGTCCTCTGAGTTTTGAGAAATCTACTTCATGGTTTCTTGTAAAGCTTGCAGAGTAATTAAAAAAAATCCCCAGATGTTCTTGAGAAGGTTCACAAGGCCTTATCAGGCTTCTTGTAGATGTTGTCGGGCTGGTCCAAAGTACTTCAAACACACGTGTGGAATGTGTGTGGTGACCTTTAGCTGAAAGGATTAACATGGAGTAACTGCTCCTTTAATGAGTTTTTGTGTTGTAGGGGAGGAGAACTCCCGTGTTCAGGCGCACATCGAAGATGACGAGTTCTCCGCTCACATCCTGACTGATGAGGCCGAGTACAATGTCGAGGTAAACATCTGAGACTTGGAGTAAACGCCTGCTGAGTGATCAGTCCCTAAACCTTCATCTGCTCTCTTCAGCCTCTTTGGAGGTTCACATCGGCGCCCTCTGGCGGTCGCCTCCTAATCTATCGCTCGGAAGACATCCGCAACATCAGCCGCCTGCAGCAGCCTTCGGTCTGCGGCTACGTGACCTCTGACCCCAGTGACTTGCTCCCTGACAGCGTAAAAGCAGCTGTGATGGAGGAAAAGGAGGAAGAAGGTGAGAAGCGAGCTCCTCACCTGAACTTAGCACTGCGACTGCTTCCTGTTTGAGGGTAAAGCTCACACTGACCCAAAGTGACCACGCCCAGGTGACACAGGAACCGCGTTAACCACAGAGAATGCGAGAACTTCCTGTCACTGCTCAGCACAAAGGTGCCCAGTGAAACACCTTCATCTGAACTGAGTACAGAGCGAGCGACACAAACAGGAAGTCAATCAGAAAAAAGACTTTTAATGTGAAAAAAAAATCACAAAGTAAAAGCTGTTTAAACAAAAGAGAGCTCGCCATTCCAACCGAAGGAAAAGTTCGAGCTTTAAATGAAAAAATACAAAATCTGAAAAAATATTTTTAAGGTAGGGGGAAAAAAAGAGAAGAGAGATTTTACTGTAAAAACATATATTTTAATATTTGACACATTCAAACACTTATAAATAATAACAAATAAAAAAAGAGCTTTCAGTTTCAAATGCATAAATAATATTGTCTGACGTGTTTCGGTGGTTTCTTGTTTAGAGTCGGCGTTCAGAGTGAAGCGTCACGTGCACGACCACAAGAAGAACTCGTGTCCTCTGCTGCTGGTAGCCGACCATCGCTTTTTCAAACACATGGGCCGCGACGAGGAGAGCACCACCCTCAACTACCTGGTCGGTACCACCTGTACATTCATCACCCCCGCCTCTCCCATCCACTGACACTGAACCCTGCCCCCTCCCAAATGTGTTTCAGATCGAGCTGATTGACCGTGTCGACGACATCTACAGAAACACGTCATGGGGCGAGGGGTTCAGCGGGTACGGCGTCCAGATCGATCAGGTGAGCATGCTCTGTTCCGCTTCCTGTTTGTGTTTAAACTCGGACGCTGTGATTTTTAACGTGACACCGCGTTCCTGCCATCAGATCATCATCAAGAAGTATCCGACTCCTGTGGATCCCGGAAAAACTCATTTCAACATGAAGGGAAGTCCAGTGGAGGGGAGAGACGTTTGGGATGTGAAGAAGCTGCTAGAGGTAACCACAGGAAGCTGACACTGCCACGCCACCGAGTAACTGTGTCCATATTCACATTTAGAGAAACAGGTTCAAGATTTAGGTCTGTGAACACAGGTTTTTTTGTGAAAACGACATTTAATTTGAAAAGAAACAGCTTAGTGTGAGTAGAGCAGGCTGTGATGTGGAGTGTGTCGGATGCATTGGATCGGTCAGCTCTCTGAGGTCTCTGCTCGCCATCCTCTCGCAGCAATTCAGTGTGGACATCGCGGGGAAAGCCTCCAACGTCTGCCTCGCTCATCTCTTCACCTATCAGGACTTTGACGAGGGCACTCTGGGGCTTGCCTACGTCGCCCCGTCTAAAGCCGACATCGCTGGAGGCCTCTGCTCCAAACGTGAGTCCCGTGGCTCCGCCCCAGAGTCCCTGGTAGATGGAGGTGGAAGTGTGACTCACGTTGTTGTCTCCTTCCACCACAGCTAGTCCTTCGACCTTAAATGAGCAGGGAGTGATCTACCTGAACACTGGCCTCACCAGCACCAAGAACTACGGCAAGACCATCCTGACCAAGGTGGAAATGAACCAGGCGTTCTGATTGGTTAATGCCTGCTCCTTTAGAATTGTTTGAGTGTGTGTGTGTGTGTGTGTGTGTGTGACACAGGAATTGTTCGTCATCTCCACAGGAAGCGGACCTGGTGACAACCCATGAACTCGGCCATAACTTCGGCGCAGAGCACGACCCGGACAAACCGGAGTGTGCCCCCCGAGAGGACCAGGGTGGGAAGTATGTCATGTATCCCATCGCCGTGAGCGGAGACCACGTCAACAACAAGGTGCAAAATGCTGAATCCAGGATTTCAGTCTTTAAACTCACTGTTCCACCTGCATGTTTATTAGCGCCTCTTTACACATTGATTATGAGTTGAAGCGACAGTGAACCTCTGCAGAATTACAGTCTGTGTTTGCCTCTCGTGTGCTTCCAGATGTTCTCTGACTGCAGTAAGCGCTCCATCGTGAAGCGTCTCAGGTTGAAAGCACCGTCCTGCTTTAAAGAGAGGAAGATCAATGTATGCGGGAACTCCCGGGTGGAGCAGGGCGAGGAGTGCGACCCAGGACTGCTGCACATCAATTCAGACCTCTGCTGCACGCCCAACTGCAGGCTGAAGGCCGATGCTCAGTGCAGGTCAGAGATACACCTGACAGGTGAGGTGATTCTCTTGCAGCGGTGCTCTCGGCTCACCCCTGCTGTCTGTGTTCAGTGACAGGAACAGCGCCTGCTGCAGGGAGTGCAGGTTCGAGGCCAAAGGAGCGGTCTGTCAGGAGCCCATCGATGCCACCTGTAAAGGACACTCATACTGCACAGGTGAGCTCCAGTTACCACACAACACTTTCAGTTGACAGCGTCAGACGACTGCAGATTTTTTAAATTATTATTATTGCTATTATTATTATTTCTGCTGTAAATTTGAACAATGTAACATGGGAGCCTGCTGGAGCCTCTATTGGACGATAGAGGAACTGCAGGGTCTGGGATCGGTTGTTTCAATGAATCTAAATCCTTTCTAATCTTTTGCAATTCTCAGTTTAGTAATACGTAGTTGTCTTATTTTAGTCATCACAATGAAAACTTCTTCTAATTATCTTAATAAAATAAATGTTTTTGAACCAATAGCAGAAGAAGCAGAGAGTGAGGTTGGATAAATGGCTGTAGGTGGAAACGCTGATAGTGTAATATAAAGTGTTGTGTGTTGACAGGAAACAGCAGCGAGTGTCCTCCTCCAGAAAATGCTCCAGATAAGACGGCGTGTTTGGACAGTGGCGAGTGTTTGAATGGAGAGTGTATCCCCTTCTGTCAGGCCGTCCTGAAGCTGCAGCCCTGCGCCTGTAACGGTACGACGCTCTCAATTTGCAAACAGTTTAAACTTAGGTTTATACCCCTGAGTTTTCTCTGTAGTGAGTGTACTCTGATAGCAGGAAGGCTGTTTACCTCAGCGTTATCTAGTAGTATCTAGTATAATGTTTGGTTATAATGAGCTGTTGTTTTTCAGTTAGCTCATTATCACATGTCTAACCTGCTGACATTAAGCCCCAATATCAGGAATAAATGAGCACGTTTACAGGGAGTGCAGAATTATTAGGCAAATGAGTATTTTGTCCACATCATCCTCTTCATGCATGTTGTCTTACTCCAAGCTGTATAGGCTCGAAAGCCTACTACCAATTAAGCATATTAGGTGATGTGCATCTCTGTAATGAGAAGGGGTGTGGTCTAATGACATCAACACCCTATATCAGGTGTGCATAATTATTAGGCAACTTCCTTTCCTTTGGCAAAATGGGTCAAAAGAAGGACTTGACAGGCTCAGAAAAGTCAAAAATAGTGAGATATCTTGCAGAGGGATGCAGCAGTCTCAAAATTGCAAAGCTTCTGAAGCGTGATCATCGAACAATCAAGCGTTTCATTCAAAATAGTCAACAGGGTCGCAAGAAGCGTGTGGAAAAACCAAGGCGCAAAATAACTGCCCATGAACTGAGAAAAGTCAAGCGTGCAGCTGCCAAGATGCCACTTGCCACCAGTTTGGCCATATTTCAGAGCTGCAACATCACTGGAGTGCCCAAAAGCACAAGATGTGCAATACTCAGAGACATGGCCAAGGTAAGAAAGGCTGAAAGACGACCACCACTGAACAAGACACACAAGCTGAAACGTCAAGACTGGGCCAAGAAATATCTCAAGACTGGTTTTTCTAAGGTTTTATGGACTGATGAAATGAGAGTGAGTCTTGATGGGCCAGATGGATGGGCCCGTGGCTGGATTGGTAAAGGGCAGAGAGCTCCAGTCCGACTCAGACGCCAGCAAGGTGGAGGTGGAGTACTGGTTTGGGCTGGTATCGTCAAAGATGAGCTTGTGGGGCCTTTTCGGGTTGAGGTTGGAGTCAAGCTCAACTCCCAGTCCTACTGCCAGTTTCTGGAAGACACCTTCTTCAAGCAGTGGTACAGGAAGAAGTCTGCATCCTTCAAGAAAAACATGATTTTCATGCAGGACAATGCTCCATCACACACGTCCAAGTACTCCACAGCGTGGCTGGCAAGAAAGGGTATAAAAGAAGAAAAACTAATGACATGGCCTCCTTGTTCATCTGATCTGAACCCCATTGAGAACCTGTGGTCCATCATCAAATGTGAGATTTACAAGGAGGGAAAACAGTACACCTCTCTGAACAGTGTCTGGGAGGCTGTGGTTGCTGCTGCACGCAATGTTGATGGTGAACAGATCAAAACACTGACAGAATCCATGGATGGCAGGCTTTTGAGTGTCCTTGCAAAGAAAGGTGGCTATATTGGTCGCTGATTTGTTTTGTTTTTGAATGTCAGAAATGTATATTTGTGAATGTGGAGATGTTATATTGGTGTCACTGGTAAAAATAAATAATTGAAATGGGTATATATTTGTTTTTTGTTAAGTTGCCTAATAATTATGCACAGTAATAGTCACCTGCACACACAGATATCCCCCTAAAATAGCTAAAACTAAAAACTACTTCCAAAAACATTCAGCTTTGATATTAATGAGTTTTTTGGGTTCATTGAGAACATGGTTGTTGTTCAATAATAAAATTATTCCTCAAAAATACAACTTGCCTAATAATTCTGCACTGCCTGTATATTGACTTCAGTTTAGAAGATGAGGAGGAAGAGGATGTGGTTTAATTAAGATGGCAATGACGTTGGCATTGATCCCTTTTGCAAAAATAAAAAATAGCGATGATGCTTCATATCATGAGTCTGAAAGTGCAGGTATGAATTTAAATGTCCCTTCACGGCACGAGACTTGTCTTTCACCTTTTGCGTACTACTTATGTGATCACTATTTAGGTACATGCATAAAAAGCCATCAGGCAGAATGGTCACGTCCCTCTTAGCCACTGTATTCTTAATACATTAATTCTACATGAATGAGACTGCATCAGTTTGTTGCAAGATGTTATCACACATTGACCAGTGTTCATTTATAAATACAATATCCTTTTTCTTCTTTTTTTTTTTTTTTTTTTTTTTTTTTAAACAAAATAAACTTAAAAAAAAACAAACCCAGCTGACTGCAGAGAATCACATCTGCAGTTACTTGTGCGATGCTTCTTCTCTCAAACTCTGTTTTGTTTTTCTCCTGGAGGTAGTTTCAGTCTGTTTCATGCTGCAGCTAAAGCCGTTGTTTCTGCCTTTGTTCCTCTCAGAAACCAACGCTTCCTGTAAAGTCTGCTGTCGGAGCAGCGGCGGCGTCTGCACCCCCTATCAGGACATATCAGGCAGTTTCCTTTTTCTCAGGAAGGGCAAACCCTGTACCGTGGGTTTCTGCGATGGAGCGGTGAGACCATCGCTAAATATTCAGAGCTTTTACACTGAAGGCGACAGGAAGTGATGACCGTTTCCTGTGCCTGCAGGGAAAATGCATGAAGCAGGTGCAGGACGTGGTGGAGCGTCTGTGGGACTTCATCGATAAGCTGGACATCAACACGTTCTGGAAGTTTCTGGCTGATAACATTGTGGGCTCAGTGGTGGCGTTCTCGCTGCTGTTCTGGGTTCCTTTCAGCATCCTGGTGCACTGTGTGGTGAGTGGCATCTGTGATCGCATCTGCGGGGGGGCTGGAGGGTTCGGGTCGCCTTTGAAGTCTGAATTTTGTCGCACTTCTTTGGTTTCAGGACCGGAAACTCGATAGGCAGTACGAGCAGACCACCAAGTCACTCCTGTTCCCCAGCGTGAGCACAAATATCTGAGTAAAGAAGGTTTTTAAAATTTAATTCTCGGACATGCTCTCACACACGTCTCTCTGTTTTCCCAGAATGCCGAGCTCTTGAGCAGCCTGGATTCGGCCTCCGTTCGGATCTTCAAATCTCCAACGTTCTCCTCCGGCCCCCTTCGCTTTCATCCCAGTGGCCCCGAGCAGACTGGCGCCGACCCAGCCCAAAGCCCACCTCCTCTGGACAGCCCCCGCATGGCCACCATCCAAGAGGACCCCAGCTCAGACTCCCACCTGGAGGAGGCATCCCTTGAGGAGGCGTTCGGACGTCCAGCAGGGGCAACCCGGCGCTCCTTCGAGGACCTGACAGAGAACATGAGTCGCAGTGAGAAGGCAAAGGTGTTCAGGCTGCAGAGGCAGCATCAGATCGACAGCAAGGAGACACAGTGCTGAGGCGGCGAGTGCCTCCATCTTCATAGAATAGCTAGAATAGCTCTTTGCCATTGTACATGTACAACGAAATCCCGGCTCCACCTTTAGCTGCATCTTCGTCAGGATCCGTTCCAGACTGCAGAGTGTCATACTCTGTAAGACAAAAGCCTCAACAGCTGGCACTCAGACCACAGACGTATACAAGATGGACTTAGCCCCGAAAATATGTTTTAAATACTGATATAAAAAAACATGGTAGCCTGCTGGCGCCTCTATTGGATGATAGAGGAACTGCAGGGTCTGGGATCAGTTGTTTCAATGAATCTAAATTCTACGTACAACAGAAAGTAAACTCAAAAAGTAAAACAAAGAAATCTTCAGATAACGTGCTTTGATTTATATCGTTATTCACTATCAGTGGACAAAATGTCCTTATTACAATATAAAAACACTGTAGTGCCTTAAACCTGCAGCAGTGACCAGCAGGGGGCGCCTCCTCAGTGTCTAAAGGAGACTCCTGCTCCCTTGACCGTTGACCTCAGTAAACGACCTCCTGACGTGTTCATGTCTCGATTTCACTTGTTACTCAATAATGGTGTCGTTGGGGGCAGGGTTTCAGTACAGGCATCGCAGCTTTTGTATCTGTTCATTTTCCTTCCCGATGTTTTGCACTTTAGTCTTTCACGCCAGTTCTTTGTGTTCCTCTAAAACAGGTGGCCAACTCCAGGCCTCGAGGGCTGGTGTCCTGCAGGTTTTAAATGTGTCCTTGAGCCAACACAGCTGATTCAACTGGCTATATTTACCTCCTCAACATTTGCTGAAGTTCTCCAGAGACTTGGTAACGAACTAATCATGTGATTCAGGTGTGTTGACCAAGGGTGATATCTAAATCTTTCAGCACATCGGCCCTCGAGGCCTGGAGATGCCCACCCCTGCTCTAAAACAACCCGTCCTGTTCAGTGAAGCAACTCAGCAGCTCCGGGAATCAAACCTGTCAGTGTTCGTGCCTTGCTCAACGTGCTGAGCCTCTGTAAATATATGAACGTAAAATATTTTATCCTCCTGCAAAGCCCTTTGGACTGTTTGTGTTTGGAGCCTCATTTTAATCGTTTAAATTAAGCTGATGTGTTTTTGTTTGTTTGTTTTGGGCTTTTTGTTTTTTTTAAAGCACTTCGTGCATCTCAGATTCAGGGTTGGCGAAATTACAGTTTATGGTTTTCTGAATATTTTTTCAAATTTTTTTTTCTACTGTTTTGTAAGGCAAAGTTTAATGCTCACCTTCAAGAGTTTCAAAGTCTACAAGACTTTTAGGAGAAAAAAAAACAGGGAAAATGTGGAAATAAAACAAAACAAAACATTTAAAATGAATATTGTTCTAATTTTCTAAAGAAAAGCAGGATTTTTTCTTGCATAAAAACAAACCAGGTTCAAGCACCAAAGCTGAACTCCCCGTAAATCCATTTTTTTTTTTTTTTTATTTAAAAAGCGACAATCAGTCAGCAGTGAGCTCCTCTTCTTATCTGGTATCCTGATGCAATAGAGCCAGTGTTTTTAATTTCATGTGCTCTTCTGTGCAGATGATGCTCTGCTGTATCTACACGTTGTTTACTGTCACATCACTGAAGTGGTGTCGGATTTAATATATCATTACATGTTAGAAAATTCTGCTTTTGGATTAAAAAATGAAGACATTTCTAAGACTCTGTACTGTTTGTGTGTTGAAGATAAGAATACTGCACTAATTAGCAGGTATCTGTGCCTGTGGAATAGCTGATCACCTAGCACTCCACCCTCTTGTTCAAATGTGGTCTACAAATGTCCATCTGTTACATACAGTCAGTGTCTGAGGCTGTGAAGCTACAGCTAACAGATCTGCAGAACACCATTGGAGATGATGTTTTATGTATCCAGAATAAGCCAGCATGACTGAAATAAGTGTAAACCTTTTTAAAGCGGCCATCGGAGGCTTTGATGGTCTAAAGGAAACAGACTGAGAAACTCAACTGAAGTTTATTTTACACATAAAAAAAAGAAGCATTCATTTTTATAGGAAATCGGTACAAAAGCATCTCCTGGAGGTACAAAAGCATCCCCTGTGACATCACTGTGGCCTGTCAGAAAGCAGGGCTTAGGGCGTCATGGAGCCGATGGACAGCGACTTCTATCATCTCCCTTAGAGTCTCGTCCTCTGCGCATGACACCAACTGCAGAGTAACACACAGAGGTCAAATAAAGGGTATTACATCATTTTCTACAGAAACAAACAAAATACTTGCATAAATAACATGTGAAACTATTAATTTCACACATAACCAGGAAGCAACTGTAAGTTAAGCTCAGTAGCACTGACTGTGACTGTATAGTAGTCTGAGAAAATAAGCTTGAGCAAGTCTGAGTTCAGTTTAGCCCTTTACAGGCTTTACCTTACAGGCGCTCTTTAAATGTTACTGTGTGTGTTAGAAAATTCAAGGGGCTTTTGAAATGAGAGAAGGCGAGCTTTACAGGGATATTTTGTGTATCACGGTATCATGAAGCATTCACTCAATACTGCTGTCTGAACACAGACAGAAAAAAATCACGTGTGTGCTACACATCCCCCCCCCCCAATTCCTCACACATTTTGGACTCCAGAGAAAATAAAAAAAATCAGTTGCACTGAAGTTTTCTTCCTGTTCAGCAGCTGACTTTCAGTCTCATGGAAACTGCACAGCTGCCTGCTGGGAGGTCAGAGTCACTGCAATCACACAGACTGCTTAAGGTTTACAAATGATAAGCATCAGATTTAGTAGAAAGCCAGTTTGTCAATGAGTTGCAATCGGTCTGAGTGCAACTAACTAGTCTTTACAACTGGGGACTCCAGTGGTTGCTAACTGGGTGTGTTCCTATATGAAAGCAAGGTTGGCGAGGATCTGTGTTTGTTATCTGTGGAAGAATCTGTTTCAGATCTCTGAATGTATGAAGTTAAAGTGAATTTTGGTTTTCAGATGGACACAGACTTTTGATGTTCCCTGATTTATAAGTTAATCTGTGTCATCATGAACAGAGAGCATGCAACTGTCAACTCAACCCAACAACTTTTATGCCGTCATGATGTAATAATGACTGATCAGAGCTGATCTCAGTCGCATGAAGGTCAGGTAATTTCTCTGTGTGAGTGCAGCCTGACAGAACTTCAGCCAATGACATCTCAGAGGCGCCGTCTCTTATTTACATGCTTTGAGGTTTAAACTTAACATAAAGCCCTGCAGCGGGAACAGGAAGTACCCATACTTTCAGGTTTTTCATGAACAGATCGGGTTCTGTAACAGGAAGTCTGAGGATTTAAAACAAAATGATCCTTAACACCAGATTTATGTCACATGACCTTAATGCAGCTTAAACTGCACAGCCCCCTGTGCTAAAGGTCAGAGTTTTGTGTTCTGTCAGAAGGTCTAACTCTGCCCACTCCTCATACTCACTCTGGTCTCTGGGTCTACTGACGCTGTGACGCCGTCCACGGTCACGCTGAGGTTTTTACCATCTTTGAAATTCACGCAGTCATCCCCAAACATGTCGCTGCAACACAATACAAGTTAGTCTACCACTTGGGGACTTTTACTTTGAAAATTTTGAAAATGCTAAGTTAGAAATGAAATCCTTTCTTGGGTCTGTGTGTGTCGGTGTGTGTGGTGTTTGTGTGTGCACATGTCTGTGTGTAGCAGCGACTCACTGCAGCATGAGCGCAAGCCTCTCCACAAACACGTCCATGTCGAAACTTTCCTTCTTCCCCTCCACAACTGAAACACACAAACACACAGATGTTACAGATTCTGCACTGTCCCCAAACATTGCACTGCCGTACTGTGTTTACTGACACTTCTGGGCGTTGGGGTTGGACTGGACCTCGAGGATGACAGTGGCAACGGCGTCAGCGTACATGTCATTGAGCGGATTGGCGATCCACTGAGGAAACAAATCAAGAAGAAACACTTACTTACTTCAATGATGGCAAAATGAAACAGAAATTAGTGAACTAATTGGTAAAATTCTGGATCTGTAACACTTTAAAAAAAAAACGAAAAAACAAATTTACAACAAAGAAACAAAAGATCTGAAATTAAAAAAACTTCAACAGCTGCTTAAATATGAAGCAAAATTAATTTTCCTCCAATCAGTGAGTTCCTGTTTGAAATAAATCTGAACATTTTGTTTCAGACAGAGCACTGAAGCTGCATCCATGAACAACAAAGGCTGTACGAAATCACAGCACCTCTGCTCACATGGGCTGTAGTGTATGTGTGTGTGTGTGTGTCTGACCTCTAGCAGCACCATGCTGGCTTCATGAACCATCGTGATGCTCTTAAAGATTCTCACGGTGATTTTCTCAGTTCCCTCCACCTGCTCCACATCGCCTGAAACACAAAGAGCAGCTCATGAACGCTCTGTGGACCGTGTTCAATTAAACTTCAGTTCACTTTTATTTATATAGTTCCAAATCACAACAACAGTTGCCTCAAGGTGCTTTGTATTGTAAAGACATTGTCTCCATCATTCTCTGTAAACGTCCTGATGGAGGTGAAACACCTTCAGAAACTAACATGAACATTTTTAAGCCCACGTATCATCAAGTCTGACATGCAGAAAAATTCACGACCAAAGATCCCATTAAATATTTCTAATGCATCGCCTCACAAAACTTCCGGTAATGGGAGGAGCCAGCTTAAGTTTTACTCTGGATGACCCGAGTCAGGTGAGTCCAGGTGAGCTTTGCTGCTTTCTTACCTGCGAGGTTTCTCAGCTGGCTGACCAGCAGTGAGATGGGTCCGGTGTATGGGATGGCCTGCGTCTGAGTCACCATGCCCATCGACAGGTCAGTGTAGTCTGTACAGAGAGCACAAATGTCAGGAAGCAACAGGCGATGCGTTCAGGGACCAGCATCAGGCTGGAATAATTAGTGCAGGTAAACTGAGTTACTGACTGGAGAGGTCGGAGGGCGACAGGATGTGATAGTTGAAGTTTCGTTTGACGAGAATCCCAGAGACCCGCTGACCCTGAATGCACTTCTTGTCGGCAAGGGAGCCCATCACCTGCAGCAGAGGATGCTGGGAGTTAAGGTGGCAGAAGGTGAAACGAGACACGCTTAAAGCTGCGGATGGTTTTCAGGAGGACCTTGGCCAGTTTCTCTCCTCTGAAGTTGAGCGTGACGGCCTCGGTGTTCCTCGGGTTGTGCACCTCGATGTGGACCTCATCGTTGTCCTCGTACTCGCGGATCAACGCCGCCTTCAGACGCGCCATCTCGTTCTGCTCGCCGTGGACGAGAATCTGCAGACCCAGGATCAGCACACGTTAAACTAAACTCACCTGTTCCCGACATCAGACCGAGTGCTGTGCACAGTTTCAGTCAGTAGAGCAACAAAGAAAAACTCCAGGTCCAGGACTGAAGCTGCATGCGAAGGTCCACAGCGCACAGACGTCTTACTCTCATTAGATGATCTCTGCTCTGCTGAACGATTGGACTGAGTCATGATTAACAATTATACAGCTGCTACAATTTTAGCACTTTTGAAACGCTGTCATCTGTTTACTGATAAGCTGAGAGTGAGTGAATAAATCTGATTACCACATGAGGAGGCTTGAGAGCTCTGATGAACTCGCTGGTCTGTTGGTAGTCTGTGTGAGCTGAGAAGGAGATGTAGTCCACCGACATCTTCAGAGGAAGCTTCTGACCCGACATGGTGGTGATCTCGTCGGGCTCTGTCATGATGTGCTGAGAAACGCAGACAAACCGTTAGACCTCGAAGGAATCAGGAAAGAAACTCGGCTCTCTGAAGGCTTTAAATGATTGTGTCATTTTCACTCTGGCCTGATGGGGGCACTGTTGCCTTATTATTAATGCCTAAACCCTGACACAGACGGTTTAAATCAGAGCAGATCTGCAGGTCTGGGCTTTCCGCCACTCCCCGAAAAGAAAATCAGACTCTCAGGAAACATTTTCCGCTCAGAAACGGGAAAATGTTGGAAAAGCCTCAGAAGCAGGCTCACTCAGGTTTGTCCTTCAGGGCAGTTTCCTGACTCCACAGTTAAAATAGTCCAAGCTGACCTCACCTTGGCGAGCGTCCCCTCCACGCAGTATCCGGCGATGATGACGCCATTCCTGCGGTCGGTGCACCAGCTCTCAAACAGCTCTCTGGACAGGCCACTCTGCATCATACCAGGAGATGCCATCACCACGCTGGGACCGATGTCATCGAAGTGGTCCATGCTCTGAAACACACACATGTAAAAATACTGCATGTATAATGATATGAGCCAACTGACAACCCACGGACTGCATTCACTGACCTTGAGGTTGCTGATGTGCTTGAAGACAAAGGGGTTGTTGATGTTGATAGCCTTGCGGATCTTGTCGTTCATGGCGTTGATGTAGGTCTGGTACACAGCCATGCACTTCCTGGCCAGAGAAGAGGCGTAGTAGATAGGGATGTCGTGGAGCTCCGGGTGGTTCTGCCAGTACTCGTCTGGATCAAAAACACGAGCAGATCAGAGGTCAATAGGGTCGGAGCCGGGCTCATGGGCAGAGGAGACCGAGAGAAGACCTCACCGAGGATGAGGAGCAGCTCCTGAGCCCGTCCCAGGGCGAAGACAGGGATCAGGCAGCGGCCCTCCCTGTTCACGATGTCGTGGACGGTGTTGCAGAAACGAGCCTCCCTCTCCTCACGCTTCTCGTGGATGTGAGTGCCATAGGTCGACTCCTGAACGCAGAGCAGGAAACATTACTGAGTATGCTTGGCTCGCTGATTCATCACAGTTGCATCAAGATTAGCAGTCACATGATGTAGTAACAGCAGGTGTTTGCAGCTCCAGGTTTCACCTTTAGGGTGTGATCTCCACACACGGGATCATGTGGAGATGTCAGATCTTACAGACATTTGAGGCGGTTACACCTCATTCATGGTTTTACTCCGTTTCCTGGGCAGGGATAGCTCAGTAGGTAGAGTGGTGGCCCCATGATCGGAAGGTCGGGGGTTCGATTCCCCTGAACAGCTACCCTGAGGTACCCCTGAGCAAGGTACCGTCCCTACACACTGCTCCCCGGGCGCCCAATGGCTGCCCACTGCTTCACTGAGTGAATGGGTTAAATGCAGAGAGGGATTTTCCCCACGGGGACCAATAAAGTACACACCTCCTTCTTCTTCTTCTTCTGTCACGTTTCTGTGGTCGATGTTTCTAACGATGACCTCAGAAGTAAATTGATCCCTGTGAAGTTCAGGCTGCTCTAAAATATCAGTTTTTTTTTCTACTCTTGGATCTGGATGATGTCACTGAGATGCTCCACCCATATGTGGATTCTGTGAGGCAGCCAATCAGGAGAAATTAGGCTTAAACTGGGCGTAGCTAAAAGAGGACAAACCAGCCCAGAATCAGATAAAGGAGGATTATTATGAACGACGGATCATGCAAAGCTGCCATAAACTTTGAACAGTTGATTTCTGATTTCAGAATCACTCACTGTGATGAGGATGTCCGGCTTCACGCTTGGGATCTCTGCTGCCATCAGGTGTCTATCCTCTTGACGGGAGAAATCACCTGTGTACAACAGCTACACACACACACACACACACACACACACACACACACCATGCGCGATTAGCAGCTGTGGCCATGCTGTCCTCAGTAAACTCACTCATTCACAAAAACAAAGTGCCTGTCTGAGGTGGTCCCTCCGGAGAGACAATAGTTTTGGAACACACCAGCACATTTTCTCTGCTGTTTAACGCAGAACAACCCGACTGCGATGCGACAAAGCATCACCCCACTGATCATGTGTCTAAGACAGCCTCGCCCTCATCGTATTCACATGAAGTCACAGGAACTTATTTCACCTTTATTTTCAGTTCTTGCAGCGTCTTTATTTCTTAACAAGCTGCAGTGATTAAAAAAAAGGTCAAAGAATCTGAACTGTAGTTTTTAAACTGCAACTAAATGTCCATAAAAACTCTGAGTGTGTACATGTAGCAACACGCCCACAGAGGCGCAAACACTCAGAGGAGGCTGGATCAATGTCTGAAGAACTCACCTTGACGCCGGCGATCTCGATCATGAACATGGCGGCTCCGAGGACATGGCCGGCGTGGTAACACCAGAACTTAATGCCAGCCACCTCCTTCACCTCGTGGAAGTTGATGGTCTCGATCTTTTCCATGCTGTCCTCCAGGTCGGTCTCCGTGTACAGCATGTCATCAGCTGAGATGTTACTGCAGACACGATTCAGACAATCAAGCGTCAAAGATTCTAAGCAACTCATCAGCAGCGTCTTTGACGGCAAACAGCACTTACCTCTGCTTCACAACTCCTACAGCAGGTTTGCATTACTCCAGTTTAAAATAACCCTCCTTTGGATGTCTTGTTATTTTAATTTAAAGCTGCTTATCACTGACCTGACACTGACCTTTGCTCGTTCGAGGTAACCCAAAAGTGAGGCTCACCAGCATTCGCCCACACTCTTATTAAACCGTTAAAAAACATTCTCAGAGTCAACGTGTCTACCGGCGAGTCTCACCTGACTTTGACGTAGTCGGACAGCAACCACCGGTAGATGGCTTTGGTGGCGTGTGTCATGAACGTCCGACCTTTAAAGCTGGTCTTCTGCAGGAACCAGGGCAGAGCGCCGCAGTGGTCCAGGTGGAAGCTGATGGAAGGAGGAAGAGTCAGCATAAACATCTGCGGTACATCAGTATCATCATGCTGCAGGCAGTCATGTGACCACTCGGAGGCTGTGAACTCACTGGCTGATGAGCAGCAGGTCGATCTCAGCTGGGTCGATCAGGTCAATGTAGGGCAGAGCGTCCATCCCCTCCAGACCAGGATGGATCCCACAGTCCAGCTGACACACACAAAGAGACACAGACCTTTACACACACTGAGGCTTCACGTTCACAGCTGGAAGGTTCATATTCACTATCTCACCATGATCTTTCTTCCTTTGAACTCCAGGATGATGCAGGACCGTCCCACCTCCTGACCGGCCCCCCTGCACATAGACACACACTGAAACCACACTCCACACCTCACCCCAACATCCAGCTCAAACTCACTTTAAACCAAACTCCATTCAAAAATCAGTCAATTTTTATTTGTAAAAGAGCAAAACCCTGAAAGAATTGGAGTCACATGACTACACTCATAAGATTAAATATGCACTGACAGACGACCTTATATTTAATTATCAGCTGTGTCGAAGCTGGCAGGGAGATCTTTTCAGATTATAAGTGTTGTTAAATGAGTTCTGAATCAAAGCGCTTCACTGGAAACTTCCGCGGACCTTTTTAAGTTGTGTGTTTTACGCGTTTTATAGTTTATTTATGAACCCTGAATGAGTGATTTTCTGAATGTAGTTCTGTGAGGAGGGGGAGCCCGCACACAGAAAGAAGCTGAAGTTGCCTTAAACTCACAGCGGGCGGATCAGCAGCTGGTCGCTCTCCTCCGCCGGAACCGTCGCGTCGGGTTTACGTTTAGCCGCCATGTTGTTTACTTCCACACGCCGAAAAACAAACAAACAAACTCCGTCATCACTCCGTTAGTTAGCCACCTGCTATCAACAGCGGCTCCACAAGGTTTACTAATATGTAACTTCCGGTTCCCAGTGAAATCTTTCCGTGTAGTAACATTAGTCCTAACTTTTTGTTCCGCGATGAATCCCGGAGGAGAAGTGTGCTTTAAAGCAATCTAATATATTTAAAAAAAAAAATCAGATTAATATGTATCAAATAAATAAATAGTATTCATCAATAAATGCTCAAATTAATTATTAACTAAATATATACTACTAATAATTACAAACAAAAATTATTTTCGTTTTTGTATCTTTGCTCTTTAAGTCTATGCACTTTTAATTTAGGAGATTTTAAAACTCTTTAAACAAATTCATTCTATAAATTGGCTTTAATTAAATTTAAAATCATATACATGACTATGTTTTTGTGTATTATATTTGAGTATTTAAATATTTTGTACTCAAGGTATTAAAAAACAATAATAAATAAATAAAAACAAATGGTTTACATAAAAACATTGACAAAATGCATCCTGCTCTGCTCGCTGATGCTTCCCCCCTCACTGATTTTCTTCTAGAATAATCAGGATGAACATCAGAGCCACAGATATGGCATGAATATTATTGATCGTTTTCTAATAAAAGGTGGAAACAGTTTGAATTTCATACAAGTTCTTAAAAATGTTTCACAATAAAAGCTCTGTCAAGAAAGTTATTTTGACCAGCGAGACTTTATAGGACTATTAATTTGAAAAGATCCAGGATAATTCGAGTTTGTATAAATAGAGTGATGCAGTAACTTTAACAGATTTGAGAAGTTTAGAAAGAGTGATGTAGGAAAACACGGACACCGAACAGCTCACAGCGAAAAGCTGTTTGTGTTAAACTCGGCTCTTAGTAAAGTCCTCAGCTCCGAAGCTGCTTTCAGGTCTCGAAGTGAGAAACTCTTTTATGCACTAAAGGAAACGTTTAGACTGAACTTGAGTATTTTTGTGTGAACCACTTTGTTTATAGAACCACGTTGTTCTTTCCTCAGCTTGGTTTGGTGTTTTACACCAGCTTTTTATTTTGACATGTTTTCTGTTTTTATTGATTTCAAAACCTATTTGTTCCCCTGGAAATGCCTTTTTGGGTTTTTTTTTTTAATGCCGTTTAGTTTTCACAGTTTGTTCATCCTGTGTGTCCTTGTCAGTTTTCTCTTGTGTATCGATTCATCATCTCCCAGTTATTAGTCTATTTCACGTGTCAGCGCTGACAAAGAGCTTTACAGGTCCATCTCAGAACAGGAGTGCTTTCTTTGACTAAGTAATTCATCAGGCCTTTTACCACCACTTGATTAAATCCATGGTTGCAACATAAAAATTCTAATTTATTGATTAAGATAGACCTTCTAAGTTGCAAACTTTATTTTTTTGGGTTGTGTTGAAATAATAATGTTGGTAATTACATTAAATTAATTTTATATGTAATTTGAAATTAAATCCCAATGTTAGTGGGTTCAAAATAAAATTCAAGTTGTAATTACTTAAAGAAATTGAATAGATAACTTATTTTTTTTCCACTGTAACTTCTGATTTCAAATTCCCTCCCCTACCGACTTAACTAGCCCGGGCAAATTCACACATGTTGGGTTGCATGGTGCAAGCTTTTGTAAAAGACATTTCAAGGTAAGTAACATTTCATTTACAAATAACAGTTCTACCAAAGCAAAGCATTTGTGCTAGTCACCTGTAGTGGATTTGTGTATGATGTGATGCTCATACAGATAAGGAAATACTTTGCACTACCACATGTAGCTAATGCTAGCCATTCTAAACTTTAGCACAGCAGAGGATAAGACTTATAAAGTTTCATTTGACAAAAGTCTTCAGCTAGAGAGTGCAACTGTGGCTAGGAAAAGCGTGGTTAAAGTTTTGCTACACAGTGCAATCTAATTTCGACCATAGGCTGATTTTGTTTTTCTTTTTACCAAAATTAGAAGCCTTAAACTGTGAATAGTTTTGTCAGAGGGATAACCTAGAGGCTTCTTTTTTCCATCTGGCTCACCTATTTTATGTCTTTATAAAACTTGCATGACCTATACGTAATATTACATTGTAAATGATTTTGGTTAGTATTGTGATACAGCTTAAAGTAAGTATTGTTCTTGATCTTAAGAGCTGTAGCTATCTTTGTTTTTGTTTGTTTTTAAAAAAAAATCAGATTGTGTGAAATATTGTTAATGTCATTCCAATAGCATTATTCTGGCATAGGCTATGTGAATCTACTTAATATTAAGACTTTATGTAAGCAGTTAGTATAGTGTGATAATCTGGGGTCATTAGTGCTTTGTTAAACTGGGACACATTTTTTACAAAATGGGCTGGGAGTGAACAATGTGTAAATTCGAAACCTCTGCAAAAACAGGGTTGCTAAAACATTACAGATTACACCACGGTTATGGTGGGGAAGTCTCCCTTGTCTTCACCAAGATTGTTTTTGTTCCCTCAAAACTTGGGGTAGCCTTAGATCACATCTATCCTCTTTAAATAATGTATTACAGCATTCATTAATGCAGTATAGCTAATAGTCTGCAAGGTTTAATTCTTCTGTTTGTGTGGTCTACAGATACAGGAGGAGTTCAAGAGAATAACCACTGTAAGCCTTGAATGGCTACACTTGACCATTGCACCCCAAAACTGATGGATGTCATTTTATCAAGGGGAGGAGCTAAGGGAGTGAGAATCAGGCAGATCAAGGACATGCTTCTTGAGGTAGGACAACTATTTAGACTTTGGGTAGCTTTGAAATGAACTTTGTTGGCAGTCACCCATGTATTTTATACTCATACTTTATTTTTTCTTAAATAGCACAATACAATTGAAACATGCAGAGAAGTAGCCATCTGCTGCCTTATCACTTTCCTTGGAGAGAAGGACGAGGACCTTTTCATGGAGTTTTGGAGTTTGGTGTAAGTAATTCAGCATTGTGTGTGTGTGTGTGTGTGTGTGTGTGTGTGTGTGTGTGTGTGTGTGTGTGTGTGTGTGTGTGTGTGTGTGGTATCCATTGATCATCTGAATTCATTAAGATTCAGTAAGTATAAAAGTCTAATCTATAATTCACTAACCTATTTTTTAAAATTTGCTTTACAAGGACACTGAAGAACTTAAGGCAGGTGATGAAAACTGCCATCATCAGTAACCGGTACACCCGTGGATCTAACCATAAGACTGCAACCATTGTGTTTTGAATCCTGTATGTGTAAAATTGATCTTAAAGGTGTTTGCTGCATTGTGTAATAGAAAGATGCAAGATCTTGTAAAGTTTGGTAGGCATTGAAAGTTAACATTTACTGAACACTTGCATGGAAGTATTACTGCAACAAAATGTTTTCTAAGTAGATTTTTTACCAATTGAACACATTTGTTTCTGTGGTGTTAAATACATAAAGGCATATTCTATAACTTGGCTGTGATGGTATAAATCTAAATTTCTGGTTTATTTTCACTTTTTAAATACAAAGTGTTGAAATGCCTACTGTTAAAAAATAAAAAAGTTATTTGATAAAAAAAAAATGTTGAATGAATTCCTTTCTTAAAAGCTATTACAATAAAAAAAAAAATAAGAGAAAGCTAAAATGATGATAATAATGATGAAAATCAGCAACTTAATATTTTAAATAATGAACTTTAAAAAATTGTTTTTGTAATTGCTGTAATTAATTACATAACACTTAAAACATATTTTTAAGTTGTTTACTCATAAAAATTATGTTCCTCCAATTACTTTTTCCACATTATTTGAAATGATTTTTAAGCTACCAAATATTACGTAAATGGTAATTAAAATCACCTTTGATTATGGAGGATAATTTAATTCCCGTAACTCAATATAGTTTGTTGGTTCAATCTAATTTCAACATAAGTTATCATAACTCAAAAGGAGTAATGGAAACTGTTGCGTTAATTTTTTTGTTGAGCTTAAACAATAGTTTTTAGAGTGTATGTTTCTGATGAGTTTCAGCCCTAGATCCTTCACAGATCATCAGTAGTTGTTCTGTTCCGTATGGCTGTAATTCCTGCTCTGACCACAGTGTGGTGTGGTTAAGATGGTCGGTGTAATTAGCGATGTCCTGTTAGTACACAGGTATGTCTGCCTGATTATCTGTAATTCCAGCTGGTCTGAAAGTCCAAACTGATGATTTTCCAAGTATGTAGAAAATGAAAAGGCTCCGCTCACATAAAACTGAACATATGTCATTGTTTTAGGTAACACTCATATGAGAGTAAACTGAAATATTTTAAGTGATCGCAGAGTTTGACCATTTCTTTACATTTGATTTTTTTGCCAATTATTTGTCTTCCAACTTATGAAATGCCTCAGACTGCTCTTCACTGACTCACAGAAACATGTAAAATAATAATGTAAATAAAAACTGAAGCAGTGAAGCGTCTAAACAAATCTGTGCCACTGACAAAACTTGTGGGAAATAAATGAGAGTGAAAAAGTGAGTGCTGGGAAAGAAAAACAGGACAGACTCTCACAGGTACACTTATGATGATTTTAATAAGTCGAAAATACATTAAAATTTAAAGGACACTCAGATTTTCTGCTCAGATTACATGTTTGATCTTAAAATAATAAAAATCATTTCATCCTGAAGCTTTTACAAACAAGCTGAATGTTCCTGATGTAACACAGCTAGATCCCAGCAGCAGAACCACAGAAATGTACATCACATCTGCCAAAAGTATGTGGACGCTGTGCCGGTGCGGTCATCCTGACAGAGTGAAGATGAAGTCCTTTCATAGTAAACTGATTATTTCTATAAATGAAGCTGGTTTTGTAACAGGAAGCAGAAAAAAACAAAGCTGTTGTTTCGTCGCGTTTTTTTAAGGCAGTGAAGGATTTTACTGTAACTGTGTTCAGCTGTAGTTCCTGTTCTCTGTCTGTGGAGGCGCTGTACTAACGTAGCTCTGCTGTGTGTAAACGTATCACTGAAGAACACTGTTCACATACTTTTGGTCTGGTCTGCCCTTTTTGTGTCCGCTGCATAGCTTTTAGAACATTTCAAACTCAGGCCGACAGCTTTTGAGGAAGAGCATGAGTGAAGATCGAGACCCCAATCAGATCTCTTTGGATGTCGGACTCTCCTCTCAGGTCCACAGGAGGATCCAGATGTGCCCTCAGTCTGGCCACAGTTGGAGGCACGAATCACTCCGACAGGAAGTGAACAAAGGTGCGAGGAAACACTCCCCGCCTGGTCGGATCACTTTCGATGTGACCGATCTGAAACGCAGACGGTGGTTAAATCACAACCTGGACAACGGGTCAGGATTGTTCTTCAGGTGGGTTTTCATCTAAACGCACACACATGCTGTAATAAATGTTGTGAAGTGAATGAAGTTGTGCTGATGATGCGTTTCCTGTGCTGGAGGCGTTTCTCACTCACCCACCACTCGCTGTCCTCCTCGCCGTCCACCACGATCAGCTCTCCCTCGCTGAACGTCAGCTCGTCTGGACTGTCCGCTGCACAGTTGTAGATGGCCCTCACCCTCTGAGGCCTCTGCTTCTACACACACACACACACGCACGCACGCACGCACACATTTAGCAGTAAAGCTGTGTTACATGCTGGACTTGTGATGATGACTGTGTCTGTGTGCAGAAATAAATGAGGTGGTGTGTTTGAGGACTTACAGAAAATGTAGTTCTGGGTTTGCGGGGTGGAGGAGACGGATTATGAGGGGACACGATCGGACGACCTGCCAAAGAGAGATAAAGCCCCCACAGACTTCAGAAAAAAGTTTCTCTTCTGTAACTTCACCTTTGTTTGAACCAGAGGCGGAGGCAGACATTTGATACACCCGGGGCTTAGGCCTAAAGGGTAGTATGCATGTGGGATTGGGGGGGGTAGAAATGACTGAAAGATTAATAGGCTCTGTTTTGAGTTTTGTTAAAAAAAGGAATGACTTCATATAGGGAAAATTATATATCACATATGCAGGACACCTTAAACTAGTTTTTTAATTAAGCAGCAAGGCAGAACAAAATCAGGGCTGCATCAAGACACGAGGACTAAACCCCAAATCAACCAGACCCAGAACTGATCCGGAATTAAAACAGGACACAACAGTTCAAAATCAGGACTACTGAGGACTTAACCAAGACAGAACCAGAATCAGAACTAGATGATAGTAGCACTAAAAATCATCATAGACCTGCACTACACTTATTTTTTAATTCTACCAAAGTACAATATTTAGATTGAGAAAAGTTTATATAATTATTTAGCCTTGTTGTGCAAACAAGCCTGCATAACTTAATAAATGTAGAATTTGAAAAATAGTAAACCTAAAAAGAAACACTAGGTACGAGATACATGAGGACCTATGATACGGTGATACTTTTGGCAAACAACCATTTGACTAACATGTGTGTCTCACCTGCTCTCTCTCCCTCTCTGTTCCTCTCTCTCCCTCTTTGTGCTGACAATCACGGCAAACATCAACATCATCAAACATACAGTGGAAACCAGATATTTACATACTCTTCAGATAAAAACACTTTTTTAATTGTAACATCAAATCAGACTAAATGTTTATTTTTTTAGATTGATAAATATAAAAACATATTTGTTAACTTTAAGAGTAAAGAGAGAAACTATCTGTTTTCTTAATTGTAAATGGCACCAAATTGTATTCAAAACTGAGCCACACTTATGGAGCTCCACAGTTCTGTTCCTGGTGTTTTGGTTGACATCTCTTGATTTTCCCATTTCAAAGAAACAGGCTCTGTGTTTTGCCTTATATGCATCCACAGGTGTGTCACCAATTTACTCACATGGACTCTACGAACCTATCAGAAGCTTCTTCAGCTCAGAATGGAATCGTCTGCAGTTTTCTTATTAATTAACAACAAACTTAGTGTATATGCACTCCTAAATTTGATGAAAGTGATAATAAAATGACAGCTCTCTCTCTTATTCCGACATTTAACTAATTCAAAAGATCTTTCAATATTTATTTATCCAAAACAAGTTTACTCTAAATTGATGTTTAACAGTAAAAAATGTTCTTGTGTTTTCCATAAAGTGTATGTAAATATCTGGTTTAAACTGTGAATATACTGCTGTGTATTGAAATTCCTCTAGCCGTTAGCATGCGTCCGTACTAGCTCCCCCGGGAAATCTCGCATGTTATCACGATAACAGCGCATGTCCCCCCCCTCGGCCAACGCGGATGCAGCCAGTGACTCTCTCCACTCTGTAGTCAGCAGACTGCAAACGCAATCACTTCTCCTAATATCAGGGGACTTTAATCATGTCTCACTGAACTCCACACTGTCCACCTTCACCCAGTATGTGACACGCCCAACCAGAGACAATAAAACACTGGACTTACTGTACACCAATGCAGAAGAGGCATACAGTTCATCACTTCTCCCTCCCCTGGGCAGATCTCATCACAACCTGTGTATGAGCCCTTATTGTGCAGGAAGCTACCAGCTGCCCGAACAGTGCAGAGATGGTCAGAGGAGAGCGAGGAGGCTCTTAAGGACTGTTTTGGGTCTACTGTGTGGGAGGTGATCTGTGACGACCACAGAGAGGACATTGACAGCCTTGTGACATGCATTACGGACTATATCAACTTCTGTGTGGATAACGTTGCACCCAGCAGGACTGTGCGCTGTTTCTCCAACAACAAACCTTGGATTAACCGTCCTCGAGCAGAAGAGGAGGGCCTTGCAGAGAGAGCTGGAGGACTGATAAGGAAAGGGAAGTTCAGCTACAGGCAGAAGATGGAGAACCAGCTTCAACAAAACAACTTCTCCCACAACTCCACCCAGTGCTTCCTTCAGAAGTTCTCTGACGACTTGGCAATAGTTGGCCACAGTGATGGGGACGACAGGGAGTACAGAGAACTGACCCACGACTTTGTGGACTGGGTCCAGCAGAACTACCTCCAGATGAACACTAGTAAAACCAAGGAGCTGGTGGTAGACTTCAGCAGGCACAAACATCCTCCACTGCAACCACTAAACATTCGATGCATGGACATTGAGACTGTGGACAGCTACAGGTACCTTGGTGTTCATCTGAACAATAAACTGGACTGGACTCATAATTCAGACACCCTCTACAGAAAAGGGCAGAGCAGGCTGTACCTGCGGCGGAGACTCAGGTCTTTTGGAGTGAAGGGCCTATTCCTGAAGACCTTCTATGACTCTGTGGTGGCCTCAGCCATCTTTTACGGTGTGGTCTGCTGGGGCGGCAGCATCTCTGCTGGTTCAGGAAGAGACTGAACAGGCTGATCCGGAGGGCCAGCTCTGTTCTAGGATGCCCGCTGGACCCAGTGGAGGTGGTGAGTGACAGGAGAATGGTGGCTAAGCTGTCATCCCTGGTGGACAACATCTCTCACCCCATGCAGGAGACTCTGACAGCACTGAGCAGCTCCACAGTGTAGGACAGAGCGATTTCGCAGGTCTTTCCTCCACACTGCTGTCAGATGTATATTGCATTTGGATTTTATTTTATTCTATTGTGTACAGTATCTTATTTTTATCCTATTCCAGTGTTTTTCTATGCAACTTTGCACTATCCACTTTCTGCTGTAACAAAACAAATTTCCCATGTGTGGGACTAATAAAGGTTATGTTATCTTATGTTATCACATGGGAAAAGACCCAGGGAAACAGAGTTAACGCTAAAAAACAATAAAACCCCTGAAAACCACGAATTTCACACTCGAGCCTCAACTCTCATGGCCTGGTACCAAACCACTCACAGACCCAAGGGGTGGGAACCACTGCAGTAAAGCACCAGAATATCTGACATGGCACGAAACTGCAAAGATACCCTTAAGTTTCACACAGAGAAACATCCAGTGTTGAGGTTTAATGAGCACCTGACCTCATTAAACCATGACGGGGGTATTTCACTGATGTATTGTACACCATAATCACAGCTTTCCTTGAATGAGTGACATCAGAGATCATGTGAGTGTGTTCTTGCAGGTCGTGGTGTTCCACAGAGCTCTATTAACAGTCCCTTGTCAAAGCACAAAAGTTTCAGCCTTTTAACAGCAGTTATGTTTTTATAACACACCTGCTTACATCATATTCAGGCTTAAAGTTTGACACAGGTGCCTGTAGCTGCTAGCTGTCTGCTAGCTTCACCTGAACTGGATGTCTGCACCATGTTTGTGCTGCTGGAGCCTTTTAGAGCATTTTTAATGACATCTTACGACCAATAATATGCTGCTGTGAGTTACTGTACTAACATCCAAGAAGGCGGTGCTGCAGCCTGAGTGAAATTCAAATATTTTCATGTTACTGATTGTGGATATTTTAGTGTGTGTGCTCATGTGTGTGTGTGCGTGTACCTTGTTTTTCCAACGGAATCGTGCCTGCAGGTCTCTGAGGAGGAGGAGGAACCCTCGCTGCTCTGTAATCATAAGAACAACATTAAACTGGTGTGCTTCCTCCCAGCAGACCCAGCTCAATCAGACCAGTACGTACGCGGGAGGAGAGACAGGGGCTTTGGATCCTGGTGGTCCTCTGTGTTGGTGGCTGGGTGGGAGGAGAGGAACTTTATGCTGGGGTGGTGATGGAGGTGGGATGCAGGGCGGTGGCGGGACTGGAGGTGCTGTAGGTAGTCCTGTCGGCAGGGGAGGCAGAGGAGGGAGGGGGGCAGTCTTGGCTGTGGCGGCTTTGGTCTCCAACATGCCGGTTCTCCTGCTGGGCCCAGGAGGAGGAGGAGGAGGAGGAGGAGGAACCAGTGAGAGCACTGGGAGAAGAGGGCAGAACAAGAGTCAAGAAAGCCCTGAGCAGTGGCTCCAGGCACACCTCCACAGTCAGAGCCTGAAAGCAATCCAAAATGCTGCAGCAAGAGTACTGACAGGGAACAGAAAGAGAGAGCATATTTCTCCTATATTGGCTTCACTTCACTGACTCCCAGTTAAATCCAGAACAGAATTCAAAATCCAGCTCATATACAAGGTCTTAAATAATCAGATCCCATCTTATCTTAATGACCTTGTAGCACCATATCACCCCATTAGAGCACTTTGCTCGTGCAGTGCAGGCTTACTTCTTGTTCCTAGAGTATTTGAAAGTAGATGGGATGCAGATTCTTCCATTTTCAGGCCCCTCTTCTGTGGAACCAGCTTCCAGTTTGGATTCAGGAGACAGACACTATCTCTACTTTTAAGATTAGGCTTAAAACTTTCCTTTTTGCTAAAGCATATAGTTAGGGCTGGATCAGGTGGCCCTGAATCCTCCCTTAAGCTGGGCATACACTGTGCGATTTTTTTAGTCACGTTAATCAGCTTCTGCTCAAACTGTACAATTGACTTGCAGGGGTTAGAAGTTTGTAGGTCACCATGCAGGGTCTCACACTATGCGGCCTGATGCTCTGATGCGACCTCAGTGCTCACACTGTGCATCCCTAACATGAAGGTTATAAAACAAAATCTGTCTCTCGCTCTCCCTCTCTGTCTTTCATTCACACAGACATACAACCACCATCAGAAACAGGAAAAAAATAATTTTTCCACTTAAAAAACTCATTCACCCAATTAAACAGTTTGAAAAGTCAATCTCTTCACTTAATCTGACTCATGAGGTTATTTTAAATGAAATAAACAATTTTACACAAAAGAAACATTTGGTTACACCCAATTGACATGATCAATGACATCATAACCTATAAAATCAGGAAGTACTGGGGCAGCCCTTCCCACATACCTGTTTTACACATAGGACCTGCTCAAAGGAACACACAATGGTAAGTATAACCAAACTATATAAACAAATGAAAGATTGTTCTTAGCTTTAAGAACATTTGCACAGATGAAATGAATATAACCAATGCTAATACAAACAGACCCGGGATAGTATGTAGAGCCAAGATTACATGTGCTTATTTTGTGTTCTATAAGATAACAGAACACAAAATAACAATTTATGCATGTGACAAATGGTAAATGAATTCAGTCCTAGCCACTTTGTCACAATACTACACGACGCATGACACACGATGAAGGTGAAACTCGGGCCGATCACCAAAATGGTCACACGACTGAAAAAAAAAATTGCCTCAAAATGGGCCAAAAGTCGCACAGTGTATGCCCAGCATTAGTTATGCTGCAATAGGTGTAGGCTGCTGGGGGATTCCCATGATGCACTGAGTGTTTCTTCTTCTTCCTTCACTATGTGTTAATAGACCTCTCTGCATCATGAATAAATCATGAATGAATCATATGAATCATAATTGTTATCAATCTCTGGCTCTCTTTCACAGCATGTCTTTTATCTTGTCTTCCTTCTCTCACCCTAACCGGTCGCAGCAGATGGCCGCCTGTCCCTGAGCCTGGTTCTGCCAGAGCTTACTTCCTGTTAAAAGAGATTTTTTTTCCTTTCCACTGTCTCGAAGTGCTTGCTCATAGGGGGTCATATGATTGTTGGGTATTCTCCGTATGTATCTAGGTTTCTACCCTACAATATTAAGCGCCTTGGGGCGACTGTTGTTTTGATTTGGCCATGTATAATTAAAATTGAATTGAACTGAATTTAAATTCATTGAATTGAACTGAACTGGATTAAATTGAACTGAACTTGAATTGAATTGAAAGCCTCATACAGCCGGTTCATACCTCAGAAAGAGGACAGAACTGTCTGCTCTTTTCGTGAAAATAAAGCAACAAAGCCAAATAAAGCTGACGGACGCAAAGAAAAACATCACAAACGAGACCCTCCGCTGTGGATCTGACAGGAAGTCCACCCACCGTACTTGGAGTTCCTCTCCGGCGTTTGAGGGTTGGGGGGGTCGGAGGACGACCGCTGTCTGCCTACTGATTCCACGGAGGTGCCTTTATTGGTACCTGATGGTGACAAGACAGAATCAGATCAGTTTTATTTCCTCACAGCTTCACAGGGTCTGAACAGCAGAGCTGATCTCAGCCCAGGCGCCCTCTGACCTCTGCTGGGTCCTCGGGGAGGAAGCGGGGGCGTTGGGCCGGGGGGCGGCAGGTTCACATTCAGCATGGTGCCGTAAGTCTCGTTGCTAATAATGGTGCTGGGGATCGCAGGCCGCTGCTTGTCTAATGCCAGGGAGGCAACATCCCACGCCAGCGCCGCCAGGTTGGGCTGCACGGGTCCACTTCCAGGCACAAAGCAGCTGACCGGGCGCTCCTCCCGCCGCTGTGGGATGGGCTGCAGGACCCACAGAAAACACAGGAAGTACACGGTCACTTAAAGCCAACAGAAAGTTTAATGCAGGACGTCAGAAAAGCAGCCTACCTTGTCCTCCATCTCGTCATCGCTCTCATCCAGGTCTTCGTTTTGCAGACGCCACTCATACTCGACGTGAACATGGACGTTAAACTTTCCGGTCTGAGCCTGAGTCAGCTGGAACACATCAATCAAACTTTATTGGTACAGACACTCGACAGCACAGGAACTGCTTTACTTTGAACAGCCTGGAAGTGTTTGGATTCTCACCAGTTCTTCGCACTCTTTGTGTCGCATACGTTTGGCAATGTCCAGCGGTGTTTCTCCTGCATCGTTAGCTGTGGACACAAATTCAGTCATTCAGACTTTTGGTGAATTATGTCAGCACATTGTTTCCAAAAGGGAAAGATGATTAGATCTGCACTTTTCTTGTGTTACTGCAGGTTTTTGTCCCCCTGAAAAGACAAAGTACTCAGCTCTGTTTGTTCTCAAGACATCATTTAAATTTTATGTGATGGTAGAAACAATAACGGCCCCAGATGAGGGTCACACCAGCTGTGAAACTTGCTTTTATTTCTTCAAACCTCACAACAATAAACTAGAGCCAGGTTGGCTGGTTATTTGAACTTGACCTTCATCATTAGCGCCCATGTCAAAGTTCCTCTTATAAAACATTTCAAGAAACCTTATCGAGTGATATATCATATTAAAGGGCATGAAAAGAGCTGTACCACACACTTTTTCTTTTTTTTTTCTAAAATGACATCCAACGACTTTACAACGATGTCATAAAGTTTAGAACAATCACACACTGCATAAATACATCTTAAAACCTCAAGTTTGGACAGATTTCAGACCAGTCGTACGGTAAAAGACCATAAAAAGCAACATTTGAGTGTGTAATGCTCATATGAATGATATGAGCACTTGTCACTCATCGTCAGCATTCAGCACGCTCTGATATATGTGCAAGTGTGTGTGTTCTTACTGATGGACACTGAAGCTTTCCCCCTCAGCAGCAGTTTCAGGCACTCGCTGTTGTTGGTTAGGCAGCAGTAATGCAGCGCCGTGTTTCCTCTGGTCGTCTGCTTGTCCAGGTTACCGCTGAAACACAGACCCGGTCACTACACACATACACACACCTGGAGAACAGGTATTTAATTGAACAGTCACACCTGTTTTGTCCGAGGAAGTCGACAATGTGGAGCGAGTTTCTGTCGCCCATTCGGACCGCCAGGTGGAGCACCGTCTCCCCGGGTTCCTGACACACACACACACACACACACACACACACACACACACACACACACACACACACACACACACACACTCAGTCTGCAGAGCAACAACGGACACCTGCACAGAGCTGTGTCTACGTGTTACTGAATGGACACACAAAGCAGAGCTTAAGAGTAAAAGCTTAGTAAAAACAGACACAAAATGAGCACAAAGACACAACAGAGAGACGCATGAGTCAGTCCGTCAAACTCGTGTTAGAGATGAGGAGGTCATACATGTTCGTTGGGCTGTGGGATGGCATCCATCAGGTCCACCCCCTCAGCGTAGACTTGGATAAGCGACAGAATGTCTCGGTTCCTGATGGCCTCGTAGAGAGCCCGCAGCCTGGACGCGGCGTCGGTGCACTTCCGCCGGGCGAAGCGTTTCTCGGTGTACTTCGCTGTGATGTAGTCCTTCCTCATCTGCCTGCAAACCAGACGGACGAGTCACTACGACATCCTACTACAGCTCAGACTCACCTCCTGATGCCGTCACCTACATGTCGCTGGTTGGAGTTGGTTTGGTCACTTCCTGCGCTGACAGATCTGCCTCCATGATCTCATTGAAGCTGGCGTTTCCCACATTATTCGCCAACTAAAAGGCAACAAAAGCCCAACATCAACTCTGGTTCGGTTCTGGCTGTAGCTCCTAAGATTAGACACGTGATCACACTTCCTGATTCTTCACAGCTGAAGACGACTGACATGCTCGGCAAGGGTTCTGGTTCCCTGATTATTCCAGAAAAGGTTTGCAAACATTCAGAATGTCCCTTCAGGAGACAGTCTTGCAGGATGGTAAAAATCTGAGGGTTTTTTGCTTTGCTTTTTTGGCTTTTTCCTGCAAATATTTTAATTTTATTTAACAGATTAAAGTCATGATGAAATGAGTCACCGCAAACTGACAAACAGAATGCTCTGACCTTCTGTCGGGACAGTGAAGTGGACTCACCAGCAGCTCAGAGGTTCCCAGGACGTCCAGGTCCAGACTCTGGATCCTGGAGTAGTGGACCCCCATTTCTCTGTGGATCCCTGAGCACTCAATACAGATCAGCACCCCGAGGTTCGTGGACAGCCAGGAGGGATCTGTAGAGGGTGGGTGGGGGCACAGAAACAACAAGCGGTGCCTTCACATCCTCAAAATGTAATTTCAAGACTAAAGAAACAACAAAGTGAATGAGATGAATTAACAATCTGCTGACAGACAAACCTGGAAAAGAATTCTGGGAAGTTTCTGCAGCTCTGAGCAGAAATGTGTTTGGACTACAGGTCCACGTGAGGAAGCTGAGTGAATACTTTTGGCAATATAGTGAATGTTGAATATATAATTGATAAAAAAAACTGTATGTTATTAATCTAATCTTTGGACGTGCTGAGATGAACAGATGAAAACGTGTTTTGTGGTGTTATTAGAGAGACTGTTGATGCGCCCTCTCTCATGACACTAACGTGTTCTCACTTCTGTAAACCATGACAGGAAATAGAAGTGCTATGAAGTTCCACATCAAGTGTTCACAGTGCAGTTCAGTAAAACCATCATCTACAAGAATATCAGCTAGGTTTAAAGCAACAGACCAACTAAAAAAGTTGCATAAAACAACTTCAATGCCAAAAACAAAAAAACCCCACACAAAACAACCGCAAAGGAAAAAAACTGCCTGAAGGCCCAGAGCTTTCCACAAGCAGTCCTGCAGAGGTCAGTGGGGTTAGAACGCCGGCAGAACTAAGCTGTCACTGGTTTTTGCGTATGTGCAGGAAGCCTTAAAATTAAAACAAGACTGTCAAGGCCACCACCGTGAGTCTAATCAGCATCCTCTGAAAGAAACGCATCCAAGTCCAGACCCTCAAACCAGATGGAAAGGTGAAAGACTCATTCAAGCGTCACTACTTTTTTGACCTGACCGTGAGTGACTGGACTTCCGTGTTTAATCTTTGAATTTTGTTTCCTTTCATGAGTGGTGTTTGTTTGAGAGAGACTTCTGAATAATTCTGACCTGCAGCTCCACAGTCGCAGCAGCTGTTGTTTCCAGTCCTCTTCTTCACCTCTCCCACAATGGACTTGGTCAGCTCCTGGACGATGTTGTTCTCACCCTCGTCCTGGTCTCCTTTGAACGCCTTGTTCAGCGCCTCCTCCTTGCTGTTCTGCAGCACCGACACCCAGCTAAAAAACACCAAACCATAAGCGCTCGCAGTAGCGCGAAGCCCGGCAGCTCAGGCCATGCCTGCTCGTACTTACATCTGACACTCGGCCTCGTCCTCGGCCTGGAAGTGGTAGGTCCGGTCATCTGTGGAGGGGGGCGGGGGGGCACGAGACAGAGTTTAGACTTTACACACATATATACAGAGGAACATGTGAGCAGGAAGTCTGCAGCATACGGGAGAACAGGTCGAAGCTTTTCTTCTCCTCATCGGGGTTCCTCTTCACCTGGCAGGTGAGCAGGTTGACCTTGGCTGGAGGTTTGTTTGGCTGCAAGACAACGAGAGGAGGTGAGAGCTCAGCTCTGACTGAACCTCACTCAGATATCAAACATTCAGCGTTACAGAGAAAAGATCCTGAAACTGTCACAGAGTCTGTACTGCTAT
Source organism: Rhamphochromis longiceps (assembly GCF_057381845.1). Lineage (NCBI taxonomy): Eukaryota > Metazoa > Chordata > Actinopteri > Cichliformes > Cichlidae > Rhamphochromis > Rhamphochromis longiceps. The sequence continues at coordinate 27,817,111 of NC_140571.1, forward strand.
ATACCATAACATGGACAATAGTTGGATCCCAGTTAGGTTCAGCCCACAGCAAGAACCTGTAAGGACTTTAAGCTGCACAACTCAAAACCTTCCCTCATCTTGCAAAACATCTGCACATATCATTTAAAGTTCTGAGATGATTAACCTCAGTGACTTTCTGTAATCTCATTTTCTACTGTTTTCTGAAGCCTGATGACTTTTGATCCTCTGGCTTTTCATGCCACAAAACGTCTCATTCATAAGGAAACTATTGATGAACCACAGGGTTTTCCTTTCCTCCTCTTGCCTCCACCACTGTCTCCTGCCTCCCTAAATGGGCGTACCATGCGGGCCCCACAGTTCACCCATACATACCCACTATGGGCCCATGGACCCGTTTTAAGTCTGGTAGACTAAAGTTTTATGACGTTTTTCCTTCACATTTTTGATATCAGAGGATCTTCTGCAGCTGACGGTTCTACTCCCCAAAGCAAGGCAAGAGTCAGGTTTCAGAGCTGGAGCTGATCATCATGCGCAACGTTTGTATCTTTGTGTTCAATTCATTTTGATCATGTAAACAAAATGCAATTTAGGAAAAGAAAAGAAAAAAGAAATACTAAACTAGAAATACCCTCCAATATCGCTTCACCTATCCTCAGAAAGGAGTGGGAATGGGAGTGGGAATAAGTGCACATTGGACCATAAGACGGATGAACTCGGTGAGCTGACCTCAGATGGAGCACTGCGAGGACTCTGTCTGCAGTACCTGTCTTCATTTGAGTCTGAGTGGTAAATGTGGAAGGTTTCTACCAGCTGTGAAGGGTTGGCGTAATCCTGGACATGTTACGCTGAAGAAACGTGTCTCTGAAGGAATGCTTTCATGAAGGAACATTACTCTGAAGGAGGGATGTACCCAAGGATGTACCGACAGCTATCAAGAAGGTGTAGGTTACCTTGGAAACCCGGTTCTCAGAAACATGAGTCTAATCTTGAAATTTACCTTAAATAGAACTGAAGATATGTGTTACTGTGAATCTGTAGATATGAGGTTTGTTTTTCTTTGAATTTGCTTTTCAGCAAGCTCAAGGAGAAACAAAAGGCTGAAAGTTAAAGAGAAACAGTTAAGAAGAATTAGAAACTTTCTCTCCAGCAGCCCTCAGATTTCAAATCAAATCCTTTTCCCACCCTTTTCTTTTAATCATTTTCCTTCTGCTCTTTGTGTTCTGCTAGCTCAGTCCTGATTGGCCATTTGACTGCTCAAACTTCAAAATAAAAAACAGAAGGCAGAAAAGAAACTAAAAAAATAAATAAATAGATAATGTACTATTTAACCCCACTTAATGTAGACCAGGAGTAGGCAACTCCAGGCCTCGAGTGCCGGTTCCTGCAGGTTTTAGATATCACCCTGGGTCAACACACCTGAATCAAATGACTAGTTCATTACCAGCCCTCTGGAGAACTTCACGGGATGTTGAGGAGGTCATTTAGCAATTTGAATCAGCTGTGTTGGAACAGGGACACATCTAAAACCTGCAGGACACCGGCAATCGAGGCCTGGAGTTGTCTACCCCTGATGTAGACGATAAACTCATGAGGAGATTTCTGATTGGACATGTAGTGCAGGCTGGAGGGCGGGGGCTTGTCATGGACCAATGGGAGAAGAGGACCTTACCGTCCCGTGACAGATGGTCAGGAAGCCGTTCTTCACCGAGCACTTTCTCTTCTGCCACACCTTCCTCAGTCTGACGAGGAGAGAGACAAAGCTTTTAGTGTGAAAGGTCATAGAGTGGAGTCGTGACTGAGGCAGCTACCACTAACACACGTGTGCAGAAGGAGGAAAACATGTTAAATCTGTAAATATGTTACATTTAACATTGAGTCTGTGTAGACTGACTAAATGCTGCCTCTGCTGGACGTCACAGGAACTGCATGTGCATGTCAGTCACATTCATATGGCATTCTGGGACACTGAGTTCGCTCACCCTTCACTTTTCTTGTAGAGGAAACCAGAGCGCTCGTTGCCGTGGGCTTTGTCACCCTGCAACTGATGGAGGCTGTAACCTGCGTTCTGTTTGGCCTGGGCGTCCTGTCAATAAATCAGACACTTTATGTGAAGCAGCTCTTATGACAGAAAGACGTGAGAACTATGACCCTACACAGAGTTCAGAGCTCAGAGCAGCCTCTGTTTGATGGACAGCTTTGTTAATCAACTTCCTTTCCAGTAACAGGTGAGCCTGTCAGAGCTCACCTGGTTATGCTCACCATCAGACTCATGACATCTGTTCAGACCATGTTTGTTCTAACTGCTGTGCGCATGTTAGCGACTCTTTACCCTCGTGTTTATCCTGCATTTTAACTGTGTTCATGTTTTCGGTCTGTGCCATCAGTCAAATGGATGTTACACCATGTTTGATGTTTTTTACCTCTTTCTGATCGGACTGCAGTGCCGCCTTCAGGGTGTCTCGGAGCTGAGCCAGCTGCTTCCTCTCGCCGTCCTGAGTCTGTTTGATCTGCAGAGGAAGAGAAACTCTAACTTTAAGCCCATTGTTGTGTTCGCACAGAGCGATCGGTAAGTGAGCTGTGAGCTTTAATGCTCCTGCAGGGAACACAAGCGTCCTCACCGCTGTCAGGTCTGTGGACAGTTTCTCTACGGCCGGTTTCAGAGTCTCCACAGCTTTCAGTCCATCCTGGAAAAAACTGAAGAAAAAAACGTCTGAGAACCTCCAAGGAAAAAGTGAATCAATAACAAAATTAATGTTTTAATATTCACACTTTATTATCTTTTCTTTAACACCTTACTCATACATGGACCTGTTGGTCACGTTTGGACATACTTGCACTGAGCATGGTAAAACTTGATGAGGTTCTGGAGGAAGTCTACTCCTTTCTTCACTTTGATCTCGTTCACTTTGAGCAGGTACTGCAGAGAAAAGCCAAAGAATCAAGAAAAACTGAAGAAAATAACCGTTACTGCATGACCAGTCCTTCCTTGTCCTCCTCCAGCTCTTCTAGGAGGACACTGAGGCATTCCCAAACCGCTGAGAGATCATCTCTGCATTTCCTGGGTCTGCCCGGGGTCTTCTCCTGGCCTTTAAACCTCATCTTGTTTAGGCATCCTGGTCAGTACCATCTCGGCTGGCTTTACTCTGAGCTGATCCTCATCGGGTCTCTAACAGCGAGCCTGGACAGCCTTCAGAGGAAGCTCGTTTTCACGGCTTTTTTTCTGTCACCTCTTTACCAGCATATCCACAGAATTCACCCTCCACTCCTTCTCTACTCATGACCAACAAAAAACCACGAGAAACACAGACTGAGCTGAAGATCAGCGCCTGATGAAGCCAAAAAAGCTACAAACCCTGAAAACCATCAAACTGGAAAACTTCTGAAAAGAATCCGTCACAGACCTCTGTCCACCAAATCTTCCACGTCATATAAAATCTGCGCTGACTGGTCGAGGCAGTAAAACAAACATTGCTCTCGGTCTGACCTCAGAGGATAGAGATGATTGTTTTAGCATTCAGGTCACCTGTGTGACCTCTGACCTCACCTCGCACATCTGCAGCTGGAACATTCGTCTCTCCTTCTCCATCTCCTCTGCGATTTCTCCTCCGCTGAACTCCGTCCGAATCATGCCATGCATCTTGGCGTTCTCTTTCTTCTCTTTCTCAATCTTCGCTCTGCAGAGGTCAAAGGTCATGTTAAAATCTCAACACAAAAAAATGTGATCAAAACAACAAACTGAGGAGAAGAAAAAATAGAAAGATGCTAAAATACAGAAGCCAAGAAACGCCATGATTTCAATCATCATATTTTATCTTTTCTTCTTTTTTTGAGAAAACAGGAAAAAAAGAGCATGTATCAGTCTGTGGAGACAGAAACAATAAAGATAACTTTATTCAAACATTCTCATTTAAATGCTGAATGAGTCGACTGGTTAACGTGTTCTCGTTTCCGTGATTTAACATTTCAGTGAGAGCAGCTGATAATGAGCCCTTCTTACAGTTTGGTCTCGTAATCCTTCCAGGCCTTATCGAACGGCTTCTTCAGATCCTGCAGGAAAAACAGACGTCACACAGTCACAGTTCATAAACGTGCGCGCGCGCGTGCGCGCACACACACACACACACACACACACACACACACACACACACACACACACACACACACACACACACACACACACACACACACACACACACAGGACTCTAACCTCTGAGTCACTCTGGAAATATTTCTAGATGATAGCATGTGCGTTAGATTAGAAAAACAAACACAATGGTGACCGTGTCACAACAGAGGTGTTTTAAATTCAGCCATTTAGTCTTTATGCCACGAGCCACAGCCTGCAGGACGACACCACCATTACAAACAGGAAGTTATGCTCATCGCACAACTACAAGAAAAACTGTTCAGTGTTTTGCAGAAATTAAATGTTGTATTTGGCACCTCAGGGCCACCTTACCTAACATGCCTACCTTTTATAATTCAAGAAGCAGTTTTTTTTTAAATTATTCAAACTGAGCATAAAGCAGGAAAAATAATATTGAATAAATCAGAAAAAACAAGAAATTATCTTTTATTTCGATTTCCTGCTTTTGTTTTTTCATATGACAGGAAACGGAGGATTTTACAGTGGCTGGTTTGCTGCTGTGGTACAAAGATATTTAGACATTAATGTGGGACCCCAGCGTGATTTTATTTGTTAAATCTGAAGCTGTGTGTTTAAAATGATTACAGTTCTGATGTAATTATTGTAAATACACAGTCAACATGTCATCTAACCAAACATGATTAATTTTTAGCCACAGTAACAGGAAGTGAAGTGTAACTGAGCGAGTGTCTGCGGGTTTGTTTCAGCAGGAAGAAGAAAGTGACACCAACCCCTTTCACTCCTTTCAGGTCTCCTTTCAGCAGACTGTCCAGAGGGAATGTGATGATGTTGTTCATGTTCTGCAGCTGCAAACAGGAAGTTGTGTCACAGCACAAATGCGCAAAACACACCACACTTTCTACATTTAACACTTTTCACAATAAAATGTCTGATGTTTCACTCTCTGAGGCTGACTTTGGTTCCTCACCAGGTTCTTGAAGAGGGCTGTCAGCTCTCTGGTGAAAACGACAAACTTGATGAAGGCAGAGCCGACATCGCCGTCATCCCTGTCACCCCGGGTCAGGTAGTTTTCCCCGAACTTGTGCATGGACTGAACGTACTGCTCCTCATTTTCCACGTGAGCTACGACACAGAAAACACTTTAAATAAATGCGGACTGCAGCTCGGATCATCTTTCATTTAACTCCAAAAACAAAAATGATTAAACTCTGTGTGAAAACAAAAACCATCCACTCCACCATGTGGAAAAAACAAGGACAACAAACACGTGTGAATAAAAAAGTAATAAAATAAAAAGTAATTAAAAACAATAAATATAAGAGGAGACAAAGAGAATAAATAAAAATATGATACTAAATACTGAGAAAAACTGGAGATATATAAATGAACAGAAATAAAATACACACCTCAAATTAAAATAAACAAATCTAAACAATTAAAACATAAATATTTATTTTAAATATTTTAAACAAATAATGAATGTGAATGTATTAAAATAAATGTAAATTTATTGAAATTATATTTAAATTAATTTAAATGAATTTTATATTGCAACAAAAGATTTTTCCAAAAACATTTCTAGTTAATTTAATTTAGTCCCTTTTGATACGAAAAATTAAAAGTAGAAAAATAAAAGGAGAGAAACAAAATCTTAATTTTTTACAGTTTTTCGTATAATTTTTCAGCTTTAAATAATTCTGATGATTTAAAAGTGTTTATTGGGCTTCAGTTGGACATGTCTGTGTGTACCCGCTGCATTTCTTTAGCAGAGAAAATGGCCTGTTCCCCTCGAGCTGAGGCACCGAGCCGCTCTGAATCTTTGGTATATACATGGAGATTTACCTCCAACATAAACCTGCAGGTCACAGAGAGAAGCTAAATATTTCAGAACCTCTCTGCTGTCCACATACTTCTGGTCATGCAGTGCCTTCTGTCTGTGAAACTGCTGAATGATGCGTTTCCTGTCAGTTTTTGCAGAAGTGCTGAATAATGTTCGGATCTTGTGTGTTTGCTGAGTGTGTGAAGGACTCGGCCTTTCCTCTGTTTGCACTGTAGTGTGGATGTGGGCGTATCCCTCAGCATGCCGGGACACGGGGAAGCATGACAGGAATGTTTGGAGGTGAGACTCCACCGGCCCGAGCAGAGACCCACCAGCAGCACGCGGCTGCTGACGAACCCACCCCACCCGCACTGACCTGAATAAAAAAACTGCTTTTATTTTGGTAGTTTGTATCTGAGCGCAGTGTGCTACCACAAACAGGAAGTGACAGTCAAAGTGAGACTGTGGTGACAAGCGTTGTTATTTTGGGTCAGACTGACATGAAACTGCATCTCTCACCCAGACCAGACGAGTTGATGGCCTTCACCGACTTCTTGATCTTGTAGAGAACGGACCGGTCCAAGTCGAGAGCCTGAGGAGAAGAAACAGCACGCAGATTAGGAGCCATGCCTCTAATGCTTACACGTCAAAGTTAAAGAAAAAGTGTGTTTATAGTCAGTATGAACCGTTCACCACTGCTGGTGTTCATCTCAGACTGTCACCCTTCATACCCTGAGCTGACGTGCGTGGACGGACTGCAGAGTCTGCATGTTTTACCCGAAGCAGAGTTATTATCAAGACATCACACATCTAATAAGAGACTGATGAAAACAATGCTGCTATTAAAGGTGCTTTTTTTTTTTAGCAGACACCTCTCACTCACAGAAACTGTTTCATTCAGACCTTTGAAGCAGATCTTTTTATTCTTGCAGTTCAACATAATCCGAAGACGCCTGCTGAGGGACAGCGCCCAGCGGCCACAGCTACTGACCTTCTCAAGGCTTTAGAATGCTGGCAGCATTTCATAAAGTTTAGTCAGTTCTTTTTGTGTTTTACTGTTGCATCAACTTTTGCCTCCCCCAAACATAAGCCTGGTTCTGTTAAAAGAAAGTTCTTCCTCCCCCCTGTCACCAAGTGCTTCCTCACAGGGGGTATTATTGTAGTATTATATTTATTATTTTAGGGTCTTTATCTTACAAAGCACCTTGAGATGTGCATTGTTGTATATTAATAAATCTGTAATGAACTGAATCTTATGTTCTGAAAATGATCAGATTCTCTGTGCTGTTCCTGTTTCCTGTGTCCCTTCTCATCTGAGCGGTACAGTTTGGTGCATTAGTCCCTAAAATAAGAGCGCTGCTTCTGTGATCTGCAGGACATCACATGGAATCATCAGTATTGTATTGATTGGCACGATCAGCTCTGGCGAACACACAGAACCTGACATAGCCACGCCCACTGTATTCACAGGAATCTGGTTAGGGCTTCAGAAGGAATTCTTTCACCTGTTTGACGTACCCAAAGGGAGCTCATATTCTGTAAAGCCGGCGTGCCTGCAGGAGAGCTGATCTGAAAGCTAACGTCTACTAGTTCCTGAAACTCTCCTCGTTAGCCTGAGGCTAAAACGCAGCCTAAATTAAACCTTTGAGTGGTAACACGAGCTACAGCATTAGCTTCATGTTAGTCAGGAACATGAAGTCTGCTTGTGTCTAACCCGAGGCTGTGGGAGGGAGACTGAAGAGGCCATGCGATCTAAGCCTTTACCATAGTTTGCATGACTGATGAGACCACAGAGGTTCAGTCACATGACCTTCAGGTGTTTTCCTGCCGACCTCATCTGTGGGGTTCACCTAAGCGTCTACAGCTCTGAGTCACAGGTCCATGACTCAGAGAGAAAAACATGCACTTGGTTATTCTTTGACCAAAAACTGGTTCAAGATGAGCCACTCATCAAACACCAGAGCCGATTTCAAATCTCTGCACAGAAACACAGCGAGGCGACAGGTGAGCTCAGGTGTAGAGCAGCGACTTCATTCAGCTCAGCCAAAGACCAAACAACAGATCGAGCACAAATACAAAGAACTCAGAAACAGCTCAACTCAGTACGGTGGATGATTGATGGTCTCACAGCACTGAGGTCCTGGCAGGGCCTTCTAGATAAATATTCATGGTCTTCTTGTGTTTGTGAGAGTTTACCTGCAAATTCACCAAAGCACTCACTGAAAAAGAGCTACAGGACGGGTTAAACGTAGAAAACACCATTCCTACAGGATGAATGATGCAATAATCTCAATGAAACGCCTGCAAACACACAAACAACACACAGGGCAGGTCTCTGAGGACAGCGTTGAAATCTTGGTACAAACGCCAACAGGCTCATGTCACAGCAGCCCACCCACGAGCTTTCATTATGTCCCTAATAAGGGTGTTGCAAGGGTGTAAAGAGGTCATAAAGGTTAAATATAGTAACTTAGTGCATGATTGTACACCACATAGATCATTGACCTGGTCAGCAAAGATAAAGGGGGATCACTTCCTCTGCTGATACGTCAGTCAAACTGTCTGATCAAAGTTTACCAGCAGCCCCTTCAGACTGTTTCAGGCTGACGTCAGAGGATTCATATTTAATGATAATTAATGGTAATTACCCCTGTTACCTACTGAATTCATTTTCAGCACAAAGCTCTGGTTTTTCCCTGTGTTATAAATCAAGTACATCATTTCCCCCCCCCTTATCTACATCACACTCATGGTCAGTTTAGAATCACCAGTGATCCCAACATGCAGCTCTTTGGACTTTGGAACCTACTATGAGGTTGCAGGCAAACATCTAGGAGGATGTTAATGGATGAAGATGCCCAATTGACTAATCATAACTAACTGACTGGTAGTTGGCCTTCATCACTCTCAGCATGCATGCAGGTGTCTGAAGGCAGGTGAGGTTATTGGTGCCCTGACTTCTTTTCGCCCCACCTCCACCTGCAGACATCCTGACTTGGAGGCTGCAGGCGAGCAGGGGCGCTGCTTTGTCTTGTGAGGTCAGAAACGTCCACCAACGTGTGTCTAAAACTGTCTGCAGGACGTCGCATGTCCCCACCACCCTCACGGTTTTTACACTGAAGTTCAAAGAAACAGTCTGTAAAACTGTTAATGTAATGACTGTAAAATCATTGAGATTACAGTTATTGACTAAAAGTAATCATCATCATGAATTTTCCTGTAACCGAGTGGCAACAATGTAGAGCTGCTAAAGCTCACAGTAGTGGTGATATTTATTCAAACAGAGGTCTCAGGTCTACAGGATGAGGCACGAGCCAAAGTGTGGATTTGGAGAGTGGCAATCATCAAAACAGAACATTTCACAGCAGTTTTCTGACAGTAGAAGCAGCCGAGACGCTTCCTGTTTTTAGGGTTTCCTCAGTTTCACAGCCTCTGCACACCAGCTCTGCTCAGCTGCTTTTAACACGTGCAACAACACTCATTTTACATTAGTGAACGCAGGTGAGCAGATCGGTGTGACGAGTGGAAGATGAAGCAGATAAAGAAACCTGAATGGGCACAACACTGATCAGACCAGCAGGGACTGTGTAAAGTACTCATCTGCTGTTTTTACCATTCAGCACACTGATGCTGATTTCATGTGTTTACTGTAATTATTCTACCGTCTGAAGATGAGGGAGGAGCTGATGATTTATTGGAGACTTTAATTCCTTTCACATCACTTCAGACAAGTTGAGACACAACAGAAACAGAGATGAGCTTCAAACGTGAAGAGAAGAGCTTTAAAAGTGACCAAAGGAGAGAGAGAAAGAGGACGAGACAAAGAAAGATGACAAAGGAAAGAGGAGAGAATGGAGGGATTTAACTGAGAGGAAAGCAAAGATCGGAGACAGCAGGAGGACCAAGGTGAGACGAATCATGTCGAGACTCGATCAGAGGAGTGAGGCTCTACCATCGCCTCGGGTCTACTGAGTGGGAACATCCCAGCATGCAACAGGAGGAGGAGGACATGATCAGCAGACCTGCGATTTCTACAGACCTCACGTCAGGTTTTCAGTTGTGCTTTTAAAGCATTCGCTGCAAGGACATAGATTTCTTCACTTTATGCTGAGAGGAACCAGCGTTCAACTCTGTGCTCTGAGCTGTAATCCAACAGCTCCTCAACAACAACAGATGGCCTCTACAACGATGGGGAAAAATATTTACTGTCCTTAGAACCAATAAAGTCTCAGAAGGAATCTGAAAAACTAGAAACCATTAAAAAAAGAAAAAGAAAAGAGGAACCCAAACAAAAGTCCCCACAAAAACACACAAAGTGAAATAAGAGATTGTTTAATCCATCCCTGAATCACGTGATCACCTCCCTAAAAAAGATCCAGGTTGTCTCTTCTTTTCAGAGCATTTGACTCTTTATGCTAAAAATTAATAAATAACCTCTCTGACACACTGTTCTATTTATCCATCAACAAGGAAACCTGTGAAAAAAATATTTAATGCCTTCATTATTGACAGGAAGCCATGAATAACCAATGGACTCCTGTCCTGAAAGACTTGCTGGCAACTATAACGTGATATCAAAGACTCAAAGAGAGAAAAAAAACTAAAACATGACCACAAAAGAGCATATATGTATTAAAACAACAACAACAACAACAACAACAACAACAACAACAACAACAACGTCCTCACTGAACAGCTTTCTGTCCCATTAACAGTCTCAGGCCAGTATGCACAAAGTGTGATCACTAACGCCTAAGCTTTTCCTGCCCTGAGGTCAGCTTTCAAAGACATGGCCAGATTTGTGAAACAATTAAATGAGCACACCTAATACGACCTAAGCGTGTGTTTTCTTATGCTCGGCCAAGATGTTTGATATAGAGGAGTTTCTAACTCCTTTAGTAAGCAAACATAATCAATGTTTGTCAATCACCTCCATTAATCAGCTATGTACCACAGGCCTTCAAGCTGGCAGTAGTTAAACCTTTACTAAAAAGGCCATCTCTAGACCTAGCAGTCTTAGCTAATTATAGGCGAATTGCTAACCTTCCTTTCATATCAAACATTCTTGAAAGAGTAGTTGTCAAACAGCTAACAGATCATCTGCAGAGGAATGGCTTATTTGAAGAGTTTCAGTCAGGTTTCAGAGCTCATCACAGCACAGAAACAGCTTTAGTGAAGGTTACAAATGATCTTCTTATGGCCTCTGACAGTGGACTCATCTCTGTGCTTGTCCTGCTAGACCTTAGTGCAGCGTTCGATACTGTCGACCATAATATCCTATCAGAGCGATTAGAACATGCTGTAGGTATTACAGGTACTGCACTGCAGTGGTTTGTATCATATCCATCTAATAGACTCCAATTTGTTCATGTAAATGGAGAGTCCTCTTCACATGCTGAGGTTAATCATGGAGTTCCACAGGGTTCAGTGCTAGGACCAATTTTATTTACATTATACATGCTTCCCTTAGACAGTATTATCAGAAGGAATAGCATACATTTTCACTGCTATGCAAATGACACCCAACTCTATCTATCCATGAAGCCAGATAACACACACCATGTAACACCGCTTCCATGTAAAATAGAACGTCAGCCTTCAGCTAGCTGTATAATTTAAACATGTATCAGACTAAGTTAACAGTTCATCTGCAAATTTTAATACAACTTCTGGAGGCTTATGCAGATTTTTCTCCATGTAACACAAACAGGAGCGGGCGGAGCAGCTGCAGAATTTGCTTTTCTTCATGTTAAAATGTGTTAGCTGCTTTGACAAAGGACTCCCGCTCGCTGTTTCCCAGTAAAGGTTTTAATGGTGGTCACAGGAAAAAAAATGTTGATCATAGGAACAGCTGCTGTGGATGCTGGAAACACGTTTTCTACCACTCAACCTGAGCTCACCAACTCAGTAATGGCTCTGCCTCTTTGCAGCGTGTAAACAGATTCCCTTCCACGTTAAACTGCGCCAGCATCATCATTACTTGTGTTTTTAATTCTGTTTAAAATTGGGGGCTGTCAGACTTTTCATTCATGTGCTGCTCATAAATATGCTTCTATTGAAGGTCTGTTTTTTATTTTCCAATATGGGTGAAACACTGCACAAAACCCAACGACATGGTCCAACGATGTGCTGCAGATATTTAACCTCAGTTTAGCACCAGGTCCACAATCTCCTCACTGTCCTTCACTGATGACAATCTCACCCACACTGAGGTGGTGCTCCACTGTAATGGAAAACAACCGAAACGATCCAGTCTAGGTGAATCGAGTTGAGCCGAGTTGGTGATAGTGGAAGAGTGGCTTCGCTAATACTACCTTAACCTTTCATGAATATTATCATTGAGTTTACAGTACAATCATCACGTTAATTTACTTTAAGATATTTTCTCTAAATACGACTAAAAACAGCCAGTGACGACTTCCTCCTGAGCTTGAGGGCAGTTTGGGGCCTTTCACATGTCTGTGCCCACGGCCCTGTTTTTTCCCAGGGCGGCCCTGTTTTTTCCCAGGGCATCCCTGTGGGGAAAGCCTTCAGCCCCATCTTATTCTCCCACCTGAAACCTTTGACCTTTAACTTCTGCTTCCTCATCTCTTCAGTTTTAGAAATATGCTTCATCATCGTGTTGCAAAAAGAAAATAAAAAGAAGCTGTTAAATCTTACAAAATGTCTACAGAAGGAAGTGTTTCTCTCAGTTCCTCTTTCGAATAAAACAGATTCGTTTGACGCTCTGTTGCTTGGAAAGTTTGAAAAGCAGTAGAAATCACCGTTTATTCACACTGTAGGTCCACAAACAGTGAAAACAGGCTGTGACTAAAACCCTCTTCAATCCCACACACGGGAAAACAAACCACGTTCATGAAAAAAGGAACAAACCGGACTTTCCGGGTATTTACAGAGAGGCTCAGTGGAAGCCTTTTTACCACCTTATTAAACTCTTATAATCCCCGACTTCCAACCGTGTGTGTGTGTGTGTGTGTGTGTGTGTCCTTGTTTCCTCACCTCCTCAAGAGCTCCCACCGCGTTCCTGCAGTGGCCCATCCGGGTAGTGAAGTTGGAGGTGGTTGGAGCTTTGTAGTCTTCATTGGTCTCGTCGATGAACTCCGTGACGCTGATCAGCTCCGGCATGGTGAGCTCCGGCAGACGCAAACTGACCGGGGGCGCAAAAATCCCGTCAAAACTGCAGCAGTGATCGCGCAGCCGCAGGTGGAGCAGCCACACCTGGACGCCTCAAGAGTGCCCGCAGCGTCACAGCCAAGATCCTCTGCTGTTCCCGCACGCGTCGCTGCTCATAGTCATAGGAGGAAGAGGAGAAGTCCGACCTCCATGTTTGTCCCGCAGCACGAATCACCGACAGCACCGACACATTCCAACACCCTCAGCTGCTTCACCTGAGCAGGAAGCGCACGGAGAGGGGCGGGGACACTTAGGGGGCGGGGACAGAGAAGGGCGCTCCCACCCTGCTGCTGTTTCCGCAAACCACAAACACGCACACTTACACACAGGTACATACCCCCCCCCCCCCCCCCCACACACACACACACACACACACAGACAAAACACCTACACACAGAGAGACACACACTCACACAGTATTTTCACAGTCCTATCAGGGTGGGACTGGAACAATATGATGTTTAAAGTGTGAAGTCCTCTAAATTTTTACAAACGGTGTTAATGAGACACGGTTAAAGGAACACCCGAAAAGTATAATGCACCTTTATTTTTAACCCTTTGGTCAGCAGTGTTCTCACTTAGCTGCAGAGAACTATATTTACCATTAATATTTAGAGCACTCAGACATCCCCCAACACACGCACGCCATAAAAGCAGGGACACTGAAACAACACGAGGAAGCTGTGAGGCTCACCAGCACACAGCCTTACTAAAAACGTCTAAAGGCCCTCTCAGGACACGGCACGCGCTGCGCTGACCGCTAGCTGGAGCGAAGGACCCAAACTTTCGCTGACCGCAGCGCTCTGTTTGTACATCATTTTTTTGTAGCTGCTCTATGCGTCATTTCAAAACATGTATCTGACTTTATATCTTATACGAGAGTTTGTGTAGTATTATGTTCAAATGTTTAATAAAAACATGTATCGCTCATTCACAAAGAAGAAAGCTTTTAACTAGTGAAGAGTGTGTCGTTTCCACTACACTGCTTTCCTCCAGGTCCGCAGCCGTTGGAAAGGCTCTGGAGGTCCCCATACGTAAACTTGTGTCATTTTACACGACGGGCCACATCCAGCCCATTCTGATCTTATGTGGGCCGGACCGGTGAAACATTCTTTCTGCCAGTGCACAGACGTTTAACTACACATTTAATCCCTGAGATTAAATAAAAAAAAATGAAAAGCTCAACTCTTTGCTTATTTTAAGAAGTGAAAGTGTAAAATCACAGAAATCTGTAACTTCAGGCTGTTCAGAGTGTACCCCCATCTCTCACCGACCCTGACAAGGAAAAGCAGAAGATAATGGATGGATAGATACAACTTCGTTACTTTGCTGTAGCATGAATGGGCACTGATCTGTATCAGTAGGAATAGCTGTAAAACTTATGAAGATCTCTGTTCACACTTTTAGAATCTGGTCCCTGGGCTGTATGTTTTACAAGCCTGGTCTACACTGTGATGAACTCAAACAGGCATCACTGACGTGAACAGGTGACGTGTTTAATCAGGTGACTTCACCAAACAGAAAGCATAAAAGCCTTCCTGTCACACTGAGGTAAATCCTGTCTGTGTGCTGATCGTGTTAAACGAAGAGAAAGGCTCTGAGCCGGAATATCCCTCAGTCTGAACTCCAGCAGGCGGTCCTGAACCAGGAGGTGCTGCCATGTCAGACTAATTACATTTTTGCTTTAACATACAGTTGAACAGATGTGCCTAATAAACTGTCTGTGTGCATTTGTGTGAGATCCACACATGCTTTCAGACCTGTGCTGATATCTTTGTCAGTCATCTCCATCTAGTGGACAGATGGTAGAACTCGATCATCTGATGTGGTTTCTGACTCAGGTGAGGTTGTGTTTGAGATGCGTCAAACACATCTGGCTCCATGTTCACGGGGAGAAGGTTCTAGATTCAGCATTGTTGGTCTGCATGTCAGCCTCTTAGGTGTACACATGGGCTGTATCCCAATTCAGGGTCTGCAGCCTTAAAGTACGCAGCCTCAACGGTCCTCAAGGGCCGTGTACTCAAAGACCGCTAAGGCCGGAAGTGCGAGGCTTGTGAAATGGGATGGTCTAGCCTCCGTAGCGCTGCCCAGGTTGCCTAGCAACCATGATAGCTGGAAACGTGTGGTTGACAGAAATGAAGGAGAAAATATTTTGTTCGTTTGTTTGTTTCTACATGAGCTTTGTGTGATTTAATAAGTATCTGAGGCTGAGACCACAGGACTGTAAAACATGATTGTTGGGCTTCATATCTGTACTGAACAGTCGTTTAAGATTAGCTAGTAAATAACAATTAGCTAATGTTGTTCATGAGACTAAAGTCAGTGTAAATATGATATGGCCAATATTATAGTTATTATACTAATCATTATTAGTTATTACAGCAGTGAGTTTGAACTCTCAAATCAAATCACTTCTATTGTCACATCACATGTGCAGGTACACTGGTACAGCACATGTGAGTGAACTCTGTGTCAAATACTGAGCTTCAGTAAAGATTCAAGTTGCAGCTATTTATATGTCCCATCACCTTAAATCTTCACTCAAAGACACTCAAGTATCTTTGACAGTGTATATATAGATGTATCATATATAAGAGACAAATGTTGTTCCTTCAGTATGTTGGCATTATTACATTTGGCTCAATGCTTACATATATGTGTAAAAAGCAAATGTACGAGCTGTGATAACTGTTTCTGATAGAATGAAGAGTAGACTGATATATGAAATATTCCTTTATTGGGTGAGAAAATCAGACCATGTCATAACTGCTTTAAGTCATACAGAATAGATATCAGAGCCTTAAACAGGCTGAATTCTGCTAAATGGGTCAAACTGGGCAGAAAGTATACAAACACATAACATCCTTATAAAATATGATGTAACACTATAGATCAACTTACCTCAGAATATATAAAGCATATAAACAATTACAGCAATATGATGCGACAAACACAGCAGTACTACTAATCCAAAATACTCAAAGCTTCATAGAACTGAAACAAACATTTATTTTTAGGTCCATTCTGCTGCTGATACATACTTTAGGTTTCTGAGTATTAAACTTGTTGCTGCCTTTCATAGTGTGTAACTTGAAGGCCCTGAGTACTTTCTCCCACACTGAAAACACTGGAATGATAAAATTATTTAAACATTACCTAATAAGACTGATTCAGGCCAGACAATTAGTTATGTTAAACTTTTCTAGCAGTCCTTCACAAACAGGGAACAGTCTGTCTATTCTCGCCATCTGTCAGCTGCTGCTGGCTCTTCCTCCTCCTCTTCCTCACACACTGCTGAGTTTGTCCTGGTGGATCATCAGGGGTGCAAAGCCTCACAGATGATGTGCAGCAGTGGGTCCCTCACTCTGTCCTCACTCTGGACACTTGCAGTTGTCACACATGGAAATCAAATGTGCGATGAGCTGCAGGATTCAAACACAAGTGTAACTTATAAATACATGTTCATACTTTTATTACACAATCAGAGAGAAAGAAACAGAGAGAAAGTGCAGGACAGACAGACAGCTGACAGTCTCAGGTGTATACACTGCTACAAAACAGCACAAGAGAAGGAGGATTTAGTGTTTGTGTTATTACAAGTGCTAAACAAGAAGAGTTCCCAGATGGTACAGTGGACACATGTGTGACTCCTGTGATTAAAGCATCTTTCTTTCAGCTTAACGAGTGAACCGTCAGCTCGTTCAAACACACGTTAAAGTCCGTTTGGCTTGACACCACCGAACAGAGGCAGCAATATAACATAGCGAACATTAACAGTGCAGTGAATCCTGCTTGTGCCGTGATATTCAGGACTGCAAACCGAGCAGTTGTTGTGTTTGTGGATGTATGACTGACTTTAATTATCCATAAAATAATCACATCTCTGTAAGAATAAGGTTGACTATTATGGGGCGCCGTTTGTAAACTGAAACATGCCGAAATTAACGGCAACATTTATCCACATTTAGCTCTAAAACTTACAAAAACATGTTTTTTCGAGTCATTTTTTACAACATTTAGTAAAATAGTTGTAACTTCCATCCATCCATCTTCATCCGCTTTATCCGAGGCCAGGTCACGGGGGCAGCAGCCTAAGCAAAGAGGCCCAGACCTCCCTCTCCCCAGCCACCTCCTCCAGCTTATCCAGGGGAACACCAAGGCGTTCCCAGGCCAGCCGAGAGATATAATCTCTCCAGCATGTCCTGGGTCTGCCCCGGGGCCTCCTCCCAGTGGGACATGCCTGGAACACCTCACCCAGGAGGCGCCCAGGGGGCATCCTTGTCAGATGCCCGAACCACCTCAGCTGGCTCCTTTCGATGTGGAGCAGCAGCGGCTCTACTCTGAGCCCCTCCTGGATGGCCGAACTTCTCACCCTATTTCTAAGGGAGAGGCCAGCCACCCTTCGGAGGAAGCTCATTTCTGCCGCTTGTATCCGCGATCTCGTTCTTTCGGTCACTACCCACAGCTCGTGGCTATAGGTGAGGGTAGGGACGTAGATTGACCGGTAAATTGAGAGCTTCGCTTTTACACTCAGCTCCCTCTTCACCACGACGGACCGGTGCAGCGTCCGCATTACTGCAGCTGTAGCCCCAATCCGTCTGTCGATCTCCGGCTCCCTTCTCCCATCACTCGCGAACAAGACCCCAAGATACTTGAACTCCTCCACTTGGGGCAGGAACTCATCCCCGACCCGGAGTGGGCACTCCACCCTTTTCCGGCTGAGAACCATGGCCTCAGATTTGGAGGTGCTGATCCTCATTCCCGCTGCTTCACACTCGGCTGCGAACCGTTCCAGTGCGAGCTGGAGGCCCTCACCCGATGAAGCCAACAGAACCACATCATCTGCAAAAATCAGAGATGAGATTCTGAGGCCACCAAAGCGAAAGCCCTCCGCCACTTGGCTGCGCCTAGAAATTCTGTCCATAAAAATTATGAACAGAACCGGAGACAAAGGGCAGCCCTGGCGGAGCCCATCACCCACCGGGAACGAGTCCGACTTATTGACGGCAATGCGAACCAAGCTCTTGCAACGGTTGTATAGGGATCGAATGGCCCGTAGCAATGGGCCAGACACCCCATATTCCCGCAACACCTCCCACAGGACACCCCGAGGGACACGGTCGAATGCCTTCTCCAAGTCCACAAAACACATGTAGACTGGTTGGGCAAACTCCCATGCACCCTCAAGTATCCTGGAGAGGATAAAGAGCTGGTCCAGTGTTCCGCGACCAGGACGAAAACCGCATTGTTCCTCCTGTATCCGAGGTTCGACTAACGGACGAACTCTCCTTTCCAGCACCCTGGCATAGACTTTCCCAGGGAGGCTGAGGAGTGTGATCCCCCTGTAGTTGGAACACACCCTCCGGTCCCCCTTCTTAAAGATGGGGACCACCACCCCGGTCTGCCAGTCCACAGGTACTGCCCCTGATCTCCACGCAACATTGCAGAGGCGTGTCAACCAGGACAGCCCTACAACGTCCAGAGCCTTCAGGAACTCGGGGCGGACCTCATCAACACCAGGGGCTCTGCCACCAAGGAGTTGTTTAACTGCCTCAGTGACCTCGGCCCCGGAAATTGGCGGGTCATTCCCCTCATCCCCAGACTCTGCTTCCTCCTCGGAAGACGTGTCAGTGGGATTAAGGAGGTCCTCGAAGTATTCCTTCCACCGCCTGACAATTTTCTCAGTCGACGTCAGCAGCGCTCCGCCAGCACTATACACAGTGCAGGTAGAGCACCGCTTTCCCCTCCTGAGACGTCTGACGGTTTGCCAGAATCTCTTCGAGGCAGTCCGAAAGTCTTTTTCCATGGCCTCTCCGAACTCCTCCCACACCCGAGTTTTTGCTTCAGCCACTGCCCGAGCCGCATTCCGCTTGGCCTGTCGATACCTGTCGGCTGCCTCCGGAGTCCCACAGGCTAACCAAGCACGATAGGACTCCTTCTTCAGCCTGGTGGCTCCCTTCACCTCTGGTGTCCACCATTTGGTTCGGGGATTACCACCACGGCAGGCACCAACCACCTTGCGGCCGCAGCTCAATGCAGCAGCTTCGGCAATGGAGACGCTGAACATGGTCCATTCGAACTCAATGTCCCCAGTCTCCCTCGGAATGCTGTTGAAGCTCTGCCGGAGGTGTGCGTTGAAGATCTCGCGGACTGGGGCCTCTGCTAGACGTTCCCAGCACACATATAATAAAATAAATTATATTATATTGGAATAAAACAAACATTGCCTTTACTATGAACAAACATTTGGACTGCATATACAACAAATCTTACTGCAATAAAAGCTGTCCAAACATTTTCTTATATGTTCTACTTGAAGCTTTTAGTGCCTGATATGCGGTGTGGCTGTTACGGGGTGTCTTGTTGCTGCTCTTGCTGTATCTAACTTTTCATGTATGCACAAGAAAATTTAAAAAAAGCTTTGATGTTGCAGGTTTTAAAATTCTGGTCTTTCACAAACATGCATATACGCTAGAAAAATGATCAAAACTGTGATATGTTTCTTATTTGTTCATTTAGGAAACCCTGATGCTGCAGAGTTTCGCCAAAAACACAAGACTCGCCTAAAGAGGAAGTTCCAGTGTGTGTTTGAGGGGATCGCTAAAGCAGGAAACCCAACCCTTCTGAATCAGATCTACACAGAGCTCTACATCACAGAGGGAGGGACTTCAGATGTGAATGATGAACATGAGGTCAGACAGACTGAAACAGCATCCAGGAAACCAAACAGACCAGAAACGATAATCAGACAAGAAGACATCTTTACAGTCTCACCTGGAAGAGATGAACCAATCAGAACAGTGCTGACAAAGGGAGTGGCTGGCATTGGGAAAACAGTCCTAACACAGAAGATTCCTGCTTCTTTGGTTTCAGTAAAGAAGTGATGAACAAGTTCCACCAATTCTTTACTGAAACCAAAGAAGCAGGAATCTGCAGCTTTGAAGACTTCCAGGTTGTGTTCATCTTTGATGGTCTGGATGAGTGTCGACTTCCTCTGGACTTCCACAAAACTACAATTTTGACTGATGTTACAGAGTCCACCTCAGTGGATGTGCTGCTGATAAACCTCATCAGGGGGAAACTGCTTCCTTCTGCCCGCATCTGGATAACCACACGACCTGCAGCGGCCAATCAGATCCCTCCTTCATGTGTTGACATGGTGACAGAGGTCAGAGGGTTCACTAACCCACAGAAGGAGGAGTATTTCAGGAAGAGATTCAGAGATAAGAAGCAGGTAACCAAGATCTTCTCCCACATCAAGTCATCACGAAGCCTCCACATCATGTGCCACATCCCAGTTTTCTGCTGGATCACTGCTACAGTTCTGGAGGATGTGCTGAAAACCAGTGAGGAAGGTGAGTTGCCCAAGACCCTGACTGAGATGTACATCCACTTCCTGGTGCTTCAAACCAAAGTGAAGATGGTCAAGTATGATGGAGGAGCTGAGACAGATCCACACTGGAGTCTAGAGAGCAGGAAGATTATTGAATCTCTGGGAAAACTGGCTTTTGATCAGCTGCAGAAAGGAAATCTGATCTTCTATGAATCAGACCTGACAGAGTGTGGTATTGACATCAGAGCAGCCTCATTGTACTCAGGAGTGTTCACACAGATCTTTAAAGAAGAGAGAGGACTGTACCAGGACAAGGTGTTCTGCTTCATCCATCTGAGTGTTCAGGAGTTTCTGGCTGCTCTTCATGTCCATCTGACCTTCATCAACTCTGGAGTCAACCTGCTGGAAGATCAACAGGCAACATCTTATTCGCCTGAAGTGTTTACAGAAATACATGAACTAAAATATCTCTACCAGAGTGCTGTGGATAAGGCCTTGGAGAGTCCAAATGGACACCTGGACTTGTTCCTCCGCTTCCTCCTGGGTCTTTCACTGCAGACCAATCAGACTCTCCTACGAGGCTTGCTGACACAGACGGGAAGTAACTCACAGGACACAGCCCAGTACATCAAGAAGATGATCAGTGAGAATCTTTCTGCAGAGAAAAGCATTAATCTGTTCCATTGTCTGAATGAACTGAAGGATCGTTCTCTAGTGGAGGAGATCCAACAGTCCATAAGATATGGTAGTCTTTCTACAAATGAACTGTCTCCATCTCAGTGGTCAGCTGTGGTCTTCATCTTACTGTCATCAGAAGAAGATCTGGATGGATTTGACCTGAAAAAATACTCTTCTTCAGAGGAGCCTCTTCTGAGGCTGCTGCCAGTGGTCAAAGCCTCCAACAAAGCTCTGTGAGTACAAGACATCTACAAACCCATGTATAGAAATGTTTGTGCAGTATAAAGTAGAAATAAAAGAAAACCTAAACACAGAATTATTACAATAGTCATTGAAAATGGTACTAATATTAAAATCACTGTTTGAAAGGTTTTCATTTTGTATTTAATATCAGTAACGCATCAAGGCAAAAAACAAAAGAAGAAAAAAAGACTGGGCAATCTAAAACCTAAAACGACTAATGTTCTTTTTATGCAGGGTATTAAAAGAGCATGACAAATAAACTGAAACTTTTTAAAATAAAAACGGGGAGGACAAATACACTGAACAAAAATATAAACGCAACACTTTTGTTTTTGCTCCCATTCCCCATGGGATGGACGTAGAGACCTAAAATTCATTCCAGATACACAATATAACCATCCCTCCCAAACAGTGGTCACAAATCAGTCCAAATGTGTGGTAGTGGACACATCTGCTATATTGAGATAATCCATCCCACCTCACAGGTGTGCCACATCAGGATGCTGATCTGACATCATGAGTAGTGCACAGGTGTACCTCAGACTGCCCACAACAAAAGGCCACCCTGGAATGTGCAGTTTTTTGCGCTATTGGGGGTCTGGGGACCCAGAACCGGTCAGTATCTGGTGTGACCACCATTTGCCTCATGCAGTGCAACACATCGTCGCATGGAGTCTATCAGATTGTCAATTGTGGCCTGTGGAATGTTGGTCCACTCCACTTCAATGGCTGTGCGAGGTTGTTGGATATTCGTGGGAACTGGTACACGCTGTCGTATACGCCGGTCAAGCACATCCCGAACATGCTCAATGGGTGACATGTCCGGTGAGTATGCTGGCCATGCAAGAACTGGGACATTCTCAGCTGCCATCTGCCCTGAACAATGTGAACCATGATTCATCCGTGAAGCGCACACCTCTCCAACGTGCCAGACGCCATCGAATGTGAGCATTTGCCCACACAAGTCTGTTACAGCGACGAGCTGGAGTCAGGTCAAGACCCCGATGAGGACGACGGGCATGCAGTTGAGCGTCCCTGAGACGGTTTCTGACAGTTTGTGCAGAAATTGTTTGGTTGTGCAAACCAATTGTTCCAGCAGCTGTCTGGGTGGCTGGTCTCAGACGATCTTGGAGGTGAACCTGCTGGATGTGGAGGTCCTGGGCTGGTGTGGTTACACGAGGTCTGCGGTTGTGAGGCCGGTTGGATGTGCTGCCACATTCTCTGAAACGCCTGTGGAGACGGCTTATGGTTGAGAAATGAACATTCAATGCACGGGCGACAGATCTGGTTGACATTCCTGCTGTCAGCATGGCAATTGCACGCTCCCTCATTGCTTGTGGCATCTGTGGCATTTTGCTGTGAGACAAAACTGCACATTCCAGGGTGGCCTTTTGTTGTGGGCAGTCTGAGGTACACCTGTGCACTACTCATGATGTCAGAAGAGCATCCTGATGTGGCACACCTGTGAGGTGGGATGGATTATCTCAATATAGCAGATGTGCCCACTACCACACATTTGGACTGATTTGTGACCACTGTTTGGGAGGGATGGTTATATTGTGTATCTGGAATGAATTTTAGGTCTCTACGTCCATCCCATGGGGAATGGGAGCAAAAACAAAAGTGTTGCGTTTATATTTTTGTTCAGTGTAGTTCAATAATTTAAAAATCTTTCTCATTGCATAACTGCAGATAATTTGGAAATTTAATTGTTCACAGAATCCAGTGAAATGCAGGAAACAAGGATCATCTAAGCAAAAGAACCTTTTGTTAAAATAAATCATTGGAGGGTCTCACAGACACTTTAAAGAACATTGTCGTCTTCCATAAATGCAAATCAAAGTGTTCTATAAACATGTTCTTATGTTCAAAAATGATTTAAATTAAACTGAGATCCCCATAAATATGGTAAGATAAGATATGATGTAAAACAGATGGATAGATTGTTTACTGCTCAATTTCCCTCAGTTTAAACAGGTGACATATTGCCTTTGTATACATTTCAATAAAAAGTCGGAGTTTAATTATTTGCAAATGACCCTTTTAACTTTACCTATGTTCCATGAAGAGGTTTGAACTGCATGTGTTATTCGTCCATTGAAAAACCCCTGGCAGTCAAGGTGCCATGCAAAGTGGCCTTACAGTTCAATGTCTTGTCCAAGACAGATCGAAGAAATATTGGATCAAACCACTAATCCTGTGATCAGTGGACATTCAATTCTACTATCTGAGCAATAGCCTTTTTTTTTTTTTTTTTGGCTTTCATTCTTAAATCTTTCTCAGGCTCAGCTGTTGTAATCTCTCAGAAAGAAGCTGTAAAGCTTTGTCATCAGTTCTCCGCTCCCAGTCCTGTAGGCTGACTGAGCTAGACCTGAGTAACAACAAACTGCAGGATTTAGGAGCGAAGCAGCTGTGTACTGGGCTGGAAAATCCACATTGCAAACTGAAAATTCTCAGGTCAGATTACAGCTAATTTTGGATCAATTAAAGCCTGTTTTCTGTTTATGTCACTTAATGTCACTTTGTGTTAATATCGTCTAAATCAGGCTCTCAGGTTGTATGATCACAGCGGAAGGTTGTGTTGCTTTGGCCTCAGCTATGAGGGGCAACCCCTACCATCTGACAGAGTTGGACCTGAGCTACAACCATCTAGGAGACTTTGGAGTGAGGCTGCTATCGGCTAGACTGAGAGACCTGCTCTCCACACTTGAAACTCTCAGGTAATGAACACACAAAGTATTTTCCCTTGAGTGACAAATGTCCCCAGTGAATGAGTAGACTCATCAACATATTTTGCATCACACCACACTAGGAAGCACAGGCTGTGGAGGAGGAGAGGCCCCAATCTTCATTTCTAGCTTATTGAATTAACCATACATCTGGACAGTTATTTGGTAATTCCCCTTGGATTCTGTTTATCTCGATAAGCTCTTTTATCTAGCGCTTGTTGAAACCTTTCATTTTATAAAAGGCTTTGTGAAGTTTTCTGATACCCTCTGTTTTCTCGAGCTATGAAAAGTTTCCCAAATATAAAAGCTGTCCATTTATCTTTTTTTTTTTAAAAATAAATTAAAAACTCAAAGCAATACTATATAAATGACTATATTAAATTAAACATTGTACAGTTCATGTTCAACATTTAATACGCGTTGAAAGTTGGATAGACAATCATTGTTTTTGCATTTTGTTCTCCAGGGTGGACCATAGTGGTGAACAGTGGTTAAAACCTGGTCTGAGGAAGTGTAAGTTTGACTAATGATGTGAAACTTTCTAATTAAATCCAAATCATTATCATTAAACTTTCTACAAATGACAGCATATCAGTAATTACAGAATAAAGCCATTAGATGTGTAAGATAAAAACTGTGCCCTCTTGTAAACTTTTTATTTATTCTTGCCTTCAGATGTCTGTGATCTTGAACTGGACACAAACTCAATAAACATAAACCTTAAACTTTCTGAAGACAACAAGATGGTGACAGTTGTGGAGGAGGAGCAACCATATCCTGATCATCCAGACAGATTTGGTTGGTGGCAGCTGCTGTGTAGAAATGGTCTGACTGGTTGTTGTTACTGGGAGGTTGAATGGAAAGGAAGAGTTCACATATCTATTAGTTACAGAGGAATCAGAAGGAGAGGACACAGAACTGACTGCAGGTTTGGAGAGAATGATCGGTCATGGAGTCTGAGCTGCTCTGATACTGTTGGTTACTCCGTCTGGCACAATAACACAGTTACAACCATCTCCTTCTCCTCGCCCTCCTCATCCTCCATGTCTAACAGAGTAGCAGTGTACGTGGACTGTCCTGCTGGGACTCTGTCGTTCTACAGAGTCTCCTCTGACACTCTGATCCACCTCCACACAGTCAACACAACATTCACTGAACCTGTGTATCCTGGGTTTGGATTCTGGTCTTATGGTTCCACATTGTCTCTGTGTTCTTTGAAGAATGAAGAAGAAGAAAACCCTTTGGACATTTAGACACAATCTCAAAGTCTGTAATAGAAATGTCAAACGTT
Organism: Rhamphochromis longiceps; assembly: GCF_057381845.1. Lineage (NCBI taxonomy): Eukaryota > Metazoa > Chordata > Actinopteri > Cichliformes > Cichlidae > Rhamphochromis > Rhamphochromis longiceps. The sequence goes on from NC_140571.1 coordinate 27,842,467, forward strand.
CAAATCATTGATTGTGATTTAATGCTGTTCTATCTTATAAGCAGAAGTAGCTGAACAAATGTTTTTACAGATTTGGTATCAGGACACCAAATATATAAAGCCGTGAAGGTTAATAGTTAAACTGAGTTTTTAAAATTTATTATTCTGCTTTTTTTTTGTGTCAAACACATTTGGTTTACCAAGAGGAGAGACATAGACTCTCTACAGGATCCTCTTGTTACTTTCTTAAATTTAGATATGTATTTATTTTATTGTATTACTCATAATATTATCTGTGTCGTTATGATAGGGCTGATGGGCTGAATCTTTTTAATGACTTGCTTCTGTAAATAAAAAAAGACAAAATGTTAAAACCCATTTAAAACACGACCGCTGACATGAACACAGTAAGAGTTTAGAGGAAGAAACAGGTTTGATGTATCGCCATCATCAACTACCCTGTTGGCAAGTCTGATGGAACTTTTTTACACCTGCTCTTAAGTTAACCACACACCTTCAGCAGGATGACCAGTGGGATACAGGAGAACCACAGCTGCCCTTCTTTAATGGCTACTTTAGGCTGGTAGTGGATACCACTACTGGGAGGCAAGGTACCTTCAGTGTTTGCTTATTTGCAGAAGGATCACAACAGCACCCTTCTTGCAGGTTTCCTGTTTATCTGGGCTTGACACTGCCTGTAAGTACACTTGAGTGACCCAGTGAGGCAGGGTTTGTGTCTCCTCCCAGAATAAAACTGAGACTCTTTTACGGTACTCTCAGAGCACAACAGAGAATTGATAAGTTGATATCAATAAGTTCTTATCAATTCCCAACTGCAAATTCAGAGAGTTATGATCTGACATAAAGATTTATACAGTTAATGTTTAATGAGTTTAAAGAGTTCAAGGGTCATCATGTGACTGTTAGTGCAGCTCTGTTATCAGATTTCCTTAAGGCAGCCCCTGAATTTGAAGAGTTAAGAGCTAACACACTTAAAAACCTTGAATGGTGTGAGTTACATGTTTATCCTCTTTGGTCAGTCTCATTGTTGGATGAATAATTTGACTTTCTCTTATTTCCACCATCCAAAAGTAAACCTAATCTTAAATCATTTTAGTGTGAGTGGGTGTTGCTGTTAAACAGCTCTTATAATAGTTGAGCTAGTAGAAAATATTGTGTTATCTTGTTGAGTTTTATTGTTATGTTCAGGTAGAATATCTGAAATTATTTTTGAACATTACAAAAACCAATTGAGGAGTTCTCATATCATTAAACCATTACAGATTTTCTATTTTCGCTCTCTTTAAATGTTTAATTTGTGAATTAATTCTTCTTTTGTCTTATTGCTCTTCTAATTATGCAGCACTTCCTCAGATGTGTCTTCGGGGGTTCAGATTTCTTGGATTTAAAAATTCTACTTTGCTTCCACTGCAGTTAGACTCCCGTTTATGTCACATTTTAGTTTTTTCAATATGTAAACCTGTGGAGGTACCTGAGACCTTTTATGATCCATCCAGCTGAGTACTTTGGTTTTGTGGCTATGGGGTTTTGTATGATTGCATTTGTGCTTTCGAGATTAAGGAGTTTAAAACAGCTCATACAATGAATCAGATTCAGTAAAAGGACTAGATATTACAATCCCTGATTGCTCATGTGACACATCGCGGACATCCTCTCAGTTCTGTACATATTATTTGTATTGCACTTCGGTTTTTTGCAAACGGGAGCTTTCTGTATAATATTGGTGACGCTGAGCACGTTTCCAAGGCTACCGTCTGTCGGGCAGTCAGGAATGTTACAGTTGCACTGAAATGTCTCCTGTACTCGTTTGTGGTGTTCCCCGGTCATAGACCTACAACATTTATCAAAGAGGGATGCCACAAAATTGCAGGTATCAGGATGAACGAAACTTAATTCATGATGTGGTGATATTTTAACTACTACTTAAATTTTACATTTATTCTCACGGTTCCCAGGCGTGATTGGCTGTATAGATGGCACTCACATTCCAATCATTGCTCCTTTAGTAAATGAAGGAGACTATGTGAACAGGAAGTCTTTCCACAGCATTAATGTACAGGTACATAGTTCCCTGTAGCATTTCAAACTAACAAATTATTTCATTATAGTAATGGATGCTAATTTGTGTTCTCTGCACTGTGAAGATCATATGTGATGCTGCCAACATTATCACAAATGTGGAAGCCAACTGCTCAGCCTCTGTGAGTGGTGGTGGTGGAGGACCCCCACCTGTTTTTCGGGCCTCCGCTTTTTTTCTGTTGGCTATAGCGGGTCACATTTGAGCATACAGAGTAAGCAAATATGTACTTGTAATGTGCTCAGATAATTTCAATAAGTGCTTACAGAAAGAAAATTCATGTAGAATCTAACTGCAATTGATTTACATCGGACAAACAGACCAAGCACTATGGCTCATAATACAATTACACCTTACCTGTTTGGACTATATTTTTATGTTTCATTTTTACTTGCTGCCAGGAACGTTTGGGGCCTGTTGGGTTGCACCTGCGCTCAAATCACATCACAAAATAAAATGTATAAAATAAAAAATAAAATAAAATAGAATAAAATAACGTGTTAAATGGGTGGAAATCCCTAGTTCAATGTTTAAATTAACACTCACGCATTGACTCTGTCGGCTATGTTTTGCCATGCATGCTCCCTTTCTTTTGCAGCTGAGGCTGTGTTACTTTTTTTCCGCGGAATTTGCATGTTATCGGCATATGCTGCCATCAGAATTTCGGCCTCAAGCGCTGTAAAATACATTGACCGCGCCTTCTTTCCCTCCGTCTCCATGGTGACTCGCTTAATCTGTGCTCCACTAATCAGGGCTTTATGTATCCTCGTGCGCGCGCTTAACTTGGGGTTAAAGCAACTCCGCGTTGACTGAACTAATTGTTATCAGCCTTTCTGAAACCGAATATTCCAAGTTGGACAGTTCGGGGTTACTCAACCCTGAGTATCGTTTTTCACTCTGAGTTTTCTAAACCGGCCCTGGGCCCTATTTCAGGAAGCCGGTTATGCTGATGGAAACACCTAAAATCAGTTTGATTTTAGGTGTTTCCATTAGACTGGCAGTATGAAAAGGAAAAAAACAAAACGCTTGGACACTGCTAGCACAGGCGCCCACAGAAACGCAAAGCAGGAGATGAAGCATCGCTGAATAAGTTTCCAAACCAACTTCATTCTAAGCCAAAGACTAGAAAATATGGTGAAGCATATCTTCCCTTTGGTTTCATCTGCACAAGTGCCAAGGTAGGTCTCCCCTGCAGAATTGGTTTTCCCTTTGTCGGGAGCATGCGCTGGGCTGTTCAAATCACGGACAAACAGTATCCCACATTCTTGATTTTTAGTTCACAAACACTTGTTGTAATGACTAACTACTCCTGACATTTTGGAGATGTTAGCTCTGTATACAGTAAAGTTACAGCGGGATAAAAATAATATCAGGTTGATCCTGCCAGGATTTGTCCCCCGGTTCAAATCACGGACTAACAGTATCCCACAGCTGTTTATGTTTTTAAACCCATTTTGCACAGAGAGGCATTTTTTGAAAAATGTATTGATAGCAATGTTGAATATTATTACACAGAAGAAAAAAAACAACTACATGTAAAATAATCACACCGTGAAGCTTCTGCCTTTGTAAATGGAGGGACAGTAACTGCGTGTAAAACCTGAAGACAGTCAGAATAACAGTAACAGTATTTCATCTCTATGTCCCATTCTGCAATTCATCTCATGTAAACAATAACGTGGCGCCCAGCCTGACGTGAAAAGAGGCACATTCCTTTGACGTTGCCAGACAAACTCTGTATTCCTCATCCGCAAAAAAAAGGTGTTTTAAAAATTCTCCGTTTTCAGTGATTCGAAACGCCGTTTACGTGTGGATGCGTTTTCAAAAATACCCATGTAGGTGCGGACGTAGCGTAAAAGAGTTAGTAGTTTATTTTATTACTAACTGTCATTTATTGGAGGTTACTTGTACTTGCTTAATTGTTTACTAAATGTTTGAGGTGTGAAATAAACCGCAATGGAGCAAAATATGGGTGTGTGTGGTTGGAGGATGTGTTAGTGCGTGTGCGTGGCTCCACATCAGCCACGCCGCTTTGCTAGCTAAAACACTGGTGTTGGATAATTTTGCCAGAAAAAAAAACAGAGGACGGCTGAAGCGGGGCAGCCAAAGAGTAAACTCTTAAAAGTAAGTACTGAATATTATGTCACTTATTTATGTGCAAATGCTTAATAACAAAGAACATTAAAACATTACTGTTGGCCACATGTCGGCAAAGTTATGTGACATTAGCAATGTTTGTACTAACTTGGCTTTAAAGCCTTTACTTTAAAATATACTCCGTTCAATAGTTGACTTTAATCTTAGAGAGAATGCCATGATTTTATGGATAATTAAAGTCAGCAATATATCCATAAACACAACAAGCAGAAAGTCAGTGATGCTGCTCGGTTTGCAGTCCTGAATATCACAGCACAAGCAGGATCCACTGCACTGTTAATGTTCGCTATGTTATATTGCTGCCTCTGTTCGGTGGTGTCGAGCCAAAAGGATTTTAACGTGTGTTTGAAAGAGCTGACGGTTCACTCGTTAAGCTGAAAGAAAGATGCTTTAATCACAGGAGTCACACATGTGTCCACTGTACCATCTGGGAACTCTTCTTGTTTAGCACTTGTAATAACACAAACACTAAATCCTCCTTCTCTTGTGCTGTTTTGTAGCAGTGTATACACCTGAGACTGTCACCTCTCTGTCTGTCCTGCACTCTCTCTCTCTGTTTCTTTCTCTCTGATTGTGGAATAAAAGTCTGAACATGTATTTATAAGTTACACTTGTGTTTGAATTCTGCAGCTTATCACACATTTGATTTCCATGTGTGACAACTGCAAGTGTCCAGAGTGAGGACAGACTGAGGGACCCACTGCTGCTCATCATCTGTGAGGCTTTGCACCCCTGATGATCCACCAGGACAAACTCAGCAGTGTGTGAGGAAGAGGAGGAGGAAGAGCCAGCAGCAGCTGACAGATGGAGAGACAGACTGTTCCCTGTTTGTGAAGGACTGCTAGAAAAGTTTAATAGAACTAATTGTCTGTCCTGAATCAGTCTTATTAGGTAATGTTCAAATTTCAGAATGTAGCTGTGTAAACTTCAAATATCTGCTCGGTTTGTCAAGACATCACATATTTGCAAAAGTGCTCCAAAGTTTTCAGAGACGTCTGTTACCCACCTGCTCGATAGCTAGCAGAACAGCGAACTCCCGGCACATCATTTTCAAACCCCCTGCGATCTGTCGCTACTCAGATTAAAGGTGATATATAAGTCACTTAGATAACTTAAAAATGTTATTGTTTGACTTTTTCAGTGTTTTATTTGTTCGTGAGTAAACTGGTTTCCCTGAGATTACAGCTGAATAAACGTCAAACTGAAAATTGATTAAACAGAAGTGTGAAATGTTCGAGAATTTACGCCAGTGTCCTGTTACATTTTAGATAATTACTGAGGCCCGCAAGGGACACTGGAGAGAAAAAAATCAAGATAAACTTGCAAAAGTTCATCTGAAGGCTAGACCGTCCAATTTCACAGCCACTCACTTCTGGTCTTCCTGGCCTTTGGAGGACCCAGCCCACAAAGACCGCATCCTCAGGAGGTTGCAAGCCTATGAATTTGGACACCCCCATTGTTTACATGAGATGAATTTCTACAATGGCAGATAGAGACAAAATACTGTTGCTGTTAATCTTATTATTTGCAGTTTTTACACGCTTGCATATACACACACAGTTATGGTCCTTCCATTTAGACAGAGGCGTCAGAGTGAACTTTGGGCATGGCTTCTAAATTCAACACAGATGCTCTCACAACCCAAATCCCGACGTCGGTTTTGAATAAATTTAATTTTTAAAACATTTAATTTATGTATGCTGTATGCACTTTGCTTATTCCTAAGTTGTGAGTCTACACAACAGCCAAAATACTGTCTTTAGTTATTAACATTTGAAATGATGAGGGCACTTGAAAATGGCACTTGAAAAGCATGCTCAATCATCCAGGTAAATCTCCAAAAGTTGATTCTGTTCATCTGGACGTAGCGTTTTCAGTGGGAGAAACGTTTCGTCACTCATCCAAGTGACTTCTTCAGTCTCAGCTGACTGCAGGTTTCCCCAATCTTATAAACAGTACATTTGCATGACTGAAACCAGCCCACTGGAGGAACAATGGGCTGGGAGGTCAGTTCCTTAATCGTAATTATGCAAATTGTCATGACCATTGATCAACAACCACTGATCAAAGCCCACTGTATGTAGGTAAACTGTCAGCAATAACACAGGTGATCAGGCATAAAAACGTTTTTCATTTTTAGGTTGTTGTGCAGTCATTTGTCATACTAGAGAGAGAGAGAGAGAGAGATGGCTTGTAACTGTCTACCATGATGAAGACTGTCAGTATAAGAGGGTTTTAAATAATTAAATTTTTTTTAATAAAAAATAATAAATATAAAGTGTAAAAAAATGATTAAGATAATCAAGCACCTCCATAATTCCACCTTTATTCTGTCTGAGGTTGGAGAGCAGCCATATTTGGCACATGTGACGTCTACTTATATATTCATAAATAATATGATCATAAAGGGTGGTGCAGTGTGTCCTTTTCTAAAGAAGGCAATAAAGGAAGCATTGATGCTCTTTTCCTTAGGATTCAGAGAACTGGGACAGCTCAGGTTGCCTGGCAGATTTTTCCAGACCACTGGAATACAAGCATCACATCTCCGCCACAAATTAAACTCAAACCTTACAGTTCAGGTAAAACTGAATCCTGTTGCGATTATGTGATTTTACATATTTTTTCTCTAAGGCTGTTATATGCAGGCATGTCTGATGTACAGTGAATTTTTATCATCGTGATTTTACCTAAATGCGTGTGACTTTCTATGAAGTGTGATATATTTCTCTTTAAACTTGCTGTGAGGAGGGATCTATTCAAACCGTCAGGACTCACAGAAACGTTTGTATGTTTAAATGAGACGAGCGGTCTCTTTCAGCCTTTATTTGGGGCGATCGTGGCTCAAGAGTTGGGAGTTCGCCTTGTAATCGGAAGGTTGCCGGTTCGAGCCCCGGCTTGGACAGTCTCGGTTGTTGTGTCCTTGGGCAAGACACTTCACCCGTTGCCTACTGGTGGTGGTCAGAGGGCCCGGTGGCGCCAGTGTCCGGCAGCCTCGCCTCTGTCAGTGCTCCCCAGGGTGGCTGTGGCTACAATGTAGCTTGCCATCACCAGTGTGTGGATGACTGGATATGTAAAGCGCTTTGGGGTCCTTAGGGACTAGTAAAGCGCTATATAAATACAGGCCATTTACCATTTATTTTGATACATCGGTGAGGAGAATGACTCCATGTTTGATCTGTTAGGTTTCAGATTAAACCGAGTCACAGTGAATACTGTAGCAGACCGTGCTGTCTCCAGCTGTTTAAATGTGACGTTGTAGAAGGGAACCCTCCCTCTTCTCCCTCTACTTCCTGCTCGGTTTACTTTCACTTTGTCCGGCTGCTGTTCCGCGGAGCGTCTTTCCTATCTGTGTAGGTGAGTGAGGTCCGCGTGCCGGTGTTTGTCTCCGAGGTTCTGCTCGTGCTGTCAGATTACTGCTGTAACCGTGTTACCATAGAAACGTCAGAAATCGAGACCCTTTGAGTATCTGTTAAGATCAAACAGGTCGGTGTGTGTCCGCCGCGGCGTCAGTGACTGCAGTCATTTATGTGACGTCAGTGTGGACCCGAAGTCCACGCAGTGCCGAATAAATCCAGCATTTTATTTCTTAAACTAACATAACATTATTATGAACGTTTTTATGTTTAATATTTTATCGACAAATGTTTAAGTAGCTGCATCTCAGGGTCTGTTTGGTCACGTGAGATGTGCTGTGAGGCATTTTGTCCTCCAAACGTGGACAATAAAGTTGTTTTGATTGTTGAAGTAGAAGTAGGTCGAGGCCGGAGCATTTCTATGTTTTTCTTCATAATTCACAATGCTTGAAATCCAGCATTTACATTTAGATGTAAGACATATGTGCAGCTACCAGTCTGATATAGCCTATGCACTAACAACACAAAGTGTAACCCTGAAAAAATTTAGTCATATTACTGTTCATCTAATAAATCAGATTACTGCTGTACATGTGACTTTTGTTTAGCTTTTTTTGTATATGTTTAAAAATGTTTTGGATATCAGCTGTCATATCAGAGAGCTGTTCTACCTTTTAAGACACCAGGCTGCTGTAAATCAGCTCTGACAGAACACAGATAACAGATTTTATAGATGAGCTGCTTTTAGAACAACACGTTTAATAACCCCTTTGAAAATGTAATTGTGCTGATTTTCTGATTGTCAGCAAACTCAGAGTGCTTATGATCCTGCAGCCATGAATACATCTTGTATTCTATTGCAGCGGTCCCCAACCCACGGCCCTCGGACCGGTTCCCATCCGTGAGTTGTTTGGCACCGGGCCGCGAGAGTTTAGGCTTAGGTGTGAAATGTATAGTTTTCAGGGTTTTTATCGGTTTTCAGCGTTATTTTGTTATCGTTTTTATCGTTTACTCAGTTTTCCTTGGTCTTTTCACGTGTGTTATGAATAAATTTTCTTTTTTTCAGTACCAGTACTAGTTTTATTTTGTTGTATTTATCCGCGACACCTTAAAGGCCGGTCCATGAAAATATTGTCGGGCATAAACCAGCCCGTGGCGCAAAAAAGGTTGGGGACCGCTGTTCTATTGAGCAAAGGCAATATATGTGTACACACACACACACCTACCCATCTATAAATAATGAAAAAGTTTTTTAATTTAGTTTTTAAAAAAACTTCTGCTACGCTGAGATGATCCTGCTCTTTTTCCACACAGAGAGAATCCTACTGAGCATGTGCAGATCAAATTTCAGCCCTCTAGCTTGTTTATCTGAAACAGCCATTAAAAAAGTGTTTTTGAGAGTAAAGGAGAGATGTCCTCGTATCTCCTTATGTTCCCTTCTGCTCCCCCTACGGTGTTGGTGTTTAGGACATGGAAATGGTTTTCCAATTTTCTATTGTGTGCTCTTCTGCTGCTGTAGCTCATCTGCTGTAAGGTAGTGTGTGTTCAGGCATGCTCTTCTGCATACCTTGGTTGTAGTGTGTGGTTATTTTACTTACTGTTGCCTACTGTTGCCTTCCTGTCAGCTCACAGCTGTCTGCCCATTCTCTTCTGACCTCTGACAGGCTTTGTGTTAGGGAGAACTGCTGCTTGCTGTATGTACTCAGTGCATTTAGGAATGTAGACATGGTCAAGATCATGTCTAAGTCCATAATCCCCTATGTGTTTTCTCTGACACTGACTGGGTTTCTTTCCACAGGTGAGGCTGGTCGGATGTCTTTGGGGTTGTTTTTTTTTATCTGTTGTTGTGAGCTTGTGACGGAGTCCTTAGATCGATTGCTCAGACACCAGGACTGACGAAGAGACTGAGCAGCTTCTTTTCTCAAAATATTTCTTCCACACATGAAGGTGGAAAGGGTGTGAAGTGAGCTCAGCAGGTGAGTCTTTCCAGAGAAGGCTGTTTCATGATGCTGATTGGCTGTTTGCTGTTTGTTGGTATAAAACATGAAGAGAAAAAAGAATTTCTCTCTGAGTTTAGGAACAATAACTTTACAGTGATTCATTTACTTTTAAGTGTTCAAACCATCAGGTAACACTGAAGACCAGTGTTGGGAAGGTTACTTTTAAAATGTATTCCACTACAGATTACAGAGTACATGCCCCAAAATGTATTTTGTAACATATTCCGTTACGTTACTCAAAGCGAGTAACGTATTCTGGATACATTGGATTACTTAATATATTATCATGCCTTTTTACAACTACATGAATGTACTATTGCTGTGTGATTTATTACTATTACTGAAGGCTACTCACCATACCAATACCAACTAGAGTCTTAAATCTTAATATAAAATGAGTAACAGTAGGGTGGACATTAGGTAAGGTTGTATAGAAAACTATTCCGCGTGTATATAAAACAGGTCCGCGGCTCCGAAGCGTAGTAAAGGGACCTCTGGCTAATACATCTGGTTCCATGTAGGGCTCGTAACCGAAAACTTGCTTTACTTTGTTGTCTGTGTCAACTTTGGTAGCGAGAGACAGAGAGAGGGGTTGAAAGGCTGCTCCAACTGAACTCATTGTTTCTGAGGAAAACACGAAAAAAGTGTAGAGCCGAGTCTTAATAGCTTACTTACAACTGGGCTCGTCAGGCACTCTTTTTGGCTGCAGTGGTTATTATTATATTTACATGCTTCCAGCTCCCGTTTCTGCTCGGTGAGAACTCGTGCTTTTTGACTCTCCTTTTTCTCCCTCCCTCGCTCACAGACACACAGCGGGTATTGCAGTCCATTCTCCCTGCAGCACGGACTACACTGCCCATGAGGCTAGGGCAGGGGTGGGCAATCTCAGGCCACGAGGGCTGGTGTCCCTGCAGGTTTTAGATCTCACCTTGGGTCAACACACCTGAATCACATGATTAGTTCGTCACCAGGCCTCTGGAGAACTTCAGGACATGTTGAGGAGCTAATTTAGCCATTTAAATCAGCTGGGTTGGTTCGAGGACACATCTAAAACCTGCAGGGACACCGGCCCTCGTGGAGTGAGATTGCCCACCCCTGGGCTAGGGCAATGCCTGTAACACTCTGTCTATTGCCTTCATATTAAATAAATAAAAATATTTCTTCACGTCATTATGAGACGCTAGATTGAGACACAGCCATTTGAGCCTCTTAATGCGTGTTTTGTTTGGGTTTCCACCGGCGTGGAATTACCATAAATAGAGAGGGCATAGCCTAACATATGAAACAGGAAAAGATCTTTTCCTGTTCCTGACCGCCGTGTAATCCCTTTATTTCAACAAAGTAACTGTATTCTGAATACCACCTTTTTAAACTGTAATGTAACGGAATACAGTTACTCATATTTTGTATTTTAAATACGTAACGGCGGTACATGAATTCCGTTACTCCCCAATACTGCTGAAGACCGACTGAAGGCACACAGGAGAAGATGTTTGGATTCTGTTTTCAGACAAAATATTATAGATGTTTAAATCCTTGTGTGTGTGTGTGTGTGTGTGTGTGTGTGTGTGTGAACTAATATATGTTGTGATATTAATGTTGCTGTGTCTGTGTAAAGGTGTGGCTTCTGCTATGGATCAGTGTGAGCACAGAGAGGAGGGAGTCCCTCCCTCTAAATCCACTCTGTGTGGGGAACATGACAGCAAGACCAAAGCTCAGAGGTGAGAGGACTGTCTCTAGCTGTCAGGACCCTTCTCCAGGTCCTGGTCAGAGACACAGAAATCAAACGAACCAACTGTTTAACTCTCTGACATGTGAACTCTCTGCAGTCACTACATTGTGTGGTCATCACCTTTTCTTAATGCAACAACCTCAGTTAAAAAAACAAAAATAAGTCAGAGTTTTAAAACTTGAGAGAGACAAACATCAAATTGCTGCCAGTACACAAACTTATTTCTGCTGCTGTGTTCCTGTGTTTAGTCTCACAAAACAGCACAATCTGTTTTTTACCGTGTCATCTACTTACACACCAGGTAGAAAATACACAATGGATTGGTTGCTATAAATTTTGGTTCTACAGTTTTGGTTTTTTTTTTGTGTTTTTCAGTTGGTTACTGGAAATTGTTGCAGATGCTTTGAATCCAAACTCACTGTGCTACTGTGCTCACTATGTAGTCCCTGTTTTTTTTCTATCAGTTTCTATCAGAAAACACAAGCCCCTCCTTCATCCACCGGTGTGTCCTTCAAGAGTAATCGATCTATGATTCAACCCATTATATTCAAAGATGAAGACAAACACGCACATTCTTCACTTACAAAATTTTAATTGATTTTTGTTCTGTGATGACAATAAATAACACGTTAAAGAAAATCATTACAGTTATTCAGAGGCTCAATGAGGCTCCACGAATTTTAACAAGAGATTTAAACAGAGCGAGTGATTTAGTGAGTCTGCAAATCATTCTAGAGTTTAAACCCTGTGATAATAAGACAAGGTTGTCTTGATGTTACATGTGATTGATGCACAAACCCTTTTAGACCCTCTTCACTCTGTTAATGTTGGAAAGAAGCAGCTGTTCCATAACATATGACAGACGGTACCATCAACCAAACAGGAGACAGAAGCAGACACTTTTGCGGAATTTTGTTGTTGAGTATTGTTGGAAAGTTGTTTTTGTGCATTGCACCAGAAAAACTGCAAAAAACTGGCTGCCAGAGTTTATCCAGACTCCCAGTGCAGCTTCACACCAAAAAGATCAGCTGATATGATTTTCTCATTGTGACAACGTCAAGACAAATGCAGAGTAACAGTTTACTTATAGCATTTATTGACAGACCCTTGTCCAACCCCCTTGCCTTGGTGTCAAAGAAGGATGTGTGCATGTCCCAACATTTTTCAACATTTTTCTTTTCCTTACTTTTAAATCATGTGTTTAAAGACAGCACTGAAGGAATCTGCTTAGTTTGAAGGAAAGACCAAAGTTCTATGTTTGGCATACCATGGAAAGACAAGGTCACCAACACAGAGATACTTGCAACAACAGGACTACCAGCCATCTACACCATCCTCAAACAAAGACGAATGTGCTGAGTTGGCCATGCCATAAGAGCGGATTATGGACACATCCCAAAGACCTTTTGTACGGAGAACTGAAAATTGCTCTGTGTGTAAAAGAAACATGAAGAACACTGGCATGGAAGGCCAAAGGTGAACAAGTTATTTAACAAAATGAGGAGACATGTGACAAAGACCTAAAGGGGTGATTGGGAGGAACGGACTTCCTGATATGAAAAATAATTAAATGATCATTCCTGCAGCCACATAAGTTAAATACTCAGGTGAGGAGAGAAACAGCTGTCACCTGAGCTGGATTAGGTGGTGGGGTAGGATCCTGGACAGAGCTGGTATAGCCAAACATACAGAGTGCACAGGGATGTTCAGTTCCCACCTCTGGCAGAAATTCAGTACTATTCCAATTTTCTGACTGAGTGGACCATGTTCTGCACCTCCAATACAAAGGAGCTTTTCCAGTTCAATTCAGTGCCAAACACACACAACAAGATATGAGGTAAAAATTCTACAACACAGAAAAAACACCAGTATTAAGGGAGCCCCAATGAGCAAGCACTTGGTGACAGTGGGATGGAAAAACTCCCTTTGAAAAGGAAGAAACCTCTAGCAGAATCAGGCTCAGGGAGGGATGGCCATCTGAGGAAGACGGGAGTAAAATCTATTTGAGCTTACAGTGGAAATCAGTTGGGGACCTATTCTTAGGTACTGAACCTTAAGGTTCCCCCAAATATCAAACCCCACTCCGAATCATAGTTTGTAGCTATGAACAGCTTAATCGATAAAGTTTTAAAATCATTCTATAAAACAAATAGTCTCGGAGAACCAAAGATTTTGTGCTAACGAGAGTCGAGTGAATTATTTTTAATTCTTAACAGACCTGTACACATGCAATCTTATCTGTTTCATTAGAATACCAACGTTTGCTGTGAATACCTTAAATAACACACGTGTGATATTCTTTATTTTCTCATTTCAGAATCAATAAGGAGACACCGTTGTCTACTTCACTGAGCTGTGTGTCAATGAAGAGTGACCGATCTATGATTCAACCAATAACCTTTTCAAACAGAGAGCGGTCTTTTGATACAGGGTGAGAACTGAAACTGTTGATTGTGTTTCTTCTTTAAAAACGTCATGTCCAACAGCAAGACCAGCACTTGCATTAGTGATCACTTTGTGTTCATACCAAGACTCATCATTACAGAGAGCAACACCTTTAACAAACTGCACATATGCTAACGTTGAGCGTTTTTGCAGTGTTTTGCAGAGCTCAGAGACTCTCAGTGGTCAGTCTGATCTGGACTCCATATTTATGGTGAGAAGATTCAAGAGTCAACAGTTTAATATCACATCAATGAGGAAAAAGTAATTTAGTTTCCATCTCTCCTTAAACATGAGACTCAGTGAGAGAATTACTAGATTCATTTAGTTAAAAACATTATGAAGGTTATAATGTGGAATATATGGTCCTAATTCTGTCAAAACCTTAATAGATGAAACTGAAAATGACTGAAAATAAGTTTAAAGTTCTAAATGTATCCCTTTTCCAGACGCTGGAGGACAACATGTTCAGTTTTTTAAAGAATGAGCTGAAGAAGATGAGGAAGGTCGTGCTTTCAGACTATCCAGAATGGTTAGAGTGTCAGAGGGAGGATGAGGAGGTGCTGAAGGCTGAGGATGAAGAACAGAGGAGGAGCAGTAGAGAGTCATTTTTGAAGATCACGCTGCAATTCCTTAGGAAAATGAAGCAGGAGAAGCTGGCTGAGTGTCTGCAGAGCAGTAAGAGGATTTGAACACATGCACAGCATTTCCTCAAGTTTGTCTACAACCCCAGCTGTTCTATGCCCCACAGTCTGAGAAACACTCTGTTGGATCTATAAATTTTTCTTTATCGAAACATAAATGATGTGCACCATGATTAACACAACACCCTGGTGCATGACAGAGACATAAACATTTATGCATCTTTTGTTTTTATGTTTCTATTTGTTTATCTATAACTTTTGTGGTCAGACATACTACATTATAGATGGTTGATTACATCAGGAAAGCCCATAAATCAATGGCTAAAGTACACTGAACAAAAATATAAACGCAACACTTTTGTTTTTGCTCCCATTCCCCATGGGATGGACGTAGAGACCTAAAATTCATTCCAGATACACAATATAACCATCCCTCCCAAACAGTGGTCACAAATCAGTCCAAATGTGTGGTAGTGGGCACATCTGCTATATTGAGATAATCCATCCCACCTCACAGGTGTGCCACATCAGGATGCTGATCTGACATCATGAGTAGTGCACAGGTGTACCTCAGACTGCCCACAACAAAAGGCCACCCTGGAATGTGCAGTTTTTTGCGCTATTGGGGGTCTGGGGACCCAGAACCGGTCAGTATCTGGTGTGACCACCATTTGCCTCATGCAGTGCAACACATCGTCGCATGGAGTCTATCAGATTGTCAATTGTGGCCTGTGGAATGTTGGTCCACTCCACTTCAATGGCTGTGCGAGGTTGTTGGATATTCGTGGGAACTGGTACACGCTGTCGTATACGCTGGTCAAGCACATCCCGAACATGCTCAATGAGTGACATATCCGGTGAGTATGCTGGCCATGCAAGAACTGGGACATTCTCAGCTGCCATCTGCCCTGAACAATGTGAACCATGATTCATCCGTGAAGCGCACACCTCTCCAACGTGCCAGACGCCATCGAATGTGAGCATTTGCCCACACAAGTCTGTTACGGCGACGAGCTGGAGTCAGGTCAAGACCCCGATGAGGACGACGGGCATGCAGTTGAGCGTCCCTGAGACGGTTTCTGACAGTTTGTGCAGAAATTGTTTGGTTGTGCAAACCAATTGTTCCAGCAGCTGTCTGGGTGGCTGGTCTCAGACGATCTTGGAGGTGAACCTGCTGGATGTGGAGGTCCTGGGCTGGTGTGGTTACACGAGGTCTGCGGTTGTGAGGCCGGTTGGATGTGCTGCCATATTCTCTGAAACGCCTGTGGAGACGGCTTATGGTTGAGAAATGAACATTCAATGCACGGGCGACAGATCTGGTTGACATTCCTGCTGTCAGCATGGCAATTGCACGCTCCCTCATTGCTTGTGGCATCTGTGGCATTTTGCTGTGAGACAAAACTGCACATTCCAGGGTGGCCTTTTGTTGTGGGCAGTCTGAGGTACACCTGTGCACTACTCATGATGTCAGATCAGCATCCTGATGTGGCACACCTGTGAGGTGGGATGGATTATCTCAATATAGCAGATGTGCCCACTACCACACATTTGGACTGATTTGTGACCACTGTTTGGGAGGGATGGTTATATTGTGTATCTGGAATGAATTTTAGGTCTCTACATCCATCCCATGGGGAATGGGAGCAGTAACAAAGGTGTTGCGTTTATATTTTTGTTCAGTGTAGGTGATAGGCAGAGGGTAGGTGAATTACAGAGAGCTGAGGGAATCCAAGGTAATCCTGTCAGTTCTTAAATAAAGGAAACACCACGGCAAATATTCTAATCAATTCTAATGTTTGTTTGTTTTTTAATTATTAATTTAGGAACTCGTGCTGCAAAGTGCCAAAAAAACCTGAAGTCTAATCTGAAAAAGAAGTTCAAGTGTGTGTTTGAGGGGATCGCTAAAGCTGGAAGCTCAACCCTTCTGAATCAGATCTACACAGAGCTCTACATCACAGAGGGAGGGACTGCAGGGGTCAATGATGAACATGAGATCAGACAGATTGAAACCGTATCCAGGAAATTGAACAGACCAGAAACTGCAATCAGACAAGAAGACATCTTTAAAGCCTCACCTGTTAAAGACAAGCCAATCAGAACAGTGCTGACAAAGGGAGTGGCTGGCATTGGGAAAACAGTCCTAACACAGAAGTTCACTCTGGACTGGGCTGAAGACAAAGCCAACCAGGACATCCAGTTCATGTTTCCATTCACTTTCAGAGAGCTGAATGTGCTGAAAGAGAAAAAGTTCAGCTTGGTGGAACTTGTTCATTACTTCTTTACTGAAACCAAAGAAGCAGGAATCTGGAGCTTTGAAGACTTCCAGGTTGTGTTCATCTTTGATGGTCTGGATGAGTGTCGACTTCCTCTGGACTTCCACAAAACTAAAATCATCACTGACCCTAGAAAGTCCACCTCAGTGGATGTGCTACTGACAAATCTCATCAGGGGAAAGCTGCTTCCTTCTGCTCGCCTCTGGATAACCACAAGACCTGCAGCAGCCAATCAGATTCTTTCCCAGTGTGTTCACAGGGTGACAGAGGTAAGAGGGTTCACTGACCCACAGAAGGAGGAGTACTTCAGAAAGAGATTCAAAGAAAAGGAGCAGACCAACAGGATTATCTCCCACATCAAGAAATCACGAAGCCTCCACATCATGTGCCACATCCCAGTCTTCTGCTGGATCACTGCTACAGTTCTGGAAGATGTGCTGAAAACTAGAGAGGGGGGACAGCTGCCCAAGACCCTGACTGAGATGTACATTCACTTCCTGGTGGTTCAGGCCAAAATGAAGAAGGTCAAGTATGATGAGGGAACTGAAACCGATCAGCACTGGAGTCCAGAGAGCAGGAAGATGATCGAGTGTCTGGGAAAACTGGCTTTTGATCAGCTGCAGAAAGGAAACCTGATCTTCTATGAATCAGACCTGACAGATTTTGAAGTAATTATCAAGGATGCCTCAGTGTACTCAGGAGTGTTCACACAGATCTTTAAAGAGGAGAGAGGACTGTACCAGAACAAGGTGTTCTGCTTCATCCATCTGAGTATTCAGGAGTTTATGGCTGCTCTTCATGTCCATCTGACCTTCATCAACTCTGAAGTCAACCTGCTGGAGAAACGGCAAAAAAAAGATCAGTATTCTTTAAAACATCTCCACCAGAGTGCCGTGGACAAGGCCTTAGAGAGTTCAAATGGTCATCTGGACTTGTTCCTCCGCTTCCTCCTTGGGCTTTCACTGCAGTCTAATCAGACTCTCCTAAAAGGTCTACTGACACAGACAGGAAGTAGTTCAAATACTGATGTGGAAACAGTCCAGTACATCAAGAAGAAGATCAGTGATAATCAGTCTGCAGAGAAAAGCATCAATCTGTTTCACTGTCTGAATGAACTGAATGATCGTTCTCTAGTGGAGGAGATCCAACAGTCTCTGACTTCGGGAAGTCTCTCTACAGATAAACTGTCTCCTGCTCAGTGGTCAGCTCTGGTCTTCATCTTATTGTCATCAAAGGAAGATCTTGATTCATTTGAACTGAAGAAATACTCTGCTTCTGAGGATGCTCTTCTGAGGCTTCTGCCAGTGGTCAAAGCCTCCAAGAAAGCTCTGTAAGTCGATTTATGAACCATTATAAATGTTTTTACATTCTTGATTGTTATCTTCATTAATAATTCTTTCTCTCAGGCTGAGCTGTTGTAACTTGTCGTGGAGAAGCTGCAAAGCTCTTTCATCAGTTCTCAGCTCCGAGTCTTCTAGTTTGAGAGAGCTGGACCTGAGTAACAATGACCTGCAAGATTCTGGCGTGAAGCTGCTGTCTGGTGGACTAAAAAGTGTACACTGTAAACTTGAAACTCTAAGGTAGTATTTAGTATTTATTTATTTATTGTTATTGTCAAGAACAATGAAATTGCGTTTGGGGCTTCCATACAACCCAAAAAAAAAAAAAAGAAGAAAATAATAAATACCCCTTAAAACCCAAGTGTACATATTTAACCCAGTGTGACTCCAATGCAATAAGACAATCCTTAGCAATAATGTTCGTAGAAATTCAGACAAAGACCTGAGAAACATGACAAAATACAACAATGCAACCCATTCAATATTATTGTACTGTGAGATATGATATCAGATATGATAGTTATCTATTTAAGAAAGAGGGGGGGGGGGCAGGAGGGGGAAGAGAATAAAGATATGATGCACCAATGCAGACCAGTTCATTGCTATTAAGAAGTTGGATATGGTTATTGTCCGTGAGAGGGGGGCAGAGAGTTCAGGAGCCTCACAGCCTGTGGATACAGGCTGTTGGCCAGTCTGGATGTTCTGGCCTGTATAGACCTGTACCTTCTCCCTGAGGGCAGCAGATGGAAAAGGTGGCGCGCAGGGTGATGTTGGTCCCGCAGGATACTGTGCACCCTCCTCAGACAGCGAGTGGGGAAGATATTACTGATCTCTGGCAGACTTGTTCCAATAATTCTGCCAGCTTCTTTCACCACCCGCTGGAGTGCTTGCTGATCGGCCTTGGTGCAGCTGGGGAACCACACTAGAAATCCATACGTCAGAACGCTGCTGATGGCACAGTTGTAGAAGTTCAACATCAGAGATCTGGGAATGTGTGCGCTCCGCAGTCTCCTCAGGTAGTAGAGGCGCTGTTGGGCCTTCCGTACAACTGAGGTGATATGGTTACCCCAGGACAGGTCCTCGGTCACAGTTACCCCCAAGAATTTAAAACTGCTCACCCTCTCCACCGCCTCACTGCCAATGAAGAGAGGCAGATGGTTGTTATGACCCCTCTTCCGGAAATCTACAATGATCTCCTTGGTCTTTTTGGTGTTTAAGACCAAGTTATTGTCGTGGCACCATGACTCTAGTTGTTGCACCTCTGTCCTATAGTTTGTCTCATCATTGTTGGATATAAGTCCGAGCACTGTGGTGTCATCTGCAAACTTAACAATGAGATTGGACGCGCAGGAGGAAATACAGTCATGGGTGAAGAGAGTGTATAGCAGAGGGCTCAGAACACACCCCTGAGGGGCACCGGTGTTGACCACAAGGGTGGAAGAGGTGTTCTTACCCACTCTGACACTCTGTCTACGGTTAGTGAGGAAGTCCACAATCCAGTTGCACAGAGAGGAGTTAAGTCCCAGTTGGTGGAGTTTGGGACGGAGTTTGTATGGCCGGATGGTATTAAAAGCCGAGCTGTAGTCTACAAAGAGGAGCCGTGCATAGGTGTTCCTGTGTTCCAAGTGCTTCAGTAATGTGTGCAGCACTGTGGCGATCGCATCCTCGGTTGACCGGTTCTCCCTGTATGCAAACTGGTGCGAGTCCAGGGATGGTGGAAAAGCAGCTCTGATGTGTTTAATGACCAGTCTCTCCAGGCATTTGGCGGGAATGGGGGTGAGTGCCACAGGTCTGAAATCGTTCAGACATGTGACATTTGACTGTTTTGGGATGGGAACGATGGTTGCTGCTTTGAAACAGGATGGTACCAGTGAACAGGACAGCGAGGTGTTATGATTCAGTGTGTGTGTGTGTGTGTGTGTGTGTGTGTGTGTGTGTGTGTGTGAGAGAGAGAGAGAGAGGGAGAGAGAGAGAGAGAGATTTACGTGTTATTTTAAATTGCAGAATCAGAATCAGAATCAGAAAGGGGTTTATTGCCAAATGTTGAGCAGGTTTACAACATTAGGAAATTGCTGCGGTGCTTCAGTGCAAACATAGTGTCATAAATAGCACTTAAATAGACATGAAAAAATAAAAGTAGAATAAGAATTAAAGTGCTACGTAGAAAGATATGTGCATGAGATATACATGAGCTATATACATGAGAATAAGAATTAAGAGTGCTACGTAGAAAGATATGCGTGCAGGTGGTGATCAGTGCCAAACATGGAATGATGCAGTGACACAGCGTAGGGTCATGTGTTAGTGGCGGGGACAGTCATACGGTTATTGTTCATGTGTCCAACAGCAGAGGGGAAGAAACTGTTCTTATGGCGAGAGGTTCTGGTGCGGATGGACCGGAGCCTCCTGCCTGAGGGGAGCAGGTCAAACAGACTGTGTCCAGGGTGAGAAGGGTCAGCTGAGATCCGAGTTGCACGCCGCAATGTCCTGGAGGTGTACAGGTCCTGCAGAGATGGGAGTCTGCAGCCAATCACCTTCTCAGCAGAGCGCACAACACGCTGCAGTCTCTGTTTGTCCCTGATAGTGGCTCCAGCGTACCACACGGTGATGGAGGAGGTGAGGATGGACTCGATGATTGCAGTGTAGAACTGCATCATCGTCCGTGTTGGCAGGTTGAATTTCTTCAGCTGCCTCAGGAAGTACATCCTCTGCTGGGCCTTCTTGATGACGGAGGTGATGGTGGGCTCCCACTTCAGGTCCTGGGTGATGGTGGTACCCAGGAAGCAGAATGAGTCCACAGAGGTGATGGGGGTGTCAGTCAGGATGATGGGGGGGAGTGGGGCTGTGTGCTTCCTGAAGTCCACAATAATCTCCACTGTCTTCTGGGCATTCAGCACCAGGTTGTTGTGGCTGCACCAGGACACCAGACGTTCAACCTCCCTCCTGTAGGCAGACTCATCCCCGTCCGAGATGAGCCCAATAACGGTGGTGTCATCTGCAAACTTGATTAGCTTGACAGACTGGTGGGTGGAGGTGCAGCAGTTGGTGTACAGGGAGAAGAGCAGAGGAGAAAGAACACAGCCCTGAGGGGAGCCGGTGCTGATGGTCCGGGAGTCCGAGACATTCTTTCTCAGCCTCACATGCTGCTTCCTGTCCGTCAGGAAGTCAGTGATCCACCGACAGATGGGATCAGGCACATTCATCTGGGAAAGCTTGCCTCGGAGATGGTCTGGAAGGATGGTGTTGAAGGCAGAGCTGAAGTCCACAAACAGGATCCTGGCGTAGGTTCCTGGGGAGTCCAGATGCTGCAGGATGAAGTGTAGGGCCATGTTGATGGCGTCGTCTACAGACCTGTTGGCTCTATATGCAAACTGCAGGGGGTCCAGGAGGGGGGCCGTGAGGGTCTTGAGATGGGAGAGAACTAGGCGCTCAAATGACTTCATGACCACAGATGTCAGAGCCACGGGTCTGTAGTCATTTAGTCCAGTGATCCTAGGTTTCTTGGGGACAGGGATTATGGTGGAGGACTTGAAGCAGGCAGGCACATGACATGCCTGCAGTGAGGAGTTGAAAATGCCAGAAAACACTGGGGCCAGCTTGTTTGCACAGTGTCTGAGGGTGGCAGGAGACACGCCGTCTGGGCCGGGAGCTTTCCGAGCATTCAAATTCTTAAACTGCTTCCTCACATCTGCTTCATGAATATGAAGAGTTGTGGTGGGAGGAGGTGGTGTGAAATCCTCTTTTGTGTGGGGTGAGGAGGGGGGTGTTGTAGGTGAACAGTTTGAAGGTGGTGATGGCTCTATGGAGGGGGGAGAGGTGGGGGAATTTGTGTCCAAAGTGCCTCTATTGTTGGGGCCGTTGGAGGTGTGAAGGCTGCCCGATGGCTCGTCAAAACGGCAGTAAAAGTCGTTAAGGGTGTTGGCTAAGAGCAAGTCATCAGTGGAGTGGGGGTTTTTAGGCTTGTAGTTTGTGATATTCCTAAAACCTTTCCACACAGAGGCCGAATCATTCTCTGAGATCTGCTGCTGCATCTTCTCAGAGTGCTGATGTTTAGCAATGTCCACTTCTTTAGTGAACCTGTACTTGGCCTCTCTGTAGCAGTCCCTGTCTCCGCTTCTGAACGCCTTTCTCTTTTCCAGCCACAGCTTTTTGAGTTTAGGAGTAAACCAGGGTTTGTCATTGTTATAACTCACCCTGGTGCGTGATGGCACAATGCTGTCCTCACAGAAGTGGATATAGGAGGTGACAGTGTCCGTAAACTCGTCCAAGCTGTTAGAAGCAGCCTTCAATGTGTCCCAGTCTGTGGTCTCCAAACACGTGCGAAGCTCCTCCACAGCCTCGTTGCTCCACAGTTTTTTAGTCCTCACGACAGGTTTGGAGAGCTTCAGCCTCTGTCTGTACGCGGGGATTAGGTGGATCATGACGTGGTCAGAAAGTCCGAGTGAAGCGCGGGGCACCGCGCGATAGGCCCCGCTGATCGTGCTGTAGCAGTGGTCTAATGTCCTCTCCTCTCTGGTCGGGCATTTAATATACTGCTTATATTTCGGAAGCTCATGGCTCAGATTGGCTTTGTTAAAGTCCCCAAGAGCAAGTATTGCAGTATTATTATTTATGCATGCTCATCCTGGACTTTTTTCTTCTTTCAAAACTTTAGTCTCTCGGGTTGTCTGATCACAAAAGATGGAGGTGAATCTTTGGTCTTGGCTTTGAGGTCTAACCCCTCCCATCTGAGAAATCTTGATTTGAGCTACAATCATCCAGGAGACTCTCATGTGGAGGAGCTTTCTAAGGGAGTGAAGAATACTCAGTGGAGACTGGACAATCTAAGGTATGAACAAGAGTTCACATGGCGTTGGTTTATCTAACTTGGGTTTTTTTTTTAGCCTTTTTGCTTTTTCCTTTTTTCTGTTTATGGGAAAGATATAAAGTGATTCTATGTAAAGAAATGTGCAGACCCCAGAGGAGTCATGGAACAAGTCCTGACTGTTGTTTGTGCTTATATACCGAACAACAGTGTGGGTGCTAGAGGATGCCCTATCAGGGAACTCTATGGTCCTATTGGTGCACTGGTAATGTCTGAGGCCCTGGTCTGCAAAACCTTAAATTCTCACCTTTGACAGAGCTTTGAAAGCCTTCCGTAAGATAAACAGGGGATACTAAGTCCAAAAGGACGATGTCATAGAACTCCTTGGCTGAGGAGTCTGTATAAAGCTGTGGCCTCATGGTGGTTGGCATGTGTCATAATATTAATTTCAAAATCAGATGGTGGACACTAAAAGTGACCAGAGCCATCAAACTGGAAAAAGTCCTTAGTTAGCCTGCTGGACTCCTGAGACAACTTACAGGTACTGCAGCCCAAGAAGACTGTATTCTTACAGTAGCTGTGCAAAAACTCACCTTTAGACTGAGATTCTTCTCAAGCATTTCTGGCAAACCTTCAGTCAACTTCTAGTTACTCGAAGTTACTAGTAACTTTGAGTAAGTAGAAGTTACCTAAAGCGGCAGTGCCCAGATTACTTACGTAGACAGCTACTTCGGTGCAACTGATATAAAGTGCGGTAAGCTGAAGGCAGCTTCAACCATCTGTTTGTTGAAAAATAGTAATGCGACCGCACTGCATTTTCTTGTTAGTAACGGTAACGGTCTTGTAACGATAAAAATAGTAATTAGTTAGATTTCTCATTACTGAAAAAAGTAACGCTGTTACTTATAATGCTGTTATTCTCATCATTGGTTGTTTCTGACTTCAGTTGAGGATATAGTCAGCCAGTGAATCCAATACCTTAGGCACCTCCTCAATTCTTCCAATATCCATCCTTAGAGAAAGCAGTGTCTAGGAATTAAAGGGGACAACTTAGGCATCACTAGGCTGAGTTCACTAATGGTCTTAAATAAGTCCTTGGTGGCAGGGAATTTTTGGTGGATGAGATTTCCCCTTAAGTTTCTTAAGGTTCTGGATGTGGTGGGGCTGTCATGGTTGACACGTCTCTGTAATGTTGTTTGTCTGGGGTAGATCATCGGGGTTGGCAGGGTCAGGTGATGGTTCCTGTCTTTAAGAAGGGGAACTGAAAGCAGTGTTCCAATTATAGAGGTATCCCACTACTCAGCCTCACTAAGAAGGTCTGTCCGAGAGTACTGGAGAGGAGACTCTGTTCTGCTCTGTTTTGAAGACACAGCAGGGCATGAAAGCAAAGGTATCAATTTACCGGCCAATCTGTGTTTGCATCCACCCCTATGGCTACCAGATCCAGGTCGCGACTGAAAGAATGAGACTGCAGATACTAACGGTGGACATGAGTTTCCTCCAAGGTGTGGCTGGGCTCTTCTTTAGCTTGTTAGCTTCTTTAGCTTTCAGTTCTGAATGGGACTGACAAACACACACAGGTTTTTAAGAATACACTTTTACCCTTTTTTAGCTTCATGAAAGCATGACCCATAGCAGTCTCATGACCCTGCAGCTTCACAAGTACTCTGTTTAATCTGCACTGGTCATTCCACTTTATTGTCATTGATATTTATATTTAAAAGTGCAATACTGTAATTTTCTGCTGCTCATTCCTGTGCAATATCCCATCTGCCCTCCCGTCATATTTCTTTTCAAGATTTTCTTATTTAATCACTAGTGTACATATATTTATATTTATAGATACATATATATTTAGTCATCTTTTCTCTTTTACCATGTGTCTCTAATATTTTGCTCCTTACTATTTTTCTATTTTCTTTATTATTTTATTTTATTTTATTTTCTCCTACTGTATCATGGTGCTGAGTGACTGCTGCTCGTCATACACATTTCATTGCAATGTTGACCCTGTGCTAACTTGCATATGACAAATAAAACTGAAACTGAAACTGCTGAGAAGAGAATATATTTAAAACTGGCTGTGTTTCAGCATGTTTCTATATCAATCAGGAATTGGTGCTTCATGTTGAATAGCAGTATGTACACATTATAGATAAAACTCATTATGTTTTTCTCCCTCCAGAGTGGACCATTGTGGAGAGCAGTGGCTAAAACCTGGACTACTGAAGTGTAAGTCTCAGAAATGATAACTAAATGTTTATGTCAAACCTTCAAAACTACAGCTTCACAGTGGCTACAGGCATCTTTTATATACAGTCCTGTATATATTCATTCAGAAAGTATCATCATTAAACTTTCTATGACTGAGCAACATATCAGCAAGTAAAGAAAGAATAAAGCATCAAATATGTCAGATTATCAACTGCAGCTCCATCTTTTTCTTACCAGATTCATGTGAACTCACAGTGGACACCAACACAGTGAACAGAAACCTCAGACTATCTGACAGCAACAGGAAGGTGACACGTGTGAAACAGGACCATCCATATCCTGATCATCCAGACAGATTTGACTGCTGGCCTCAGCTGCTGTGTAGAAATGGTCTGACTGGCCGCTGTTACTGGGAGTTGGAGTGGGAAGGAGAAGTTTATATAGCAGTGAGTTACAGAAGAATCCAAAGGAAAAAAAAGAGTGATGAGTGTTGGTTTGGAGGAAATGATCAGTCCTGGAGTCTGAGCTGCTCTGATGGTGGTTACTCTGTGTGGCACAATAACAGAGAAACATTCATCTCCTCCCACTCCTCTTCATCCTCGGTCTCTGACAGAGTAGCAGTGTATGTGGACTGTCCTGCTGGCACTCTGTCCTTCTACAGAGTCTCCTCTGACACTCTGATCCACCTCCACACCTTTAACATCACATTGACTGAATCTCTGTATGTTGGGTTTGGATTTGGGTTCTGGTCATCTGAATCTTTACTTTCTCTGTGTTCTTAGTGTACCTTTAATCTCATCACTGAGACAGGACACACACCACTTGTAGGTTTTTTACTGTCCATGTTTACAAGGGGACATCTTTTCAGAAATGTAACCAAGTGGATTTAGAGCCTAAAGCTGACCAGCGAGTGAAGTAAAAGTGGTGAAAAGTGAAACATGTTAGAAAGAGAAGATGGCCTTAACAGGGTGTGAACTTGTAAAGTAAAAACATGATGCATTTAAGGTTATCCTATTTGGTTTTTATTTAAGAAGAGAATTTGTTCCACTGTGCGATGGCCGAGTCTCTTTGTTTGCTTGGAGATAATTTCTCCTGCTTAGAGAAAATCCTCTCACATGAAACAGAAAAGGTTGCATTGCATAGAAACTGCAATGCAAGTTGGTGGGGATGCAGGTATATGATCTTCCTGGGTCCCACAAACTATCACCGAAAAAGAGTAAACAAAGTAAATTGCTGCACATTTTGTAGAATAACATTTTAAGATTATTTTAACAATGAAATTCTTTAATGATATGTATATTATGAAAAGCAGATGTTTTGTTAAGACATTTTAAGTTTTTCAAATTTCAGATAAAATAAATACACCCAAAACAAAGGCAAGCAACAAGAACAGAAAGCTGGCAAACCCACCTGATTGACCAAAATCAACTCAAATTACTCCCACATGACAAAACCTCCTCTCTTCCTCGCTGGCTCCATATCACTCATTAGAATGATCAGTGGTTTGCTATTTCTCACCATCAAAACACTCCACAAGTCCTGCGAATGACTAATCACTTTCCTATAAACCACTGACTCAGATACTGAAGCAGTTAAATGAAGCTTCAGACGTCATTGATCATGTGACTCTGGCCAAAAGAATCAAGTCTCGACACAGTGCTTCTGAAGCAGTGTGTTGGTTTCTTTTGACACACCTGCCAGAGTGTCGGCTTCAAGCGGGCCATCACTGCTGTGAACTGTAGCGCCCAGGCTGATAAACCAGAGATTAGGCAACAAAGGGACCTTTGTTTTGTTTTCTGGAGCAATTATGTGTTAATTACACCCACACAGGCTCAACCCATCTTCTGGAATGATGATTGCAGTCTTGAAGCTGATCATCGTGCACACCCACATGGATTCATCTTCTTTGATCCACTGAATCAAAGTGGAGGCTCTGCTCTTTATGATGAGTCACGGTATCTGACCTACTATAACTACTTTGGCTCTTTTCATTACCCACAAGGTCATTTAACTCAGGGTGAACATACTCAGAGCTCACAGAGCTAACTCTGATCAGAGGGGCGTACATCGATTTTGGTGATGTAGAAAATGCACTAATGTTTTTATTAGTGCTGTCAGCGTTAATCAACGCGCTAACGTGTTGACGCCGGTCAGCCCCATGAATGGGACGATCCGCGGTAACTTGTTAACAGAGATTTGCCACATTAATGCAGTTATGGCGTTAACGTCGTTAACAAGATTAATGCTGTTTTTATGCTTGATTACGCTAGTTTTTATGCTTGCCTCTAACACCACTAAGTCTGTTTTACACAGATGGATTCATTGGGAACTGAATAGATAAGAAAATTGATCATGGTCAATTTCCTGTGGGTATACAGTGACTAACCAATTTTAAATACATCAAGTTTATTATTTCAGAACTCTAATGTTGCTGTAATGTTAGAAATAAACAGCACCACCGATCTTGAGTACCGATTCCTCTGATCATGTATCTGGTCCTTTTTTTTTCATCCTGTCTGTCAGCTTTTGCATGGGAAAGGTGGAGAAAATATAATAAAATACAAATAGAAATGCACAATGTATTGACAACTGCTGCACCTGTAAGAAAAACAAAGAAACATACTCAGATTGTGTAAAACCTGCCTTCTGGACAAGGCCCAGAAGAATTCTAAGTTCCACTGTAAGCTTGTCTTACTGTCTGTTAATGTTCCACAAGAGCAGGTTCAAAGTTCAGTGGCATGTGGTTATTGTATGACCTTAAATAATAAAAACTGTGGAGAACTGAATGTGGAGATTAGATTGAATCTGCAGACCAGCAAGCTCCTGTTTAGCCTTGCTTTTAGTTGCTTTACATTAGAAGTGGTTGATTAAGATTAATTTCACACAGATTATTTCTTCCATCAAACAGTAACGCAAACTGCTTCCTGCCTCTTCACTGTCAGCAGGTATGTCCAAAAAGCTTCCAAGTCTTTGTAGGATTTTGTTGTATGTTGCTGCAGAAGTGTGTTCATGGGCATTTTTGTCTGTTCATGCATTTTCATTCATGTGACCATCTCAGGATGCTCTCTGTTAGAAAATCGTTATGCTAATGGAAGTTCAGGCTGGTCTGCAAGAACTGATATTCAGATGACTAAATTACCTTTTCACTGGTTTATGTTGGGCTATCACAACCCATCAGTCTATTTCATTTGTTTTAAAAAGCTTTCAGTTCAAACTGTCTTCTACAACACGTCCAAATGTCAACCCTTATGATTATTTTTGGAAAACGTTTTTTTCAGAGTGGGGACCTTCACATTACAACCACCTCTGTGATGGAGAGATATTTTGTTTCCAGCCATTAGTTTCATTAATTGGTCTTGAGTACTGGGGGGACTTATCAAAAGGGTTATTGGCAGTATTATGATCAACCTCACTCCAGATTTAAAAAAACATGAGACTTGTTACTTGGTTTTTTTTCTGTTTCTATCATTTACATAATCCTTAATAAGTCAAATTTGACCTTGACACAACAGGAAGCTTCAGTAACCAGATGGCATGTAGAAATTTGAAACAAACAAACAACACAACTTTTTACCTATAAATAAATGTCCTTTGATGTAATGACATTTACAGTTTTTACAACAAACAGAATGCTATCACACCAATCAGCAGCTGTAATTCATATCATACAAAATCAAAGTTCAAGGTTTTATTTTTCTGAGGTATAAAAATCACAAAAAGGTTCCTGATAACCTTATTGCTCAATGTGATTAAAACCCCACCGCCAAGATAAAACAACATGAAAGGAAATCAAATAAAACAGTTATTAGATGCACTAATTTTGATTTTACAAACACGATCAAACACGTGGTATTTTCTGTAAAGTGTTTCTTATCTTTGTTTGTTTTATGTTACGGTATCAAGATATACTGGTATTATGTTAACAAAGACCAGTTTACATTTTGAATATCAAAACGAATCCAAACTTTTTGTAATTGTTTGACAGCAGTCAGAACAAATGTGTCCTGTGATGTTGTGTGAAGGTTTGGGATCTGCTATGGATCAGTGCGGGGAACATGAGAGTCGAACCAAACTGCAGAGGTGAGATGACCAACCGCCCATGACACATCATCTTATCTCTAGTTAAGCACTCAAGTTAAATTATTATATATAATAGGAAGATCAAACACCACAAACGGGACTCGCCTGTACCCAGTTGTGTCTCCATGGAGAGCGATTGGTCCAAGGGCGAACATGTTAACTTCAAAGATGGACATCACCCTGCTGATCCAAGGTAAGAAGTCAAAGGAACTAAAACAGATTTGTTAGACAAAATGATTTCTTAACAATGTTGAAAGAAATATTGATTATTATTTATTTAATTATCTTAATATTTAGAAAAAAGTTTAGAAGAGCAAAAATTCAAAAGCGTTCAGAGTTTTCTTCATGTGATCACTGTTTCAGGTTATTAATGAGTTCTTATTCAGGATAAACGAGTCCTTGTGTTTGCAGGAGGAGCCTGCAGCAGAGACCACACTCGCCTGTATCCAGCAGCGTGTCCATGCAGAGTGAGTGGTCCAAGGGTCCACATGTCGACTTTAAACATGAACAGAGGTCTGACCTTGGGTAAGGACTGCAAACTGAAGGTGCAGCTTTTTACAGTTTCAGAGGGGCAGAAAATGGATGGATGGATGGCTGTTTTAGCACTGCATTTAGCAATACCATTTTCATCCACTTTATTTAACACGGTTTAAATTCTTTATAGCACGCTCCAACCATTTCATGGCTTTATGTTTTTTTAGCAGGAGGATTTACTTACTCATTCTAACTGTCATGTACTAAGACAAGTCACATAGGATGGTGTCTAACATAAATGCGTTCCTATATTTAAAGGAAGATCCTACAGCAGAGACCACACTCTTCTGTATTCAGCAGTGTGTCCATGAAGAGCGATCGGTCCAAGGGTCCACATGTCGACTTTAAACATGAACAGAGCCCTGATGATGCAAGGTAAGAGCGCAACAGGGTCGATTCAGGACTTATCTGAAACAGACATTACACATATTTTAGAATCAGGTTTTTATCAACATATAGATCAGGATGAATGTATTGATCAGTAAGAAGACTGAATAGGTTATGTTTTATTATTGCATTTGCAAATGCCAACTTGTTCCCACCACTTATAACATGTCCAGTCCCATTCGATTCTTTATACTTGCTGCAACTATCACAGCACTTTGTGTCTTTTGCCACTGGGTTCACCCAGTGTGCTTGCTAACTGAAATCTCTCCCCCTGTGATTGTAGGAAGGTCAGACAACAGCAGCGCTCTCCTGTATCTAGCAGTGTGTCCATGCAGAGCGAGCGGTCCAAGGGTCCACATGTTGACTTTAAACATGAACAGAAGTCTGACCAAGGGTAAGGACTCAAAGGTGCATGAGTTATCTGATACAGAGTACTGCACATATTTTAACTATCAATTTTATATCCTAATAAATCTATCAGACCATAAAGCGCCCCGGATTATAAGACGCACTGTCGATGAACAGGTCTGTTTTCATACATAATGCACACTGGATTATAAGACGCAATAAGGGAAACAAAACAGTCCAGTCAGAGTTGAGTAAGCCAGACTTTACTCAACTCATTCTTCTTGCTTTCTCCACTTCTGTACCCTTGATTCATTAATGTTGAATTCTCTCGCAGCTGCTCTATTCCCATGTTGTTGCAGTATATTAATGACTAACCTTGTATTGTGGATGGATTCTCTTAGTTGTTCTCCTCACTGAAGTTTGGTCCGTTTACACCGTCCTACGATGCGTTTGCATTTGCCCCTAACCATCGGGAATGCTCGCGTTAACTTTTATTGAGTAGAAAAAAGTTAGCATTCTTCCTTCAGCTTCACTGTTTAAGTTATGCTAACATAGCTGTGTCGCTAGCAATCACGTAGCACATCATTATATACTATACCGGCTAGTCCAACTTCAGTAACCCTACAAAAGTCACTGCTGTTTAGTTTTCTGTCTTCATTTCTGTCTGAAGTGATAGGAGAGCTGTGTGTTTAATTTTTTTTCAGAAATCTGTCAGTCAGAACATGCTATATCATGTTTAGGTGGAAACTAGCAAGCTAAGTTCCTGTTAACTTCTAACTCCGTTAAATTTAATAAATTCTGTTTTCATGGATGTCTGGATGTTAAACTTTATTGTTACACCTTTTAAAGCAGCAAATTTTGTTAAAGATGAAAGAATTTAGAGAGTTAGTTTTTAACTCTCAGTGATGGCGCAGTGTGCTTTTGACTTTGGAACCTGAAGCAGAGTTTGGACACAGATTACTGCGCAAGGCTCCTGACTACAGTAGCCGTAATGCTCCGATAATCGGAGCATCGACAAGCGGTGTGGCTTCGTAGCTTACCAAAGTTTCAAGGTCAGAAAGCACAACCAGAATTCATACATAAGGGGCACCAGATTATAAGGCACACTATTGATTTTTGAGAAAATTAAAGGATTTTAAGTGCGCCTTATAGTCCAAAAAATATGGAACAATACGGTATATTAAGTTTTAGCATTGCATTTTAAACATGCTGGTCTAATCAAGGATTTTAACATGGCTTATTATTTTTATTCATTTATGATTATCTCTAGCATGGTGCTTTGTATTATTCGTATTTTATCACTGTGGTTCACACCATGTGCTGGGTAACTGAAATATCCTCCTGTGATTGTAGGAAGATCAGACAATGGCAGCAGCACTCTTCTGTATCCAGCAGTGTGTCCATGCAGAGTGAGCGGTCCAAGGGTCCACATGTTGACTTTAAACATGAACAGAGGCCTGATGATCTGGGGTAGGAGCTGAAAGTGTGCAGATGTATCTGAGAAAGTACCTTAATTTTTTTTAAGATTGGTGCAGCCATTACAGCAGGAGGATTAATATACTTGTACTAACTAATACTAATCTAGTTCATAAAGCATGTTATCTAACTGAAATATCTTTCTGTTTGTATCAGCATTATCTTTCTATTAGTCTAAAATCGAACGCATCGCTAATAAAGAGCTATGATGTAGATTTTTATTCTCACAGCTCTTTAGCAAAAGTAAAACTGCTCTCAACAAAATACAGCCGGCTTTATGTGGGATACTTTTCACTATCTATCAGACAAACAGTGAGGGGGTGGAAGGTTGGAGGAGTTATTTACGTTTTTACTGGACTGCACAGTCCTGTAAAAGCTTTATTTTGAACCTGTTATCCTTAAGCAACTCACATGATAACTAAAATAAACATAAATATTTTATGTGTCTCTCTAGAGTTCAGCATGCCCAGCAGAATCAAAAAGACCTCGACTCCATCTTCACTGTGTGTAAATGTTCACCCACTGCACTTATCGTCATCAGTGATAGGTATTCTGGTTGGAACAACCTTCAGGCTACATGCATTAATATTTCTGTTCCAGAAACTCGAGAAGAGCATCATCAGTTTTGTGAAGGATGAGCTGAAAAAATTTCAGAGGATTCTGAGCCCAGATGACTCAGTCGGATTGGAGAGTGAGAGAGAGGATGTTGAAGATGTGGAGGAGAGGAGGAGCAGCAGAGAATCATTTCTGAAAATCACACTTTACTTCTTGAGAAGAATGAAAGAGAAGGAGCTGGCCGACCATCTCCAGAGCAGTACGAGTATTTCAGTAATGTCGATGTGATGTCACTTACCTACTGCCTCGTACAGGGCATAGGCTTTGAACCTGTGGTGGTGACAATTCTGACATTTATCTTGGTGGTAAAGTTATCTCATGATCCTCATCTGCTGGGAAGGTCACTTGTTTCTGCTGTTATGTCAGCATCTGTTATAACATGTCCGTCAATAATGTCGCTAAGGCAAGGAAAGCGCTCATTCTCCTTGAAATGTTTAACCATCCAACCTGGAGAGCAGCACTACCCTTTTCTTCTGTGGATGCCTTAGGAAGCCTTAGTTTCCCAAAATGGTAAATGATCTTTTCTGTTGCCAGTGGAAGAGCAAGGAAGGTGATTCTTGGTGACTCCATGGGTCCTGGGAGTCAACTGGGTGCCTTACAGGTCCAATATTCTACTACTTACCTCACTATATACATATTTTTCAAGTTTCTGCCCCAAAGTGACAGAGTGACAGCGCAAAGTCGCCAATACACGATCGACACTCTGGTTTTTTAGATGCCTCTTTTTGTATTAACTTCACTTTCAAATCCAGCCACATTCTCAGCACAGTATTGGTATTTAAGATGGGTGATGGTATGTTTTGTCAGGCATTTTTGCTGTAATAAACGCCTTCTCTAACACCTCCAGCTCGACTGTGTTAGTGATTTTTAGTTACAGGCCTTAAAGTCATTATGTCAGTCTCACCCCGTTGTTGGGGGAAACAGCCAGAACAGTTCCCTGAATTAAATGATGCTCACCACTCACTCAGAAACACAGCCTCACAGTTTAACTGTGGCCGTCCCTTTGGCTAGTTATGTATCTACGAAGTGAAGGTGGAATGAACTCCCATTTTGAGATCGTGTCTCAAAATGCAGGCTTGAATGGTGTTAAACACACTAGAACAATATGTGTGCTACAAGGACAAGCTGCCTTTCAACCTGGTGCACGTACTTGTTTAAACACATTGTGTTTACGGGATTTTCAGTAGCTGCATATTTCTTAAGCTACTTGGTGTTGAGCTTTTTGTGTTTGTGAGATTTAACAGGTTTTAATTTCTCTTTGTTTTTTATTCAGGAACTCATAATACTGTGTGTCAATATAAGCTGAAGTCTAGCCTAAAGACAAAATTCGAGTGTGTGTTTGAGGGGATCGCTAAAGCAGGAAACCCAACCCTTCTGAATCAGATCTACACAGAGCTCTACGTCACAGAGGGAGGGACTGCAGAGGCCAGTGATGAACATGAGATCAGACAGATTGAAACAGCATCCAGGAAACCAGACAGACCAGAAGCAACAATCAGACAAGAAGACATCTTTAAAGCCTCACCTGTTAAAGACAAGCCAATCAGAACAGTGCTGACAAAGGGAGTGGCTGGCATTGGGAAAACAGTCCTAACACAGAAGTTCACTCTGGACTGGGCTGAAGACAAAGCCAACCAGGACATCCAGTTCATGTTTCCATTCACTTTCAGAGAGCTGAATGTGCTGAAAGAGAAAAAGTTCACCTTGGTGGAACTTGTTCATCACTTCTTTACTGAAACCAAAGAAGCAGGAATCTGGAGCTTTGAAGACTTCCAGGTTGTGTTCATCTTTGATGGTCTGGATGAGTGTCGACTTCCTCTGGACTTCCACAAAACTAAAATCATCACTGACCCTAGAAAGTCCACCTCAGTGGATGTGCTACTGACAAATCTCATCAGGGGAAAGCTGCTTCCTTCTGCTCGCCTCTGGATAACCACAAGACCTGCAGCAGCCAATCAGATTCTTTCCCAGTGTGTTCACAGGGTGACAGAGGTAAGAGGGTTCACTGACCCACAGAAGGAGGAGTACTTCAGAAAGAGATTCAAAGAAAAGGAGCAGGCCAACAGGATTATCTCCCACATCAAGAAATCACGAAGCCTCCACATCATGTGCCACATCCCAGTCTTCTGCTGGATCACTGCTACAGTTCTGGAAGATGTGCTGAAAACCAGAGAGGGAGGACAGCTGCCCAAGACCCTGACTGAGATGTACATTCACTTCCTGGTGGTTCAGGCCAAAATGAAGAAGGTCAAGTATGACGAGGGAACTGAAACAGATCAGCACTGGAGTCCAGAGAGCAGGAAGATGATCGAGTGTCTGGGAAAACTGGCTTTTGATCAGCTGCAGAAAGGAAACCTGATCTTCTATGAATCAGACCTGACAGAGTGTGGCATTGACATCAGGGCAGCCTCAGTGTACTCAGGAGTGTTCACACAGATCTTTAAAGAGGAGAGAGGACTGTACCAGAACAAGGTGTTCTGCTTTATCCATCTGAGTGTTCAGGAGTTTCTGGCTGCTCTTCATGTCCATCTTATATTTAGCAACTCTGGGGTCAACATGCTGGAAGATCAAATTGCTTCTAAGAAGCCTAAGGTCTTTAAAAACAAATGTAGTCTAAAACTCCTTCATCAGATTGCTGTGGACAAGGCCTTACAGAGTCCAAATGGACACCTGGACTTGTTCCTCCGCTTCCTCCTTGGGCTATCACTGCTGAACAGTCAGAATCTCTTAAGAGGACTCCAGAAAACAGTAGGTTCAGAGTGCAATCAGAAAACAGCCAAGTATATAAAGAAAAAGATCAGCGAAAATGAGGCTACTGAGCAAAACATCAATCTGTTCCACTGTCTGAATGAACTGAATGATTGTTCTCTAGTGGAGGAGATTCAACAGTTCCTGAGTTCAGGAAGTCTCTCTACAGATAAATTGTCTTCTGCTCAGTGGTCAGCTCTGGTCTTCATCTTACTGTCATCAGATGAAGATCTGGACATATTTGACTTGAAGAAATACTCTGCTTCAGAAGAAGCTCTTCTAAGGCTACTCCCAGTGGTCAAAGCCTCCAACAGAGCTCTGTAAGTGGATGAATCAGAATCAGAATACTTTATTGATCCCTGGGGGAAATTATTTTTTTGTTACAGTGCTCCATTATAAACCAACATAAACCAACATTAAGACAAGACAGACAATACGCTAACTAAGAACTAACTAAGAATAGCATAGTACTATATATATATATATATATATATATATATATATATATATATATATATATATATATATATATATATACTCATTAATAAATTAATACTCATTAATAAATAGCTGGAAAAGAAACGTGTAGTTGTAGCAGTAACCAGTGTGTTAAGTTAAGTGGATGCATTGACATGATATATATAATATAATAATATAACTGAACACATTAAACATTTGTAATTACTATTTCCTGCTTAGGCTAGGTGGTTGTCACCTGTCAGGGGGAACCTGGAAAGATCTTTCCTCAATTCTCCAATTTTCTAGTCTGAAAGAGCTGGACCTGAGTAACAATGACCTGCAAGATTCAGGAATGCTGCAGCTATCTGTGGGACTGAAGAGTGCACACTGTAAACTGGAGATTCTCAGGTTAGGAATCCATTGCAAAGTATTACACTTCAAATTTGGCAACAGTAATGTTTAAATTGTCAAATTAATTTCTATTAAATAGAATTGGGACATAATTTCTTAATTAATTTAGGGTGGTGGCATTTTTGTGTTTTTGTATTAACATTTGCAGTGATCTAGATTTGTCCAACCAGAAAGCTAATTCAGTAACACCGAATATGAAGTGTGTTTAAAACACATCTCCAACCTTAACTCTAAAGGATGGCTGTGTGCAAACTGTCGTGGAGAAGCAGTGAAGCCCTGTCCACAGTTCTCTGCTCTGAGTCCTGTAGCCTGAGAGAGCTGGATCTGAGTAACAATGACTTGCAGGATTCTGGCGTAAGAGGGTTGTTAGCTGGACTGGAGAGCCCACACTGTAAACTTGAAACTCTTAGGTAAGAAATCAGATGTTTACTTCTCTTTTTCTAAAGACTGTGTCCTGCAGATTCTTTTGTATATCCCGACCAATGTCTTAAACTTACCTATAACACTGTTTTAAATACAATTTCTTTTAATAATTTCAGCCTCTCAGGTTGTCTAATCAGATATGACGGCTGTGCTTCTCTGGCTGCAGCTCTGAGATCTAACCCCTCCCATCTTAGAAAGCTAGACCTAAGTTACAATCATCCAGGAGATTCAGGAGTGGGACTGCTGTCCACTGGACTGAAAAATCCACTCTGGAGACTGGACATTCTGAAGTATGATTCATGAAGACACCGATGATTTTTGTAAAAAACTATAATAATTAAAAAAAAATACTTGCCATGGAGGCTCTTTGCCTTAAATACAAGCATGCATTTAAGCCATTGTGAAACTTGACAACATGTATTAAGTCTAATTTACACTATTTAGCCCTTCTCTACAATACTGTTATAGATTTAACACTGTCAGTGAAGCTGGGAAAAAAGTTAGCATTTTCAGTTTCAGTTTTGAGAGCATGTGTGGTTGATTGGTTGGTGGCTGCTAATAGTCCTACATTAGCTTATATTTTAGAGCATGTCTTCCACTTTTCATAATGAAAGACAACATATCAGTTAACTGGGTTGTTTTTTTCCCCAGGGTGGAAAACTGTGGAGAGCAAAGGTTAAAACCCGGTCTGAGAAAATGTAAGCATGTACTTTGTTAATAGGAATTTATGATATTTTGAAACCTTGTATTTGAATATTCTTTATGTCCTTTATTTTAAAGCTGTGTCTTCTTTCTTCTGGCAGACGCCTGTGAACTTACACTGGACAGAAACACAGCACACAGAAAGCTGAAACTTTCTGAAAACGACAGAAAAGTAATGCTGGTAGGAGAGAAGGAGCAGACTTATCCCAATCACCCAGACAGATTTGACCGTAGGGAGCAGCTCTTGTGCAGTAATCGTCTGACTGGTCGCTGTTACTGGGAGGTGGAGTGGAGAGGAGAAGTTGACATAGCCGTAAGTTACAGAGGAATAAAACGGAAAGGAAACAGTGAAGACTGCAAGTTTGGAATGAATGATCAGTCGTGGTGTCTGCGATGCTCTGATGGTGGCTTCTCCGTCTGCCATGATAACAAAATCAGATCAGTCCCTCCCTCTTCGGTCTCTAACAGAGTAGCAGTGTATGTGGATTATCCTGCTGGCAGTCTGTCCTTCTACAGAGTCTCCTCTGACAAAATGATCCAAATCCACACCTTCGAAACCACATTCACTGAACCTCTGTATGCTGGGTTCGGTTTTGTGTTTGGGTTGGGCGTTGAGTCTTTGATGCTGTCAATTGACTCCTCTGTGTCTCTGTGTTCAGTATAGGACAAATAATTGCATACATCAGTCTGCATCTGAGTAACATTCACAATGAAAATATGATATGGCATTTCAGAACAAGTTCTAGCAAGATTTCTGGATAAGCAAACAACATATTACATTTCCTTTCTGCTTTAATATACAGTAAGAGATGTGATCTGAAAGTTTTTATATATTGCTAGTTTGGCTCTGAGGATTACTGCTCTTTTTGGCCAACCGCCTTCTAGAATGCAGTAAAACATACTACATGGATTATCAAACTTTAATGGCAGTTTTTCAACTCCTAACTTAAAGTATAGAATATGGCAACTGATTCTAAAGAACATAATAATCTGCTTCCATACATCCATTGTTTGTCCTACTAGGATTAGAATAAGATTGCATTTTTGCCATGTTTTCAGTACTAGAAAATATTATCTTTCAAATGAAGTCTCTTAAATGCATTTATAGTTCTTCCTTTAGCAGATCTTATTAGGGTGTAGGTCAAGATTACATAAAAAAGGGTAGATGTGAACCAAACCCTTCCCCTACCCTTAAATCCTAAAACCAGTCAATGGCAACTGCATACATGTAAAGACAATGCATTTCCTTACGTTCATCAAGTTCATTTTCTTAGTAGTCCTTACCCTTGAAAATATTTCTTCTTCTGTCAAAGGTTATTATCCATTTAAACTTGGCTAAAAGTTTTAAAATGAACACAGGTTGCATTTGAAAGTGCGTACCACTTCAGGACAAAAAAGAAAAAAGAAAGCTTCCCCATATTTTCACTGTTCTGTTCTTCAGTCACCAACATCATTTTCATTTTCTGCAATATTTTTACTCTGAATTTTTTTAAAAGAAAGTTTTTATTATTTCTGCTTTAATTTGCCAAGATGTGAAACACGGCAACATGTACAATAAATGACCGTATAACCTGACTTGTGAGATGTCATGTATTAATGTTTTTCACTGATCACCGATCAGCAGTGATCAGTGAGATGCTTGACTACAAGATAAACAGCCACAAGGAGCAGTACCTTCCATGGCGAAGGAGACTAGAGGCCAAGGTCAAAGTAGCATGGAAGGAAGTTAGCCAATGATCGGAGCTGCAGGAAGGGGCAATCAAAAAGGTGCCTAAGAAGTAGAGCAAGCTCTTATATATATTATATTCCTTCAGCTTGAAGGATAGACCACCAGCAGCGATGAGAGTTTTTTTTTTAAATTACATACACTATCAGTCAAAAGTTTTAGAATACCCCAATTTTTCCAGTTATTTATTGCAAGTCAAGTTGTTCACGTCCAATGAATAGTTCAAATGGTACAAAGGTAAGTGGTGAACTGCCAGAGGGTAGAAAAAGGTTACCCAAAAGTGAAAAATTATTTACATTTCAGAACTAAACAAAAAGGCCTTTTTCAGAGAACACAACATGGGTTAACAATTTAAAGCTGCTCTGCAGCAATGGAAGTTGATCAAGACTTGAAAGCTGGAGCTACTAAATCCTACAGGTGTTCCAACTTTTCTGGATTACATACCACCCCCTCTGTCTGCATAAAAGCAGTGCTGGAACACACTGTGGTGCCATACCCTTGTGAGCATCAGTTGAACAGTATTGTACTGCAGAAAGTAGTGTGTTGCTACAAAAATGGGGAGGAAAAAGCAATTAACAATGGAAGACAGACAGGCCATCATAGCACTTAAAAATAGCTCTATAAAATAGGTGTAGGTCTCTCCTACAGAGAAATTGCAAAGAAAGTCCAGGTGTCAGTGAGTACAGTTTCCTTCACCATCAAAAGGCACTCAGAAACTGGGGCAAACTCTGACAGGAAGAGGTCTGGCATACCCAAAACCACAACTGAATCACAGGACAAGTTACTGAAAGTTAACAGCTTGCGTGATAGGCGGCTCGCAGGACAACAGCTTCAAGCACAGTTTAATAGTGGTCATAGTAAGCAACTCTCAGTTTCAACTGTTAAGAGAAGACTTCGAGCTGCAGGTTTGACAGGAAAGCCATTGCTAAAACATCAGAATAAGACAAAGAGGCCTGCCTGGGCCGTGAAACACCACCACTGGACTACTGGAGACTGGAAGAAGGTATCATGGACTGATGAATCCAAATTTGAAATCTTTGGTTCATGCAGGATCTTTGCACGCCATCGAGTAGGTTTGTTGGATCAACAGTCAAACATAGAGAAGGATGTGTGATGGTCTGGGGCTGTTTTGCTGTATCCAGGGCCTGAACCAAAATAGCTACTCCAGCATTCTGTAGTGCCATGCAATACCCTCTTGTATGCATCTAGTTGGTCAGGGTTTCAAGATTATGACC
This sequence comes from Rhamphochromis longiceps, assembly GCF_057381845.1. Classification (NCBI taxonomy): domain Eukaryota; kingdom Metazoa; phylum Chordata; class Actinopteri; order Cichliformes; family Cichlidae; genus Rhamphochromis; species Rhamphochromis longiceps. Next base: position 27,882,647 of record NC_140571.1, read on the forward strand.
CAAAACATAAGTCCAAGCTATGCCAGGATACCCCAGGAAAAAAAGAGCAAGATGGTAACCTTGAAAACATGGAGTGGCCAGCACAGTCTCCAGACTTAAACCCCATCAAGCTGGTTTGGGATGAACTGGACAGAAGAGTGAAAGCAAAGCAACCTACAAGTGCCACTGTCTGTCGACATTACAGGAATCCAGGCCTATACAATAAAGGGTGCCAACTGCGCGGAAAGCAGACACAGTTCAGGAGCCATTGGTGGCAACGAAGCAGTTCTGAAGGCCGACTGCGGAGGCAGCGGCAGTGATGAGACAGTCCAGGGTGCTGGCCGTGAGTAAAGCAGCGGCAGGTGAAGTCCAGATGCCCACCGCTTGGGAAACGGGGGTGGCAACATAGTTAAGGAGGCTGCGAATGACAGCAAAGATGCTCAGCCAATGGCCTGGAAAGTGGCCGTCAACAGTGTAGTGCTGGACGTGGACGAGCAGGCCGTGCAGGCCGTGGATGAGCAGGACCAGAAGGCACAAGACCAGATGGCGGCGTAGCAGCCATAGGCGGTTGGATGGCTGGCATCATGGCTGTTGCAGATGGTGGATCTGATGGTTGAGTAGTTGGTGGAGCTGATGGCTGGACAGACTCTCCAGAGTCCTCAGCAGAGGCAAACGACAGCTGGGCAGACTCCCCAGAGTCAGCTGGGTAGACACTGCAGAGAGTCGCCAGCAGATGGCGTCAAAACATTGGACAGCTGGATGAACTCTTCAGAGCCGCCAGCGGGCACAGATGGCTGGCGCGGCTCTCCAGAGGCCCCAGCTGGAACAGATGCAGGACCAGCAGGTGCAGACTTCTGGCTGACCAGACAGCTGAGCAGGTGTCTGAGCAGATGACTGGGCTAATAACTGACCTAGCGACTGAACTAGTGACAGAAGTAGAGGGTGTAATGGTGGATGAAGTGGTGGATTAGCAGGCGGCTTTACTTGTTCTCCTAAGAAAACAAAGGAAACGGCCGGAATGGGTGCAGGCACCTGCTGGACACCAGCTGCTCCCACCCGAGGAGCAGGTACTGGTGCAGAGGTGGGCTGTTTCCTGGTTGGCCTCACCCTGGGGACCTGTATGGGTGCCGGGGCAAACTGGGCACCAGTCACTGCCACCCGAGGGGTGGTTATGGGTGCAGGAGGTAACTGGTTAATGGCCACCCTCACCCTGGGAGCCGGAACAGGCACTGGCAATGGCTGCGCAGCTGCTGTCCCCAGCTGGTACAGGTGTAGAGACTAGCAGAGCCTCAGCTGGCCTGGAAACCGGAGCAGGAACCAACCGGGCCCTGGGCCCCCTCACTCGAGAAACTGATACAAGTGCAGGGGATGTCTGGACCGCAGTCACCCTGAGAACAGGGGGCACAGAGAGGCAGAGGAACAGTCTCTGAAAAAACAGTGTCAGCAAAAATAGATTTAAGCCCTTTGCCACCTTGACGAACAGTTTTTACAGTCTTTGTGGTTGGGTGGACAAAATATGACTTGACAGAACCTGACTTGACAGAACCTGAAGTTCTGAAGAGGAACAGTGCTGAAGAGGAACAACCCTAGGTTTCTGTTTAGCCCTGTTATATGTCTGTTATATGAAGCACTATGGTCTTGGAGGAATGTTGTCTTCACTGTGTATTGTACCACTACAGTACACAATCTATTTTTTCAACAGATTACAGATATAGGTTACCAAGTACTTCTGATTTGAGGGTCTCTTTTTCAGAGGAGCTATAGTATCTGGAGTCGTGCTGTGTGCAGATCAACAATGAATCACATATCGATTGTGGGAGAGAGTGCAGCGTGCAGCGTTTAAAGCGTGGAAGTACTGACCTTACTTTGAGTTTGATTCCATAAAAAGTGACAAAAACATTAGCGTCCATTGTGCGTGGGAAGAAAACTTCTTTTTACAGCGAAAAAAACCCCTAAACTTCCAAGCAAGCACCGAGTGCGCAACGACGTAATGGGAAACTCACAGAGAAAGTCGCGGATTCTTCAACTGACCGCGGCACACCTGCACCAGGGTAAACCTCCGCCTACCCCACTCCTGCTTTACAGGTGAAAATAGAGCAACAGGACCGCTGAGTCTTTGACTTTATTTATTTTCTGCTGTGTTTTACTTGCATCTATTTGAAAGAGTGAGTGTAAACACAAAAAATATTTTATTTTATGTGCTGGAATGTGTAGAAAATAGGTTTAAATGTTAAACTAATTTATTCAAGTCAGAGAATGTTGCATATAATTAAATTTTTGCTTGATGCATAAAGTTAAAAGATTAAAACTAATAAAACAAGTTAAAAAAATAGACTTTTCCATTTGATTACATTTTGTATGATAGATTATGTAGAAAAAGTAGAATTGGGCTGAAAGATCTATCGCTTTATCACCTCTTCAGGTTGTAAATCGTGTTTTTAAAAAGTAACTAAGTAACTAAGTAATTAATTACTTTTGAAAATAAGTAATCAGTAAAGTAACGGGATTACTTTTTTGGGGAAGTAATCAGTAATTAGTTACTGATTACTTTTTTCAAGTAACTTGACCAACACTGTTTGAGATTGATCACCGTTGTGGAAGTTCACCACCAGTCCTTTGGTTTCCCCAGCACCGATCTGGAGGCACTTCCACAAACTCCTGGGTCAGCTCTCTTTACTTTATCAGCTCCAGTGTGATTGGAGAACTGCTGCAGTGTGTTTTGCTCATGATTTTGTAGGTAGGAATTTGTCTTTATAGGTTTCTGTTCACCTGTAGTTGTGTGTTTGTGTCGGCCAAACTGACTGCACTGGTCAAACTGTGTCTGTTTCAGGTGAGTTAACAAAGCTGTAGATATGCAGGTAAATGAGTGACAGTGTGAGCAAACAGCTGCTGTCTGGCCGAGCAAACGCTGAACTTTGTGCTGCAGGGCAGCGGCTGCGCAAGTAGGTTGGCAGACAGCGGCTGCATCAAGTTTTGTGTTCTTGTCTTAGTGGAAAGTCAAGGAAAGGTCAGTATGGCGGAGAGGAGGATGGCAAGAAAGGCGTGTGCAGAGCCCGACTTCCTGCAGTTCAACGATCTGGGCTGTGAGACGGTCGGAGGGAAGGTGAGTCACCACGAGTATGTTCACGCTGCTGCTGTGGGCAGGTTCACTCACTCCACTCATTACAACTGTTTGAAACCACAGCCTGATATGAAAACAATGTAAAGTCAGTAATATAATATACGAAAGCGAAAGACACAATGAAAACACATGAATTATATTGCAGTTTGTAATCTTTCATTATAGTATGTAATTTATAGTAAATTAATAAATTGTGAATAAAATCAGGGCTCCTAACATTTGTTCAGTATAATATGACAACAGACATAGAAGAAGACACAAAAAGAGTTTTAATGGCCTTAAAACACAAAAATACATAAAATGATCACAAACAGGTCTAATGCATTTTTTAAAATAATTTTTACGTACATTGACTTTAACTCAGTTAACCGTCTAAATATTTTCTCTCCTGCTGCTCAGGAAAGAGGCCAGCTAGCTGTTCACTCAGTTTCTGTTAGCGTAATGTTTAATCACCGCTTTAACTCTGTTCAGTTCTCTGTGTTATCACATTGAAGCTGTTTGTGTTAGCAAAACAATTTTTTTCTTTCAGGTAATTTTTGCCACAGACGAATGGTTTGCCCCAGCGAAAAACCTGCTGAAGGTAAAATAACTCCACTCATCAGCATCAGTGACATTCACGTTAAAGGAGCAGTCCACTGTTTCTTCCCCTGCCTGAAGCTCTGAGCCCAGTGATTCATATTTCACATCATTAAAAACACCTCACACCCAGCTTTATTTAAAAGAGTTGAATATTTGTTTAACAGCTTATGCCTGTTCTTTCCAGTCTAAAATGTTTAGAAAACAGTTTCTAAGGCACTATTTTTAGCAGTGGAAGAATCCACATTAGGATGGAGGACAGCATATTCACACAGTGATGAACTGGACATAGCAGCAGGTGTATGGCACGATTCTTTCTAATGATAAAGTTCTTTATGCAGGTGACTCAAAATGAGCTGGATAATTATAAGACATTAACAGAGTTATCTTTAAATATTTTTTAAAGCTTTTAAAGGCATTCAGAGGTGGCAAAAGTACACACATTCTGTACTAAAGTAGAAGTACAGATACTATTGTTAAAAATACTGCAGTAAAAGTACTGATTCAGCCTCTTTACCCAAGTAAAATTAAAAAGTACTGGCTCTGAAATACACTCAAAGTAAGAAAGTAAAAGCAGCTCTTTGAAGGACGTTTCTATTTTTGTGCAAAGCTAACTGAACTGTGCTATATTAATATAATAATAAAATAATATCAGTAGATGGAAAAACAGACTTTACTCTAACCTTTAATCCTAATTGAATTAAATCATGAATCAGAAGGAAAAGAAAAATATATTTCTATTTTCTGTTTCCTTCATTGTAGAGGGTGACTTTACCTCTACCTCTAAACAGGAAAATTTGTACAGTCAGGGGTTAAAGTGGAGGTGGCGTGGAAGTGGCCAGGGGAGGAGCGGTGGGGGGATCTCAGTGTGGGGAAAATCATCATATCTCTCAATAATTTCTATTGAAAGCTTCACCAGATTTTCTTAGTGTACGGGCTGTGATCAGCTGGCCTGCTGCTCTTTGTGGATGTATACATGTGGATTCAACCTGATGTGAGCAAATGTTTCCTGAGTTGTCCTGCCTGATTTAATCTCTACACTGACAGTACACTGTTTATGCTGTCTTTATATTATACACTATACAACCATCATCAGCTAAAATACACACAAAATAACATGTTAACATGTAAGCAGTTAATATAGTTGTTTGCAATAGCCTGAGATAAACAGGCACACTAAATTTCATCCCTTGTAATATTATATTTCATCTTAAGCCCAGGTTTGCTCTGTGAGGGGGATACTTCATCTGTTACCATGTAAACCTATACACACCACCTGCCCAGTGGTCTCACGGTTCCGTGTTACAATAACAAGGCTTGGCAGGATGAAAGCAGACATATCTAACTTATCCAGGACCCAGTAAAACTGGGGCACGCAAACTATATAACATCTCTTGTAAGACAAACGCAAAATATAACCACGCTCAACATGTAGATACTACACAACATAGTCAAAGAAAAACGTGGTCTTACATCTCAAAAAAGAAACAGCAGCTTGCCGCCAAAAACAATGTTTTTAAGTTAAATTTGAAGTCTTGCCGTGAAACCTTGTTGTTCTTCGCGGTTTTATTACAACTGTTTTTGCATTACTGCCACCTTGTGAATATACGAAGTATATTGATCCTAATTAACTTAAATGTTATGCCATCAAGTAACACGTTAGTATTCTGTACAGACAATAATAGACAAAATTACGTAGACTTGATTAAAAAAACATATTTTAACTTAACAAAAACATATATTTTAAGTAAAATGAAAATAAATAATTAATATACACTGAACAATCCACCTCATTCATTTTTTGAGTGTACAGAGAGAGCCGCCACAGTTCATCACATCTGCCTTCACCGAGTTTGGAAAGTGGATGGACGGATGGGAGACGAGGAGGAAGAGAACACCTGGTTAGTACCCTGAATTTTCACAAGCGGACCCGTTTTCTGACGCGGTGCTTTCTTTTACTCTCTTCTGGGTTTTCTGAGCCTAAGCTCCAACATTTCTTACACTTGGGTTTTGTTTTTGTTTTTTTTACTTTTAACATTTTGTTTATTTTAGTTTTCTTAGTTTGATCTGTGATTGTGTTAGAGTTTAACTGTTCCCTCTGTATTTCCCGTCTCATCTTCCTCAATCATTTCCCCCTGTTATTTGTGTCTGTGTTTCATCCATCCATTCTTTTCCTTTTTTCCTTTTTTACTGAGAAGTGAACCAATCATCATTGTGTTTGCTTGTTGCTTGGTTGAAGGTCACGACTGGTGCATTATCCAGCTGGGAGTCCCAGGTTTGATCCATGGCTTTGATGTCGACACGTCCTTCTTCACAGGAAACCACTCACCCTACATCTCCATCCAGGCCGGCTGTCTGGGTATGTCATCATCGTCATCATCATCGCATTGCCCAATAACGTACTTTAAACTTTTCCATATCTAAATAGCTTCAATGAAACACTTCCTGTTGTTCTCCCAGACCAGGAGTCTCCTTTCACCCTGGAAGGAGACCGAACTGGCATGGCTGCCTCCGATAGTCAGATGGCAGCTGTTGCCAAGGTAACAGTGACCTTCATGTGATTCAATTCAATTCAATTCAATTTTATTTATATAGCGCCAAATCACAACAAAAGTCGCCTCAAGGCGCTTCATGTGATCACCGACACTGTAGTCAGCCCCAGCTGAACAAATATTTAAAACAAGAGTGATGTGCTGAATTGACAGCTATGGTCGGTTTATCTGCAGCCATGTGAAAAGCGGAGAGCTCCTAATCGTCAATCAGTCATTAATTCATCGTCAGGATACCATAAAGACCTGAGTAGAATGTCTTTTTCACATGACTATATGTATGGCTCAGGGGCGATTCTAGGATCAGAGCTTTGGGGGTGCTGAGCACCTAGAGAGCTGCCCAGCCAGGCAAGATAGACTTTACTCGTCACGATGAGACGTCTTCCCCGTGTCTGTCAGTCCCTGCATCCTTAAATGTCTCCAGTTGTCCCAAGTTCTCTATGACTGTCTCCTTGGTGCATTTAAACCCCTGTTCCTCCCTGTCCTCATCGTCTGTTGTCTTCGTCTCCGTTATCAGTCATCATAATTTTACCATCTCTGAGTAAGTCTGCAAATTTCTTTATTAAATCATAAGATTCTTAAATTCATCAAGTCTCCCTGTGCCTGGGTCCTCGTCACAAAACATGACATCACTGTTTTGTACATTTTAACACAATTGAATCCCCATTTTTGAGAAAGAAAAGCAAAACACTATTTTAAAAGTCAGTAACAAAATCATCAAATCAGATAAAGGTTATTTAAATGCTGCAAACGAAGAATAGATTGGAATAAAAAAAAAACATATCCTAACCTTAATTACTGGGGGAAAATGATGAATGATGATCATAGTGAGTAAGATGTAAACAGAGTGCATTTTTTGGACAGAGATTCACTTTTAATGTGTATGTATAATATAATACAGATACATAAAAATACACTCCAAAAATAGAGTCCTTGAAATGTACAAATGTACAAAATATTGATAAATAAAATTATAAAAATGGAGGCAACTTTGCCTATGGTACAATGTATTCAATGTATGAAAAGATCTTTACTGCAGGCTCTGCAGATTTTTTGTTTTATTTTAACCTATGTCGCCTCACCTTGAGGTTGGCAAATCTGTCTATCACTTTTTGTCATTAACTCTCTCAAGCAGTTTAACAGTTTCTGTTTTGCCTGTCACTGTTCCCTGTCTGTTTTCTTATCTGGTTCTTCCTGACCTTGTACTTTCTTCTCACGTTCCCCTCTTTCTTCTCTCCCTCTTTGGACTGACAATCATACACAAATAGATTGTATTAATTAGATGTAAAAAATTACATTAATATTAAAAAACAAATACTATTAAGACCACTAATAAAAAAAAAGTCCTCTCTCAGTGTACTTTCAACCAAAAGGCAAATAACCAAACCACATGAACATCTAATAAAAGATATAAATATTGAAACACTGATCCAACATTATTCTTGATTGACGGATCTTTTGATCTTACACTTTTACCTGAATGTTGCTCCTGGGTTTAATCTTGGCACATGCACATATGACAAAATAACCAACTTCTCCATTTCAAACAGGACAGTGGCAACAACAGTAGACTACAGATAATTTTAAGTTTTAGATTTTAAATAGGCTATATAAATTTCAATGGGAGCAACAGGACAGTCAAATGCCGCTGATTTTACTACAGAGCAGGACGGATTGTAGGGTAGCAAACATCGTTGGAAAACACATTTCCAACACTGCAGGCTACCTGGTGTAATGTTTTTCAGCTAAAAAGAAACATGGTCTGACTCCTACCTAACTATATAAAGAGTAACTGAAGGTTAAATGCAGCTAATATGTCCTGTTTTAAGCCAGGCACTTACACCTCCGCTCCGCTGTGTCTCAGCCACCATCAGGGCGCTAGAGGGGAGAGCTGGAACAAACCATTTGGGGGGTGTTATCTATACTTTTGTTGTTAAAATGTTATGTCTCAAACAAGTACTGAATGCTTTTTATATTTTTAGTAGTGTGTCACACAAACAGTAAATAATCTTTGGGGGTGCTTTGATTCATTGATTCAAAAATGGGCTAAAATCGCCCCTGGTGTGGCTGCTGATTAGGTGAACACCTGTGCCATGTGGGCGTGTCTGACCTGGACGTTCACTGAATGATGTCATTTACTATGTTTGATTGACAGCTGGGATCAGAGGTGTGGCCAGAGCTGGTTAGTGTGTCGCAGCTGCAGCCTGGATACTCGGACTGCTGCCATAACTACTTCAAAGTCAGCTTCAGCAGGAGAGTGACACACCTGCGCCTCAACATGTACCCAGGTACACACACACACACACACACACACACACACACACACACATATGCTCTGTGCAACTTTATATGCATCTACAATATACTGTGTTTCAGATGGAGGCATAGCCAGACTGCGGGTGTACGGTGTTGGGCTGAGGGACTGGTCATCTGTCTCCACTAATCAGGATGTTGACCTAGTGGCTCTGACCAATGGAGGAGTCTGCCTCGGCTACAGTGACGCCCACTTTGGGCATCCACGCAATATGATTGGTTAACATCAGATAGTACAATAATCTGTATTTCAATATAATATATATATTGATAATATTGGGTTGAATGTCTCTGTTGTGAGTGAGCTGGGAGCTCTGGTCAAACTGGTGTGCTGTGTTTGCAGGACTTGGTCGAGCTGCCAACATGGCCGATGGATGGGAAACGGCCCGCAGACTGGACCGACCCAAAAAACTGCAGGTGTGCACGCTGACAACACTAATGTCACATCTCCGGCTCTATACGTTAAAGCAGCTGTACATGATTCACAGCCAGCTTTATTCTGATTGGCTGGCCCAAAGGATTTTTGACAGCACGTTTCTCCGACATCATAAAGATCCAAGAGCAGAAAAAACTGTGAAACCACTGAACTGGAGGAACATGAGAGGAAATAAGGAAAAGTCTTTAAAGTTTCTAACCTTTACACATTTATAAAGGTTAAATCCCACAGAAGTAAAAGTGGTGCACTCTCCTGACACCTTTATAAAAACTCTTCACATAGCAAAAAAGACAAAATGTCCTCCAGCAGTGTCTACACAGTGAAAAACATCAATTTCTGATTGACTTCATTTACTACCAACAGTTTCCTTGCTTGTCAGAGAGTCCTCTCTCTCTCTAAAATGTTTCATTTCATTAGAAAGGTTTCCACTTTCTTTTCAAGCTGTCCTCAGTGTCACAATTCATTGTACTATAATGATATAATATTATTAACTTCTTGTTTCTCCAACCGTGAACATAAATATTATTACATTATAGATGTGGGTTAAATGCTTCCCTGCTGCAAATCTTGCAGGCAGACCAGCGTGGGATCCTGCAGGTTCCCGGCTGGGAGTGGGCGGTGTTTCGTCTCGGTCATCCCGGACTGATCAGCAGCGTTGAGGTCGACACCAACCACTTCAAAGGTGGAGACACGTCAGTGCTGCTTTTCTTTCCTTTAAAAACAAACTTAGCTCTTCAGCCTGACACTTTCCTCTCCAGGAAACTTCCCAGACTCATGCAGGATCGAGGCATGCACTTTGACCCCTGAGGAGAAGGCTCAGTGTATCGGCAGTAGGTGGAATTCTGGGAAATGGAGGGTCCTTCTCCCTCCTCAGAAGGTAACCTTTGTCACCTGTTAAATCATTTTCACCCTCTCATCCTCTTCCTCACCGCCTCCTACCTCTCTGCAGCTCCGCCCTCATCACATTCATCACTACGGCAAGATGGAGCTGAAACTGAGCCATCCTGTCACCCACGTCCGACTTATCATCGCTCCGGACGGAGGAATCAGCCGCCTCCGTCTGTGGGGTCGACCCATACCATTCACTGCAACTCTGGCCAGTAAGAAGTGGACAGTGTACAAACTGTGACACCCAGATGACCTCAGACCTTCAGGGCTTTTAAAAAATTAAGCTGCTATTGATCTGCTGGTTATTGATTTCCTTTTGTCTGGTCCTCTGTCATTAGTTCTCATCCATCCATCTTAGTTTTCTCTCCCTCAGGCTCAAGGTCAACTTTAATCATCTTCCACCTTCCAGCCAACACCCTGACCCCCACCTCCAATGATTCTCCAGGACATTTGTCCTTTGAATGAGTCTGAAATGTCCAATTATGATTGCGCCTCCTTCTTTCCCCGTCTGTTTGAGATTTAAAGACATTAACTGGAAACATCTGGGCCTGACACACAGCTCCAGCTGTGGTATGCTCCTACACACAGTGCTCACGAGCGGCAGCAGAACGGCACCGTCAGGAAGGGTCAGGGGTTGGGAGTTAGCTGCCTCATCAATAGCTGTGCTCAGTTGTTCTTACTCCCGCAGTTAATTATAGTAGCCCCTCCTCCACCTTCGTGTTGGCTCACGAAGCTGCTGTGAATGGTGGAGGTGGTGTAGCTCAGACACATGTGTTCACACTGGATTCACGTCACATGTAGAACCCTCACTCTGATATTTCTGGATTTTCAGTCTCTGGTTTCGGTTTCTTTTCCATGTTTTAGTTAGATCATCTCCGCTGGCTTCAGTGATTCCACGATCATTTAAAGCACATACATTTAAAAACACCTGACACGCTTCGGATGTGAAAGAATGAATGGGTTTGTTTACTTCTGTAAAATAAAGCTGTGACAGCCAAAGTTTGATTTCACTCTAAACATGAAAACAACATAAAGTCACTAATAAATGAACAGGTTTAAATTTATTTACAACCTGCCCTCTAATCAAAAACACCGCCTCCTCCACCTCTCTGTAAAACCTCTGACTGTTTTTCATTATTAGGGGCGTGGCCTCTGTGACTGACACGTGGATGGTGACACAGGCAGCTGTAGCTACTATCTGTCTGCTAGCTTCAGCTGAACTGGACCTCTGGACCCTGTCTGTGCTATTGGCCTTTTGAGCATTTTAATGACATCATGTGACCAATAACGGGGCTGCTGTGATGTTACTGTAGTAACAGAAGGCTGATCTCCAGTTTTCACTTCTCTACTGAGTACTTCCATGTTATACCCAGGGACCATGAACCTGACTAATGGATATACAGTACTATGCAAAAGTGTTGAGCGGGAAATAGGTGCAGTGGTTTATTGAAACATGCTAACATCATGTAAATACAGCACATGAGGCAAAAACAAAGTTTGTACAAATCTTCATTCTTCAACACAGTCTGGTGTTCAGATTTTCAGTGAGCAGGATGCTCTGAGCACTTGCAGAAGAGCATCCTGCTCTGGAGTGAACGGCTGGGAGAAGAAGAATTTAATTTTATTGATATAATGCCTAGACGGTTTAAATTGTAAGGTGAAGACCCACAACAATAAAAAGAAGAAGTTTTGAGGAGTTGTTTTTTTTTTTATTTTTTATGAGCACATATATTTTTTTTTACAAAAACAAGGAACATGATTCAACAGAGGCAGTGACCCCTGACCCTAACAGACTACTGCAGTAAAAATCACATCCATCCCAAAATGTCCATTTTCCTATTTTATTTCATTCTCTGTGCACACACACACACACACACACACACACACACACACACACACACACACACACACACACACACACACACACACACACACACACACACTCTGCTGGTCACTGCTTCTTCGAAGCGCACAAATAAAGAAAGTGATAAAATTATGTAACCACAGAAAAGCACATTAAGTGATAAAATGACCATTAAAATATGAAGAGAGTAGTTAAAACACACTGGCTTTGAAAGTCAACAACCTTTCAATATTTTCTCATTCTTAATAATCTAATAAATCACCTCTATAATTAAATATCTCACCAGACAGACTTCCAGGGTGCAGACTGGTAGAGTACAAAATTCTCCACTTCTGAAGAGACTCAAATGAGAGAATAAATATTTACATTGAAAAGGGGGAGGAGCAAACTGTACAGCACTTCCTTTTCAAACCAAAGCTTTTCTTTCAGAAAGATTTCATTAAGATGTCCAAACCAGATGAGGAGCATCGTGCAGTAAAACTCCTAATATTCCGATCCAGTTAAACTCTTGCACATTTACACTGAGTGTGGCTCTGAGGAGTGTTTGTATTTTCTTCACCTGCGTCGTGGTTCTGATTACTGTTGATGTGAACGTCTTTAAAACCATGCTGTTTTCTCTGAGCCAGCCACGCACAATTTCTGATTCATCTCTCAACAATTCCTGTAAATCCTGGTGCTTTTTTTCTGAGTGATACATCATCAGCTTACTGTTACTCACAACAACATGAGCACTTTTTAAAGCAACTTTCAGATCGTTTGTATAAACAGAGAACAGGAAGTGAGTCATGCAGCTTCCTCGTGGCATCTCACAGTGAGTGTCTGTCCAGCGACATGAGCAGCTGTTTCCATCAGAGAGAAAACTTCTCATTATAGAAATGGCCGAATCTGAGAAATGGTAAGACTTCAGTTTGGGAAGCAGCAGATTAGGACTGATGACATCAGAGGACGAACTGAAATCTATGAATACAACTCCAACTTTTCTTTTTTTTTTCAGTTCTGTGAGCCAGTGATCAGTTATGTCACCAAGAGTTTGATGATGAGTGAAAAGTTCATTGTTATAAAAGTATCCCTGCATCTGCTGGAGGAGTACTTTCTCCAGGATCGGATCAGGACGGAATACGCAGCTCTCAAGATTCTCTGATGGGAACTTGCCGCGGTGGATGCACGAGTTCAGGATGTGACATATGGGAGCAGAGATGGATGGAGCTGCAGCTTGTAGAACATAAGCATCAACGTCGGACATCAACCTCTCAACTTCCTTATCCTCAACTTTCCTAAACTCAAGAGAACAGTGTTTGTTTTCCATGATCTTCTTTTTAATAAGAAACTCTGATGGAGACACTTCAGAAAGAACAGGAGGAGACTTTAAGGGTTCACTGAGGGGATCTGTTTCTGAGTTTCTGTTTCTGGGGACTCTTCTTCGTACAGTGGCAGTGATGAGCTTATGATTACTGATTGATTTAACTTGGTGACCGTCTGGTTCTGAGCAGAGCGCTGGAATATTTGTGTAGATGTGATCAATATATTTTGATGTGGATCGTGAATTTGTCACGTGCGCCCTGGCAGGCTTTTTTACGATCTGGGTCAGTCCACACACAGAGGAGACAAAATCAATCCTTGTCTTTTTTGTAGACTCTTTCGACCAGTCAAAGTTAAAGTCTCCCAGAAGGAAAATGTCTTTGTCTTCATTTGACACCATTTCTATTTTTCTGCAGATTTTAATTAAATAATCTATTTTGCTGCCTGATGGTCTGTAACAACATCCCACTAACACTGGTCTGGTATCTGGAAGGTAAATCTCAACCCAGATCATCTCGAGATCTTTGTGATCCAAGTCATACCGCTGAATAACTGTCATGTGATCGTGAATATAGAAACAGACACCACCTCCATTACTGTTTCTATCCTTCCTGTAAAACCTGAATTTCTCTATATGTAGTTCAGAGTTTTTAACACTGTTGTCTAAATGAGTTTCAGTTAACGCCAGCACATGAATGTTAGAATCTGTTAATATTTTCTCAACGTCAGGATGCTTATTCCTAAGACCACATATGTTCAGATGAGCTAAACATAAATACTCGAGTTCAGAGTCAGCTGAGGGATCTGCAGCGGCCATAGTTTCAAAGAGAGATGAGTGTCACGGGTTCTCTGATCCTGGTTTGTCCTGATGGAAAGTGTCCTCTCTGCATCCTTCAGCTGAGAAGCTGTTGGCCTGATTCTTAGTCTCTTGGTCCAGGTTCAGTCTGCGGCACAAACACCTCACAGTTACCATGCAAAGAGTATAAATGGAACTCACATACACTAGATGGTCTCAATAAATCTGTAACAGTAAACTTTCCTGTGAAGTAAAACATTTCAGTAATATTTTATTATACTTTGTTGGAATATTTCATAAATCAGTCAAAAGAAGATTTGCAAAATCGATTCAGTTTTATTCATATAGCTCTGAATCACAACAACAGCCACCTCAAGGTGCTTTACACTGGAAGGTAAAAATGACATTTATTACATTTAAAATTACACATTACATACAGCACCACTCCGCAAATCACTACCACTACCTCCATTTTGGAGGGGTTTGTGTGTCCCAGGGATCAGGGACAGTGGGGAGGCTGCCCGAGGGTGAGCTTTTGGTGGCCAGGGCTTAGTCCATGGGGCCCGGCCAGGCACAGCCCAGAAAAGGGACATAGGCCCATCCTCCTGCTGGCCCACCACCTGCAGGAGGCGCCGTAGGGGTTGGGTGCATTGTGTGCCGCGCAGCGGGCAGGCACTGAGGCCCTGATAGAAGGAATACGTCGAGGACCTCCTTAATCCCCTGTGGACGGCTAGAGGACAGCTCACCTATCTCTGGGTTCAATTCAATTCAATTCAATTTTATTTATATAGCACCAAATCACAACAACAGTCGCCTCAAGGTGCTTTATACTGTACAGTAGATCGTACAATAATAGATACAGAGAAAAACCCAACAATCATATGACCCCCCTATGAGCAAGCACTTTGGCGACAGTGGGAAGGAAAAACTCCCTTTTAACAGGAAGAAACCTCCGGCAGAGCCAGGCTCAGGGAGGGGCGGCCATCTGCTGTGACCGGTTGGGGTGAGAGAAGGAAAACAAGATAAAGACATGCTGTGGGTTGAGGTGACTGAGGCAGTTAAATAACTCCTTGGTGGCAGAGGCTCTGGGGTGGATGAGGTCCGCCCTGAGGGCTGTCTTGGTTGACACTTCTCTGCAGTGTTGCGGAGAGATCACGGGCAGTACCTCTGGATTGGCAGACAGGGGTGGTGATTCCCATCTTTAAGAAGGGGGACCAGAGGGTGTGTTTCAACTATACGGGGATCACACCCCTCCCTGGAAAAGTCTATGCCAGGATGCTGGAAAGGAGAGTCCATCCGTTAGTCGAACCTCGGGTAAAAGAGGAACAATGCTGTTTTTGTCCTGGTCGTGAAACACTGAACACTGGATACTTGAGGGTGCATGGGAGTTTGCCGAACTAGTCTACATGTGTTTTGTGGACTTGGAGAAGGCATTTAATACTGTCCTTCGGAGTGTGGGAGGTGCTTCGGGAATATGGGGTTTTTGGCCCATTGCTAGAGGCCATTCAATCCTATTTAACACTCACACGCATTCGTATTCTGATGAATGCATCGGAGAGCAACATGGGGTTAGTATCTTGCCCAAGGATATTTGGCATGCAGACAGGAGCAGAATGGGATTAAACTCCCAACCTTCCGTTTAGTAAGTGACCTGCTCTGACACCTGAGCTGCAGCCACCCTACTAATACAATCGTTGTACGGGTAAGTTGTTCTGGGAAAGTCCCACTGGGGGGAGGCCCCGGGGCAGACCCAGGACACACTGGAGAGATTATATCTCTCAGCTGGCCTGGAAACACCTTGGTGTTCCCTTCAGACAAGCTGGAGGAGGTGGTTGGGGAGAGGGAGGTCTGGGCTTCTCTGCTTAGGCTGCTGCCACAGTGACCTGGCACAGGATAAGCGGAAGAAAATGGATAGAATAACACAGAATAAGAAAACTGTCTCGGTTGCTGGCATTTAGTGCAGGATATTCACTTTTTGTGTTTTGATTGGTCTGTTTTGGTTTCATTGTGAAGGCTCAACCTGAGTAATGTTGGGCTAAGTTTGGACATCAGAGATAGGGATAGAGCTCTCCTGGGTCCTCACATGCAGAGCCATTAAATTATGAGTTAACTGTGCTTAACCGCAACTTTTTGAAAGCTGACTTTCACTGTCACACCCAGGCCTGACTACTTCCAGACATGTAACTTTCAGGCTGTGTAACAAAGTGGAGCAGATCTCAAACAGCAGCACATCACACAACCAACTAAAGAAAGAGCTGAGGAACAAAGTCACTGACATCTATCGGTCTGAAAGACTTACAGAGAGATTTGTAGTCTGGGTTGCAGATGAACACAGAACAACACTGTGACGGAGGTGTAGTCCGTGGCGCCGCTGCCGAGGAGGGGGGTGGAATGGACTGTAAAAACACACAATTATCAAAGAAACAAATTTCACTACCAACACTGAGAGTCTTGAGTCCTTACTGGGGTTAAAAGCATCCAAAGAACCAGCTGAGAGACAAACTCTGTAACTCTGTCAGTCTACAGGACTCACTGGAACACAATAACTGTAGTTACGGTAGCTATTGTCAAGGTCAATGTCAAGTTTATTTGTATTGCAAATTTCAAACATCTCATGCTGCAAAAAGTGCATCGACGTGTGCTAAAAGCCAGTCAAAAGTATTTGTCTTCAGTAAAGACTGAAAATGTTCCAGCATTTGTGCAGACCTAATATTTAGAGGCCGACTACTCCAGAGTCTGGGACTTGCCACAGAAAGGCTCTGTCCCTACCAAATTTAGACCGTGGAACAGATAAGATTAGTTCTGAATAGTGATGTGTCATGTGCAAAAGCATCGACTCTAAGAGCCAACTTCCATCAAGTGAGAGCCGGCTCCCCAATTTTTTTAAACAAGGTTTATTGTGTTGCCACTGTCCTCCCACATACATCACACACAGCATGATTGGTTGGAATTGGTTGCACCTCTTTATTCAGCCATGGACCAAACATTTCTGCATATGGAGTTCAACACTACCCTCTCAGAAACTGCATTACTGGATCGCAGGTTTAAAAAGCCTTAATTAAGTGACAACAGAGCTGTTGATGAAGCACTTCAGAGAATAACTGCCTCAGCAGCAAAATGCACCCCCAGCAGCCACCCAGCTCCATCATTAGAGGGCCAATTGGAGGAGGAGCCACAAACTTCTGCTGTGTGGAGACTCTTTAACGAAAGAGCTACAGGAGATGCTGCAAAGAGCTGATGCTCTACTGGAGATGCAATGCTATCTTGAGAGATGAAATGTTATCTTTTCAACATGGAGAAGACCCCCTGAGCTGGTGGCAGGCCAAGGTCACAGTTTTCCACACCTGGTGAAGGTGATGGAGGGGAGACTATGCATTACAGCTGCACCTTCGGAAAGAGTCTTCTCAAAAACAGAAAAGATAATAACTCAGAGGAGAAACTGCTCTCCAGACATACTGTTTGGTTACTGAGTTTGGTTCTGTTCCTGCTCTGCGGATTTGTTTACAGAGTTTTGTTCATTTGTTTTTGTGTCAAATTAAAATTAAACATTTGATTAAAATATTAAAATTAAGTAAGAATGCCTGCTTTTGAAACAGAAGAAATACACAAAATTAGGCAGTTATAAGGCTGCTCATAAAAACACTAAATACAAAATGGTTTATCAACACACGAAGCATTCATATTTGCCAAGTAAGGCTAAAATATTATGCTGTTGAAGATAATAAATTAGAAGCCATTTGGGAGCCAAAAGAGCCAGCTCTTCCTTGGGAGTCGTGCCACAAGAGTTGTCTCTCTGAAAAGAGCCGAACTTCCCATCACTAGTTCTGATCTTGATCTCTTGGTTCACAACTACAATTGTAGTTATTGTGTGTGCACCTTGAAAGATAACTGTTCAAGGTGTACAGGTGACACATGTCTTGCATGTTTGAACATTACCTTGTGAGCGCATTACTGCTCAAAAAGGTTTTTATCGTTCAACTGACTTACATTTTTAATCTGCAAGATTTAAATTCTCAAAAAAAACATTGAGTATAATTTAACTTTCATAACATGAATATTATTAGTTACAGAACATGATTTATTAGAAGAGAGCTGGAGGGCAAAATGCGATTAGTACTTCAAGTCAAGGCAGTATAGCAGAGACACAGCTAGGATGTGTTTCCTTTTTTTTTTTTTTTTTTTTTTTTGCCTGTCCCGTTTGGCTCTTTTGCCATCAGAATTGTTGTCTAAAGGCAAAGAAAGATGCCCAACGGATTTGCTTTACCAAATTGACCATCCCAGCCTTGCCGTAATGGTCCATTTGATTCACCTTTTATTGTTTATTTTATTTTCATTTACTGAATACGGGACAGACTTGACTGGGGGAAAGAAGGGGAGAAAGAAAGAGGGAAAGAGAAACAGCTGAGAAGAGGGACGGGGGAGAAGGGCAAAAAACAAAAACCAACAGAATGAGCAGAAAAAAAAAAAGAAATAAAAAATGCATATATCAATCACCTGGATCACCTGCTGAGAAAGAAAAAAGAAAACAAGCAGAAGAGAACAAGAGTAATAGAATAAACAACATCACAATGATATATGGGAATATGACAGTAAATACTAAATGTTAAACATTATTGTGCAGCACATAAGATCAACAGAACACAGTGTGCTTTGAGGTAGAAGCCAAAAAGGGTGTAGTTTGTGGGTGTGATCACCTGTATGTGTTTCCTGAACTTTACTGTTACGTACTCAGTATGTCAATCATGAATTGTTAATGCCTTGCATATTTAAAGTACAGTGTAGTACCACAAATCCTAACGGATCTGTTAAGAAATATAGCTGGTATTGTGTTGTGTCATAATGTAAAATGTAGTCCAATGGATGCATGCTCTAACAGGAAGTACAACGAAGGAGTTTTCAGCACTTTGGCAGATGTGTCTGTATGTACCTGTGGACACCTTTTGTCAGCATCTTAATGCCACAAACACTTAACAGGGAATGTAGTTTAGATCAAGACAGAGTTGGTAGAAAAACATGATCTGACACATTAGTACAGTATATTAGTAGAGTGCCCTTGTAATAGCATAGAAATGCCTGCTCATGGATCATATGGTCAAAATAATATCTAGTTTAACTCTTGATATACACACCACATAGTTTTAATGTAACAATAATAACAACTTGTAACTGAAGTCAGTGTTTCAAACAACTCCCCCTGTTTCCCTAACAAAGTCAAAATTCTTGATCATGTACTCGCTCAGTATAATTTCCCATCACATAATTTATAATGCAAATATACAGTGGAACCCCGACTTACAAATACCCCGTTAAACGGAAAATTCAAGTTATGAAGGCACTGAACGGCAATATTTCTGCCCGTGTTACGGCAAAATGCCTGTGTTCCGAAATCAGCAGGCTCTGATTGGCCGAGCCCAGAATGCCCAGAATGCCTAGAATGCCTTCCGAATTATGTGCCAACCACCTTGGCTTTCGTATTGTGTTGATGTTGCAGTTAGCAATTAGCCAATAGCCTATTGTTCATTCACAATGAGGCCTGCAAGCGATTCGAGTGAAAAGAAGAAGCGTAAAGTGCTCTCGATGACAACAAAGAGAGAAATTATTCATAAATATGAGTGAGGTGTGAAACTTAGTGCTATTGCACGTGAGAATGGCCGAAATCCTTTGACCATAGGAATAATTCTAAAACAAAAAGAAGTCATCAAAGCAGGTAAACCTTCAACGGGCACCACCATCATGTCCAAAAGGAGGAGCCACATACACGATGAGATGGAAAGGTTTCTCCTTGTTTGGATTAAAGACAAGGGAAAGGCTGGCGATACACTCACCGAGACGATCATTTGCGAGAAGGCGTCCTCAATTTATAATGATTTAGTAAGCAAGGCACCTTCCAATGAGCAGCCAACAGCATCGACGTCCTTGCAGGAGGCACCCCCATCCTCCCCAGAGTTTAGGGCGTCGCATGGGTGGTTTGATCGGTTCAAGAAGAGGACTGGCATCCACTCTGTTGTGCGTCACGGCGAGGCAGCAAGTTCCGATCACAAGGCTGCCGAAGAATTTGTTAGAAAATTTGAGGAACTCATAAACCAAGAAGGCTACACCCCCCCAGCAGGTACTAACTGTGATGAGACCGGCCTCTTCTGGAATAAAATGCCGCAGCGTATGCACATCACCGCGGAGGAACAAAAGATGCCAGGCCACAAGCCCATGACAGACCGTCTTACCCTCGCCCTGTGTGCTAATGCCAGTGGGGACTGTAAGGTCAAGCCACTCCTAGTGTACCACTCAGAAAACCCGCGTGCCTTCAAGAAACACAAAATTTTAAAGGAGAGGCTTGAGGTTATGTGGAGGTCCAACCCCAAGGCCTGGGTGACCCGACAGTTCTTTGTCGAATGGGTCAACTTGGTCTTTGGCCCTGCTGTCAAGAAGTTCCTTGAGGAGAACGATCTCCCCATGAAGTGCCTGCTGAGCATCGATAACGCCCCCGCCCACCCCTCTGGCCTCGAGGACGACATCCTGGAGGAGTTCTCGTTCATTAAGGTTCTCTTCCTCCCTCCCTACACAACCCCTCTCCCCCAGCCCATGGATCAGCAAGTCATCTCTAATTTTAAGAAACTGTACACGAAACACATGTTCGAACGGTGTTCCGACATAACAGAGAGTACGCAGCTCACCCTCAGGGAGTTTTGGAAAAATAATTTCGACATCGTTGCATGACTCAAGTTGATTTCATTGGCATGGCGGGAGGTGAGTCGTTGAACGCTAAATTCTGCTTGGAGGAAGCTGTGGCCTGATGCTGTTGCCCCTTGAGATTTTGAAGGCTTTGAGGGGAAGGAGGGGGAACCTCAACCTGAAGTCAAAGTTGAGGAGATCATAAATCTTGGCACCGCCCTGGGACTTGAGGTCAAGGAGGAGAATATAAACGACCTTGTGCTTGAACATCAAGAGGAGTTGTCAACGACAGAGCTGCAAGAGTTGGAAGCGATGCAGCACTCATCAGTACACCAACAATTCGGCGAGGAGGAGGAGGCCGTCATACCATCGGGCGATATCAAGGACATTCTCCGCGATTTTCAGAAGGTGGCCGATTTTGTCGAAAAAAATCACCCTGAAAAGAACTTTACCACTCGTGCTATAGAGCATTTTAGTGACATCTGCCTCTCCCACTTGATATCCATTTTGAAAAGTAGACAGAGACAGACGTTGTTAGATAAACTTTTCACAAAGAGGCTAGCAGCAAGTCAACCAGGTGAAAGTGTGCCTTAGAAGGTGAAAAAAGCGATGAAAGTAGCAGTAGTGATTAGTTAAAAAACATAAAAATGCACAAAAATATAAAATAAAAAAAAATTATAAAATAGAAAATTAAAAAAATTATACAATACAAGTTTTAAAAATATGAAAGTTTTAGTTTTAATGTTTTAGAATGTTTAGAATGTTTAGAATGTTATATACATGCAGCATATGTATGCATGCATGCATACAACTGACACATATGTACACTTATTCCTCTAATTTTGAGTTAGTGGTAATATTTTTACCCAGATGTGATACTTCTTAAAATACAAGCAGACATTACAAAGAAAATTGAAGTGTTAATAATTGTGTAAAAATGTCTGAATGAATAGTACATTGTTTTTTGTTGCCATTCTTTTTCACTTGTAGTGTTTTTAGATGCCAGGGCTGTTGGTGGATTAAAAATGTTTGTTAATAAAAATAATGTTTTCTTTCGTCTTTAACATGCACTTCAGTGTCTGTTGCACTACCTCCTTATGTTTAAAGCCTGATTAATCTTTGAATGAAAAAAATCAAGAACTTTACACCGTAATGTTATGCCAGTTTTCCCCGTGGTGGTGCTGTATGCATGCATACGTATGCTTTCTTCAGCCTCCGCCACTGAGAACTTCGTCTCCAGCCAGCATCGCCTCACTCAAAAGGCGTGATGGGTGCTTCGACTTACCTCGGGAACGGATTACTTTCGTAAGTCGGGGTTCCACTGTAGTTCATTTAGTAAATGTGTTTATTAGTGTTGTTATCAATATGACTGTTCTTTTGACCAGTTGCTGTTACGCCAGCTTAATGTCACAACTCTTACTCTGGAAGAATTTCAGCTGTCACAACAGGAAATGTACAGGTAGAATTAATACCATGACAATGACTCATCTCTATGTTCCAGTAAATTATTAACATGCACGAACAATAATAGAAAATTGCTTAAATGGAATGCAGTCTTTGTCTAAGCTGTTGTTGGTCCCTCTGCTAAGCCTGAAACCACAGCTCACTGCATTCACTCAGTGATGGTGAGGCTACAGACTTCGAATCCCAGAGCTCTGTTTCATTGCTCCTGCCATAGTCTGTTCCACTGAAAAGATTAATAAAGCTTTCTGAGGCTGATCGACTCATCCACACACAAAGGAAATTAATGAAACATGAAAAAGGCTTAATGATGTAGCTTCAGCCACTGGTTGACAGATCGCATGACTGAAAGTGTTTCTTCATTTACTTTCCATAATGATGATAGCTGGATAAAAACTTGTCTGACCTCTGAACCACTCATATGTCCAGTTAAAAAGGACAAACATGTTAAGGGAGGAAAGTGAATTGTATTTGTTGAAAATCAACAGCACGTACCTGAAGTAAAAAGACACAGTTGCAGTATTCCTACTTTTAACGTGCTCTTCAGAATGAGAACACCTTACTCTGACACTAACAAGATTCTGAATTTAGCACTTTTAATTACATAAACATTTGTACCCTGCAATTTTAATTTTGTCAGAAATGAGAAAAACAAATACCCAGGAATAAAACCTGCTGAGTTTGTTCTCACTCACCTGTCACTGTTGTTTCACCTTAAAATGATGGAAAGAAAGTGTGAAAAAGAGATTGGACATCCTCGCTCAGGTGTGTCTGTGTTGTATCTGACTCAAAAACAAGGAACCTGTACATCTCACCTGACTGCAAGCTGATGATGCCAATGCTGTTACCTTGGCAGAATGCAGTTTATCAGGTTTACAGACAGATGAACAAACACCTCCCAAAACCATAAGAGTCAAGTTACAGGAGGCATTTACTGTATATAATTGTGTTTCAACAGTACTTTATATGGTATTAATGTCATACCTGAAACTAACTTTGTGGTTGTAAATGTTACAGTAGAAAAGGTGTCATCACCGGTCTAGTCCAATCACCTTCTCCCGCCCTTCTCCAGGCCAATCAACATTCATGCCTCGTACTTTAAATTTCATCTGCATTTGTCTTTCTCCTTCGCAGACTCCTTTGTGCAATCCACCTGCTCCCCATCTCCGAATCTCAGCACTCAAGCTTCATTCAAGCCACCCTCAACTCCACCAGCAGTGTCTAGTCTCCCTTTCTCAGCTGGGGTCTGCTCTGCCCAGAGTCAATTGGCGTCTAACCACTAAACACCTACAGTGGGTTTTCCATTCATCAATAAGTCAAGTTCCTTCTTTCTAATCAGAGTCAGAGTCAGAGAGACTTTATTTATCCCCAAAGTGCAATTAAGCAATTAAGATTGTTAAGGGTTCAAATATTGAGGAGGGATACAGGAGGTAATCCAAATAACAACACTGATCCAGCCGGGTGGAGTCAAACGAGGATTTTAATGAACACACGTGTGGGAGATGAACACTGTATGCAGAAAGCATCGATCTCACTCGAACAATACACAATCAGTTGTTTTATATCATCAGGGAAATTTATAACGCCCCTCATGCGTCATCACATGCATAAGTTTCAAAACCACAAATGTTCTGTTGACAACTTGTGACACAGTTAAAAAAGAACATTGTCTCCGTCTCCATGGCAGGTGCTTCCTGTCGCTGCCGGACGCCCGCTTATTGTCTGGAACATCAGGCACACATTTTGCAACAAACTGTTCTTTTGCAGGCACAATTTTGCAGTAACAAGAAAAATATAATTAAACTTTCACCTATAAATGAGCCTATCTACTGTGTGTGGGTGTGTGTGTGTATGTGTCAACCTGAAATGCACTCAGTTTCACCTCTCACCTCACCAACTAAACCTTGTAACCTTTCCACCAGACCGAAGGCCAGCACGTACACAACTGAAACTATATGTGTAATATATTGAATAAATGTTTTAATCAAATGATACTACTTAAAACTTAATAAAAGAATATAAAAGAATAAAAGATAACAATGAATAACCTGGTTATTCAAATAGCCTCATCCAGACAGCTCCTCAAAATAACCACCAAAAAATGCACACTTTACAGAGGAAACAAAGACATTTCAGAAGTACACTTCCTGACTTATTCTGAGTCATCTGTTACCAAGCAAACTCAAACGCAGCAGGTTGCTGAATACACTCAGGTCTTTATTCAGGCCTGTTTCTAGATTATATGTGATACATGTATTATAAGCGTATATGCAATCTTTCCATAGCTCTTAGCCACTTTGCTCAATAGATAGGCCGGACATCGCACCGGACGAAGCTTCTGACCATCAATTAACTGACCCCCATCACACTGAACACTGGTGCTCCACAGGGGTGTGTACTGAGCCCTCTCCTGTACTCACTCTACACCTACGACTGCATGGCCACTAGCAACTCCAACATCATTGTGAAGTTTGCGGACGACACTACAGTGGTGGGTCTTATCACCAACGGTGATGAGACGGCTTACAGGGAGGAGGTCAGCGCCCTGACCCACTGGTGTCAAGACAACCATCTCACCCTCAACGTCGCAAAGACAAAGGAGTTGATAGTGGACTTCCGGAGGTGCAGAGAAGTACACACCCCCATCACCATCAACGGCGCTGCTGTGGAGAGAGTGAGCAGCTTCCGGTTCCTTGGTGTACATCTGGCTGAGGATCTTACGTGGTCAGTACACACAAACAAAACAGTGAAGAAGGCGCAGCAGCGCCTCTTCTTTCTCAGGAGACTGAAAAGATTTGGCATGAGCCCCCGCATCCTCAGGACCTTCTATCACTGTGCCATTGAGAGCATCCTCACTGGATGCATCACCACCTGGTACGGCAACAGCACCGCCTGCAACTGCAAAGCTCTCCAGCGAGTAGTGCGGTGCTCTGAACGGATAATTGGAGGTGAGCTTCCCTCCCTCCAAGACATCTACAGGAAGCGCTGCCTGAGGAAAGCGGGGAGGATCATCAAGGACTCCAGTCACCCCAGCCATAAACTGTTCAGACTGCTTCCATCAGGAAGGAGGTTCTGCAGCATCCGGTCCCGTACCAGCAGACTGAGAGACAGCTTCTTCCACCAGGCCATCAGACTGCTGAACACGTCATAGACACCTCACCTCCACTACTGGAACTTCAACATTATGCACTCCATACTGTACAGTAATGCCACCGTTTTGCACATGTCTCAACTCTGTATATTTTTATATATTTTATTTATTGACTCTATTTAATTTGTAAAATATGTGTATACACACACACACACGTAGAAAAACATTTAGTATACACATCCAGAAAATTTTTTTTTTTGCATATACTATTATATATTGTACATATATTTATTAGTTTCAGATTTAGCCATTCGTATATTTTGCCTGTTTATGTTATTGTATTTTGCACAACTCTGTTGCTTGTGAAGCTCGCACACAAGAATTTCACTCGCATGTGCTGTACCAATGTACCTGCACATGTGATGTGACAATAAAAGTCATTTGATTTGATTTGATTTGATACTGACAACGAAGACAGTTAAAAATGATAAGACAGAAGCACCCGATGGTGAACAGAGTATTAGTGAGGAAGAAAACATCACTTTTGACAGAGAAACTAACACTACAGAAAACATGTCTGTCACACAAACTGCAAATGAGCCCTCTACATACACTGATCCTGTCTCCTCTACAGATGTAAAGTTAAGGGCAGGACAGCTGATCACTTTTACTTGTAGAGACAACAGTGTTCAACACACAGCCAGAGTATTAGGCAGAGCGGGGAAAGCAAAAGAGCAGTACAAAAACTGGTACAATGTGCAATATCTTCAGCCTGATGGTAGTGAAGGTGAAAAGAAAGCTGTAGACATGTCACTTGTTGATGGTCTTTGCACTGAAGCTGAAAACAGAGATGCAGATGTACTCATAATGTAATGGAGCGAAGGTGATTTTATTTCCACAGTGTTTTTTAAAGGAGGGAAACCTTCCTCCAAACGGACAGAGCAGTGGAGCCGCCAAGGGAAAGCACACGAATAAAAACTGTATAGTTAAAATATAATTTATTATATTTAAATAGTTAAAAATATAAAATGAATTAAAACAACCCTGGCCAGGGGACAACACAGTAAAAATCAATAAAACACAACATTAAAAGTCCAGTGGCGTCCGCCACGGTATAAGAGTCACTAAGAATTAAAAATCCAGTGAAGCGGTGCAGGAGGGAAACCTGGCGGCGTCCTCGCCTTCCTCTCCGCGTTCTGGGCCCCGGTGCGCTAAAGAAAGGGAGGCAGCGGCAGTCAGTACTCTTTTAGGCAGCTTTCATTCATTAAAAGGGGACAAGTCAAAAGACTTACCCCAGGTGGGCAGAGCTCTTAACTCCTCCGTTGTCACGGTTTGCCGGGGCAAGCCGTGTGAATAATAATGGATCCAAACTGCAGGCTGCGGAATACGAACGTGACATGCAGGGAGAATGACCAGAGAATCAACACAGAAGGGTGGAAGGGAAATAACACAGACGAACCAGCAACTACCATGACAGAAGACACAACTTAAATACACCCAGAGAACACAGGGAGATTACACGCAGGTGGGGAACACAGCTGGGAGTGATTATCGTGACGAGACTAGGGAGGCAAACTGAAAACACTCACATAAGACGCAGACCTTCACAATAAAACAGGAAACACATACACGCAATGACATAACACACCAACTAAACACAGACTGGGGGACACAGAACATAGGAACATGAACAGAAGAATACAAACACCCAAGGTAACCAAAACCACAGAATACTAATAGACTAAACATAAACACAGAGTCGCAGACTCTGGACCATGACAGGACCCCCCCCCCCCTCAAAGGCTGGCTCCAGACAGCCCAACAAAAAACAGCCAGAAAAAACAGAAAACAACCCGACCAGGGCGGGCGGCGGGGTCCAGGACGGAGGGCTCGGGGCAAAACAAAACAGGAGCACCAGAAGGTCAAAAGACAAAAACAAAAACAAAAACACGAGTCCAAAACCAAAAGAAAAGCACACCAGAGCACAGGAAAACAGAGTCCAAAACAGAAGAGGTCAGGGGGCCGGCCAGCACAGGAGTCCAAGACAAAAAGAGTTCAGGGGGCCGACCGTGCGGACGGCAACGGCGGCGACGACAGCGCTGGTCCGGGGGCCGGCCGCGCGGAAGGCAACGGCGGCCACTCAGGCGATGACGGTCCGGGTGCCGGCCGTGCGGAAGGCAACGGCGGCCACTCAGGCGAAGAGGGTCCGGGGGCCGGCTGTGCGGAAGGCAACGGCGGCCACTCAGGCGATGGTGATCCTGACCAGGCGAGGCTGCAGAGGCTGGACCAGGCGAGGATGAAGACTCGGATGAAGCTGGACCAGGTGAGGATGAAGACTCGGATGAAGCTGGACCAGGCGAGGACGAAGACTCGGATGAAGCTGGACCAGACGAGGCTGAAGGCTCTGAGGCTGGACCAGACGAGGCTGAAGGCTCTGAGGCTGGACCAGATGAGGCTGAAGGCTCCAAGGCTGGACCAGACGAGGCTGATGATAATGCTGCAGCCGGTGAGGATGATGATGATGCTGCAGCAGGCGAGGATGATGATGATGATGCTGCAGCCGGTGAGGATGATGATGATGATGCTGCAGCCGGTGAGGATGATGATGATGCTGCAGCAGGCGAGGATGATGATGAAGCTGCAGCAGGTGGCTGAACGGGCCCCTCGGGCCCTCCAGCCGACGAGGAAGGCTGCTGGACGGGCTCCTCGGGCCCTCCAGCGGACGAGGCATGAGGCTGGACGGGCTCCTCGGGCCCTCCAGCTGACGTGGCATGAGGCTGGACGGGCTCCTCGGGCCCTCCAGCTGAGACAGGTGGCTGAACGGGCTCCTCGGGCCCCCCAGCGGAGACTGGAGACAAAGGCCGGAGCGGTCCCTCGGACCCTCCAGCGGAAACAGGAAACAAAGGCCGGAGCGGTCCCTCGGACCCTCCAGCGGAGACAGGAAACAAAGGCCGGAGCGGTCCCTCGGACCCTCCAGCGGAGACAGGAAACAAAGGCCGGAGCGGTCCCTCGGACCCTCCAGCGGAGACAGGGGACGAAGGCCGGACGGGCCCCTCGGACCCTCCAGCGGAGACACGAGACGAAGGCCGGAGCGGTCCCTCGGACCCTCCAGCGGAGACACGAGATGAAGGCTGGACGGGCCCCTTGGACCCTCCAGCAGAAGCCATCACAAAGCCAGCAGGCATGGAGTCCTCTGGCAGACACGAAGGCAATGGGTGCTGTGCTGAACACTGGCCCTGCTCAGACAGCACTGACACGGAGTTGTTCTCTGAGGGCTGCTTAATCTTCAGGGGTCCAGAATCAGCTGGGGACTGAGACCTAGCCTCTGGGGAAGCCCTGGAGTGCAGAACGGTGCCTGAAGCAGCTAAAGCGCGAGAAACTCCCTGACTGGACCTTAAATTTTCTCCCTGCATGGAGTGAATGAGTGGAACCGGTAATGCTGGAGCCAGAGCTACGGGTAGCGGGGGCACTGGAGCTACTGGGGCCTGCGCTACAGGCGGCACCGGAGACTGAACTGAAGGTGGCACCGGAGACTGAACTGAAGGTGGCACCGGAGACTGAACTGAAGGAGGCACCGGAGACTGAACTGAAAGTGACACTGGAGACTGAGCTGAAAGTGACACTGGAGACTGAGCTGAAAGTGGCTGCCGGGGAGCTAACTGAGCTGAGAATGGCTGCGGGGGAGCTAACTGAGCTGAGAATGGCTGCGGGGGAGCTAACTGAGCTGAGAGAGGCTGGACAGGCGATAAGCAGCTCATGTTGACATCCGCCACACAAAACACAGCCCCTGAATGAACAGTCACAAAGTCTGGAACAGACACAGAGTCCTCACTCACCACAGCCGGCGAATTAGAAGTCCGAACGTCCGGCTGTGGGGTGACGCGCCCGCGGCGCGATCGGCGTTTCCTCCCCGCAGAGGGCTCCGACGGGCCTGGAAAAACCGCATCCAATAGGTGAGGCAGACGCGGCTGCTCCGGGGTGGCTGTAGTTTGTTGCTGCAGGACCCAGTTCGACAGTTCCCGAGCTTGCGCCGCCTCCCGGGCTTCATACAAGTTGGCCAATAAGTCCAAACATCCTCTGACCTGGCGGAGATAGGGATTTCTGTTGAGGATCGCCTCGATACCATTTATCCCAACGATCCTTGCTCTCGTATTCGAGGTGTGGGTTATCCAGTCGACCAGGCGTTGGACTTGCATCAGATCCCTCTCCCCGGGCAAGTCTGCTGGATCCATGTTGTGGCTGGTTCGTACTGTCACGGTTTGCCGGGGCAAGCCGTGTGAATAATAATGGATCCAAACTGCAGGCTGCGGAATACGAACGTGACATGCAGGGAGAATGACCAGAGAATCAACACAGAAGGGTGGAAGGGAAATAACACAGACGAACCAGCAACTACCATGACAGAAGACACAACTTAAATACACCCAGAGAACACAGGGAGATTACACGCAGGTGGGGAACACAGCTGGGAGTGATTATCGTGACGAGACTAGGGAGGCAAACTGAAAACACTCACATAAGACGCAGACCTTCACAATAAAACAGGAAACACATACACGCAATGACATAACACACCAACTAAACACAGACTGGGGGACACAGAACATAGGAACATGAACAGAAGAATACAAACACCCAAGGTAACCAAAACCACAGAATACTAATAGACTAAACATAAACACGGAGTCGCAGACTCCGGACCATGACATCCGTAGAAGGGGTAAAGTCTGTTTGAGGAGCAATGCACACTTTTAAGGCATTCCTATGTAAAGTTTGTATGTTACCCCCCTTTTCTGGTTTGACCTTATACACTAAGCCCGTATCTCCCACCTGTTCCAACACCACATACGGCTCAGGAGACCACCAGGAACACAGTTTTCCTTTGCCCTGTCTGTTTCGGTCACGTACCCAGACTCTCTCCCTGGGCAACAATGGGAGGGTACAACCTCTTTTCTCATACTGGCTTTTGTGTTGGGAGGCCGCACTATACATCCTCTGCCCAGCCAAACGGTAAGCTAGGGAGAGTTTCTGTTGATGAGAATATACCCACTCACTTACATCCTGCCTCGCCTGCTGGGGGGGCACGCCTAATGCCACATCCACAGGAAGTCTCAAGTGTCGACCAAACATCAAATAGGCAGGCGCATAACCTGTGGAACTATGGATAGTATTGTTATAAGCATGGATGAGTTCTGGCAGATTTCCTACCCACTGACTCTGTCTAACTGATTCTAGTGAGCGAAGCATGTTCAATAGGGTCTGATTGAAACGTTCTACACTACCATTCCCTGCAGGGTGGTAAGGTGTCGTGCGGCTTTTAGTTATACCATAGGTATCACAGAGTTGTTTCATTAATGCAGATTTGAAATTAGACCCACAGTCGGAGTGGAGTCGGCCTGGGCAACTGCACGGCTGTATCACATACTTCCACAAAGCCTTTACTGTAGTCTCTGCTGTTTGGTTTATATTTATTTTGGTTTACATTATTGTATTTTGCACAACTCTGTTGCTTGTGAAGCTCGCACACAAGAATTTCACTCACATGTGCTGTACCAATGTACCTGCACATGTGATGTGACAATAAAAGTGATTTGATTTGATTTGATTTGATATTGTAGGGATAGCCCAAGTGAACCGTGTAAACAGATCAGTAACCACAAGTATGTTTTGATAAGTGTCAGTTGGCCGGCCTAAGGACAGAAAATCCATGCCTACAACCTCCAAATGGTATGAGACTGAAATAGGGTGCAGTGGAGCCCTAGGTTCTACCCTCTCTTTTTGTAGACTACAGGGGACACAACCCAGATGAAACTGACGTACCTGCGCTTCCATGTTAACCCAGTAGAACCGCTGCCGTATCCGAGAGGGTTCGATCTACCCCCGCATGAGCAGCAGCCTTCCGCCACACCTCATGGCACCTGGAACTAGGACACACAACTTGATAACGAGTCTCCTGGGTATATTCATCCAACACTTTACGGCACAGTATTCCGTCTTTAATAAAAAGTCTTTTTTGTTGCTGCAGGAGTCGTCGCACACCATGTGACAATGTCTGATGTTCTAACTTTGTGGGTGCGACCTGGGCTTCCAGAAGTTGCTTTACTACTTGAATATCCGGATCACGAGCTTGTGCTTCTGCCCAGTCACTCCCCTCTACCTCACAGGTCAATTCAATGGCTGCTGAAGTGACTCCACGCTCTGATCCAGCCCCCTCCAGGTGCTCTGCTGGGACAGTGGGGAATCGAGAAAGGGCATCAGCATTAATATTACTCTTACCCGAACGATACTTCATCTCGCAGTCGAAAGAGGCCAGCTGGGCAACCCAACGTTGTTCTACTGCGCCCAAGCGAGCAGTCTGTAAATGGGCCACAGGGTTATTATCAGTATACACAACGAATCGTGCACCAGTCAGATAGTCTTTAAATTTTTCGGTAACTGCCCACTTAAGGGCTAACAGCTCCAACTTGAAGGAACTATAGTTGGCGTCATTCCGTTCCGTGTGGTGTAAGCTTCTGCTGGTGTACGCTATTACCCTTTCTTGGCCCTCTTGAACCTGGGCCAAAATGGCTCCCAGCCCGCAACCACTGCCGTCAGTATACACAATAAAGGGAAGAGAGTAATCTGCGTATGCTAAAACAGGTGCTTGCGTTAAAGCTGCTTTGAGTGCCTCAAATGCTGTTTGACATTCTGGGGACCACTGCACTTTGCGACGGTCTGTTTTCTTGTTCACAGGGACCCCTGTCAATATTGCATTTAAAGGGCGTGCGATTTTAGCAAAGCCGGACACAAAACGTCTGTAGTAGCCAGCCAGGCCCAAAAAGGATCTGACTTGTCTGATGGTATCAGGGACCGGCCAATCCATCACTGCAGAAATCTTATCAGGGTCTGGTCTTACACCACACTTATCCACTACATGCCCCAGAAATTTCACCTCCTGTTGCAGGAACTTGCACTTTTTCGGCTGTAACTTCAACCCATGACGCCACAGCCTCTGAAACACTTCATCTAAATGCTGTAAATGAGACGAAAAGTCAGGTGAATAAATGATAATGTCATCCAAGTACACCAATAAAGACTCTGCAATCTGTCCACTCAAACAGTGCTGCATCAGCCGTTGAAATGTAGCGGGTGCATTGCACAGACCAAACGGCATCCGCTCGAACTCAAACAACCCGACTGGGGTAGTAAAAGCAGTCTTGTATAAAACCCCTGCGATTTGTGCATATAGACTGTTCCACGGACCCCCTCTAACCACTGCTAAGGTGGTACATTCCTCCCATCCTTTGTTTGTGTTTGCGCTGGTTCACCGTGATAGCGCTGGTGGAGCTGGGCTGTTGTACTGAATATGTGTCGTGCGTGTGCGTGAATGATAAGTAAGTGCCTTGTATTTGTTTGTTCTATGGTTGTAACTTATCATATACTTGCCTATGTACATTGTGTCATGCTTTTATAGAGTTTTCCAGCGGTTTGTGTAGCCACGAGACACTGTATATTCACGCTGATTTGACCAAAATGGTGCTACCCTTGTGAACTGAGCTGCCCAAAGTAAAGATGGAGTCTATCCCTGTGCAGCAGCCCATTTGTGTCCACCAGGGGGTGGTGTTTAGTCATTTTCGAATTAGTCTTTCTGTTCAACCCTTTCTGTATTATTTAGACCAGTTTGGTTGACTTTAATTGTTTGCTAATTGTAATTTCTGTTATTTTACAGAACCACACACACATACATATACTCACACGAATTCACTTCTGGAGATGTTTTGGATTAAAGGAACCCTAATTATCATTGCTGTGGACCCTCTCTTTCATCATATAAGTCACCTGTGCCTTCTGACCGAGGATAGGAAAATCCTGCTGTAATTTGCCAGTTTATTAAGCACACACATGTCCAGTTCAAGTGGTCCTTCGAGCCGGAGTAATTACAGCTTTTCCTAACATGCCGACATCCCGATATGATGAAGAACAACCAGGTGCCCAGCACAGGAGACCACATAGGGCTCCAAGATATCTGGATGACTTCATCTGGACCTACAGCCGACTAACCCAGTTCCACCGAATACTAACGCAGCTACTCCAATACACCAAACCGCTGGCATCGACGGCTCACCAGAGATGGAGAGAATAAGGAGGATGGAGCAGTGTGTTACTCAGGTACAGGAGCAGATGAGGGAGATACAGAGCGCTATACAAGTGTCTTTGAACTTTGGCCAAAGAACCCCCTAAGTACAGTTACAAACCCAGGTCCGGAGCCATAGTATGCCTTTACTAACTGTGGATAATAATCCTACACAAGCTCCTCCTATGGGCGGACTAGAAAACATCCCTCCCATATCTCCAGTAATACCTGGCCCTCAGTTTCATACTGTACAGCAGACCTCCCCTTCCACAGCTCATCATGTTGATAACCCTCAAATATTACAGTCAACAGCTCCTACTCTCCCTGTTAACCGACCTATTCCTCAGCCCCCTCTATACGTCCACTCTTCTATGCCATCAGCTGCTCAGCCAACACCAGTGGTACCCCGGTCTGCATTTACAGCAACAGATCAGCCACGTCCTCCCTGGTATCAACAAAGAGACCTGAATTGGCAGTCATCAACCCCACAGTGGTCTGTGCCACACAGTGCTGCTCAGTTTAGTATCCCTGGCACTATGCAGTACCCTGTCACGCTGCCGCCTGGCATGCCCTCTCCAGGTTATCCACCTTGGACTTTAGGCCCACCTCTCAGTCAGCCATACGTTACACCAGTGCTGCCACCTGCTGTTAGCTCACAGTATACCTATCAGCATCCTGCTCCAGCTGCACCGCCACCTGTCAGTTCACAGCATGATGTAATTCAGAGCAGCCCACAACACTCCTCATCTCTGCTTTCCTCTCAGAGACCGAACTTGATGGAGATGGCTATTTCCTCTTCTTATGGCATCCCTAAACCCAACCTAATCCGCTTCACCACAGGAAAAGAGAGTGATTTCCTGCTACTGAAGAAAGGTCTGGATGGAGTTTTGGGACCACATCCACATCTGTCTGAGGATTACAAATTCCAAGTACTGCTGGATCATCTAAAGTTTCCTCCTGCGTTTCAGCTTGCAAAGAGGTATGTGCATGACCCTATGCCCTTCACTAAAGCAATGCAGGCTCTACAGCAGCGCTATGGACAACCACGCCAATTAGTCCAAGGTGAAATTAACAACATTTTGAGAGCTCCTACAGTGAAAGCTGGAGATGCACAGGGGTTTGAAGACTTTGCTCTATCAGTTAGTAGTTTGGTGGGACTACTAAACTCCATGGAAGGAGCTGCTAAGAGCGAACTAGAGTGTGGCTCCCATGTGGACCGGCTTTTGAGTAAACTCCCCTTCTCCTATCAAGACAGTTTTGCTGAATATTGTCTTGCAAAGGGCATCTTGCGGAGTGACTCAGCTAACACCTATACTCTCCCTGACTTTGCACAGTGGTTGGAGAGGAAGTCACAGGCCATACAGATATCACGAAGGGCTACAGAAAGCTACATATCTGATAAACCCCGCTCAGATCGTAGAGACAAGTCATCACAACCATTAAAGACATCCTCATCAGTCTACTATGGCACTGACAAGCCTACAACACCGATGGCTAATACCACTTCAGCCCCTACTGACAGTAAAGAACCTATGAAAGGGAAGAAAAGAGAGAAATTTAAGCCCTACTGCCCCTTCTGTAGCAGTACAGAACATTACTTGAGTTCCTGTTCTGACTTCAGTAAGCTGAGTACTACACAGATTATTACGTGGATTAATGACAATAAGAGATGCTGGAGATGTGGTCGGAGTCACCAGCCTGACAGTTGCAATCTGAAGAAACCTTGTGCCACCTGTGGAGAACAACACCTGCAGATCCTTCATGAAGCTGCCTCTTGCTCAAACAAGAGTATCCTGACATTGAGTACAGCCTCCAGCATGGTGTATTTGGACCAAGTCACTCATTCAGGCAGAGTCATGCTTAAAGTGGTCCCAGTTACCCTCCACAATAATGGGCGATCTCTGTCCACCTACGCCATTCTTGACGATGGATCAGAGCGGACTATTGTTCTATCTGCAGCGGTTCATTACCTGCAATTAAATATCACAGAGGAGTCCCTCAAACTACGAACCATCAGGCAGGAGGTGTCACAGTTACAAGGCGCATCTGTTTCTTTTGAACTAAGCGCACCCAGCTCTCCCCAAATCAAACATCACATCAGATGTGTTTTTACTGCTAAAGAACTTAATCTGACAAAACAATCCTGTCCAGTGGACATACTCCATCAGAGATATCCACATCTGGCCGACGTTCCCATCAAAGCATTTAAGGATGTGCAGCCTATGCTTCTTATAGGCTCAGATAATGTCCAGCTCATCACCCCTCTGTCACCTGTCAAAGTTGGTCCACTAGGCAGCCCTGTTGCTGTCAACACTAACCTCGGTTGGGCCATCCAGGGACCGGCTACCTTTCTACATCTACCTACTGAAGCTTCATGTCTGCACACATCCCTGTTACCAACTCCTTCTCAAGCGCTAAGACAGAACGTTGAGAAGCTGTGGCAGTTAGATGTGCTCCCCTTTCGATCAGAGAAAGAGGTAACTCGCTCTAAACAAGACAAAGAGGCACTGGAGTTACTGCAGAAAACCACAGAACGTGTACAGGTGGATGGAATAGCTCGCTATGCTACTCCTCTGCTTCGCCGCAGAGACTCCACTAAACTACGAACTGACCATGGCGCAGTGATGGCTCTCCTTCGGTCTGCAGAGAAGCGCCTGATTAAAGTTCCTGATCTAGCGGCTGTGTACAATGCAGAAATACACAAACTGGAACAAGCAGGTTATGTAAGAAAACTCACTCCTGAAGAGGCAAACCGCACAGATGAATCCTGGTTCATTCCCCATCATAATAATAATAATGATAATAATAATAATGGATACTTTATTGATCCCCATGGGGAAATTACTTGTTTTTTCTCTGCATTTGACCCATTCACTCAGTGAAGCAGTGGGCAGCCCACTAAGCAGGCGCCCGGGGAGCAGTGTGTAGGGACGGTACCTTGCTCAGGGGTACCTCAGGTATCATATTGGGCATCATAACAATAAGCCTAGGATAGTTTTCAACTGTTCCTTCCAATACAGGCAAGACTGCCTTAACGATCAGCTGCTACCAGGTCCAACTCTCGGTCCATCCTTAATAGGTGTCCTGTTGAGATTTAGGGAGCACCCTGTTGCTGTGAGTGGGGACATACGAGGTATGTTCCATCAGGTGCGGCTTCTTCCGCATGACCGGCCCCTGCTGAGATTCGTGTGGAGAAATATGGAAAGAGATCGGAGCCCGGACATTTATGAGTGGTGTGTCCTGCCCTTTGGAACCACATGCAGCCCCTGTTGTGCCACGTATGCCCTTCAGCGTCATGTGCAGGATCATAAAGATGGCAATGAACAAGTACTAAACTCAGTGCTGCGCTCATTTTATGTTGATAACTGTTTGCAATCTCTGCCCTTTGCTTTGCAGGCACGACCACTTGTCGATAACATCAGAGAGTTGCTATCTACTGGTGGTTTCGAAATCCAACGGTGGGCAAGTAACTACCCAGAGGCCATTGCTCATCTCCCCTCTGAAGCAAAGTCCCCTACCTGCGAGCTGTGGTTGACTGAACACCAACCAGATCCCCAAGAACCAACCTTAGGCTTGGCATGGCACTGCTCCACAGACCAGATCGCCTACAGATGTCGGCCAGTGGTTCCTCAGGAGTGAACCATGAGAAACATCTACAGCATCCTCGCCTCTCAATACGACCGACTGGGTTTCATATCCCCTTCACGACCCGGGCAAAGGTTATTGTTCAACGTCTGTGGCAGAACGACAGGAACTGGGATGATCCCATCGAGGGCGAGTTACTCCAGCGATGGCAAGAGTGGGTGAGTGAGCTACAGTATCTACCAGAAATCTGTCTGCCTAGATGCTACACAGCCCCAGCAACCCAAGAGGGAACTTTCCAGCTGCATGTATTCTGTGATGCGTCAGAGAGTGCTTACGGAGCAGTGGCATATTTGAGATTTAAATCGGCAGAACATGAGGTCCACACTGCCTTTATCATGGCCAGATCACGTGTAGCTCCCCGCAAGAAACTGTCAATTCCCCGTTTAGAGCTGTGTGCCGTACTGGCTGGGGCACAACTGTCTAGACTCCTCCTCAGTGAGCTTACTCTGCCCATTAGTGAGACTACTTTATGGACCGATTCTACCACTGTGTTGAACTGGATCCAGTCCGAGTCCTGCCACTATAAAGTGTTTGTAAGTACTCGTATTGCCGAAATACAGGAGCTGACTGAGGCCGCCAGCTGGAGGTATGTCCCCTCGGCTTTGAACCCAGCAGATGACATCACCCTTACCATGACAAGGGTTCTCGCCACCCCCACATCAGGGGTTTCAGGCAGTGCCTCCACTAGGGCACAATAATCTGTTCCTTGTGGACCCATCTGAGCCCGGCCCCACACCATTATTTCACTCCTCGGGGGAACTTTAATTTTGCGTCGGCCAGCTAGCCGTACATACCCCACCATTCCGTCCTCCACTGTACTTGCTTCTATCCGTCTGCATGTTGCGAAGGCAGTCCTCCAGGCCTGTTGATTCGTTAATTGCTGTGGGACAGGAACAGTCTTTTCCGGCCACTTAAATACATTCCAACAATCAGTGGGTGCGTACAATGGTCATCTTTTACCACCACAACCCCGCGTCCAGGAACCTTAACACCTTCCTTTTCCATGTCCAGGACAGCATAGGTGGTATAGGGAATTTCCAGACCATTGGCGGCTCTCAGCTTAAAGGCAGTTGGAGTTTTCTCAAGCTTAGCCTGGGAAAAATGCTCATTAAACAAACTCTCCTGTATCAAAGTCATTTGTGATCCTGTATCTAACAAGCCTTGAAGCTCCACCCCCTCGATCACTATCTTCACTGTTGGACACCGCCCAATAAATGTTTCTGTGGCCCTTAATTGCTTAGGTGAACCAAAAGCCCCCGCCCCTCGGACCTCAGCAGCAGGGTCATCTAGTTTAAACTTGGCTGGGAAGAAATGGAGGTCCGGCAAAACCTAGCTATATGTCCTGCTTGTTTACACCTCCGACAGATAGGCCGACCTTGTGCATCCCAGCTAGCATTTAATTGTTGCAGTCTTCTCCTAAACTGAGGTGCAGGCGGAAGAGTAGCTACAGCTGGCTGAGTGGAGCCTCTAATTTCTCTTACTAGCTCTTGTGCCAATCCCTTCATTTGTGCCTTGACGTCCTCCAGTATCTTCTGCTTTAACACCTGTCTCCAATCTTCTTTCTGTTCAACCTTAAAAGGAGCATGAGACTTATTTACAGACAGGCAGGTTACCTCAGACTGGGGCTGTACATGTTCTGAGTCAAGCAGCAGTGCCTCCTGGCGTATGGCAGCAAAATCTTGATCTGGGTTACGCCGCACATAGACTTTCAGTGCCTGACTTACAGGGCCCTCCCGCAATCCTAGCAACAATTGATCTCGCAGGGCTGCATCAGAGGGGACATTATCTGGATCATGCTTTCGCAACCTACAGTATAATTCTCTCAACCACAAAATAAATGAAGATACGGTTTCACTTGGGTTCTGAGTGCAACTAAAAAACTGTGACCTAAGAACTGGGGTGGGGACACGATCACCATATAAAGAGTCTAAAAAAGAAAAGATTTTTTGTACTTGGTCTCTTTCACTGGTTTCAAGAACACTGACCTGACGTTTAGCCTCACCTGCTAGCGCTCCCAACACAATAGCAACTTTCCTCACTTCAGGCAAATCCTGCGATCCCAGCAGCCCCTGCATCTGCTCCTTCCAATCCTGATATTGCACATCCTGATCAGGCCCTTTAAATTTCGGCAGCCACGGGGCTCCGGGATATACAGGCATCATCATCTTTGCTATTCCCCTGACTAGCCCAACTGCTCTTAACTCCGTATTCTGTCGACAACGCCAATTATGTAACGGAGCGAAGGTGATTTTATTTCCACAGTGTTTTTTAAAGGAGGGAAACCTTCCTCCAAACGGACAGAGCAGTGGAGCCGCCAAGGGAAAGCACACGAATAAAAACTGTATAGTTAAAATATAATTTATTATATTTAAATAGTTAAAAATATAAAATGAATTAAAACAACCCTGGCCAGGGGACAACACAGTAAAAATCAATAAAACACAACATTAAAAGTCCAGTGGCGTCTGCCACGGTATAAGAGTCACTAAGAATTAAAAATCCAGACGTCAACAGTGTGTAGAATCTCTTAGGACGGTAAGTGACAGAAGTGACGAGTAAGGTAAGCGACCCATGTTGTAGGTGACGTCAGACGCCGGAGATTTGGCGG
Source organism: Rhamphochromis longiceps (assembly GCF_057381845.1). NCBI lineage: Eukaryota > Metazoa > Chordata > Actinopteri > Cichliformes > Cichlidae > Rhamphochromis > Rhamphochromis longiceps. Next base: position 27,922,055 of record NC_140571.1, read on the forward strand.
GAAAAAAAGCAAATGGTAGCATAGAGTTTAACAAAGGTTTTTCAAGCTTCAGTATTACCAAATATACTAATCAATTGTCATATAACTAACAACATCTGTCCTATCATCTCTAACACCCTGGAGGACAATGGGGAGAGTTTAGACGCTCTCCAAGATTACATCGACCGCTGTTTTCAAGATTTAGTAATGAAGAAGGCCCAGAGTGCATCTTCCCCGGCCAAAATTGAGACGCCGTCATCGAAGAGATGTCGCCCGGCAGACTCCCCCGGTACAACATCGCCTGCCGGCAAAGACATCGCAGACATCCTGGAGTCAATCGACAAGCGATTGTCCAGTTTCGATGCGAGGCTGTCCCTGGTGGAGATTTTACACCGGGAATTTAAATCTCTGAGAGAATCCCTGGAATTCAGCCAGCAGCAGGTGGAAACGCTTGCCGCTGAAAATGCCACGCTACGGGAGTCGGTCAAATCTCTCACCGATAACGTGACCCAGCTAAACATTGAAAATAAAAAAATAAAAGAGTCCGTTATCGATCTACAAGCCCGTAGCATGAGAGATAATCTTGTGTTTTCTGGTATTCCAGAATCTGCCGGAGAGGACGCGGAGGCAACGGTGAAAAGCTTCATTAAAATCCACCTGAAGCTGCCGGAAGACACCGTAAAGAACATCGACTTCGATAGAGTGCATCGCTTGGGGGGCGTGAGGTCGCGGACCGGGAGACCACGGCCTATTGTGGCCAAATTCGGTCAATTCAAACAGAAGGAACAGGTGAAGAGTCGCGGCAGAGAGCTGAAAGGAACGGACTTCAGCGTGAACGACCAGTTCCCCAAAGAGATCCTGGAACGACGCAAGGTCCTGTTCCCAGTTCGACGTAGCTTCATCCAGAAAGGCTCCCGTGCTGTCATCGCCGTGGACCGGCTCTACGTGGACGGACAGCTCTACCGCGACCCCGGCACCACACTGTGGTTATATTGACTGCACTCCAGATAAGAACCCACTACACTCTTTTCTTATTCATTCACACTTTCCCCTTTAACATGGGTTTAACCTAGTAATATCAATATGATGTCATAGCAGATATAACACCGTCACCCTCCGTCATTACTTTAATTGGAATGTTTCCATTTCGTTTCTTTTTTTTTTTGTTGTTGCTCACAGTTCATGTGGTTTCTTTCTTTCTCTTGTCTTTCACTGCTGTGATCACCTACTTCCCCACTCACCTACAAACAACACCCTCTATTTCTCCATATTTTCACACCATGATCACGCAAACACATCCGCTCAACGGCAACACATTCAAAACAGCCTCACAGCACGCACAGACTTGCAGGACACATAACACAAGCCACGCTTGTTCATATTAGTGAATATTCACACACATAGTCAGACTTATGGAGCCTCTCACCACACTTTTTTTTCTCTCTCTCTTTCTATTTACAAACAAGGGATGTTTCCACATTCTCTCCACCTGTCTAAACAAAACACCCAGCATACATCATTAGACATACACACACAATTATGGGCATGCTGAGGTTTGTCACATGGAATGTAAATGGAGCTGGCACCAGAGGAAAGAGGTTAAAGATATTTAACCAGCTTAAAAAACTACAGGCAGATGTTGTTTTATTACAAGAAACTCACAGACCTGTCACAGGTTTAAACGAACTTAAAACACCTGAGTTTCCTAACGTGTTTGCAGCCTGTTATAATTCTAGACAACGGGGAGTAGCAATTTTAATACATAAAAATGTTAATTTTACAGTACTCGATACAGTTATAGATCCAGAGGGTAGATTTCTAATTATTAAACTATCAATATTGAACAAAAAACTATGTATTGTAAGTATATATGGTCCAAATGTTGATGAACCCTCATTCTTCCACGGATTTTTTAGTACACTCTCTGAACACCTCGATTGCATACTCAACCTTGGATTAAATGAAGAAATGGATAGGCTCAACACAACAGGAACTCAGCGCAATTGGCAATCCACAAATATAATCAAACAGTATATGAGCGACTTTGGCCTTCGCGATGCATGGCGCTCCCTTCACCCCAACAGTAAGGAATATACTTTTTTCTCGCATGTTCATCACTCTTACTCTCGTCTGGATTATTTTCTGGTCAGCAGCTCACTGCTGAGTGACATTTCAGACACTGAGATTCATCCTATAGCTGTCAGCGATCATGCTCCTGTATCTTTAACACTAATGCACAAGAATAATACTACGCCAAGTAAAAGCTGGAGATTTAATACATCATTGCTTAAAGATGAAGACTTTATTAAATATTTTAAAAAGGAATGGACTTCATATTTAGACTTTAATGACACTCCCGGAATATCTGCTTCTGTTCTATGGGAAGCAGGGAAAGCTGTGATGAGAGGTAAAATAATTTCTTTCTCATCACACAAAAAGAAAGAAGAAAACAAAAATATTCAGGAATTAGAAAAAACCATCAAATCACTAGAAGAAGCCTACGCGTGCGACCAAGATCAGGAAACATTGAACAAAATACGCAAGACAAAACTAGAATTAAATGAAACTATTAATAAAAAAACACAATTCCTTATACAAAGACTTCGCTTGCAGAATTTTGAACACAGTAACAAATCAGGTCGATTTCTAGCTAACCAGTTAAAAATAAATAAAGAAAAAACAACTATATGTGCTGCTAAAGATTTATCGGGGAACACAATATATGATCCTGGAAGAATAAACAACATTTTTAGGGATTTCTATGAAACTTTATACTCACCACAAATAAACCCATCTAAAAATGAAATTGATCTGTTTCTTGACAACGTAACTCTTCCAAAATTACTAGACAGTCAAGCAATGGAACTGGATTCGCCACTGACGCCAAGTGAACTCCAGGAAGCCCTGATAAGTATGCCCAATAGTAAGGCTCCAGGTCCAGACGGCTTCCCTGCAGAATTCTACAAAGAATTCTGGACAATTCTGGCACCAGTATTCCACGGAATGTTGCAGGAAATCGAGGAAAATGGCAGACTACCACCAAATATGAATTCTGCCAACATTAGTCTCCTGCTAAAACCAGGCAAAGACCCTTTATTTCCCTCAAGCTATCGTCCAATTTCTCTTTTAAATGTAGACCTTAAAATAATCTGCAAAGCTCTCTCAAAGAGATTAGAGAAAATAACCCCCCTCTTAATTCATCCTGACCAAACTGGTTTCATAAAAGGTCGGCACTCCTCAACAAACACTCGTAGATTACTTAATTTAATAGACTACTCATACGATAAAAACATCGAAGCCATAATATTATCTCTAGATGCAGAAAAAGCATTTGACAGAGTTAACTGGAAATTTTTATTCGCAACTTTACACAAATTTGGTTTTGGAAACTCTTTCATAAACTGGATAAGAATATTATACAATTCCCCAACAGCTCGTATCAGAACAAATGACCAGACATCCTCCAGCTTCTGTCTCCTGAGGGGCACCAGACAGGGATGCCCACTCTCCCCTTCACTTTTTGCAATTTTTATCGAACCTCTAGCAGCAGCATTTAGACAGGCTACAACAATTAAGGGCATAAAATGTAAGAACATAGAACATAAAATCAGTCTCTATGCGGATGATGTGTTGCTTTTTCTGCAAAACACACAAACCAACCTCTCTGAGGTAACTACTTTAATAAACTGGTTTTCAAGAGTTTCAGATTATTCAATTAACTGGCCAAAATCTCCAGTTCTCCCCATTAACTGCTCCTTCCATAATTCTTCCTCTGCCCCACTGCAATCTGGAAATATTAAATATTTAGGTATTAATGTTTCTCCTAAGCTTTCAGACTTAACTAAATTAAACCACATCCCACTTCTAAAGAAAGTAGAAGGCGATCTGACTAGATGGAAATCTTTACCCATATCACTCATGGGAAGGGTCGCCACTATAAAAATGATGATCTTGCTAAAAATAAATTACTTATTTTTGATGATCCCTAACAAACCATCACAAGATTGGTTCAGATCTCTGGATTCATATATTTCCAAATTCCTTTGGAAAGATAAACCCCCGCGTATAAGCTTAAAAACGCTGCAAAGAACCAAGGATAGAGGAGGATTAGATCTGCCTAATTTTCACCAATACTTCTTAGCCAACAGGCTTCAGTTCATCTCAGAATGGTTAAAACATACCTTCTTAGATAAGCCCTGGCTAGATGTCGAACAGGCACTATGCAAGGATCTAGAGATTTCAGACCTACCATTTATTTATCCACCAGTGTGTGAATGTGAGAGTGAATGAATAGTGGTATTGTAAAGCGCTTTGGGTGCCTTGAAAAGCGCTATATAAATCCAATCCATTATTATTATTATTATTATTATTAGCTCAAACATCAAAAGACACGAATGCTTTAAAAGTATCAACATCAGCTTTTCTCTGACAGCATGGTGGGAGTTTCTAAAAATAACAGAGTCTTCATTAATCCCATGCAAACGTACACCTATCTGGAATAACCCTGACATATTACAAAACAATAATATGATTAATTTCCCAGAATGGAGTTGTAAAGGAATTAAATACTTAGAACATATATTAGAGGGAACAGAATTTATTCCATTTGACAGACTAGTTGCACAATATGGGATCAACAAGAAAAGATTTTTAGAATATCAACAAATTAAATCAATAGTAAAAAAGAAATTTAACCTCAGTCAAGGTGAACTACAAACACCACCAAGTGTGGCACATTTCCTTACTCTTAAATCCCCCAAATTATTATCTAAAATATACAGAACACTTTCTAAATTAGATGAATCAATATCCCTTCCTATTGCAAAGTGGGAAGCAGATTTATCAGTCAGCTTTGACCAAAACTTCTGGTCTCAGGTATGCTTAAAAACCTTTAAATTGATTAAAAATCCCAGTCTGCAATTAATACAATACAAAATACTACATAGAGTGCACTATACAGGTCATCGGATGTTCAAGATGGGCTTTACATCTTCCAACAACTGCTCACACTGTCAAGGCAATACACCAGACAATTACATTCACGCTCTTTGGTTCTGTCCACCAGTGCAGAAGTTTTGGCGCGAGATATGTGAAGACTTATCGAAGTGTCTGAAATGTAACATTCCAACTTCCCCCTTAGTGTGTTTGTTGGGCAGCTTAGATAATGTCACTTCAGAAAAGAATATAGCCCATATGGTTTTCACTGCCCTATGCATAGCCAAGAAAACGGTCCTCATGAACTGGAAAAATAAAAATAATCTTAATTCTAACCAATATAGAAATTATCTATTAGATTACATTAGTCTTGATACAGCCTCTGCCACCACATCAGATCAATTGCTCTGGGCTCCTTTGATCAGCTCCATCACCTAGTGGGGGTGGGGGGTCATAGTTTGGTCCCGCCTTCACTGTTGTGATTGGTGTGGGGGTAGGGACAGGCTTAGGGCGTCGGGGGGTTCACCGGAGGCATCTTCCTTGGGGGGCTCAACCCGGGGTAGCGGTCATGTCCGGTTGGGGGCTCTTTTGGCTCTCGGGTGACTGTTTCCTTGTGGCTGCGTGCAGCGGGGCTAGGGGAGGGTCTGTGCTGACGGACGTGGATTACTAACCTGGTAGCCTGGCTGCCCCTGGGTGGGTCCGGGATGGGCGTGAGATTCTGGGGGCGCTCCGTCTCTGGGCTGGGGCCCTGGCCGGGCCTCGGGGCCTTGGGTCCTGGTTTGTGTGTTGCCGGGGTTGTGGGCGAGTGGGTGCATGGGGGCCCATCCCTGGCGCAGGGTGCCGCCGGTGCGTCGAGCCACCTGGGGGGCTCTTCAACTGGTGGGGGAGATTGTCACACCTTGCAGGAGCTTTCCTCTCCTCAGGAACTCTCTGCAGGAGGGGGAGATACAGGAGAGGTGGAGGAAGATCTCAGCCTGGGCGTCTATTGTCTCATGTAGTCTGGAAGATGAGTGGATGGTTCGGTGGGTGCAGTTTTCTCTGTGGTGGGGTTGGGTGGACAGTCCCGGGCTCTGTGGGGCCCGGGGGTGCTGCTGCACTGGGCCCCGGTCTGGATGGGCCTGGGCCCCCTTTCCCTGGCGGGTCGCGGAGTATGGGAGTGCCTACTGGGGTCAGCGGGGGAGCTGGCCCCAGGGAGGGGTCACCTGCCCCTCCCTTCCTTCCCTCCCCATCTCCAGCTGCCTCCCTCTTCCCGCTCCACCACAACCACCCACACATGCAGGGTCTTGGAGTAGGGGTATGTCACCAGGGTGCAGAGGAGGCTACCCCCCCCCCCGTCCCCTTCTGGCTGCCTCTGCCTCAATTTTATCCCACAACTTAGACATTCACATTACTCACACTCTCATTACACATACATATAGGATCTTGGGGGTGGGCACGATACACGGAGTCCAAATTACCATCAGGGTGTACACCTCACCCCTGGCGTCGTTGCCCACCTCTCAATTTTAAATACACGTAGACATTGAAGGCTAGCAGGAGGGACTATGCGCTTACCTGCTGCTCTCTGGCAGGTAGCTCCATGCCCTCCTGGGTTTTAATTGCACCTTAGAACACACATGCATCAACACTACAATGAGCGGGTGGAGGGAGGTTTGGAGTCTTCTCCTGGTGTAAATTGGAGTTATCATCATGTAAGGGCTCTTCTTTACCGGCTTTGCTCTATTCCTCTTTACCCGTAAGACCCTCTCTGTACACTGATAATCAGGTGGTTCTTAACACACTCAAAATCTGGTTTCAGTTTAGACGTCACTTTAATTTTGTAATGCCGTCTTCCTCGGGTCCTCTAAGCAACAACCATTTGTTTCCCCCTTCACTTTTGGACTCGACATTGGACATCGACATTTTGGACTCTCAGTGTGGAGTGACAAGGGTATAAAACAGTTCAAACATTTATATGTGGATGGTGTTTTCGATAGTTTTCCCAACTTGTCTTCTCGTTATAATCTCCCTATTACCCATTTGTTTCGCTATTTTCAAATTCGAAATTTTGTTGCCAAGTGTTTCCCAAATTTCCCCTCTTTAGCTCCAGAACTGCAGTGGGAAACTACGTTATCATTTGTTCCTCATCACAGAGGAACCATTTCGAAACTCTATGATGCTATTCTGTCTTTTAGTAACCACTCTAATGTTAAGCTTAAGTGTACATGGGAAGGAGAACTGGGAATTCGAATACATGAGGAGTCTTGGGAACAGGCTATAACAAGGGTACGATCTTCCACCTCCTGTGCTCGTCTTGGACTTATTCAATTTAAGGTCATACACAGGGTGCATTTCTCTAAGTCTAGACTTTCTGAATTGTATCCAGAAGTGGAAAATAAATGTGATAAATGCCACGGTTCTCCTTGTCACCTTAGCCACATGTTTTTTCTGTGTCCTGAGCTACAAGGTTTCTGGACAGGGTATTTTGCTATTATGTCAACTGTTCTTGGGGTAACTCTTCATCCTTGTCCTCTGATTGCTGTATTTGGGATTCCTGTTCGCTCACTTACACTTGATTCCACACAAAAGGATATTATAGCCTTCACATCCCTATTAGCGAGACGTCTAACATTGTTGCATTGGAAGCCTGTTAAGTATCCTACTGTTTCCCGGTGGCTTAAAGATGTCATGTTTTTTTTAAAACTTGAAAAAATTAAATATACGTTGAGAGGTTGCACAGCCAAATTTTTTCACAAGTGGCAACCCTTTATCTCTTATTTTGCTAGTCTAGAGGTATTGCCTGTTTAAATCTACTTTTGTTACTGTTATATTCCTCTATGTTTGATGGTTGTGTTGATCTGTGTGGGACGGGGGGGGGGGGCGTTGTGTTTTTTTTTTCCATATATATATATATATATATATATTTTTTTTGTTTACTTAGGAAAATGAAGAAAGGTTGATTGTATTTCGGTAACTGCACTCTAAGAAATGACACACTGATGTTGGTAGCATTATGTAAATGTTTTATGTTAAAACTAATGCCACCAATTGGTTTTTAACTTTAAACACAAGTATGTTGTTTTGAATTTAATTAACAACACAATATTTCAATACAACAAATTGCAGTAAATTAAATCCAACGTAAAAAGTTCATTTAAAATGAAGAGCACTTTAATTTAAAGAGGATTGTCCTAAGAGGCTCTCCGTACTTCTGAGTTTGCACATGTGCAGTGTAGAAGTTTGATCATCCGCCATTTTCAACTGAGACTTGCATGTGCTTAGTATCCTGGATAGGATCTATTGCCATCTGAGGATTATTTGGTAAGTACAACAATTTAAGTATGACAAATTTGATTAATGTATGCTAACTGATAAACTTCTGACACTTTCGGGAATACTTTTGCATTTTTTTTAAACAAATGATGCCTGGTAAATTTTTTAACACTTTAGCTTAAGAAGTGTTAGAAGTATGAAGACATTTAACAAATATTGTTGAACCTGCTTCGGTGTAATTTTCCAAAATCTTTTGCGATTCCTGTTAAGGTTAGACTTTCCTACTGAGACCGACAGTTTTAAAATTACTCCCAACATCTACTGCACCTGCTCCCTGACATCAGTAATGACCACTGGGAGCGCCAGCGATCCTGTAGTTTGAAGAATGAAATGCATGTGTAGTGTATTTTAGAAACATGCATCAATTAAGTTGCTACGTTGTTTGAAAAAATTCGACTCCATGTTGATTTCTGGTTTAGTGTCAAACTCAGGGATTTAAGCGATTAACACTTTGATTTGTAAAGTATAAGACATGCGTTCATCTGTTGTCATTGAAGTGCAGAATAATGTGTAACACTGTTATATATATATATGTGTGTATATATATATATATATATATATATATATATATAATGCATTTAACTCCTTGTATCAGTTTCCATTGGTTATCAAAGTAACAATTTGTGTGTTCCCTTTTCATTTTAGGTTGGTTAGCTAGTTCTGTCTCTCAATAGATGCAACAAAAGTGGCTCAGATGTGGTTGTAAGTATTTGAGGTATTAATGGAACGTGTACAACATAGATAAACAAATCTATGCTCTTTAAAAAAAAACAGTTATTGATGATGATTAACAAACTTCTTTCATTTTTTTCCCTAGGTTTTAAATGTGGAAGTGCAGACAGTGTGCTGAAAGTGTTTTGACAAGGTACCAATTACTAAAGCATTACAGATTAAAGCATGGCCATTATGGTCAAAGACACTCATATCCATGCACATACTATGAATGCCCTTGTTCATTTAAAACATGGAATGCTCTCAAAACACATTTGAGTCGATGTCATATTGATTCTTCAAGTAGATCAGGAGAACCAGTTATCTTTACATGTTCCTTGTGTCCTGGAAGCGAACTGATATCAGTTAAAGAGTATTTCTCCCATATTAACAACCATCTCAAGTGTTTTGAGACAGTCACTTGTATCTTTCAAAACTGTTCATTTCAAACAAATATATATGGTACTTTCAAATCGCATAAGAATAGAAAACATGGAAATTGCACAGAAAAAGACTTTAAACCTGAAGTTTTGAAAGGGTTTGTAAATGAAGATCAGCTATCTGAGGAACACTTAACAGATGATAGAGAAAATCACTCTAACTCCAGTGGTCCTAGTTTTGTTGAAGCTGAAAATGAGAACTTGCAGGAAACCATAATTAGGAAATTTGCTGCTGTCTTGCTCAAATTAGAGATTTTTTCACATGTACCCAGCTCTGCCATTGATGAATTGTTGGAAGAATTACACTTCATTTTTACTTCTGCTGTAGTGCCCGTTTCAAACACAACCGCTGTTGAGGTATTCAGGAGGCACAAAGTTCAGGCTGACTTTCAAATAATTAATGAAGTTAACCTTGCCATTAATGCAAATAATCCTGTGGTGAAAGCTATAGCGAAGGGTGGTCCACTTTCCACCTCATTTAAACGTAAACAATATTATAAAGAATATTTTGAAGTGCTGGAACCTGTTGAGTATAAACTTGAAGCATATTCCAATAAGACTTTTCAGTATGTTCCCCTGCTGAAGTCTTTACATCAGTTACTTTGCCGTAAAGATATAATTGATAAGCTTGTTGACAACTACACAACCTGCCTTGAAAGTAATAACCAATACACTTGTTTTCAAGATGGTGAATATTACAAAATAAATCCTTTTTTTTCTAGTGAAGTTTTGCGGATCTCTCTGTGTTTATATGTAGATGATTTTGAAGTTTGCAATCCATTGGGAACATCATGCAAGAAACACAAGCTTTGTGCTGTGTACTGGACTTTTGGTAACTTGCCCCCTGGTAGCAGCTCAGCCCTTTCATCAATCTATTTAGCACTGCTGTGCAAAGTGGATTTTGTCAAAGAATACGGCTATCAAAAACTTTTTGAGCCACTGTTGCATGACCTAGTAACTTTAGAGCAGGAAGGGGTTTTCATTCCACAGCTTGGATCATTCATTAAAGGGACCGTTCAGTGCGTTATAGCTGATAATCTTGGGGCTCATGGCCTAGCTGGATTTATTGAGAGTTTCTCAGGAAAATATTTTTGCCGCTTTTGTACAGCTCAGCTTTCAGACATCCAGCAGCTCGAGGTGAAATCAGGAGCCTTTGACCGTAGGACCAAGGAGGTTCATCAGTTGCACATTAAAACCTGTGAGGAAAAAGGGGTAAGCTGCTTTGGTGTAAGGACAGGATGTGTTTTAACTAAGAGCTTATCTCACTTTAATGTGATAAGTGGATACCCACCTGACATTGTCCATGATCTATTCGAAGGCATAGTTCCCGTTGAACTGGCAAAGTGCATTGCAGTGCTAATATCTAAAAAGTTATTTACTCTTCAACATCTGAATAATCTCATACTGTCTTTTCCCTACAAATGTGGGGATAAAACTAACCGTCCTCACGTGTTACCCAAAAACCTGCAGCAGAAGCACACAATTGGTGGGAATGCACATGAAAATTGGTGCCTTCTTCGGTTACTTCCACTAATTGTTGGAAAACTTGTTCCTATTGATGAACCTGCATGGCAGGTGATATTGTATTTGAAAGATATTGCAGATTTGGTTGTGGCAAATGTTCATACTTTAGAATCTATTGCATATCTGGAATGCACAATCTCAGATCATCGTAAATGCTACCAAGCACTCTTTCCTGATCAAAGGTTGTTGCCAAAACATCATTTTCTGGAGCACTATCCTGAAATGATTAAATGTTTTGGTCCTCTTGTATCATTATGGACTATGCGGTTCGAGGCCAAACATAGCTTTTTTAAGCAGGTTGTTAGGCACATACATAATTTCAGAAATGTAACATTTACACTGGCAAACAAGCATCAGCTAATGGTTGCTTATAATTTGCTTCGCCCTGACAACGAGAAGTCTTCATTGGAAGTTTTGCAAACCTCAAGAGTCTCAATTGATATCCTTCATGATGATGTTGTGAACTCGCTTGTACAGAAGCACCCAGAAATCTCTGAAATAAACCTGGCCCAAAGTGTCACTGTCAATGGCATCAGATATAAAAAGGGCATGATAGTTGTGCATGGATCCTGTGGTGGTCTTCCGGGATTTTCAGAAATAATGCAGTTGTGCATTATTAAAGACGAGTTGACTCTTATTGTTAAAAAACTCAACTCCTATCACTGCAAATTCCTTGTAGCTTGACAAGATTTATTGTCTTAATTTTAGCCAGATTATCTTGTCCATCTTGTTTTGAACATTACAAGCTAGTTTCCAGTCTCATGTGTTAGATGATTAGACTTGTTTCAAGTATATATTACTTTTTTTCCTTATTTAGTCTGTATATCTAAAAATGAACCATTTTACATTTATTTCAAGCAAAAATAGCTTTTAGATAGAGTGTAAAACAAAAATTATCTCAAAATAAGAAACATTCACCTTTTTCCTTGAAATAAGAAAGTCACTCATTGGAAGGTATTTATTTCAGGTTTTTAAAGAAAGGACATCTTCAAGGTTATATTTTGTCATAACATAGACACTGTTTCTGAAATTGACTGGGTAATATGACGTAAAATCAAGTAGGTCTTCAACATCAGTCAGTTCAGTTGCTTGGGCAAGGTTGGGAATTGCAATTTCATAGGCAAGAAAGTCTTTGTTGAAACCCAAGGTTTCATACACCTGGTATTCAAAACAATAAAGTACACTATTAACAATAAAAATGTTTTTTACAAGTCCAAAGATAGGGTTTAAACCATTTGCTGAAATGAGTATAAGAGACCTGTCACAGATGTATTTGTTTCCATGTAAAATAAGCCACTTTACTCTAACGGCATGATGTATAGCATCTTCAATCCCCAAAAACTCTACAACCTTTGATTGCAAATGGTCCATATTAGCAACCTCTGATACAGGACCTAGTTCTTTCTCATTTACAAATATCGGATGCTCAGTTCCTGCTTCACTTTGGCAACACTCCAGCAGCTGATTGTGGTTTACAAGAGACTTGCACACATTCTTAAAGTTTAATTTGGATGACCATTGTTTAAAAAAACTGTGTTTAGACTCGAATCTCATGCACATATGACGTATTACAGGTCCCAGGGCAATAATTTGAGAGGGAAGATGCAGCATGTAATGTTGCTTTGGTATTACATTTTTTTCTGGGAATAGTTGCCTGAATTGTTTAAGATGATCTTCTATCATTTTTTTTTAGTTTGGACACAGTTTGTAAAGACACAACTGGGGCAAAAAGTATTTTAACAATTTCAATTAAATCCAAAATAAACTGGATAAAGGGATTTTTCTCTACAACACTGTACAATAAGAATGGCAAAATCTTGATCAATATAAGCATTTGTCCAGAGGATTGTTTGAGTCTGTTGTCACTTGAAGCTAAAGTAGCAATACTAATTGGTGAAGGCTTGTCACGTATGTCCACTGATGAAAAAGGAAAGTTCTGCATGGCAGAATTAAACAAGTCCAAATCCAAATTTCCAGATAAAACAAGGTATTTCAACACACACTTAATTTCCATTGGTGCCACTCCTTCAAGAATTACATGCATAATATCCTGTGGCATCTGCTCTATGAGATTAAAACCTGGGAAATCAACTAATTTGCTTTGTCTATTTATGCCAAAAGTCGTTTTGAGCGAGGATTTCAAAAATTCGGTAGTTGCCCTTTCTATTTCAATGCACTGCCTAATGTGTCCGTCCAATGTCCGTCTGGTGAAACTATGTTCATTGAAATTTTCTTGCATTTCATCAAAAGTACACTCACAATGACGACATTTGCTATACGCAAAACCAACTCCTTCCTTAAATCCTGCAAGCTCATGCTGGGCAAGAGTGTCTCCACACACAGCAACAACTGCTCCGTTTAAATAAAATTCCCCATTGACAGTGTTAATCATAACACCATCGTACAGTAACTTCAAGTCCTCATTGATTCTCCGCAGTATTATATCTACCCCCCACTCATCTATGTCCCTAGACTTTGCGATTGCGAGAAGTCTGATGGAAGCCAACTTTGATCTAAACTTAGGGTCTATGTTGCCTAAGGTGTAATAAAACATTAGTAGTTTATTTACACTCGCACGTGACCCTAGGGGGTTACACATTTCTATCTCATCAGAATAGAGTATCAGTTGTAAAGCAGAGTTCTTCTTTGAAAACAGTGGGTGGGTTTTGAAAATAATTCCATCATTAATGTCATACAAAAAACTGGCGTTGGGGCAACTCTGAGGTCCAGCACTGAGCATGTCAAATAGTCTTGAATTGGATAATAGCTGTTTCAAACTTTCAATCAAAGGAATGTAGTAGAAAGACTTGTTTTTGATTGCAAGAACTCTCGATTCTCCCTTTTTAACTCTACAGGCATAATTGGAAATGATGATCTCCTCAGGTGTGACAGGGTTGAAATGCATCTGTGTTACACGGTCCTGTAGGTTTGAAGCTGCACATATGGGAAAGGGATCCTGAAAGTTGTCCAGTGTTGAAAGAACTTCTTGTTGTAAAGGTCCATTGCTGTCAGGTTGCCTTTCAAGGATGGTCTTTATTTTCCCCCTCAAGGACGTCAGAAGAGCTGTTTGATACTGTTGGACACCAAGGACAATGTTGTTGACACTCCTCTGATGGGGGAAAAAAAACACATCAGAGACATGAAAGCGTAAATAGAAAATATAACAGAAGCAAAATGCAACTCTATTTCTTTAGCTCAAATTAATGAGCCACTGAATGTTGTAATTTACCAGTGGAGCAGTAGAAGAAGAAATCAGCCAATAATTGGCATTGTTTTTGCATGACATGCCACATGCATGACTCACGTGGCACAAACACATTGCACCGAGCAAGATGGAGGAGCATGAAAGGTTACAACAGAAAAAGTGAACAAATGATTACCTCATTTATTTTTTTTATGTAATTCTACTTCATTTGTCTTTTATGCCTAAAAGTGAACACATTTTACACTGTTAAGCCTATTTTAAACTGTTGAGTGTGCCCAGAGTTACATACATTGCAGTGAACTGCACAACTCTTGTGCTTAACTTCTTCGTAATGTACATTTGTTCTTAATAACTTATATAGGTGAAAGTAATAGCTGAATAAAACCAGCGATGAAAAACAATCAATTAATTGCAAAGATAGTGGACAGATTATGAAAAAAAAATCATTAGTTGCAGCCTTACATTGAACCAGACTTATTAACAAGTTAACAATGACACCCCCATAATATCAGATGAAGCAGTACCTGTGATAGGTGGCATTGCTCCCGCACACCAATAGCAAATGCAGCTGCACATCTGGCAAGATCAACAGTTTCTCTTTTACCCAACAGGACAAAAAGAAAAACAATTGTGTAAGAAAAATGACTCACTCAGAATGTGTTTCAAATTCCACCAGATGCAAAACAAAACAAAGAAATATTCCAAACTGTTGTACATTTTTGCTATTAAAAGATTCATACTACAATGGATAGCTAATGAAGCTGCAAATGTTATGAACAATTTAAGAGTTATTTAATGAAACTTAACCAATCTTTATGGAATCTACTCTGAAGTTAACTGAAAGAAAAATTTGAAAGCTGCTTGGTTCATGGAGCATCTAACAACAACCAAGGCAGGTACACAACACTGGTAAATAAGTTTATTTATTATGTTTAAGTATGGTAACTAAGCCTACATTGTTGTGCAAGCCTGAATTTCAGCGGATTCATGCATTTGAAATTCAGCACTGGCCTTCATACCTATTAAAATATTCTAATCAAGTAGTTTATCTTAGAAAACACATAACTTTAAAACTATAATTTTCACTTGAACTGAGTACATTTTCTCTAGTTAGGCTTTACTACGGTTTTACTAAAGCTGAATTGGGGTAACTGTGCTTGGTTAAGGTTAAACAACACACATACATTTAAAAATTCGCGCGCGTACACACAGAAACACATAAAGTACATTACCTGATTCTGACGAGGTGTTTGAAGCTCAGCCGCGTCTTGCTCCATCACGTTCTGACTTTCCTGTCGCTCCTCCTCCAACACCTCCGATGTTACTGGGGGGTCTAGTGGTGGTGGCTCTACTTCAGTGCCATTGCCATTGCTAACAGTTTGTCTGGGTTCGGCAGTATAGTCGGCAAAAATGGCTGTACCAAAATTTTCGCCTCCTAATACATTTGCATCGGATGAAGCTGTCAGCCATCCTGTAGGCGGGTTCCCAGTGGAGATGTATTGTGGATGTGTGCGTCTGAGATGGTGGTAAAACGAGTTGAAAACACGGTAATCCTTGGCGCATCCATCGACTCCACAAATGACACGGAAATCTGGACTGCGACTGTGTGCAGTATTAATGTGACTTAAGAGAGACTTCAATGTTAACGCCACAAAGACGAAGCAAATCACACACCTCCAACAGGCCATTGTATTAGACTAAAGTCAAGCAAAAAATATGTTGCAGTGTGGAGCTGTTGCCGCGCTAGTTTGGGAAATACCAAGTTCATGGGGGGAGGGGGGTATTACAAACTGGAGCTGTAAAAACAAAAAATGGTCACAAATAAGGTAAAATGAAATAACACCTATAAGAGTTTATTTTAAATCAATGAAGAAGAAATTTACCTATCATACTGACTGTGTTTTATGAACGTACAAACCACTAAATTGTATATAGAAGCAAAAATTGAGATGTGCACCCCCCTTCGTGTTCCATGTTAGTTGTTACCCAACTCCGTTTGAATTTGGAGTCACAGGAATCTTCTGCACCTGAGCATTGAAAGAAAAACTGTGAGAGAAAACTTCGTCAAGAAAGAGAGGTAAGCAATTTTAATTTTTCGAATGTAAGTAGTGTGTAGTCTAATCACTATTTTAAAGTCAAGCGGACAGAATAATAAATTTAATTTGAGCGCGGGAAGGAGTAATGTAGCATGCTAACGGATGCTAGCGTTAGCTTAGCAGCCCTCGCATGTGGTTCAGAGAACATTATTTAGTGAAGTATCTACTGTAATGTTGTGAGAATTCCTAGCTATGCTATTTATAAGGGGCAGTATTAGCCGTTTGTATTAACTTAAGTTAATAGGCACACTGAGAATTTCTTTCAATTAGCAAGAGAGCTAATTAACCACATTCAGGGTTTTCCAATTGTCTTTGACTGATTTACTAGCTGCTTGAATTCCCTCACAAGGTGTGGGTTTAAATTAATATCCATCCATCCATCCATTCGCTTCCGCTTATCCTTTTCAGGGTCGCGGGGGGCGCTGGAGCCCATCCCAGCTGTCATAGGGCGAAAGGCGGGGTACACCCTGGACAGGTCGCCAGTCTGTCACAGGGCTAACACACAGGGACAGACAACCATTCGCACTCACATTCACACCTAGTGACAATTTGGATTATCCAATTAACCTATCCCCACAAGCTGCATGTCTTTGGACGGTGGGAGGAAGCCGGAGTACCCGGAGAGAACCCACGCAAACACGGGGAGAACATGCAAACTCCACACAGAAAGACCCCGGCCTGATGGTGGAATTGAACTCAGGACCTTCTTGCTGTGCGGCAACAGTGCTAACCACCGTGCCACCGTGCTGCCCACGACTTGATATTAATTGGATTTATTAAAGTGGGCTCAAAACAGTGTTATTCAGGAATCAGGCTGGTTGGTAAAACAAGTAGCGCTGTGTATCGATTCAAAATTGAAACAGAAGATGGCAGCACTGTATGTGCAAGGATGCCAGCTGCCGTTAAACCCCGAAGAAGAAGAAGAAGCTGTATCCCAGAATTCATAGCGCGGCCTAGCTCAGTTTCCAAAAATGAGCTAGTTAGTTTTAAAATTTCTCTTATTACTCTTTCTAGGTCACAAAATAAACGTTTAACATATTTTCAGGCGAGAATGTAGCCGTGTAAACTTCAAATATCTGGACAGTTTATCAAGACACCACATATTTTCAAAAGCGCTCCGACGTTTTCGGAGACGTCTGTTACCGACTAGCTCGATAGCTAGCCGGGGTTTAACGCTCACTAGAGCCGTGAGAACACCGGACTCCGGGCGAACCATTTTCTAAACCACCGCCGTCTTTCTTTTTTTTTTTTTTTTTTTTTTTTGCCTGTCCCATTTGGTTCTTTAGCCATCAGAATTGTTGTCTGAAGACCAACAAGGATACCCAATGGATTTACTTTGCCAAATGGATCATCGTGGCATTGCCGTATTGGTCCATTTGGTCGATCTTTGTTTTTATTATTTATTATATTTTATTTTCAGATGTTACAGACGGGACAGACATGAGTGAGGGATAGGAAAGGGAGAAAGAAAGAGGAAGGAAAGGAAAAACAGAAGGGGAGAGGGACAGTGAGAAAGGGGGGGAGAAAAAAAAAATCTCCTGGATCACCTGTTGAGAGAAGAATAGAAAACAAGCAGAAAAAAAACAAAGCAACATACTAAACACAACACCATCGCATTAATCTAGCTAAGTGTAAACAGCAGTAAATACTAAATATTCAATGTTGTTGTGCAGCACGCAGGACAGATGTGCTTCGAAGTAGCAGCCAAGAAAGGTGTAATTTGGGTCTACGAGCAGTGAACACCCGTGTGCATACCTGTGTGGATCAGCGCGCTTGTATTCCAAAGGTTTCTCCATGTAATGATCTGCTAGGGAGTGTGGGGGGGCCACAGCCCCGTCCTCCGGGGTGTGAAGCGGGTATGGAGGAGATCAAAACTCCAGACATCCAGAGGCCCCCAGAACACAAGAGACCATGGAAGACCAACAGAGGGGCAGCCGCGCCACTGTTCCAGTAAGAGCTGAGGAGAGTCCCAGATGAGGGCTCACTCAGCAGCCGCGGAGCAGAAGCCAGGGGGAGTTGCAGTGACGCGCCCATGAGCTCCGCCGGCCCCCAGCTGTGCCTGAGTGACCAAGCCCCAGGCCGAGAGGCCGGGGGCACCCCACCTCCGAAGGGGCCCAAGCGAGCCCCAGGCTCCAGGCCCCGATAAGCGGCCGCCAAGGAGTGAGCCGGTGTGTACCTGGACGCCCACCCCCAGACACAAAGAACCACCAACGCACCGACACCTGAGGGAGTCCGCCACTGGCAGGGGAAGTGGTGGTGGGCGGAGATAGGCCTCCAAACCTTGGAGGGCCTGAGGTGTCCCCAGAGAGGTGGCGTCTGATACCCAACCTGACATATAGACACAGACATACAGGCACACACAGACACAAACATCCATTCCCCCCCCCCCCCCCCCCCCCCCCCCCCCCCATGCTCTCATATGCACTCACTCCACACTCAACCAACGTGGAGACAGACATAAAGAGACGCTGTACACACGATCACACTCCCCAAGCGTACTCTGCAAACCGGGTCTAGGTACCCTTGCCCCTGGAGGGGGGAACTGCACCCAGACCCAGGTGGTGTTACCCTTTTCCCTGCGGTGGGGAGAAGCAGACCACCCCGACTCCGTAGCAGCAGGGAGGCCCCACACCCCAAACCGCAGTCGGACGGCCAACTCCTCCTAGCCCTCCCGCTCCAGCAGGCCGCAGAGAACGGGGGTGGGAGAAGACTCCAAACCTCACTCCACCCGCTCATTGTAGTGTTGATGCATGTGTGTTCTAAGGTGCAATTAAAACCCAGGAGGGCATGGAGCTACCTGCCAAGGAGCAGCAGGTAAGCGCATAGTCCCTCCTGCTAGCCCTCAATGTCTAAGTGTATTTAAAATTGAGAGGTGGGCAACGACGCCAGGGGTGAGGTGTACACCCTGATGGTAATTTGGACTCCGTGATTGTGCCCACCCCCAAGATCCTATATGTATGTGTAATGAGAGTGTGAATAATGTGAATGTCTAAGTTGTGGGATAAAATTGAGGCAGAGGCAGCTAGAAGGGGACAGGGGGGGGGGGGGGGTAGCCTCCTCTGCACCCTGGTGACATACCCCTACTCCAAGGCCCTGCATGTGTGGGTGGTTGTGGTGGAGCGGGAAGAGGGAGGCAGCTGGAGATGGGGAGGGAAGGAAGGGAGGGGCAGGTAACCCCTCCCTGGGGCCAGCTCCCCCGCTGACCCCAGTAGGCACTCCCATACTCCGCGACCCGCCAGGGAAAGGGGGCCCAGGCCCATCCAGACCGGGGCCCAGTGCAGCAGCGCCCCCCGGCCCCACAGAGCCCGGGACTGTCCACCCAACCCCACCACAGAGAAAACTGCACCCACCCCATCATCCACTCATCTTCCAGACTACATAAGACAGTAAACGCCCAGGCTGCGATCTTCCTCCACCTCTCCTGTATCTCCCCCTCCTGCAGAGAGAGTTCCTGAAGAGAGGAAAGCTCCTGCAAGATGTGACCATCTCCCCCACCAGTTGAAGAGCCCCCCAGGCGGCTCGACGCACCGGCGGCACCCTGCTCCAGGGCTGGGCCCCCATGCACCCACCCGCCCACAACCCCGGCAACACACCAACCAGGACCCAAGCCCCCAAGGCCCGGCCCGGGCCCCAGCCCAGAGACGGAGCACCCCCAGAACCCCACGCCCATCCCGGACCCACCCAGGGCCAGCCAGGCTACCAGGTCAGTAACCCACGTCCGTCAGCACAGACCCTCCCCTAGCCCCGCTGCACGCAGCCACGAGGAAACAGTCACCTGAGAGCCAACAGAGCCCCCAACCGGACATGACCGCTACCCCGGGTTGAGCCCCCCAAGGAAGATGTCTCCGGTGAACCCCCCGACGCCCTAAGCCTGTCCCTACCCCCACACCAATCACAACAGTGAAGGCGGGACCAAACTATGACCCCCCACCCCCACTAGGTGATGGAGCTGATAAAAGGAGCCCAGAGCAATTGATCTGATGTGGTGGCAGAGGCTGTGTCAAGACTAATGTAATCTAATAGATAATTTCTATATTGGTTAGAATTAAGATTATTTTTATTTTTCCAGTTCATGACTGTTTTCTTGGCTATGCATAGGGCAGTGAAAATCATATGGGCTATATTCTTTTCTGAAGTGACATTATCTAAGCTGCCCAGTAAACACACTAAGGGGGAAGTTGGAATGTTACATTTCAGACACTTTGATAAGTCTTCACATATCTCGCGCCAAAACTTTTGCACTGGTGGACAGAACCAAAGAGCGTGGATGTAATTGTCTGGTGTATTGCCTTGACAGTGTGAGCAGTTGTTGGAAGATGTAAAGCCCATCTTGAACATTCGATGACCTGTATAGTGCACTTTATGTAGTATTTTGTATTGTATTAATTGCAGACTGGGTTTTTTAATTAATTTAAAGGTTTTTAAGCAAATCTGAGACCAGAAGTTTTGGTCTAAGCTGACTGATAAATCTGCTTCCCACTTTGCAATAGGAAGGGATATTGATTCATCTAATTTAGAAAGTGTTCTGTATATTTTAGATAATAATTTGGGGGATTTAAGAGTAAGAAAATGTGCCGCACTTGGTGGTGTTTGTAATTCAAGTTGACTGAGGTTAAATTTTTTTTTTACTATGGATTTAATTTGTTGATATTCTAAAAATCTTGTCTTGTTGATCCCATATTGTGCAACTAGTCTGTCAAATGGAATAAATTCTGTTCCCTCTAATATATGTTCTAAGTATTTAATTCCTTTACAACTCCATTCTGGGAAATTAATCATATTATTGTTTTGTAATATGTCAGGGTTATTCCAGATAGGTGTACGTTTGCATGGGATTAATGAAGACTCTGTTATTTTTAGAAACTCCCACCATGCTGTCAGAGAAAAGCTGATGTTGATACTTTTAAAGCATTCGTGTCTTTTGATGTTTGAGCTAATAATAATAATAATAATAATAATGGATTGGATTTATATAGCGCTTTTCAAGGCACCCAAAGCGCTTTACAATACCACTATTCATTCACTCTCACATTCACACACTGGTGGATAAATAAATGGTAGGTCTGAAATCTCTAGATCCTTGCATAGTGCCTGTTCGACATCTAGCCAGGGCTTATCTAAGAAGGTATGTTTTAACCATTCTGAGATGAACTGAAGCCTGTTGGCTAAGAAGTATTGGTGAAAATTAGGCAGATCTAATCCTCCTCTATCCTTGGTTCTTTGTAGCGTTTTTAAGCTGATACGCGGGGGTTTATCTTTCCAAAGGAATTTGGAAATATATGAATCCAGAGATCTGAACCAATCTTGTGATGGTTTGTTAGGGATCATCGAAAATAAGTAATTTATTTTTGGCAAGATCATCATTTTTATAGTGGCGACCCTTCCCATGAGTGATATGGGTAAAGATTTCCATCTAGTCAGATCGCCTTCTACTTTCTTTAGAAGTGGGATGTGGTTTAATTTAGTTAAGTCTGAAAGCTTAGGAGAGACATTAATACCTAAATATTTAATATTTCCGGATTGCAGTGGGGCAGAGGAAGAATTATGGAAGGAGCAGTTAATGGGGAGAACTGTAGATTTTGGCCAGTTAATTGAATAATCTGAAACTCTTGAAAACCAGTTTATTAAAGTAGTTACCTCAGAGAGGTTGGTTTGTGTGTTTTGCAGAAAAAGCAACACATCATCCGCATAGAGACTGATTTTATGTTCTATGTTCTTACATTTTATGCCCTTAATTGTTGTAGCCTGTCTAAATGCTGCTGCTAGAGGTTCGATAAAAATTGCAAAAAGTGAAGGGGAGAGTGGGCATCCCTGTCTGGTGCCCCTCAGGAGACAGAAGCTGGAGGATGTCTGGTCATTTGTTCTGATACGAGCTGTTGGGGAATTGTATAATATTCTTATCCAGTTTATGAAAGAGTTTCCAAAACCAAATTTGTGTAAAGTTGCGAATAAAAATTTCCAGTTAACTCTGTCAAATGCTTTTTCTGCATCTAGAGATAATATTATGGTTTCGATGTTTTTATCGTATGAGTAGTCTATTAAATTAAGTAATCTACGAGTGTTTGTTGAGGAGTGCCGACCTTTTATGAAACCAGTTTGGTCAGGATGAATTAAGAGGGGGGTCATTTTCTCTAATCTCTTTGAAAGAGCTTTGCAGATTATTTTAAGGTCTACATTTAAAAGAGAAATTGGACGATAGCTTGAGGGAAATAAAGGGTCTTTGCCTGGTTTTAGCAGGAGACTAATGTTGGCAGAATTCATATTTGGTGGTAGTCTGCCATTTTCCTCGATTTCCTGCAACATGCCGTGGAATACTGGTGCCAAAATTGTCCAGAATTCTTTGTAGAATTCTGCAGGGAAGCCGTCTAGACCTGGAGCCTTATTATTGGGCATACTTATCAGGGCTTCCTGGAGTTCACTTGGCGTCAGTGGCGAATCCAGTTCCATTGCTTGACTGTCTAGTAATTTTGGAAGAGTTACGTTGTCAAGAAACAGATCAATTTCATTTTTAGATGGGTTTATTTGTGGTGAGTATAAAGTTTCATAGAAATCCCTAAAAATGTTGTTTATTATTCCAGGATCATATGTTGTGTTCCCCGATAAATCTTTAGCAGCACATATAGTTGTTTTTTCTTTATTTATTTTTAGCTGGTTAGCTAGAAATCGACCTGATTTGTTACTGTGTTCAAAATTCTGCAAGCGTAGTCTTTGTATAAGGAATTGTGTTTTTTTTATTAATAATTTCATTTAATTCTAGTTTTGTTTTGCATATTTTGTTCAATGTTTCCTGATCTTGGTTGCACGCGTAGGCTTCTTCTAGTGATTTGATGTTTTTTTCTAATTCCTGAATATTTTTGTTTTCTTCTTTCTTTGTGATGAGAAAGAAATTATTTTACCTCTCATCACAGCTTTCCCTGCTTCCCATAGAACAGAAGCAGATATTCCGGGAGTGTCATTAAAGTCTAAATATGAAGTCCATTCCTTTTTAAAATATTTAATAAAGTCTTCCTCTTTAAGCAATGATGTATTAAATCTCCAGCTTTTACTTGGCGTAGTGTTATTCTTGTGCATTAGTGTTAAAGATACAGGAGCATGATCGCTGACAGCTATAGGATGAATCTCAGTGTCCGAAATGTCACACAGCAGTGAGCTGCTGACCAAAAAATAATCCAGACGAGAGTAGGAGTGATGAACATGCGAGAAAAAAGTATATTCCTTACTGGTGGGGTGAAGAGAGCGCCATGCATCGCAAAGACCAAAGTCGCTCATATACTGTTTGATTATATTTGTGGATTGCCAATTGCGCTGAGTTCCTGTTGTGTTGAGCCTATCCATGTCTTCATTTAGTCCAAGGTTGAGGTCACCGCCAAGAATGAGTGTGCAATCAAGGTGTTCAGAGAGTGCACTAAAAAATCCGTGGAAGAATGAGGGTTCATCAACATTTGGACCGTATATACTTACAATACATAGTTTTTTGTTCAATATTGATAGTTTAATAATTAGAAATCTACCCTCTGGATCTATAACTGTATCGAGTACTGTAAAATTAACATTTTTATGTATTAAAATTGCTACTCCCCGTTGTCTAGAATTATAACAGGCTGCAAACACGTTAGGAGACTCAGGTGTTTTAAGTTCGTTTAAACCTGTGACAGGTTTATGAGTTTCTTGTAATAAAACAACATCTGCTTGTAGTTTTTTAAGCTGGTTAAATATCTTTAACCTCTTTCCTCTGGTGCCAGCTCCATTTACATTCCATGTGACAAACCTCAGCATGCCCATAATTGTGTGTGTATGTCTAATGATGTACGCTGGGTGTTTCGTTTAGACAGGTGGAGAGAATGTGGAAACATCCCTTGTTTGTAAATAGAAAGAGAAAAAGAAGTGTGGTGAGAGGCTCCATAAGTCTGACTATGTGTGTGAATATTCACTAATATGAACAAGCGTGGCTTGCTTATGTGTCCTGCAAGTCTGTGCGTGCTGTTAGGCTGTTGTAAATGTGCTGCCGTTGAGCTGATGTGTTTGCGTGATCGTGGTGTGAAAATATGGAGAAATAGAGGGTGTTGTTTGTAGGTGAGTGGGGAAGTAGGTGACCACAGCAGTGAAAGACAAGAGAAAGAAAGAAACCACATGAACTGTGAGCAACAACAACAAAAAAGAAACGAAACGGAAACATTCCAATTAAAGCAATGACGGAGGGTGACGGTGTTATATCTGCTATGACATCATATTGATATTACTAGGTTAAACCCATGTTAAAGGGGAAAGTGTGAATGAATAAGAAAAGAGTGTAGCGGGTTCTTATCTGGAGTGCAGTCAATATAACCACGGTGTGGTGCCGGGGTCGCGGTAGAGCTGTCCGTCCACGTAGAGCCGGTCCACGGACCACCGCCGTCTTTCACTACTCAGGTGAACATGATATATAAGTCACTTAAATAACTTAAAAATGTTATTGTTTGGCTTTTTTCAGTATTTTATTTGTTCCTGAGTAAATCGGTTTGGCTGAGATTAAAGTTATAGTTTTTACACAGCTGAATAAACGTCAAGCAGACAACTGATTATCAGAAGTGTGAGATGCTGGAGAATATACTCCGGTGTCCTTTTATATTTTAGATAGCAATGAGCAATCTGCAAATTTCTTTAAAATGTAATAAACTATCATCTTGCCTTTATTTTTAGTTAGCACATACCTTAAACACTTAAAGCTATAAGCTAATGATCGTTATGTAAGAGCAGATACTGCTGGTGCAATAAGCTGTACATTTTACGTCCAATGGATGCATGATCTGGCAGCCCTAGTCAGCATAATCTTATTGATGAAATTCAATGACACAAATCTGGGTGAGTAAAAGTTCACCGGGCAATATTGTATAACCCTTTCAGACCTCAGCCGGGCTGTCTGGACATTTCTTTTCTATAATAGCTTTAAAAAGGGTAAAAATGTTGAACAATCAAAACGATTCTTTGACGTGAATCTATTTGATTCTCATGGGACTCAATTAAGATTCAACTTTTCAAATGTTTTTAACATAACACTAATTGTAAACATTTGTCTTGCAGGTGACTGAGCAATGGAGAAGCTGGATGATGTAACAGTATCTGTCCTTAAAGGTTATATTTGATAATATATTTGTGTGTGTGTGTGTGTATGTATATATATATACATATATATATATATATATATATATATATATATTAAAAAAACAGTTATGTTTGTGCAGTTATGTGCTTGCACAGTTTAACTGGTGTTTGTCTTTTTGTTAGCTGCAAGCATTGACGAGCGCATGCTTTTAACATTGACCCGTGATGATCTGAGGGACCTTTTTTCTGGGCCTGAGCACTTTCTCAGAAGAAAACATGTGTGGTCAATAATTCATCCTGAGGTATTATGTAAAAAATATTTAGTTCAACTAATCTCCAGAAAGTATGCTTTTATTTTAGCAGTACTTGACATTTTTATTTTCTCACCCTAAACCAGGAAGACCATCCGCTACCACAGAAACCTGAAACAACTTCTTCACCCAGGGTAGTTGCAACAGGCCCTCCAACTGCTGATGCTAATGTAAGCCAGCTGAAAACCTTGCAGCTCCCCAGTCCTCCGGAATATGTTCTGTACACCGACAGTGAGTTGGAGCAATGCCGAAAGAGTTACCTGGAGTTGGCCTGCTCCGGCAGGGAACAGGCATGCGTCATGTCAAAAGAACTGAGATGCAGATTGGTGAGAAATACAATCACAAGTATGGTGTCCCTTTTGAGAGCAAGCCAAGGCCAAATGGAGCGATACCCCTCTAAGACCGAAATCACTGCAATGGCTAAAAAAGTTGTGGAATATTATCCTATGCTGCAGGATAATGATGCAAGCGTAAAACACGTAAGTTCTTGTATTTGTGTCTCATATATAAATCATTTTGTTTTGTTCAGGGGGCATGATATATATGTATTTTCACCAGGAGAGCATTAATGCCAAGTTACAAAAAAGGCTGCAAAATATGAAAACCCCAGTAAAAAGGCAAGGACCAACACCGGAGAGGGGACGGCCCAAGAGAAGGCTCACTGACCTCTACCCAAGGGATGAAGAAGCTGATGATGAAGATGCTGATCGCAGTTCTTCCAGTGGTGCATCTACTCTGTTATCACCTGTCAGAAATTCTGACAATGCCTCCACTTCATGTGAGTACTAGTAATTTTGTAAAATGGTTATCAACACACAGCCAGTAGTAGCTTCCAAAAAATGATGGCGGCGCGTGCACACGCAGCGGCTTCTCTCTCTCCCAAACAAACTACTTTTTCGTGTTTTTCGTCCTGTAAGTTGCAGTGTTTTTGTAAGACTATCTGTGTGCAAGCGAGGATATGCCCGAACACTTCTTCTCGACATCGGCAGAAACAAACTTTTTAAGTTAAACTCTGTGGACACCAAGAAGCTGAAAGATCTGGGTCTGCTCCGAAGGCCTACTAAATCACCGACCCCCACTCCCGCACTTCGCCCACAATGGATGCGCCTCAAGCGGTGTGAGAGGAAGCAGAAGAGGGGTAAGCGCGGTGGCATCCGAGCTAGGCTAGCGGCTAGCCCACACAAACCCGCCATCCCCTCTATCGTTCTGGCCAACGTACGCTCGCTAGAAAATAAACTGGACGACATCCGACTGCTAGGTTCATCTCAAAGGAATGTAAAGGACTGCTGTGCTTTTGTGTTCACGGAAACATGGCTCAGCGACAGTGTCCCGGACCGCGCCATTCAGCTCGACCAGCTAACATGCTACCGTGCTGACAGAGTCATCGTCGCAGGAGGTAAGACCCGCGGGGGAGGACTTTGTGTTTACATCAATGATGCCTGGTGTCGCGATGCTGTTGCGGTCTGCAAACACTGCTCACCAGTGCTGGAGTTAATGGTCATTAAGTGCCGGCCATTCTATCTACCGAGGGAATATACAGCCATACTACTGTGCGCTGTGTACATCCCTCCCTCCTCCAATGTCAACAACAGGAATGAGGTACTGAATGAACTGTACCAGCACATCAGTGAGCAGCAGACAGCCCATCCTGATGCTTTTCTCATCCTGGCTGGGGATTTCAATCATGCAGAAGTGCGTGTTTCCAAAAATACAACAACACATTGACTTTCCAACAAGGGGAAATAACACACTGGACTTTGTTTACACCACCCAGAGAGGAGCTTACAAAGCTTTTCCCCTCCCCCACCTCGGCGCCTCAGACCATATCACTGTCATGCTAATGCCTGCCTACAGACCGCTCGTTAAAGTCACCAAACCGGTTCGTAAGCAGATAAAAGTGTGGCCAGAAGGGTCTTCAGAGGCTTTACAGGACTGCTTCAACACCACAGACTGGAACATGTTTAAGCAGGCTGCCACCTATAACAACACCACTGACCTCCAGGAGTACGCAGAGACTGTTACTGCCTACATCAACAAGTGTATTGAGGATGTAACAGTCACGAAAACCATAACTGTCCGGGCCAATCAAAAACCATGGATGACAGGAGAGGTCTACAGGCTGCTGAAAGCTCGGAATGTTGCCTTCAGAGATGGAGACGAGGCAAGCCTGAGGACAGCTAGGGCCAACCTTTCCCGTGGCATCAGAGAGGCTAAGAGACAGTACTCCAGGAAAATATCTCATCACTTCAAAGACAGCAGAGACTCACGGAGCCTGTGGCGGGGCATTCAGACCATCACAGATTACAAGCCCCCACCACAGACCTGTGATAGCACTATCCCCCTGCTGAACGAGCTGAACACTTTCTTTGCTCGCTTTGAAGTCCAAAACAGCACCACTGCACAGAAGACCCCACCCCCTCCTGGTGACCAGGTGATGACTCTGTCCCCGGACAGCGTGAGGAGATCCCTCAGCAGGATCAATGCACGTAAAGCTCCGGGTCCTGACAACATTCCTGGTCGTGTACTGAGAGACTGTGCAGTGGAACTCACTGATGTCTTCACAGACATCTTCAACATATCACTCATCCAGGCTGTCGTCCCCACATGTTTTAAAGCCACCACAATCATTCCGGTTCCAAAAAAGTCATCTCCCTCCTGCTTTAATGACTACCGTCCTGTTGCACTTACTCCCATCCTGATGAAGTGCTTCGAACGACTAGTCATGCAACACATCAAGACTGTCCTGCCCCCCTCCCTGGATCCCTTCCAGTTTGCGTATCGGCCCAACCGCTCAACCGATGATGCCATCTCCACTGCACTCCACTCAGCACTCACACACCTGGACAAAAAAGACTCATATGTTCGAATGCTGTTCATAGATTTCAGTTCAGCATTCAACACTATAATCCCCCAACAGCTCACTCAAAAACTGGTCCAGCTGGGGCTCAACACCTCACTGTGCAACTGGCTGTTGGATTTCCTCACCGGAAGACCTCAAACAGTACGGGTCGGCAGTAACACATCCAGCACCATCATTTTAAACACGGGGGCCCCGCAGGGATGTGTGCTGAGCCCCCTCCTCTTCACTCTGCTGACCCATGACTGCACTCCATCATACAGCTCCAACCTCTTCATCAAGTTTGCGGACGACACAACGGTGGTGGGTCTCATTAGCAACAGGGATGAGACCGACTACAGAAGCGAGGTGAGACGCCTGGCCACGTGGTGTGCTGACAACAATCTCTCTCTGAATGTGGAGAAGACAAAGGAGATTGTTGTGAACTTCAGGAGAATGCACACCCAACATGCTCCTCTGACCATTGACGGAGCGTCTGTGGAGAGAGTGAGCAGCACCAAGTTCTTGGGTGTGCACATCACAGAGGATCTCTCCTGGACGTACAACACCACAGCACTGGCCAAGAAATCACAGCAGCGTCTCTTCTTTCTCCGCAAACTAAGAAGAGCAGGAGCACCAGCCCCCATCATGCACACTTTCTACAGAGGCACCATCGAGAGCATCCTGTCGAGCTGCATCACTGTGTGGTTTGGAGCCTGCAATGCGTCCTGTCATAGAACCCTCCAACGCATAGTGAGAGCTGCAGAGAGGATCATTGGTGTCTCTCTCCCCTCCCTCCAGGACATTTACAGCACCCGTCTCACTAAAAAAGCCCTTTGCATAGCGGCTGATCCCACGCACCCAATGCAAAGCTTCTTCAAGCTGCTGCCGTCGGGGAGGAGACTGCGGAGTCTCCAGGCCAGGACCAGCAGGCTGAAGGACAGCTTCATCCATCAGGCTGTCAGGAAGCTTAACTCCCTCCCGATTCTGCCCCCTCTCCCCTCTCTCCTCCACGGTCTCACTGAACTCTGTCACACACACTCACACACACACACTCTCTGACTCACTCACTGGCCTGCACCAGTTACCAGTCACTTTGTGGAGCATCGGACTGCCATTACCTCATAAGACTTTGTGTTACACTATCTCATACCGTACATTACCAAATCTCCATTTGCACTATTTGCCTATTTGCACTACTCTGCCTGGTTTGCACTCAATGTCATTTACCCATTATATTGTATATTGTATAGCTTTCTTGTTATATGTAAAATTGTATTATATTATTTAATTTTTTTTACTTTAAAATATTTCACTTGCATTTTTAATCACTCTTATATTTAAATGTTCATTTTCTATTTTATCTAGGGATTGAGAGTAACGAAGTTTCTATTCTCTGTATGTCCTGTACATGTGGCAGAATTGACAATAAAGTTGACTTTGACTTGACTTTGACTTTGACTAATGTTTTGTGGAAGTCTACTTCAGTAACAATGAAAAACCAAAATGCTCTTGTACTTCTCTCTATCTTAGCTGACAAGGATAGTCGGCAAATACAAGCAAGACATTACAAAACATTACAAGAAATGTGTAAGAAGGCAAAACCAAACCAAGAAGATGTGTCCCAGCTATTAGACCTCGAGTTTGAAGCCAGAAGATCCTTCATTGACTCAGACACCATGAAAGAGGAGAACAGAGCTTGCCTCATCTTGGATGCATATCCATGCTTTAAAGAATTGCATCATGTAAGTTTTTGGAAGAGTTAATAAATAATCACTTTAATTTCAAATATATTTGGTGTGGTAGTAAAGTTATTTTGATTTTATTTGTCTACTTATTTTTTTAAACCTATTGTAGGCGTTGGGTGAGCTTCGCAGAATTTTGGATCCCCACAACAACAAGTTCATCAGTCAAGTAAAACTGAGATGGGAAGAATTCTGCTCCAGGGTAGAGTTCTACGGTGTGTCAAAGAAGGCAATGAATCCACCAATGACCATGGACAAAAGTAAGTTTTACCATTTGAATACAAAGTTCTCATCCTTTAAAATTTATGTTTATGAAGGTTTGTTTCTGCTTTGTCCAGCTGAAGCCCACCTTGCACTGATGAAGGCTCTTCCAACCCTCTTTCCCACACCTGCCCATCCACCAAAAAAGATGGGGAATGCTTCTGAAGCATTTCTACATGTCCTGAAGGTAAGTTTTATAAAATTTGCTTATAAAGATCTACAGAAAATTTGGCAAACAAAATATTTCGGTCAAACATGACTCAAAAATGCTTTTTCAGTTTCAGCCGAAAGACTTAAATCTATAATTTATTGTTTTCATTAATTTATAACGTATTTAATGTACACGAGTGTGGTCACATAAGGAGTCGCTTGATAAACCATAAGTCAAAACTACTATAAAATGTGTGTAACCAACAAAGAACAAGATAATGACATCTCCAATGTTATGACCAATTCCCAGCAAAAAAACATACAATTAACATAAGATGTTGACTGTCATGTCTTTTGTGTCTTGCAGCCTACAGAAGATCCAGATGCTGTCCTCCAGAAACGAAGCTTGTCATGTCCAGTAGTGATGTTCGATGGCTGCAAGTGTGTCATTGCTGTTGGTAATTTACCAGTTACAACATTTGACAAAGAAAAAATTGGTGAGGCTATGATATATGTGATGGCATACTTTTATGCACTCCATCTGACTTACCCCAAATGCGTGGCAACCCTGCTGTCTGTCATTCAGACAGAAGTTCTCCAGGATGCCATTCATGAGCATGACACTACATCATCTTACAGAAAAGCCCTGGCAGAATGGCATGCATTTATTGGAAAGTAGTGTGTAAATTTCAGATAAGATTAGGAGAGGGCACTTCTGTTTTGTTTTTGTTTGTTTTTTCAATCTGGGTCTTATTTCTAAAATGGAAAATGTTCATTTACTCACCCAGACAAGTTTTGTGGTATTTGGTGTCATTCGGAAGAAATTTGAATCTTTGTGGTCTTCCTATGTCACTCGTCAATTTTAATGGGGCAAGGGCGAAACCTCTAAGGCTGTTGAAATGTTGAAACCACTTAAACAAACTCATAATGTTGGACCTGTACTGTTCAATTGTATCTTTATTATCTGCAGGTTATTGTTAAAGTGGACAAATAAAGATGGACACTTTTACTCTGTTTCAGTTTTGTTTTGTCCTTAATCAGCAATATAATCTTAAAGTAGTGTTTAGCTAAATTTAAAAAGAAGAAATTTCTTAAAAATGATTTAATGTACTAGTTTTTAGATTATTTGCCTTGATTTGTTTGTTAGAATAAGTGTTTTATGCCTATTTTCAGATTTAATTTCTTCAACATTTTACTTAGAACAAGTGGTTAAAGCTTATTTTAGGTTTCAAGCCATGATTGGTTGCCTGGAATAAGTGTAAAAGACTTATTTTTAGCTTTATTATCTTTATTTGTGGCCTACAATCAGTGGTTAAAGCTTATTTTAAGTTTCAATTGTTCTAATTTGTTGCCTGTAATAAGTGTAAAAGACTTATTTTTAGCTTTATTATCTTATTTGTGGCCTACAATAAGTGGTTAAAGCTTATTTTAAGTTTCAATGTTCTGATTTGTTCCCTGGAATGAGTGTAAAATACTTATTTTTTAGCTTTATTTAAATCTAGATATTGTTCTTATTTCAAGAAATCTTATTAAGAAAAAAACACTTACCCCATGGGCAGATAATTTCACTTGTTTTATTTTATTTTTTTTTCATCATTGTTTTTATTGCAGATTTTCCTTTAACACGACAGTGTCTCGACAGTAGACACAGAACAACAAAACAGTACAAACACAAAACGTACACAACAGCTCTTAAATAAGGCATAATACAAGATACAAAATACAAAATATAACATACAAGAGGTGGTGAGTCAGTCTTACAGCGCCCGGGTGGTGATCACGTGTGTAGTAGTCCTTTGAATAAGATAGCGGAAAGGTCCGGTCCAATATAGTCCAAAAAGGGGTGCCACATCCCATAGAACTGACCCACACTGTGGTGTATAACGTGTGTGAGGTATTCCAGAGGAATCAGTTCAAAAACTATTTTGCGCCAGCCACAGACAGTGGGAGTCCTATCGTTGATCCATTGTAAGAGGATATTTTTCCTGGCTGCAAATGTTAGAGTGTTATACAATCTTTTGTTGGCCGCCGCTTTTAGGCGGTCACTTGGAAGACCTAGAATCAGGGACAAAGGGTCCATCTCTATATCAACGTGGAAGATTTTCCCCAGTTCACCTGTAATGTCAGCCCAGTATT
The DNA here is from genome assembly GCF_057381845.1 of Rhamphochromis longiceps. Taxonomy (NCBI): domain Eukaryota; kingdom Metazoa; phylum Chordata; class Actinopteri; order Cichliformes; family Cichlidae; genus Rhamphochromis; species Rhamphochromis longiceps. The sequence goes on from NC_140571.1 coordinate 27,954,777, forward strand.
CTTGAAGCTTATAACAGGACCAAAAACAGTGAGTTAAAGTCCCTACATCAGTTTTGCACTTAAGACACACAGGGGAAAGAGAGCGGCTGAAGAGGTGTCTGCGGTAATCTGGAGATACGTGTAATCTGTGTAAAATCTTAAATTGGATTGCTCTTGTCCGAGTACAAATTGAAATCCTTTTTGCGAGAGACCAAACGGTATCCCACTTATCTTCATCTATGGTTACCGACAGTTCCCTCTCCCACACACCTCTAATCCCCTGCGCATCAGTGGTAGTCAAAGCATTAAGTACATGGTAAAATGAACTCAGAGACACCGTCAGCTGTTGCCCAAACAAAACCCTCTCAACATCAGATACTTCAGGGTGCTCAGCAAGGGTTGTATTGTGAGTGATATAGTGTCGTATTTGCAAAAAACGAAAGAAATCCTGTCTAGGCAAGCCGTAACTGTTGGTAAGCTGTTCAAACGACATGAGTTCACCACCCGAGAAAAGGTCACCAAGAGACTTAATATTCTTATCAGACCATCGTTGAAAGCCGGGGTCCAAAGAACCCGGAGGGAAAGCAGGGTTATTCATTATAGGGGTAAAGGTTGATGTTATTCTCGATCTTCCCTCAAGACGGCGGACAATTCGCCACGCTTTTAGGGTGTTGATTGTTACAGGATTTGTACAAAGGGCCTTAATTCCGTTAAAATCATTACAAAATAATAGATCGCTCAGTTTGCATTGTGACAGAGCTGTCTCAATATCCGACCAGATTGAGGTTTTACCCCTAACCCAGTCGCTCACAAATCTTAAATGGGCAGAAAGCTGATACAATCTAATATTAGGTAGATCCAAGCCGCCCCTGGAGCTTGGCAGATGCAACACTGCCATCTTGAGTCTGGGTCTGCGCTTGTTCCAGATGAAAGAGGTGAGCCAACCATTTATGTCCTTCAGTACTCTCTTAGAGAACAAGACGGGGATCATTTGGATAGGATACAATAGCCTGGGCAGCACATTCATTTTGATCAGGGCAATGCGTCCTAGCCAGGAGACAGGAAGTGACGCCCACCGCTCTAGGTCCTGTTTGAGTTTGCCAAATAAGGGTGTGAAGTTGGCTTTGTACAATTGGTCAAGAGACGGGGTAATAAAGATCCCCAAATACACAAATCCATTAGGAGACCATTTAAAAGGAAAGGAAGGAACAGTAGCCGGCATTGTGAAAAGAGTACCGAGAGGCATGGCCTCTGACTTAGCCAAATTGATTCTATAGCCAGAGAAATGGCTAAACCTGTCAATCACCTCAATGAGACTGGGTACGGATGTTACAGGGTTAGTCAAAAGAATCAAGATGTCGTCCGCGTATAAGGTTATTTTATGACACAGCTGTCCAATCTCTAAACTACGTATTGTGGGCGTCGCCCTTATGGCCTCAGCAAGAGGCTCTATGGCCAGAGCGAATAGAAGGGGCGATAAGGGGCAGCCCTGCATAACTCCCCTATGAGTGTTGAAGTAATCAGACCTAAGTCCATTAGTCAGGACTGCTGCCTGTGGATTATTGTAGATAACTTTGACCCATTTTATAAAATTCTCCCCTAAGCCGAATTTGCCCAGAGTATACAACAAATAAGACCACTCAATTCTGTCAAATGCTTTCTCCGCATCGAGAGAAAGCACCAGGCCGTCAATAGATTTTTGCTTGAAAGCTACAATAGCGTTCAGTAAGCGTCTAACATTGGTGGCTGAGTTTCGACCCTTTATAAAGCCTGTCTGGTCCTCCCTTATCAGCACAGGTAAAAAATTTTCTAAGCGGGTGGCCAGAATTTTAGAAAGCAGTTTCCTATCTACATTCAAGAGGGCTATAGGTCTATAGGATCCGCACAAATCAGGACACTTCCCTTTCTTTAGAATTAGGGAAATGTTGGCTTCCTTCAGTGTCTGCGGGAATTCACCCGTAATGAAGGAGTGGTTGAACATATCAAGAAGCGGTTCCACAATAATATCCCGAAACTGTTTATAAAATTCACAACAGAAGCCATCAGGCCCTGGCGACTTTCCACTTCGCAGTGATTTAATAGCCTTAAACACTTCGGTCTTAGTTATAGGGCTGTTAAGGGCAGTCTTCTGTTCCTCTGACAAATTTGGTAAGTCGAATTGGGTGAAGAAATTATGCATCAGCTGCACCCCCTCCGGGACTTGTTGAGAAGAGTACAAGGCTTCGTAGAACTTCTTAACACAGTCATTTATCAGTTTGTTTTCATATATCTTGTGGCCACCTTCATCAGATATCGCTGCAATGGTATTCGATTCTGCGCGCTTCTTAACATAGTACGCCAGACATTTACCGGCCTTATCTCCATGCTCGTAGAACCTCTGTCTGGTGTATTTAAGTTTCTTCTCTGCATCTCTGGTAAGAAGGCAATTCAGCGCTGACCTGAGTGCGGTTATTTCTTGCCATAATGGTGGTGATGGGGAGGCAATATATGTTTTCTCCTTATCCATCAATTCGCTCTCTAAAGATTTTTGTTCCTCCATCCGTTGTCGCTTCTTTGTCGCAGAATACGAAATAATTAGGCCCCTCGCATAAGCTTTGCATGTTTCCCACAAAACAGAGGCAGTAGTAGCTGAGGGGGTGTTGATATCCAAAAACGCTTTAAATTCTGCAGAGAAGTGAGAGGTAAATTCCTCATCCTTAAGAATAATGGTATTAAGCCTCCAGTGGCGGGACCTATGAAGCGCAGCTTTAAGATCGAGATCCATGATTACCCTAGCGTGATCTGAGATGATTATACTTGTTATGTCGCACGATACTACTGAACCTAAGTCAGTTTTCGGGAGAAAAAAGTAATCAATTCTAGTTTGGGACCTATGCGGAGCCGAAAAAAATGTGTATTGCTTATCGGAGGGGTGAGTATATCTCCAAGCATCCACAAGTCCAAACTCGTCGCATAGAGCATGAAGCGCTTTGGCCTGAGGAGAAGGAGTTGCAATGCTGTGTGGAAATCTGTCCATAAGCGGATTTAACATTAAGTTGAAATCACCACCAATAATAACGGTAGAGTTAGGAAGAAATGGGGCTAATTCCAGAAACATTTTGGTAAGAAAGGTAGTTGGGTGGGCAGGTGGAAAATAAACATTCAGTAATAAGATATTTCGGCCTTGCAAAATCCCTTTGACTATCACGTAGCGGCCCTTCAGATCCTTAACGCAATCAGTTACTACAAAAGGTACATTTTTCCTAATCAACACTGCCACTCCTCTACTTCTTGTAGTGAAGGATGAAAAAAACACTTGTCCATATAATCCTTGTTGCAACTTCAAGTGTTCATTATTATCAAGATGTGTCTCTTGTAACATAGCAACATCTACACCGTCCTTTCTTAGACAAGTAAATATCTTCCTCCTCTTAATAGGGCTGTGAACCCCTCGTACATTCCAGGTGCATATTCGCAGCCTACTCATTATTAGACTTATTCATGTATCACACAAAGCATATTGAGCCAAAGGGTTCACCACACCCTGGTTGAAAAAATAAATAAATAAAATAAAAATAAAAAAGGCATGAAAGAGCTGTGTGACGGAACATTCAAAGAACAGTGATTTGGCAACAGCCCTACTAAACATGTAGGGAAAAACCAATCTCCTCCTGCCCGTCGGGAAAGCCGAAGGGCATTGCACGCGCGTAACTCACGCCTACCCATAGACGAAAACACAGTCCGTCCGGTGCCCGATGGGGTGGAAGATTTCACCTGGTCGCTTATAAGCAGCGAGGACGAAAAAAAAGAGTCATATACGCCTAGATTCGGCAAGTACTCACACCGGTTAATTAAGGCATAGTGTGAAGAAAAGGAGTACTCCGGTGGTTACGGGGATTCAGGGCAGCGAGTCCGCGTAGGACGCAGCTGCCTCCGGTGTGTTAAATCTCTTCTCCTTGCCGTTGGCAAACAGCCTCAGTGTGGCGGGGTAGAGAAGCGCATTTATTTTTTATTCCTATTTATTCTATTTATCCCCTTTGTATATTTTATTTATATTTGTCTCTGTATTTATATATGTGTGTGTGTGTGTGTGTGTGTATATATATATATATATATATAACAATTCTGTAACTGTAACTTCGGTCGTTGCTGTGCTTTTTGGAAGTCGAATTTCCCAGAGGAACCCACCCGAGGGATTAATAAAGTTCTATCTTATCTTATCTCTTATCTTATAATCCACATTCTTCTTCCTCAGGCAGCTTTTCACCTCGTCGAAAGCCTTGCGTTTCTTGGCTACCGCCGCTGAATAATCATTAAAGAAGGAGACTTTGATCCGACTTGTTGGTTGGTTCGGCTGCGTAGCCAGGCGCCGAGCTGCGGCCATCACACGTTGTTTATCAGCAAAGTTGTGAAGCTTCATAATGATGGGTCTGGCGCGCTGGCTGGGGCCCGGCCTCGGTGCTAGAGAGCGGTGAGCGCGGTCTAGTTTGATCTTCCCATTTTTAGTTGTGAGCTCGAGATAGGAGGGGAGCCATGACTCCATGAAGGCGACAACATCATTTCCCTCCGTGCCCTCGGGAAGCCCGACCAGGCGAAGGTTACATCTGCGGCTGCGGTTCTCTAAATCGTCCATGTGGTCTGCCATGTCAGTTACTTGTTTTTCGAGTCGAGCCACTTTCGCCTGCAATACACCTGCCGTGTCTTCCACGCCTGAAATCCGTATCTCGGCGTCTCCCACCCGTGTCGCCAGAGCCTGGATCCGAGACGTCTGTTCACGGATTGCGGCCAGCACAGTATCAACTTTAACATCCAATAAAGTTGTAATGCTGTCAGTTATCTTACTCAGAGCCGCAAGGATATTCGGGTCGATATCACTCCCAGTTTCCTCAGCGTCAGCGGAGATTTCTGTGTCGCTGGCGTTAGCTTCTTCAGGCTCAGCCGCCATAGGACCCACAATGTCGCTAGCTTGCACAACCGGAGCTGTCTTTTTCTTAGACCTGACGTTAGGCATTTTAGAAAAATAGTCGTCCAGACTCATTATAGAGTTACTCCCACGCACATTTGTAACGTTTCACCAGGTGAACACGTATTTTAGATGGATAATCGGGGGACCTCACCGGAGCACAGCGAGACGGGTGTTCGCGCTACGACGCCATCTTGCCAACCAACATTTCACTTGTTTTAAGCAAATCTTCACCAAAAATAAGTGTATTTTTCTAGTATTAAGGAGGTGGGTTTTTGCAGTGATTATAGAGAACATTATCGAGCCTTTGAGTTGCATCCAACAAGAGAGTTCGCAGCAGTTGATCAGAAGGAACTTGCTGACCACTATCCATTGGCTGAATACAAAGTTGGATCCCTACGAATGGTAACCTTAAAAAGATTTGTACATGTTGCTGGTAAGTTTTATTTTATATTTTTTCTTAGTGGTGACTTCAGATCTTTGACACATTTACAGTAACACAAAGCCTAGTTTATACTTCTCCACCAGGAGACCAGTACATACACTCAGGCACACTGACGGAGCTTTGATCCTTTCAAACTTCTCTGCTGCTTTGTGACTGTTTCAAAGCAATTTGCCAGGGCAGCAAGGTGGTGCATTGCTTCTTGAGACTGGCACAACTCATGTGACTCGCTATCTTTTAATCTTTCCGGGACCGATTGTTTAAAGCTTGTATTGTCAGACTTCATCAGCTAGATGTTCTTCAATCGGCTCCATGGTAGAACTCTGCTTTCTACTCTCTCTTTACCTCTTAAATCGCTGTTTTTGTGAGATGAGAAAACCGGAAGAGTGACTTTCCTGAATTGAAGTAGTTAGCTGACCAATCACAGGCTTGCGCTGTCCATGGAGTTTGATATTTATCTAAAAACTTGGGCATGTCTCTGTCCGTCCTTGCTACAGGGTGCTTGCCTTGCGCAAAATGACACGGCACGTCTCTGTGCCCACACTGATGAAGAAGTATAAACTAGGCTTAAAAATTAAATTTTAGATTGGTTTTCATTAAGAAACATTAACGGGTAATTTAGTTGCAAATAAATTCCACCAAAATGAAAAGAAAAGTTGTTTGGTTTTTTTTGTTTTCCAGAATGAAAACAAGATGGCTGCAACTTTAAGAATCATTCTTGGAGAGGACAACGCATCAAAATTATCTCTTCCCAATGGGATACCCAGTTCACTAGAGTACCTTAAGGAAGAAATTAGAAGGCAATTTGGTTTGACTGGAAACTTCAGGCTTCAGTACAGAGACATTGAATTTGACAACGAGTTTGTGAACTTGACACTGCCTTCAGAAATCAAAGACAAGTCCACAGTTAAAGTTGTTTACTTGCCAGTTGAGTCGGATGTAGTCTCCCTCAATGCCACACCCCAGGAAAGAGATGACTGTTCCACCCCATGTTCTCTAGCTGATACAGACATTCTTTCTTCTGCTGAATCTACCTCATCAGATTCTTCACTGAGATCACAACCATGGCCCTTGAAATTCCAAATACCTGAGTTTAGTTATGAGGTGCAGTTTCAGTTAGAACAAGGAAACCAAGCCTTCCTTAACAATGGTACTCTTCTGCATCCAAGTACCAAACTCAAATCTGATATATTGCAAAGTTTGGCATCAGAAATGGTCAAATACAAAATCTATCCTTCCAGCGCAGAATTTGATAATGTAGCGGAGGCCTTGATAACAAAATATCCATGCTTAAAGGAGCAAGGTTCAGTCACTGGCTATTATGGATGGAAAATCAGCCTGAAATACAAAATGGCAAACTATCGAACTAGACTAAGGAACATCGGCTGCCAAGAGCTGACCATTAATTCAGTGAAAGAAAAGCGAAGTGGCATGGGTCCAGGTCCCAACCAGGTGAAGAAGCCACGGAAGGCAGAAGTCAACTTCTGTCCGGATTATCCACCAGGTGAAACTAAAGAGAGCCTTGAGGAAGAAAGGAAAGCTCTTCTACTAGAGGTCAAAAAGAAGAATAATGATCAACTAATAAAAAGAAAAATGGAAAAAACCTTTGCCTACCGAAGACAGGAAATCATCAAAGACATGCCATTCATTGCAGAGGTCAAAAACAGATGGCCTGCCCTGTTTTCAGAGACTGAGGTAATTCTTACTAACTTTGTTATTGCAAGTCATTCTTATAAGAACTTGTATTTGAATTCTATTCAATTTTATTTATATAGCACCAAATCACAACAAAAGTTGCCTCAAGGCGAAGAAGAACAAAGTACTGTAAACTGTTAATTTTAAAAGATACAAAATGTTTGACTGAAAGTTGTAACATTCTTGCATGTGGCCTCTAATCAAATTACCGTATTTCCCGGACTACAAAGCGCACCTGAATATTAGCCGCACAAGCTAAAATCAGGGGAAAATCCTGTTTTGTACATACATTAGTCGCACCTGACTAAAAGCCACAGGTGTTTCAATGTTGACTTATCATATGTAAGAGAATATGCACAAAGGGAATTGTCAGGAAAGAGATGGCTGTTTGGAGACACGCCCCTTTTATTAATATTTTGAAAAACAAGTTATGGGTACATATTTGCATAACTTTTTAGGTATATGTACAAGTAGCGGTAATTACAAGTACGAAACATGTACTGTGCTTCATAAATGAGTAACAAATGTAGTACATAACAATAACCTACAGTACACCAGAAAAATAGATTCTCACTACCTTTTAGGCTCAGGTGCAGTGACACGGCTTTAACAAAAAGAAAAGTCAGTCATTCACCACCATCTTTCTCTTCTTCCTGCGCACTAAAACCACCAAAGTCCTCTTCTCCAGTGTCGGAAACGAACAGGCTCAGGATGGCTTCGTCATCCACTCTCCGCTTCTTTCCTTCGTTGTCACTTTCAAAACCAAACAAATCCTCGTTGTCAGTGTCAGAGTCGAACACCCTCTGAAGGGCCGTGGCGGTGTCCTCCTCTCCATCATGCAGTAGTCCAGCCCTTCGAAATCTGTTGGTGATCATGGATGTTTTCACACTTTTCCACGCTGTCAGATTCCACTGGTGGAGTTGAGCATAACTTGCTTTTCGCAAGTTTATCACCGCTCGTCATCCACACCTCCTGCTGAACGCGTAGCGCTACTTTGAAGTTTGTTTTTCGCGCTTCTTGTACGGCACTATGTTTCCTGGCGGATGGACATGTGACCAACATACCACTCTTGAACCCCGATACTGTGTGTCTGATCACATGCCCTTCCGCCAGGCAACGTAGTGCCGTACAACAGCGGAACAAATAAAACAAATCGTCTTACGATATCACAAAAATCATGGACAATCCATAGAAAAGCCGCACCTGACTAAAAGCCGCAGGGTTCAAAGCTTGTGCAAAAAGTAGCGGCTTATAGCCCGACAATTACGGTAATAGAGAATACTCTCTAGTTGTAATTTTTAATATGTTTCAGGTTGTTGCAGAGTTCACCCGCATCACCATGGTCCCTTTGTTGTCGACTTTCATGGCCAAGCTGGACCACTACGCTGACCACCTTCTTAGAGTGTTCAAAAAGAAAGGGGGGACAGCTAAACGCAATATCAACTTAATCATGGCAGCCATGGATGGGGTATGTATTTTAGTTTACCTTGATTGAGCTCTGAAATTATTTGAATGCTTCAACTTCTGTGTCTGTCATTACTCAGAAATTTTTTTCAACTGAAATTTTGTGTATTTGAATATTTTGTGGATACATGTGAATCAGTGACATGCAGTCAAGTGAGGCACCTTAATTAGAAGTAAAATACTAACAAAAGAGAAATTCAATTTGTACACTAGATTTTAAATTTGCTTTCTGTGTGATTTCAATATTTTTATGGTCAAAATTGCCGTCATTACAGATTTTCTGTTCAAATACAAGGTAAAACGCTGAGAGGGGGCAATGATGATGCTGTGTCTCACCACGGACACACACATGCGCAATCCCTCTGCTGTTTCTCTAAATCGCCAACATACATGTTTGGTTACACATGTAATACAAATGATGACTTTCTGTAGACTACCTAATTTATTTGATGAATGTGTGTTACATGTTTAATGTTGTTGGTCATAAATGTGCTGCAAAAATGCATGGAGTGAGGCTGATGGAGGGCAGTGCTGAACCCTAAAGGCAACATGTATAAGAGGTACACGTATATGGATTCACAGTGTAATCACATTACACTGAGAGCGCCATTGACACAGTGGATAAAGCAGCGCACTTAGGGAACATAAGTAAATTTCACAAAGGACAAATTGACACCAAATCAGTCCTAAGCAATGAGACGCACCAATTTTATTTGAATGCATCTCTTATTTATAAATTAATAAATTGATGTAAAATTAATGATTTTCCTATAATTGCTTCCAAGTCATTTGACCAATTTATTTACTACACACAAAAAATGAGACACACCAAACCTAAATAAATTTTAATGCATCTTCTGTAGGGCTGGGCACTTATTGCATCGCTTATCAATATTGTGATAACACACGTCCTATGTGATTAAAATGATAGACTGCTTTCAAACCTCTAAAAAAAAAAAAAAATGATAATTTAGTTGAGACTATTACTTCCATTAATGTCAAACTTATCATCAATTCAACAAGATAAATAACTGCTGGTTTGTCTAAATAGCACATTTGCGAAGTTTAATTTGCAGTATTTGTGAGGCTGCATTGATAGATTTATAGGCAAAAATACTATTATGATGTTTTATTGTAACTCTTATTGTTATCTAAGGAGCTTGGAAAGAAAAGCGTCTGGACTTCTTCAAGTTGCTTGAAGACGTTTCACCTCTCATCCGAGAAGCTTCGGATGCAAAAATGAAAGCTTTCACGTAATATCAAAATTGAAAAGCTTCGATTTTTGGGTTCATATATTTGTTAATCTGACACAGAGGAGTCAGTGCCTTACCAATCATGAACCTCACTGCACGTCACTGATGTGCGTTATGAAACATTGCTTAATCACTTACCTGGATTATGTGTTAATATTTTTGACTTTGTTTTGTAAAGAGGTTGAAAGGAACCAAAATAGGAAACTTCTCTCATATTGAGTTCTTATCTCCACCAGAATCCCAGCGTTGATGTTCGACGGGAATGCATTCTGAAAGCTGTCTGTGTCTACTTAAATGAAAAGCCAGATGACCTGTTCAAAGAATTCTTGGTAAGTTAAAAAAGGAAAACGATCAGTTATTTTCCTTTTTTTAATTTAGGATTGGAAATGGAAGGTGGACTTACTTGTTCATATGTATATGTATGCAATTAACTTATCTTTTTCTTTTATTTTTATTTAAAGGATGTGGATCTTGGAGCAAGCAGAGAAACGGAGCAGCTGACTTTGGGAGTCTATGTTGTCAGACATGAAGAAGCAGACTCTGCAGATACACCTGAGGACATTGGTGTCATCATAGAAGGATGCACTGTGCTGCAAGCTCTTAGTGATGTGCCAAAGGGTTGTGCCCTCCTGCTTGGACTAATCTACAGTCTAAATCTGAGCTACCCAAAGCACCTGAAATACACATTTGAATTTCTTCAGAAGGTGCTGATGGAGTTGGATGGGAACAACCTATCCATGAAGGTGCAGGTTCTGAAAAACAAACTGCTTGAGTAAAACAGCCTGCACTGAACTATAGAGGACACTGAACTTTAAGGTTCTCGAACCCTTCTCTTTGCACTTTATAAACTGTTGTGTTTGAATTGCCACAAGAACTTCTGCAAGGCCTTTCACTTTTCTGCGTTCTTTGTTCTTGAACTTTTACCAACATCCAACTATACTGAAAAAGACTGCTCCTAACTTTGGACTTCAGTTGAAGTTTTGAAGCAAAGGTTATTTTTCTAAATATGGACAAAAATGACACTAAAGTAATTTCTACCTGCTGTTTGCAGGGCTGTATTGTGGGCTTTTCATTGTAGCCAAATCAAGTTTAAATTAAGTCATGTTGATGTTAAAAATGTTGGAATCACAACAATTTCCAGTTTTAATCATTTCAGTTTAACGTGACATTCTGTATCTTGTCTTCCTGCACTTAAAATGCAGTTGAATATATGTAAAGATTGTTTATGAAAAAAGATCTAGAAGCATTTGAATTGCTCAAAGTGTGCTTCAAGAAGTTTTACACAAAGTCTTATTAAAGTTAGGTTAACTGAATAAACTTGTGTTCGATTTATTTAATTTACAACCTAAATAGAGTAAGTTGCAATTCTGTTAAAGTGATTTAATCCTATAGTTTCAGTAGAGCGTGTTTTGGGTGAGTAGATTTATCAGATTTACTTAAAATTTCTTGTTCAAATTAAATGTATCATACATTTTATATTTCACTAACCCAGTTGTGTGGAACCGGTTGACATAACTGGGTGGAGTAAATACAACATGTTATTTCTTAAAGTAAGTAGAGCTTGTTTTGGTTGAGTAGGTTTTATTTAGTCTTCTCAATTTAAGTCAACAAGGTTAGTTAGATCAACATTATGATATTCAGCTAATACAACATGATTCTTTTGATTTGCATTTAATTATCCAAATGTTATCAGATATAAGTACAGTACTAACAACAGTACTTGCATGCAAGTACTGTTTTCTTTTTTCAATAAAAATATTTTTTAAAAAACCCAAAAAAGTGACATATAATTCCTACAGAGGCTATATAAAGTGCTAGTGGTTGTGAGTGGTGGTTCAGTCCATGTTATGTTACCCCCATATGAAAGATGGGGGTAGCAACCATAATGTCAGCTTTTGTCCACATTCTGAAAGTTTAATGTTTTGGCCACTGGCAGAGGGTGGAGAGATGTTCAGCATGTTTCACTTCATACCTTAGTTACAAGGAGTGGTTCACTCTAAAAACTAAAACTGACATTTACTTAAAATTTTCGAGGCAACACTTTTACACTTAAAAATATTGAGTAGATTTGAAACCAGTCAAATCTGTTCAATATACTTGATCAATTGAATAACTAAAGCTTAAACATATTAATTTGAAATGAATAATTGTAGTCATTACACAAACATGAAAAAATTGAGTAAATAACACTGGTCAATGTAACTGAAATATAGATGGTCAGTTAATCCAAAATTTTGTTCCATTTACTTAATATTGTAAACTGAACGTAATCAAAATTTTACTTAGTATTAAATATGGTAAATGGCCTGTATTTGTATAGCACTTTACTTAGTACCTAAGGACCCCAAAGTGCTTTACACATCCAGTCATTCACCCATTCACACACTGGTGATGGCAGCTACATTGTAGCCACAGCCACCCTGGGGCGCACTGACAGAGGCGAGGCTGCCGGACACTGGCGCCACCGGGCCCTCTGACCACCACCAGTAGGCAACGGGTGAAGTGTCTTGCCCAAGGACACAATGATCAAGGCTGTCAGAGCCGGGGCTCGAACCAGCAACCTTCTGATTACAAAACGAACTGCCAACTCTTGAGCCACGATCACCCCCTGTAACAGGGCAGCCCTTAGTGGCTGGAAACACAGTGAGACAGACCAAGGAAAGTGTAGTGGAACAAAGTATTTATTTGCTATATGGCTCTCCTTAAAACAATTAACTTGTCGAGCTTCTTCACAACACAAAAATCCATCCTCTAATGACAACTGGCAGCCTTAAATATGTTCAGCTGTCACAGACTTAACCATTATTCCACTCTCAGGTAAATTCTTAAATCCCAACCTTCCACCACAGTATACAATATATCAATAAGAATAAATAAATACATAAATACATTTTCACATTTACATATTAATAAATACTTCACACTTTAATGTTACACCAAACCCAATATTATAAAAACCCAGAAACCCAAGCACAAAAAGATTCACCACACTCTCTTTACCAATGGTCTCTCCCGGAACCTTTAAATGGTGTCTGGACCCCCGGGGAAACATTTGCCCAAACACCTTGAAGAGGACACAGGCAAGAAAGGTGAGTAATCATTAACTTACAAACACTTATTTGCACCACTTTTATCCCTAGATTTCACACACACACATTTGCATTAGTTTTCCTTATTGGTAAACCTTAATCACAATCTCAATCACCATTCTTCTCTCCTGACAGACAACCACCACATTCCTTGACGAGGAGCAGCTGTGCAGGATCTGAAATAAGGCCACCAACTGATTTTAAAATTCCCAATAAATAGTCAATAAATATTTAAACTTCTTGTGTGCAAATCCATGCTTAAAGTGCAATGCTCATAAATTGCTTGATAAGGTGCTTTTAATAAAGTGAAAGGTGTGCTCTAAAGTGCTATACAGACAATACAATATAAATAAATGCAGTAAGGGAGTCCTCTTCCTTACATTTCCTCCTCCCTCTCTTAAGCGCGAAGTGCTTCAGTCCTCTGTCATCCTAGATAAACAATCAGCAACCACATTTGACTTCCCCGGCCTATACTGGACCGTAAAGTCATAAGGCTGCAGAGACAGGTACCATCCTGCAATGCGGGCATTCGCATCCCTCATGCGGTTCAACCACTGGAGGGCACGATGATCAGTCTCCAGAGTGAAGTGACGTCCCAGAAGATAATACCTCAAGGCCTCAATAGCCCATTTCATGGCCAAGCACTCTTTCTCCACCGTCGAGTACCTCGTCTCCCTGTCGAGTAGTTTCCGACTCAGAAACACCACAGGCCTTCTTTCACCATCCACCTCTTGCTGAAGGACAGCACCAAGGCCAACTCCCGAAGCATCAGTTTGCAAGATGAATGGCTTGTTGAAGTCTGGACTGTGTAGAACTGGATGTGTGGAAACTGCTTCCTTGAGGTCTCTGAATGCTCGCTCACAGTCTTCCGTCCAACGCACTTTGTTAGGGGCTGAGCCTTTTGTGAGGTTATTAAGTACAGTGGATCGCTCTGCAAAAGAAGGTATGAATTTCCGGTACCAGCCTACTAGACCCAGAAAACCTCTCACCTTCCTTTTAGTTGTCGGAACTGGGAAGGACTGAATTGCTTCAATCTTTCCAACCTGTGGCTTTATCTTCCCAGAGCCAACTACACAGCCCAAGTACTCCACTTCTCTCTTGGCTATGGAGCACTTCTTGGGATTGATAGTCAGTCCAGCCATTCTGATGGAGTGTAGCACCTTCTGTAGGTGAATGACATGCGCTTCCCACACTGTAATCCCTAACAGTTGTTCTAGCTCATAACTAATAAGCTCATAACACTCAAATGTCGTTTTGTAGTTGAGCAAACTATAAAGTATTGAGCTCTGTTGGCTTTTATGCAGCTTTAATTGAACAGGGCTCAATATTTTTTAGCTAAATTTTTTGGAACGCTCAAAAAGTTTAAGAAGCATATATTAGTGACGTTCTGGTGGGTGGAGTCTTGTCGCTCCCTCAGGAAAGCTTAGTCAGCCATCTTGAATTTACCTTGATACGGGGAAGTTTTGGCCAGCCCGTGTGGATTAAGAGTCCCCAACTTCAACCCACCACGACCACCACCTTATTTTTTTTCATCAACTGCCCTAAATTTGGTAAGTCTAACGTGTTTTTGTTTTGTTTAAATTTAATTTCGATAAACATTCTTTTTTATTTTTTACTGGAAATATATTCGTACTTTGTGCACAGTGAATGTTTGTTATAAATGAATTCGAATCCAAGTAATTGTAATTTTAGAAGTTTTCTAATGTGACAAATACGTAATGTTATTTCAAATTAGAATGATGTAACGTTTTGGCGGTTTTCCGTGGGGGACAACATTTCCCATAATGCATTGTATTCTTGCCCGGGAAGTTGACGGTGGCAGTTCTAGCTCCATGCATTTGAACTTTCTACTAAAACTTTCCACTGGTTGTCGTATTCGCCGGTAATGTACGTGCGTATTGTGAGTATACTTATTTCAATAAGTGTCCGTGTTACACAGTCAGTAGTTTACGCTGTTGAGCTGTGTGTGTGTGCTAGCATGAAGCGAACAATAATAAACAACATGAGTGTGTTATCATGATGGTAATTAGACACGTTTGTATTTTTTCGTAGTCTCAAATGTGTGGTTGTGAGATAATCTCGAAATCCTTTTAACAGTTTAGAGGGGTATTCCACTAAGCGAGCTCTACAAGTCAAGGCTTGCGGAAAAATGCATCGCCTGATTCAGCCTAACATTATACACTGGTCGAACTCGGTGCTACGAACGAAGTTCAGCTAAATTGTTCGCGCTAATTCGACAAGGCTCAACCAGCCAGACTGAGGCGCCTCCTTGACACCTTTAAGCCAGACCCTATCGATCTTTGCTAGATAAATTGAAATGAAATGAAAATAAAGAGCCGCGTTCTGCTCCCAGGCTAAGAAAGAATCATTGATGCAGACTGTGCGGATCACAAATACTCCCTAACCTGTAAGGCTGGGGTGTCCAAACTTTTTTCACTGAGGGCTACTTACTAGAAATTAGGTAAATAACCTTAACTTTAGTGTATTAAAGTGTATTAAAGATCACAAAATCACTTAAAAGTGGTCGAATATGTTATATTGTTGAATATAATTAAAGACAAAACTGCTTTCATCACAGCTTTCCATAAATGGATCTTTATTGATTCATTCAGAAAAAGCTTTGGTAGCTTATTTTCAGAACAGCAGCCTCAGATTTCTTCTTAGACAGAAGATTTACAGCACAGAGAAAAAACAATAAAAGGGAAAATAGGACGGGTAAATTTCAAGTTTGTTATTTAAGTTATTAAGCTTAGCAACACACCTATCAACATTAGTTTGAAACGGTTAACATTAACAGACTGAACTGGACTTAATAACAGGAGTGCATATAATCTTAGTAAATTATTGTAGTGAGTATCAGCTGCGCTGGGTATGTAAATCGGGCCATCCAGCTGCGGTGCTGATTCGACGTCACTCGTGCCAAAAATCCGGACAAATGTCACTTGATCAAGGAGCAGATCTGCATCAGATGAGATCAGCTGACTACTTGTGTGTGTGTGCTGTGCAAAAAATGTTTTTGAACATTAATAAGTCGTCTTTGTGCACATATTGTTTACAGATATCAGACTGCAAAGAGCGCTACAGAGAGTCAACATTTCACCAGTTGTCAGTGGGTGAGTTTTATAATTTGTGTCCCAATTTAAATAAAAAATAAATACAAAGAAACTAGAGAATTTTGCCTTGAATTATTCAAAATTTTTAGATTTTTTTTGGGTTACCCTTCTAGATTGACAGGTTTAGCCCGTTACACAAAAAGTTTGGACACCCCTGATCTATAACAATGACAATCAGAACATGGCTATCCAACACTTTGTTTTTACTCTGCATTTGTGTAAATACTATTCTAATAGATATTGTGTGTTCATCTAGGAACAGCATGATGTAAATACAAGACGGGCCCTCGTCCTTCGTGCACTTCCTGTGTACCTGCGTGAAGATGCCTCCACGTTATTCAGGACTTGTGATGTAAGTGTACTGGCCTCAGCATCAACCATATGACATCGCTCAGAACTCAAGGAGAACCAGGGTGTATATCAGGAAGGATGTTCAACACAGTCCTCATCTGACTTGTTTTCTCCCATATATCAACTATTGTTGAATAAGATTGCAAGAAGATTGTTACGCATAAACCAGAAAACATGAAAATAGTTGAAAGATTATTATACAAAAAAAATCTGCAGATAAAAACTATCTCCCTTTTTAAAATTCAAGTGTTCTATTTTTTTGGAGGTGCCATGTTGTGGTCAGAGAAATGTTTGGTAAATAACAAAAACAAATATCTTGGCATATATTTATTATTGAAAACATTTATTTACACATATGTTTTGAAACCAAACCCAAATTAAGATTATTGTAATGCATCATGATGTATCGCAATATCAAATTAAATCGTTGACATTATAATCCTAAAAGAAACGTGCGACTTATGAAGATTCACACCTCTAATCAATAGCATGATTTGTGTCCTTGTGGGGCTGAACTCATTCTTGTATTATTTTTGTTTTGCAGTCAGCAGATGGTCCAGACCTCACTGACACTCCTGTGGCTCTGCTGACAGTTGTCACGGATGACACTACTGATTCGGCCCTCTTCAGTCCCGAAAGCATCTGCATTGTCGTTGAGGATGAAATACTTGTGAATGGTCCCACAAATCTGGTTGAGTCATTTCTCCTGCTCTTTGGGTACATCTATGCATTAGACCTACAATACCCAAAGAAACTTGAGCTTACATTCACATTTATCCAGAAGGTTGTGATGTGCCTTGAGGACAACAAACCACTGAAAGGGCGTCTACTGATGCTGAAGAATGATTTGTTCAATGAGTGAATCACTCAGAATGGACTACTTGTTAAGCTGAGTATTGAGGAAGCTTTTTTGTTTGTTTTTTTCCTAATCATTTGCCTCTTCTACCTCACATTTAAGATGAATGACTGTTCAGTTCACTATTCATGTTTAATGTTCTGTTGCCTAATACGTAAATGCACTGCCTTGATGTTTGTTCCCTATAAGTACAGCAGTGGAAACCAGTACTGTTTTTTTTATGTATTTTTAAAAAAGAAAGTGAGCTGCAGCTGTCAAGGTACAGTAAGTGTTAAATGCATCAATGTTCTAATAGCTGCAATTGCTGTTAATACTGAAAATGTTATTGAATTTTAGAATTGAGATGGAGACCCTTGGAGTCTTTTTCTCTTGTTTTATTTATGAAGCACTTTTTTATGAGTGAGCTCTGTTGTTTGTGCCTTTTTAAAAGCACATTGTGTTTAATAAAAAGTTGTTAAATTGTTAGTGTTGTTACTTTCATGTTTTCTAACACTTTTAGCTGATTATAATTTACTGGGTAAACAGTTTAGAATTATTTGTAAGTGTATTTCCCACAGTATTTTAAAAAATATTGAAGATTTTAAGTGTTATTTCCCATATTATAAGTTAGAAAATATGAAAAAGTTTGAGTTTATTTCCCACATCGTATGAGTTGCAATATGTAAAATATTTTGAGTGTATTTCCCACCTTAATTAAGTTGAAAAAATTGAACATTTTGAGTTTATTACTCCCTAATTATAAGTTGAGGAATATCAACATTTATGAGTTAACATTGAGGTAATTTAAGGCAACTGCAACTATAATTTTTATTTTAGTTAAACTTAAAACTTTTAAAAACATCACTAAAAAATTGTTGTGTAATCTGTTACACAACAATTTTTGAGTTCTGTGAACTTATTAGGTTTTACAGTGCAGGACTGGCTGTACACCACCACGTCATCCAGATATGCTGCAGAGAATGCTGACATCTCTCAGTACATGGTCCATTAATCGTTGGAATGTCGCTGGTGCACCTTGAAGACCAAATGGCATGACTTTAAATTGGTACATACCAAACGGAGTTTTGAAGGCTGTCAGCTCTCTTGCTTCTGGTGCCAAAGCCACTTGCCAGTATCCTTTACACAAATCAAGTGTTGTAATGTACGTTGCTGATCCAACTCTCTCCAGCAGGTCATCCACCCTGGGCATTGGGTAGGGATCAAACTTGGATACTGCATTCAAATATCTGAAATCAATACAGAATCTCAGGGTGTCATCTTTCTTTGGTACCAAAACAATCGGGCTGCACCACTCACTACTTGACACCTCAATGATTCCCAGGTCCAACATCAGTTTTATTTCTTTCTGCAGCACTGGCACCAACCGTTCTGGAATTCTGTAGCTCTTTTGTCGAACGGGTGCATCCTCCTTCACCCGTATCTTATGCTGAACCAGTGATGTGAAACCTGGTGTTTCTCGAAAGAGCTGTGGGTCCACGAGTGGTTTTATATCAGCCTGCTCAGTAGGAGACAAATGAGAAAGGTCAACTGAAGCACAAACTTGAATGTTAGTTGGAAAGAACTTCTCAGTCACCTCCTCATCCTTAACTGAACGCACCAGTAACTGATAGACCGGCTCTTGTCGGCTGTGGAATTCCTTCAACAAGTTCACGTGAAATGTCTGATATTTTTTAACTCTTTCTGGCATATTCAGCTCATAAGTGACTTTACTCACTTGTCTGACGATCTCGTATGGTCCATGCCATTTTGTCAGCAACTTGTTATCGCTGGTGGGAAGCAATAACAGTACTTTCTGACCTGGAAGGAAGACCCTATCCCTGGCCTTCTGATCATACCAAGTCTTTTGATGTTTTTGTGCAGCTTTCATGTTGTCTTGCATCAATGATGCCATTTTCTCCAACCTCTCTCTCATGGTGATGACGTAGGCTGCGATGTTTTCGCCTTCTGCTTTGGATTCCTCCCAGCAGTCCTTAAGCAGATCCAGGGGGCCTCTCACTTGGCGACCGTATAAAAGTTCAAAAGGCGAGAAGCCAGTGGAAACCTGCGGGACCTCCCGGTAGGCGAACAGAAGGTATGGCAGCCATTGATCCCAGTCAGCACCTGTGTCAGAGACAAACTTGCGCAGCATACTTTTGAGAGTCTGGTTGTATCTCTCCACTAGCCCGTCCGTTTGGGGGTGATACGGGGTGGTCTTAAGTCCCTTTATCCCTAACAGCTTATAAACCTGCTGCAAAAACTTTGATAGAAAGTTCGTTCCACAATCCGTCAGAATTTCTCTTGGTATGCCTACCCTAGAGAAAAGCTGCAGAAGACGATTAGCAATGTGACGAGCTTTAATTGATCTGAGTGGGAAGGCCTCAGGAAACTGTGTTGCATAGTCACATATGACTAATATGTAGCGATGACCTGTGGAGCTCCTCTCTAAAGGGCCCACGATATCCATGCCTAGCCTCTCAAACAGTGTTTCAATAATTGGCAGCGGTTGCAACTGGGCTCGTGCTACTCCTTTACCTGAGGTCAACTGACATTTTTCACAGGAACGGCAAAACTCAGAAACCTGGACATACATCCCTGGCCAAACAAAACGGCTGCTGATCCTATTCAGTGTTTTGTGAAAAGCCATATGACCTGCCCATGGAATTGAATGACCCAAATCCATAACTTTGTCTCTGAACTGTTGTGGGAGTGCCACAGCTTCGCACTTCCCCTTTCTCTGGTACAAGATGCCTCCTTTAATCAAGTAAACAGTGTCTGCAAGACAGCTTACCTGACCTTGACTAGCCCCCTCTACCTCGGTTACCTTCTCAAACCAGGGTTTTAGAGTAGGGTCGCTTCTTTGGAGTGCACCTAAATCTGAGGGAACATCAAACTCAAGTTGGTTATTTGGCTTAGGGAACAATGCTGTACCTTTTCCCCCTGAGCCTTTGAACTTTTCTCGTCTTTTCTGAGCCCTAGACTTCCTAATCTTCCCTGGCTCCGTTTCGAGAGACTCCTCAAAAAAGGGTAGTTCTTGCATCATTTCCTTTGCACTTTGTGCTCTTGTGACTACATGACAGGATTTAAATGGCTCAACTGTCATATCTAGAGGAAGTGAGCTTCCAGATTCATCACCTAAGCCTTGAATGTCTTTCTCAGCACTCACTTGAGGGTCATAATCCGACTGATCTATTAGATCAAAAAGAGTGGGGATGTCATTACCAAGTATCACTGAATATGGCAAACTGGGAACAACAGCTACCACTAACAAGTAGGTTTGACCTCCTACTGTCAGGTAAACCTCAGCAGTGGGGTACCTGTGTTCGTCTCCATGCACACAACTTATTGTAGCCCCAACCCCACTTAGCTTTTCTCCTGAAATTATGCTAGAGTGTACAAGAGTTTGGAAGCACCTAGAGTCAAGCAAAGCTTCCTCTTTACGCCCATTAATTAAAACAGGGACAGTACAAGCTTTCTTTCCTACTGGCTCTGTGGCTGGTCTTGGAACTGCACATAAAAGAGATGGTTTTGACTTAAGTGCAGGGCAAAATTGTTGTGTATGGCCAAAGTTATGACAGTGATAACATTTAATATCCTGAACTGAAGACTTAAAGGATTTCTTCACATTGTGAGGTCTATGGGAAGGGAGCTGCCTAGAACTAGAAAGATTTCTAGCCTGAACTTGACCAGAACCCTGTTCACCCCCAATGGACTTACTTGGTTGGGCGTAGTGGGTCTCCCGGCTGAAGTAGGTGCTCTTGCTTCCTTTTCTGGCTGAAGTGAAAACCTCTGCGAGGCTAGCTGCTTCCTTTGCAGTCTTCGGGTCATGCTCACGTATCCAAATCTCCAGCTCTGGATTAACCATTCTCAAAAACTGCTCCAGAATTATCTGCTCAGATATTTCTTCTACAGTTGATTTTTCAGGTTTAATCCATCTTGAAAACAGGTCTTTCAATCTTACATAAAGTTCACGTGGCGTCTCACCTGGCTCCACTTTCAGAGATCTGAAGCGGCGTCTGTAGGTGTCAGCAGTAATCTCATATTTTGCCAGAATTGCCTCTTTCACCTTATCATAATTCTCAGAGTCTGTTAAATCCATAAGAATGTAGGCTGTGCGGGCTCTACCTGTCAACAGGGGAACCAGACGAATAGCCCACTCATCTCTGGGCCATCGACACACGTTTGCCATTCTTTCAAACGTAGTCAGAAAATGTTCAATGTCATCTTCTGGTGACAGAGGAAAAAGTTTTGGTTCAATTAAAGACCTGGACCCACTGGCCACTGGAATGTCTTCACCATTGAATCCAAGTTCTTGTTCTTCAGATGTTGTAGGGGGCGCTGGCGCCTCTGGTGGGTCAGGCTTATCAGTTACAGCGTTAACTTGTAGCTGGATTTGCTGAAATTGATGCTGCATGCCTTTCCACCTTTGCTCCTGACGTGACAAATCCTTCTCCCACTTTTGGTCTCTGGCTGCTTGAGACCGCATAAGAGATTTCACCAACCCTGTCAACTCCTCCAATTTGTTCTCAGGGCTTGTTGCTGCCATGGCCTCTAGCTCAGATGAAGCTCCAACTCCTTCATCAGGCTGCTCCTCTTGGCCTGGCTTTCTTCCACCTCTTGTCATCATCTTCTCACTGTGGCATGAGTGACACACTCCTGACACCACTTGTAACAGGGCAGCCCTTAGCGGCTGGAAACACAGTGAGACAGACCAAGGAAAGTGTAGTGGAACAAAGTATTTATTTGCTATATGGCTCTCCTTAAAACAATTAACTTGTCGCGCTTCTTCACAGCACAAAAATCCATCCTCTAATGACAACTGGCAGCCTTAAATATGTTCAGCTGTCACAGACTTAACCATTATTCCACTCTCAGGTAAATTCTTAAATCCCAACCTTCCACCACAGTATACAATATATCAATAAGAATAAATAAATACATAAATACATTTTCACATTTACATATTAATAAATACTTCACACTTTAATGTTACACCAAACCCAATATTATAAAAACCCAGAAACCCAAGCACAAAAAGATTCACCACACTCTCTTTACCAATGGTCTCTCCCGGAACCTTTAAATGGTGTCTGGACCCCCGGGGAAACATTTGCCCAAACACCTTGAAGAGGACACAGGCAAGAAAGGTGAGTAATCATTAACTTACAAACACTTATTTGCACCACTTTTATCCCTAGATTTCACACACACACACTTGCATTAGTTTTCCTTATTGGTAAACCTTAATCACAATCTCAATCACCATTCTTCTCTCCTGACAGACAACCACCACATTCCTTGACGAGGAGCAGCTGTGCAGGATCTGAAATAAGGCCACCAACTGATTTTAAAATTCCCAATAAATAGTCAATAAATATTTAAACTTCTTGTGTGCAAATCCATGCTTAAAGTGCAATGCTCATAAATTGCTTGATAAGGTGCTTTTAATAAAGTGAAAGGTGTGCTCTAAAGTGCTATACAGACAATACAATATAAATAAATGCAGTAATGGAGTCCTCTTCCTTACACCCCCTAACATTCAAACATGAATGTTATTGTATTTCACTGGTAGTCTAAGTCTAAAAAAACCAAACAAACTAATATGTAGTTGTGTTTCATAATACATGTATGAAAAATGACCACATGTTAACATTTTTCCAAATGAAAAATTTATTTTCATAAACATGACAATAACTCGAAATAAACAGGCACTACAAAGAATTAAAAATCCAGTGAAGCGGTGCAGGAGGGAAACCTGGCGGCGTCCTCGCCTTCCTCTCCGCGTTCTGCGCCCCGGTACGCTAAAGAAAGGGAGGCAGTGGCAGTCAGTACTCTTTTAGGCAGCTTTCATTCATTAAAAGGGGACAAGTCAAAAGACTTACCCCGGGTGGGCAGAGCTCTTAACTCTGCCCGCCGCTTCTTTGTAACCGCCAATCGGCACCAGCCCGCCTCGCCGCCTCTAATTTCCCGCAGACGCGTAATCTGGCCTCCTGTTGCTGCAGCAGTCGGACTGCTCGCTCCGCGTTGCTGGTGCTGTATCCTCCTCTCTCCCTGAACGCCAAGCTTCACCAGTCCCATGTGTCACTGAGCACTCTCTGTAAATTACCACTCGCTCCTTTCCTCTCAGGTGTGTTCAATTAGTAAAACAGGAAAAGGGCGGAGTCTCTCCAGGACAAATTGACAGATGCAACCAAAACATGCAGGATAAATAAAACACTCCACAAGATATAACCAAAACATGCAATATAAAAAATAAATAAGCACACTTCACATTAAAACACAGCAAAGTAAAACAACATCCATCCTTCCCTGGATGACAATAACAAAAGATATTTCCTTTGATTCTGCTAAGTAGCAGGAGATTGAGAGCTGGCAAAGTAATGGTGTGTTTGATGAAGTGAATGTCAGATGGAATAGACAGTGCTGTCTTCCTGGCAACACTTTTTTCTGAGCTTACAACTGGTAACACTGGTCTGAATGCTCTTCCGTTGATCTGTGTGACTGACAATCATTCCTTGTTTGATGCACTCAAGTCCACTAAGCAGGTTACAGAGAAGAGACTGAGGCTAGAAATAAGCAGCATTAAAGAGCTTATACAAGCCAAGAAAATCAGACAGGTTTGTTGGTCAGATTCCAAAATCCCAACTTGCTGATTGTCTAACAAAAAAGGGAGTTTCACCTTTAACCCTTCTAAAAGCACTACATGAAGGACTCTGGATACTGTGATCCCTTGTTTACTAAGTTTTCTTTGCATTAAAATGCACTATTGTTTATTGTGTGCAATGATAGTATGCTTTAAGTAAAGCAAGCACACTGAAATGTTGTTTTTGTTTTGTTTATATATCTATATGTATACAAATGTTTGCAGGGGGTGTTTATACTTTTATTTTTTATTTTTCTAAAAGAAAGAGGGAGATTGTTAACTTGTTATTTTCTGTTATATCGCGAGATACTGTTACCTGCGGAGAGTTTTAGTTGTGAGTGAGCGGTAAAACATGGCATAAGGAATAAAGCGCTTGGATGAGACTACGACATTGTGTCTTTTGATTTAACAACATGATGACTCCAGTTGTGATGGCGGCCTCATGAATGCCAGCAGTCTCTCCCCTGGCATTGCTCAGCGTCCCGGGGATACAGGCGTCCCCTTGCTGGCTCTGTGGAGATTATTGCTTCGTCTAACAGGGTAAGGATATTACACCACCCTGTGAGCTTATTTCCCCCAAGACTCCTGAATCACATTTCCAACGACCTCACTGGAATATTTTGTAAACCGCGTCGTTGGGAATTCTCCCCAAGAGAGCAGCGGCGTCGTTAGCATAACACGGTGGAAATCCAAACCACAGCGGTGAGGAAGAGGATGAGCACGTCTAACCTCACCCCCTAAACCTCCAACCACAACACTGATGTAGCTCCACCCGCTACTAACAGCTTACTGTATTTTTCCACACTATAAGGCGCACTTAAAGTCCTTCAATTTTCTCAAAAATCAACAGTGTGCCTTATGATCTGGTGAGCCTGAAGTATGAATTCTGGTTGTTCTTACTAACCTCGAACCAATTGTACTGTAGTTTTCTCTGGTCCCCTCCCCAATCAGACCAGGAGTGACATGTTTAGCCGCTTGTTCTCCTTAAATTGCTGGCTGTCTGAGTGGTGTCCCAGAAAGGATGTGGGCTTCATAGATAATTGGCAAATCTTCTGGAGGAAACCTGGTCTTGTTAGGAGAGACATCATCCATCCCACTTTGGATGGAGCAGCTCTCATTTCTAGAAATATGGACAAATTTATTAAACCCCCCAAAATATGACTATCCAGAGTTGGGACCAGGAAGCAGAGTTGCAGTCTGACACGCCTCTCTGCAGCTTCTCTCCTCCTGCTACCCCCCCAAAAACCCATCTCCACAGAGACTGTGTCAGCTCCCAAAAACACAAACTAAAAACCAGCAACAAACAACTTAAACATAAACAATTACAAAGAAAGAACAATACAGTATCCACATCTGAACCTAAGAGTAAAACAGTGAAATGTGGATTATTAAATATTAGGTCTCTCTCCTCCAAGTCTCTGTTAGTACATGACTTAATAATTGATCAACAAATTGATTTACTCTGCCTTACAGAAACCTGGTTGCAGCAGGATGATTATGTTAGTTTAAATGAATCAACACCCCCGAGTCATTCTAATTACCAGAAATCTCGAAGCACAGGCCGAGGGGGCGGTGTGGCAGCAATTTTTCACACCAGCCTATTAATTAATGAAAGACCAAGACAGACTTTTAATTCATCTGAAAGCCTGATGCTTAACATTGTCCACCCCAGCTGTGAAACTCAGAAACCAGTCTTACTTGTTATCATCTATCGTCCACCCGGGCCTTACACTGAGTTTCTGTCTGATTTCTCAGACTTTTTATCTAATTTAGTTCTGAGCTCAGATAAAATAATTATTGTGGGTGATTTTAACATCCATGTAGATGCTAAAAGTGACAGCCTCAACATGGCATTTAATCTGTTATTAGACTCAATTGGTTTCTCTCAAAATGTAAAAGAACCCACCCACCACTTTAATCACACTCTAGATCTTGTTTTAACATATGGCATAGAAACTGAACATTTAACAGTGTTTCCTGAAAACCCTCTCCTGTCTGATCATTTCCTGATAACATTTACTTTTACAATAATTGATTACACAGCAGTGGGGAGCAGACTTTATTACAGTAGATGTCTTTCTGAAAGTGCTGTAACTAAGTTTAAGAATATAATCAACCCACTGTTATCATCTTCAATGCTCATAGAGCAGAGCAGCTATCTGAACGCAACAGAGATCGATTATCTTGTTAATAATTTTACCTCCTCACTACGTACGACTCTGGATACTGTAGCTCCTGTGAAAACTAAGGTCTCTAATCAGAAGTGCCTGACTCCGTGGTATAATTCTCAAACACGTAGCCTAAAGCAGATGACTCATAAGCTGGAGAGGAAATGGTGTGTCACAAATTTAGAGGATCATTATTTAGCCTGGAGAAATAGTTTGCTGCTTTATAAGAAAGCCCTCTGCAGCCCCCTCTAGCTTCTGCTCGGTGGCTACTGGGTGACGCCTCGTCTGGGGATCCTCAGCCCTTCCCATGAGGGTGGCACGGATGCCCCTCTGGTGGTCCTCCTTGGGCTCTCGCACTCTGGGGCCTCTAGATGTCTGGGGCCTGGATCTCCTCCATGCCTGCTTCATGCCCTGGGGGACGGGGCTATGGCTCTCTACATCCTCTTGCAGACCATTACATGTGGAAACCATTTGAATACAAGCGTATGGGCTCAAAATGTGGTCATAAATATTTTGTACTTGTAAATCGGTTTTGTACTTGTAAAAAAGATTTGTATGTGTAAAAAAAATTTGTGCGTGTGTAAAAAAGATTTGTATGTGTAAAAAAGATTTGTGTGTGTGTAAAAAAGATTTGTGTGTGGACTTAGCCAAAAAAAACCTGCAAGTTACAACTACGAATTTTGACCCTATTTTTCTTCCTTTCATCTGATTGGTCAATGTCATGTCAATCACAAATGTAACAATCCAATCAGAGAACAGATGGGTTTGGCTGTCGGAGGGGCGCTTTTGTTGAACTGCAGGTCTTTGAAGGGAATAAATGCCCTTTTACATGCCAACCCAGCGTTTTCCTTCATCACCACGAAGGAAAACAGTCTGTGGTCGTCCGAGTTTGGTGATTTTTGTGTCACAGGACTACGTGTTTAATACAGGGACTACCACAGCCTTTTCAACAGCGCTGCGGACGCGGGGGGGGGGCAGTGTTTTGGAAATGACAGTCTTCATTACAAAGCTTTCTTCGTTATGAATTAGCATAGATGTTTTTATTGAACATTTGAAGAACTAGTAAAAAACCCCCACAAACTCTTGTAGTTCACATAAAGTCAGAGATAGAAAAGACAAGGAGCAGGTGCATCTAGTACAGGTAGAGCTGCTGCAAAAACCCACAGAGCCCAGCAGCCAGCAACAAATTCTGGATCCTTTGCTTTTAGTTAGCAATTAGCATTAGCAGCACATCCTGCGTCCGATGTGAAAGGACTTTTATGCTGCGCACTGTGACTCACAGCAATGGTCCCGGGTCAGCCCTGACGTTGTGTTAAACTAATCCTAAAGTAATAATGGTATTTCTAACCACTGATATACCACAACTTTATCCTTTCAACAGCTGCTGAAAGTAAGGGGACCTAGCTGCTATCAGATATTTATATAGAGATTACCCTTCAAGGACCTGCAGTTCAAAAAAGCGCCCCTCCGACAGCCAAACCCATCTGTTCTCTGATTGGATTGTTTAATTTGTGATTGACATGACATTGACCAATCAGCTTAAAGGAAGAAAAATAGGGTCAAAATTCGTACTTGTAACTTGCAGGGTTTTTTTTGGGCTAAGTCCACACACAAATCTTTTTTACACATACAAATCTTTTTTACGCATGTACAAATCTTTTTTACACATACAAATCTTTTTTACGCACACACAAATCTTTTTTACACATACAAATCTTTTTTACGCACACACAAATCTTTTTTACACATACAAATCTTTTTTACGCATGTACAAATCTTTTTTACGCACGCACAAATCTTTTTTACACATACAAATCTTTTTTACGCATGTACAAATCTTTTTTACACATACAAATCTTTTTTACAAGTACAAAATCGATTTACAAGTACAAAATATTTATGACCACATTTTGAGCCCATACAAGCGCGCTGATCCACACAGGTGTGCACATGGGTGTTCACTGTTCGTAGACCTAAATTACACCTTTTTGCTTGTTTTCTATTCTTTCTCTCAACAGGTGATCCAGGAGATTCCCCCC
Organism: Rhamphochromis longiceps; assembly: GCF_057381845.1. Lineage (NCBI taxonomy): Eukaryota > Metazoa > Chordata > Actinopteri > Cichliformes > Cichlidae > Rhamphochromis > Rhamphochromis longiceps. The sequence continues at coordinate 27,982,787 of NC_140571.1, forward strand.
CCCCCCCCTTTCTCACTGTCCCTCTCCGCTTCTGTTTTTCTTTTCCTTCCTCTTTCTTTCTCCCTTTCCTATCCCTCACTCATGTCTGTCCCGTCTGTAACAACTGAAAATAAAATAAAATAATCAATAAAAACAAAGGTCGATCAAATGGACCAATACGGCAATGCCACGATGATCCATTTGGCAAAATAAATCCATTGGGTAACCCTTGTTGGTCTTCAGACAACAATTCTGGCTAAAGAACCAAATGGGACAGGCAAAAAGAAAAAAGAAAAAAAAGAAAGCCCTCCGCAGGAGGAACATCTTACTATTCGTCAATGATTGAAGAAAATAAGAACAACCCCAGGTTTCTCTTCAGCACTGTAGCCAGGCTGACAAAAAGTCAGAGCTCTTTTGAGCCAACAATCCCTTTAACGTTAACTAGTAATGACTTCATGAACTTCTTCACAAGTAAAATTTTTATCATTAGAGAAAAAATTACCATTAATCATCTCACAGATGTAATATTATCTACAGCTACTTTCAGTACCATTGATATTCATTTAGGCTCTTTTTGTCCAACTGATCTTTCTGAGTTAACTTCAATAATTACTTCCTCCAAACCATCAACGTGTCTTTTAGACCCCATTCCTACAAAACTGCTCAAAGACGTCCTGCCATTAATAAATTCTTTGATCTTAAATATGATCAACCTATCTCCAATAATCCGCTATGTACCACAGGCCTTCAAGCTGGCTGTAGTTAAACCTTTACTCAAAAAGCCATCTCTAGACCCAGCAGTCTTAGCTAATTATAGGCGAATCGCTAACCTTCCTTTCATATCAAAAATCCTTGAAAGAGTAGTTGTCAAACAGCTAACAGATCATCTATGAAGGCAGATAACACACACCAATTAGTTAAACTGTAGGAATGTCTTAAAGACATAAAGACCTGGATGGCCGCTAACTTTCTGCTTCTTAATTCAGATAAAACTGAGGTTATTTTACTCGGCCCTGAAAATCTTAGAAATATGGTATCTAACCAGACTCTTACTCTGGATGGCATTACCTTGGCCTCCAGTAACGCTGTGAGGAACCTTGGAGTCATTTTTGACCAGGATATCTCCTTCAATGCACATATTAAACAAATATGTAAGACTGCGTTCTTCCATTTGCGCAACATCTCTAAAATTAGAAATATCCTGTCTCAGAGTGACGCTGAAAAACTAGTTCATGCATTTATTACTTCCAGGCTGGACGACTGTAATTCATTATTATCAGGATGTCCAAAAAACTCACTAAAAAGCCTTCAGTTAATCCAAAATGCTGCAGCAAGAGTACTGACAGGGACTAGAAAGAGAGAGCATATTTCTCCTGTTTTGGCTTCCCTTCATTGGCTTCCTGTTAAATCCAGAATTGAATTCAAAATCCTGCTCCTCACATACAAGGTCTTAAATAATCAGGTCCCATCTTATCTTAATGACCTTGTAGTACCATATCACCCTATTAGAGCACTTCGCTCTCGCTCTGCAGGCTTACTTGTTGTTCCTAGAGTATTTAAAAGTAGAATGGGAGGCAGAGCCTTCAGTTTTCAGGCCCCTCTTCTGTGGAACCAGCTTCCAGTTTGGATTCGGGAGACAGACACTATCTCTACTTTCAAGATTAGGCTTAAAACTTTCCTTTTTGCTAAACATATAGTTAGGGCTGGACCAGGTGACCCTGAATCCTCCCTTAGTTATGCTGCAATACACGTAGGCTGCCAAGGATTCTCATGATCTTTGTTTTGCATAATGCGCCTTATAATCCAGTGCACCTTATAGTCCGAAAAATACGGTACACTAGTTTTAGAAGGATTTTCGTGGAACATGTTTATTTTGACTGAGTGTTTCATAATAAACAACTAACAATGTTTATGGGACCTGAGAAACACAGCCAAACATGCTGAGACACCATGGAGGTTTGGACATGGTTTTAAAAAGCTTCACTTTATTTTCATATTGAATACAGCAAATACTCAAAGCTGAAGGAAGCCGTTCGTGTAAACGAATGCCTCTTTCCTCAGACTCTTTCTGACAGGTGGACGTGTCCTAACCCTAGCCCTGACCATCTCAGTGTCTCTCAGTAGACCCATTACATCTGAGCACACTGCTGGACTTCTTCAGCTCAAGTGTGGCTGTCAGTGAAGATCCACAGGTTACAGACGCTGCATACGTCCTGAGATTCATCATTCCTTTGCTTACAGTCAGCTCTGATACAAATCGTTTTGTTTGTTACTAAACATGAAATGATTCACATTTAAATTAGAGCTGGACAGATAATAAATACAGGGAGTGCAGAATTATTAGGCAAATGAGTATTTTGTCCACATCATCCTCTTCATGCATGTTGTCTTACTCCAAGCTGTATAGGCTCGAAAGCCTACTACCAATTAAGCATATTAGGTGATGTGCATCTCTGTAATGAGAAGGGGTGTGGTCTAATGACATCAACACCCTATATCAGGTGTGCATAATTATTAGGCAACGTCCTTTCCTTTGGCAAAATGGGTCAAAAGAAGGACTTGACAGGCTCAGAAAAGTCAAAAATAGTGAGATATCTTGCAGAGGGATGCAGCAGTCTCAAAATTGCAAAGCTTCTGAAGCGTGATCATCGAACAATCAAGAGTTTCATTCAAAATAGTCAACAGGGTCGCAAGAAGCGTGTGGAAAAACCAAGGCGCAAAATAACTGCCCATGAACTGAGAAAAGTCAAGCGTGCAGCTGCCAAGATGCCACTTGCCACCAGTTTGGCCATATTTCAGAGCTGCAACATCACTGGAGTGCCCAAAAGCACAAGGTGTGCAATACTCAGAGACATGGCCAAGGTAAGAAAGGCTGAAAGACGACCACCACTGAACAAGACACACAAGCTGAAACGTCAAGACTGGGCCAAGAAATATCTCAAGACTGGTTTTTCTAAGGTTTTATGGACTGATGAAATGAGAGTGAGTCTTGATGGGCCAGATGGATGGGCCCGTGGCTGGATTGGTAAAGGGCAGAGAGCTCCAGTCCGACTCAGACGCCAGCAAGGTGGAGGTGGAGTACTGGTTTGGGCTGGTATCATCAGAGATGAGCTTGTGGGGCCTTTTCGGGTTGAGGATGGAGTCAAGCTCAACTCCCAGTCCTACTGCCAGTTTCTGGAAGACACCTTCTTCAAGCAGTGGTACAGGAAGAAGTCTGCATCCTTCAAGAAAAACATGATTTTCATGCAGGACAATGCTCCATCACACGCGTCCAAGTACTCCACAGCGTGGCTGGCAAGAAAGGGTATAAAAGAAGAAAAACTAATGACATGGCCTCCTTGTTCACCTGATCTGAACCCCATTGAGAACCTGTGGTCCATCATCAAATGTGAGATTTACAAGGAGGGAAAACAGTACACCTCTCTGAACAGTGTCTGGGAGGCTGTGGTTGCTGCTGCACGCAATGTTGATGGTGACCAGATCAAAACACTGACAGAATCCATGGATGGCAGGCTTTTGAGTGTCCTTGCAAGGAAAGGTGGCTATATTGGTCGCTGATTTGTTTTTGTTTTGTTTTTGAATGTCAGAAATGTATATTTGTAAATGTGGAGATGTTATATTGGTGTCACTGGTAAAAATAAATAATTGAAATGGGTATATATTTGTTTTTTGTTAAGTTGCCTAATAATTATGCACAGTAATAGTCACCTGCACACACAGATATCCCCCTAAAATAGCTAAAACTAAAAACAAACTAAAAACTACTTCCAAAAACATTCAGCTTTGATATTAATGAGTTTTTTGGGTTCATTGAGAACATGGTTGTTGTTCAATAACAAAATTATTCCTCAAAAATACAACTTGCCTAATAATTCTGCACTCCCTGTATAGAGGTGATCAGGACGGATGCTGGGACTCCATCGACTCTCATTCAGGACTGACAGCTCGCTGAAGAGAAAAGGAGCAGCCGATTGACTTATCCTGTTCAATAAAGCTGATCATAGATATTAAAATCCAGCAGGACTGAATCCTGCACAAATCCAATCTTTAATCTAATTCATGAAATGAGATCGTCTTAAAGGAAGGGTCTAATGTTTGCTCTGGTACTCTCTATTTTCTACTTTTACTGGATCAAAGTTATTAATAGAGACAGTAAGGTCATGCATTCAGTCAGTAGTTGTAGCTTTATCTGTCAGTATTTGAATCTTATAAAGTTGTGAACATATTAAAACCATGTGCTGCGATAGCAGCTCTGGAAACTCAATGAGTGGGGTCCTGGTGGTTACTGGGCCGTGAATCTTATCGTTTTCAGTACGTACTGCAGACACGCGATCAGCTTGGAGGTTTGATGAATGCTTCTGTCCTGTCCTTTTGTGACACAGTTGAAAATGAGACTTTTGATGATTCTTTAAAATCAAGATGTTTAATCATCTGACTGATATCAAAATGTGTAACAGTCTTTAAGATCTTAGATTCATGTTTGTGCTTTTCTACCTGAGCACTCAGAGTGCTTCATACAGCGTGCATCATTCACACATTTATATTCGGGTCATTTGGCACACAGTTCGGAGCAGCCAGGGATCAAACCAACAACTTTACACAGTTTTTACAGCAGGTTTTTATTCTGGGGTGTTTCTCATAAACTCAGAGTTATTCTTTTAATGTATGACTTTAACCTTGGAAGTCCAAAGTTTTCCCAGCTTTGTTTCTTCCTTTAAATCTGAGCCCGGGCTGAGGTCATCTGTGACTTTGGTATTTCACGTCATGTTTATGGGAAAATCACTGATATAGAAAAAGGTTAAAAGAAAAAATATTAAAAGGTGAACGTGGAAACTTTTCCTGTAAAACTGCTCTGGGATTTCATCGGTTACACCATTGAGTAGCCCACACTCTGCTCACATGTTTCAGCCGTTAGAATCTCTGCAGGCTGAAAAACACCGGGAGAGATGCTTAGTGACACAGACGCACCTGAGCAGGTGTTAGTGCATGGAGGAGGCGCCGCTGTGACATCTGTCAAACAAAAGAAAAGAACAACAGAGTAGAACCAGCTGATAAACCTGAGCAGGCGCGGTCCTGGTGGTTAGAGTCGCTCCACCTTTGTCACGCTGGTGGGGGTCTTTGGGTTTTCATTGCTTTGTGTTTCTCTGATGTGGGGGGTCCTCTGGTCACAGTGCAGTCAGCGCTTGTTTAAAAACGTCTGCACTGTGACGTCTTTAAAAGTCTTTGTATTTCCTGTGAATAATAACGCGTCAGACTGTGGACAGCAGAGAACCAATCATAACCTCATCTGCTTCAATCGACTTCTTCCTCGTGAGTGCTTTCTGATGGACGGCGGCCCGTGTTCTGCTGATTCACTGTTTGTCAGGTTCAACTGCTCAGAGGGGAGCTGACGACTCCATGGCAAAGAGGATGATCAATGGCGGCATGCAGAGCGCATATGATAACTTGTTCACTGACCGTTGGCTCATAATGAGATGCTCCTTCAGGAGGAAACGGATTAGCGCCTGTCTAGTAAGCCCAGGAGTCCGGAGACCCGCCCTCCTCTTCTGCAGCTGAACTCAGAGACCCTTCAGCAACTGTTGGACTGATGCTGGATGTTATGTGATATTTATGTTTGATCTCCGTTGGCGCTCCTCTTATTTTCTCTGCTTTTACCACCAACAGTATTCACATCATATTGACTCCAGCAGGCCACACAGCGTGAGATTAGAGACTGCTGTGTCTTTGTTTTCACGGAAACATGGCTCAGCGAAAGAGTACCGGACGCCGCTATTCAGCTAAACGGGCTGGCCTCGTTTCGCGCCGATAGAAATGCAGCTCTGTGCGGTAAGACTCGCGGTGGCGGCTTGTGTGTTTACATCAACGAGAAATGGTGCAAGAACTCTGTGCTAGTCTCTAGTTATTGCTCATCGCTGGTGGAGTTTGTGACTGTTAGATGCAGACCTTTTTACTTACCACGGGAATTCACCACTGTTTTCATTATCGGAGTGTACATTCCACCTAGCGCTAATGCTAAGGAAGCGCTATGGGAATTGTATACAAAGATCAGTGAACTGCAAAATACACACCCGGATGGACTGTTTATTGTTGCTGGGGACTTCAACCATGCAAATCTCAAGTCAGTGCTTCCTAGATTCCATCAGTACGTGGACTTTGCAACGAGGGGAGAAAACACGCTGGATCTTGTTTACACAAACATCCCCGGCGCATATCGGGCAGAGCCCCGCCCCCACCTTGGCTACTCAGACCACATCTCTGTTATGCTAATTCCAGCATACAGACCACTCGTCAGGCGATCAAAACCGGTTCTGAAGCAGGTGAAAACCTGGCCAGCAGGAGCCATCTCTGCTCTTCAGGACTGTTTTGAGAGCACTGACTGGAACATGTTTAGAGAGGCTGCAACTTACGGCGACTTCACTGACTTGGAGGAGTACACATCATCAGTGTCCAGCTATATCAACAAGTGCACCGATGACGTCACTGTCTCCAAGATCATCATCTCACGACCCAACCAGAAACCGTGGATTACTGCGGAAGTGCGTGCACTTCTAAGGACCCGAGACTCTGCCTTCAAAGAGGGAGATAAGGTGGCGCTTAGAAGAGCGAGGGCTGAACTTTCTCGGGCCATCAGAGAGGCGAAGCGCGCACACGCCCAGAGAATCCACAACCACTTTAAGGACAGCGGCGACACACGACGCATGTGGCAGGGCTTACAAGCCATCGCTAACTACAGGACGACACCACCTGCCTGTGACAGTGACGGCTCCCTCCCAGATGTGCTTAACAACTTCTATGCTCGGTTCGACAGGCAGAACGACATGGCGGCGAGGAAGACCACCCCTCCTCCGAACGACCAGGTCCTGTGTCTCACTACAGCTGAGGTGAGGAAAACTCTACGCAGAGTCAATCCACGTAAAGCTGCTGGACCAGACAACATCCCAGGCAGAGTGCTCAGAGAATGTGCTGATCAGCTGGCAAATGTTCTCACCGACATCTTCAACATCTCTCTGAGCAGTGCCGTTGTCCCCACGTGCTTCAAGGCCACCACCATCGTCCCCGTGCCCAAGAAGTCTTCTGTGTCCTGACTCAATGACTACCGCCCTATCGCACTTACACCCACCATCATGAAGTGCTTCGAACGGCTCGTCATGAGACACATCAAGACCCTGCTGCCCCCCTCACTGGACCCACTGCAATTTGCATACCGCCATAACCGCTCAACGGACGACGCCATCTCCACTGCACTCCATCTTGCCCTGACACACTTGGACAAGAAGGACTCACACGTCCGAATGCTGTACATAGATTTCAGCTCAGCATTTAACACGATCATCCCCCAACAACTGATCGGAAAGCTGAGCCTGTTAGGCCTGAACACCTCCCTCTGCAACTGGATCCTGGACTTTCTGACCGGAAGGCCTCAGTCAGTACGGATCGGGAACTGCACCTCCAGCACCACCACACTGAGCACTGGGGCCCCACAAGGCTGTGTGCTCAGTCCTCTGCTGTTCACACTGCTGACTCATGACTGTGTAGCAACACACAGTTCAAATCACATCATTAAATTCGCTGATGACACGACCGTGGTGGGTCTCATTAGCAAGAACGACAAGTCAGCGTACAGAGAGGAAGTGCAGAGACTAACGGACTGGTGTAAGGACAACAACCTGTCTCTGAATGTTGACAAGACAAAAGAGATGGTTGTTGACTTTAGGAGGACACGAGGCGACCACTCACCGCTGAGCATCAACGGCTCCTCTGTGGAGATCGTTGACAGCACCAAATTCCTGGGTGTACACCTGGAGAAGGACCTCGGCTGGTCCCTCAACACCAGCTCCCTGCACAAGAAAGCCCAACAGCGTCTCTTCTTTCTGAGAAGACTGAGAAAGGCCCGGCTTCCACCACCGATCCTGACCACCTTCTATAGAGGAACTATTGAGAGCATTCTGAGCGGCTGCATCACTGTCTGGTTTGGGAGCTGTGCCATATCAGACCGCAAGACCCTACAGCGGATAGTGGGAACAGCAGAGAAGATCATCGGGGTCTCTCTACCCTCTATTGAGGACATCTACACCACACGCTGCATTCGCAAAGCCACCAGCATTGTGGCTGATCGGACACACCCCTCTCACACACTCTTTACACTCCTGCCATCTGGAAAAAGGTACCGAAGCATTCGGGCACGCACATCCAGACTGTGCAACAGCTTTTTTCCACAAGCCATCCGTCTCCTCAGCAAAAAGGGACTGACTGATAAACACGCACACACACACATACACTAACATTATCACTCAGCTTAACTCAAATACCTCAAAACATTGAGACTGGACTGACTAACCAACACAAAGCGCAAACACACTGACCTACACCACCAAACCATCACACACACCAACCTGTAAATGCTCTTTTGCACAATATTATTACTAGATATATTATATATTATTATTTTTTTTGCACTAACTTGTCTTGTAGCACCTTGGTGCCTGGAGGAACGTTGTTTCGCCTCACTGTGTATTTTTAAACTGTATATGGTTGAAGTGACAATAAAGTTGAACTTGGACTTGGAAATCATTGCTGCAGTCATTTTAAATTTACCCTTAACACACATTATTATTATTATTATTATTATTATTATTATTATTATTATTATTATTATTATTATTATTATTATTATTATTATTATGCAGCACAGTGCTGACAGGGTCTAGACAGAGAACAGACAGAGAACTATATTTGCTTCTCTTCACTGGCTTCCTGTTAAATCCACGTTAAAAATCCTGCTCCTCACATACTTGGTAGTAATGGTGGCTTTGGGGCTCCTGCAGTGTTCAACCTAATTATTACTGAAGTCATCACTGATCTTGGCTCTGGCTCGTCCCTCCTCACAGAAACATGCAGAAGAACAACAGATGTGTAGCCTTCATTGCTAATATTACAAACCTGAATGTTTGGTCTCGGCTGGTTTATCGCAGACTTTGGTTCATGAACGTGTTTCTGTCAGAGAACATCTGCGACTGCACTGAGCAGCACATCAACAGCAGCTCAAACAGCCCAGTCATTGCCTGCTGCTGCTCCTTCAGCAAGACACTTTATTAGGTACAATTGTTCAGCAGCTCGTTAAATATGTAATCAGCCAATCACATCAGCAGCTCATTTAGGCATACAGACATGATGAAAACAAATCGCTGAAGTCCAAACATTCATGAAGAAAGGTGATTTAGGTGAGTTTGAATCTGTCACGGCTGTTGGTGTGTGTGTTTCAGAAAACACCGATCTGCTGGGATTGAGGGTGAGAGAGGGCGGGTCATCTACTAATCGCAAGGTGGGCGGTTCAATTCCTGGCTGCTCTGTCTGCATGCCAAAAATCCTTGGGCACGACACTAACTCCACGCTGCTTTGAAATTTATCCATCAGAGCATGAACATGTGTGGATGTTAGATAGAAACAGTGCTGATATGAATGGGGCCAATGACTCATGCTGTACAAGTTTGGAAAGAAGGTCTGAAAATGGGGAAATTATCCAGCAGTTCTCTGGGAGAAAATACCTTGTTGAGGTCAGAGGTCAGAAGAGAACCTAACCCTAAGTGCTTCCAGCTGCTAAGAACCAGGACCTCAAATAATCATTTATAAGGGCAATGCTGGACGATACCTCCCACCCACCCCGGGTGGGAGGTATCGTCCAGCATTGCCCTTATCTTGGACAACAGCCACCTCTCAGACACAATCCTAAGGGAGTCCATCTCAATCCCCACAACATTACTGTCCTTGTAATCTGTTTATTTAGTCTGTTGGCATCTGTGACCCTCAACCTGCTGCCCCAGCATGCAACAACACAGAGGATGGCACTGGCCACAACAGACTCATAGAAAATCCTGAGCATTGTCTGGCAGATGTTAACAGACCTCAGAGACTCTGACCCCTCCTGCAGAGGGTAGCGATGTTTTTGACCCAGTCCAGGTTATCGTCTATATTAATAACTAACAGTAACATGTGTCCTCACAGTGTAGTCGGAATCATATCAGAGACGTGAAGCATCCTTAGAGGTCAGCTGTTTTCTATCAGCTGGCAGTGCTCAGTGAAACAGAGAGCACCCAAACATTTAGATCTCAGAGGCAGAAGGTAAACGGTGAGAAACCCACAGATGCCACCGAGGAGCCAGCCAATCAGCAGCCAGAATCTCCTCCCTCTGTTTCATTACAGCTAATCTTTATGCAGAACACACACTCAGCCCACAGACACACACACACTCACCCCACCTTGACGCTGCGACAGACTTCATTTTCCCGCCACGCTAGGCTGCTCTGTCTGCTCTCCCGGCTCAGAGGGGGAGAGAGAGAAGGAGGAGCGAATTCACAGGAAACACACACACACACACACACACACACACACACACACACTGAACAGACAGAATTATTAGGCAAGTTGTATTTTTGAGGAATAATTTTATTATTGAACAACAACCATGTTCTCAATGAACCCAAAAAACTCATTAATATCAAAGCTGAATGTTTTTGGAAGTAGTTTTTAGTTTTAGCTATTTTAGGGGGATATCTGTGTGTGCAGGTGACTATTACTGTGCATAATTATTAGGCAACTTAACAAAAAACAAATATATACCCATTTCAATTATTTATTTTTACCAGTGACACCAATATAACATCTCCACATTCACAAATATACATTTCTGACATTCAAAAACAAAACAAAAACAAAGCAGCGACCAATATAGCCACCTTTCTTTGCAAGGACACTCAAAAGCCTGCCATCCATGGATTCTGTCAGTGTTTTGATCTGTTCACCATCAACATTGCGTGCAGCAGCAACCACAGCCTCCCAGACACTGTTCAGAGAGGTGTACTGTTTTCCCTCCTTGTAAATCTCACATTTGATGATGGACCACAGGTTCTCAATGGGGTTCAGATCAGGTGAACAAGGTGGCCATGTCATTAGTTTTTCTTCTTTTATACCCTTTCTTGCCAGCCACGCTGTGGAGTACTTGGACGCGTGTGATGGAGCATTGTCCTGCATGAAAATCATGTTTTCCTTGAAGGATGCAGACTTCTTCCTGTACCACTGCTTGAAGAAGGTGTCTTCCAGAAACTGGCAGTAGGACTGGGAGTTGAGCTTGACTCCATCCTCAACCCGAAAAGGCCCCACAAGCTCATCTTTGATGATACCAGCCCAAACCAGTACTCCACCTCCACCTTGCTGGCGTCTGAGTCGGACTGGAGCTCTCTGCCCTTTACCAATCCAGTCACGGGCCCATCCATCTGGCCCATCAAGACTCACTCTCATTTCATCAGTCCATAAAACCTTAGAAAAACCAGTCTTGAGATATTTCTTGGCCCAGTCTTGACGTTTCAGCTTGTGTGTCTTGTTCAGTGGTGGTCGTCTTTCAGCCTTTCTTACCTTGGCCATGTCTCTGAGTATTGCACACCTTGTGCTTTTGGGCACTCCAGTGATGTTGCAGCTCTGAAATATGGCCAAACTGGTGGCAAGTGGCATCTTGGCAGCTGCACGCTTGACTTTTCTCAGTTCATGGGCAGTTATTTTGCACCTTGGTTTTCCCACACGCTTCTTGCGACCCTGTTGACTATTTTGAATGAAACTCTTGATTGTTCGATGATCACGCTTCAGAAGCTTTGCAATTTTTATCGTTTTTAACTTTTAATATTTTTTTAACTTGTTATTGTGTTTTTAACTTGTATTGCTATGTATCACTTTTATTTATTTATCTCTTTATTTTCAAATAGCTGTACAGCACTTTGTCTAAAAGCGCTTTATAAATAAAGTTATTATTATTATTATTATTATTTAAGAGAAGAAGTCTGCTCACTGACACTCATTAATGCAGGTATATTTTCCAGGTGACTCTAAAAGTTCCCTGTTCACTGTGTAGAGTGGCACAGAAGAGTCAGACAGGTGGACCCATGCGTCCTCGCCTGCTCTGAATCTTGATGATTGGTGATTGGTGGAGCCAAGCAAGCCGAGGGGAGACGGATGTCTTACATTTGCCAAAGCCAAACATCTGCCTCCATCCCAGCATCCTCCTGTGTCACTCCAGCCCTCTGTGTGTCCTCCTTCATCCATGAACCTCCTCTGAGCTCTTCCTCTTCTCCTGCCCGCGGCTCCATATTCATCCTCCACCCTCCCTCCTCTGCACATGCTCAGACCACCTAAGCCTCGAACATCTCCAGTTCTACCATCTCCATCACAGCAAGGCTCACCTCCATCTTTGAACTTTCCTTTTCACTGTTGCTCTCCGTCTGTCACACTTGCCTCCACCCACTCCATCCTGTGTGTCTTCTTCACCTCTCTGTGGATGGCTTTCCTTCATACTCATGTATTCTGTTTTGCTTCTGTTGAATTTCATTCCACTTCTCTCCATAGCATACCTCCACCTCTGCAGGCTCCACCTACTGTCACCACAGATCACAGCTGCTGTCCGGCCTTCCAGCAGCACTTGGTGCAGTTAAATTACAGCTCCCTCTGGTGGCTGCAGAAATTATGACAGCGGGAAAAAATGAAATAATGTTCTGTGACATTTTGATGCATGCTCAATCATCCAGGTAAGTAAATCTCCAAAAGTTGATTCTGTTCATCTGGACGTAGCATTTTCAGTGGGAGAAACGTTTCGTCACTCATCCAAGTGACTTCTTCCAGTGACGATGCGTGACGATGCGTGACGATGCGTGACGAAACGTTTCTCCCACGCTATGTCCAGATGAACAGAATCAGAGATTGTGTGACTTTCTTTTCCTGTAACATAAGCCAATCTTTGGCCCTGAAGCTGAAGTCAGGTGTGAGGCTGATACATGTGTCGGTCATGACATGAGCAGGAAAATGTGAAGCCGCAGCTCTGCTGAGGTTTCCATCAGCATGCAGAGCAGGCGTCGCCGTGCTGATAATTATTGATTGTGTCTCTTCATGCATGAGGTAATTTGGGATGCTCCTCATTTGCATGCAGACCGGGAGGATTCAGCTGCTGCGCTCAGCTCAGAAAATCTCAAACCATCTGTGACACACTAACGCCGGCACGGCGCCTTCGTCTCCTGAATCACGAGCTGTGTTTTTGTGATGAAGTGAATGTGTTCATGTCAGATATCAGTTGGTTTTTCGTGTGGTTCTCAGCAACAAAAGGAGCTTCAGGTGTGCTAGGTGAGCCACACACACCAAGACACGGAGGGGCTTTCTCCAACTTCCTTTTGTGTCTTTGAACACATCACCTTCTTTTTAATGAGGCCAGTAACACTTTATTATACAGCCTGATAATAAGTAATTTATTAGAAACTACAGTGTAGTTATGTTTACCTACAAATACTTAAGTCATACTGTAAGTACATTTATGTACCGCTTTATTTCTCCATAATTTTATGGAGAAACTGTATTTCAGCATTATAGTCTCTAGTTTTCAGGGAGCAGGGTGTGTTATGGAGGTGATTCATCTCACTTTTTATGTGCATGAAGGATGCTCTATTATTCAACTGTCCTCTCGTTTTACCAAGATTAATGTGATGAGGAATGAGTTTATAATGATGGAGCGACGTCTACCTTCACTTTTCTTCCAGAAGATGTAGATTTCAGATCGATACGTCGGGGAGATCGAAGATTCTAGGTGTTCACGTTGTGTACGTGTTTTCTTTGTTTTTGTCTTTGGAAGAAGAAATGAAAGCAGAAATGCTCTCATGGGGGCGTCCTGCTGTCACAGGTTTATTCATGGAAACTCTCACAGCTTTGACCACAACACAGTGATAGAAGGTATTTCAGAGCATACTCTGTGCTTAATCTTAAAACAAACACAGGACGTGGTTTTATGGAAATAATGAGGAGGAGCAGTAAACTGAGCGGTTGTTGTAGAGCCGAGCTCTCAGGACACGTTCAGCAGCAGATCGACGCCTCGTCTCCAAACACAGAGACAAAATCTTCCACTGAGTACACACAACACAACACAAACAGGATGTGACGACCAGTAGCTCAATCCACTGATGTGAATCAGCTCCAGCAAAAATCTCCTCCACCCCCCGTCTGAGCTCCACACTGAGAACTATTGGTCCACTGAGCATTTATGTTTTAACTGACAGTGAATACCTGAGTGTAGAAGATCAGTAACCGTCCAAGAACTGTCACAACCGTGGATCATCCACAGATCGTCCTAGAAAACACCTGCTCCAGAGTGGACTCACCTGAGGCTGCTGTCTTACCTTTTACCTCCACAGGTGAACAACACCCTGCATGTTACTTAAGTGTGAAATCTGCAGGACAGCCTGGAGGGGTCTGGATATGTCCTGAAGTATCCAAAGTACAGGTTCATGGATCCCGCCGCGGGCACTTTAATTTCCAACAGCCATCACATGACAGCGCTGCTCTGAAACAGAACAAAACATACATTATTCATGGCCCCGCCCCCAGGCACTCATTAAACACAGCTGAGCCTCATTTTTATTTTATTAAAATAATTCAAATTATTTTATTTGTATTTTATTATTAATTTAATATAATTTTATTTTTGTATTAATTTTGTGTATTTTTAGTTCAATAATTAGTTCAAAAATATGATTTTGGTGATTATAGGTAAGTATTATGATGAATTTAGCTTTCATTGGTAGCACAGTGCAAAAGAATTTTTTTAATTATTTCTGTTTTGGATTTTCATATTTTATTGATGCATTTTTATATTGTTGCATTAATCATTTTTTTTGTCACGTTTTTTCCTTCGTACCTCCCTGTAACTGCACTGATTTCCCGCCATGTTGTCTCCCTGACAGTCGACTCAGGAAGTTGAAAACATCAAACGGAGACCTGCCGGTGAACTTCGGTGAACTCCGGCGCCCCAGCAGGGGTGTCGCTCCTGTCTAATTAAAAATAGATGTAGGAGCAGGGAGCCCAGGGCTGCTGGGTGTTTGAAGTGCTGCTGCTGATGGTGAGTGTCACAGGATGATGGAAACGGTGCTTTCAGAGGCGTTCAGTAAAACGCAATGAGAGGAAACGTCTCTTGGCTCTGTGTTCTGTCAGTGCTGCAGGAACAGCTCAGTAACCTGAAGTCCTCCAAATATCCTCGTGTTTCCTTCACACGTTCTCATCCAAGGGACCCAAATCCTGGCCTTCTGTCCCCTGGCTTTGGTCCCGGATTCACTGATTGTGGTAAAATTGGACATCAGGAGACAAAGAGTGACTAACACCACATAAAGAGTTTAGACAGATGGAGGTGGAGAAACCCTGATATTCCCCTACGTTTAAGTGTCACAGAGGTGTTTGTCCACTAAGCTGAAGCTCTGTATTTGTTTGTATGGTAGTCATTTGGTGCTGAACAGCTGAGGAGGACAGGAAATCAGACAGGAGCAGCAGGTTTTAGAAATCTCATTCAGTCTGAACTGCTCAAGGTGTGATCTATTCAATTCAATTCAATTTTATTTATACAGCGCCAAATCACAACAACAGTTGCCTCAAGGCGCTTTATATTGTAAGGTAGACTCTACAATAATACATATAGAGAAAACCCCAAATATCATATGATACCCTTCACCTGCAGAGGAGCTCACACACCTGCACCTGCTCACCTGTGATCAGCTGATCCTGGATCCAAGCATGCAAAGGCCATCCCACCTGTCTGCTGTCAGTGGTGATGTTCATAATGAAACCAGGTGCAGGAACATAAACATGAATACAACTGAGTGCAGATGCTATGATGCTGGTGTTTGTGGCCTGATTACAACATCCTGGAAACTCCTCCAGCTGGCGTAGTCACACATGTGGAAAAGATATATATAAATCTTATAAAGTTTGTATCTGTCTTGTGTGAAACTTGTATGAAAAGCATACAAGAGTGAAAGAGGGGTGCCCTCTGGAAGCAGACCATCAATACACACACACACACACACACACACACACAAAACAGACTGGAGTCAGTCCCGCACTGGAAACACCTGTAACACCTGAAAACAGAAAACAGAAACTCTGGGAGATGTCACACCCTCAGTGATGTCACTGAAGAAGAACAGGAGGAACTGACATCCTGGTGACATCACATTTTGTTGCGTTCGATT
Source organism: Rhamphochromis longiceps (assembly GCF_057381845.1). NCBI lineage: Eukaryota > Metazoa > Chordata > Actinopteri > Cichliformes > Cichlidae > Rhamphochromis > Rhamphochromis longiceps. The sequence goes on from NC_140571.1 coordinate 27,998,809, forward strand.
GGTTGAAATCCAGCTCAGGCTCGCTCACCCGCCACAGCCTCAGCGATCAATAAATGAGGCGTACGTCAGGTCAGCTCCATGTTTCAAACAAGTGTTATCAGCAGGTTGTTGATCAGGTTTATCTGTGATTAATAATCCAACGTTTGGACTTCAGAGCAGCTAAAAGATCCAGAGATTTGCTATGACCTTCTGTGACTGTGTGCCAACACTAGTTTAGTGTTTATGGAACAATAAACCTTTTCATTGATTTAAAAAAGAAAAAAAATGCTGCTACCAAGGAAAACACACCCACACCGCCAAGGTTTGCTCACCTGTGGCCAACGCTGGGTTCAAACCACCAAATCAAGCATGTCTGCTGCGCAAACGAGTTGACAGGTCAGCGGCACAAATCCCAGAGGTCAGAGCACACCGTCCTCAGCTGTCTGTAACCACCAATAAGAAGCCTCATTACAGTCTCTGACCTCACTCAGAGAGGTCACTGACACCTTTAGTCAGAGCAGCTTGGGTCAGAGGTCAAAGCCCGAGGGTCACAAGATAGTCTGGACTGTAACAAGGCTGAGCTCCACCTCACAAACCAAGGACAGGAAGTGATGTGTGTATTCCTGAGAGTGTGTATATCAGTGTGTGTGTGTCTGTGTTGTGATATTACCTGTCTATGCGGTGGTTTTAAGGTAGCCTCTGGGGGGGGGGGGCACTAACATCACCTTGTCCTGCCTCATCTACTTCCTGAGATTCCTGAGATTTTCAGTGATTCATCAGGTGACATCACGCCTAACCTGATGACTCAGACAGATCTGTGGGGACTGAGGCAGGTGAGTCAGTCAGCTGTCTGTCACGCTTCGATGGAGAGACGCTGACTCACTGCACGCCCTCGGAGCGTCACCTGCTCACCCGGAGCCTCGACACTCAGATGCTCACCTGTGCAAACACTCGCTCAGTATTTCAGACTTTACCTGAAATACTGAGCGAGTGTTTACATTTCTGTGTCAGTGCTGCTGCTGAGCTGCAGAGACATGAACATACATGTAAAGGATTCTGAATGGCTGGCAGGTCAGCGTGTGAAATTATTCATGTGCAGACCAACAGAGTCATGAAAGTTTTATTTTAATGATAATAAGAAAAAAATGTAAAAACAGATTAGAATCGCCCAGCTGTAAATTTATCCACCGCCCTGCAGTTTCATTCCCAACAGAGGTTTCTGCACATGGAGACAAGTAAGAGAACTGTGAGCGACTGAAGGCCCTTTAGACTAAAAGCCTCAGCCTCTGATCTGCTGCTCTCCATGTTTGTGTGGCTCTTCAGCTCAGACGAGTTTTGATTTTATCAAATGAGCTGAGCTGGACAAGACTCCAGAGCTTCGAAACATTAATGTAATCAGATAACTTTCAGAGATAGACAAGCCTGAGATCAGACATATAACCAGAGTGATGTTCCAGAAAAAAGTAATCACCCGGCTAATCATTAATAATGATCTGAAAATGTTCATTCGGCTGTTTTCTGCTGCTAATGGAGCCGTTCGTGAGATTTGAAAAAGGTGTGTGTTTTCCTGTCAGCCTCAAACATCTCACCTGTCTCTGCACCAAACAGCAGCTTTCTCTTTGTTCCTGATGTTTGGATGGAGATGTTTAGGTGAAAATATGAGAAGGACACCAGAGAGAAAAATGTGGCCATGAAGCCGTGGCAGCACTCGGAGGATGGGTAGATCGTCACGTCCGTGTTTAATGATGTAGGTTTTCTCTGCGACTCCGCTGAGGAGGCAATGCATCAAAGCGACAGGCCAATCAGCATCCGGCCGCTCTTCATCAGCACAATTAACTGTAATTAATCTGTTTACTGTGTGAGGTGTGAGGCATGCTGGGCGGCCTCGCTTATCTTCCTTATGTAACTGCAGGAAAACGAGGATCCGCTGTTCTGCTGCTCACTCAGCCCTGAACTCTGATTGGTCTTTGTTTTCACAAAAAAAGGAAGCTGCTGAGAGCAGACAGATCCTCAATAAACAGAAAGACAAGCCTGCAAATAACTGCAGCAAGATCAGTAACTCACAGCTGCATCACAGGTCTGAAGATGAAACTCATTTAGATAAATAAATAAACTCCCTCAAATAAACTCTCATCAAACCTTCAAATCCATCAAACTATGACCTGCTGGCCTTTCTGAGCTCCTGTCTAAGGCCTACAAACTCTATAGCAGGTGAGCAGCATCTGAAAGACCCAACACAGGAGCTGAGAGACAATCTGGATCTTCAGCTAATCATCTGCTGTTCGCAAAAGCCTCACAGACATGTCTGAAGGACAGCTAACAGGAAGACGTTCATAATGAAGGGAAACAAGGCAAAGGCAAAGGCGAATTTATTTGTATAGCACAATTCAACAACAAGGTGATTCAAAGTGCTTTACAGAGACATTAGAAACAAAAACAAATAAAAAGCATGATTTAAAATTGATTAAAACAAGCAAACAAACTAACTAACTAAACACACACATTTCACACCTGTTCGCGCGATCTGAACCCTTATCGTAAGGGGAGCTACCAGTCCTTCTGTGGAAGAGCTACTTTCTATTTTAAATTCCCTGAATTTAAAATACTCTCTAGACCCAGTCTAGACCCAGCTGGGGAGCTACCCAGAGCTCTAAACCCACTTAACAAACAAACAAACAAACAAACAAACAAACAAAACAGTATATAAAATCAGACCAGATAAAATCAGTAGTTAATGTAAGTTTTGAAATTTAAGCTTAACAAACAAACAAAACAGTATATAAAATCAAAACAGATAAAATCAGAAATAGATAAGATCAGTAGTTAGTGTAAGTTTTGAAATTTAAGCTTAAAAGTGTGGATTTGGTGCTTTATTCGAATGCAGCTGAGAATAGGTGAGTCTTCAACCTGGATTTAAATAAACTGAGTGTTTCAGCTGATCTGAGGCTTTCTGGGAGTTTGTTCCAGATATAAGGAGCATAAAAGCTGAATGCAGCTTCTCCGTGTCTGGTTCTGACTCTGGGAACTGATAAAAGACCGGATCCAGATGACCTGAGGGATCTGGAAGGTTCATACTGGGTCAGGAGGTCACTGATGTATTTTGGTCCTAAACCATTCAGAGCTTTATAGGCCAGCATCAGAACTTTAAAGTCTATCCTCTGACGGACAGGTAGCCAGTGTAAAGACCTCAGAGCTGGACTGATGTGGTCCACTTTTTTCGTCTTAGTGAGGACTCGAGCAGCAGAGTTCTGAATGAGCTGTAGTTGTCTGACTGATTTTTTAGGTAGACCTGTAAAGATGCTGTTACAGTAATCAAGCCTACTAAAAATGAATGCATGGACTAGTTTTTCCAGGTCCTGTTGAGACATCAGATCTTTTATCCTTGAAATATTCTTGAGGTGATAGTAAGCTGACTTTGTTATTGTCTTAATGTGTTTTTCTAAGTTTAGGTCTGCATCCATCACTACACCCAAATTTCTCGCCTGGTTTGTGGTTTTTAGATGTATAGATTGAAGTTCTCTGGTGACCTGTAATCGTTTTTCTTTGGCGCCAAAGACTATTACTTCAGTTTTGTTTTTGTTTAGTTGGAGAAAATTGTGGCACAACCAGTCATTAATTTCCTCAATGCATTTACCAAGAGCCTGTACAGGGCCTCGGTCTCCTGGTGACATTGTGATATATATTTGTGTGTCATCTGCATAGCTGTGGTAGTTTATTTTGTTGTTCTTTATAATCTGTGCCAGTGGGAGCATGTAAATGTTAAACAGAGGGGGTCCCAAGATGGAACCTTGGGGAACTCCACATGTGATACTTGTCTGCTCGGATGTGAAGTTACCTATTGATACAAAGTATTTCCTGTTTTCTAAGTATGTTTTGAACCAGTTTAGTACAGTTCCTGAAAGACCTGCCCAGTTCTCCAGTCGTTTGAGTAATATGTTGTGGTCAACTGTATCAAATGCTGCACTGAGATCCAGTAAAACTAGGACTGACATTTTTCCACTGTCTGTGTTCAGACATATGTCATTAAACACTTTGGTCAGAGCGGTTTCAGTGCTGTGGTTCTGTCTAAAACCTGACTGGAAGGCATCGTAGCAGTTATTCTGTTTTAAGAAGTAATTGAGCTGTTGAGAAACTGCTTTTTCAATGATCTTACTTAAAAACGGGAGATTTGAGATCGGCCTGTAGTTGTTCATTTGTGTCTTGTCAAGATTGTCCTTTTTCAGTATAGGTTTGATTACAGCAGTTTTTAGTGATTCTGGAAACACACCTGATAATAAAGAAAAGTTGACGATCTGTAACAGGTCTGACTCTAAAGTCTTTGAGACCTTTTTGAAAAAACTTGTTGGCAGGACATCTAAACAGCAAGAGGAGGAGTTCAGTTGACCTAAGATGTCCTCCAGGTCTTTGCTGTTAATCGGGTGAAACTGTTTGATGGTGTTTAAACAGTTTTTCGGTGGACACAGTACATATCCTGGATCTGCTGTTGATGTACCAACTGCTTGTCTAATCTTTTGGATTTTGTCTGTGAAGAATTTGGCAAAGTCATTGCAGGCCATGGTTGGATGAAGTTCAGCTGCCACTGGCACAGGAGGGTTTGTTAGCCTGTCAACTGTAGAAAATAAGACCCGAGCATTATGGCTGTTTTTAGTGATGATGTCAGAGAAGTAGGACCTTCTTGCACTCCTCAGTTGTAAATTATAATTGTGAAGTTTCTCTTTATAGATGTCATAGTGAACCTGGAGGTTTGTTTTTCTCCATCTGCGCTCAGCTTTCCTACACTCTCTTTTTTCATTTTTCACTAGTGTGGAGTTTCTCCATGGAGACTTTTTCCTTCCAGAGATAACCTTCACCTTAATGGGGGCAATAGTATCCATTACATTTAACATTTTTGCATTAAAGCTATTGACAAGCTCATTGACTGAACCTTTGGACAGGTCAGGTGTTAATGGGAAGACCTGGTTAAAGATCTCACTACTGTCTTCAGTTATACACCGTTTTGTGATCACTGCTGTTGATATATTTGTGTGGGCTGAGATTTTACTTTCAAAGAAAACACAGTAATGATCAGATAAGCCCACATCAGACACAGTAATGTTTGAAATGCTCAGGCTCTTGGAGATCAGTAGGTCGAGAGTGTGTCCTCTATTATGTGTGGCCTCTGTTACATGCTGAGTCAGCCCAAAGTTGCAAGAGGAAAAGTTGAGGTCTGAAGACCAGAGGAACAGGTCTGATGGATCAACTTAATGGTCAGTAAGAAGATGTCAGGAGGAGGTCCAACACTGAGAGTCTGCAGCCATCTGTGAAACAGGGTGGAGACTCTGTCATAGTTTCAGCTGCAGGTCAGTCAGTGGTGTTGGAGATCTTTGATGAACTGATGAATTACAGAGTCCACCATATAGGAACATCTGGAAACATCTTATTATCTGCTTTCATTTTCAGCTCAACCATGATCCAAACACACTGCTGTGCATTAAAACCTGGATAGAAACACACAGGGGAACTCTATCAGAGCTGGACTTCAGCATGACTGAAGCAGTGTGAGATCATCCTGACAGAGAACAAAAGGCAGAAACATCCAAAGAAGAACCCCGAGAACTCTTCTTGAAGGTCCTCACAGAGCTGTAGGAGGAAGCTGCTCACAGCACAGATTCACTTTCATTTTCCTCTTTTAACTTCTTGAGCTGCTGATTATTCTGAGTATGACTGGATAAAAGCCTGACTCTAGAAAAGTCCTTAAGTTTTAATCCGTATGTGAGACATCGTCTCAACATGAGGGCCATGGGCCATGACGCAAACGCCACCACGTCACAACCATCTGCCTCTTTTTAAAACTTTAAGCAGACTTGTTCTAAAATTAACACTGAAATGTTTTCGTGACACAGGATTGAATCAGAGTAGAAATAGGACAGAGGATCATGAGGAAGCAGAGATCGTGGGCAATCGTGGCTCAAAGAGTTGGCAGTTCGTCTTGTAACCGGAAGGTTGCTGGTTCGAGCCCCGACTCGGACAGTCGTTGTGTCCTTGGGCAAGACACTTCACCTACCGCCTACTGGTGATGGCTGGAGGGGCCGATGGCGTGATATGGCAGCCTCGCTTCTGTCAGTCTGCCCCAGGGCAGCTGTGGCTACAACTGTAGCTTGCCTCCACCAGTGTATGAATGAATAGTGGAATTGTAAAGTGCTTTGAGGGTTTACAAAAAAGCGCTATATAAATGCAATCTATTATTATTATTAAACAGAGTTTTGGGGTTTTATGGCCTTGTTTTGTTCTTTTCTCATGTTTTTGTCTCTTTTTGTTTTTCTTTTTCATCTTCTCATCTTTCTCACTCATGAAACCTGGAGCTGTTCAGCTCAGCTGCTCCACGCTGACAGAGCACCTCTCAATCGTCAGTGTTCACTTTTTATCTTCCAACGTTAAAAACTGTCATGGTCTTGAGCCAGTGGACTCAATTGTTTTGGTTTTGATTATTATCTTATGTTTCAGGTTAATTCTTGTTAGGATTTCCTTGTCATTAGGTTTGGTTTCTGTTTTGTATTTTGAGCTCCTTTTGTTCGGTGTCTAGGTGCCTGCCCTGGTCCCACATCTCTGTGTCCCCACGCTGTTGCCATGTCTTATGTCTTGTGTTAAGCTCGTGTCTGTGCATACCTGTTGTATTTCCTGTTCTACTTTGATAGTCCCTGTCCCATGTGTAGTGTGCCTGGTTTTGCTTCCCCTTGTCTCGACAGCTCTGATTTTTCCCAGCTGTGTTTCCCTCCTGTCTCCCATTCCCTGATTGCTCCTGTGTGTGTGTAAGCCCTGTGTTTTTTACTGCTTGTTACTGGTGCATCTGTGTTACCTCCACGCGTCATCCTGTGTTCCACCCTTTATGTTTTCCTTTGAGTTATGGTTTCAGATTTGGTGGTTAGATTGTCCCAGTTTAGGTTTGTTCTTAGTTCCTATCTGTCCCATCTCTGCTCTGTCTGTATTATCACCTCATGTAAATTAAGCTCACTCATTGCATCGTCAGTGCCTGCGATTGGGTCCTTATCCCTTCAACCCCACACGACTGCCGCCGCAGCTGTGACAAAACAACACTTAAGCCGTGCCGTGCAGATGTGGATCGTCCCCGATGTAATGATGAAGTCAGAAACCAGGCTTAGACAGTTCAGTCATGTCAAATTTTAGACCCATCTCTAAACTTGCCTTTCTTAGTAAGATTCTGGAAAGAATTGTTTATACTCAGTGGATGGACTATTTGAATGACTCTCAATTGTCGGAAATCTTTCAGTCCGGCCTTAAGCCATTTCACAGTACGGAGACAGCCCTCGTAAAAGTTATGAATGACATTCTGATAACGACAGACCGTGGTAAATATGCAGTGCTGGTCTTGTTGGACATGACTCCTCTGCTTTGGAGTGTACCACAGGGATCTATTCTTGGGCCATTATTGCTTTTACTGTACGTTTTGCCTCTTGGTGCGATATTCCGAAAACATAAAGTTTCATTCCATCTATATACAGATGACTGCCAGCTTTATTTACCTTTTAGTCATTCTGATAGTCTCCCAAGTCAATCTCTGCTTGACTGCCTTAGTGATATTAAAGCATGGCTTGCAAAAAACTTTTTAAATTTTAATTATCGTAAGACAGAAGCGATCTTATTTGGCCCAAATGGTTTTTCTGAGGCTCCAGATGCTGATCTTGCAGCTTTGACTCCCCATTTAAAGAGTTCGATCACAAATCTCAGAGTAAAAATTGATTCTGCACTTACCTTTGATGGTCACGTAAACAGGGTGGTGAAATCAGCATTCTATCACCTCAGACGTTTATCGAAGGTTAAGCCCTTTCTTTCCAAGCGTGACTTGGAAAGTGTTATTAACGTCTTTATTACTTCACGTTTCGATTATTGCAATTCTCTTTTAATAGGAGTTGGGCAAGGCACTTTGTCACGCTTGCAACTAGTACAAATTGCCGCGGCACGATTTTTAACTGACAGAAGGAAATTCGACCACATCACTCCAGTTTTGGCCTCTCTACATTGGCTTCCAATTGAATTTAGGATCCGTTTTAAAGTTCTTTTATTGTTTTTTAAATCTCTAAACGGTCTGGCACCTGTTTATTTGTCTGATTTGTTGAAGCCCCATGTCCCCATTTGTTCGCTTCGGTCAGCTGACCAACTGTTGCTTTCAGGACCAAAGTCACGGCTAAAACTTAGAGGAGACCGAGCGTTCTCTGTTGTGGCTCCAATGCTTTGGAATAACCTTCCTCTCCATATTAGACAAGCTACATCAGTGCCAGTTTTTAAGTCCGGATTAAAAACCTATGTTTATTCCCTGGCTTTTAACTCTGTGGGTGACTGACTTTTTTTTAAAATTAATTTTATTGCTATGTGTGGTTTTTGCTATTTTATTACTATATTTATATTTGTATTGTACAGCACTTTGGTCTACCAAGTGTGTTTTTAAAGTGCTATATAAATAAATGATTATCCAAGCTCATCTTCAAAAAAGTACTTCCAGTGGGGGGGTTGGGTCTCCCTGTGTTTAGACACTATTACTGGTCTGCAAACTCAAGAGCTCTATTACACTGGCAGTGGGGTCGGCCTATCGACCACCATTATGATAATCTCCCGCTCTGGCTTCAGGTAGAGTCAGCAATAGTATTTGAAACCTCATTACCGGCTGTATTGTTTTCTAACACCAGTTCCTCTAATAAATGGATCAGTTGTAATTTTGTTGTTAAACACTCTCTAAAGATATTAAGTCAAATCAGGAAATCTCTTAAATTACCTGACCTCTCAGTAAGAATGCCAATAACACAACCATTTGTTTAAACCAGGAAAAATGGACAGGGTGTTTTTAGAGTGGGAGGAAAAGGGGTTGAAACATATTGAGGACTTATATATAGATGACAAATTTGCTTCTTTCTTTCAACTCCAACAAAAGTTTCAGTTACCTCAATCACAATTTTTCCGCTATCTTCAAATAAGGAATTTTGTTCAACGAAACTTTGCAGACTTTCCACTGAAACCACTAAATCATACTTACCTTGAAACAATTCTGAAAGCAAACTCTAAACATATATAAATGGTAAATGGCCTGCATTTGTATAGCGCTTTTTCTAGTCCCTAAGGACCCCAAAGCGCTTCACACTACATTCAGTCATTCACCCATTCACACACACATTCACACACTGGTGATGGCAAGCTACATTGTAGCCACAGCTGCCCTGGGGCGCACTGACAGAGGCGAGGCTGCCGGACACTGGCGCCACCGGGCCCTCTGACCACCACCAGTGGTCAGAGGGCCACTGGTGGTGGGACATCTGATATCCCAGTTTGTTAAGTGCTTTACAATTCCAGCAGATTCTGATCGAATCAGGAATACAGGAGCTGAAGACCTCGGTGTCCCTCTGTCTGAGGACCAATGGTTAAACTGCTTGTCCAGCATTCAGAAAGGCTCAATAACACCAGATACAAACTAATCCAGTTTAAAGTCATTCACATTTTTTAAACTCAAACTTAACTGGATTTATAACTCTGTATCCCCCCTATGTGATAGATGTAACGCTGATGAAGGTTTCCTTGCACAACTATTTTGGCACTGCCCAGTCTTGAATGCTTTTTGATACCGGATTTTTACATGGTTTTCAAACCAATTTAGGAAAAAAGTACCACTTGATGGTACACTGGCTATACTTGGATCTTCTGCCTCAATTGAATCCTTGTCCTGGGCCCTGTTTCAGGAAGCCGGTTTGGAAAACTCAGAGTGAAAAACGACACTCACGGTTGAGTAACCCCGAACTGTCCAACTCGGAATATTCCGTTTCAGAAAGGCTGATAACAATTAGTTCAGTCAACGCGGAGTTGCTTTAACCCCAAGTGAAGCGCGCGGACGAGGATACATAAAGCCCTGATAAGCGGAGCACAGATTAAGCGAGTCACCATGGAGACGGAGGGAAAGAAGGCGCGGTCAATGTATTTCACAGCGCTTGAGGCCGAAATTCTGATGGCAGCATATGCCGATAACATGCAAATTCCGCGAAAAAAAGGAACACAGCCACAGCTGCAAAAGCATGCATGGCAAAACATAGCCGACAGAGTCAATGCGTGAGTGTTAATTTAAACATTGATCGAGGGATTTCCACCCATTTAACACGTTATTTTATCATATGTTATTTTATTTGTTATTTTATACATTTTATTTTGTGATGTGATGTGAGCGCAGGTGCAACCCAACAGGCCCCAAACGTGCCTGGCAGCAAGTAAAAATGAAATATAAAAATATAGTCCAAACAGGTGAGGTGTAATTGTATTATGAGCCATAGTGCTTGGTCTGTTTGTCCCATGTAAATCAATTGCAGTTAGAGGCTAATTTTCTTTCTGTAAGCACTTATTGAAATTATCTGAGCACATTACAAGTACATATTTGCTTACTCTGTATGCTCAAATGTGGCCCGTTATAGCCAACAGAAAAAAAGCAGAGGCCCGAAAAACAGGTGGGGGTCCTCCACCACCACCACTCACAGAGGCTGAGCAGTTGGCCCTCAGCCAAAACAGTGGGCGCCCTGTGGCCGAAGGCATCTCTGCGGGGACATCCTCTGAGGCAATAACCCCGCAAGACACAAGTGCCTACATAAGGGGTAAATTCAAAATAATACATGATGTGCATACATCCTTTCTTCACAGTCACCTTTGCAGTGCGACACATTCATTTGATAAACTCTTTACCATAATGAATTATTTTGTAGTGAAGTTATTTTCCGACTGATTTTGCCTTCCCTCAGCCTTGGTTGTCTTTGAGAGCATAATGACAATGAAGTGTAAGGTGCTTGGTATGTTTGTTAATTGCCATTTGGTCCCTTGTAAGTTATAAGTGACCTGTATAAACCTCATATTCTATCAGTTGATGGTGATGGTGTACTGCATCTGGTGCAGCCTCCTGTTGAGCCAGACCAACATGCAGTTGTGAGTAATACTCCACAGATTATATGAGTTTACAGTAGAACAGCAATGTTGTTTATTTCTTTACTACAGGAAAATAATGAAGAAACATTGACAGCTGTTACAGAGGAGGAAGCAACAGAGACACTTTATGAGGTTTACATCTTTTAATACTTTGTGTACAGGAAATACAGGCGACCAATAAAGCCAGTTGAACAAAAAATCTGTTTATTCTTCTTTCAACATGTTGAGGTGATGGGTCAAAAGAAATGATTGTGACATATGGTGTCTCTGACTGCTCTTCCATCTTGTATGTCCGTGGGAGGGTCAGGATGTTCATGGTTTGGATCACTGCTGATGTTTGGTTCAGAAGGACAGTGTTCTCCTCTAATTGTGGCAATGTTGTGAAGAATCACACATGCCACAATAATGTCACATGCCCTTTCTGGGGTGACCCTGAGTCTTTGCAGGCACTGGAACCGGGCCTTAAGCATTCCGATAGTCATTTCAATTCTGGCTCTTGTCCTGCAATTAGCCAGATTATATCGCTGCTGTGGGCCCGGTTCAGGGTCAGGGTAAGGGGTAAGCAAATAGGGTAAACATGGATACCCCCTATCACCAAGCAAGTAGCCAGTGAACTCTCCTAAGACAGAAGGGTACACTTCAGTTCAAATGTCCCTGAAGCAATTGGTCTTTATATATTTTAAAGTATTCTCAACTCACCATGTCCAAATTTTGTGCTCAGTGTACATTCACGGAATATTTGTGAGTCATGGACAGAGCCTGGCCACTTGGCTTCCACATTTGTGATAATGTTGGCAGCATCATATATGATCTTCACAGTGCAGAGAACACAAATTAGCATCCATTACTATAATGAAATAATTTGTTAGTTTGACATGCTACAGGGAACTATGTACCTGTACATTAATGCTGTGGAAAGACTTCCTGTTCACATAGTCTCCTTCATTTACTGAAGGAGCAATGATTGGAATGTGAGTGCCATCTATACAGCCAATCACGCCTGGGAACCCTGAAAATAAATGTGCAATTTAAGTAGTAGTCCAAGTATCACCACATCATAAATTAAGTTTTGTTCATCCTGATACCTGCAATTTTGTGGCATCCCTCTTTGATAAATCTTGTGGGTCTGTGACCGGGGAACACCACAGACGAGTACAGGAGACGTTTCAGTGCAACTGTAACATTCCTGACTGCCCGACAGACGGTAGCCTTGGAAACGTGCTCAGCGTCACCAATATTATACAGAAAGCTCCCGTTTGCAAGAAACCGAAGTGCAATACAAATAATATGCAATGAACTGAGAGCATGTCCGCGATGTGTCACATGCGTAATATATGGCCTGAGGATGTTATCCAAATAAATTATAGATTGTGCTGAGAAACGGTAACGTTCGCACAGAAAATCATCAGGAAATGATAAAATGTCCAAACGCGCTCTGATCACTCTCTCCCGGCGGAGAGCTCTGCGGAGAATTTGGGCTTCACGATCTACTGGCTCTTCAAGGAAGTGGCACGCCATGTCCGACACTTCCTACTGTCAGGTTTCCGACAAAGGGGCGGAGACAGTCAGGGTTAGTTGTAGTAAACCTGCTAGGGGGCAGGTTAGCTTCACGGAGTGTGTCGTCATAGTGACTCACTCAGGCTGCAGCTGAACTCGCTTTGTGAAACCGAAAACCCAGAGTTTTCGTTAACTCAGGGTATACTTACTCAGTTTTTCCACTAAACCGGCTTCCTGAAACAGGGCCCTGTTCACAAAAACAGATAATCACAATGGGTATTGTCATTGTCCCCGTGTCTCTCTGGTTGGCTCACGCTGGCTACAGGTTTTGTTGTTGTTCTTTTTTGTTTTTGTTTTCTTTGTCTGTCCCTCGTCCTCTCTGCCTGGGTGGAGCTCATTACAAGCTCTCACTCTTGGCCCACGCACCTGTGTGATTGTGTCCACCTGCTGTTGATCTGGCTGATTTCCCCAGCTGCTATTTAAGGCAGTGGCACAGAGCAGCTCACCGCTGGAACGTTGAACCTCCTGAGTTCGTGCTCTCGGCATTATCAAAAGATTCCACTGTATGTATTTTGCTGTGGAACTAACGTTAACTTTTGTGTGTAGATATCCCTCTTCTGGACCAAATCACGGGACCTGCCCGGGTGTGGCAGCATGTGTGGAGTTTTGGAACAAGTGCGGCTGAAGAGGAGTGCGTGTGTGCGGAGGAGCTGTGGCGGTGACTGTGTGGAAGAGGAAGCGTGTGCGTGGATTCCCCCCCCCCCCTTCTCTCCCTGGAGCCCTGGACCCCCCTCCCAACTCACTGTACATATATATAGCACTTAGGTGATCCCTGTTGTAAATAAATTTCCTTTTGTTCTCTAAGAAAGGAACTGTCTGCACGTGAGTCCGTCCAGTAGCCATGACAGGTATGCTTGCTGCAAAGAAACTCATTCTTTTGCAGTGGCGGTCCCCTTCGGCCCCGTGTTTTAAGAGGTGGCTTAATGAGATTGTGACTGTTGCCAGGGTGAAACAGATAAGATTTGACAGGAAAGGAAAAATGGCACGTTTTTGCATGATTTGGCAGCCATTTCTAAAATTCCTAGAAATTAATCATTCTTAATCTTATACCTCCCCCTCCGTGTGCACCTTCCCATTTTATTTATTTATTTATTTATTCATTATTGTTATTTTTTTTTCTATTTTTTTTTTTTACCTCCTCAGGTATTTTACTTTCCATTTATTCATTTTTTTGTCTTCATGCTTACAAGTCCACATATGCTAACTGTAGTAATTGTTTACAGTTGAATCTGTATAAGGATGTTGTGTTCAGTTGTAAAAGCAAAAATAAAATACTAAAAATAAATAATTAAATAAATGATGATGATGATCATCATCATCATCATCATCATCATCATCATCAGTAATTCAGCAGCTTCAGAGGTGGGGCAGGTGGAGCTGGTGTTAGACCAGACCACCACAAGTTTGTTCATAACCAAGAAAGAGTCTTTACGAGCTGAAGTCTGAACGCAGGACAGAAGCTGTGGGTGTTCATCACATGAAGACTCAACAGTTCAGCCACATGAAAACAAAGCGCTAACGGGGGTTTCACACCACATCCAGAAACACAATCCGAGTGCTACCTCCCACCCTGAGATCACACCCACCTCAGACTTCATCAGCTTCTGGTTCACCGAGTTTAACCCTAACCCTAACTCAGTGACTAATTTATCTCTGCAGGGTTAGGGCTGAAGCACATGGAGTTGAGGAGAGAGCTGGTGTTTTTTAGATATTTGCAGGCTTGTACGCCCTGAGGAGAAACTCTGTGAACTGCCAGCTTGTTCAGAGCTCATTAAAAACAGGATTTGATTTATTTTCTGAAAGTCAATCTTTGGATCGGTGACATGGATCGCTGCTTCAACACGCTGGAGGAGATCCATAACAGGAATGAGGGAACATAACAGATCTAACATTAGCTGCCATGCTGAAAACCTCCAGACCGTTTTAGGCTTTTATTTCCCTTTTACGTTTTTGGTCTCACTTCACACTGTTATTTTTAAATGCTACGCTCTTAAAAGCTCTGTCACACAAACAGGTGTTTGTCTGACATTCGGTGCTCTTTTGGCCCTTAGCTGTGGTTTTAAATCAGTCAGCAGCATTTGGAGTCTTTGTTGGCTTTGACTCAAACTGAGTCATTGATGGTTTACATCACCCTGAGATTCCACCCTAAGATTCCACCCTGAAATTCTCCGGAGTGAACATTAAAGAGGAGAAGGCGGTGCTTCAGATGAGGCGCGAAGGCTGATTTATGGAAATGGAAATCCCTCAGCCTGTGTTGGAGCGTGTCAGAAAATGGACGCTGATGCAATTACAGTGATGCGGAGCAGCACTGCGGCACACGCTCAGCACTATCTGCTTGATTACATCAGACAGCTCAGGTTTCCACACACTGCTTTAGATTGATTTCCTTTCTTCCACTAAAAAAAACAAAACATTAGTTTCACTTCATTTCTATGAAAAACAACCACAGAAGCCCGATCCATCACGTCACACCAGCAGAGCCTGATCCCAGCAAGATAGCAACGTGGAGCCCAAAATACGATAAAGAGCACTCGTCCCTCAGTCCACTCAGAATCTCAAATTACAAAATGAAATATTTGTTATTTCTTACTCTTTATCGTGAAAAATACCAACTTACTCAATTATTCCCGCTCCTGCTGCTGACATTAAATAAGATCTGTGCTTTCCTGTTAATGCAGCCTGCTGGGAATCTCTGCAGGTTCGTGTCTAGTTTCAGTTACACGCTCTCACACAGTCCCTGCATGCTTCAGCCTCACTTTACGTTGAGCTTGTGCTGGAAACGCGTTGCACCTGGGATGGATTTCAAGAAACAAGTCAATCAACTATGTTTGCATTATTAGGGGCATGGCCTCTTTGACTGATAGGTATCTGCATTCATATTATCTGATGATAAACAAGCTGTCATGGTCGCTGTGTGGCAGGCAGGATGAGGACCCAATCGCAAAACTCACAGACTCAGGGGATGAACTCAAAAAACAGCTTTATTGCTGAAGAGGCAGAACGTAGGAAAATACAAAACTAAACTGGGAAAAGTAAACTAACACTCGGAGAGAGAGACACAGGGAAATCCACGCAGCATGAGGGAGAACGCGACACAGAACTGAGGGAGACGCAGACATAAATACACAGAGGGTTAACGAGGGAAGTGGGAGCACACGGGGAACACAGGTGACACTGATAATCATAACAAGACACGGCAGGAGTGAACACAACACTAACGGGAGACGGGCAAAGTAAAACAGGAAGTACAGAGGTTCAGACAGGAGGAGAGAGAGCACGGGGAGAACACAGACATAACGGGCTGGGGAAAACATAGAATAAAACACAAAGAGAGACGAGGGCTCATAAATACACAGAGGGGCACACAGGGGGTAAGAGTCACGAAGGGAAAACACTTAGGGAACAACACAACAGGGCAACTCAGGAAACATGGCCTAAGGAACGAAATGCAAAAATACAAGGAACTAAGAATAAGATAAGATAAGATAAGATAACCTTTATTAGTCCCACACGTGAGAAATTTGTTTTGTCACAGCAGGAAGTGGACAGTGCAAAAGTTATGAGGCAAAAATTAGAATACAATAAGAATAAATACAGTACACAACTGTACAGAATAGAATAAAATAAAATACTATATACAGTAGAATAAAATAAAATAAATATACAATAAGATAAAAATAGAATACAAATACAAATACTATATACAACTGAGTAAAAATACAACGATGACAGAAAGGATTATTGCACTTAGTATTATTGCATATGTATGGATGTGTGTGCTTGATCAGTTAAAGTCTTTATTATGGAGTCTGACAGCAGTGGGGAGGAAAGACCTGCGAAATCTCTCCGTCCCACACCGTGGGTGCCGCAGTCTCCCACTGAAGGAGCTGCTCAGTGCTGTCACAGTCTGCTGCATGGGGTGGGAGATGTTGTCCACCAGGGATGACAGCTTAGCCGCCGTTCTCCTGTCACTCACCACCTCCACTGGGTCCAGAGGGCATCCTAGAACAGAGCTGGCCCTTCGGATCACCCTGTTCAGTCTCTTCCTGTCCCCAGCAGAGATGCTGCCGCCCCAGCAGACCACGCCATAAAAGATAGCAGAAGCCACAACAGAGTCATAGAATTTCTTCAGGAGTGGGCCCTCCACTCCAAACGACCTGAGTCTCCGCAGCAGGTACAGCCTGCTCTGCCCTTTCCTGTAGAGGGCGTCTGAGTTATGAGTCCAGTCCAGTCTACTGTTCAGATGAACACCAAGGTACCTGTAGCTGTCCACAGCCTCAATGTCCATACCTTGGATGTTCAGTGGTTGCAGTGGAGAATGCTTGTGCCTGCGGAAGTCTACCACCAGTTCCTTGGTTTTACTGGCGTTGATCTGGAGGTAGTTCAGCTGGCACCAGTCCACAAAGTCTTGGGTCAGACCTCTGTACTCCTTGTCGTCCCCATCAGTGATGAGGCCGACTATTGCAGAGTCATCAGAGAACTTCTGCAGGAAGCACTGGGTGGAATTGTGGGAGAAGTCTGCAGTGTAGATGGTGAAGAGGAACGGAGCCAGAACCGTTCCCTGTGGGGCCCCCGTACTGCAGACGACCCTGTCCGACACACAGCCCTGAGTCCTCACATACTGTGGTCGGTCGGTGAGGTAGTCCAGGATCCAGGTAGTGAGGTGATGGTCCACTCCAGAGTTCACCAGCTTGTCCTTTAGAACCGAGGGAAGAATGGTGTTGAAGGCACTGGAGAAATCAAAGAACATGATTCTCACAGTGCTTCCAGCGGTCTCCAGGTGAGCGAGGGAACGATGTAGGAGGTGAATGACGGCATCATCCGCTCCAATGCCAGGCTGGTAGGCAAACTGAAGTGGGTCCAGTGATGAGCTTATTAGGCGCCGAAGCTGAGCCAGGACCCACATGGCCCAGGACCATGACACAAGCTAGCTAGGATTAGCTGATAACGTAGCGCTCCACAATCCTGGAAACGTAAAGCGGACCCACCACAGAAGGATAATCCTGGTGACACCACAAAGCCATTATTGTTCAGTATATGGATCAGAGTTATTAAATATGACGCGGCGCTGTGCTGATGTAGTTTCAGCATCTTGGGGCTGTTTCACAGATCTAACAGTGATCCAGCACCCACTCAGTCTTTATCCTACAGAGTTCCCCAGTAAGTCACCATGGTGGTTATTTCAGAGCTCAGAATTAACAATACAAACCTTTCACATGTGCCTTACTTCACTGACTGCAGGGTGGAGGTGATCAGAATCAGAATACTTTATTGATCCCTGGGGGAAATTATTTTTTGTTACAGTGCTCCATTATAAACCAACATAAACCAACATTAAGACAAGACAGACAATACGCTAACTAAGAATAGTACAATATATACATATATATATACATAAGTCATCATAAGTGATGGAGATGAGTGCAGCAGGTAGTAAAGTGTTGCCTTTATTCTCCCTGCATTAATCAGCCGCAGTGAAGACGACTCCTGCAGTAAATCTATGTGATGCATCGCCTGCTGGAAATTCAAATAGCCACATTATCATCAGCTGATAACGCTGCCGCCTTCAGCTGCCCTCCGCCCGCCTCCATCCGTTTCCTGCACGCTTCATAAATAATCATTACCACCATGATAAAACCAATATTTTTTATGTTTATGGGGGAGGCGTGTCATGCTTTATACCTGCTGGGAGGAATGGATGGAGGCGAGACAGGCATGCTTCTTTAATAAGTAGCTTTATGGTGTGTAAATATTGCATTATTAATATTATAAATAAGTAAGGCGGTTGTTTTACTTCTGGTAAGTACTCAAGTACATTTCCTCATTATACTCACACATTCCTCATTTTCTTTTGCCTCCACTGTAGAGGGGGACTTTACCTCTAAATAGGAAAATGTGTACAGTGAGGTGTTAAAGTGGATTCAGCAGGTAGGAGGAAGGGGTGACTTGTAATGTCTTAGTGTGGGGAAAATAATCATAACTCATAACAATTTCTATTTAGAACTTTAGTAGATTTTCTTAGTGTACAGGCTGTGATCAGCTGACCTGCTGCTCTTTGTGGATGTACACACCTGAATTCAACCAAATGTGAGCAGATGTTCCCTGAGTTGTCCTGGCTGATTTCATTCTCTACACTGACAGTACACTGTTTATGCTGTCTTTATATTAGACACTATGCAACCAAGGCATATGAATCTCTGCTACACTTGATGTAAGCTAACCGTGACCATGAAATCACAGCCACTGTGCACCAGTCACACACTGTTCTTTACTGTAAATCCACCACAGTGCAGCAAACTAACCTGTTTATCCTGCAATAACCTGCAGAGGATTTTTGTGCAGCCCTTAAATAACACAGCTAATCTGCCTCAGTTTGTTTAGCAGCAGGTTTTGCAATATGAAAAAACAATGTCACATGTACAGATGTAAAAACATGAGGACTTACATGTGTGCTGTAAATGAGCAGTCCTTCCCTTTAAATCTAAGCGCTCTTCTTCCTCTCCTGTTCTGTCTTTCTTATCTTTCTCTGAGTGAAATTAGCTCTCCTTCTTTTCTCTCCCTGTGAAATACAGCAGCTAGACCTTTAGCTGCAAAACACTGTGAGACAAACTGCAAACAAACAGTTTGTGTATTTGTTAATGTCTGTTGAGCTGAATGAAATGGTGCATTTCAAATTCCCTAACACTTAAAAAACGTTGCTCCCTTTATGCCCACTCCTCTTCTGTAGGGCTAGCTAGATGCTACGTTCCATGAATACAACATGTGGACACCTGCAGTTGTTCCAGCCAGTTGAACTCCAGACTATCACTAATGATGCAGCTGAACCCAAAGTAACGAGCCTGTTTTGAAATGTAGGGAGTGAAACTAAAAAGTACTCAAAAAATAAATGCTCAAGTAAAGTACAAAGAGCTGAAAATTGTACTGAAATACAGTAACAAACTTTTTGTACTTTCTATCTGTACTGTCAACAGTTCAGTAACAGTTCAGTATCAGTGTTATAGTTTTCAGTACAAGGGTCTAAATGCTATTTTTCCATCATAAACTGTAGATCTTCATCACTGAGAGCACACTGGTGCCGATCTGTGGACCCCAGAGCGAGATGAGCACATTTAACCTTTTAAATTTGGAGCTGGTATCCATGGTTACATCTCACTGGACTGAGTTCATATTTATTATAATATTAAGTGTAAATATATAAAATAATATAATATAATATAATATAATATAATATAATATAATATAATATAATATAATATAATAATATTTATCATTTCTGACTCATTTTTTAACCCTTTAAATCTTGTGTGAGGAGCAGAGTGTGTGTGACCTGCACCTCCTGCACAGGAGGAGAAGAGCTCGGAGTTTCTGGGGGTTTGTCTTCTGGACATGTTCAAACAAGTTTCATTCATCACTGACTAAAACCCACAGAGGAAGGAAACTTCGCATCAGACCTGGCAGTCTGTTGGCTCAGATCCTGGTTCAGCTGCAGGATCTGCAGAGTCAGAGCAGATTACATCATCTTCAGATATCAACTAGCTGCTAACACCCAGATCTGTGGAACAAATGCAGGTAAACACACCTTTCACCTTCTCTCACTTGTTCTGAGAGACACCGGTTCAGTCCTCAGGCTTCAGGCTTTAGAGTTTAGACTTGTGAAGCTAAACTCTAAAGTATGAAATCTGGAGCCCCATCAGTTTACCGTGAGGGCCACGAACACCTCTGCAAGCTAGATGTGCAAAATTTGTAAAAATGTCTTATTCCACATCAACGATTTTTTTTTCATATCATGCTTGATTGTTCTGATTTTTTGAGTGTGAATAAACATTCAGTGATACTGAAACAGAAAATGAATCCTATTGGAACTCAGACAGTGACCCTGTGCTTCTTGCCGTCGTCTTCAGGAGACACTGTGTGTATTTCAGCCGGCATCACGCCTCTAACAAGACCATGGGAGCCACACCAGAGCTTTACTGTTGGTGGTGGGGTTTCTTCAGAGTTTCAGGTTTGTCACTGAGTTTGGATCAAGGAGTCTAAACTCCTCAGACGTTACTCAGCCAACAGCAGCAGGTTGGCAGAATGAAAGCTGATGTTGCTGACGAGAAGATCTCAGTGAAGACCAGGATACATTTAAACAACAAGCCATCCAAGTCATCCAGCGGTAGATGAATCATCTCAGACTTTCTCTGGGCTGAAGCTTGGATCATTTTCATGATCTTCTTCCTGTCACATGACAGTGTTTGTCTCTTCCCATCGATGACCCTCAACAAGACTCTGACTCTGACCTGTTTTGTTTAGCTCAAGCAGAGTTGGTGTGAAACCAGCTCACAAACCTGTTCCTCCTCTGCTAAACCTCCTAAAGCCTCTTTTTTCCACACCCAGACATCAAGCTTCGAGAGAACAGCCACACTCATTGCTTTACTGGACCTGAAGAGTCTGGATCTCAATTTGATTTCAAGATCTGAGGGTGAAATGGTTCCCAGCCCTCAAACTAAAGAGCTGAATGTCAGAGGTTTTTCAGCTCACTGCTGACTTTCCGAGTTCAGATTTAAGCAGCTGACATAATGAAAGTCTGTAGAAATGTGTGAATTAAACCAGAATGAAAACAGCGTGACGCGCCCTTCGCTGTAATCCCCCGTCTTTAATAAGCTGCTAAGCTTGGCCTGTTTCTTACACACTGATTGTATTCACATTTTCCCAAATCTGCAGGGATCTAACATCCTCAGACTTATTTCCATTTCCAAACACACACACGAAAATACACATCATTACTACCAGCGCTGGATGCTGCACAGCCATCACCGTGCACGCACAACAAAGACAAGAGAATAGAGAACAAGTGAGCAGACAGAACTGCAGAGTGATTGTGTGGGAGAAAATACTCAGGAGTCTCCATCCTCGGAGAAAACAGTGAGGAGGAGAATCTAAATATTCATCGCTTTCTTGTTAGATTTAATGTGTCATTTGAATCCCAGCAGGAGGACGAGGTAAAGACGCCACTGCTGTTTACTCGCCTTCATTACAGTGCAGAAGAAGAGATTAAAAATCTGCAGCCTGCGGGCCAACTGTCGCCCCCAGGGTGACTCATCAACCTATCAGCTGAGAGAATTAGACTATGACATCATCCTGCTCCAGTCCTGCTGGTTTGAACTGGGAGATCAGGGATCTGCTGAAGGTTTTTAACTCAAGCAGAAGAGCCGTTTATCCACCAGGAACAGAAACAGCTTGTAATGTACTGATGCTTTATTAGTGGATCCACAGCTTAGTGCTGTACACATTCACATGTGATCAAGTGAATGATCCTAGTTTTATCCCAAGAGGAAGAGGAGGAAGCTCATGATGTCTTAAAAAACTGGAGCTGCCTGCTGTGGCCATTCTAAACTTTGATTAGAAAACAGGCAAAAGCTTGTTTATAATTAAAGTGCAGGTAAAACTGTTTCCATATCTAGCAGCAGGACCTGCAGTCCCACTAATGTCCAGCAGAGGCAGCAGTCAATCAGTCAACAATAAACACTAACAGCCTGATACAACAACTATTTTGGTTGTTGTTTTGGTTCTAGATAATTTTTCCCTTTATAACAACTATACTCAGCTTTTGTTACAGAGTAAAGAGGAAGTAACAGAGAGGAATGAGCAGAAGAAGAGTGTCACTATATGCAGATGACACAGTTTTATATACTGAAGATGAGTGAGACCAATGGTTTATCTTGGTTTCATATCAGAAGTCAGAGACACCTATAACACCTGTACAGGGGAGGAGGTTTTTATAACTCAACTGGTTAAACTGTATTAAGGCTTAATGTTTGTAATATTAAGGGCGTGGCTTGTTTGACTGACAGGTGGATGGTGAAACAGATGGCTGTAGCTGCTAGCTGTCTGCTAGCTTCACCTTAGTTAACCGGAGTCCCTGAACTGGATATCTGGACTGTGTTTGTGCTGTTGGTGCCTTTTGGAGCATTTTAATGACATCATGTGACCAATAAGATGGCTGCTGTGAGGTTAGTGTACAAACAGTCCCAGATACCTGTAACTGGAAACTGTTCCTACCATGTGTACAAATTCCTTTGTGTCACTCTTAGACTTGACTGACAGCCATAGTTCTACTTTTAGGGGCCAAATATCAGGGGGTTTTTTTTTAATAAAATGAGACTAGAAATACTCATGGAAACGATGGATAATAAGATGAGGTAGATATTTGTCAGTCAGACAGATGAACTGTAGTTCAGTGGGTGAGAACATGTGATGTGACAGATCTCCTGTATGTGTCCCCTGTAGAGAAGGAGCTGATCCACTAAGTGGCGCGGTGGGTAGTTACGATGATCCATGATCTGTAACAGTTTGTTTATTGACCTCCTCTCGACCACAGCCAATCACAGAGCCAGCGTTCCTGTCCTGTGTCTGATGTCATCACCAGCTTCCAGCAGACCACAGCAGTACTTTGGACTCACCACAGTTGACCGATAGGAAATCATTTTTATGCACACGTCAGCTTTGGTAGGAAACAGAGCCTCTGGGTTGGTCTTCCTGCTCATTCTGGATATGGACATCCTTGTGTCCCAGGATGCGCCATCCTCTACCTGCTGATGTCAGTCACCATCTCCTAGGAGCAGGTGATTCCTCCAAGACCACAAACTCATTTGCTGGCTGTTCCAGCCCGGCACTAAGACATCCACCCACTGTAGAACAATCAATGTGCTTCTATTTTATTTTATTTGTGTGTGAAAATATTATTTTTCAGAGGGTTTTAAAGTTGTGTGTGTGTGTGTGTGTGTGTGTGTGTGTGTGTGTGTGTGTGTGTGTGTGTGTGTGACCTCTTTCTCATGTTAATGTCTCTGGAGTGTGCAGCTGCCTCCTCTGTGAGTCTGTTTGCCTACAGCTGTAATCAGGTTGAAGAGTCTGGGGGCCTCTGGGGGCACCTCAGTCTGAGCCTGCTGCAAAAAACAGGAGACGGAGGCCCAGAATAACATTTAACGTGTTGAAACGTCTTTCTTCTTGCTTTGAAGCATGTTTGAATTGGGAGTTTTAAAGACTTTAAAGTCTTGCTCAAATTCTCTTCCTTGTGTGTTTCCATCTCAGTTAAATGTAGTTACATGTGAAACTTTCAAAATCCTCCAGGGCTACAAACACATTTAAGCTCTGCTAGAAACTCCGACCTGATTGGTTTTACTCTCAGATCATGTGACCAGCATCAGTGTGATGATTGCTGCAGGAAAAGTCACAAAGTGTGTTCTGGGTAAACTTCTGTACTTATATCAGCCTGTGGGACAGGTGAGAGCAGGTGAAAGGGCTTCTGAACGTGACTCCCTCTGAGTCACATCTAGAAGCCAATTTTATATCATATTCAACTGTAAACTTTCAGATTCGATTACTCTGAGAATTAAAACCATGATGAAGATGAGTGAGTGAGCATTAGAGCCATCTATCTTCTTTATTACCAGTGAACACCATCTCAGCTAAAGCTGTCCACTATCTGTCAGCCAATCAGGCTCTAAGATAACCACCAGGGTAGGGCTTCCATCTTCAGTATGAGAATAAAGTATGTACATGTTAAATGGGACCAAAGATTTGAATAATGATGTAAACATATGTAAAAGTAACAACAGTCAGCTGTACTCTTCACCCACAGATCAAAGCTGCCAACATGTTGGTTTTGGCGCCTGGCGTGACCCAGAGGAGTGCTAAATCATTCGTGAGGAATCTTTTGACCAGGATATGTCCTTCAATTAGGGCTGCCACAAACGATTATTTTGATAGTCAACTACTCACCGATTATTTTTGCGATTAGTTGACTAATCAGATCATCATCCATTGGATGTAAAAGGATAGCGTATTGGCCCAGCATGCATCTGCTTTTATATCATTAGCTTACAGCTTGAAGTGTTTAAGGCATGTGCTAACCAAAAATAAAGACAAGATGATAGTTTATTAAACTTTTAATGAAATTTGCAGATTGTCTCGGTGGAGTTTAATAAACTCAGCCGTCTGCTCTTTGGTGTTTAAAATATAACAAGACAATGATCAGTTTTCTGCTTGCCGTTTATTCAGCTGTAGGAAACCTTAACTTTAATCTCAGCCAAACCGATTTACTCAGGAACAAATAAAACACTGAAAAAAGCCAAACAATAACATTTTTAAGTCATCTAAGTGACTTAAATATCATGTTTAACCTGAGTAGCGAAAGACCGCTCAGGATCTGAAAACAATGTGCCGGGGAGTTCCCTGTTCTTGCCGGCTCTGGTGAGCCTTGAACCCCAGGAATCTTATGAAGCTTCAAACGATGCATCGACTATTAAATTAGTCATCGACAATTTTGATAGTTAGCGTAATCGTGACTAGTCAACTGATTGTGGCAGCCCTACCTTCAATGTACATATTAAACAAATATGTAGGACTGCTTTCTTCCATTTGAGCAACATCTCTAAAATTAGAAATATCCTGTCTCGGAGTGACGCCCCTTCATTTTTTTTAAAAGCAGGAAATTTGCAGCATCATTCAGCCCAACACAGCCATGCAGAGAACACAACAACATCTAACACAGGACAGGATAAAGTGGATTAAAACAATGGAAGGGTGAAAATAATATCACATGCACTAACATGAGATCAATATCTGCTGGTCTCAGGCCCACTCTGCATGATGCAGTACATAACTGTGAGTTTAATCCACAGGGAAAAACTTGAGACACCTGTAGTCTTTCCAATCTGTCAGGTGATCAAACAGGCTGTTGTTAAGGTGACAGGGTCAGTGGTCATGGTACACATCACTGGCCAGTAGGCTTAGTCTTTACTACCTGTTGTAGGGCCCTTTGCCATGGTTAATGCACCTGTTACCAAGATGTATTTGTGCTAGCTCGCCATCCACCTGTGACCAGGTGTCCTTCCTTAATAATACTTGTTAACAATATCTTTACCTTTATCTGGTGACAGGTGATAAACTCATAAGCAACTCAAACGTAACTAACTAAATAACTAACTAGTTTTTAATTACTAATAACCAGCAGTTGATACCTCAGATTCAGTGGTCAGAGCTGAAGAGCTTCTCTGATCAGCTCCAGCAGCTCCATGAGGTCCTGCACAGGTATCACCTGACACTGTTCATGTTAGCGGTTAGCTTGACTTAACCCCATTAGCTGTTCTGGAGGTTGAAGTGCTTGTACTCACTGTAAAACCATCGTCTGTGGTCCCAGTGTCTTGTCCAGACATTATCTCCAGGATTCAATTCAATTCAATTCAATTTTATTTATATAGCGCCAAATCACAACATAAGTCGCCTCAAGGCACTTCAGGATACAAACAAAAAAGCTCATGAACTTTATCAAACAGTTGTTGTGTTGAAGGATGAGCCGCAGTATTCCTCATCGTCACCCTACGAAATCCCCTCATGCTTATAAATAACTGTATGAACGAGTAATCAGAGCAGCCCAGGAGGCTATTATTCCACAATTACTCGGTTCACTTTTACTGGTCTGAGGTGTAATAATGATGTTGCTGAGGAGGCGGAGTAAAACAAAGATCAGGAGCACAGTGACTGAACTGAATGGACTCAACGAGAATCATTAACATGTTTAGGGTGCACATGTGTGTCTGAGATAAACTTCAGATCGACTCATGGCAATCACCAAGCAGTGCAGGTTCAGGTGGAGGCAGAGTTCAGCATGTCTGCAGAGCAGAAAAAAATTACATCTTCACAAGTTCAACACCAAAACCAGACGGACACACGGGTGACCATGATCTAAACTTTAACATGCTCTCAAGCGTCTGAACACGTGTGATGGCAAAACCAAACCACCAAATTGCCACTTCCACAGAGAGCACGGGTCCAACCACACCTGCTCCTACAGAAATATGTAAATACATGGCCCAGCCTCCACCCAACTCCCATCCATTTACCCATCCAAAGATTCAAAGATTTAGTACCAGTGCTCTCATCTTAGTATAACAGAGGGTGGTGCGGTCGTTGACATGGATAAGCGGAGAATGGATGGATAGAGCAGCTTGTAAGATATATCCTTCCATGCATCCATTCTAGGCCCTGCACCTCTCCAGCCTCCTCTTGCAGTTCTTCTGAGTCGGACCAAACCAGCCGAGGGACATCATGTCCCCAGCGTGTTCTCGGTCTGCTCCGGGATCCCCTCCCCGGTAGTTTTTAATTATAATTGTCATTTATTCTGATCCGAAATGGGAAATCTTCTTTTACCTGATTACATTTCTTCTTTTTAAACATAAAGTGTGTTCGAGTTTTGTTTCATGAAATGAAATCACACTGGAGGCACTGAAGCTGGATTAAAACACCCAAACTGAAAACTGTTCAAATATACCTGAGGTGCATATCAGGGGGCGCTGTGACGTGTCTGTTACTTGCTTTGCGCCAGCACCCCACTCTCACCCAAAAACTGCCACATCCCCCCCAAAAAAAAGACTAAAGGGATAAATGTAAAATATGTAAATGAGGAAATCTGTGGAAACGTGAGCGATGTCACCAAAACACCAACCAATGAAAAATTTATATAACTGTAAAATGAAATTAAACGTGGTCATAATGTTGTTTCCTGTGAGCCGCTGCTGAATCACAGCCTGATGGTCTGAGCTTTGCACTGGAGAGGAACCCCCCTCTCTCTCTCTCCCTGGAACTTTACCATCTGCCACAGCTGTCACTCGCCCCAACCGCCTCTCTAATTGACAATGAACCCACAGGCGTGGCGATAATTACAGCCGGCCGCTTGGCAACTTCTCCGGGTTTCAATTCCTTCTTTTCAGGATTCATCAGGCTCCATCTGCTGGGTCCCAAGTCTGGCATCTGCCACCTCCTCCTCCACCCTCCTCCACTCTCATCCACCCTCCCCCTCAGCCTGCTGGGGGTTTTGTGTTGGAGCTTATTAGCGAGCTGGCCTGTAACCCTGAGAGGTGCAGTGGCCCGGAGCAGCAAGCCTCACTGTGCCTCGGAAAAAGAAAAGAATCCTTGTGATTTCCTTGTTGGCTCTCTCCCCCCTCCTTTCATGTTTCTGTCACTTTAAAATTAAATGAGAAGAGCTTTATCAGCACACAAAGAGCTCTCAGAAATGAGAGCCATTTAAAGCTGTTAAAAAAAACATCTGTCACATCATTTTCACCTCTGTACAGAAACATCTGGGCACTTTAAAGTCTTCAAGAGGTCATCTGATCACCTGATTACATTTCAGGAGCCACCTCAGTCCTGATTCACTTGGCGAGGCCTGCTGACCTGGAATGATCGCAGACAGGTTGTGAAGGTGTCGTCCAATCACAGAGCTTCTCCTGCTCCATGTGTTAGCAGGGAGAGGGTCCCGAGGTTGTTGTTGAAAACAACAGGAAACAGTTATCAGAGTACAAATAGCCTCCCCTTCTTCATACCACACTTGGTACATTCCCACAGGAAGTGTCCAGAAAGTTCTGGCCCAGTTTGACAGTTTCTCTGTCCAAATCAGAGGAAGGTCAGGTGTAGCCTGAAGGTCACACGTCCCGTCTCTCTTGTTTGTTTATCGCCCACTTTGCGCCAGAAAGAGGAAACCAGCGGATAAACAACAGCTGCACGTTTAAGCTTGATAAGCTGTTGTTAGAATTTATTTAATATTACTTTCTACACCAGGATCCTTTTCTACCCAGCTGACGGCTGGTAACTGTGCAGAGGCGGATCTAGCAAAGTTTTGCCAGGGAGGCAAAAGGCATTAGTGTGCATCACTGCAACTTCTGCTCAGCATGTGTGTGTGTATATAGGCATGTACATGTTTAGACATCTTTGTGGGGACAGAAAATTGGCATGTCACTATACTTCTCCTCCATTCTGCTGATTTCAGTAGGCCATGTTGTGCACCCCTTTCACTCATGTTGTACCCCCTTAAACTTCATCCGCTTTGTGTTTCAGAACATCTGAAGCTTAGTAGTAATCTGCAGATGTTCCCTCGTGGCCCTCATTTTTTTTTACCGTTTCACTTTTCAATGCAAGAGTCCATCAGAAGGCAGACTGACATAAAGATGGCCTGTCTTCCACCTGAGCGCAGCTCGGACTGCAGAGCGTCCTTTATCCTCGGTTTGTGTGCTGATTGCTGTCACAGAGGCGTCCTTCCTCGGCACTCACCACTTAATCACAGCAGAATAATGGCACCCTGTACTGCTGCAGGAATGTGTTCAGACAGTTAAATCCATCACCGGCTCATCTGGAGGTATAGACGCCGCCATGACAATGACAGCTTCTGTTTGGAGCCTGTCAGAGCTCATCGTCCCACCTCAATCAGAACAACCGCCACCATTCTCGCTCTGATCACTCACACAGACAAGAAGTGAAGGAAAGCCTGGAGTCCTCCACTCTCCTCCAGATGTTCCTGATGGGTGGCTGATCTAACATTTGACACGCAAGTGAGCCGACACGAGCAGGAGGAAAATGTCACATCCACAGATCCTGAGCTCTGAGAACCATGAACACCTTAAAACGTAAACGATCCCCATCAGTGAGACACATCCAGGCTGTAAAGAACCTGCTCTCACCTGTCCCACAGGCTGCTGGAGCCTGAAAGGTTACCCAGAATGCACTTTGTGCAGTTTCACAGCACTGGTTTCACAGACATGAAGCTGCTAATGAAGGCCTGAGGGTCGTTTTCGTGGTCCTTCGGCTGAGATTGTGTGCATATCATCTTTGATGCTTCTGTGCTCTGGATTGGTGATCTTTAGCGTTCTGGTATCTCCTGGTGTTCATGGCTCTTTATTTCTTTGTAGCTCATCCTTTGTCTTTAGTTCTGTGCTTGTTATGTTGACCCCCATGGCTGTGTGTTTTTGTATTGTATGACGGTTAGCGCTGCAACACATACAGCTTGATCTGTAAGCCTCTGACTTTTAAAGAATTAAACCCGCTTCTTTAGCCTGAACATAAATCATATCTGATCCCCGAGGAACATCTTCTTGTCCAGCAAGATGTTAGAGAACAAACTGTTTGAATTCTGCTCTTTATCAATTTTACAGCACTAGTGATGAGTTCGTTTTCTATGGGGGGGGGGGGCACTCACTGCTGCCTCTGATGAACATCAGAGGAACTGCAGGTGTTGGTGGTAGAACCAGTTTGTGCATGTTTCGGTTACAGCCAGAATAAACTCATAGAGATGCTGTCGCTTTATGTTTCGTGTGTTTGGATGTGTTGGAGGAGCTCACAAAAAAATCAGGAAGAGAACACAGGGAAAAAAACAGCTTCCAAAGTAAACAAAGAAGAAAAAACAGCATGCCCCGATTCAGCTGGAACACCTGAACAGGTGTGCTGTTTACTTGACAGCTGCATAATTACTCCTAATGAGGCCTGTGGTAATGTGAGATCTGAAGGCATGTCTGGACATGACACTCACCACAGACAGCTGAGGGGTGGACAGAGTTACAGGAACACTGAGCTGTGGGCAGTGGAAGGTACAAGTTTGATTTCCACCTGATTTTTGGCACATTTATGAAGGTGACACATGTCCTCGTGAGCTTTATGAGCAAATGCCAAAACTGAACCGCAGACGGGATAAAACAGGCGATACCTGCAGTTGCAGAGGCACTTCCTGCTGTGTTTTGGGAGAAACGATTCATCCAGGTGACGTTTACAGCCATCCGCAGCCCTCTGGGAATGCTGCTGATGACCACTCATCAACAGTCATTATAATTTGCATTTTAATGACCATGAGACTGAGCATGTGGCCCATTCTTCATCAACAGTGCTGGTTACTGTCATTATGGAAATGTTTCTAAGGGTCAGCTGACACTCAAAGCTGCGTTTCACACTGAGAACACAACATCCAGACAAAGGATCAACTTCCTGGGATTTCCACAGAGAATTTTGCTGATGAGTTTCCATCTCGATCGCTGGTTTCAGTGAACAGTGAACAACTGGGATCCTGTATGAGTCAGAGAGGTTAATCCAGGATGTCCTCAGCATCATGTCAAAAATATATTTCATGATAAAATGTATCTATTTTAAGTAACAAAGGTTGGTTAAAAGAATGTATGTGGATTTTCACAAACTTGAGGTTGTTGTACCAATCTTAGAAATATGGTATCTAACCAAGAGCCTTGGCCTCCAGTAACACTGCGAGGAACCTTGAGGTCAGTTTTGATCAGGATATGTCCTTCAATGCACATATAAAATAAATATGTAGGACTGCTTTCTTAATGAAAACCAGCTTCCAATTTTGATCTAGGAGACAGACACTATCTCTACTTTTAAGATTAGGCTTCAAACTTTCCTTTTTGACAAATCTTATAGTTAGGGCTGGATCAGGTGACCCTGAATCCTCCCTTAGTTATGCTGCAACAGATATAGGCTGCTGGGGGATTCCCATGATGCACTGGGTGTTTCTTCTTCACTCACTATGTGTTTATACGCCTCTCTGCATTTAATCATTACTTATTATTAATCTCTGGCTCTCTTCCACAGCATGTCTATGCCCCTCACCCCCTCACCTCTGCCGGAGGTTTCTTCCTGTTAAAAGTGAGCTTTTCTTTCCCACTATCGCCAAAGCACTTGTTCACAGGGGGCTGTCTGACTACAGCAGGGGTCTCAAACTTAAATGAGATGTGGGCCACTGCTGGCACTGTCCTCTCATTGTAGGGCCACTTTAGTGTTCAAGTAGTACAAAACAAACAAACAAGAAAACAACCACAAATATTTCTGAAAATGTAGTGTTTTGTTTGTTTGTTTTTAAATTTCAAATACTTTATAACAAGACATTTTTTTCTCACTCTTAACTAATTGGAGCATTTCATTGAACACTCTTGAAGTCCAGATCAATAAATCTGGAGTCAAAACTCAAAACTAAAACATGAAACACTAAATGATCAACAAAATGATCTGTAAGTCTCCACCTCCTCCATCTCCTCCACCACCTCCCAGCATCTCACTGGGAGTTCTGGGTTGGAGGTGGGTGGTCTGATGGATGTCATTCCTCCATCAGGAGAGTTTAGAGCAGCCCGGTTTCCATGACTACCAATTACATGTTGAGATTGGAGGGTGGGGGTGTAACCTTGGATTTATGTTGCCATGGAAACAGGGCCCATGGTGCATGATGGCTGGAGTGTCAATGTACATATATTTGTACATTTGTACATGTACAGGTGTTTGTGTGTGTGCATATGTGTGAATATTGATCAGTCAGTGTTGCATCCAAGCTGATCAATTCGTGTGATCAGTACAGACATGAAACATGCTCACACCTGAAGTGTGCCGCTAAAGCTGCTGTGGACCAGGTGGAATCAAATGTGTATTTCTGGTCATTCTCCAAAGCATCTGCTGTACAGGCTCATGTATTTAAACCTATTTCTTGCATGGGTGGATTATCAGTGCTACCAGAACATTTGAAGGTTGCTCTATTCCATGTTGCTACCCTCTTTGAGGTCCAGACCGCCAAACAGGAAATGGGAAATTCCAAACTTCTATATATTAGGGGGGAAGTGGGATCTTACCAAGTAGTTAGAAACAGAGGGGAGTTTTTCAGTCTTTAGTCTAAATCAGGGGTGTCGAACTCCAGGCCTCAGGGGCCTGCAGGTTTTAGATATCACCCTGAGGGTGGAGCTGCTAATCCGAAGGTTAATAGGTTAAGGTTAATAGTGCAGTGCATGATGATGGGATAATAATAATAATTATTATTATTATAACCACCAGTTTAACCACTACAACCAGTTTATCTCATTATATCATTCATTATTGTTTGATTCATGGTGACTAGAAAGATTTTAAAAGCAGAACCTGCAACATTAGAAAAAACAGAAATTCATCATTGTAAGTATGTGTTTTTAAAACACGATTAAACTTGCAGATATTCTTGTTAAACCCTGAGGGCAGTAAACGTCAGGAACAGCAGCAGGAATAAGGAGCATCATATTGAATCTATAAAACAGGACCAGGTTAGTGATGAAGTGTCACTGAAAGTCTGTGTCTGTCTTTGGGACTTTATATAAGTGCGTTTGATCTTTAATATGTCACGTGGCTTTTATTTGGCATATTTTCTGTCTTGTCTTTATGCTCACAGTCCTCTGTACGTTTGGATTTCTTGATTAATTTAATATGCCATTAACATTCAGGACTGCAGAGGAAAACAAGCCTGTGCGGTTAAACCTGGCTCATGTTCAAGGAACACAAACGTGAATGACAATTGTGGATGTTTTCTCAGCAACTCATCGTCTTTGTTTTTTATCCACATGAATAAAAGAAACACGTAGAATCCTTTCTTGCTCCCATCCTGTGTACATATACATCTTTACTGCAGCTAAAAGCCCTCTCATATAACTCAATTCAACTTTATTTATATAGCACTAAATCACAACAACAGTCACCTCAAGGTGTTATACACTGTAAGGTAAAGGCCCTGCAGTAATACAGAGAACCCCAACAATCAGACAACCCCAGATGAGCAAGCACTTTGGAGACAGTGGGAAGGAAAACTTCTTTTTACCAGGAAGAAACCTGCAGCGGAACCAGGCTCAAGGAGGGGTGGCCATCTGAGAGACCAGGGGTTAGGGAGATTACTTGGTGTTATGCCCATCACAGCATGTGACCAGCAGAGCACCAGCTCCTCATTTTAAGACACCAGCAGTGGAGAATATTAGAGCTGCGACTGAAAGCATTATCACCCACCATTAACACTGATCAGATCACTGATCATCTTTCTTTTCAAAATGATTAAGATTAAAAATGATTTCATCTGTCTGTTAGATTAGCAGCGCATAATCTCACTGATTACTTTATTTTGTGGTGAGGGGTCATGTGACAGCAGGTCATCAATCATAACAGGCCTGATAGCTCTGAAGCAAAAAGCAGCATCGTCCCTGAAAAAACACAATTAGATCAGATAAAGTTTAAATCGCAGCCTCAGACTCAAAAAGCGTCAACAGCTCGTAGGGTTTCATCCAACAACTCGAAACTTCCTGTTAGACTGACCGATCACACCAGAACCAGAACCGCCTTCAGCAGCTGCACACAGCCTTCAGATGAGGAAACATGGAGCTGCAAGACAAGACCTCCCAGCATACACTGGGCCTGCTGGACAACAGGACCAGCAGACTGAGAGTCGGTCCATCAAAGCACGTTTGTTTCCTCCTGCAGCTGCTCCAGGCTCAGGCAGGTGTTCATTCATTGTGAACACCTGCTCGGATCCATCATTCAAATAAAGATACTGAGCTCAGAGTCACCTGACAGGTCCTCACCTGTCAGGTGACTCTGTCTGTACTGATCACATGAATTGATCAGCTTGGATGCAACACTGACTGATCAATATTCACACATGTGCACACACGCAAACACCTGTACATGTACAAATGTACAAATACATGTACATTGACACTCCAGCCATCATGCACCATGGACCCTGTTTCCATGGCAACATAAATCCAAGGTTACACCCCCACCTGCTGACAGGTTAGAACAGGGCTGCTCAACCTGTAACTCCGGCTGCGATTCCATCCATCCATGTTTAGGGTTATGTTGACATCCACAGGTTTCCAGTTTTAAACCTCAGTTTTATTTTCACAGATCCCACCAATCCACATGATGATGATGATGATGATGATGATGATGATGATGATGATGATGATCACCACCATTATCATCATCACCACAGAGAGCTCAGTCCTGATGCATGACCTCACTGCGGGTTGTTGCCTTTGTTTCTCTGTGGTTTAAGAAATCATTGTTGCTGTTGGGTTTCGTGCTGCAGACGATACTGACCATTTAAAATTGGAGTTATTAAAGTCATTGCTAATTCAGTTTTATCAAATAAAAGCAGAATTTACTCCACACCAGAGAAATATATGTAAATTTAACAAAGTCTTTGAGTCTGTTTGGTTCAACATTTTCTGTTTCTGCAGCCTCGGTGTGAGGCGTGAACACTCAGGTAGCACGACCAGACGCAGGAGGATGGTTTATTAAATGTTTCAGATCAAACTGGACAAACTGAACCTAGCTGATTTCAGGCCCCCAAAGATATGGACATAGCTGGACTGGCCATCGGGCATACCGGGCATTTGCCCGGTGGGCCGCTGGCGATTTTTTGTTTTTATGGGCCGATGGATTTTTTTTTTTTTTTTTTTAGGAAGGGTATATATAATGAAAGGTGTTGGATTGGCCAATTGGTCATGATCGACTCTGGGCTGGACCAATTACAGCCGAGGAGGCCGGATGCACCCTCCCCCTTGTTTAGCAATCACGTGATTTTTGCGCATTGCATGCCGGGAACTCGTGGCAAAACAATCCAAACACCGCATCAAATGCAAGCATTTGCAGCACCGCAAAACGTTCATTCTCCGGTTCCAATACCTTCTTGTTTTTTTCTTTGCCGCACAAAAAAGGAATGTACAAAACAAAAGGAGAACAATGCCGGTCCGTACAAAGACAGACTCGACAAAAAGACAAAGAAAAGATACGAGGAAAAAATAAAAGGAGTGAAAGGGTCAGACCCTTAGGAGCACACAGAGTGGACAAAAGACGTTAGCGTGCTGCCCAACTTTCATCACGCTCAGATTTATAATTATACGGTTCTTGGAGTGAGTGCATACACTCATGAAGTTTAGTAACTTCAGGTCACTGCAACAAGCCCAGGTACAGTTTACCGACGGATGGGACAGGACCTTGAAATGCACCGTGTAGAACGAAAGACCATCGTACGAAAAAAGGTAAGTTTACCAGTCTCACAAATCATCGTCATAAATACACATTCGTTAATCAAAGGAGCTTGTAAAGAAAGGCGTCTGGACTTCTTTAAGTTACTTGAAGACGTTTCACCTCTCATCCGAGAAGCTTCTTCAGTTCTAAGGTCAAATGGCGGAGAGTCCCAGATATAAACCTAGTGGGAGTGACCCCCCACAGAGGGACAAAAGGACCCCCTGATGATCCTCTAATCGCCTGAGCCAAGGTGTGAAACTGGGTGTGGGTCCCAATCAGCCAGAGTTTCGGGTGTGTTCATTGTGAAACCTGGCCCCACCTTATCATGCGAATTCCTGAGATCAGATGGCCCAGGATGTGAGTGGGCGTTAAGGCGTCTGGGAAGGGATCTCAAAACTGGATTATAGATGGCAGAGAGTTGGTGTCGTAAACCACCGCCTCTGTTCAAAGATGGTCGCTCACAGTGGACATAGATGGCTTCTTTCACTCCTCTTTCAAACCATCTGTCCTCTCTGTCCAAAATGTGAACATTGGCATCCTCGAAAGAGTGTCCTTTATCCTTAAGAAAGATGTAGATGGACAGCTGAGTCTTGTCCTGTGGAGGTGGCTCTTCTGTGTTGTGCGCTTGTGAAGTGGCTGTTTGGTCTCTCCAATGTAGAGGTCTGAGCATTCCTCGCTGCACTGTACAGCATACACCACATTGTTAAGTCTGTGTTTTGGCGTTTTGTCTTTCGGGTGAACCAGTTTTTGTCTGAGCGTGTTGCTGGGTCTGAAATGCACCGGGATGTCATGCTTGGAGAAAACTCTCCTGAGTTTTTCTGATACACCGGCTACATAGGGGATGACAATGTTGTTGCGTCTGTCCTTCTTATCCTCCCTCGCTGGTGTCTGGACTTCTTTTCTGTGCCTCTTTGCTGACTTTAAGAACGCCCATTTAGGATAGCCGCACCTTTTGAGTGCTTCCTTTACATGTGTGTGTTCCTTCTTTTTTCCTTCAGGCTTAGAGGGAACATGTTCTGCCCGGTGGTGTAGGGTCCTAATTACTCCAAGTTTGTGTTCCAGAGGGTGATGGGAGTCAAAGAGGAGGTACTGGTCCGTGTGTGTGGGCTTCCGGTAAACTTCGATGTTGAGGTTGCCGTTCTCTTCAATGTGCACAGCGCAGTCCAGGAAAGGCAAACAGTTGTCCTTTGTGTCTTCCCTGGTGAACTTGATGTTTTTATCCACCACGTTAATGTGCGCAGTGAAGGATTCCACTTCTTATGTCTTGATTTTGACCCAGGTGTCGTCCACATATCTGTACCAGTGGCTGGGTACTCTTCCTTTGAACTTTCCACTTTCCTTTCCACTTCCTCCATGTAAAGGTTGGCTACAATAGGTGACACGGGGGAGCCCATGGCACAGCCATGTTTTTGTCTGTAAAAGCCTTCGTTGTACTTGAAATATGTAGTGGTGAGGCAGAGGTCTAACAGTGTGCAGATCTGATCGGGTGTGAAGTTGGTCCTGTCCTCCAAGGAGCTGTCTTCTTGTAGTTGTTTTCTGACAGTCTCCACGGCCTCCGTGGTGGGTATGCAAGTTAAGAGAGAGACTACATCAAAGGACACCATGGTTTCATCTGGATCCAGGGTAAGTTTCTGGACCTTGTCGGTGAAGTCGGTGGAGTTCTTGATGTGGTGTGGGGTGTTCCCCACAAGAGGAGCAAGGATGGTAGCAATTTTTGCCATTTCTCCACAACAGTTGCCCATAGTGGACCTCATCACAGCCACAGAATCTGTCATACGGATTAATAAATTATCACAGACAGAAGCAGAGCAAATCAGGATGAAAGTCTCAGCCACGCTCCCTCCATCCAACCTCACAATACAGGAAAAGAAGGCCGTCGCTTCCCTGAGCAAAGACCACAACATCACTGTTTTACCAGCTGATAAGGGAAGATGCACCGTGGTCCTAAACACTACAGATTACCATACAAAGATCACTACTCTCCTCAGTGACAACAATACCTACGAAGCCTTAAAGCGAGACCCCACAAGCAGCTACAAAAAGAAAGTTATAGCTTGCCTTCAAGACTTTGAAAAGGACAAAATTATTGACCGCCTTACATATCACCGCCTTTACCCAGGGGATGCGATACCCTGCATTTACGGACTTCCTAAAATCCACAAGGAAGCTGTCCCACTCAGACCCATAGTCAGTAGCATAAACTCAGCCACTTATAACATTGCTAAACACCTAAAACACTGTCCAGACGCCTTTCTTTGCAAGCTCCTTTGACTACGATGACCTGGATGACTGAAAACCTTCACAGACATACACATTTGTTAACCGTTTATTAATATAACCTTTGAGCTCAACAGTAATTAGGGGGGCGATCGTGGCTCAAGAGTTGGGAGGTCGCCTTGTAATCGGAAGGTTGCCGGTTCGAGCCCCGGCTTGGACAGTCTCGGTCGTTGTGTCCTTGGGCAAGACACTTCACCCGTTGCCTACTGGTGGTGGTCAGAGGGCCCGGTGGCGCCAGTGTCCGGCAGCCTCGCCTCTGTCAGTGCACCCCAGGGTGGCTGTGGCTACAATGTAGCTTGCCATCACCAGTGTGTGAATGTGTGTGTGAATGGGTGGATGACTGGATATGTAAAGCGCTTTGGGGTCCTTAGGGACTAGTAAAGCGCTATATAAATACAGGCCATTTACCATTTAATTAATTAGTAGTGGAAATAATTTCTGGTAGCATTACAGAAATGTAGCAGTGACAATAATATTGTATGTTGTAATCGCAATGGACAATTAGTGATACAAAACAACTGTTTTATCCTGTGAATAAAAGTATATGTTTTTGTCAATGTACCATAATAACAGAAGCGAAACGCAATATTGTGTCAGGACAATTCACTATTTATGCACAATAAATAAAGGAGCATAGCGCGACAATTTCTGTTCAGCGCCAGACTTGCTTGTAACCTATATCACCAATTATGTTAAGAAAAATGACGTATTAACTACTACAAAACTCTGACCTTTGTGGGAATGCTTGGAGCAGACTAACATGTGAGCTGGAGTGTTCTGAGACGTTATATTTGGTATATCCAGGCCATCCGTCGCCTCTTTGTTACTTCGGAAACATGGCTCGAACAATTTCTCTTCAACGACGTAATCCGATAACAACCGATCCCTTTACCCGTCGGCTTCCCGTGGCTGTCATGCGACCGGCTATTGCAGTTAATAATACAACAGCTTCTTGCCATCTTTTGGGTTTCTTTTAAGCGCTGTGTAACTGAGTTCAATTGAAAGCCTGCGTGCGCTAGTACCTCTTGCCACAAGTTCCCAGAATCCTTTGCGGTTTTACCCCTGAATGACATCACATTTTCAATCTTTATCCTGGTGGGCCGGTCTCTAGTCAAAATGCCCGGGCCGATTTTTTGTCCCAGTCCAGCCTTGGATATGGAGGTCCCCCTCTGGCTTCTGCTCCGTGGCTGCTGGGTGACCCCTTGTCTGGGGCTCTCCTCAGCTCTTCCCAGGAGGGTGGCACGGATGCCCCTCCGATGGTCCTCCTTGGGCTCTCAGACTCTGGGGCCTCTGGATGTCTGGGGCCTGGATCACCTGCTTCATGCCCTGGGGGACGGGGCTAGGTCAGTGCTGACAGGAGCCTGAAGGTGCACCCTGGGGGTGTAAAAGTTGAACGTCCATGCAGATTTCTGCTGCACCGATGAACTGCTGACCAAAGATGATCTAAAACACAGGACCCGACCCCTGTGACCTCTCAAAGTGTTCACAGTATGAAGGTTAAACAAATATGCTGAAGTAATTGAATTAAACTAAAAGACATGAAATAAAAGTCAAAATCGTGACTCATTTCTAACAATTATAACAGTTGTCTTCAAAACCTTAAAAAGGTTAAAAACTTTAAAGTTCAGATCTTTTCAGTAGAAACTCTGAGCTGCAGACACATACAAACACACAGACAAACACACAGAAACACTCACACACACACGTGGACCGTGTGCTGGTGCAGGATCGGCAGCTACCACCTGGATTCGGGAATCATTAAATCAGACAGCGCACTAACTGTTTTATCCAGAAGTTCACTTTATAAACATCCACAATCTACCTGTCAACTGTTACAGCAGCTGGCAGGTAGAAGCCCTGACTGTACCTGCATTTCAACAAACACCAGGTTAATTATTTCATTCGGAGGGATAAAAGGTCCTAACGGCTCTCTAAAAGCTTTAATTTACATTTTAAAGGGCCTGAATCCCCCAGCAGCAGCCGAGCTGTGCTTACAAAAGCTTCATATGCACTGCTCCTGGTTTCTTGTCACGTTGTGTGTAAATTCTTTTTTTATTTTATTTTCTGGTTTAGGAACTTTATCCACAGAAGGAGGTTTTTTTATGTGATTTTTTTTTATTGAAATGTGACCTTAAACACATGTTCCCAAGGACTCGGACCTGTGTCAGCTGATGTCTGGATGTTTATTTGCTGTACAAGTGGGAATCTCTGCAGGGCGGCCGGGGGGGCGTTGTCTACCTGACTGTCCTCACACGCTGCTTACAGATGGAAATTTCCTGTAGGGCAGTTAGAAAGGCTTGGTGCTGGGCGAGGGGGGGCTGAGGGCACTGGGTGAGGACGGTTGTTCAGCTGAGGGGGAGCAGTTTTGGTTTCAGACTTCTTTTACCTGAGAGCATTAAAGCAGTGCAGCAACAACAGTGACCTGTGACCCCCTGAGAGGCAGTGTCTCTGTGGGGCTCCTGTGTGTGTTTGTTTGTGGTCGTGCACAGGAAGTCCTTCATAACTGTAACGTAAGCAAACACGGTTTGCTCAGTTTCTGATGCTGACTGTCTCTCCTGATGAGCTCAATGTTCTCCTGGGGTCCAACTGTGGTTCTGGAAGAAGCCAAACCAGCTCCACATCAGGAACTGAGATTATCTAAGCAGAATAACTGGAACTCCTTGAAGACTCCAGGAACCTCCCAGCCTTCCTAAAGGATTCCTGGGATGTCCTTAAGGACTCTTCAAGGAGCCTTAGAGGGCTTGTTACCTGAGCGCTGAGCTTTTCACTCATTTAATATCAGAAACACATGAGATCCAGCTGTGATTGTTATTAAACAGTGAAATAAACCAGGCTTTATTCAATATGTAAGTGACCACCAGTTTGTTCACACTGAACCATCTCTCATACACACACACACACACACACACACACACACACACACACACACACACACACACACACACACACACACACACACACAATGGGAATATTTCTCTTTTGTCGATAGAGAGCCGCAACCATTGATTACTTTCACTGATTGATCTATTGAGAATGATTTGGAGTAACGGCCTGAGGCGGGTGAGCTAACACGCGGGGGAGGAGCTATACACTGTGACTCGCTGAGGGCGAAGCGGAGGCGGGAAGGTGTTCTTGCAAAACAACGCTGATTGGTTGAGGGCGGGAACGACTTCTACTTCGGTTAAAAAGACGCCGGTTTGAGAGCTCGCGCACGAAATGCATTAAGCGTGACTGAGGGGCGCGAGTACAGACAAACTGAGAAACTAAAGGAAACCGCGGGAACATCAGCGGGATCAGCCGGTCCGGCCCGGTGGCTTTCAGGGATTATTTCAGACGATGGGTCTGCACAAGGAGCCCACTGAGGCGAGGCTCACCGCCGGCTACCGTGAAGCAGCTGCCCCGGAGCGGAGCCGGACGGTGGGGGCCTGTGCCGGCAGCCCCTCGCCGCAGAAACCGGAGCGGCGTAAGACCGCCTCGGGCCACATCAAACGGCCCATGAATGCCTTCATGGTGTGGTCTAAAATCGAGCGGAGGAAGATCATGGAGCAGTCTCCGGACATGCACAACGCCGAGATCTCCAAGTGGCTCGGGAAGCGTTGGAAAATGTTAACCGACAACGAGAAGGTTCCGTTCATCCGGGAAGCGGAGCGCCTCCGGCTGCAGCACATGGCCGACTACCCTAACTACAAGTACCGGCCCAAGAAGAAGCCCCGGACCGAGGGGAGGTCGGCCGGTCAGTACCAGGAGAGAAACGACACACCGTCTCACAAGACCCCTGCTGCGGCGAAGAAGTTCCCCCGAGCCGGCAAGTCGGTGGGCGGGGCCGTCAAAGCGGGCAGTCTCCCCCCGCAAGACCAGCAGACGGACTCCCGCCACCAGCGGAAACCACAGGACCGAGATAACCCACACCAGCAACTAGACCCCCGGTGCCAGCAACTAAACTCCCGGTACCAGCTGAAACACCAGCAGCCGGACCCCGAGTACCAGCTACTGAACCCCCGCTATCAGCTCAGCGCCCGGCAGACGGATCACCGGTTACGGTACGTGCCGAGCGCTATTACACTCAGCAAACGTGACTATACGGACAGCGAGGAGGAGGACAATGACGACTCATCCTCATCATCCTCGGAGGAGGAGGAGGAAGAAGAGCTGCCCTGCTACAGTATCACCAAGCTGCCCCCCCGGGATTCCGCTGTGGGACCCAGCACGCTCCCGTCCTCTGGCCGTCTCTACTTCAGCTTCACACGGCATAGCACGCCGGTCCACCCCGCCTCCCTCTCCCCAGCTTCCCCCTCCCGCTCCGTCTGCACCTCCGCCTCCTCCTGCTGCGGGGAAGACCTGGATGACCTCCCCGTGGAGCCGCTGGATTTCACCTCCAACTTCCTGGGCGGCCTGCAGTCCTGCTCTGACCCGTGGAACTCGTCGTCTAGCTCGGCCTCGGGGAGCTTGAGCCTGTCGCTTGTGGATAAGGACCTGGACGCCTGCGGATGCACGGAGGGGGGCAGCCTCGGGTCCCACTTCGAGTTCCCGGACTACTGCACGCCGGAGCTGAGCGAGATGATTGCCGCTGACTGGCTGAAGGCCGACTTCACGGACCTGGTGTTTACCTGCTAGTCTGACCCTTCACCCCCGTTCGAGCTCCGGTCAGGGAGCGGGGTGTCGCGGCTGCTGCTGCACGGGCTCCAAGCGCTGTGGCCGGCTGCGTTCTGGCGTGGACTTGGTGCTCGTGAGCAGATGAACCGATAGGCTTTTATGGACTCGTTTCTGCCGCTCGGGTCGGACCCGGACGACACCGACTGACTTTTTTTTTTCCCGTTCAGGTGTGGATATTTGTGATATTACCGAACCGAGCATACCTCATCTTTTTAAGGAAACTAGATTAAATATTTTCAAGCCTATTTTTGTACAGTCAAAGGGAATGTCAGACTCTTCCACTGGTCTCCTATGTGAGGGTTCAAACCCGTGTGGCCTGCCTTGCTTTACTCCCTTGTTTTACTGGTTACACACATTCAGGCCTGTCTGTACCTACTGGTGTGTAAAAAGGTTTGAGGGAAACAAGAAGTTTGTTGCTTTTTCATGCTGTTGTTTGCTCATTATTTTTGGTGCAATATGAAGGAAAAAAGGGAAATCCAAAAACCAGTGATTCTGTGCGTTATGATGGAGTGTGTATGTGAAGCTGAATAAATCAGCTGCAAACTGATCAGCGCCTCTGTCTCATTATTGATCCTCCTGGGATCTGATTGGCTCCTTTAAGAGCCCTGCTGCTTTATTAAACCTTCCATCAGTTTGTAATGTTCATGTTTTTGACTGTTGGTTAGGTCAAACTCCGTTTTCAGTCCACGTCGGGCAGATTTGTGCAAAATGAGCTGCTGCTGTGGACAGACGCGAAGTCATCGATGGTTACAGCCTCGTACGGTGAACACAATTTGTGTCACAGACACAATGAGAGGCCATAGCAACATTTGGACTTTTTTTCCTCTAAATGATCAGTAACTTAATTTTTAATTCATGCTGTGATCATTTAGAATTTCTTGAGATTTAAATTTTTAATCACACGATAGAGAGAGATAGATATCTATATATAGATTCTTCCATATGTTTCAGCTGGACAGCATAATTGCACCTGAGACATCTGAAGCCTGTCTGTGTAAGTGAAACTTTATTTTTTTCACGTCTGGTGTTTCTGAGGCTGTTTGCAGGCATGCATCACATTAAATGAGATTAAGCTTCCACACTTTGATGACCCCAGTGATGTCTGACCTCTTCTGGCGTTTCCAGAGTGTGAACTAGTCCTCCCAGTTTATCAGAGCAAGGCAGAGCAGGGCATGATGTTTTCAGTGGTCACATGACTCATGTTAACAATCAGTGGACTTCAAAAATGATCATGAAAGAGTCAAGAAGTTAAGATTTTTAAGGAGTCAGAAAAGAGAAAGTGACATCATCGGAGGCACTGTGAGGGTTTTTCCTCACGCAGCTTTAAAAACAGGACCTTCTCTGACCTACAGTATTCCCAGGACCCTTAAACAGTCCCAAAGATGTTATACAAACATGGCCGCTACAGCACAACTCACTGGCCTGTGGACAGTCTTATCAT
Source organism: Rhamphochromis longiceps (assembly GCF_057381845.1). Classification (NCBI taxonomy): domain Eukaryota; kingdom Metazoa; phylum Chordata; class Actinopteri; order Cichliformes; family Cichlidae; genus Rhamphochromis; species Rhamphochromis longiceps. Next base: position 28,042,286 of record NC_140571.1, read on the forward strand.
TTTTTTTTTAATTTTTAAAAAATTATTTAAAAAATAAAAAGGACAGTCTGTTATCAGCCAACTCTTGATTATTGTACTACAGCCAGAGACTGTTTGGTACCATCAGATGCAAAACTGGAGTACTGTCTTCTTGGACCATCTGTTAGTACAATGACCTCACAGCAATCATATTATTGGTCACATGATGTCATTAAAATGTTCAAAAAGGCTCCAACAGCACAAACATGGGCCAGAGGTCTAGTCCAGGTGAAATTAGCAGACAGCTAGCAGCTACAGCCACCTGTATCACCATTCACCTGTCCGTCACAGAGACCACACCCCTAATAACGGAATTTTTAAATTAGCTATAGATACCAAAAGAGTTTTTGTATCAGGTGGAAACATATTTATTTCTACTGACTGACTCACTGCTACCTCTGCTAGACGCTAGAGGAACTGCAGCTTTTGTTCTTTTTCCAACTCCTATTGATGTTTGGTCTGAACTTCTAAAAAGCTCTGTCTCAAAATGATGACCTTACATGGACCTTTATCTAACCTCTATTTAAGCAGGAAGTCCCAATGATCTATATTCAAACCTGTTTTAGAGGACTGGCCTGACCTAAGCAGCAACATGTTCATGCTTTTATTACGCACTGTGAAAATGTGTTATCAGTAAATATACAGAGGAGGAGGGATGAAGATGGAGTTTGCTTAGATGGCAAATGGAGAGCTCAATACCTGCTAACCAGGTGTGTGTGTGTCTTGTCACACATTATGGTAATGCCTCTGGACAGTTATTTTAGCTAGTACCACCCTATAACTTTAAAGCCAACGCTCGAAAGATCATAAAAACTGCACGCACTGGTCGGTTTGGCCCAGTTTTAAGGTTCTCTGCAGATTACTCTTCCACTCACATCCACAAACACTCAAATGTTAACAGCTTGGTACTTTATTTGTTATATTGTAGAAATTAATAAAGAAAACACCTTTGAGTTTCATACAAACCAAGCCATCGTTTTCTTTTTTTCTCCACATTTTCTCCACTGGTCAGCAGTGTTGATCCTGAACCAACATAATGATGATAATGGTGACGACACAAGTGTATCAGATACATTATTGTGTTATGTGCAGTAATGTCTAAGGTCAAGAGTACCACAGATTTCAGACACCTTACTGGTGTCTTTTCTGAGAAGGTTGGTTTTGATTGGCTGTTGTTTGCAGAGCATAGTTTGTCTTTGTTCAGTTGTTTGCTGGTTGTTAACTCTGACATCAAGGCCTGATAAACAGTCAATCAGAGAGCAGTATACTTTCCTTCACCTCTAGGTTGTTAGAGAAGATCCTCCTTGGTTTTCACCTGTGCATACATCACAGAGGTCGGGAAACGTCTGGGATTTGGAGTGAGCTGACTTCAGCGCATGTCGCTGCTCATGGTCAAATCAGAGGAAACAGTCAGACTGCTCACCTCTCTATCCCCACTACTCTCTGATCAGATGTTTGGCAGCAGATTAAAGGCAGCTGGATCCCCACCGGCCTGATAAATCTGAAGGTTCTGCTCTGGATAATTGAGGCCAACACAGCGGCATTCTGGGTAATGAGAGGACGAGGTCATTGGGGAAGTAAAAATATATTTAAAAATGTGCTTTTAGCAGCAGAAAGAAGCAAAAGTCCGAGAGGCTGAGCAGTGAATCATATCAATAATAGATCAGTGAAGCAGGTCGGCACCAGAAACACTGTCTCTTCCCAACAAACATGTGAGTAATTAACCACAAAATAAATATTGTATAAGGAGCTTGAAAGAAAACCAACTAGACTTCTTTAGGTTTCTTGAAGACGTGTCGCCTCTCCTGCAAAAATCAGAGCTTTGTGAAATCAAAGGTAAAGCTCGTCTTCCTTGGGCCGACTCCACCTCCTCAAAAAGTTTAATGAAATTCAGCCTGGAGGTTTTTTTTTATCACTGACGTCTGAAGCAAGAACAGCAGAGACAAACGAAAAGTAACCAGTAAAACATGAAGAGAAACAAACACATAGGAGCCGACGCCGGTACCATCACAGACCACAGTGACTGCAGCGCCCCTGTCAGGCTGGCAGGTGTGGCCTTGTGTCTGGTGAGTTGTGGAGGCGAACATCTGGGATCTGATCCCAGCTCTGATTGGCTTCCTCTGCTGTGTTTGCATATTTTCACCGGAGCGTGAAATCGCACTCTTATCAACCACTCGCTTTTATCTGAAACATCAGAGCAGCAGCCGCGATGCATTCACTGACACCCCACAGGGACTGCCATCAAGTTCATCTGCATAGCAATGCATTCACTGACGTGCATTTTTGAGCTTCATGTTTTAAAAGCATCTGGACTTCTTTAAGTTGCTTGAAGACATTTCACCTCTCATCCGAGAAGCTTTTTCAAATAAGAGGTGAAACGTCTTCAAGCAACTTAAAGAAGTCCAGACACTTTTCTTTCCTCCATCACTGACTACAATGACCTGGATGACTGCGAACCTTCACAGACAAAGTCACCCAGACTTCTTCCTACATTTCCCATCATGCTTCTAACCTTCTTTGAAGCTGATTGAGGACATCTAAGCGTCAACTGACTGATCAGCTGTGTTTACATTTGTGATGTTTGATAAATTAACAACAATAACTCAAAAAATAAAAGAATACAAAATAAAACTTAATTAAATAAAACAAATATCTTCAAACAGCTCATCTGTGGCACCTGCTGGACAACAACTCCCATCTTCCACTCTGCTCCTGCAGTTTCAGAAAAGAGCAGCTGAAGAAGAAACTTCACAAGTCAAAAAAATTGTAAATGAAGAAAAAATACATTATTGAACAAAGTCAGCATTTAGAAATAAAAAGTGAAATGTATATATATATATATATATATATATATATATATATATATATATATATATATATATATATATCCAATCCAATTAAATCCAAATATAAATCTGAATTTAAGAAGTCCAAAGAAGTCAAATTAAATATGTGAAGAAAATAAAGTCTTTAAAGTCCAACTTTTTAAAATTATCCTAATGGTTTAGATTTGTTTGCCACAGATGTTTGTTTGCTTATTTGTTTGTGAAGTGGAGACATCAACAGATTTATTTCCTCACAGGAAGTAATTGATGAACATCAGCAGGCTCATTTGGTTCAGTTCATTCCTACATTTCACATCATACCCTCACTTTTACCTGGTTGGCTCAAATTAGAGTCAATGAAGGGGAGAGTTGTGTCATTCCAGTCACTCCTGTGGACCATTTTTTGCAATAATGGCAGATCATGGAGCGTCGCCATAGTTACAATAGTTAGCAGTCTATGCTAGTCATGCCCCAGAGATGTATCAGTACAGACTCCAGGGCCGTGCAGAGATGTTTGAAAGGGCGGGTGCTCAAATCTCCTTCACATCCCCCCTCCCCTGCATGTGTCTGACAGACTCTGAGGCATTTATAAAAGGTCAAAACAGGTCTGTGTCACAATCCAATGGGCCGCTCAGCACTGTGGGAATTATGTGATGGCAGCAAATTCTGCCCCCTGCTGACACGTCTCTGATTTAACATTTAATCAGCTTCAGACTGTCTGATGAACTGCAGTTTTAAATAAAGCACTGTTAAAAACTTTAATTATCCTTCAGCTCCACAGACAAAGGACGAACAGCCTTCATCATCATCACATCTTCACCATCAACATGTTTACCATGTTTCATTGTTGCTGTTTCCTGCTATAGTCCAGGCGGATCAGAGTCATGTGATTGCAGGAGAGGCAGATGTTTGGCATCTTATCACCCATGGTAACAGCATTCCGATCCAGCTGGAACATCCAAACCAGGACACACACACACACACACACACTTGTTTTTATATCTTTGTGGGGACATCTAATTGAGATAATACTTCCCCTATGCACTAACCCTAACAGTCAACATGAATGCCCAATTCTAACCCTGAGCTTAAACCTAACCTTAACCTAACTGTAACCCTGACACTAAAACCATATTTTGAGTCTCAGACATGTCTTCAAACTCGTGGGGACAGACATTTTGTCCATTAACGGCTGAAACTTTTAAAATATTGAAATGTAAATAGTTTATGAAAATATTTTTAAACATTAATTCTAATAAAAATATTTTTCCACTCAAATGAAAAAAGTATAGGGTCTGTAAAATGAAAATAAGAAACCTAGCATAAGTTTTTGGATTTTTCCCTTTAAACTAAGGAAGGCCAAAAGTTAAAAAATCCAAATGAAATACTGAAATAAAAAAATAAACACACAAAAATAAAAAATGTCTTTTAGAAACTGTAAATATTTGTTTTTGCTTCTTTATGTCCAATTTCCTGTAAAAGTTCCTAAAAAGTGTTCAGAACAAAATAAAATATTTATTTATTTAAAATGCTCACTACTGTGTTCATTGTTCAATAAATGTACTCTGATACTTTCAACATGCAGGTTTTTTATTTTTAGTTCACAGAAACATTTTTTCCATTAACTTCGTCCTGAGACAGGTCACATGATCACTGAGAGCGCGAGACACAAACGACAGCGTTACAGAAACATGCTTTTAGAATCTAACACTGAAAACAGCTATATTATTCATTATTTATTTTGAAGGAAACATTTATTTTTGTTATTTTATTCTGAAATCTTAAGATATCTGGATAATTTTGGTATCTTCATTTTCATTTCCTGTCGTTCATAAATGTCCGACAAAGCTCACGTTCACTGCTGATTGGTCAGAATTTTTTTCCTGATGACTGGAGGACGTTAAACTCATCCATGATTTCAAAGATTTTCAGACCAAACGACATGATCACAGATTCACTTCACTGTAAGAGCACCACGTCAGTGTGACACCAAACACAAAAAGCCGATTAAATACTCGTTCACGAAGATCATTGCAAAATAGTTAACAAGGTTTTTTTCTGATTATAACTGACTGCAGTACACCTCAGCAATGGGTGAATAACCCATTTGTAATGCTGAATATCACCAGGGGGCGAAGTGGAAGTCTGCGCTCACCTGTCCAGGTAATTTCTCAGGGTGCTAGTTCACTGTTTGATCAGTTAGAGCAGGTGTTGTTCCAACTCTTTCTCCTGATTGGTCCTTGAAGGATATTCTACTAAACAATCAGGAAGCTCTGCTGATGTTTCTGGACTCACAGGAAGCTGGTGATTTGTATCACCATGGAAACCTTGCTCTAACTGATGAAACACCAGATCATTCCCATTGGCTGGTTTGACCCTAAATAGGTTAGGTGTCTGTCTCTAATTGGCCAATTAGTTTGTGGTGTTCTGACAGCAGGAAGTCACCTCTCTCGCTGTTAAACAATTGGATGCGATGTCAGTGGCGATCGCTTTCAGGGGCGTGAACGATAAGCATCAATAATGAACTCTGTCACGATGTAAACAGGCCGGAAGCGCCCAATCACATCAGAGCAGGACAATAACGACATGCAGCAGCTTCACGTTACGTCTCTACGAAGCTTCATGTTACCTACGGACTACAGGTGAGCATGCACAAACATCTACCATTAACACTGAAATTGAGGTCCTCCAGCAGCCACTCTTCTTCTTCTGCTCAGATTTAAAGTCCAAAACTTCTAAACATATTTTTTCTTCCTAATTTCAGATTTTTGATAATTTTTCAGTCAAATTGAGCTTTTTTTCTTTTTCACTGATCAAATGTTTTTTTTCTTCGTCAAACTCGTCAAACCATTCTAGAGTCCTGATTGGTTGCAGAAGTTGAAAGGCGACTCTCAGTGGACCCTTGGCGCTCTTCCCCTCCTCGCTGTGAGGTCACAGGATGCTCTCACGCTCCTCGCCGAAGGTGACAGTGTCGGAGGACACAGTGCAGATCTCCGGCGGGTCTCCGGGCTTCAGGCCACGCTTCAAGTGAACCACTCTGACGTTCTCGTTGTTTGGCCCCGGCCGAGTAGAAGTTGTGGTGGTTGTGGTGGTCCCGGAGCTCGGGGGGATGATGACCTCGCTGGTGGAGGAGGTGGAGGAGGAGGGGTTGGAGGAGGTGGAGCCCTCTGGGGGCTGGCGGGCGCGGTTGGCCTGCTGGGCATTGGTGTTGTTGTTGAGGGTGACATTGCTTGGCGTGCGGTTCAGGTTGTAGCTCCTGGACGACGGCCAACTCTCCTCCGGGCTGCTCGCCAGCAGGCTGCACTGATCCTCGGAGCAGATGGACATGCGCGCCACCGCCGGGTCCTGCAGGCCGCTGAGGCTGCTGGGAAGGCCACGCTTCCGGGCTAGGCTCTCTTCATTCAGCTCAATCAGGTTGGCCCTGTCCAGCTGCGACAGGTCTGCCTCCTCGTCCTGCAGCGAGTGGTTGGGCGAGCTCTCATTGGACCTCACGCCAGAGTCAGACGAGTCTTTCTTGTCCAGCATGGCATCAGAGAGGTAGTCCTTCCCTTTCAGCGCCAGTGAACCGCCGGGCAGTTTGGGGTCCACCACCTTCTTGCCATCTTTCAGCAGGGGGGCGTGATCCGACTCTTCAGACTCCTCGTCATCGCTGGTCAGCTTCTGGTAGCGCAACCCACCACTGGCCTTCAGCTTGAGATCAGCAGCGCCCTGGAACAGCCCGCCTCTTTCAGCTGAGGACTTGCGGGTGAGCACTGACTTGGAAGACCCGTGGTCACCCTTCTCGTCTTCTTCTCTGATGGGATCTAGCGCCTCACCATTGGAAGCAAAGTCAGTGTTGTCCGCTGCCGGTTTGCTGCTGCTCCTCTTGTTGAAGGATTTGCGTCCATCCTGCTCGGTGCCATCCTTGCTCTTATCCTCAGATGATGATGTCATGAACTGTCCCGGTTGTGGTTGGATGGGCTTCTCCCCAGTGATGACGCCCAACTCCAGCTGGGCCATCTGGGCGATGTATTCCTGGTAGGCATCGCGGTACTCTGCCTGCTGCTTGTCCGTCAGCTTGGAGATGTCATTGGAGGACTCCTGCGAGTTCAGACTGGTCATGCTGGCGGTTCTGTGAGCGCCACCCTGAAGACAGACAGAAAACAACATTCTTCAGCATCAGACCCCTCACATCTGACATCACAGATCACATGTTCTATAGTTACCATCCACGGCATGTTTCCGTGTCGCTGCGGGTCATCCAGTCCCACCGTGCTCAGCTCCTCGAAGCTCAGGTTGAAGCTGTACATTGGTGATGCATCCGTGTTCGGGGCGCCAGCGTGGGGTGGAGCCATCACTCGCCTTACTGGCTCGATGTGACCGCCAATGACGCTACCTTGCTCGCTGGCAGTTTCCTCATGCAGCACCTGGCTCTCAATGTGACGCATGTCCAAAACCTTCAGCAGGAAGGAGGAGGTGGATCTTATTTTAAGTCATTACATAGCAGTAAACCAAGATGTGTTTTATGTGGAAATGAACCCAAAAGCTGCTGCAGGTCACTGAAAACTGTTTTAATAAACCCCAATTTTTTGGTTTTCCACTGCTACAGGGTTTCTGTTTTAGAAAATTCACCTATATGGAGATAATTTTACGCTATTAGTCAGTAATGCTAATGATATTCTTAGCATTAGTGACGCTCTATGGTCCTAGTTTTACTGGACCTCTCTTCGGCCTTTGATACGGTGGACCATAACATTTTATTACTAAGACTTGAGCACACTGGGTATTAGAGGCACTGCCCTCGACTGGTTTAAATCATACCTCGCTGATAGATCCTTATCAGTTCACTTAGGCACCTTCTCCTCTTCCTCCGCTCCGGTCTGTTGTGGTGTGCCTCAAGGATCAGTTTTAGGCCCTATTCTCTTCTCATTGTATTTGCTCCCTCTAGACGCAATCTTTGAAAAATACAATATCGCCTTCCACTGTTATGCCGATGACATACAGATCTATTTTGAACTTACTGACGACCTTGCTGTGTCCCTGCACTACTTTCAAGAATGCATGCGGGAGGTCAAAGAATGGTTCCTGAGTAATTCCCTCGTTTTAAACAATAAGAAGACTGAGATTGTGGTGTTCAACAGTAATATCCCTCGTGCCCAACTCTGTGCTGCCCTGGGTTCCTTTGCTAGCTTTTCTTGTGACTATGTCAGTAACTTGGGTGTACTGCTGGATAGCTCGCTCAAACTCGATAAGCAAGTGTCTGCTGTAGTGAGATCTAGCTTCCACCAACTGCGCCTTATCTCTAAGGCTAGGCATTATGAGGACCTGGAGAAGCTTATTCACGCTTTTGTGACCTCCAGGTTGGATTATTGTAACTCTTGGTACTACGGTCTTCCCTCTTCTCTTCTTCTTAGACTGCAAACAGTCCAAAATGCAGCAGCCCGCCTTTTGACTGGTACCAGGAAATTTTGCCATATTACTCCTGTCCTAGCTAGCCTGCATTGGCTGCCCATAAAGTACCGTATTCAATTTAAAATATTACTCCTTACTTTCAAAACTATTAATAAATTAGCGCCAAGTTATCTTAGTGAACTTCTCAAACCACATACTCCTGCTAGAACACTCAGATCTGCCACTCAACTACTTCTGACCCAACCCAGATCTCGACTGAAGTCCCGGGGTGACCGTGCGCTTGCTCTGGCTGCCCCGGTACTGTGGAACACCCTTCCTCTCGACCTCCGCGCATCTGATTCCATTGCACTGTTCAAATCACGATTAAAAACCCACTTATTCAATCTTACCTTTCCCTCTAGTTAATATTTCTTTTATATCATGCACTTTTATGCTCATTTAAATTCTTGTTTGCTCTGTAACTGTTGCTTTCCTATGTATCAGTGACAGTTATCTGCTTGCATACTTAGTACTTACTTTGATCCTATTTCTATTATCCTCCACCTATTCTCTATCTTACTTGTTAAGCACCTTGGCATAACCTTGGTTTTTAAGTGTGCTTTATAAATAAAGTTTATTATTATTATTATTATTATTATTATTAATGCATTCACTGCCTGGACTGACCGTTGCCCTGAAGAGCTGCCAGTCTCCAAAGTTCATGTTCATTTCCTTCTTCAGCTCGTCGATGTTACACTGAGACAGAACTCTGCCGTTAACGTTTGCCTGAAAATGAAAAACATTTGTATTTCAGTCTCAGGTCCCTGGCTTTCTGCTTTCCTGTGAAGTTGTGTCACTGACCTTCCTGATGGTGGCGGTGTACTGTCCTATCATGCTCTGGTCGATGCCTTCCATATGCCGCACGCGCTCACAGACAGCCTCTGTGGTCATGGAGCTTAGGAGGACGGGCGGAGTGGCAGACGCAACGGAGGCGGAGCCCTGAACACAGATATATTTCCCAGGGAAAAATATCCAACATTTTTTAGATTTTAATAACAAATGTCATTATTTTCAGATGTGACATCCAGCTGTGAGATGAATAGAAACTTCATCCAAATCCTGGCAGGTTAAAGTCTCAACCTGAGCTTAATGCTTTTAGCTCAACATTTCTCTTCAGTGACTCCACCAGACTAAAAACATAAACGCTAACTCAGGTAAAAGTACACCTGACAGACATGTAAAAGACGGATGTAGCCACTGTGAGATCGCCCACTGATCAGCTTCACCACTGTTAACTTGGTCTTTAGAAATCAGATGTGAGGAAGAGCAGCAGCTCTGAAAATCATCATGCATAATTGGAAAATTTTCTCTCATGCTCAGAATGACCAAAATTTATTGAATAACCTTGTTTTGACCCGATATGAGAGACTAAGCAACATAAGGAAGGTATTTATAAATGTCAGAGGTCATCCCACAGACTTCTATAGAACCAGAAGAAATTTTACAGTGTCACCTCCTGGCAGCCATAAAATCCAAAACAGTTTAAGGCACACGTGACTGCTTTATTTTTTGGACCCAGAAGCTACGTCCATGTTTTGTACTACCTCTGATGTACAGTTTATCTGGATCTGGATAACCATGTCACGTGACTTAGCACAGCTAGCACAGGACTCATCTGTTTCTTTTAGGCCAATTTTTAATTTTAAGATAACTTTTTGCTGAAACGTGGCCTGAAACACAGAAATGTCCCCAATGACGTACAGAAAATTACTGTCCAACAGATGTTTTAAAGCTTTGTGAGCACCTTTAACTCACAGTCAGGACATTTTTTCACCATGCAGAGGTGGGGCTGGGGGAGTTTGGGGTGGTGAGCAGCTGTGTGGGTTAGCAGTGAGGGGTCAAAAGTCAAGTTAAAGTTTCTGAATAGATCAAACAACAAATTTTTGATCTATGCCACTACTACTTTTTGAAGCCACATGCTAGTAGAGGCAAGGTGCATGCTGGGGGGTTGTAGTGGTTGGAACACTTCCTCCTTTGGTCCACAGCATCCGGCTCAAGTCCGGCTGAAGTTCAGATCGGTCACGGCTCAATCACTGGCTCATGTTCATGCTTGGATCTGTTTTTCATTTCACTGTAACTACAAATCAGAAATTTTGCTCCTTAAATAAAAACAGAGCATGCTCAGTTGTGAAGCGAAGTATTTCATAAAAAGTCACTTGTTATGTTTCAAGTGTTCCTGTGGGAACCTGTTGTGTCTGAAACATCCTTGAGAACCTCACAGAAAACTTCTGAGGCCGATTTGTCAGCTGGCTGAACGAGAGCGATCAACACCAAAACACGCGGACGCTTGCTGTGGACACTTCAGGAAGGAAGGAGGGAAAGAGACAAGGAGGGTCATGTTAGGTAAGGTTAAATACCTGCTTCCTTTTCAAAGAAGAACTCTTAGACTGCAGACAGACAGACAGTTTGGGGATGAAAACATGAGGAAACACAGATGAACGACAGGACAGCACAATGATTTCTACTGAAGGCACAGTTTTAAGAAACCGCCACTGGTTCAGTGTTTCCAGAAACCAAAGAGGAGAATAACAGCAGCAGTAAAAGAGGGGAAAACAGAGGAGCCTTCACAGACCACAAGCAAAGAAAACTAAAACTCTGACTTAGACTCTTTCTAGATTTCTAGAGGAAAACCTCTGAGCAAACAAACATCTGGTGGGCGGAGTTTCGAAAAGATTTTATTCTAAAATATTTTATGTGTTTCTTCTTCACCAGGTAATAAAACTAAACATTTTAAGTTTCAGATTCAAAAACTGAAAACAGACAAGTTTCATTATTTTTTCACATTTTAAGACGAAATATCAGAAAAATAGAAACTTGTTAAAAACGTTCATGTTGAATCATAGCTTCCAGCTACGGCCGTACTTACAGGAGCGGCGGGAGCAGCGGCATCCCTGCTGAAGGAGCTTTTAGGAGGTGGTCGTGGATGGAGGTGTGGTGGGAAGGAAGCCACGAGTGGGCGTGGCAGCTGGTAAAGGTGGTGGGGAAAATATGGCTGAGGGGGAGGAGGTGAAAAATTTAAATAATGTCGGTGGATGTGATGAAACATAAAAAAACCTGTCAAATCAAAGAGCGAATCCCTGCCGCCTGACACCCGGTCAGCGTCAGCAGACAATTGACAAGAATAAAACAGGAATGTGAAACTTTGAATTTTTATTTCAATGTGTTTCATGAACATTTGTGTTTTTTGTCGTTTCTGTTTGTATTTCTGTGCTTTTTTTGTTATGATGTCAAAACTTTTGACGCATTCAAAATAAAAAAATCATCATTAGCTGAAGCTAGCTGAAAGTTGAACTTTATTCAACTCTCTGTGAAGCTTTCTGTCGACTCCTTTTACTCTACGGAGCTGGACGGCAGCCTGTCAGCTGATCGGTGGGCTGTGTGAGACAGCAGGGATTCAGTGAAACAGGAAATGAAATCAAATCAAGCAAAACAACACAAACGATGAAAGGGACTGAGGCGGGACAGTCGTCACGTGAACCGATGACATCGCTACGCTACCTGCTGCTCAGCCACCTACAGGATTCAATGACATCATGAGGTGTGGGCAGGGGCGGGGCCTTTACTCACTCTGTTGTAGAAGGGATGCTGTGTGCTGGCCATGCCGCTGTAGTAGCTGCTGTGAGGTGGCGGGGAGACCACGCCCCCCGCCGGTGGGTTGAAAGGCCCGGTGAAGGACGCGGAGGGCGAGCACGTCGACGACACCTGACTGTAGACTGATGTGGGGCGGGGCTGAGCTTCCTGCAGGGGCAGGGGTGGGTACGTGACTCCGCCCATGTTCATCTGCTCACGGGCAGCGCGAACATCTGTGGAGGAATCTCAAACTGATGATGTCATCAAATCACGCCATGCTCATGAGAGCAACAGGAAGTACAGTCAGCAATACACTGAGCAGTATTTTCAGCAGTACTGAGCAGTACTCGTACCTGCAATGATTTCACGGAGTTTGGGGTCCAGGTTGACGGTGCAAGGCAGGAAGGTGCGAATGTCCCTCGCTGTAAGGACAGGTGTCCGTGATGACAGGAAGACCTCGAAGCTGCGCACGTCTCCGTCGATCTCCAGCAGCGGCTCCACGTCCTTTGTGGTTGGGATGTTCTTAGACACTCTTAGGGAGAGAGGACACACTGATCAGCTGACGCAGTGTCGTTTTACACCTGTGGAGGGAGGGTGACCTCTGACCTCTCATAGATGGTCTTGAGCGTGGCATGGTCAGGGACTCCGTCGGTCTCCTCCAGGTACAGGATGAGCCAGGACGTCCTGTAGGGCCACTGCTCCGTCAGGTTGATCCACGACGCCAGGCGGTCCCAGTTAAAGCTGATCTGATTGGCTCGTAGCAGACGGCCTGGACAGGAGCAGGCGGGGTTAAAAACTGCATTATTATTATGATAATAATAATAAAAATGTTTTTTTAATGAAAAATACTGGAATGAACCAACAAGATCAGCAGGAAGTGGCAGACGGGCTGACGGCAGTCAGACCGTGTCCTGCTAATAATGAAGGTGATGGAGGTCACCTGTGACGGAGACAATGTTCAGCAGCCTCCTCATCGTCTGTGGGCTGATGTCGCTGAACCAATCCTCCGTCACCATCAGCTTCGTCAGGTCGAACGACATCTGACGCGTCACCGAGCGCTGCACCTGGCGGCGCCGGTACGTTTCCTGCAAAGTGCACCACACAGGTCACATGACCACACGCACAAGGGATAGAGTATATTTACACAAGCTGTCAATCAAGAAACAGCAGCTCATTGACACAGTCAATAAACGGACCTGATCACATCTAATCACATCACACCCTTTTCAAATTAAAACCTGAAAAGCAGCTGGATTTAATTCAATCAGAGGAAACATGAGACCACCTACAAGTCATTAGATTAACACACAAACACACACACACACACAGACACACACACTCACCCGACGGTTGAGCGTCGTCTTGCTGCCAAACTTGGTTAATTCTCCCAGACTGTGCTGAGACAGCTTCCTGTCTAGCTCCTCATGCCACCCTGCTGACACACAAACAGATGTAAACATTATGTCGTTCTGTAACCACAGACAGAGGTGAGTATGATGTGTGCAGATATTCTGGGATTACAGAATAGCCTCTGCACTCCTGCTCCTCTAATTCATACTTTTATCTTAGTAAGAAAAATAAAACCGAAGGTTTATTTTCAGGTCCAGACTGAATCTGAGTGAATCTCTGTGAGACTTCATCGAACATGATTTCAGAGCAGACGCGGTCACGTGACAGCAGAAGGATGTGACAACAGGCTGCTGATGTCACCTGCACGCTTCATTAATCGGCTACGATAAAAAGCGATGTAACTGCAAGTCTCGTATAACGTAGTCATTGTGTGTGTGGATACCATCGGCGGTGGTGACGTCTCCGTTGGTGGGCGTGGCAGTGCACATCTTCCTGGCGCTGGAGAGGCCCCTGCTGTTGAGAAAGACAGGCAGGTGCACGATGTTCCTCATGTAGTCGTGCCCGTTGATGTTGGAGTCGCGTAGGACGCTGTTCAGGTTCTGGTTGATGGCCTTGATGATGATGTGCGGGTCACTGGCAAAGATGGAGATGAAGGGCCCTTTGGAGAACAGCACACGCACCTGCAGGAGGGACATGCCCACACTGACCATCTGAGGCAACTTTCTGCCCTTTCAAAGTAAATCTGACCCACGTGATGAGAGCTGAGCTGTTCCGACTGATCACATTCATCTAATGAAAACACGATTCAGCTTGACTAAGGCTGTGATGTCACAGCTAACGTTTGCGTTAAAGATGACGATGAGGTCAGACTGTGTCCATGCTTCTGCTCCGTTATCTTTAAAAACACTGACTGAATGAAGCCGTGCGAGCGTCTCACCGTGTCGAGCATCTGCAGAACTTTGTCCTGTTCGCAGGAGTCCAGCCCATCAATGACCACCGCCAGCCTCGTCTGGTGCTGCGTGAACCCGTCGATCGTCTTCGCCATCCTTGCCATCAGCTCCACCTCGTGCTTCAGGACCTGCAGGAGAAAGTGTGCAGAAGCATCAGAATTCAGCTCAGACAGACTCTTCAGTCTCTGAGCTCACACTAACAAACTCAAATGACCACCCCCATGCTCTTATTCTGAAAGTTCACCACAGCACACAAGCTACATGAAGCTTTTTCCTGTGTGCAGAACCAGCCAATTACGTTCAAGGGCTCATTCAGAACCAGGAAGACTCCTGAGCTACACCCTTGCCCCCGCCTCTTGTTTCCCTCCACCAGAGACATCAGAGGATTAAAAACACTGAAACTAAAGACCCTCAGGCTCAAGGAGACCCCCTCGCCGCTCCATAGACTGTGTCCTCTCCTCACCTTCATGAAGCCCTCGCTCTTCAGCTTGTGCATCCTGTTGGCGGCACTGTGGAGCCTCTTCCTCTGCGAGTTCAGCACCGAGTCGGTCACCTGCCACCACGTCCTGCAGTTGAGCAGCAGAGCAAGGCCAACCACGCTGCCGATGGCGATCAGCACCGCGTTCACTGTCCGGTTCTCGCCATCCACCTTGAAGACGGCCAGCAGCGCCATGCCGGTGACGAGACAGGCCAGCACGACGGTGAAGAGGATGAAGGACGGCACGCAGCACGTCTTCTTCCACTTCCTCTTACCTGAGAGCACCGAAGAAGAAGAGATTGAGCCAAACTGGACTTGGGTCAGGTGACCTCAAGAAGCGCAGGCTGCCAGACAGGACGTGATGCAATACCTTGCGTCTCCTCGGTCTTAAACACTCTAAAGAGTCGTGTGGCGAGGAAGCCGAACTCTCGCTCGCAGGCGTCCGACAGCGTGGCGATCATCTCGGCCATCGATGTTTCTCCTCCAACGCTGGACAGCCGGTTATAGTCTGTGAACAGGAACCTGCAGGAGACAAGTGACATCATCATGACATCAGCGTGACATTACTGTGACATCATGACCTCCCTATGTGGTGGCGTTACCTGACGGGCAGCGCTCGTGTGCTCTGCTCCGGAAGCTCCGGCGGGTTCACGAACATCAGCTTCAACAGCAGCTCCAGGTACCCGATGTGCCGCGCCAGGCGGGTGCTCAGCAGCCACGCCCACGTCCAGTTATCTCCCTCCCTCCGGCCGCCAAAGTACACCACCACTACAGAATGTAAAAGGTTATGTGAACACCGGTGGCAGTACAGGAGGTCATGTGTTAACGTGCGGCATAACATCGAAGCGTTTCTCACCAAAGAAGAGGTAAAGCAGGGCAAGCAGGCTGAGGGAGACCGCCATGGCGAGCTTGGGGTCCACACTGAAGCCGAGGATGATGGCGATGGAGCCACAGAGCAGCAAGGACAAGAAGACAACGAGCCAGGAGAACTGAAACAGCGGCTCAATCTGCTGCCCAGCAAAAGTCTTCATCTCATCTGAGGAGAAAGAGGAGTGTCAGTACGTGTTGGCCAGGTGTACCCTTAGTGTAACGAGCGTGGTGAGCCTGGCGAGCGTGGCGAACACGAACTCACCCTCCAGCTTCTTGAGCAGGAAGGACTTGCCGCTGCCCCACTGAGCGTACAGACCCACACAGATGGGCGGCTGCATGGTGGGCTCGCTCAGGATGTCGGCGAGCGCCGAGCTGTACAGATCGTAGCCCAGCATGTCACCGTCCGTCTCCGAGGGCGACAGGTGACCTGGAGGGGGTGGAGACACAGAGAGTCTTTTATTCTTTTGATTTGAGGATCCCTGAGGACAGAACAGATAAAAGTAATCTGCTGTGGCATTGTAATCAGATTTCTGGAGTCAGAATGATTTTGGTAAGATGAGCTGATCGTTTAACACGAGCCTGCGGAGCAGTCCCAGCGTGGCTGATTTCACTCTTTGTATCAATTTACAGCAAACACCAAGTCTGAATGAGCAGAGAGTGCAGAGGGAACTCAAGCCTGCAGCTTCTGAACTTCATTTTCTACTCATGACATTATTTCCTGTGAGTGGGTGTAAATATGTCAATATGCTGATGATACTTTACTGTTCATTCACTCACTCTGCATTCAGTAACCATAAATCAGCTCTTATTGCAGATAAACTACAAGTTTTTCCTTCATCTTTGTTTTTTTTGTTTTTGACTGTCCTATTTGGTTCTTTAGCCATCAAAATTGTCCGAAGGCCAACAAGGATACCCAATAGATTTACTTTACCAAGTGGATCATCACAGCCTTGCTGTATTGGTCCATTTGATCGACCTTTGGTGTTATTATTTATTTATTTTATTTTCCGGAAGAGGTCCGACCAAGCCACGGGCACCAGGCCCCGCCACGCAGCCACTGGGAGTGAGCTGGTACATACTTGAGCACCCAGCCCCGGACACCAAGAACCACCAACGCACTGAAACACATCAGGCAGTGTGGTGAGGATAGATAGGCCTCCATACCTTGGAGGGCCTGAGATGTTCCCAGAGAGGTGCAGTCTAAGACCCGACCTGACATATAAACACAGACGAACAGGCACACAGAGACACAAACCTGCATTCCCACCCTCATGCACACATATACGAATACTCAGCACTCACCCAACGGGAAGACAGACACAAATGGACACTGTACACACAATCACACTCCCCAAACATACTCTATACCCCGGGTCCAGGTACCTTCGCCCGTAGAAAGCAACTAGACCCAGGAGATGTTACCCTTTCCCCCGGGATGGAGACAATCAGACCGCCCCCGGCTCCGTAGCAGCAGGGAGGCCCCGCATCCGGGACCCCAATCGGACGGTCAACACCTCCTCCCAGCCCCTCCGCCCTGATGGCTAGCAGAGAACAGGGGTGTGTGAAGACCCCATACATCCCTTCACCTGCTGATGTGTAGTGTTGCTGCGTGTTGTTCTAAAGTGCATTTAGAACACGGGAGGGCATGGTGCTTCCTGCCAGAGAACAGCAGGTGTCAGCACAGCCCCGAGGTGACATTGAATACACAGACCATCCTCTGGACGCTGTATAACGTGCCCGTTCCCAAGGCCCTATATGTATGTGTTATGAGAGGGTGATAATGTGGATGTGTGGAATAAAATTGAGGCACAAGTGGCCATAAGGGGACAGAGGGGGAATGCCTCCCCTGCACCGTGGTGGTAACCCAAGCCTCCAAGGTCCAGCCAGGGCCCCAGCCCGGAGGCAGAGCACCCCCAGAACCCCAAGCCCCCACGCCTGCCCCAGACCCACCCAGGGCAGCCAGGCTACCAGGCCAGTAACCTACGTCTGCCAGCACAGACCCTCCCCCAGCCCTGCAGCACGCAGTCACGAGGGAAACACCATCTAAGAGCCACCACACCCCCTAACCATTTCATGACCACAACCCCCGGGTTAAGCCCTCCAGGGAAAATGTCCCTAAGTAAGAGAGGAATGCCAAGACCTCTACGTTGGAGAGACCAAACAGCCACTTCACAAGCGCATGGCACAACACAGAAGAGCCACCTCCACAGGACAAGACTCAGCTGTCCATCTGCACCTTAAGGATAAAGGACACTCTTTCGAGGATGCCAATGTTCACATTTTGGACAGAGAGGACAGATGGTTTGAAAGAGGAGTGAAAGAAGCCATCTATGTCCACTGTGAGCGACCATCTTTGAACAGAGGCGGGGGTTTACGACACCAACTCTCTGCCATCTATAATCCAGTTTTGAGATCCCTTCCCAGACGCCTTAACGCCCACTCACATCCCAGGCCATGTGACCTCAGGAAATCACTTAATGGGGTGGGGCTAGGTTTCACAATGAGCTCACCCGAAACTCTGGCTGATTGTGACCTACATCCGTTTTCACACATTGGCTCATGTGATTAGGTAGAGGATCATTAGGGGGTCCATTGTCCCCCTTGGGGGGGTCACTCCCACAGGGCTTAAATCTGGGACTCTCCACCTTTTGACCCTAGAACTGAAGAAGCTTCTCCGATGAGAGGTGAAACGTTTTCAACCAACTTAAAGAAGTCCAGACGCTTTTCTTTCCAAGCTCCTTAAACTACGATGACCTGGATGACTGAGAACCTTCACAGACATGTCCCTAAGGACTCTCCAGATGCCTAAGCCAATCCCTACCTCCACATCAACCACAATAGCGAAGGCAGGACCAAACTACCAGCTGCTGCTAGTGGTTTGATAAAAATTGCAAACAGTGAAGGGGAGAGTGGGCATCCCTGCCAGGTACCCCTCAGGAGACAGAAGCTGGAGGATGTTTGGTCATTTGTTCTGACGCAAGCTGTTGGGGAATTATATAATAATTTTAGCCAGTTTATGAAAGAGTTTCCAAAACCAAATTTGTGCAAAGTTGAAAATAAAAATTTTCAGTTAACTGGAAACGCTTTTTCAGCATCTAGAGACATTATTGTGGTTTCAATGTTTTTACTGCATGAGTAGTCTATTAAATTAAGTAGTCTACGCGTGTTTGTTGATGAGTGCCTACCTTTTACGAAGCTGGTTTTGGTCAGGATGAATTAAAAGGGGGGGTTATCTTCTTATCTTTTTGAGAAAGTTTTGCAGATTATTTTGAGGTCTACATTTATAAGGGATACTGTTTAGAATGATCCACATAGTGAAACAGTCTCACAACTTTTAAATATGAGAAAAACTAAGAAGTTTGGTTTCAGCCGAGGATGTTATCACTGTGAGCTGTGCACTGAGGCCAGGCTTTGATTTCTTCATAACATTCTGATCTCTGACTGCAGACTGATCCAGTTATGTGTAACAAGCTGAGGATATCCAGTCTGGCTCCCTGAGCAGCCGCAGCCTACAAAAACACAAAGCACCATGTAAAGCTGCCTCATTACTTCATACTTTCCAATTACAGCTTCTTTCACCTGATTCACTCTTAAGTTTCAGCAGTGAGATCGGCCCAGGTTCATTTAAAGGTTGAAGGAGTGACGAAGAGACTCAAAGCTGAGCAAACATCAACCATAACACTGCGTTTGCGTGCAGTTCAGGCCCACTATGAGGTGAGACAGAAAAAGACGTACGTGCTCCAAAAATCTGCGTCAGGATGCTTTTCTGGTGGCTGCAGTCAACGTTGTACGGCGTCTCTCCAGCCTTGTTGGGGCGGTACAGCAGGCGACCATCTTTGGGGTTCCTGAGGAGGAGCTCGGCCAGGCGCCGGCTCCGCCCCCGGATGGCAATGTGGAGAGGAGTGTCCCCTTTCTGTGAAAACAGGTGTCAGCATCAGGTCCTCTGTAACCTGTTCATTCATTTCACTCTGTGACAAATCTACAGACTAAAAAACAAGCTAAATATTTAAACCTGCTTTTACTTTGAAGGGCAGGTAGATACACGTGATGCTTGTGTCTATGGACTGATTGGTAAATGGTAAATGGACTGATTCTTATATAGCGCTTTTCTACTCTCCCAGAGTACTCAAAGCGCTGTATACAACATGCCTCATTCATTCACCCATTCATAAAAGCACTTCTAAACTCAAGTGCAAACTAACCAACATACACACTCCGATGAACGCATCGGAGGGCAACTTGGGGTTAGTATCTTGCCCAAGGATATTTGGCATGTAGAAAGCCAAGGATCGAACCACCAACCTTCCAATAAGTAGGTCATCTGCTCTATCACCTGAGCCACAGCCACCCCTAGTCTATCTGGCTCTCACCTTGTCCACAGCAGACACCTTTGCTCCTTTGTCAAGTAGTAGCTCCACGATCTCGATGTTCCTCATCTTTGTGGCTTTGATCAGCGGAGTCTCTCCATCCTGAAAGCAAAACTCAGGTTAACCACAGAACCCCACCCCCTACTCTGAGACAGGTGTTCTCAGGTGTGCTGGGCTCTCACCTTGGTGCAGGTCTCTGTGTCGGGGTTACACTGCAGGATGTCTCTCACCATGGTGGCGTTTCCTTTCTCCACGGCCCAGTAAAGAGCCGTCTTATTCTCCTGGAGGTGGAGCAGAGAGATAACATTAGCAACATCACTTTACGCTGCATCTGATTGGCTCCGATCCTCAAGTTCTTCTTTACTGAATGCTCGCAGAGTAACAGCAGTCGTCCTTCTCATCAGAATGTTGAAGACACCAGCAAATCAAAACAGAGACAAAACTGCGGAGGACACCAAGTGCCAAAACAATCAAACCTAAACCTGCAACTGAATTAAGTAATGATGACACATTTATAAAATATCATCTGTGTTAGTCTGACTG
The DNA here is from genome assembly GCF_057381845.1 of Rhamphochromis longiceps. Taxonomy (NCBI): domain Eukaryota; kingdom Metazoa; phylum Chordata; class Actinopteri; order Cichliformes; family Cichlidae; genus Rhamphochromis; species Rhamphochromis longiceps. The sequence goes on from NC_140571.1 coordinate 28,062,687, forward strand.
CAGCGTGCATGAAATTGGGAAATGGGAAAGATTTTTCATGTTCATAAACATCTAATGAGCTAAGAAATGAACTCACTGTTTCCAATGTGATGAAGGAAATGTGTCTCCAAAACCTCACCTGCCCTCTGATGTCGATGTCAGCGTATTTGTGCAGCAGAGCTCTGACGATCTCCACGTGCCCGCCCCTCACGGCTCCGATCAGTACCGTATCGCCGCTCTGGAACACACAGGACGCCGTTTAGTTTCCCTGTTATTGAAACCGCGTGTGTCACGTGACGATGCCTGTTGGCGCCTCACCCGGTCAGGGATGTTTACATAGGTGCCGGCATCCAGCAGATCCTGGACGATCTCGGTGTAGCCCTCCTTGGCGGCGATCATCAGTGCCGTATTCCCGTCCTTGTCGGTCATGTTGACGTTGGGGTTCCTCTTCAGCAGCTCCTTCACCACCTCCGTGTACCCGCCCCTCACCGCCACGATCAGTGCGGTCATCGAGTTCTGGGGACAGACAGGAAGTAGTTAACAGAGGTGGGCGCGTATTATTCTGGCATGCCGGCAGTGATGGTGATGATGAAGGTGGTGACGCTGATTAAGGTCGTACCGCCCCCTCCTGGTCAACGTCAGCACCGTTCTCCAGCAGGTGCATCACGCAGTCAAAGTGTCCTTTCCTCGCCGCCCAGATCAGAGGGGTGGTCCCGTACTGTAACACACACACGAAACACACACACCTCTCTGAGCTGCTTTATTGTGAAATATGCCATAGTGTTTGGTGTGTGCTCCTGTGTTGTGTCACTTCCTGTTGTTGTCCATCATGCTACTTATTGTTGTATTGGTGTTATTTTGCAGGACGTTTCCTGTGCAGGTGTTTTTACTTTCTTACTCTCGATTCACTCGAGCCCACAGAGATTAATTTATTTGATGTCAGTCGGATGTTGTGTTGCACTGTTTCCTGTGGTTTCTTGCTGTTTCAGGTCAGGTCATGCAGGTGTGTGTGCTCTCTGTTGGGCTCTCGCCCCCTCACCTTGTCTGAACAGTTGACTTTGGCTCCATTTTGCAGGAGCAGCTTCACGATGTCAGCATGTCCTCGACCTGCGGCCCAGATGATCGGATACACACTGTACTGCTGCGAGGGGCACAGGAGGACATGTCAGCACCATCACTGAAACACTGTGGACTGAAACCGTCCAAAACACAACAAAATCTTCCTGCCAAAATCAATTCTCTCGTCCGTGTGTGTTACCTGTGTTGTCTGTGTGTTACCTGTCCTGTAGTGTTGGGGTTGGCCCCGTGTTCCAGCAGCAGTTTTGCAACCTCCACGCGACCTTTATAAGCAGCCCATGTGAGAGCTGTCCAGCCACCCTGGGACACACACACACACACACACGTTAACCCTCGGTTTAGCTACTCCATTCTCTGCACGACATTTCCCATGAGGCTTTGCTCCCACCATATCCCTGTGCTCGATGTAGGCGCTGTTCTCCAGCAGCTCCTTCACCACCTCCACGTGACCCTCCTTGGCTGCGGAGATCAGAGCCGACCAGCAGTCCTAAAATACACACAGACAAGGTTACCATGGAAACAGGAGCCGGCCAACTTGCCCACCTGTGTCCTAGCAACCATAGCACCGGAGGATGGGGGAGGGTTTTTTTTCCTCATTGGTGACAGAGCACTCGTTTCGCTCACCACATCATCCAGGTTGACATTGGCTCCTCTCCTGATGAGCTCCTGGACGATCTCCAGACTGCCCTGCTCGGCCGCCAGCATCAGAGGAGTCTGACCATTCTGCACACATAGGCAAGTACACAAACAAACAGGTAAACAAACCAGAAAAATAAAACAAGCACTAAGGTAAAAATCACTAAAGAATAAAAGTCAAATAAAAAGTGACCAGAAATGAAAATAATATAATACAACAGCATTAATGAACTGAATTCAAAGAAAAACTACAGTACAAACAATGACACTGAACATGAATGTCATTAAATACAGTTAAAGGAGGGATATCTGTGCTCAAATGCTCTAAAATGTCTTCTGACTGTGAAGCGAGCGCTGCCACCATCACAGCGCAATTACATACGTCACTGCGTCCATCCACTTCCTTGAAGCGATCCAGGTGAGCCTTCAGGGCGGACAGGTTCTCCTCCTCCACGTAGCTGAACAGGTTCTGGATGGCCAGCGTGGTCATCTTGATGGACGTGGTAGTGTCCATGTCTGCGGTCTCTCACGGCGCCCCCTGCTGACACAACAAACACGGCAGTGAAATGCTTGGCCTGCTGGGTAAAACTGAGCTGAACTTCTGAGATGAAACTCTTAGATTCACTCAGCTGTTGCTCTTCTAACTGCAGCCAAACAGTGACCTTTGAACCTGCTGCAGAAACATGCCGTCCTGTGGTATAAATCAAGCTGCCCCCGTAGCTCCCCCACTCCACCACCACCACTGCCTCATTCCCTCATCATTAGTTTTTATTTGAATTCTGTTTAAAGGACAAAGACGTGTTTCTGCATGTTGTTGTTTGAGTTTATGAGACAAAGAAGATCTTAATTACTGATAAAAGCAATTAGCTGTACTTGAGTACTTCCTGTTTGTCAATAATCACACTGAAGTGTCAGTTTTTCTCCTGGTTTTCGGGAGCTGAGCAGCCTGCAGGAGGCGCTGGCAGGTTTAGTGAGAGGCAGCTGCAGCCTGTTTAAATCTCTGTGACATTTCTGTGGTGCAGACATCAGCCAGTGTCTGAAGACAGTTTCCTTTGAAACAAGCTGACCTGAGATCTGCTGGCGGCTCTGCTCTATGCCTGATAAAACAGGAAGTCATCATCTAACGGACAAACCGCCATGAACAGACAGCCTGAGGTCTGTCCACATGAGCGAGCGTTTCCCTCTAATCAGCCACAAACACGCCCACAGCTTTCTGCCAGGAGCCGAGGGATAAAAACAACCCAGGTGAATATGTTCCAGGATTTCTCCAGTCGTGGATCCTCACTTTTACACCTCAACTCATCCTCTTTTACACTAAAACCCATTTCTCCTCATTCGCTGGCTTCTGGAAGCCTACTGAGGGGCACGGCACAGATCTGCTAATCTGTAACATCCAAATAAAATTTTAAAACTGGAGCTTGTTGGACAGTTTGTCTAGAGGCCAGAGGTCACACAGAAGAGTCAGAAAAAGGTCAGAGCTGCTTCAAAGTCCCAGAACAAAGATTGAGATGCCGGCATGAGCAGAGTCACAGATACTGAAATCTTTATGGATTCATACTGAAGAGCAGACAATAACTGTGTCTGAGGAGCAGCTCCAATATGTCACAGAATTCATTAATGTGCTAACAGTGACGTCTTCGATAATCCCACTGTTTACAGCTCAGGACCAGCAACAAATAAATAATAGATAAATAAATACATGTAGATAAATCAGACAATTTTAATCCAGTCACAATAATAATGATCGATTAACTGCGGAGTTTTTTTTTTTGTCTGTAGTTATATTGATTGATCAGGTTTTGTTGTAAGCTGAATAAGTAGGTACCTGATGACGTCATTTAATGATTTATGTTATTATGTTGACTCTCTCGGGTCCAGTGTTAATAATAACAACCACACTGTAAATGAAGAAACCGCCATGTTTCCGTGCAGTGGTGTATCTGACCGGCCCGGCTGGTCCCGGTGAGGGCAGCGGACTCTCGGACTCATTACCGGTGAAACACCGCCGCATTGTCACCTTAACAGCGCCGTTATCTCCCGCGGTAACCGGGATAACCTTCACCCATTCACCGCCCGGAGCCCCCACCCCTCCCACCACCCCCGAACCAACCAGCAAAAAGCCCCATATTACACCGGTAGCACTCAGATTTTATGTTTTACCGTCGGGGCGGAAATCAAACCGAATCACCCTAATCTGATTTTTCTGACCGATCCGGCGACGTGTCAATCAAACAGCGATCGATGGCAGGGAGGATGCTGCAGAGAGAGCGACGGGAGCAGAGCCCCTCTACCTTCAACGGAGAATCAGAGTGAGTTCGGGCGGTCCGGATCCGAGGTTTGGCTCCCGTAGATCAGCGGGTCGGTGCGCGTGTCCTCGGCCTGTGTTCGGATGTCAGCCTGAGCTCACTCTCCATCCCCGACAACAGCAGCCATCTTGATCTGATCAGAACAACAGCAGGAGGCACGGAGACAAGGCAGCCAATCGCAGTCCACCGCCCGTCAAGCGTGCCAAAGCCAGCTCGCCGCTTCCGCTCTCGGCTGCTACGATAAAAGCACACATGACAGCAGTTTCCTGTTAGTTTAAAATGACTTAAAATAAAACACCCGCACTCTAAGCCCAGTGTGTTTTTCACTTCCAACGCGTCTTCATCACACATCACCCCCGACCCCCATCTCCACCCAGCCTGCACTCTCTTCTTCACCTCTGCTTAACCTAACTTACACACCTGGTTCCCGTGTTTTCATCACGCTGTACTTCCTTCAGCTCTGCACATCACCATGTTCTCGAAACTCAGAACTGGTACACGTCTTCTTCATTTCCATCATCCGCTCAATTTCCAGCATTGTGCTGTACTTTTTAAACAGACTATTAAAAAGTCCACCACCCTCTCTCCCAGACCTCCCCATACCTGCACAAGTGTCGTCTGGACCAACCTCCTTCAAGTCAAATCAAGTGGCTTTATTGTCATTCCAACCATGTACAGTGGTACAGTACACAGTGAAGCGAGACAGTGTTCCTCCAAGACTTTGGTGCTAAATATAACAGACAATAAAGACAGGACTACATACAGTGCAAGTGTGCAAAAATTGCAGAACAATTGCAAAAGAATAAAAGAATAAAACAAAAACAGTGCAACACCAGACAAAGCACAGCAATACAGACACAAGACAGCACAGTAGAAAAGCAAAACAATGACAGTGGGTTGTGCAAAATGACTGAGCATTTTGCAAAAGTAACTTGATGTATGAAGGTATACCTGTGTGTGTCAGTCCAGTCACTGAGTGTTCAGGAGTCTGACGGCTTGGGGGAAGAAACTGTTTCAAAGTCTGGCAGTGAAGGCCCGAATGCTCTGGTACCTCTTGCCAGAAGGCAGCAGGGTGAAGAGTGTGTGTGAGGGGTGTGTAGGTTCCTCCACAATGCTGATGGTTTTGCTGATGCAGTGGGTGCGATAGGTGTCTGTGATGGAGGGAAGAGAGGCTCCAATGATCTTCTCAGCTGTTCTCACGATCCATTGTAGGATATTGCAATCCAATACGGTGCAGTTACCGTGCCAAACAGTGATGCAGCTGCTCAGGATGCTCTTGATAGTCCCTCTGTAGAAAGTGGTGAGAATGGATGGTGGGAGATGGGCTTTTCTCAGTTTCTGCAGGAATTAGAGATGCTGCTGGGCTTTTTTAGTTATGGAGCTGGTGTTGAGGGACCAGGAGAGGTTTTCCACCAGGTGAACGCCAAGGAATTTGGTGCTCTTGACGACCTCCACAGAGGATCCATCGATGTTCAGTGGACAGTGATCTCTCCGTGCTCTCTTGAAGTCGACAATCATCTCTTTTGTTTTGTCCACGTTCAAAGACAGTTGACTCTACACCAGTCTGTTAACTGTTGCATTTGTGTAGCACTTTTCAAAACACAGAGTTGCAGAGTGCTTCACAGTTTCAGTAAATGCCACACATTAAAGATAAATATACATATTTCAACATACACACATGCATTTATGCAGGGTTGCAAACTATGGGTGAAAATTAAGTGGAAAAGATTAAGGCACAGCTAACCTATAAAAATGAGTTTTTAGCAGGCGTATAAAGAAAATGAAAAACAGTGATCCTGATTGCAAAAACCACAAAAGCACAATCTTCTCTGGTTTTAAAATCAGTTAAGAGACCCTGGTTAGAGGGTCAGAGGCCAGCTGCCGTGACAAGGTTTCAGAGACTGCTGGATAAGCAGGGGCGAGTCCGTGTTGACATTTATATGTTGGTAACAGAATTTTAAAGTAGATTTTAAATTAATATGAATTGTGCAACATGAATTCTGAAATATCTGTAGAAGCTGGTGAAGGCATGCCTTCGCCAGCTTCTACAGATATTTCGATCAAAAATGATCAAGGTGAGAGAAAAGTGTGAACTACAGCTTCCAGATGATTGAATGACAGTAAAGGTGCAATTTTTTCAATATTTCTGAGGTGAAGGAAAAAAGACTGGATGAGCTCTGAGGTGTGAGAGTAAAAGTTAGTCAAAGATGATTCCAAAGTTTTTAGCATATGATTTCATGTTATTGGCAAGGGGGCAAAGCAATGGCTAACCTCCTTAGAGAAGCTGTCTGGGCCGAGCACTAGAACCTCAGTTTTACTGGAACTGAGATGGAGGAAATTTGAATATATACACTCAGTAATGGCAAAGAAGCATTTGTTGAGTCAGGAGACGCTGTCGAGGTTGCTGGGCTTTACAGAAAAGTATAGCTGTGTGTCATCTGTATAGCTGTGGTAGGAGATTCCATTAAAACCATTAGACAGGTGACCCAGGGGTAATGTATGTAAAGAAAACAGAACTGGTCCAGGGACTGAGCCCTGTGGGACTCTACATACGAGTGATGAGAACTTACACTGCAGCAGAGCTTGGGGAGAGTCTGTGCTGGCGGACATGGGTTACTGGACTGGTAGTCAGGTTTGGGGGCTTGGGGCTCTGGCTGGGCCTCAGGGGCTTGGGTCCTGATGGTGGTGTGTCACCGAGGTTGTGGATGGGTGTGTGCATGGGGGCCCAGCCCTGGCATGGGGGGCCTCTGGTGCATTTGCAGAACTGAGGGTCCCTTCAAATGGCGGGGAGGTTGTTACATCCTTGCAGGTCTCTGTTCTTCAGGAGTTCACTCTGCAGGTGAGGGAGAGATATAGGAGAGGTGGAGAATGAACTCAACCTAGGTGTCTATTGTCTTACAGTATGTAGTCCGGAAGATAATTGGATGATGGGGTGGGAGTAGAGCCCCGGGCTCTGTGGGGCTTGGTGGTGCTACTGCTGTGGGTCCCGGTCTGGATGGGCCTGGACCCCCTGCCCTTGGTGGGGGTCCAGGCCCAGGGAATGGGGGCGCCTACTGAGATCAGCAGGGGATCAGATAAGTCGAGCGGGACTAAAATAGAAAGCTCAGCTTTATCTGATTGTATTAGAATACCCTTAGTCAATAAAGCTGGTTCAGTGCTGTGGGTTTATCTCTAACCGGACTGGAATTTAAATGATAAACGACCTGACAGACTTTCTCAAGGATTTCAGAAATAAATGTGAGTTTGGAAATTGTCCTGTGAGTATCTGAAACAGTGGGATCTAAGTAGGGTTTTACAGCAGAGCAAAGATGCTAGCTGTAATCTGGAAGGCAGCCAGATAAAAAGGATTGATTCATAATAGAAAGAATCTGAGGGAGATGAGGCATAACGCCTTTGATGAATTTAGGAGGGATAATGACCGCTGGGCAGGATGACAGCGTCCATGTGTGAGACTATATTGAGAAGATCTGTCGAGGAAACTGGTTTAAAGTCAAAGAACAGGACGTGAACAGCAGACTGACGAGTCTGCTGATGGCGTCAAACAATAACCTTGGATTGTGTTTGTCGTTAATCAAATCAGCAAAATAAGATGTTCTCACATCTTTTATAAGCTGGTCGAGGATAGTTAGTAACTCCTTCACATGGGAGGGAGTCACTCTCACCTGCTGCACATCCTTTTCAGCTCGGTCTCTCTGCCTCTACAAGTCCTTCTCTCCTTCCTCAGAGTCCAGCCTCACTATAAACCTTACCTTTGCCTCATAATCACATTTATCTCAGTGTTTAACATTTTGAGCATGTCAGGCTGTGCAATTCATTATTATGACTGTTTGTCCTTCAGTCATGACTGTACTATGTAAAGCACCCAGATACTTACTGAGGTTATACATACTGTAACAGACTGCACCCCTGTACAAAAGCCAAAGTTAGTGCAGTGGAACATTTGGTTAACTCAGAATTAAGGAAGAAGCAGGAAAATGCAAGCTCAGGCTGAAAGGCCGGAGTGTGTGAGGATAGCAGAACATCTGGTGTATTTGATAGAAATCCACTGAGTGATAGCTTTAAATAAAGTGTTTGTGCGTGCATGTTTGTGGGTTTAATGCTGTGCTGGTGAAATCTCTGAACCACAAACATCACCCAGCGACTTTATGACCTGATATTTGAGGAATTATTAACAGAGTTGTTCTCTAGTTTGATTCCTATCAGCCTGCCAAAGTTTAAAGTGCAGACTCAAACTTCCACCCATCCCAGCAACAATCACACATGTTCACTTGGTCAGGTGTCAAAAATCAGCTTTAATTCACATTTACAAAACCATGAAGCCCACAGAGAGGTGTCTGTGTCCCAGAACATCTCCACCAGGAACAACACTGACGATACAAATATGGCAACAGGAAACAGAAATGTGTTTTCCTCAGTTTACAAAAACACACAGCAGTAAACGCATAGCACTTCCTGTCGGAACGTCCTCCTAGATCCGAAGACCAGACTACAGAACCACGATGAACCCAACCCGAAGCACTTTCTTTATTTTCTTACATAATATTAGCATGTGTTCATACGAAACATGGCCCAAGGTCAAAGTAATAACACTAGCATGTGAACGTAATCCAGAGTAATCTAAAGTAACCCAACGTCAAGTAATCTAGTCTCAAGCCTGCTCTTAGCACTCAGCTTCAACGCTGTTCTATATTTTTGTCATTACATTAGATTTCTTTATGTGGTCATCTCCTGTGGGCAGCACAGCTCACAGGTACAGAGTGCTGCCCCTCAGTGGGTTTTCAGAAGCTGGCCAATCAGAAGGAAGTGGGATTTTAAAGAAGGATGACTTTAAAGAGAGAGGAGCTAAAAGAGTTTATTGAGCTGAGAAGCCAGAGTTAAATAAAGTAAAGTTGTTGTTTTTTTTATTTTATTATTTTTGAATCATTGGAGGGTAATACAGCTGAGTAGAGCTGCAGGTTAGCTCAATGGTTCTCCTTTAACGTGAAAGATGATCATATGACCCTTACTGATCTTTCAGTTCATTTAATCTTCGAGCTAAATCTGCAAACACCTGACTGCTTGGAATGAAATGACATAAATCACCTGATTCAGACATCTGCTAACGTAAACGTGATGCCACCCTCTCCAGGTAACACCTGCAAAAACCCAAACGGGTAAGACTGCTGAGTGGACCTTTATCGGCCCCTGTGAACACTGTCATGCTGTGGTTTAACCTGCCTGACTTCCATTTGTGCATGCTTCACTCATCCAGCCACTCTTCCCGTCCTTCCTTTGTTCTTCTTCCTTGCAGATGAACAGTCAGCAGGTGTTTAACCACAAAGAAACACTACACAGGTGATCATGAGAGTTTGGGGCAGCTCAGCTTCCCACACAGCAGCTCCATGTCAACTTACACTGTATGTATTTATACACATGAATCCTCCATCACCACACATCTGTCTGAATCTGAGCAGTCACGAATCCTTTTGAAGACAACACGGGGCCTGTTTCCATACCCCTCCCTATGACTCCAAGTAATCGTCATCATGTTTCTGTACCCAGCCAGCAGGAAGCTCCATCTGCCCACTTTCTGTACACGTCCATGTAATGCATGATGTCACATCATCGCTCTCTGTCCTCTGTCTCATGTGGTTTTCGCCTTCTGGCTGCAGGTCCTGTCTGTAGCCTCTAGGTGGCGCTGAAGCGATTCCTGCACTGGGCTCTTCTGCTGGTCTTTGAGAGGGAGATTCCTCCGTTTGACGGGCAGCACGAATGCGACCAGAATGCAGCCGATGTGGAGGCTAAAGTACCAGGAACTGCAGAGAAGATGAAAATTCAGAAATGCTGCTATGAGCAGTCAAAGTTACACATGAATTAAACCTGGGTTAAACAAGGTTTAAACCTGGGCTGCACCAGCAGTAAACCTGAAATATATCTGGGTTAAACCTGGAATAACTTATATTAAACCTTGGTAAAACCTGATTTAAACCTGGGTTAAAGCTGTGTTAAACATGCATTAAACCTGGATTGAATCTTGATTAAACTTTGGTCAACCCTTTCTGACTTACTGACCTGTAGAACTTCATGGATGGACCCACAGACAGCAAGACAAAAGGTATCACCGTGTAGCAGATGGCAATCTGAGTGGCTGCCCACGTGATGACATCATAGACCAGTTTGTGTACGGAGGAGTGCAGGAAGTATGGTCGAACGTTGTGTCTGACCTGAGGATGAGAAGTTAACATGGATGACTGCTAAAATGGACACAGGTCTCATTTCAAAGGCTTAGCAGCAACATCAGTTAACAGATAACAGCTAACTGCTAAATGATAATGGCTAACAGCTAGCGGCTAATAGCTAACAGCGGCTCACCGCTCTGGCTGCCAGCGTGATGACGATCCCTGTGAGGAAGGTGAGGTAATATCCTGGATAGGCTCCGTGCCACATGGCTGACAGGATGAAGGTGGCTGCTGTCGGATGGTAGGGACATCGCTCATAACACACCCTGTCAATCAGAGATAAGGGGTCAGAGGTCACAAACAGTCATATTTACACATGCCAGGTACAGATTCCAGATCAGGTAACTGAGTGTGACCTTTTGAGCCAGTGTGCTGTCTGAATGTTCCAGTTGTCCAGGAAAACTTTGAAGCTGGTGGCAAACTGGAAGCAGACAGAGATCCATTAGACTGATGTTATCAAACCATTTTAGTGACTCGTAAATAGGGATGGGTACCGGTATCCGGTGCCATTATGGCACCGGTTCTGACATAAACGGTAGTAACCAGACCGAAAAGCAGTGCACATTTCGGTGCTTTATTTCGGTGCTTTTTTTTCCTGAGCTGTGATACACTTTAGATTCTAGCCAATCATTTTACGTTTCCGAGGATAGTAGGCGGGTCCAGGTACGTACGTTCTTTTAGAGCAGAGCTACAGATTAAAAATGACCAAGGCAAAGCGGTCAAAAGTCTGGCTGTACTTCACAGCAAAAGATGCAAACTCAGCAGCCTGCAACAAGTGCTTTAAGCTGATACTGTGATACTGTGCAAAGGAGGTAACACCTCGAATCCGATGAAACACCTGGCGACGCATAGCGTTTTTTTTTTAAAAGCCGAGAAATGCGCCGTATTTGATAGCTTGCTGTGAGACCTCACACCGTGCACATCTACTGCAGGTGTGGTGCCTGTTATCGGACCCTGAGTTAGCAACATCCCCCAAGAACCCGAAGAATAGAGTCCTGGCCCCTAGCCCTGCCAGTGTAGCAGAAATGATGACGGATGATGATGGCAGCAGCAGCCGTTCTTCTCTGCGTGAGTAGTTTAATGTTGTCCGTGTGTAATTTACGCTGAGTAGGCTAACAGCGTTATCAAATTAATGCATGTAAGGTGAACTAGGAAACATCATCATAGCTACATGCGGCTGTCTTCTTGTTTGATGGCAGATACTCCCTTCACCCTGGCCAAAAAGGCTAAAATGACCAAAGAAAAAGTGGAAAACAGTTAAACATGAGAGGTTTTTGGACAAAGTTTGTGTTTTTTCCATTGATTAAGCACTGCTTCCAGCCAAGAGTGATGCCATAAAAAAAGGCTAACATTGTTATCTTTTTACAAAAAAACAGCTGAAAATGAGAGGTTTTTGGACCAATTTTGTGTTCTCCATTCTTTCAAATTCAAATTCAAATTCAAATTCAAATTCAAATTTAAGCACCGGTTTGAGCACCGTTTAAGCACCGGCACCATTTCAAAAGTACCGGTTTGGCATCGATATCGGATAAAACCTAAACGATACCCATCCCTACTCGTAAACTTGTCCAGGTCTGTGATGGTCCTGACCTCAATCTTCAGGATCCTCAGATTGGAGATGAGGTCCCAGCGAGCAGAGCCGTCACTGTCGTAACCATTGAAGCCAAAACCGGCGGCGTTGTTGATGGCGTCAGCTGTAGCACAGATGTGACTGGTCAGAAATTTAGGTATGAACAGTGTGTTTGTGCTAACAGTGAACCCAGCATTTTCATTTCAGCACAAATGATCGGTTAGATTTTGATTTTAATCCAATTTCTCTAAAGCAGCACATGAAAGTTTATTTGCACAAAGCAGATTTCAGCCACCCACCAAGCGTCCAGACGAAGTAGTACTTGGGTCTGGTAGTCAGCATGGACAGGTACAGGTAAACCACTTGAGCATAGAAAGGTGTGTTGGCAATGAAGTTGTCGTCGATGTTTCGCTCCACTGGGAAAACCTTACACACTGACAGAAACACCAGCAGACAGAAGAAGGAGGTGGTGACCTTACGTACGACCTCCATCTGTGGAGAAACATAGTATTCATTCAGGTTCAGTATGTCTTAAATTCAGTCAGCAATCATGAACAAAAGAAGAAATGGATTACGCTCCTCAGTTTAAACGTCTCAACGGTAAATGTCTTAAACCTGCTTTCTGTTTAATGTCAAGCGGGGGCGACTGCTCATACTGTAAATACAGGTATACCTTAGTCATGCGACCTACGTTTGGGGAGGGCTCACTGTGCCTCAGCTTGCTGCTGGACTTCCTTTCATCCTTGTAGTCTCTGCAGCGTCGAGGGGCTCCCTCGATGAAGCCGATGTAGTCGTTGTAGGAGCAGGTGGGGCCAGCCAGGATCCCCATGAAGTTACAGTTGTAGCTGAAGTACTCCAGCAGACTGGGCATTCTCCTAAATAAATAGAGGGTTAAGACCATTTCACCACAATGCTTTCTATTGGCAACTCCTGTGAATGTTGTATGCTATGGAAACAGCCGTGCTCCGAAAGAAGGCATGGAGAACTATTCAATTTTCAATTCAGTTTTATCTATACAACGCCAAATTACAACTACAGTTGCCTCAAGGTGCTTTTTACAGTAACTTAGACCCTACAAAGAAAACAGAGAAAACCCCAACAATCACATGAGCCCCGATGAGAAAGCACTCTGGTGACAGTGGGAAGGAAAAACTACATTTTAACAGGAAGAAACCTCCAGCAGAACCAGGCTCAGGGAGGGGCGGCCATCTGCTGTGACTGGTTTGGGTGAGGGGAGGAACACAGGACAAAAGACACACTGTGGAAGAGAGCCAGAGATTAATAATAAATGAACAAGTTGTATATGAAAGATCTGTTTTCACACGCCCTAATTTCTATCACTGCTGGGATTCTGTTCTGCTGTGGTGGGCCATCAGAGTACATGCAAAATGGTTTCATTAAATTCTGTATGTCAATAAATAATGTTCAGTTTCTTGTACTAATCTCTTTTTATTGAACCAATGATTTAATGCGAGAGGTGTACGAACACATGAGTGACGTGAGTTAAGAAGAAACACCCAGTGCATCATGGGAATTCCCCAGCTACCTTCACCTATTGCAGCATAACTAAGGGAGGATTCAGGGTCACCTGATCCAGCCCGAACTATATGCTTTAGCAAAAAGGAAAGTTTGAAGGCTAATCCTAAAAGTAGAGATATTGTCTGTCTCCTGAATCCAAACTGGAAGCTGGTTCCACAGAAGAGGGGCCTGAAAACTGAAGGCTCTGCCTCCCATTCTACTTTTAAATACTCTAGGAACAACAAGTAAGCCTGCAGTGTGAAAGTGAAGTGCTCTAACGATATGATACTATAAGGTCGTTAAGATAAGATGGGGCCTGATTATTCAAGACCTTGAATGTGAGGAGCAGGATTTAAATTCTGGATTTTTAATGGAGCCAATGAAGGGGAGACAGTAAAGGAGAACCAGAACACAGAACAAAGAGCTAATGTGATTGGCATAGTGAGACTTGTAGTAAAAACCTCAGTTAGAAAAGCTCTCTAAAGTACATATCCATTTATCATGTCTGATATTTAGCTAACATCTGCACAGACAGCATGCTAATGCTAAGCTAGCCAAGAACCTAAGAGTGATGAAAGAGTGGAGTATATGCAGACCCCAGTCTAGCAGCCAGACCCTGAACTTCAATAGGTTAACAAAGGCAGTTCTACCTGTTCATGTTTCTAAAGCAGAATCACCATGACGACTGCTCTGAAGTCTGTTTGGCTCGTTTTAACTTTGCTTTTATTCAAACTTCAAGAGTGTGTGTGTCCTCATTAGCACAGAGATCTGTGTCAGTGTGCGACTGTAGCTTCAGGTGTACACTGTTCATTGATAATTATCAGACTGTGCTTCAGGTTGGAGTGACATGGAGGTAATGTAACAGGTTGTGTAAGAAATTACTTTCTTCAGTGAGTAATTAAGTAACATACAACACTACTTTTAATATAAGTAACAAGTAATGTGCAATAGATTAGTTTTTTGAGTGACAACTCTAACACTGTCTTGATGCATGCTAAATCACCCAGGGAGGTAAATCCCAAAAGGTGATTCTGTTCATCTGGATGTAACGTTTTTAGTGGGGGAAACATTTCGTCATTTATCCAAGCGACTTCTTCAATCTCAGTTGACTGCAGGTTTCCCTAATCTTATAAACAGTAGATTTGCGCAATAATTGAAACCAGCCCACTGATTGAACAATTTGCTGTGAGGTTGGTTTATGATCATTAATATGCAAATTGTCGTCAAAGGAGCTTGCAAAGAAAAGCGTCTAGACTTCTTTAAGTTACTTGAAGACGTTTCACCTCTCATCCGAGAAGCTTCTTCAGTTCTAAGGTCAAATGGTGGAGAGTCCCAGATATAAACCTAGTGGGAGTGACCCCCCACAGAGGGACAAAAGGACCCCCTGATGATCCTCTAATCCTCTAATCAATCATCCAGGTCATCGTAGTCAAAGGAGCTTGCAAAGAAAAGCGTCTGGACTTCTTTAAGTCCAGACTTGATCTTAAAAGTTTATTTTGTGACCCAGAAGGAGCAATAAGAGTGATATTAAAACTAAGTAGCTGCCACCATTGTTGGAAACTGGAAATTGGCTGGGCCACACTGTGAATTCTGAGATAGGTTGGGCTACGAATGATACACCTGACCCATCCTTCAAATCTGGGGAAAAGCAGGACGCATTTGTCAACCGCATTTGGAGGAGTCTTTGAATTGGGACAGCCTTTGTCGCGTCACCTTTACGTACTCGGCCTACAAAAGTGCAGCTGTCTATTGTAATTTTTGAGTGTATGCTAAAATAAAAATAAAAGTGTTCTATATCACCTGTTTGTTTTTATTCAAGCATACGTGTATACTATTTTTATTGATAGAGAGATTAAGCTTGTGTTTCAGTCATGTAGTGACTGTGCTTATTATGAGGCTTATTAGACATTATAAAACAGATGAACGTAATTTTGCCAAAGTGCTTAAGGTCGCATTTGGAGGAGTCTTCAAATTGTGACAGCCTTCGTTGCGTCGCTGTCACATAATCTGCCTACAAATGTGGCTTCCGAAGATATGCAGTCCCTGAATCTGGACACAGCTATGATACCGGAGACTGCTTCTTCTTCTTCTTTGGCGTTTAACGGCAGCTGGCATCCTTGTAGATGCATTGCTGCCATCTTCTGTTTCAGTCCGTTATTACACTCTTAAATCCTACTACTTATTCCTGTGTCTTGCAGGATCTTAAAAAGCTTAAATTGATGCATCGACTATTAAATTACTTGGCAACGATTTTGATAGTCGACGTAATCGTGACTAGTCGACTAATCATGGCAGCTCTTCCTCCCTTGTGAATTTGATGTGTTGGTCCATCGAGTTAATGTGATCCATGAATTGTGGTACGTCCCGTGCTGAGATTTGATTTTCACCCAGGTTTCATCCACATACCTGAACCAATGACTTGGTGATGTTCCATAGTAGGATAAAAGAGCCCTCATTCCCACTTCTTCCATGTACACGTTGGCCACAGTGGGTGAAACTGGGGAAATCATGGCACACCCATGTTTCTGACTGTAGTACTGACCCTTGTATGCGAAATAGGTGGAATTAAGACACAGTTCCAAAAGTAAACACACTTGGTCAATGCTGAGAGTGGTCCTGTTGCTAAGGTTGGGGTCATCCTGTAATGTCTTACGAACTACCTCCAACGCTTCAGTGACTGGAACACAAGTGAAGAGAAATGTAACATTGTATGAGACCATTGTTTCATCTGCCTCCATAATGACATCTCTCACCTTCTCAATAAAATCCAAGGTGTTCTGGATGTGCTGTTCAGAGCTGCCTACCATTGATTGATTAATGATCAAGGAACTGACCTCACAGCTGATTGTTCATTTAGTGGCTAATTTCAGTTATTGTGTAAATGTACTGTTTGTAAGGTTGAGGAAACATGCAGTCAGCTGAGACTGAAGAAGTCACCTGGATGAGTGACGAAACGTCCAGACGAGCAGAATCAACAATTTTGAACTCCAACACTGCCGATAACGTGATGAAAAATGAAGGCCACAGAATGAGGATTGTTCATGCAAAGATCTACTAAGAGCAGGAAGAAGACCATTCAAAGGGTTCCGCTATGTCATGAGTTTTGAAGGACTGATCCAGTAAAAGTGACTCAGCCGAGTATTTTTTGTTTTTAGTTTAGGTGAAGCTATTTTTTCATACTAAACCTGTTTTGCATGAACAGAAGTACAGCAGGAAGTTGCATTACTTTTAGGGAGAAGTATTAGGGCGGAGATACCTTTGATTGACAAGTGTCTACCATGGAGGCATGGATTTTGTCTTAAGCTCCACCCTCCTGCCTAAACACAGTGATTTCTGTTCCAGTAAATAATGTTTCTACCATGAACAAACCTTATTGCCAGAATCTTCTGTCCCGCCGTCAGATGTTCCTCCTTCCGAGCCATTCCTGTCAGAAACACAGAGTGGACAGTAAAACCTGCAGGATTTACGGAAAACAGCCTGTCTGAGAGTGCAGCTCACCGTCATGGATCTCAAACGCCAGACTGGTGATCTTCTGAGTGATGACCATCATGGGGCTGCAGAGAGGGCAGAGGCAGAGATTAGAGCCTGGACACGGAGAGGCGTTTAGGAGTGAATGGGCCACAGAGCGGAGGCGTTACCCTGTGAAATCGGCGGTGTACATGCCGTAGTCAAAGACGTACACTCGAGTGATCTGACACAGACTCAGGTATGTGAGCGCCACCACTAGGCAGTACCTGGAAAAACACAGAGAACAGGCTGTTATTCAACTTGGGGTCGGCGGTCCTGACGGCCTCACTGAGGTCTGAGGACCTCTGTGATGATCTGGCTCACTCAGGTTTCTGGCTGTAGCTCATGTGAAGCTCCACGGGTTTAAGACCTTCACCAGTCTGAAGTTTGCATCCTTTTGAGGACAGAACACCTGGTGCAGTCATGTTTGTTTGGCTGAAAGGAGCACATTGTTACTTTTACAACATCAGAATCTGTGGAAGTCCTTTTGTGCCAGTATGCATGACCTAATGTTCACAGAGCTGGAAATAACAGAGGTCCGACTGTGAGCTGCTCTCCTGACATCAAAGGTGATAAAAAGTTTCCTCATTAACCCTGAGCTTGTTAATGGCTTGTTAGCAGCGTTTTAATGCATGTCGTGTGTGACGCTCACTTGTGCATGTGTTCGACTCCGGTGAGG
Source organism: Rhamphochromis longiceps (assembly GCF_057381845.1). NCBI lineage: Eukaryota > Metazoa > Chordata > Actinopteri > Cichliformes > Cichlidae > Rhamphochromis > Rhamphochromis longiceps. Next base: position 28,080,177 of record NC_140571.1, read on the forward strand.
ATCATGATGCCGTAGGTGAGTCCGCTCTGAACCAGGAAGTGGAGAGCATACCTGTAAAACAAGGAGAACACAGAGCGTCATCTCCAGACACCAGCTGACCAGAACACGTGATGTGTCTGCTGCTCCTGTGACGGATGCTCACATTAAACATAATCAGCTTGGTGTACAAACAGTAATCTCTGTGAGCCAACGCTCAGGCTGCCCTCAACACTCAGTCAGTCACAGCATTTTTCCCTCTGGGATCTGGATGATGTCATAGAGAGTTTGTTTTAGGGTCATCTGACACACAGACCGAATCAGAAGAAAGCTTTCTTAAAGGGGGAGAGGAGCTAAAAGTTGTTTCAGACGGCGAGAAAATGAAAGAAGGATTATTATGACTGCGAGTCATGCAAAGCTGCTCTAACAGCGGATTCTTATTTAGTCCAGCCACATCTGATGTTTTCTGCTCCTGACAATCATTATTGTGTAATTTTTCCATTACAGGTGAGATGAGCGATGCACGTGTGACCTCTATCAGAGTTCAATTTTAGGATAAGTCAGACTTTGGAGAGCTCAGTTTTACTGATCCTGAGTCGTAGTTGGTCTTACCAGCCGAAGCAGAACATGGCAAAATAGAGTCCCAGCAGCGTGGCCACCACGTGCCGGATGATGGGACTGGTCTTACTGGGATGGAGGAAGAGACGAAACCAGAAGGCAGAGATCAGAGCGCAGAGCTGGCACGCTACGAAGTTCACCTGCAGGTGAAGCAAACAGACAGCACCTCATTGGTGCTTCAGTACATCCAGGTGAGAGAGGGCAGACCCGCCCACCGTTAGACTGCTCCGCCTCCCTCAGGCTGACCCCTCACCTTCTCTAACACCTTCACAGAGGGGTGCTGCATGCTCATTGGCTAATCCTGCCTTCCTCCTGCTGAGGGGACCAAACCTGAGCGCCACCGCCCCCTCCTGGGTGTGAGAGAGGTGTCACATGACTCTTTCAGAACCAACACAAGCACAAAATGGCTGCCCTTTTCTCCAAGCAGCTCCTCCTGCAAGAAGGCGAGGAGGAGGATCTTCATCATCATTAGCACAGTAACACCCATGTTATTGTCCAGTCACCGTCTACTACAGACTAATACCAGAATACTAAGAAAATAACATCAGAGTGCTATCTGACTAATATCTGTAGTAATGTCAGAGTATCAATAGCGCTGTCAGTTTTTGTAGTATTGTGTGTGGTATTGTGAGTGTTTGTAAACAGAGCAATGATATCACCACCTGCAGTACTTTGTGTCTCTTTGTACTTCAAAACTCAGAATTTGACTTTCAAAGTTCTCTTGTGTTTTTTTGCAACACTGTGAAGTCGAAGTACTCATCACTGAGTCACTGTCACGAGGTATTTTCTTACAGTGTGAAGTTTTTATCAGAGTGTCCTGAAATATAAGACGTTACAAGACGCCTTGAAACTACCTAAATGATACTCAGGCAGGTTTTACTGTGCCTGTCCCAAAGTACACATCTGAGTCAGGACGATGGGAATAAGGAGCAGCGAGATCTCTGGCTTTGATCTTTTACAGGTTTGAGATTTTCATGTTTGAATGTGTGAAAAAGGCCTGAAAGTTTGCTGATGCAGCAGTTTTCAAACAGTTCTCTGTAATACTCTCTGTTGTACTGTTAGAGTATCTACAAACTGTTTAAAGGTTACAGCGGCCGTGTGTTCACACTATGGACGATAAATATTTATGAAAATCAGAGACGGTCGAGCAGAAGATGAAATGTGCTGTTTGAGAAGGAGCGACCTTGGTGAGGGTCGCACCCCCCGGCCTCCTTCTCGGAGCACCTCTGGCAGTGCCCACTTCCTGCCTTGGAGGGAAGTGACACCAGAGCCTCCACTCAGAGGCGTGAAACTTGCTGTGTGGTGTAGAAACAGGATTTTTCTCTGAAGACTCACACACAATGACATCAGCCCACAGGAGATACTGGTATCATCAGTACTTCCCTGTAAAACTAGTAAACTGAGGCAGCTGGTCACCTGAAGAGGCCAGCTGCCTCAGAGGGTAGTCAGCCAGTCAGAGGGTAGGTGTGTGCAGCAGCTCACCAGGATCACCTGGTGAAGGTCCACACAACCACACTCTGATCTACCATCTGCTGAATGAGTAGCTGCTCCACCCCCTCTGAGCTCTGGACTGAGGAATGACCAATCAGGAGCTGACGTGGAGGTCATGGCTGTGCCTGGTTATCACCTGAGCCACACCTGCGTCAGAGAAGCTCCACACCTGACCCCAGCGCAGACGAAACCTAAGAGGAAAGGTGGAGCCTCAGGAGCATCACGGGTGAGAGATCACCCCCCCTCCCCTTCCCCCACCACCACCGACATGCCTTCCCCCTTCATCATCATCACAATAGGAACAGTCCGCACAGCTACATCCCCTTCCTCCTCCTCCTTACGTGAATGAGCAGCATGAAGCCTCTCATCCATCACAGCTGCAGGAGTCTGCACGAGGCCTCCGCCCTTTACTTTTACGGACAAAGCCCTCCTCCCTTCCCCGTCCTCGCCTCTCTTTGTACCCCCGTGTCGGACCTCCGGAGCGGCGGCCGCCGAGGTCCGGCGGCTCTTACCTGGTCCAGCGGCAGGTCGGTGAGCTCGCTGAGCGGCTGCAGAAGGCTGGAGCCTGTGCAGGCCGTGGATGGAGCTCCGTCGTCGGCCATAGTTCCGATGTTAGGCCGACCGTACTGCTTCTGATACCGGCTGCAGCTGCGCAGAGGCGGCGGAGGCTCCGTGATCCACCGGAGGTCCGTGCCCGTGCGTCTGCGCGTGCTTCTCTGCTTTCTGCTCCTCCTCCTCTCCCCCTCCGTCTGCCTCCTCCTCCTGCTGCTTTCTCTTCAGATCAGTCTCAGAAACATCTGTTGGCATCTGGCTAAAGAACACACACACAGCTCACCGCATCTGAAGGCAAAGTCTTTTTTAATCGTTTAAGTCTTCAAGGATAAAACTGGCAAAACAGGAATCAATAACTAATAAATTAATAAATTCATTCATTAAAAAAAAGTCTGTCGGTCGCACTCAAAATTGAGGGACTGAAGGTGTTTTACTGTATATGAGAGCCATTCCTGATTTGATCAGAATCAGAATACTTTATTAATCCCTAGGGAAATTATATGGGTTACAGTTGTGTCAGTACAGTAGCATTAACAAAAACAAACTAGACTATTTATCAATACAGTATGTTAAGATATGAGAAATAGCATAATGTATACAATACAAGTCACCAAGTAATAAATATTCAGGGTTGACATATGTGATTATAAATAAATATTAACAAATTGACAGAAACATTACAGAGTAAGAAAGAGTGTGTGCCAAAAGGATGTAACTATTGTAGTGTTTACATTGTATTAGAAGGAGGAGAGATGGCCACAGGTAGGAATGATTTACTGTGGCGTTCATTGGTGCTTTTTGGTCATTTCTGGTAACCCTTTTGCATGCAGTATTCTGTGCAGTACAGCAGGCACGTGCAGAGGGGGGGCTAGAGGGGCTTGAGCACTCGCCCCTTTCCTGGTGGGTGCCCAAAGTGCCCTTTTGTTGAGGCAACTTTTTAAAAAAAAAAATTTATGTGTGCGTGCGTGCGGAGTCCTGTCTGTGCCCCTCAACAATAATATTTAACTATTAATCACAGTTTTGCTAAATAAAAGGATCTGGCTTGCATCACTCACATGATCACATTTAACCAATGATCGCCCTTGACGGCAGAACGCGCTGGTTACGAGCCGGGAACGAGCTCACAAAGAGCACGCGCATTTTTAGCGGTCCGGAGCTGTAGGAGAAACACAAGTTAACTCAGAGACACAGACTGATGCGACAAAACCAGTAAGTAGGTGTACAGCGTACACTGTAGTGTATAGCACACAGGAGTATTAGCTTATTACGTACGCGTTGGTAAGCTGTCTTGTGGCAACTGACGAACTGAAACAAACGAGCGTGCTGTGTGTGCAACAGCGCGACAAACATTACCTGTCCTTTTATTAACTGCACAGGTAGTGCTGGTCATAGCTGCTGGCTACCTGTGTAAGGCTGTCATGGGTCTGTAGCTCTGTCACCGTTTTAGGGAACATATTTAGTTTTAAAGTATTAAGAAACATATTTAGTTTTAAAGTAAGTTACAGGGCTTTTCCTGCCTTTCTGGAGGGATTATATTTCACTAAAAAACGATCTAGTATGCATGTCCACATAATTATGCATTATTATAATTATAATATATTAAAAAACACGCTGTATTTTAAAGAACATACATTAAGAAGCAGATTATATTAGATTTATATTTTAAATAAGACAAAATTTGGATTTTACAGCAGTAAAATGATTGTATCTCTACAGTTTAAAAATGTAATAAGCTTTGCCCTGCACAGAGTGGATAGTGAAACAAATGGAATCATCATAAATACATTATTTCATATTTATTACTTCCCCCTCCTCATTGCTTTATTATTGTAGCTCTAGTAATAAATAATAATGTAAGGATTCTGGATGAGCACCATGATGCCCATAGTATATACAGTATTCTGAAGAAGGTCTAAAATGTCACTGTGTGTGCGTGCATGTGTGTGTTTTATTTAGATGGATTTACTCATGATATAACATTGTCCAGACATGCCTGGTAAGGACATGAGGAGGAAACAGCAGGAGCTGTGTGAGGCTACTAAAGGCAGTGCTATAACATTTTTCTGTCATCATTTTATTAAAGATTAAGTGCAAGAGTTGTTAGGTGTGGATAATTAGATTATAGTTTATTGCAATAGCAAGTTGTGCCTTGTTCTCAGGTAGACAGCAAGTGGAGAGTGATATATGAAATGATGGGATGGAAGAAGAGAAGCAAAGAGTGATTCACAGGCAGAGCCTAAATTATTTCTCACAGTTTTTTGTTGCCTTATGGTTCCAAGCGCTGTCACCAATCTTTGCATTTTGTTATTATCTCATGACACTTGTTTAATCAGCTACCATCTCTCCTATGGACTTTTTAATGTCTACAGTCTCAGATCAACACAGCCCTGCCCTTCCTATATTAGATTCTTGATGAATGTGTGTTGTTGTTATTCAGCCTGGTTCAATGTGCCCCCTTTTAACTTCGAGCACCCGCCCCTTTAAACCTCTCTGCACGGCCCTGCAGTACAGTGCAGTATTTCTACTCACCGGGGATCTTATGAGTCTTCTGTTTTATTTTTCGGCCCCTCTGAAGCTTTTTGTAGCAGACGTGCAACGATTGCAGTTATTAATTTAATGTGAAGACAGACTCCGTCTGGAGAGATAATAAATACAAGGTCACAAACTAGCTCAGAAACTTAGAAATCATAAGATAAAATAACCTTTATTAGTCCCACACGTGTGAAATTTGTTTTGTCACAGCAGGGAGTGGACAGTGCAAAAGTTATGTAGCAAAAATTAGAATATAATAAGAATAAATACAGTACACAACTGTACAGAATAGAATAGAATACTATATACAGTAGAATAAACTAGAATAAAATATACAATAGGATAAAAATAGAATACAAATTCTATATACAACTGAGTAAAAATACAACGATGCAAGAAAAGAGAATTGCACTTAGTGTTATTGCACATGTGTGGATGTGTGTGTTTGATCAGTTGGAGTCTTTGTTGTACAGTCTGACAGCAGTGGGGAGGAAAGACCTGCGAAATCTGTCCGTCCCACACTGAAGGCTTAAATGTAAAAAATAATAAAAGTAGAAATAACATGAAAAACGTGAGGCTGAATCCCTCTCACGGACCGTGAACGCCGTTTGTTAAACTGGTAAATTATCCAGCTGTAGTTCCGACTGCAAGCCAGCAGATGGCATTCAGGCTGAACTGCGTACAGATCGGCTAAAGAGCAACAGAAGAATAAAGGGCGGAAGTTGCGTCAGGTTGTTTTGGCGTGTTGTCCTGGCAGCAGCAGTTAGCTACGTTAGCACCTTAAGCTTCAGACAGAAAAATGTCAGCAGCCGAGGACGACACGGAACTGCGGGACCTGCTGATCCAGAATCTTGAGAACAGCGGAGCTCTGAACAAGCTGAAGGTGAAAGGTCACGTTTAACGTGAGACGCCCTGACGGCGGGATAGGCTACAGCTACTCGCAGCTAACGACTGCTAACCGGCTGCTCAGAGACTGTTTCAGGTTTATTTTATTTAACCTGAGAGGAGAGATGAAGTTCTGACTGAGTGTAGAGGTTCAGCAGCTGTGTGAGCTCTGTTGCTGCTGTTGTCGATCAAGCAGGATCTAACCTTTGAAACCGGTTTAAACATCCGTGAGAGTAGATGAGACATTTTATTACTAATAACGTGTAACTGCGGCTCAGCATAGAACCTCAAAGCTCACAGCCAGGAAGAAGAAACCTCACAGAACAAATAGAAATAGCTTTCCTTTTTTATTTCCTTTCACGCCCTGTTTTTGTCATGTGACTCGACAGCGTCAGGTGCTGAGAAAGACTTACCTCCAAACCTGAAACCACTCTTATTGATATCTGATCAGTTTGTGACTGATATCTGATCAGTTTGTGACTGATATCTGTGTGTCCCACCTCTGGGAGAGGCTCCACCCCCCACGACCCTGAATACGATGACTGGAAGTAGGGCTGGGCCATATTATACCGTTCACGGTAATACCGGTATAATGTTAGGCAACGATAGGAAAATGAAATATCGCGATAGAATGGGAGTAAAACGCGCATGCGCAGTGCCTTTGTTTTCATACGCACATGGCCGATTGTTGAGTGAAACAGATGAACCAGAATTGGTTTGTAAAAATGGTGCAACTTCCGTGATGTGGAACTGGTTTGGTGTTTGTCCGTCAGATACACAACAAAGCACATTTTTTGCAGAACATGCAAGCGGCCGTTGTTATTGTCGTATTTGTCGGACTAAGATGCTCTTAAATCTGGGAGTAATCTGGGTCCTAAACTCCGTATGCTTCAGGTCAAACAACACTGCAGCATCACTTAGAGTTAAAAACTGTCTAAATTCTTTCATCTTTAATAAAACGATCAGCATTGCTGCTTTACCAGGTGTAACTATAAAGTTTAACTTCCAGGCATCCATGCTAGTTTCGCTAGTTACCTAAGCATGATATTGCATGTTCTGACTGAGAGATTTCTGAAAAAAATCAAACATACAGCTCTGCTATCACTTCCAACATAAATGAAGACAGGAAACTAAACAGCAGTGACGTTTGTAGGGTTACTGAAGTTGGGCTAGCTGGTATATAATGATGTGCTACGTGATCGCTAGCGACACAGCTATGTTAGCATAACATAAACAGTGAAGCTGGAGGACGAACACTAACACTTTTCCACTTATAAAAGTTAATGTGAAGGTTCTTCATGGTTAGAGACAAATGCAATCGCATGGCAGGATGCTGTAAACGGACCAAACTTCAGTCAGGAGAACAACTGAGATAATCCATCCACAATACGAGGTTAGTCATTAATATACTGCAACAACATGGGAATAGAGCAGCTGCCAGAGAATTCAACATTAATGAAACAATGGTACAGAAGTGGAGGAAGCAAGAAGAATGAGTTTAATAAAGTTTGATTTATCTGACTGCTTTGTTTCGCTTAATGTGCCTTATAATCCCGTGCACCTTATGGTCCGAAAAATGCGTACTGCACACTGCAGTTTAATGTTGCAAAGCACCTCTTTTTAACTTCAGTGGATATTATACATGGTTATGCTCAGGATATGTCAGCCCATTTCTACTGGAAATGCCTTTTGGTTAAACTTTCAGCAAGGAATTTGCATTTGCACTGTTACATTTTTATAAAGCTTTAATGTACATAAAAACCAGCTTCTTAAGTGAAAATAAATGGAAGGTTGTCTTTTTGCGCTAGTAATGTTGTGGAGTTGTATTTTGTCTCGCATCAATTATATCGTCGGTTATATCGTTATTGCAAATTTTCAAATATATATCGTGATAAATATTTTTGGCCATATCGCCCTGCTCTAACTGGAAGAAAACTGATGAATGGAAATGAAATAATATTTAGGAAACCCTTTTAGTTTGAAATATCTGTCATGAATGACATGTATGAATTTACTGATAGGTTTCAATAACTACCTGTATTGATGACATGTTCCTGCAGGCGGAGATGAGAGCGGCGGTGTTCCTGGCAATGGAGGAGCAGGACAAACTGGAGGTGAGTGATTCACACAGAAGTTCCAAGCACAGTGTTGATCAGTCAGTGCTGTCCGTCATAGTCCAAGATCAGGACAATGCCGGACAATACCTCCCACTCACTCTGTGACATGCTGGCCAGTCACAACGAGAGCATGAGATTATACGTAATGTAGCACTGAACAACTCCTCCATCTAATACACAGCACACACTAAAATATCTGCACATAACAAGGGCAATCTTAACCAAATATATTTAATTTGTGTAGCATACTGGAATATTTATAATAAGAGCTATTTTGCTATATTTTAACTTTAGTTTAGTCAGTTCCAGTTTTTAGTGTCTTGGAGCGACTATTACTACGTCATTAATAAAGTATTCAAATTCAGGAATACGTGAGACAGCAGGTTCATGGTGTGTTTAGATTAAAATCTAAGTTTGTAGTCTGGAAAAGTGAACAATGAGGTGGGAGGAGTCAGGAAGTTGGGAGGGGTCAATGATGGTCTTGATGTGTGACTGACAGCTTTGACCTGTTCTGAGCTCTCGCTGATGTTTCTCCTCAGAATAAAAGTCCGCTGGTCAACGAGAGCCTGAAAAAATGTCTCAACACCAAAGACGGTGAGTTCCTCAACTTCCTCTTCCTGCCTGCAGCCGGTTTCACTGAGCAGCAACATTTCACGAGCAGGTTAGCAGTGATGAAGGTCATACTGCTTCATGGCTGTTATTTTACAGTTTTACTAAAATTAGTCCAACAGAAAGACTCATCAGCGAGAGAGTTCATAAAGGTTTAAATAATTTCAAACATGCTCTAAAGAATCCCTCACTGATCCAGCAGCTTGCACTAAGAGTGAAACCGCCCGTGAGCACCATGGCGGAGCATCCGCAGGTCACCATGCGTTTCTTTCTTATCCTGATGTCATTGATCATCAGACTGCAGTATTTGTTACAATGGCAACAAGTAATAATAATAATATTAATAATACATTTTATTTGAGGGCGCCTTTCTAAAACCCAAGGTCACCTTACAAAGAGAAGAAGACATCAATAAAACAGTAGATTAAAATAGATTATAATAAATTAAAATACAAAAAACACAAAATACAACCACAAACAACAAATTTTTTTTTCTAAGCTTTATTTTCATTTTTAAATTGGAAACGAACAAAAAAACAAACATACACACAAAGCAAGAAAGAAAAAACAAAACAAAAAAACAAACAAACAGAAAACTCTCAACTGACCACAGAAGCACTCCCAGGTGCACACTCTTGTATCTATGCCTTTCATGGATAACCTCAAACATCTGAAAACCAAACACAGAAAATACAGGCATAATAATAATAATAATAATAATGACAATATTGGTAATTACAGAAATTTAAAACAAACACACAAACAAACAAAGAACAAAGAATTCAAAAAAAATAAAATAAAAAATTGAGCAAAACAGAAAACACATCATGTGAACCCCTCCCACCATCCCCCCACCCCTTTACCCCTGTATGGCTCTCAACCTCATCACATTCGTGTATCCAGACAGCCCATATTTACACCTATCTATAGAAACTCTCATACACAGGAATCAACATCCCACAAGATAAAACTACAGCATTCAGGAAATCAAGTCAGAAGGGCCTAACCGGGGATCAACTCAAGGCAGACCCAGGGGGATTTGCGTCATCTCTATGATCTGTTAGGTCCAAAGACGGTAGTACTGACAGGAAGGGGCCCCAAATTTTTTCGAAGGTTCCATATTTCCCTTTTACACTATGCAATATCTTCTCAGGTGTGCAGTAGGACGCTAGCTCATTAATCTAGTGTCTCAGTGTTGGAGAGTTTTCAGATTTCCAATGTAGCAGAATACATTTTTTCACTGCAGCACTCGCAAGTAAAATAAAATATTTCTTGTGATAATTCACATTTATAGAACCTGTGTCACCTAAAATCCATAGTTTTGGGTCCAGTTCGATTTGGATCCCCATTACCCTTGAGATTATTTCAATGGCCCGTCTCCAGAACTCTTCTATCACTGGGCAATTCCACAGCATGTGGAGGAGATCACCATCTGTCACCTTACATCTCAAACATTTGGGGGAGTAATTAATATCAATTTTATGTAACCTATAAGGGGTATAATATATCCTATGAAATATATTAAATTGCATTTGCCTGTGATTTGTAGAAATTAACATGGTCTGTGCCTGTTCCAATAAATGGTGCCATTCTACCTCTTCATAGACATAGCCCAGGTCTGTCTCCCATTTTCTTTTTAAAGACGCTTTATTATAGTCAGGTAACTTTTCATTGATAATAGTGTATATAGAAGATGCTATTCCTTTTATTGACTTTCATGGTTTGGTGCAAAGATGCGTTTCAAGAGGAGTTTCTTTAGGAATCTCGGGGAATAATCCTTTGGATTTCTCTTTGACCCAATCTCTTATTTCTAGGAATTTGAAGATATTTTGTCCTGGGAGTTTGAATTTTTCCTTTAGTTGTTGAAAGTCAATAAATGTATCATTATTGTATAAGTCGGCAACAGTTCGAATATTTCTGTCTTTCCATCCCCGCAATATTGGGTCAGCAATATGATAAGAGAGATCAGGGTTGCCCCATAGGGGTGTCCTTCTAAGAAAAGAGATATTTATTTTCAGAAGTGAGTGGGATTCCTGCCAGGCACAGAAGGTGTTTAATATTATCAAATTGTTTGTGAGCTTGGATAGACATTTTTTTTGTACCTAAAAATGGAACATCTTTTAATGGTATGGGGTTCACCTCATGTTGTTCTATTGGAACCCATCGAACCTCACTCCTCTCTGCATGTAGCCAGATCCAAATTGATCGGTACTGGGAGGCAAGATAATAGTTCCTAAAGTTTGGTAAATTAAGTCCTCCCCTTGAATATGGGGCCTGTAGTGAGGAGAGTTTGACTCTTGGATTTTTCTTTTGCCATATGAAAGACGTTATGAGTTTGTTAAGCTCTTTGAAGAAACTTTTAGGAACATTTGTAGGGAGACATTGAAATAAGTAGATAAACTTAGGCAAAATGTTCATTTTAACAACATTAATTCTCCCTATAAGAGATAATGGAAAATCCATCCATCTCTGAATATTAAGTTTGTTTGCTCCAACAGTTTGATATGATTTAATTTGAATATTTGATCCTCGGATTTACCAATTTGTATACCCAAATACGTAAATCCATTATTACACCACTGTAATGGGTCAGTAAGAGCTCTAATACGGCTATCTTGTATATTTAATAACATAATCTCACTTTTGGTATAGTTTAACTTGTATCCTGAGGCTGCACTGTATTCTTTAAGACACTTCATTAAAGAGGGAATTGATTTAAGAGGGTCCATTATATACAGTAGGAGGTCATCTGCGTATAGAGAAAGTTTATGTTCACTTGTGCCGAATTTGATTCCAGATATGGAGGCATTAGTATGGATGGCAACTGCTAGTGGTTCGATCGCAATCGCAAAGAGCAAGGGGGAATTTGGACAACCTTGTCTGCAACCTCTAGTTAAAGAGAAAGTGCCAGAAAGCACATTATTTGTTATGATATTGGCTCTGGGGGCATTAAAAAGTGTCCTAACATAGCGGGTGAACTTTTCTCCGAAGCCCATGGCTTCCATTGCCTGAAATAGAAAGTTTGGCTCAATCCTGTCAAATGCTTTATTAGCGTCCATGGAGATTATTAGCAGTGGGTCTTGGTTTTTTTAAGCAGTATTCAGTATATGGAGCAAACGCCGCACATTATCTGCTTCATGTCTGTTTTTAATGAAGCCTGTTTAGTTGGCATTTATTATCTTAGGCATAATGTCCTCCAATCTAAGTGCAATTATTTTAGATAATATTTTATAATCTGCATTTAAAAGGCTGAGGGGTCTGTAAGAGTCACATCTCTGTTTGTCCTTGCCCGGTTTTGGCAATAATGTGATTGTTGCAATTTCCAATGATTCTGGTAATTTATTATTTTCTAAAGCTTCTTTAATCATATTTGTAAGTGGTGTCAATAATTTATTAGAAAAAGCCTTATAATAATCAACTGGAAATCCATCTGGTCCAGGGGTCTTATTATTTTGTAAACACTTGAGGGCTTGAAGAACCTCCATCTCAGATATATCTGCATCAAGCAGTTCTTTGTCCTCATTATGTAATTTAGGAAGAGTTATTCCATCTATAAATCTTTTTGCAGCAGTACTGTCGACCCCTTGCTCAGATTTATACAGATCTTCATAGAACCGTTTAAACTCTGCATTTATGAGTGCTGATTCATCAAGAAGTTTATCATCTTCCGTTAATATTGTCCGTATAAATTTATCAGATGTTTCTTTCTTAATTTGCCAGGCCAGTAGTTTACTTGTTTTGTTTCCAAATTCGTAGTAGTGATATCTAGTTCTGGCCATGGCTGCTTCTGCTCTGCTGGTGCATAAATTATCATATTGCAACCTTATTTTTGTTAATATATTGAGGTATTCTTCCTTTTTGGTAGCAATATATTCCTGTTCCAAGTTTTTAATGTCAATCTCCAATTTAGTTATCTTCTCTCTGACCTTTTTAACCTTATTGGCACCGTATGACATAACCATACCTCTCATATAGGCTTTGAGGGCTTCCCAAATATTGGCATGTGAAGAGGAGTTTGAATTGGCATCTAGGAATATTTCAATATTAGTGTTCATATATGAAATAAAATCAGAGTCTCCTAGCATATAATTTTTAAACCTCCACCTGTAGGTTACACTTTGCGACATATTGGTAGCCCAGGAAAGTTTAATGGGATTATGGTCTGAAAAAGTAGCTGCTAAGTAGGAGCAATCTATCACTGTTGCCATCATATTTTGTGGTACAAGAAACATATCAATTCTAGAGTGTGTATTATGTACTGGTGAAAAAAAGGAGAAGTCCCTCTGGCCTGGATGGAGGTTTCGCCACACATCAATTATGCCTATATCCTTCATACCTTGGCTGTTGCTGCCTTGGATAGTGAAGCTGACAAACATGAAGGTCACACTGCTTCATGGCTGTTATTTTACAGTTTTACTAAAATTAGTCCAACAGAAAGACTCATCAGCGAGAGAGTTCATAAAGGTTTAAATAATTTCAAACATGCTCTAAAGAATCCCTCACTGATCCAGCAGCTTGCACTAAGAGTGAAACCGCCTGTGAGCACCATGGCGGAGCATCCGCAGGTTCACCATGCGTTTCTTTCTTATCCTGATGTCATTGATCATCAGACTGCAGTATTTGTTACAATGGCAACAAGTAATAATAATATTAATAATACATTTTATTTCTAAAACCCAAGGTCACCTTACAAAGAGAAGAAGACATCAATAAAACAGTAGATTAAAATAGATTATAATAAATTAAAATACAAAAAACACAAAATACAACCACAAACAACAAATTAAAAAAAAAACCACGATTTGACAGCAAGTAAAATCTGTATTAAAGCGAGTAAGCCAGTTTAAACAAGTAGGTTTTGAGTTGTGACTTAAATAAGGGAAGGGAATCTATATTTTTTACGGCTGAAGGAAGTGAGTTCCAGAGCCGAGGAGCAGAGCGACTGAAAGCTCTGTGCCCCATAGTGATAAGGCGAGCAGAAGGAACAACAAGATGAGTGGCAGATGAAGATCTGAGTGAGCAGGTAAGAGTGGGGATATGAAGCAGATCACAGAGATAAGGAGGGTAAGATGAGGTTATGAATACACTTAAATGTGAGAACTAAGATTTTAAAGTTTATCCTGGCTTCTATGGGCAACCAGTGAAACTGTTGAAGAATTGGGGTAATATGGTCTCTTAAGGGAGTAAGAGTTATGACCCGAGCTGCAGAATTCTGAAGAAGTTGAAGTTTATGGAGGGACTTATTAGGGAGACCAAATAAGAGAGAGTTGCAATAATCGATCCAGGAAGTAATAAGACTATGGACAAGGATGGCAGCAGATATATCGAGGTTTTTTTTTTTTTTAAAATATCGATATATTTTTATACGAGATATAAGATGTGACAGCATCGTTTATATCGATATGGTATATGTTGCGTTATAATTATACTTGTGGAGCCGCAAGTTTGCCTCTCTTTTGTCTCTACTCGGCCTCGCCTCTCCTTCACTGAACACAAGTCCCCCTCCCCCATCACTTCACCTGCAGGCAACAACAAGACGGACACAGCAAATCTCCGTTACCGCGGATCGCCCTGTGCGTGGGGCTGGACGCATCAACGTGTTAACGTGTTAACGAGCTAACCGCGCTAACAGCTTTCTCAAAAGTTGACAGTGCACGTTATGTATGAATTCTGGTTGTTCTTAATGACCGTGAACCGATTTTATGTGGTACACGGCGCTCAGCAATCTGTCAAAAAATGTTTTAGTACGACTTTGGTAAGCTACGAACTACGAAGCCGCATCGCTTGATGGATGATGTTGGAGCATTATGGCTACCGTAGTCTGGAGCCTCACGGAGCAGTAGCGGTTTTAGATACGGGCGACACGGGCGGTTGCCCGGGGCGGCATCGTGGTGGGGGGCGGCATCACGGGCATCGGCAAAAAAAAAAAAAAAAAAAAAAAAATGCTCGTACTTATGCTGCCCCGACGTCATGCCAGCGCATATTGGGAATGGCATAGGCACCGATCGGTTTTCTATCGCCCATTTGCTGGGAGTAAGGTCGCCCTCGTCTGCGATGTGCGCCTGCGGCACAGGGAGTTGAGGGCGGGGCGGCGGGGGATTCTCTGACTGGCTGGAGCAGCATCTAATAACCAACTCGCAAAATAAAACAAAATAAAAACAAACCAACAAACACGAAAATACCAGACATTATAATACAGACTTATAATTTGCACCCATGTTTTTTCGAAATTCTATACACGAAAAGTGAGCGCGAGAGCCCTCGGTGCGCCTGCTCGCTGCTGAAGTCAAAGTAAACTTTATTGTCATCTCCTCTAAATACAGTCCAGTATACAGAGAGACGAGGCTCCAGTTACAGCAGTGCAAGTAAAAAAACAATAAATATAAGAATAGTAAGAAAATAAATATACACTTTAGGACCAGGGGTAAAGGGATCAATAACAATTTAAAATTTACAGTTTGATGATTTAAAGTCTCACACACAACCCATCGAAAGGGGAGGGGGCCCTGCTGCTTCCAAATAGAGCACATTTAATTTATAATGTTGTAAATCCAAGCCCATTATCTATTCACGATTTGAATCCTGGGTTGTGTGAAATCTCAGAAATGCACCCTAGACAAAGTGAATCTGTGAACTAAGGCAGCGGTCCCCAACCCCCGGGCCGAGTCGTTTGGTACCGGGCTGCGAGAGTTGAGGCTCGGGTGTGAAATGCATGGTTTTCAGGGTTTTTATCAGTTTTTGGCGTTATTTTGTTATCATTTTTATTGTTAACTTGGTTTTCCTGGGTCTTTTCACGTGTGTTATGAATAAATCTTCTTTTTTTTCGGTGCCGGTGCTAGTTTTATGTTGTTGTATTTATCCGCGACACCTTAAAGGCCGGTCCGTGAAAATATTGTCGGGCATAAACCGGTCCGTGGTGCAAAAAAGGTTGGGGAACGCTGAACTAAGGTGTAGGTGTGTTAGATTATGTTGTGGTGATCCTCGAGTTGAGGGATGGGTGTTCATACTGGAGTGCAAAATTAAAACCAATGGAAGATGGACAAGAAAAGTGGGGAGTGTTCGCCCAGAGCGCCAAACAGGCTAGGACCGCCACTGTTGCGGAGTAATACGTACTGTGCTTCAATGTAATGTTACCGTATTGTGTGCGTATTGGGACCTCAAATGGCTCCTGTTAAAAGACACGGTTACACAGAGGATTTCAAACTCCAGGCTTTCAGTCACGCTGTAGAACTTGGGAACAGAGCAGCTGTGAAATCTGTCTCTTTGTTATTATACTCAGCGTCTGTTAGTTTACATTTTGATTGCACAATTGTGAGATTTTTGTTATCACAAAAACAACATTGTTTTCTTTTATTTATGGAGCACTATTAATAAATGCTGATAATTTATTTTTGAGTAATTTTTTAATGTACATCTACGCTGTATGTTAATAAAAGTGCCTGTGTTACATCTGGGACACAGCTTTGACTACGGATGGGATGAAGCTGGTTAATGTTACGTAAGTGAAAAGTATGCAGACCGGGTTATGAAATGAGAGAGGACTGTCAAGTATGACACCCAAACTCTTTACCTGCGGGGAAGGAAGGATGGGGGAATTTTTAATGGAGAAACTGTTAGATTTGGTTAAGATAGAGGCTGTGCCAGTGAGTAAAACTGTTTTATTACTGCTAAGTTTGAGAAAATTGGAGGAGAACCATGATCTGATCTCCATAAGACAGTTCAAGAGGGAGGTAGGTGGAAGGGATGAATTAGGTTTGGAGGAAATGCAGAGCTGGGTGTCATCAGCATAACAATGAAAATTGATATTATATTTTCGGAATATTTGGCCAAGAGGGAGCATGTAGATAATGAAAAAGGGCCCTAATACTGAATCCTGGGGCACACCAGCAGAAACGGGAAAGAAACTTGAAGAGTGTGATTTAAGTTGGATAAACTGAGTGCGGTCTGAGAGCTATGAGGTGAACCAGGCAAGGGGGGTGTGACTAATGCCAATGGATGCTAATCTGCTCAGGAGGATACCATGAGAAATTGTGTCAAATGCCGCACTAAGATCGAGAAGGATGAGGATGGTTAAAAGACCAGAATCAGCTGCCATCAGAAGGTCATTAGTAATCCTTAACAAAGCCGTTTCTGTACTATGATTGGGGCGGAAACCAGACTGAAATTTCAAAATAAAGGGGAGGTTTGATATAGGGCGGAGATTATCAAAATTATTGGGATCTGCACCAGACTTTTTGAGAATTATAGTGACAGAAGCAGTTTTCAGGGATGGAGGAATGATTCCAGTGTTAAGGGAAGAGTGGATAATACTAGTTATAGGAGGAGCCAATGAAGGGAGACAAGCTTTAACTAACACAGTGGGAAGAGGGTCGAGCTGACAAGTGGTTGATTTTGATTTTTGAGTAAGATTTGGTACATCAGCTATGGAGGGAAGAGGAAAACAGAAAGTCTACTTCACAGCTAGAAGCTCCTACAGATTTAAGTTGTTGGTGGATATCAGCGATTTTATGAGTGAAAAAAGATATGAGAGTTGCAAAAATCAGCAGTCCGGAGGTTTTGTAATTTTACTAAACAATGAAACGAGAGACCTGGAGTTACCTTCACTAGAACTGATTAAACCATAGTTTAATAGAATACATAGAATAGTATGTAGATTTGGCTGAAGCAGTGCAGTCCTTATACAACAAGATATGATTGTTATACATTTCTTTGTGTATAGTAAGTCCGGTTTTCTTGAACAGACCAGTTGGCGTTCTTTGGAGCTGTGACAGCAAAGGTTAAGGCTGCAATGACCTCGGTCAGCAGGCGTTGCAGCTCCTATGTGCCCCACAGGGGGGCACTGTGGCTACAGCTGTCAGCTGGTCTTATCTCAGACCACTGCAGGGAGCAGACAGAGTTGACGAGCAGGAGTTCACCTGGATTTTAGGTGTTCATTGTGACGTTTACATGGTGTCAGTATTTTTATAAGGTGTGCTCCATTAACAGGAATCCACCAATCAGAGCTAACTCCAACTCACACCCTGAGATTCTGGGTCACTCCTGCATTATGTGACTTCCTGTTGGTATGTGATTTTCTGTCCTTTATATAGCAGCAGTCACATTGATGATGATGAAGATCAGAGCTTTGATCTCTTTGGCCCTTGAGGGTGTCACACAAACACACAGCAGCAGGACGCCACAGACATGCTCACACATACACATACATGCACACAGACATACGCTCGTTTAAACCACTGGGGTCAAACTGGAGGCCTGCAGCTGAGTCCTGGTTGGTCTGTGGCATGAGTAGTGACCACGTTCAGTGGTGTGAAAGCCGAGCAGAGAGTTGGAGGTCAGGACGTGTTCGTCTGACCAAAAATGGTTTTCTGGTTTCCTAGTGACATCACAGTGCTCATCACAGTGTTCCCTGCTTCAGAGGCATGTGAAGAGTTTGGACATCTCCAGCAGGATGTTTTTCACCTTTTGGGATTAAATTGTGTGAATAAGTGATGAGATGCTGATGCTTCGTGTGGCCTTCAGGAATTAAATGATGTTAAACAATGAGAAGAAAAAAGCTTCATTAAAATTAGTGTCAGGACAATGCGAGCAAAGTCACATCAATCAGATTTTAATGTTTGTTCAGTCTTACAGATCATGAGTAGTGACACGCCAGGTAATCAATCAATACGTGAAGTGATTGATGAGTGATAAGGATTGGTAGATTGTCTCTGAACACAGCATCAGATGATCTCAGCTGCTGAGAGAGAAGTTTTCCCTGTGATGCATCTTGATTATGGTGATAGTGATGATATCATGCCCTTGCAGGTCGTCTGGTGGCGAGTCTGATCGTGGACTTCCTGCAGGTTTTTAACCTGGACTTCAGCCTCGCCGTCTTCGAGCCAGAGATCAACTCTGTGAGTACCAGAAGCTTCTCCTCCACCTCTTCCTCCTCGTCATTGCCGCTGACTCCTCATGCTGCTTTCAGGTGTCATGAAGCTGTGAAGAAAGTGCAGCTGTATTTGCTGTTTGAGTGTTTGAGCTATGAGAGCTGTGGTATCAGTAGAGGATCCATAATAATACATATTCCAGTGTATCGATAAATCAGAGGCGTGATGATGGCGGCTTGTGACTGGAAAGAAAATGTGAGCGATGATGTGTAAATAACAAAGGACCGAAGCAGCTCCTGAACGCCGTGTTCAACACTTGAAGCTCAGCGCCACACAGCGAGCGGTTTCCTCCTCCTGTAGCCGAGGACTCGCTGAGGCGCGCTCGCGACCACAAACTGACTCAATTTTCCTTCTCGTGGTTTGTGGGTTTGAAGCTTAGATCACTGGTTGGCTTCCCCTCGACTGTGTGACGGTTTCTGTTCTCTGTTTAGTTACAAACTCTGGAAAGCTCACAAACCCTCGAGGACGATGCGATTCTCCCACGTTAGAACAAACTGCTCGGCCCAAGCAGAGAAGCATCCAGCTGCACCTCCACCTCTGCATCCCCTCATACAACCTTACAGCAGAGGTGTTTCAAGGACCAGCACAGATGGAGCTAGACGTGCAGAGAGCCATCGGTAACAGTAATGACTGTCAGATCGGCTGATGATGATGATTTTACTGGTATGCTGAGATTAAACTCTGTTAGGCCTGACTTTACTCAGCAGGAGCTTCCTGCTGTCGTTTTCAGAACACTTGATCTCTGACCTCTGAGGACACTAAGATTTGAACTCCTCTGAGATTTTTAGTAGATACACTGATGGAGTCAATTTCAGGCTCCTGTGTCGCCTTGTTTTCAAGTTCTCACAGTTGCAAACTAACGTGTTCACGCTGCCCACCCTGCATGGTGACAACAGTAAGAACTTTGTTTCTGTTTTAGATGAAGGGTTCAATGAGAAGCTGCAGGGCAGGGGAGGCCTGCTGACAGGTGTGCAGACAGCGCCGGTGTCGTTGGGAGGCTCAGGGGTGATACATTCAGCCCACTCGCGAGTTCAGACTTCAACCTGTACGCTGTCAGCGAGTAAGGGTGCCGATGGCTCACTGATGAGGGTGAACGGACTGCAATAATGCAAACATTATTGCTGACAAATGCAACACGACCTTTAAGTGTCCGCTCCATGTCTGCTCAGCGTTTAAATAAAGTTTTGTCTGTGTGGGTTTTTTTTTTTTTTTTTTTTTTAAACAAAGAAGCCAGTATCAGCCAATAAAGGATGTTTATGCTGTTGCTGAGCGTGAGGCCTGTGCCGGCTGGACGAGTTCTGGTTTAGTTTTATTGATAAAGCTTTATTTGCTTCCCGCTGCTGTGTTTGTCCAGGCGAGCTGTCTGGATGGGCGGGATCAGGTCTCCAGGGAGCTTGGCCTCTCCGACTTGGACCTGAACAGGAAGTCTCCGCTGCTGCTGGAGCTTGTCAGGAGGGGGCGCCACCGGGACAAAACGGCCTCCTTGGCTGAGGTGAGACAAACCTCCTGAGGATGATGATGTCAGTGAAGTGATGAAGAGTTATTGATGGAATGTGTGCGTGTGAGAGCAGGGAGACCAAGGAGGGAGCATTCCCAAGATGAGCGGACTTCTCCTTCACTGTGTGTGTGTGTGTGTTGGTGTGTGTCGGTGCGTGTGTCTGTGTGGGTTATTCTGGGTCATGATGTCAGTAGATGGAGGGTTTTGGTTTCCTGTTGATCTCAGGGTGTCCTAGTTTCTGCTCCGAACTCTGCAGCACACGCAACCAGCCCACAGTACTGGTATTACAGTACTGCTACTGACACTAGTACTGATAGTAACGTGCATGAAGTCTTCTGTTCAGCTCTGGACTCTGACACGGCAGCTTTGTATGATCCACATCAAGTTTGTTTAATTTTTGTGTAGTTTGAAGACATTTGGACTTTTATTCGTTTAAATGCTAAAAAAGTCTGTGGATGACAGAAGCTAACCAATCACATTGGTGGTTACATGCAAGTAGTAGTATTTATTTATTGTCATTGTCAAGAACAATGAAATTGCGTTTGGGGCTTCCATACAACCCAAAAAAAGAAGAAAATAATAAATACCCCTTAAAACCCAAGTGTACATATTTAACCCAGTGTGACTCCAATGCAATAAGACAATCCTTAGCAATAATGTTCGTAGAAATTCAGACAAAGACCTGAGAAACATGACAAAATACAACAATGCACCCATTCAAGTAAACAATGAGGTGATCAGTAAGGATTATTTGACGCAGCAGGTGGGCAGGGCTTCACCCCTGACAGTCAGGTGGAGCTAACATGAAGAACAATACAGAAGATCAGAGCGACTATGAGAACTGAAATGGACCAAAATGTAAAATTAGGCTGCACACGTTTGATCCCTCTGAAAGAAACTGCTTAGCTGACACAAACATGAGAATCTGACTTAAAATGATTCATTTAACTCACTTCCAACTGAACACTGACACCACAGATGGATGAGTCAGGAGGAGCGTGGAGAGGAGGGGGGGGCTCCGTGCTATTTCTGGAGCTCGATTGGTCAGTTCGTCAACCCGTCCTGCTGTTAGGGGCATTTATGGGTTAGTGTGGGCGTGGTCTCTGAACATTTTTCCATCCGTGGCATCACTCAGAGGCCAATTTGAGTGTGAGATTAAATAATCCAGAGTTATCCCTTAACCCCCCAAGGTTTCTGTTCAATGTGTGTCTGTGTGTATATATAAGGCGTGTGTTTTGTGTGTGTGTGTTTGCTTGCACCGGTTTGGTTTAATCTGTGGTTTGTTTTCTGTGAGCTGCAATCTAATCTCAGCCAATATCTTGCTTCAGCTCTTTGATCACTGAGCGTGCTCAGAGAGGTTTAGCGTGAGGTCACAGGTTCACACGTGTCACATCTGATCCTTATCAGCAAATAAACTACTTCCTTCCTTCCCCTCGTTGTAGGAGCTGACTCAGAAACAGATCACAAATGCCAATAAGAAGTTTGACTTTTACGACAAGGTGAGCCCCACACTGTACCTGTGTGTGATGTCATCAGCTATTATCCAACCACAGGCTGCAAGTATTGATCTTTTGTCTTTGACCCCCGGCAGGACCACAGCGGCTCAGTGCTGAGAGAAAATCTGAAAAACATCTTTACTGATTTGTTCCCCGCTGTGAACAAGTAGGTTTTACTTCCTGTTTCAGACAGTGAAGAGGGACACGGAAAGAGTCTGAGGATGATGACGATGATGATGAAGGTTAATCTGTTTGTGTGATCTACAGGAACTTGTTGGAGAGGTTCGTCACTGATGAGCTCAGAGCCTCAGACAAAGACTTCTCTACAAGTAAGAAAACGATTTTAAACCAATCACACTGATGAGAAACTCTGATGGCGCTCTGACTGATCTGTGTCTGGTTGATCTGGTTGATTTGATCAATACGTTTACAGCTATAGACTTCCAGCAGTTCCTCGGGATGTACCGGCGACTCTTCTCTCAGTGCAGGAGTGTGGTGAGACTCAATTTTTGGTTTCTGATCACATTTTATGAGTTAATGTGAAACATTTAGAGTATAAATCTGAGAAAATGCTCTTCAGAAACTCTGAGTCTCACAAGGTCTCATCTTTGTTCAGGTGCTTCAGGACTCTGATATGGGTGTGACTCATAGCCAGTTACCTGAGCAGAAAGTCAGTAAGGTACGTTTGCTCTGTCATCTGACCGGTCAAAGGTCATTCCGCTTTACTTCATCTCCCTGTATTTAAAGCTGGTGACATCACAGCGATTCTGGGTTTGTATTTTTGTTTTTTTCCCAAACGCGACCGCCTTGAGGTGACAGTTGCTGTAATTTGGTGCTAGCTAAATAAAATAAAATTGAGTTGGATAAGGAAAGAATATTTAAAAGAATATTTAAAACACATACAGAAACAAACCTAAAAGTAAACAGTTCACTAAAGGTCAGGTTGCAGCAGACTTTAGCACATGTGTACACGATAGAAGGAAAACTGTGGGATAAATAGTTCACAAAATAGAATTAGAACAGTTTAATTTGTGTTCTAACACAGTTACAGCTGCTGACACCAAGATGAAGATGCTGATGTTAGCCTGTTAGTTCTGCTGGTAGCTGCATTGAGTTAATGCTAGCACTGATTTCAGCTTGTTAACTGCCATGTAGTGAAGATGATGGCCTGTTAGCTCTGCTGATAACCATTTAGCTGTAATGTTAAGAGCTGATATTAGCACTGATGTTAGCCTTTTAGCTGATAGCTGTGTAGTGCTGATATTAGCCTGATAGCTCTGCTGATAACCATTTAGCTGTAATACTATCCTGATAGCCATGTAGAGCTGATATAACCTGTTAGCTGATAGCCGTGTAGCACTGATGTTAGCCTGTTAGCTGATAGCTGCTATCCTGTCCTGCACAGATCCCCAGGTATAAAGGCCTCAGAGGACAAAGTCAGACAGCAGCCCAGGTAACACAATGAGGAGCAGATGAGAGACTCACTTTGTGCTATTGCTAACCATCACCATAAACAGCAGCACTTCTGACTAACGCTCCTCTCTGGCCTCCTCTGTCACAGCTCAGAAACAGGAAGCTATTCATGTTATGACTTATGTTCATCTCATAAGACATCAGCTATAATGATCACAGCTCTTCTGGTTAGGAAATAAAATGAAAGGCTCTAACTTTAAATCTTTTAATATTCAAACATCCCCAACTTTCCAGAGTACTTTTGCATCAGTCGTAGTTCAGAATAATCAGTTATCCGATTATGGGAAAATACGTTTTACCTCCTTCCCCTCACTGCTGTATTTCTCTTGATTGGCGGACTTCAGGAAGCCTGCTGAGGGGCAGTACACTAAGCCTGTGAGCGACAGCATCTGAATTCACCAGACACTATCACTGCCACCATAAACCTAGTTTATTCTGTGTTTATGTGATAAAATGGCTTCTTCCTGTTCGCATCTTTAAGAATAAAAGCTGCAAAAGAGTACACATCTTTAGTTTTACTGATTAAATAGATTTGTTTATTTCTGAATGAAGACGTGAACATTTTTCTAACTTGTGTTGCTGCCTCTTTAAAAGCTTGTATTGTGAAACATACAGGAAGTTCCCGGCTGCTGAACATCAGCTTTTGTTTGAGACCTGCAGCTGATTATGATCAAATCTAACTTTTCTGCTCTGAAACACTGTGACCTCGTTACTACAGCTTTAATCGGCCTCCACATCTTCCTCTTTACCGCGTCTTCATCACCTGCTCACCTCCAGTCTGGGGTGCACGGTGTGATCTGAACTTGTCATGTCGCTGCTTAGGACTCAGAACGTTCTCTGAGTAAAGGAGATTTCCAGCAGAAGGAGGAGATCTCTGCCGACAAGAGGGAGCGCCTGGACCTGGACCTGGAGGAGGAGGAAGACCTCGATGAAGGAGATTCTTTCTTTGACGACCCCTTGCCCAAACCGCAGAAGACCTATGGCTGGTGAGCTTGGCTGACCTTTGACCTCTGAGTCAGTGTGAATTTGTGGGTCAAACGTATTTCCTTTCAGCTTCAAACCACAGTAGTTATCCTTCCCCCTCACATTTACCCTCCCCTCCAAAATAAAAGGAAAATTTCCAGAAAATATTTGCTGAATCCAAAAAAGGAAAATAATTTTAAGATTTTCTTTCCTACAAATTGTTTCAATAAAATAAATGTTGCAAACAATCTGAACATTTTGATACATGCAAACATGTTGTAATAGAAAACTGAATTTTCTGCATTTAAAAGAAATTGTTCCAGCTTTCTCTCTTTCATCTCACACCTGAATTTTATGGGGTTATATTTGTGCCACTATTTTGAGCGCACATAAAAACATTTTGAGCGCATGTAAAACAAATTTGCATGTACAAGTGTTGCATTTTGAGGAGAAATTTATTTTGAGCAAAGAAAAGCTAAATTTGAGCGAACAAAATTCATTGCTGCGTGCAAAAAATGTATTTCAGGGTTTGCTGTATACACATACAATAACAGCCCCTCTTGCTCAGTTTTTGCATTTGCTCTTGCTCAGATCTCTGCGGACCCGCTCGCAAAAGTGCTGATCTAACGTTTTCGGAGATGCCTGTTACCCACCAGCTGACCGCACAGCTGGTGGGTAACATCTCCGAAAACATTTTTGCAAATATGTGATGTCTTTATAAATTGAGCAGATATTTGACGTTTACGCAGCAACATTCTAGCCTGAAAATATCTTAAAATTTTATTTTGTGATCAAACCCTGCCACTCTGCGTTCCTCTGCAACTGCCTCGTTTGAGTTTTTGACGAAATGCATTCTAGGATATTTGCTTGGGTTTGGCTACAGTAACTAGTGAACTGATTGGAGACCAAAACAGCCAATCAGAATTTTTGCATCCAAGTCTGTGATTGGTTGGTTTTGTGGCACAAATATAACACTGTACAGAAAGAGTTGAACGCGCAGGGGCAGAGATGTGGAGAGCGCAAGGTCCGCAGAGATAGTGGCAAATAGTTGCACAAAAATAACACCATAGAACTTTACCTGTCTGTGCTGTTCACACCTGTGCTGTGTCTGAACGTGCTCCCTGTCCTTCCTCTCCTCCTTCTCCTCCTTCTCCTCCTACTCCTCCTGCGGTAGTGCCGTCCCCGTGTTGGAAGAGAGTCTCTCTGGCTCCAACGTGTCCTCCATGAGACGAGGCAAAAGTCTGAGCGAGTGAGTGTGCACGTCCCGTCATGCCCAATCAGAGGAGCTGTACGTTCTTTATTTAAAGAACTTTATTGAAACAGATGCGCAGAGACCAACACAGACACACTTCACTACAGACTGCGTAAAGAATCGCTGTTGTTGTTGTTGTTGTTATTATTATTATTATTATTATTATTATTATTATTATTATTATTTATAATTTATTTGTATTTGTTCTTAATGAGCAGATTTTCACTGAAGTGTCTCTGTGCCCTGGGCTGTTTCACTGACCAGCTGATGAATGCAAACATTCAGATTTATCCAGGATGATGATGATTGGCTGGAGAGTTTCCTCCATGGTGGGAGCGATCCTGTGTTTCTAACAGCTTGTCAGGAGGCGTTCAGAGCTGTGAGCTGGGGTTTGAATGTGGAGCAGGATCACGGTGTTGGTGTTCCCTAGATGGACTGGGTGTGGATTGAGCCCTCTGTGGCTGTGACTGAGCCCTCTATGGGTGTGACAGAGCTGTCTTTGTGTGTGTGAGACTGAGTTTTGTGGGTGTGGCCAAGCTCTATGTGGGTGACCTCCTGTAGAGCGTGACTCAGGTCTCAGCTCAGCGTTTGTGATGAAAGTGGAGCAGCCGGAGTCTGGGCAGCACCTGAAACCATGTCAGTCTGATCAAACAGTTTTTAGATCAGTGATCGATCAGCAATGAGCAGATGTTATTGATCTCCCTGCTCCCTGTCTACGTGACGGGCTCTGCACGCTGCTGCCCATTAATAGCAGGGGGCGTCACACCCACAGATGGACACAGAGATACAGGAATAACACTCGTGTAAGCACCACCTGACGGAGCGACCACAGAAACACTTGCCGAAGATCTCCCTGCTCTTACCTGTGCCCGCCCTGCTGTGCCTCGTGTCACGTGTTGGGGAAGGTAAACTCGGAGCTGCTCGCCTGTCCGCCTCATTACGCGTGAGTTAAATCAGCATCCCTGTTGACGCCAGTCCCGTGGACTAAGCTGTACTCAGCTCAGATTACAGTTTGATGGTGGCGATGTAAAACTTTATTGACGTTTGTGGAGAAAGTGGGTCACGGGGGAGCTCCAAGCTTCTCTTCCTCCTCTGCTCATGACTCTGAGGGCGTTTAACAGTTTTCATGGCTGATTACGTCCTCCTCAATAGAAGCTCAGACTTTGATGTTCACTGACTCCTTTCTTTCCTTCTTTTCTCCTCTTCCTCTTTCTCCTGGCTTTAGCCTGTCTGTGCTGGCTGCTGACTCAGAGGGCGAGCGAGACGAGCCTCTCTCTGATCCCTCTGAGCTCAGGTGAGCTGCAGGTGCACCTCTCTTCATGTGATTGGCCACTGATGAATCCTTCCAGGTGAAGCAGGTCAGCATCAAACCTCTAGGCTTTCCTCTCTGCTCTGACATTTTGGTTCCTCTCGTGAGCACGAAAGTGTTTTGATAAACCGTTTTTATATTCCTGGAACTGTCTGATGTCAGAGAAAGGGGATCTCCTTACATAGTCAAATGATTTATAGGCTTCATTAATAGGTCAGATTTGAGTTTCAGGGATGACTTTAGAAATCATAAAGACAGGATAAACTGATTAAACACCATGTTTTCTGTATTTATTTTTGCCTTGAAGCTGTTGCTGGCTTCTCTTTGTCATAAATCAAGTGCACCCCTTTCGGTTTTCAGTCAGACTCTTGCTGACTTAACAGGAGTGTTTGATCTGTGCAGAAAATGTAAAATCTACGAAAAGTTTCTGAGTGTTCATATTACGACCCCTAAGGTTTATCTCCTGACCTGGTGAAGGGCCATGCCCCACAGCATGGGAACCAGCAGTCTGAACTGTGCAGCTGTAGGCGGAGCTGATAGACCAGCCGCTTTACAACCCTCCTCTTCTCTCGCTGTTTCTGGTCCATGTTCAATCTGCTGTTTGATGCTGTCTGCTCTGGTTAGGTGGAAGAGAGGATGTCTAATCTGGGGTGGAGTGGGAGGTGTCTGATTAATTTGACTTGCTGGACTGTCTGTCAGGGTCTTCAGTCTTTGCGGTCTCCTCTTCACAGGAAGGGGGAGGTGTCCGGATCCAGGGGGAGTCAAGGAGGGTCGCTGGAGGGTCAAGGAGGAGGAGGAAAAGGACAAAGCAGCATGTCGGAGCCAAACCTCAGCAGGAACGGTCAGTTTGATTTCTCTCGGAGCGAGTTTGGGTTGAGTGTGTTTCTGTGAGGTCACCTGATCTTTAACAAACTGATTGTGATCCTGGACATGGCCGTTCTCTGGACTCCAACTGGTATGGTTGTGTGTTTGGATGTTCGTGTGGTTGGATGGTTGTGTGGTCTGGTGATGTGGACCTTCCTGTTTGATCTGGAGCAGTCTCAGTCACGCTGTTGGTGCTGACAGATAAAATGGAACTCGTGATTTCTCTGCAGGAGCATCTCAGGACAAAGACAGAGGCTTCAAGGCTCCAAGTGACAGAAGTGGATCTCTGCACTTAGGTAGGATTCAGGGCTGACACGCAGCAGGTTCAGATCACATAACACAGAGTACATGAAACATATCTAATATTGTCCCAATCTTTATGTTTTGTAATGTAGTCTGTTAACTACAAATATCTCTAATGGTCCCCTGGGGATAAAGCATATTTAGCCCTTAGTTGGGCAAAACTTTTAAGAGTATTCTTTTCAAACAGCTGATTGACTGTAATCAGTTCTTTCTCCGCCCACCTCTCAAAACTCCGATCTGACAATGATGGAAGGAACTCAACATTTCCATTTATGGGAACAGCTCGAGACATGGTCAAATTCCCTTTTAGCATTTTTAACACTTGGTTCCAAATCTTTACAGTATGCTTGACCCATGGATTAGTTATTAAAAATTTTTTTCCGTGATTGATGGTTGAGAAATGGGAGACTCCGAAGGGAGATACCTGGTAATGAATACTCTTCCATAGATACCAACTGCATTTCTGAATCATGAATAATCCAGGCAGCCATTGATTTTAATTGAGCTCCCCGGTACATTGTGAAGTTAGGCAATTTGAGGCCCCCTTTTTCTTTTCCATTAACATTTTGAGTCTGACCCTTGTTCGTTTATTCTGCAAGATAAATTTAGATGTGATGCTTTCTGATAATTTGAATGCAGACTGTGGGATCAAAATGGGTTGGTTCTGTAATAGGAATAATAGGCGTGGAAGCGCCTTGAGGCGACTGTAAGCACCTTGAAGTGACTATTGTTGTGATTTAGCGCTGTATAAATAAAATTGAATTGAATTGAAGAATATTCATCCTTATACATGGTAAATGGTAAATGGCCTGTATTTATATAGCGCTTTTCTAGTCCCTAAGGACCCCAAAGCGCTTTACATATCCAGTCATCCACCCATTCACACACACATTCACACACTGGTGATGGCAAGCTACATTGTAGCCACAGCTGCCCTGGGGCGCACTGACAGAGGCGAGGCTGCCGGACACTGGCGCCACCGGGCCCTCTGACCACCACCAGTAGGCAACGGGTGAAGTGTCTTGCCCAAGGACACAACGACCGAGACTGTCCAAGCCGGGGCTCGAACCGGCAACCTTCCGATTACAAGGCGATACAATTATACATTCAATCCTCCCCATAAGATTGAGTGGGGTAGGTTCCATCTGTCCAAGTCCCCCTTAATCTCCTTGAATGACCGAATCATAATTGTGTGTAAGTAACTGATTGGTTTTAGGAGTAATAATTACCCCCAAGTATCTGAAACCATGTTTAGAGTGTCTAAAAGATATGATGATCTAGCTGTGTGGCCCAGTTCCGACAATTATTAACACCTCAGATTCTTTGTATTTGTTTTATAAACTGACACTGTACCATAATCTTAAAGGGCTGGGACAGAGGTGTCCGGATTCCCTAAAAATAGCAAAATATCATCTGTGAAAAGTGACAGCTTATGTTGTGTATTGGTTTCATCTCTAATTCCTTGTATGAGATGGTTGGATCTGATCAGTTCAGCTAAAGGTTCAATACTGAGAGCAAATAAGGACGGCGATAACAATTCACCCTTCTAGTGCCACGGCCTAGAGAGAAGTCAGAACAGTGGCCATTAACCCTTACCCGAGACTTGGGATTTTTATATAAAGTTTGGACCCATGAAATAAAAGTCTCATTAAAGAGACTTGATTGAATTGACAGAGTTTAGGACCCAAATTACTCCCAGATTTACAAGCACCTTAGTCCGACAAATACAGCAATAACGATGGCCCGCTTGCATGTTCTACAAAAAAATGTGCTTTGTTGTGTATCTGACAGACAAACACCAAACCAGTTAAGTTGCATCATTTTTACAAACTAATTCTGGTTCATCCGTTTCACTCAACAATCTGCTTTCCCCATTCTC
This sequence comes from Rhamphochromis longiceps, assembly GCF_057381845.1. Lineage (NCBI taxonomy): Eukaryota > Metazoa > Chordata > Actinopteri > Cichliformes > Cichlidae > Rhamphochromis > Rhamphochromis longiceps. The sequence continues at coordinate 28,109,920 of NC_140571.1, forward strand.
ATTCTCTGTCACTGCCGTGCTTTTTCAGCACTGCGCATGCGCGTTTTACCCACATTCTGCCGCGATATATCATTTTCTTATCGTTGCCTAGCATTGTACCGGTATTACCGTGAGCGCTATAATATAGCCCAGCCCTACTTCAGACCATGACTGTGGGTGATCACCTTTAAATAACGCATAGTTATAAACTTTGCATAACAATGGTGTTAGCTCTTTTTCAAAAAAATTGTAATACTCCCCAGGCAGGCCATCCACTTCGGGAAACTTGTTGTTTTTCAGTTTTCCAATACTATTTTTTATATCTTCAATGGTGATTAGATTTGGTATTAGTCCAGCCTCTTCCTGAGACAGTTTACTAAGATTGACTGGGTTAAGAAATTGTTCAATCTTTTCAATTTTATTTGGGGCATTTTCTTCTTTATATAATTAAAAATGCTTTTGCAACTTCCTTAGATTGGCACACAATTTTTCTGGAGTTTGGACATTTGATTTTATGACCAACCCTACTTGATTGCTCCTTACGCAGCCGAAATGCCAGCAGTCGGCTTGCCCGAATACCATGTTGGTAGTACTTCTGATTAGCAAAACGTCGTTGTCCCTCTGCCTTAAATGTTAGTAAATCATCCAACTTTTGCCTCTGCTCTTTCAATGAGTTCAAAGTCCCAGTTTCTTTAGTTAGCTGATGTTCTGCTAATTGTTCTGCTAATCTCTCATTTTTCAGTCTTGATGAGACTGCTATAATATTACCTCTCAAATAACTTTTTGCAATCTCCCGCAAGATTAAAGGGGGCACCTCATTATTATCACTGAACTGAATATATTCAGTCAGACTCTTTTGAAGTTCTTGTCGAGTTGTTTCATTATTCAATATAGATATGTTGGCTCTCCAATATTTAAAATGATTGTTTGGATTGATTCTTAATTTCAGACAAACCGGGGCGTGATCAGAGATAGTGATTGCCTCTATGCCACACTGACTAGCCCTATAAAGGTCCTAGGCATTAAAAACATATCTATCCTTGAATGGCTGCGATGTACATGTGAATAAAAAGTGAAATATTTTTCTTGGGGTTGCAACTGACGCCACACATCCACTAGGCCCAGTTCCTTAATCATTGTATTTAAACTATGAGATTTTTTGGATTTGGGGCCATTGTGTAACGGGAGTCTGTCGACAGCTGCTTTCAGAATACAAATGAAATCACCTCCCACCAAGATCATTCCTTCAGATTTTTCTGCTATTAATGATGCAGTATTCTTGAAAAAAATTGGACAGTCCTCATTTGGTGCATATAAATTTAGTTAAGTAATTTTAGACCCCCCCCCCCTACAGAGCCAGTCACCATCAAATAGCGCTCCTCTCTATCCGCAAATATTTTTTCATGGTGGAAATATGTTGACTGGTTAACAAGAATTGTAACTCCTCTTTTTTCCCATCCTGATAAGTAGATCTATGTTATTGTTCAACCCACTCTCTCCTCAACTTCCTGTGTTCCTTTTCAGAGAGATGAGTCTCCTGGAGCATTGCTATGGCGCACTTAAGGTTTTTTAGTTGGTTCAACACCTTTTTTCTTTTAATTGGACTATTCAAGCCCTTCATTTTATACGAGACACAGATTAGATCCTTCATATCTTAGGCTCAGATCCTGTACAGACAAAACTAAATGATTATACTTAATGAAATAGTGGTCCACAATTGGTCTCAGGCCAAGATAAACAAAAACATTCAGAAGTAAACAAAGAACATTAAAAAAAACGATTTATTGATAAAGTTCAGATGAGCCTGAGCTCCCACACCTTTAGCTGGTACTGACAAACTTCCTGTTTACACAAGTGTCCACTGCAGGAACAGGAAGTGAGCAGCAGCAGCACATACAGCTAGCTGTATGTTCTTCTTGCTCAATGACAGAAACATAAATAAAATGCAAACAAACAAACAGGTCCTCAACCACCCTGACTCTGAACTGGATGAAGTCAGACGATTAACGAGGTTTTCACTTTTTTCCCTCAGATGACGAGGTCGAGTACGACGACGACTTCAACAGGTACGTACCAGTGTGTGAGTTTCTCTCTCACACACACACACACACACACACACACACTTGTTTTTATTCACGTCCTTTTTATTCACGAGGATTCAGAGGGTCTGATGTTCCTGTGATATCTGTGAGTCGAGCACTCACACTTCGAAGGTGCTGCTGGATCTGCTCCACGCATCGCTATCATCATCATCATCATCATTATTATTAGTATTATTATTATTGTTATTATTACATCAGAGCATGTTTTCTATGGCACCGTGTTTGTACTTTATTACTTTAGTACTTTATTTGAACTTTCACTGAGAAATCCAGCCTGCTCCAGATGTCTGATGAAAGTCCAATCCCGAACACAGCTAACGGCAGTCATAGCACCATCTAGTGGCAAAATGAAGTTATGTTTCGTAAAAGCGTGTTAGACCAGAGTTTAGACATTGACAGGAAAAGTATTTTGTGGTTTTTCTTGCGTCGTAATCACTGATGTGGATGATGGATTAAATCAGTGTTTACCATCACAGCTGTGATTTTAACGCTTCACCGTTTTTGCTGCTCTCAGAATTCAGGGATTTTTAAATGTTTCTGCACAAAGTAAGCTCGCATCCAAACAGGTTTTAACTGACTCTTATTCAAGTTTTGAACTTCTGTGGTTTGAAGTGGGGCATCCTCGACCGACACTTGTCACAGCAGTCTACAGACCTCCAAAATACCATAAAGATTTTATCCAAGACTTTTCAAATTTTTTTGAATTGTTCCCGAGCTATGACCAAATCGCTTCACTGGCTCCATGTACGTTTTAGAATCAATTTAAAAAAACCTTATTGGTGACTTATGAAGCACTGAATGGACAGGCCCCAGGGTATCTGTCAGACCTACTGCAGTCTTATACGCCCCCTAGAGCTCTTAGATCGGGTGATCTTTTGCTCTTGGGCACACCAAGGTCGAGACTAGTTCTTAGAGGTGATTGTACATTTGCAGTTGTGGCATCTAAATTGTGGAATGATTTGCCTCTCTACATTAGACTGGTTCCTACCCTCAACCTTTTTAAATCCTATCTTAAAACGCATTTCTACTCACTGGCTTTTAATTCTGCATGAGAGTTATTTACTTATTTATTTGTTATTAGCTATTTGGTATTGATGTTAATTGATATTGCTATTTTATTGTGTAATTTGTATGTTTGTACAGCACTTTGGTCAACACCACTGTTGTAATTAAAAGTGCTATATAAATAAATAAATAGAAATAGAAAGTAGTTGAAACCTTCCAGACCTTTACAGCAGCTGTTCAGATTCAGCTCGAAGGAACAGAGGACAGATGTGTTGCTGATCGCAGTGCCACAGAGCCACTGTCATGTTTTGCGTTAAAGTGATATCTGTCCTGCAGTCAGGCTGGGCAGATGGAGGATCGTCTTACTTTTCTTCTTCTATTTGTTTAGTCACCGCTCTGAGTTCTCCAAGAGCGAGCTGAGCATCGGCGAGGAGATCGAGGAGGTTTCCATTGAGGGCCCCGACCACAGCGACAAGGTGAGACCATGCCCCTGCAGCTCCACCTGTAGCTCCACTTGCAGCCTCAGGCTCATTTCTGTCTCTGTCCACAGGTGGATGAATCCACTCAGGACGTCAGCATCTCTCAGCTCAGTCAGAGTCATGGAGCCGACTACATGGAGGACGTCGGCTGAGCCTCCCATCATGCACCTCTTCTTTGTATCCTGATATTTAAGCTTGTACAGTCTCAGTGAAGAATAAAGCTCTGTGTTCATAAATCAAGACATCCTGTGTGTGTGTGTGTGTGTGTGTGTGTGTGTGTGTGTGTGTGTGTGTGTGTGTGTGTGTGTGTGTGTGTGTGTGTGTGTGTGTGAGAATAAAACAGAGATAAGTAAAAAGCAGAAACAGAGACTGTTTCTCATTACTCAGTGAAAATGTAGCAGGGTGAGAGGTTGTCGGTGCTCGGGGCTGATTTTATTGTTCAGAGGCATCGCAGACTTTAAAACTCTGGTTTACTCAGGGGCGGTCCTACCCTATTTGGTGCCCTGGGCGAACACTCCCTCTGCCACCCTCCATTCCCCCCGACACACACACACACATAAAACATATTAAGGATTGTATATTAACATATGTTATTAAGGAAAACTGTTGTCGGAACCAAACTGAATTTACCCAGATAAATATTTTATATATAGAGAGAGAGAATATGCACATGGCTAACAAACAGCCATTATATTTCATCGCACATTGAGAATAGCAGACAAATCAGCAATTAATGGGTAATTAATATTGTTCTGAACACAGTCCAAAAGATTCAATAAGCCACATCAGTGTATACTGTCTGTCTACTTTTTACTATCATAGCCAAGTGGCTAACAAAGGTAAACACAAGTTTTCCCAATCACTACTAATGAATGTTATCTTGTTTCATGTTACATAATACCTTCCAAAGACTGCTGCTTACCTGCTTACCTGTATCTTTTGCTTGTTTCTCCTTTTCTGTTTTGTTTCTAAACCGAGGACCTGATTGCTTTGACCTTTTCTTGTACATCTTCGATCAGTAATTTTGCTCTCCAGTATGAACACCCACAACATAAGCTAATAGACCTACACACTGTATAGGTTTTTTTTTCTTCCTAGGAATTCACACAACGCAGGAAAAATAATTAATGCATAATGGGCTTGGATTGACAATATTTTTGAATGAAAGGTGCACTATTTGGAAGCAGCCTGCCCCCTCCTCTTTCGACAAGTTGCCTGTGAGACTTCAGCACAGCATCAGAAGCAAGCAGGCACACCGAGGGCCCTCGTGCTCACTTTTCGCGTACATGTGTGGGATAGATTTTAGAAAACACATCAGTGCAAATTATACGTTTATATCATAATGTCTTCAGTTTTTGTGTGTGTTGTAGGGCTGTCAACGTTAACGCGTTAACGCCGTCATCATGATTAACGCGATTAGAATTTTTAACGCAATTAATCAATTTGGAGCACTGAATGACTGAAAATCCCTGAAATGTCTCTGTCAACGTATTTCGGACCATTGGTCATTCTGCGCTCCACATGGGTTGATTGCATTTAAAATTCTAATCGCTTTAATCGTGATGACGGCGTTAACATTGACAGCCCTCTGTCTGTGAAGGTTCTCAGTCATCCAGGTCATCGTAGTCTAAGGAGCTTGGAAAGAAAAGCCTCTGGACTTGTTTAAGTTGCTTGAAGACGTTTCACCTCTCATCCGAGAAGCTTCTTCAGTTCTAAGGTCAAATGGTCAAGAGTCCCAGATTTAAACCCAGTGGGAATTTCCTCCCAAAGAGGGACAAAGGACCCCCTGATGATCCTCTACCTAATCACATGAGCCAAGGTGTGAAAGCGGGTGTGGGTCCCAATCAGCCAGGGTTTCGGGTGAGCTCACTGTGAAACCTGGCCCCACCCTATCATGTGATTTCCTGAGGTCAGATGGCCCAGGATGTGAGTGGGCGTTAAGTCGTCTGGGAAGGGATCTCAAAACTGGATTATAGATGGCAGAGAGTTGGTGTTGTAAACCAGCGGTCTCCAACCTTTTTTGCGCCACGGACCGGTTTATGCCCGACAATATTTTCACGGACCGGCCTTTAATGTGTCGCGGATAAATACAACAAAATAAAACTAGTACCGGTACCGAAAAAAAAGAAGATTTATTCATAACACACGTGAAAAGACCCAGGAAAACCGAGTTAACGATCAAAACGATAACAAAATAATGCTAAAAACTGATAAAAACCCTGAATACCATACATTTCACACCCGAGCCTCAACTCTCGCGGCCCGGGGGTTGGGAACCGCTGTCGTAAACCACCGCCTCTGTTCAAAGATGGTCGCTCACAGTGGACATAGATGGCTTCTTTCACTCCTCTTTCAAACCATCTGTCCTCTCTGTCCAAAATGTGAACATTGGCATCCTCGAAAGAGTGTCCTTTATCCTTAAGATGCAGATGGACAGCTGAGTCTTGTCCTGTGGAGGTGGCTCTTCTATGTTGTGCTATGCGTTTGTGAAGTGGCTGTTTGGTCTCTCCAATGTAGAGGTCTGAGCATTCCTCGCTGCACTGTACAGCATACACTACATTGTTAAGTTTGTGTTTAGGAGTTTTGTCTTTCGGGCGAACCAGTTTTTGTCTGAGTGTGTTGCTGGGTCACTGGTAGGTAGGGGCGGCCATTTGCCACGAACGATTGGGGTGAGAGAAGGAAGACAAGATAAAAGACACGCTGTGGAAGAGAGCCAGAGATTAATAAGTGTCATTCACTGCAGAGAGGCCTATTAAGACATAGTGCATCATGGGAATCCCACACCTATTGCAACATAACTAAGCGAGGATTCATGGTCACCTGATCCAGCCCTAACTATATGCTTTGGCAAAAAGGAAAGTAGGAAGCCTGATCTTAAAAGCAGAGATAGTGTCTGTATCCTAAATCCAAACTGGAAGCTGGTTCCACAGAAGAGAGGCCTGAAAAGGCTCTGCCTCCCATTCTACTTTTAAATACTCTAGGAACAACAAGTATCCTAAAAGTAATAAATGCATGAACTAGTTTTTCAGCGTCACTCTAAGACAGGATATTTCTAATTTTTGAGGTATAGCACAAATGGAAGAAAGCAGCCCTATATTTTTGTTTAATATGTTTATTGAAGGACATATCCTGGTCAAAAATGACTCCAAGGTTCCTCACAGTGTTACTGGAGGCCAAGGTAATGTCAGCAAGAGTAAGAATCTGGTTAGATACCATATTTCTAACATTTTCAGGGCCAAGAACAATAACCTCAGTTTTATTTGAATTAAGAAGCAGAAAGTTAGAGGCCATTAGGGTCTTTATGTATTTAAGACATTTCTGCCGTTTAACTAATTGGTGTGTGTTATCTGGCTTCATGGATAGATAAAGTTGGGTGTCATCTGCATAGCAGTGAAAATGTATGCTATGCATTCTGTTGATACTGCCTCTAAATGAAAGACTCTAAATGAATATCAATGGTACTGAAAGTAGTTGTAGGTAATGTTACATCTGAGATGATTATGAGTCATTTTTTTTTTTCACTTTTTGTCAGCCTGGCTACAGTGCTGAAGAGAAACCTCGGGTTGTTCTTATTTTCTTCAATCAGTGATGAATAGTAAGATGTTCTGGCTTTGAGGAAGGCTTTCTTATAAAGCAACAAACTATTTCTCCAGGCCCTGCAGGTCTGTCCTCAGGGTGTGTGCCGCATTACGGAGGGAATCTTCCTTTTTACATCTCTATTGAATATTCACTCTGCTGCTGTGCATGATGGATGTCAGCTTTTCTTTTACAGATATGAACGTGGTAATGACTGTTCTCCCTCCCAATAAAGAATAAACCTGCAGGCCTATGCGAGCTTATAATGATGTTCTTAGTTTATACACGGGCAAAGCTTACTTACAGCATGTGTTTGTATGTAAATATAATTACACTGTAATTTTACAGAAAATCTAAACATGTAATGATGCCATAGACTGTGTTACTACATGTTCCTGACACGTCTGTAATGCTGAGCGGTCCATGCAGAACTATATTAAAGCTGAGAGTCTGAACGTCACTGATGGTCTGAGAGTCATCTGAGGTGAAACAAAACTATAAACAATAAATCATGTGTAATGCTGCTATGACAGTTTTAACCCCCGATAGCACGAGAGGAACCACAACAGGAAACCGACACAACAGATAATACAAAAATTATTTTTATCAGCAAACACACACACACACAGCCTTTAATCTTACAGCAGTGACCCCCAAATGTTATGAAGCTCTGTCTCCAAAGGAGGTATAAATAAGGTTCAGTGTGAATAAAGGGGACGTGACGGGGTCTTCAGTAGAAAAATGGAAAAATTCAGCCTTTCATTTTTTATCATAGTGTGAGAGGAAGCTGAGATGAAGAGCGGACGTCACAGTAATGTGTGCTGGGCCAGACACACACGCACGCACGCACGCACGCACACACACACACACACAGAGAGAGAGAGAGGGCAGGGTAAAGAGGAAGGCTCACACTGGGGTTTCTCACTGCTTCGTATTTCTCTTTAATCGCAGCGTTTAGTGTTTGTTGGATCATCGCCCTCGTCATCCTCGTCCTCAGCTGTGCAGCCTCAGCAGCCGGCTTCATCATCCGCCACCACACCTGTGAGTCTTCTGATCGGAGCTTTTGCTGTAGCGCTGACTTGGACAGTCAGAAGACTCTGACTCTGAAGACTGTTTCAACGTTTCAGGCTGGAAACAGAGGCTGAAGCTCAGAGGTGGCACTTTGAACCTTCAGGTGTGTTTTTCCTGCTTTTCAGCAAGTTGGGGGTTAAACTCTGTCAGATGATGTAATGTGGGATATTTTTTAGATAAGATCAGGAGTGCTGTGAAGAGGCGTTTTCTGTTGATTTATCTTGTAAAGATTGAACCGATAAGACGGCGTTTCCCTGCAAACGGCACGTTCCGTCAGCTGCTCGCACGAGCACAGAAACCACACATTTACAAAAATCATCACCACCTCAGGAACAAAGTTTAATCAAAGAGTAACTGAGTCTCTCAGCTGTGCAGCATCTCTGCAGCTCAGAAACACAGTTGATAAATCTGATAAAGTTTGTGTGCGCTGAAAGGAGAGGTCGTGACCACATTCACCATCACCTGCAGGTTAAAAAAAACTTGTTTACAGTTTTTACAAAAGAAATCTGTTTTTTAAACTCTGACAAAAAATAAATAAAAACTTTTATAATCAGTTCAACATGTTTTCTGCAGCCTGAACTTTTCCAAGCATCTGAAACGAGAAATTGACCTTTGACCTGCCTGAGTACAGTTGGGGGGCTGCTCTCAGAAGGACTGAGTATAAAAGTGCCAGCCGAGGCGAGCTCCGAGCTGTCCTGAACAACTGGCTCCCATTTCTGCACAAGCAGAAGAGAAATTTCCCATTACCCGCCGCAGGACAGCAATGTGGCGTCTGTGTCGTGCAGGCTAAACTCATCTTAAAGGAGAAATAAACAGTTCCTCAAATACCTCAGGTTCCTGCTCTGCACTTCTGCTCCCAGCGGCCCTCGGCTGTAATTTCTCCCCTCAGACTTCCCGTATTTCAAATGTCACCTGCGGGGAAGCGAAAGGTCCAGAAGACCTCAGATGATTTCATCTGCCGCGCTGCCCCGAAGGACGCACACAGCAGAATTGTCCGATGTGCAAGCGGCGGGAAATGGCCACTTCCTGTTTGTGTCCTGTCACCTGCTCAGGTGTCTGTGTAATTAACTTCCTGAAAACCAGCAGCTGATCTCAGGTCAGCATTTAGTACACCTGCCCACATACTGCAAGTAATCTATTACATTTCCAGCCTTGTGATTACTGCCCTGACTGAACTTTATTTAAAGCATGAACGCACCAATAAAATCAGAAATCAATTAAAAACACAATAAAGATATAAAAATAAGACAGTCAAAAATAAAATGGCAGACTACATTATTCAGTTTAATTTTATTTATATTTTTTATTTATACCAAATCACAACAAAAGTTTAAAAAGGTAATAAATAAATACATTAATTTAACCATAGAAAATAATAAAGACAGAAGAAAATACAAAAAGATTTAAACTAAATCAGACTATAAAACAAAATGTAAAAAAATAAAGTTTTTAAAAAACTAAAGGTATAAAAATCATGTTGTAAAATAAAATAAAACAGACTGCAGAATAAATAAGAATAAATTACACAAAGGTAAAAAGATCATAGAGACATAAAAATGAAAATAAATCAAATCTAAATGAAAAATGAAATTATATTAAAAAGATGATGAATAAAAGCTGCTCCCTTACTCACACGGGGTCAAATAAAATAAAATAAAGTTAAATTCAATTAAATTGAATTACATGAAATTAAAATAAGTTACACTGAATTAAGTTAAATGGACTTGTGCCTTTTTTCTGCACATGGCATTTCGTGACATTTGGACATTTATTGACATCTAACTGCTGCTGATGGTTAGGAAGAAGTTTTCTTATTTACAGGAAACCCCTTGATAAACAAACACACCTGAGCCTTTCAGGTAGACCAACACCTGGCTCTTTCTGCTCGACTTTAATCTTTGATATGAAGATAAAAAGGTGAATATGTGAGGAAGAAGGAAGATGAAGAGGGGGAGGTGTTCATTCTGCTGCGGAGCGTCTTGTGATTTGGGGGAAGTAACTGAGGGGGAAGCCATGCATGCATGAAGTGGGTCACTCGCTGTTTCTGACCTCATTTCTGCAAACCTCCTGCAAATGCTCAAACACCTGAAACGGTGTGGCATGTGCACCAATGGCACCGCAATGAGGACGTCTGCATCGGAATTTACCAGCAGCAGCAGCTCAAGGGAGCCGGCATCTGCACCACTTTCACATGTTTAACATGACAAAGTCCTGTTCAGGTTTCAGGACTCGCTGCTTAGCGGGGACGAGTCAGAGCATGAGTGAGCGCTGAAATCTGGAGGCTGTAAAGTGTGTCACTTATTAATCTCAAAGAGTTTTGTGACTGACACTGTCTGATGTGAAAGTTTACTCTTTAAAAATCATTCCAGACTTTCTTCAGAAGCTGTTTCCATCTCACTCTAGAGTGAAAACTCACTGACAAACGCCGACTCTTACTGTCACATCGAGCTCACAACCCAAACGAGAGCCAGGAGCCTTGCGGGCTTCTTGCCTAGTTTATGATGGCATAAAAATTATCCAATTATGTTACAGCGCAGGAACATGAGTGTGACACATGCAGAGAACAGCAGCAGAAACATGAAAATGAGATATAACCTCTGATCAGGTGAAAACTTATGATTCCTCAGAGGGAGACAATGGAAAAAAGGGAACATTTAGAGTATTTGAGTGGACAACGGGACGTTTCCAAGAAACAAACTGTGGAGCTTACAACCACTGTGAGGCTTCCTCACTGTGTTTGCATCAAAGTCACAAAAACAGTGTTTAAATTAATGAATAACAACAGTCACTGTGGTATTTTGAAATGCTGTTTCATCAGCCTGAAACACGCCTGCTTCAGGTTAAAGTTATGTGGTGTGACACATAGTTCTTAGAGTTTGGGTGGTTTAGGACGACAGGTCTGGGATCCATAGACAGGTCTGTGGATGTCCAGCTCAGGCTACTTTCTGCTGTCTCGTGGCCTTGGACAGTGAACTCATCTTAGTGCTCGCCCTGCCAGAGTTTCACTGCAACAAAAAGGTGTTAAAAGAAACATTGCGCTGGTTTGAGTTGTTTCTCTCTAATAGACTCCAAAAAACAGAGTCGTCCTCACACACAGCATTAGACATGGAGTCCCACAGGGTTCTGTGCTGGGACCAATACTTCTTCACATTATAGATGTACAAAAGAGAGGAAGTAGGAAGAACAGGCAAGAGTGAAATGGAGGGTTTGAAAACGTGCAGAGGAGGGAGAGTGGATATAGTGGACAAAAGATGATGAAGATGGAGCTGCCAGGCAGAAGGAGAAGAAGAAGACCTCAGAGGAGGTCAGTGAAGGACGACATGCAGAGGGTTGGTGTGACAGAGGAGGATGCTGGGATAGGAGAAGATGGAGGAAAATGATGGAGTGGCTAGAGAAAGGAGCTGAGAAAGGACGAAGCAGAAAATTCTCTTGGGCAACGACATTAAAAACATTGTGTCTCCGAGGGATGATGAAATACTAGTTCATGCAGTTTTCAGGCCCCTCTTCTATGGAACCAGCTTCCAGTTTGGATTCAGGAGACAGACACTTAAGATTTAAGATTAGATTTCAAACTTTCCTTTGTGCTAAAGTATATAGTTAGTGCAGGTTCAGGTGCATGGTCACCTGAACCTGCCCTTAGTTATGCTGCTAATTGTTTGAAGAGATGCAAATGAAAAAACGTGGCTCTCATTTAATTATTATGAAGATACAGAGCTGTTTAATGTGCCAACTGAAGATGCTATAGCATCCACACAGCTTTTTCATCGTGTGCCCTCAGGTCTTCCTCTTGCCATCACCTTTGTTTCACTGTGAGTTCATCAGACACCTTTGCTGTAGTTTGATGTTTTATCTCTGCTTCCTTTACAGTCTACTCTGCAAAGAATTTGATGTCATACACCACGAAGATATTCAACCAATCATACACCACGGGGATGTTCAACCAGTCATACAACCAAACCAAAGATGAAGAAGAAAACTACGATTATGATGGGTTTTGTCAGTTTCAAAAAAACCAGAGTATGGCGAAGGTGATTGGCCCGTATGTCCACTCCATCATCTGCATCCTAGGCTTTGTGGGGAACAGCCTGGTCATTGTCACCTACGCCTTCTACAAGAGGACCAAGTCCATGACTGACATCTACTTGTTCAACGTGGCCATCGCCGACCTGCTGTTTGTGCTGGCACTACCATTCATTGTCTACAACGAGCTGTGGTCATGGCCGATGGGGCAGGTGGCCTGCAAGCTGCTGCGTGGCTCCTACAGTGTGAACCTGTACAGTGGCATGCTGCTGCTTGCTTGCATCAGCACCGACCGCTACATCGCCATCGTCCAGGCTCGGCGCAGCTTCAGACTGCGCTCGCTGTCATACAGCCGCATTATCTCCGCCATTGTCTGGATCTTTGCTATACTCGTGTCAGTCCCCACCTTCTACTTCTACGACTGGTACAAGCCATCACACATGACTGGAATCATATTCGACGATGATATCTCAATCCAGATGCTGAACTCAACCTCTGAGTACGTCTGCGAGTTCAAGTTTGAAGACCCAAAAACAGCCAAAGAGGTGAAGGTAGCCGTCCCCAGCACCCAGATCAGCGTGGGTTTCTTTTTGCCACTCTTCATCATGATCTTCTGCTACAGTGCCATTATCGTCACCCTCCTGAAGGCCAAAAACTTCCAGCGGCACAGAGCGGTGCGGGTGGTGCTGGTGGTTGTGGCCGTTTTCATCATCTGCCACCTGCCCTACAACATAGTGCTGCTGTACGACACGGTCACCTTGTTTCAAGAACGCTCGTGTGATGATGCAGAAACATTGGAGATGGCCCTGAAGGTGTTGCAGACCATTGCTTACATGCACTGTTGCCTGAACCCGGTGTTGTACGCCTTCGTGGGAGTGAACTTCAGGAACCACTTCAGGAGGATCTTCAGGGACCTGTGGTGTCTTGGAAAGAAGTACATGGCCCCACGCCGCTTCTCCAGAGTCACCTCCGACTTCTACATGTCCTCCACTCGGCGCTCAATGGACGGGTCCAGCAACAGTGGTGCTTCTTTCACCATGTGAAGACATTCGTGGGTTGATCTCTGAAGCTCCAGGTCTCTAACACCGAAACTGACTCACTTCTGTCACACCGATAAGATTCTTAAAATCCAGAGAAAAATATTTAGAAGCTAAAGAGTTCTAACCCCATGCTACACCTCTTGTTCTACTTCATTATTTTAATCATGAAATATTCCAACTCCTGCATTTTCTTTTTGTGTGTGATTATTTTGTGAGTGATGACTGAAGACGAGTCTCCCACAGAGCCTCCTGCTGTCTTTACTACACAAATGAAGCCCAGAGCTCATCATTTCCTTCACCTGCAGATGATGAGCTCTAAGCGAGGATAAAAAATGACCTTGGAAGAGCTGACTGATGTGTTCCTGAAAAGACTGATGGCGACTCGAAACTTCGTGTCCTCTGAAGGTCTCAGAAAGGATACTGAAACAGGCTCTGATGTTCAATCCTGCACAGCTGAAATATTCCTGTGCTAAAATAGCCATGTGACCTGCACAGGCAGCAATAATTAGCTGCCTCTCCAGTGAGTCCCTCCTCCCACAACTTTCATGCCCACTGGTCCTGGTTCTGCTCATAATCCAGTTCTTCACCTGCTGCACCATTTGGTTAGAAAGACCCTCCAGAACAGAACCAGAACTAAAGCCACCCCAATCGCACCATCAGTACCAAAAACCCCGACACAAGCACATGAATTTTCAAATTAAGAGCAAGGGGGATTGTCCAATCCCCAACACACCTGATCAGCTCATTGTAGTAAACTCGCCCTCAGACCAGCACCTTCAAACTCCATTTGGTCTCCTAAACATCATCAGAGTCGAAACCAACATGTTTGGTGACAATGTCTGTGATTGCTTTGTGAAAGCTTTTAAAGAGCTGTTTTTACTGGAATCATTGCCAGCTGCCGCCCATGAATGAACCTTGACCCATTAGAAGGTTACTCACCAGACTAACTGGACATTGACCATTAAAACCTACCAACAAACAACAGCTGATAGGCTCCACCATCCACATGAGACTGCAGGCATGTTTTGAATCCTTTTTTTTAACATTTTGTACTTAAGAATGTATTTTTTTATGTTTATTTGCTGTTTGTCATTTCATTCATTCAGCTGTGCGATTAGTCTGCATTGATGTGAATGTGTAATCCTAATCTGCTTCTGGGTGATTTCCAGGATTAAGAATTGAAACTTTTCAGAGATTTTCACATCCTCATTTAAACCCTGATGAAATTCAGTTTTTCAGTTTTAATTTTGTCTCAAGGCACATACATTTAGAAAACTCGGCTTTTCTTCATATCCAACTCTTATTTGTTGTGATTCCTCTCATTCTTTTTTTAAAATTCCTGTTCATACCTGTGTTTATTATTGTGACAGTGAATGTATCCTTTGAATGTAATATTACAGCTGAGCTGTCAGATTTGTGCCTTTCAAAATAAATGCAGTTTATTTCATCTATAGCTATGGGTCTGAGTTTTTGTTTTAACGTCTCTGTCATTCTATGGCTAAACACTAGGTGGCGCCTTTTCCAGAACTGTAACGGGATTTAAACCTCTGGAGTGTAAAGGGCATTTACTGATTTCCTTTTAAAGGAGTATTTTCTTTGTTGTACTCAGCTGAGTTATGGCATGTCTTCGATGTTCAGACTCTTTGCAGAGTGTTACGGCCCTAGCTGGGCCTCCTGATACTGCCCTTGTGTGGGCGTGGTGTTTTTCTCCGCCTCCTCCTCTTTTGCTCCACCCCCCTGTCTCTCTCTTGCTCTCTCTCTCCCCAGGACACAGCTGCTGCTCATTGGACTCACTTACCACCTGGGCCCAGTCAGCAATCACCTCTCTGAGGTCATATAAGCTGGGGATGAGCTGTGAGCAGGGTGTGGGGTGTCTCTGCTTGGTGTGTAGGTAGCCTGCCTGAAGTGTGGAGTTGTGGAGTTGTGGAGTTGTGGAATTGTGGAAGCAGTATAGCTGCTTTACGTGAGTAGTGTGGGCTTGTGGGCCTTGGCAGCAGTAAAGCCAGCTGCTGTTAGTGACAGGGTGAGCTTGTGGGCCCCTGGAAGTGCCTCCTCGTGGTGTGGAGTTTTTGTTTGGTTGTTGTGTTCTTTGTTGTTGCAACCTTTTTTCGGCATGTTATTGGTAATACGGCGTTGCCGGCTCCTTATGTTATGATTATCTACAATAAAGACTGTTATTTACTAAGAACACCTGTCTGTTTTCCTTTCATTCTGTTCTGGACTCATTTGTTACTGGTCCCCTCACTCGCATGCCTAGACCCCTTCGGGGGGGACGTAACAAAGTTAGACTCCCCAAAAACAGGACAATGGCACAGAACAGGACAAATCTGCAAAATCGCACTACTTTAAACAGAATTACGATCAAATAAACAGAATTACGATCAAATAAACAAAAAAAAAAAAACAAGCTTTCTAGACAACACTGTGCTAGAAATGAGGGTTTTAATCTATTGTGTAAACATCTATAGTCTGCCTGCTGTTAGACATTGGGGTCTGGTAAAAGCATGCTGCTGCAGTTTCCTGCAGAGATGATTTATGCACAGAGAAAAGTCATTTGGACGCAGAGAGAGGAACTGCATTAGTTTAGAAACAGGCGGAACCATGAAAACACATCTGATTTAAACTCGTCTGATCTTTCTTTCATGGCGGCTTTCGCGTGCACACTTGATCTCTTTCAGCACTGCTTCTGCTTTAAGGACACCCTGACGCCATGTACAGCTTTGCTTACAGCTCTGCTGAGAGTGTAACACTGGGCAGTCAATTCACTGTGTTTAATGCATGTTTTAGCATTTATGTGAAGAGATCAGAGTCTGTCTCTTCACTAACTGGACCTCTGGACTCTACATACTGAAGTCTCAGAGACAATGTTCTGTCACCTTACCGACCCTCTGGTAAACAGAGATGGGCAGTAACGCGTTACTGTAATCCGATTACTTTTTTCAAGTAACGAGTAAAGTAAGGGATTACTATTGCAAAAACGGTAATTAGATTACCGTTGCTTTCCCGTAGGAACGCTGCGTTACTGCGTTACTAAAACCGTGATTTTTTTTGCGAGAATGTCTCATGACAGTGACGTAAGCAAGTGCGACGTTTGTGACAACAGCTGTGTGCAGATCAACAATGGATCGAGTGCGGGAGAGAGTATGAGCGTGCAGCGTTTAAAGCGTGGAAGTACTGACCTTACTTTTAGTTTGATTCCATAAAAAGTGACAAAAACATTAGCGTCCATCGTGCGTGGGAAGAAAACTTCTTTTTACAGCGAAAACAACCCCCTAAACTTCCAAGCAAGCACCGAGTGCGCTACGACGTAATGGGAAATTCACAGAGAAACTCGCGGATTCTTCCACTGACGGCTGCGGCACACCTGCACCAGGGTAAACCTCTGCCTACCCTACTCCTGCTTTACAGGTGAAAATAGAGCAACAGGACCGCTAGTCTTTGACTTTATTTTCTGCTGTGTTTTACTTGCATCTATTTGAAAGAGTGAGTGTAAACACACACAAAAAAAATTATGTGCTGGAATGTGCAGAAAATAGGTTTAAATAGGTTTAAAAGAAATTTCTTCCAGTCAGAGAATGGTGCATATAATTACATTTTTGCTTGATGCTTAAAGTTAAAAGATTAAAACTAATAAAACAAGTTTTACATTTTGTATGATGGATTATGTAGAAAAAGTAGAATTGGGCTGAAAGATCTATCGCTTTATCACCTATTCAGGTTGTAAATCGTGTTTTTAAAAAGTAACTAAGTAACTAAGTAATTAATTACTTTTGAAAATAAGTAATCAGTAAAGTAACGGGATTACTTTTTGGGGGACGTAATCAGTAATTAGTTACTGATTACTTTTTTCAAGTAACTTCACCAACACTTCTGGTAAATAATGAGACCATGTCTGTGTCTTGAGTTCATGTGCATGAATCAGAAGGGGGCACATGAATGATGATTGAATTATGAATGACATGACCACACTGAGGACAAACTGTGGATACATTAGTGTATGAAAGCAGACACGAGTGCACGAGTGGAAAACAGAAACTGTCCAACACAGGAGTGTGAAAGTCACAACTTTCATGTACTGATTTATTCTGAGCATGAATTTTTATCAGTCCACTGTCACACTGCAATGATACAAATGGGTATGGTATATTTAAAGTGATCATTCTTTTTACAACTACATGAATGTACTATTTCTGTATGGTTTATTACTATTACTGAAGGTTACTTGCCATACCAATACCAACTAGATTTTTAGATCTTAATCTAAAATGAGTAACAGAAGGGTGGGTAAGGCTGCACTTTTTGCAGTGATCTCGTGTAGAAAACTATTCCCTGCGAATATAAAACAGGTCTGCGGCTGAAAACTAGCTTTACTTTGTTGTCTGGGTCAATTTTGCTAGAGAGAGACAGAGAGAGGCGTTAACAGTCTGCTCCAACAGAACTTATTATATTATAATATATTATAACTTATTTCTGAGGAAAACACGAACACAGTATACAGTTGAGTCTTGACAGTTTACTTACAACTGGGCTCGTCACGCACTCTTTTTGGCTGCAGTGGTAATTATTATATTTACATGCTTCCATCTCCATTTCTGGTGAGTAACTTGTACTGCAGTGTTGGGAAGGTTACTTTTAAAATGTATTCCACTACAGATTAAAGAATACATACCCCAAAATGTATTTTGTAACATATTGCGTTAAGTTACTCAATCAGTAAAGTATTCTGAATACTTTGGATTACTTACCGTATTTTCTGCACTATAAGGCGCACTTAAACTTCTCAAAAATTGGACTTCCGGTTGAGCTTTGATGGAGTAGGACGTGAGTCTGGGAGCTCCCGCTGATTTAGATTACATTGGATGTAAAAATATTAGTTGGCATGAATTGGAAAAGTGTGGCATTTTGCACACAGCCTGTAAATGTCAACAAAAAAAGGAGTGTGTAAAACATGTATATTGTAGTGATGGCAGTATACTGTGTATATTTATACTGGCAGTATGAAAAATGATTATTTGGAAATGCTTAAAATCAAATCAAATCACAAATCAAATCAAATCACTTTTTATTGTCACATCACATGTGCAGGCACACTGGCACAGCACATGCGAGTGAAATTCTTGTGTGCGAGCCCCACAAGCAACAGAGATGTGCAAACACAACAACACAAACGAGCAAAATACAAGAATGGCCAACCTGAAACTAATAAATATATGTACAATATATAATAGTGTATGCATTTTTGGATGTGTATACTAAATATTTTCCTACGTGTGTGTGTGTGTGTGTGTGTGTGTGTGTATACACATTTTTACAAATTAAATAGTAAAAAAATAAAATAAAATAATAATAATAATAATAATAATAATAATAAAATATATAAAATATACAGAGTTTAATATGTGCAAAACAAGTGGCATTTATATACAGTGTGGAGTGCATAATGTTGAAGTTCCAGTAGTGAAGCTGAGGTGTCTATGACGTGTTCAGCAGTCTGATGGCCTGGTGGAAGAAGCTGTCTCTCAGTCTGCTGGTACGGGACCGGATGCTGCAGAACCTCCTTCCTGATGGAAGCAGTCTGAACAGTTTATGGCTGGGGTGACTGGAGTCCTTGATGATCCTCCCCGCTTTCCTCAGGCACCGCTTCCTGTAGATGTCTTGGAGGGGGGGAAGCTCACCTCCAATTATCCGTTCAGAGCACCGCACTACTTGCTGGAGAGCTTTGCAGTTGTAGGCGGTGCTGTTGCCATACCAGGTGGTGATGCATCCAGTGAGGATGCTCTCAATGGCACAGTGATAGAAGGTCCTGAGGATGCGGGGGCTCATGCCGAATCTTTTCAGTCTCCTGAGAAAGAAGAGGCGCTGCTGCGCCTTCTTCACTGTTTTGTTTGTGTGTACTGACCACGTAAGATCCTCAGCCAGGTGTACGCCAAGGAACCGGAAGCTGCTCACTCTCTCCACAGCAGCGCCGTTGATGGTGATGGGGGTGTGTACTTCTCTGCACCTCCGGAAGTCCACTATCAACTCCTTTGTCTTTGCGACGTTGAGGGTGAGATGGTTGTCTTGACACCAGTGGGTCAGGGCGCTGACCTCCTCCCTGTAAGCCGTCTCATCACCGTTGGTGATAAGACCCAAATGGAAATGATCATTTACTGTGAGGTGAGGTTGGACAGGTATGGACAGTGGTTGTGCTTTTGTAAAGTTGAGGTATGGACAGTGATTAGTGTTTAGGGGACACATCATTGATTTCTATTTAAAAACAACAGTTTCTCCACTGTGGCAGGTTGTAGGCGATTTCTTTTTTTGGACAATACTTCCCCTGCTTTTGAAAACACTCACTCACAGGGCACAGATTAGGCAGGGGTACACAGGTATGTCAGTGCTAACTTATATAAGTGAGGATAGACATATTTTTGTCTCTCCCAGTATTTAAGGGGGTCCTCCAGCCTTCCAATATTTGGCTCCATCATGTACAGTTGGACCTCAATATTCGCGTCTGCTGTCACATTTTGTGTCTGTGTCTGCCTGACACTTTCATCCAGCCACAGGTTGTTACCTAAACAATAAGGAGAGTTTTATGTGATACTAACAATTCAATTTTCAATTCATTGTTATTTATATAGCCCCAAATCACAACAACAGTCGCCTCAAGGCACTTTATATTGTACAGTAGATTGTTGGGTTTTCCTCTGTATCTATTATTGTACAATCAGGTTATATAAGTGCAACTCAAATGCAATAACAATAGTACCGTGGGAAACAGCCTCAACAGTTTGTGACATTGATGGCTGTGGTGGTAGTGCGGAGGACGAGGAGGTGGTGGAGGCCCTCATTACGGAAGCACATTCTGCTTTCAGTCTTTTTTCTGCTTCGCTAGCTCTTGTAGGACTGAGAAACCCGAGTTTTCTGAACCTTGGGTTCAGCAGTGTCGCAAGGCACATAATGCTCATGGTTTGTATTTTATCCAGCTTCTCTCTCAATAGCATCCTCAGCTTCTGAGCCAGAGAAGACCCAATGGATGGTGATTTTTCCATTTGTTCATTGAGGCAATGATCCAGCATAGTGAGCAAAGGTATGATCTTTGACCCAGACACTCTTTTTTCCTGAGAGAGCTCAGTGGTTGCATCGTTAAATGGTACTAGGACAACCAGACACGCGTTTCCGCAGGTCCTTCCTCCCTGCAGCTCCCTGCATGATCAGACTGTACAATCAGAACTGCTCCCAACAAACATAGGTGTTTACATCAGCACTGTATCTTGCACTATTTTATCAACCGATTCACACTATAACCAGGGTTGCCTCTTATCTATATTTAATTTTATTTAATTTAACAACAGTATGGTACTCAGTTTTTGGTAACCATTGTCCTTCATGTAAATATGTAAAAATTGTGTGTGTTTCTGTTCTGTGTCTTGTGTACTGTTTGTTTGCATATGTGTTTTCTTGCTGCTGTTACACCCAAATCTCCCCTTGTGGGACAATTAAAGGATTATTCTATTCTATTCACTCTGAAATTATACCAAATTCCTCAGATGAAATAGGTGGGATCTCTGTTGTGAGACTTGCCAAAGCAGCACCCACTGGCTCCCTTTGCTCGAACAGTCTTTGCAGCATATTATAAGTGCTGTTCCAGCGGGTTTCCACCTCCTGTATTAGTTTGAGTTGAGGCTTCCTTAGTTGTTCCTGCACCACTGAAAGCCTCTCCTTACAAAATACAATTTAAAAAACCATACATTAGATTGTCAAGGGAGCAGAACTATACACTTAAGTAGCATTAAAGAAACTGTAATTAATCCACTTAAGAACTTACCTTTGCAGTGGTACTGCTCCTGAAATATCCCACGATCTTCCTGGACTTGGCTCGGATGTGAGAGAGCTCTGGGGTCTGGTCAAGGGCCTTCTTCACCACTAAGTTCAGGGTGTGAGCTATGCATATGGCATGTTTAAGTCGTAGCTCCCTTGCACGAGCCCCCATATTGGCAGCCCCATCTGTTACTAGGCATGTAACTTTGTCAGTAATTGTCCACTGTCAT
Source organism: Rhamphochromis longiceps (assembly GCF_057381845.1). NCBI lineage: Eukaryota > Metazoa > Chordata > Actinopteri > Cichliformes > Cichlidae > Rhamphochromis > Rhamphochromis longiceps. The sequence goes on from NC_140571.1 coordinate 28,131,222, forward strand.
GAGTGAGCCTTTCACTTGTGCAATATTTTCTGCAGTGTGTGCATTAGGAAAATATTGCACTCCTAAAACCACTGTCAGGGTCTTCAGGCCTGGTTGGTGTGGGCCTGCTGGCGGTCTGGCCACACCCGAAGCCACACACCTGCTGCTTCGTCCGCCTCGTCAGGGGAGCTACTTAGGAGAGTCTTGGAGCTCCCACTGACGCGGGATCATTGCTTGAGACTCCACGTTAGTCACCCAGTTGTGCTTGGTTAGTGTGTGTGTATGCCCGCGGTTGTATGTGTCCTGACGGCTGCTTCTATTGTGTCCCCAGGAGAGGGGTGGAGTGCCAGACAGCAGCCAGCACGGGGAGGGCTGAGACACGGGGGCGGAGAGCACAAACACTGGGAGAAGACACGACACGGGAGTCTGGGGAAAGCACGGGGATTTATTGTTGTTTAGTTTCATACACTGTAAATAAACGCACTGTTTACACACAGAGCACCGCGCCTGGGTCCTCCTTCCCTACACCCCCATGGTCTGCCAGCCAGACCGTGACAACAACGGTGTTTAATGTGCTGGACTCATCAACAAAATGGCAGGTGACTGCAAGATAGGCCTCTGTGTTGATGGAGGTCCACATATCTGATGTCAGATTCACAGCTGCTGCCTTCTCAATGCTGGCCTTAGCTTTCTCCTTCATCTCCTGTTACCTGGCCTCCACCATGACTTTCAGGGCCTACAGGAAAGAAAAAACATTTTGTTTAAAAGTACGACGTGGCTGTGAAGCAGTGTGTAGTGTAGCTACACAGTCCTGCCTGTTCACATTTTAGTCTGTAAAAACTAAATTTTCACTGCTTTTATGACCTTTTTATTGGGGAGAACATAGCTAGATTTAATGATTTAACAAATCTTTTAAATCGTTTGTCCTCCACAGTGCTAAATGGCTGGGAGTCCTCAATCACCATGCTAACCAGGTCTTCATCTATTTGAGATTGTTCTCCTGAGGAAAGACAATAAAAACAAAGCACAAATATAAATATCACACACGTAACTTATTACAGTTGTTATTTATATTATTACTAATATTGTTATATCATTTAGTAACATTACTGCATGCTATATTATCATGGCATTTGATGGCTCACCTGGTCTTGCTCCTCAATCGGTGTTCCACTTATTCTCAGGCAAAGCTCTGTAGTGCCTAAGCATGGATGACGTGTTGTTGTTATATCCCAGCTCCCTGGCACATAGCAAACACTTCACCTTGTACAAAAGTAAAGACAGCTCAACATAAATTGTATTGCACCATCAGTATTATGAAAATACATCTTCTGTAGAAATTTACATACCTTGTTGGGAGGAATAAGATCAAAAATTTCCCACACAGGGGAGGACATCCTCCTCTTCTTAGCTGGCTCCATTCTCTCCTGACTTTCTCTCCTCACTCTCCTAAACCTCCAAACTCTCACTAACCGCAACTCTCCATCAAATACCCACATTTTGAATGGAGTCTGGGGGGTTTATATCGCTGTCATAGCTCGCGGTCATCATTTTCAGCTCCTCCCATAAATGAAGCAAGCCTTGTTACGCGCATCGTGGAAATGCCCCTCCATTACTCGTCACATCACTAGTTTTAATTGTCTTCTACACAAACAGTTGTTTTAAACCTCTACAGCAGAGGTTCGAGGTACAGGCTGTTTTTCTTTTAGTGCTTTTTTTAAAAATTCGTTGAAATGTATTTGATGTTTATTGTATTTTAGGTTTCTAGTAGTGATTTTAGAAGACAAGCCAGGTGTGCAGCAAACACATTTGTCTGCTGGAGGTATGTTAACTTAATATATTTGACATGGGAAAAAAAGTATATTTATGCACTACAATCTAATTTATATTGTATTGCCTCCAGCAGGACAGGCTGCATTATTTTACCTCACATCACAGCTTTCCCTGCCTCCCATAGAACAGATGCTGAAGTTCCAGGAGTGTCATTATAGTCTAAATATAGAGTCCCTTCTTTTTTAAAATATTTAATAAAGTCTTCATCTTTAAGCAGTGATGTATTAAATCTCCAGTTTTTACTTGGTGTAGTATTATTCTTGTGCATTAGTGTTAGAGATACAGGAGCATGATCGCTGACAGCTATAGGGTGAATCTCAGTGTCTGAAATGTCACTCAGCAGTGAGCTGCTGACCAAAAAATAATCCAGACGAGAGTAGGAGTGATGAACATGTGAGAAAAAAGTATATTCCTTACTGGTGGGGTGAAGGGAGCGCCATGCATCGCAAAGGCCAAAGTCGCTCATATACTGTTTGATTATATTTGTGGATTGCCAATTACGCTGAGTTCCTGCTGTATTGAGCCTATCCATTTCTTCATTTAGTCCAAGGTTGAGGTCCCCTCCAAGAACAAGTGTGCGATCTAAGTATTCAGAGAGTGCACTGAAAAAGCCATGAAAGAATGAGGGATCATCAACATTTGGACCATATACACTTACAATACATAGCTTTTTATCAAGTATAGATAGTTTTATGATTAAGAATCTGCCCTCTGGATCTATAACTGTATCGAGCACTGTGAAATTAATATTTTATTCCTATTTAGCATCTGATTTCCTCTTGCTGTCTTGGTTGGACAGTCCTCCCCAGAAGACCTGCCTATGTGTATGTGTGTGTGTCTCTCTCTCCTCCTCCCCACCCTTGTTGTCTCCACCCAGCGGCCGACACACCTGCCCCTAATTTGCCACCCAGCTGTCACTAATCATTCTTCGTTTTGGGCTGAGGTATTTAACTGTGTCCTGATGGCAGTCGACACTGGATTGTACTTGAAGCTCGGTAGTAAAGAGTGCTTGTTACTCGTAACATAGCTTTAGCCGGCTAGCCTTCTCACATGTTGTTGTCGCTTGTTTGTAGGAGGAAGAGATACGGAGCAGAAGGTTGGAGAGAAGGAGCCCGCTGGATTAAGCTCTCGGAGGAGAAACACACTCAGATAATCACTTGGGAGACTCACGTGCACACCACTAAGAATTTGGAGAAGATCACCGTTGGATTTTTGCACTTCGCTTTGTGTTTTGAGACTGTTTTTGAGCACTGTAAATAAACGCACTGTTTGCTTCGCATCCAGAGCTCCGCGACTGAGTCCGTAATTTCCCATTACCCATGACAGAACAATCCAGCCAGCAATGGACTCAGCGGACTCAACTCCCATCGAGCGCGAACTCGCGTTTCAAGCTGAACAGTTGGAACGACATGAAAAAAATGCTGCAGCATGTTGCCAAGGAGCAGTCCGTGCTACTACAGGTGGTATCTGAACTGAAAGGTATGTTGCTTGCTACACCCAGAGCACTTGTTCAACCACCAGAGCCCTATGTACAACACATGCAGCTGGGACGGACTGAATTCACCCGGAGGAGAAGACAACTGGTGGGTGAGTGTTTTGTGTGCGGGAAGAAGGGGCATTTCGCGGACGCCTGTCCCTCATGGTTAAAAGACTCAGCCCGTCAGTAAAGGTGGGGATACTGACGGGTGCGCCGGTTAATAATTCCTCCACCTCAGCTGCCCAGCTAAATTACTGTTTCTTTCCCGCACCCATTCTTGTGATGCACTAATAGACTCGGGAGCTGAACAAAGTTTTTTGGATGAGGCTTTGGCCCACAAAATGGGTTTGCCTGTTGTTCCTCTCCCTGAAGCGCTCCAAGTGTCAGCACTTAATGGCAGTCCTTTAGCTGCTGTCACTCACCGCACCCAAGAAATCACACTCACTCTCTCCGGCAATCACACTGAGCAGATGTCCCTGTTTCTCTTCAAGGCACCTGACACACCCTTAGTTTTGGGATTCCCCTGGCTCCAGCAAAACAATCCACAGGTTGATTGGACCAAGGGATGTATTGTTGGGTGGAGCACCGGTTGCTATGAGCAGTGTTTACACTCTGTGGTGCCAGGTTGTATGTCTGACAATCCTGCGGGGCTGCCCACTCTCCCCGACTTGTCAACCGTGCCCGCCGAATATTACAACCTAGGTCAAGTCTTTAGCAAAGACGGGGCCCAATCGCTGCCTCCCCATCGTCCGTACGACTGCGGGATTGATTTGCTCCCAAGCGCCCCCTTGCCCACTAGCCGACACTATAGTATCTCAAAACCCGAGCGCAAGTCTATGGAGCGCTACATTACGGACTCCCTGCCAGCTGGCATCATCTGCCCCTCCACCTCTCCCATGGGCGCAGGCTTCTTTTTTGTTGAAAAGAAGGATAAGACCCTACGCCCCTGCATTGACTATCGGGGACTAAATAAAATCATGATCAAAAACAAATATCCTCTACCTCTGCTCGCCTCAGCTTTTGAACTCCTTCAAGGAGCCACCCTTTTCATCAAACTTGATCTCCGCAATGCTTATCACCTGGTCTGCATTCGCGAGGGGGGCGATTGGAAGACAGCCTTCAACACCCATCTGGCCTACTTCGAGTACCTGGTAATGCCGTTTGGACTCACAAACACCCCTGCTGTCTTCCAGGCCCTGGTAAATGATGTTCTACGAGATTTTTCGAACCACTTCGTGTTTGTTTATCTTGATGACATTCTGATTTTCTCCAGATCCAGAGCTGAGCATGTTAAGCATGTGAGACTGGTGTTGCGCCGTCTGCTGGAGAATCGGCTGTTTTGCAAAGGGGAGAAATGTGAGTTTTGTGCCTCAACTGTCTCTTTTCTGGGTTTCATCATTGAACAGGGCCGGTTGCGAGCAGACCCGGCTAAGGTCAAAGCTGTGTTGGAGTGGCCTGTGCCCGGCACCCGGAAGAAGTTGCAAAGTTTTCTTGGATTCGCCAACTTCTACAGACGTTTCATCTGGGACTTCAGTAAGGTAGCATTGCCTCTCACACAACTTACATCACCCAAACAGCCGTTCCTGTGGTCTCCAGCAGCTCAACAAGCATTCGACTGTCTCAAAAGCTTGTTCGCCTCGGCCCCCATCCTGGCCCAGGCTGAACTGGCCCTGCCGTTCGTGGTGGAAGTGAATGCTTCTGATTCGGGAGTTGGGGCGGTTCTCTTTCAGCGCAAGGAAGCTAAATTATACCCCTGTGCCTTTTTCTCCCGTCGTCTCTCTCAGGCCGAAAGGAATTATGACGTGGGTGACCGGGAGCTTCTTGCCATCAAGTTGGCGTTTGAGGAGTGGCAGCACTGGCTGGAGGGGAGCGAACATCCTGTTGTCGTTTGGACGGACCACAAGAACCTTGCCTACCTCCAAGCGGCTAAGCACCTGAACGCCCGACAGGCCAGGTGGGCATTGTTTTTTGCTTAACCTAACCATTACCTACAGACCCGGGTCCCGGAACACGAAACCAGACGCCTTGTCACACCAGTTCGCGCCAGACACAGACCCTGAGGAGAAGGAGAGACCCATTCTGCCGGCCTCGTGCATTGTGGGGACCCTCACCTGGGAGATAGAAAGGGTGGTCCGAGATGCCCAACAACAAGAGCCCGACCCCGGAACCGGTCCGGAAGGTAGATTGTATGTTCCCTCGGCGGTCAGGGGTAAGGTTATCCTCTGGGCACACACCGCGTGGTTTACCTGCCATCTGGGTAGGAATCAAACTGTAACCTTTTTACAAAGGTTGTTTTGGTGGCCCTCTCTCTCTCAGGACGTCCGGGAGTATGTGGCTGCATGTCCTGTGTGCGCTCAAAATAAGACGTCCACCTCACCTCCATCGGGACTCCTTAGACCACTGCCTGTCCCCAGCTGGCCGTGGTCACACATCGATCTGGACTTCATCACTGCTCTCCCTCCATCCTCTGGTAAAACTGTTATACTCACCATCATTGACTGTTACTCTAAGGCTGCCCATTTTGTTGCCCTTACCAAATTTCCCACCGCTCTAGAGACTGCCCAGCTCCTAACCCAGCATGTTTTTCGCCTTCACGGCATTCCTCTGGACATTGTTTCTGACCGTGGGCACAAGTTCACCTCTCAGGTGTGGAAGATATTTTGTGCCGAGCTGGGGGTCCAGGTCAGCCTGTCTTCTGGTTTCCACAAGGCAGACTAATGGGCAAACAGAGTGAGCGAACCAGGAGTTGGAGGCCATGCTGCGCTGCGTTGTTTCCTCCAACCAGTCATCATGGAGTGAGCAGTTGGCGTGGGCCGAATACGCCCATAACTCCAGCACGTCGGCCGCTACAGGTGTCTGTCCCTTCGAAGCATCCCTGGGGTATCAACCCCCACTCCTCTCCATCATGGAGAGAGAGGTGGCCGTACCCAACATCACATGAGGCGCTGTCGACGGATCTGGCGGGCAACTTGAGCGGCCCTACTGCGTACGAGCGCACAAAATAAGAGACTGGCTGACTGCCGCCGTGTCCCTACACCGGCCTATCGGGTGGGCCAGCAGGCATGGCTTTCCTCTAGGAACATCACTCTGCGGACTGAGTCCAAGAAGCTGGCTCCCAGGTTCCTTGGACCCTTTTCTGTGCAAGCTGTCCTGAGCTGTTCTGTGCAAGCTGTCCTGTGCAAGCTGTCTGTGCAAGTGACTGTCCGGCTGGCCCTCCCGCGCAACATGAAGGTACACAACGTGTTTCATGTTTCTCAAATTAGGCCGGTCCGGACCAGCCCGTTGTTAAAAGCATGAATGTCAGTCAGGAGCCCACTGGATTAAGCTCTCGGAGGAGAAACACACTCGGATAATCACTTGGGAGACTCACCTGCACACCACTTGGAATTTAGAGAAGATCGTTGGATTGCCAATTACGCTGAGTTCCTGCTGTATTGAGCCTATCCATTTCTTCATTTAGTCCAAGGTTGAGGTCCCCTCCAAGAACAAGTGTGCGATCTAAGTATTCAGAGAGTGCACTGAAAAAGCCATGAAAGAATGAGGGATCATCAACATTTGGACCATATACACTTACAATACATAGCTTTTTATCAAGTATAGATAGTTTTATGATTAAGAATCTGCCCTCTGGATCTATAACTGTATCGAGCACTGTGAAATTAATATTTTATTCCTATTTAGCATCTGATTTCCTCTTGCTGTCTTGGTTGGACAGTCCTCCCCAGAAGACCTGCCTATGTGTATGTGTGTGTGTCTCTCTCTCCTCCTCCCCACCCTTGTTGTCTCCACCCAGCGGCCGACACACCTGCCCCTAATTTGCCACCCAGCTGTCACTAATCATTCTTCGTTTTGGGCTGAGGTATTTAACTGTGTCCTGATGGCAGTCGACACTGGATTGTACTTGAAGCTCGGTAGTAAAGAGTGCTTGTTACTCGTAACATAGCTTTAGCCGGCTAGCCTTCTCACATGTTGTTGTCGCTTGTTTGTAGGAGGAAGAGATACGGAGCAGAAGGTTGGAGAGAAGGAGCCCGCTGGATTAAGCTCTCGGAGGAGAAACACACTCAGATAATCACTTGGGAGACTCACGTGCACACCACTAAGAATTTGGAGAAGATCACCGTTGGATTTTTGCACTTCGCTTTGTGTTTTGAGACTGTTTTTGAGCACTGTAAATAAACGCACTGTTTGCTTCGCATCCAGAGCTCCGCGACTGAGTCCGTATTTTCCCATTACCCGTGACACTTGCCCCAAAAAAGGAAAAGAGGCCGCCCGCCGGTAGGTCAGGGAAAATGGGTGGGCGGAACCAATGTTAACACTAAGCCCCGCTTTTTACTTTCGGTCACACTTTTGCTCGGTCAGGGAACCTACGCCTCACAAGCACTGATTGATTCGGGGGCCAAGAAGAGTTTAACTGATAGGGGATTTGCTGAACAACTTCAGATCCCTCTTTTTGAGTTAAACCCATCCATCCCAGTTAAAGCATTAAACAATCGAGTCTTTTCTTACATAACCCATCGCACCACACCAGTTACTTTGATTACTTCCGGCAACCATAGAGAAACACTGATCTTTTACTCCTCTCAATCCCGTGACACACCCATAATTTTAGGTTTCCCCTGGCTAAGGCATCATAACCCTCACCTGGATTGGGTGGGACAGAGGGTTGTGAGTTGGAGCCCATATTGTCATGCCAACTGTCTCATCTCTGCTCCACCACCAGGGCCTGCAATTAGAGCACATACTGAAGAAGCCAATCTCTGTAGCCCCAACTCGTCTGCAGTGCATGCTTTTACAGCTTCAGAGATATGACATAGAGATTGTGCACCGGCCTAGAAAAGACATACCTGTGGCCGACACTCTGTCCAGAAAATTCATTGCTCGACCAAGACAAGCACGTTAAATGAAGGCATGGAGGACCAGGTCCACTCAGTGATAGACAGCCTTCCAGTAAGTGATAAAAAAAATCTCGGAAATACAAGCTGCTACAGCAAGCGACCCACAGCTCACCCAGTTATAGCAAAGTACATGGTGGCTGGCCTGAAGACAGGAAAAAATGTCCTAAAACCCTTCTGGATTTCTGGAATTTCAGAGACAAAATTTTGCAGAGAGCTAAGGATGCCCTGTTCTTGCCAGGCATGGGCAATGACATTGCTGCCACAGTAGAGGACTGTTCTATATGTCAGGAGAGGCGTGCAACGAACCCTAAAGAACCTCTGATTTCACACCAGATTCCTGAGAGACCATGGAAGGCTGTGGCCTCAACCTCTTCACATGGCGTGGACGAGACTACATCATAGTTGTGGACTTTAGAGATTGACAGACCACGTGACTTTCGCGCATTGCATGCCGGAAACTCGTGGCAAAACAATCCAAGTACTGCAACACGTTCATTCTCCGGTTCCAATACCTTCTTGCTTTTTCTTTGGCCCCCCAAAAAGTTATGTACAAAACGAAGGAGAACAATGCCGGTCTGTACAAAGACAGACTTGATGAAAAGTCAAAGAAAAGATACAAGGAAAAAAAATCAAAGGAGTGAAAGGGTTAGACCCTTACGAGCACACAGAGTGGACAAAAGACGTTAGCGTGCTGCCCAACTTTCACCACGCTCATATTTATAATTATACGGTTCTTGGAGTGAGTGCATACACTCATGAAGTTTTTAGTAACTTCAGGTCACTGCAACAAGCCCAGGTACAGTTTACCGACAGATGGGTACAGGACCTTGAAATGCACCGTGTAGAACGAAAGACCCTGGTACCTATCATAAGTTTACCAGTCTCACAAATCGTCTTCATAAATACACAATCGTTAACCGTTTATTAATAGGACCTTTGATCTCAACGGTAATTAATTAGTAGTGGAAATAATTTCTGGTACACGATACAGAAATGTAGCAGTGACAATAATATTGTATGCTGTAATCGTACTGGGCAATTAGTGATACAAAAAAACTGTTTTATCCTGTGAATAAAAGTATATGTTTTTGTCAATGTACCATGGTAATAACAGAAGCGAAACACAATATTGTGTCAGGACAATTCACTATTTATGCACAATAAACAAGGAGCATAGCGTGACAATTTCTGATCAGCGCCCGACGTGCTTGTAACCTATATCACCAATTATGTATAAGAAAAATAAGATAAGATAACCTTTATTAGTCCCACACGTGGGAAATTTGTTTTGTTACAGCAGGAAGTGGACAGTGCAAAAGTTATGAAGCAAAAATTAGAATACAATAAGAATAAATACAGTACACAACTGTACAGAATAGAATAAAATAAAATAAGATAAAAATAGAATACAAATGCTATATACAACTGAGTAAAAATACAATGATGCCAGAAAAGATTATTGCACATTAGTGTTATTGCACATTTGTGGATGTGTGTGTTTGATCAGTTGGAGTCTTTGTTGTACAGTCTGACAGCAGTGGGGAGGAAAGACCTGCGAAGTCAAAGGAGCTTGCAAAGAAAAGCGTCTGGACTTCTTTAAGTTACTTGAAGACGTTTCACCTCTCATCCGAGAAGCTTCTTCAGTTCTAAGGTCAAATGGTGGAGAGTCCCAGATATAAACCTAGTGGGAGTATCCCCCCACAGAGGGACAAAAGGACCCCCTGATGATCCTCTAATCGCCTGAGCCAAGGTGTGAAACTGGGTGTGGGTCCCAATCAGCCAGAGTTTCGGGTGAGTTCATTGTGAAACCTGGCCCCACCTTATCATGCGAATTCCTGAGGTCAGATGGCCCAGGATGTGAGTGGGCGTTAAGGCGTCTGGGAAGGGATCTCAAAACTGGATTATAGATGGCAGAGAGTTGGTGTCGTAAACCACCGCCTCTGTTGTTAACAGATACTCCCACTAGGTCTTGAGTCAGTCCTCTGTACTCCTTGTCGTCCCCATCAGTGATGAGGCCGACTATTGCAGAGTCATCAGAGAACTTCTGCAGGAAGCACTGGGTGGAATGGTGGGAGAAGTCTGCAGTGTAGATGGTGAAGAGGAACGGAGCCAGAACCGTTCCCTGTGGGGCCCCCGTACTGCAGACGACCCTGTCCAACACACAGCCCTGAGTTCTCACATACTGTGGTCGGTCTACTACAAAACACTTACCTTTGTGGAAATGATTGGAGCAGACTAACATGTGAGCTGGAGTGTTCTGGGACGTTATATTTGGTCTTTGAATGGCTGCAATCCAGGCCATCCGTCGGCTATTTGTTACTTTGGAAACATGGCTTGAACAATTTCTCTTCAACGACGTAATCTGATAACAACCAATCTCTTTACCCGTCGGCTTCCCGTGGCTGTCATGCAACCAGCTATTGCAGTTAATAACACAACAGCTTCTTGCCATTTTTTGTGTTTCTTTTTATTGCTGTGTAACTGATTTCAATTGAAAGCCTGCATGCGCTAGTACCTCTTGCCACGAGTTCCCAGAATCCTTTACGGTTTTACCCCTGAATGACATCACATTTTCAATCTCTATTACAGCTGCTACTTTGAGCTCAAAAGGCTATTCTCCACCACTGCAGGGTCAGTCATCCAAAAGCTCAAGGCTATATTTGCCAGACGCGGAATACCAAAAAAGCTTATTTGCAATAATGGCCCACAGTACGGCTGTCCAGAGTTCAAGGACTTTGTAGTCACATAGGACTTATCCACATAACCTCAAGCCCTTTGTATCCACAAAGCAACGGCCTCACCGAAAAAACAGTCAGTACAGCCAAATCAGTTCTGATAAAGCTCATGCAGATCCCTACCTGTCTCTATTAGAGCAAAAGAACACACCAGTTGACGGCCTCAGATCATCAGTGCAGCTCCTCATGAGTCGACGTCTGGGATGAGTGCTTCCTATCACCGGATACCAGCTGGTATCCCGCGTCATAAGTCAGAGGGTGGTACAAAAGAAATGGATGGAAAGACAAGAGCACTAAAGGCGATACTGCAATCGCAGCACCACACTCGTACCACGGCTGCAGCAGGGGGCCACATTCGCTTTCAGCATGAGACAGGAAGCTGGAAACTGGCTGTCATCGTTCGACCTGCAGAGACTGTACGCCTTTCGTCATCCGCACTAGCAAGGGGCAGACTATACGGCATAACCGATGGCACCTGAGAGGCCCTAAGGCCTCACCAGCACCATCAGCACCAGCACCTGATCTGGTATCCCTTATCAGAAATCCACAGTATCATAATGTACTTTTGAGCATAGAGCAACAATATGTGAAGGAGATCTTTGCTGTGGAAGTTGGCAGGTAGCTCATCATTTAGTCCTAACCAATGACTGTAGAAAACATGGCCTCCCGTTGTGCAAAAATGAAGCCAAAATATCCCGCTTGTGGAGGCTGCCATCTTGCATTTTTGGAGCCAGAGTGGAGCGACTGTGTCACGCTCCCACCCACACATCCGCTGGATGTGACCGCAAATAATAATAATAATAATGGATACTTTATTGATCCCCATGGGGAAATTACTTGTTTTTCTCTGCATTTGACCCATTCACTCAGTGAAGCAGTGGGCAGCCCACTAAGCAGGCGCCCGGGGAGCAGTGTGTAGGGACGGTACCTTGCGATCATGGGGCGACCACTTTACCTACTGAGCTATCCCTGCCCCTAAACATGCCCCTCTATACTTTTTACGTAGCCCGGCTGCTCCAGTTTATTTGCTGATGGGTATACCGACTGACGACTCGTTCAATTAAGGTAAACACAACTATGTCACTGTTATGAAAAAGACACACAGCTTAACGTCTTATAATTCTACAACATCTAAAATCACTCAGTTAATTTGTTTTCTTGATTAGCCGCTAGCATACGCAATGTGTTGGAGGCTTGTTGCTAGCTAGTTAGCGATGCTATACAACTGTTACTCTAATAGTCTGTATTATTGAATGATTCAGTACTCCTTAGGTTTTGTTATCCATTTTTTTAGACAGCGATAAGATCAGCTGCACACTCCACAGAGGACCAGAGTTATTGTTAATATCAAAAATGTAACGCTGTCCTTTGAGATTTTAACATTTAAGACTGTGAGTGTAATGGATCTAAAACTATTTAAATCCCAGAAGATGGATACACCCAGCATTTAATGAACACTGTGATGGGGACCTTTGGTTTGTGTAATGTTATAAATACTCGGATACTCCCCAGACTGATTAATGAGGAGTTACTGAGGTACAAGCTTTTTTTTGCTTTTAATTTGGTGTTACTGTTTTTACAGATGTGGCAAGAGACTTGAAAACATGCTGTTGTTTGCACATATTTAATAATCAGCTCTGCACAGGAGCTGAAGCAGAGTGCAGCCTGTTGCTTTTACAGCATAATACTTGTAATTAGGGATGGGCACCGGTTCTGACATAAACGGTAGTAACCAGACCTAAAATCAGCGCACATTTCGGTGCTTTATTTCGGTGCTTTTTGTTTCCTGAGATGTGATACACTTCAGATTCTAGCCAATCATTTTATGTTTCCAAGGATAGTAGGCGGTCCGAGGTACGTACGTTCTTTTAGAGCAGAGCTACAGATTAAAAATGCCCAGCGGTCAAAAGTCTTCACAGGAAAAAATGCAAACTCAGCAACCTGCAACAAGTGCTTTAAGGTGATACTGTGCAAAGGAGGTAACACCTTGAATCTGATGAAACACCTGGTGACGCATAGCGGGTTTTTTTAAAGCCGGGTTTTTTTTAAAGCTGCGAAATGCACCGTACCTACTATGGGTGTGGTGCCTGTTATCGAACCGGGAGTTAGCAACATCCCCCAAGAACCCGAAGAGGAGAGTCCTGGCCCCTAGCCCTGTCAGTGTAGCAGAAATGATGACAGCAAAACAAAACTAGAATTAAATGAGATAATTGATAAAAAAACAAAATTCTTAGTACAAAGACTACGCTTACAAAATTATGAACATGGTAATAAATCCAGTCAATTTCTAGCAAACCAGCTAAAAATAAATAAATAAAAAACAGCTATATGTGCTGTTCAAGATTTATCTGGGAACACAATATATGATCCGATACAAATAAACAACATTTTCAGGGATTTCTATAAAACGTTGTATTCACCACAAATAAACCCATCTAAAAAAGAAATTGATCAGTTTTTGGACAACATAACTCTTCCAAAATTATTAGACACTCAAGCAATGGCACTGGATTCACCACTGACACCAGGTGAACTCCAGGAAGCCCTGATAAGTATGCCCAATAATAAGGCTCCAGGTCCAGACGGCTTTCCTGCAGAATTCTACAAAGAATTCTGGTCGATTCTAGCACCAGTTTTCTACAGAACGTTGTTGGAAATTAAAGAAAAGGGCAGACTTCCATCAAATATGAATTCTGCAAACATTAATCTCCTGCTAAAACCAGGCAAAGACCCTGTATATCCCTCAAGCTATCGTCCAATATCCCTTATAAATGTAGACCTTAAAATAATCTGTATAGCTCTCTCAAAGAGACTGGAGAAAATAACCCCCCTCTTAATTCATCCTGACCAAACTGGTTTCATAAAAGGTAGGCACTCATCAACAAATACACGTAGATTACTTAATTTGATAGACTACTCATACAGTACAAACCTAGAAACTACAATATTCTCTTTAGACGCAGAAAAAGCATTTGACAGAGTTAACTGGAAATTTCTATTTGCAACTTTACACAAATTTGGTTTTGGATCCTCTTTCATAAACTGGTTAAAAATATTATATAATTCCCCAACAGCTTGTGTTAGAACAAATGACCAGACATCATCCAGCTTCTGTCTCTTGAGGGGCACCAGGCAGGGATGCCCACTCTCCCCTTCACTGTTTGCAATTTTTATTGAACCACTAGCAGCAGCAATTAGACAGAATTCAGTAATTAAGGGCATAAAATGCAAGAACGTGGAACATAAAATCAGCCTTTATGCGGATGATGTGTTACTCTTTCTCCAAAATTCACAAACCAATATCTCTGGGGTGATTGAATTGATAAACTCTTTTGCAAGAATATCAGATTACTCAATTAACTGGTCAAAATCTACAGTCCTACCGATTAATTGCTCCCTCCATAATTCCTCTTCTACACCACTGCAATCGGGAAATATAAAATATTTAGGTATTAATGTTTCTCCCAAGCTTGCAGATCTAACTAAATTAAACCATATCCCACTTTTAAAGAAGGTAGAAGATGATCTGGCTAGATGGAAATGTCTACCCATATCACTCATGGGAAGGGTTGCCGCTATAAAAATGATGGTCTTACCAAAAATAAATTATTTATACTCAATGATCCCAACTAAACCGCCACAAGATTGGTTCAGATCTCTAGATTCATGTATGTCCAAATTCCTTTGGAAAAATAAACCCCCACGTATAAGCTTAAAAACACTACAAAAGACCAAGGATAAAGGAGGACTAGAACTGCCTAACTTTCAGCACTACTTCTTAGCCAACAGGCTTCAGTTTATCTCAGGATGGCTAAAACATCCCCTCTTAGATGAACCTTGGCTAGATGTAGAACAAGCACTTTGCAATAATCTAGAGATCTCAGACCTACCATTTATCAGCTCAAACATCCAACGACATGAATGCTTTAAAAGCATCAACATCAGCTCTTCTCTGACAGCATGGTGGGAGTTTCTAAAATTGACGGCATCTTCATTAATCCCATGCAAACGTACACCTATCTGGAACAACCCTGACATATTACAAAACAATAATATGATAAACTTTTCAGATTGGAGTGGTAAAGGAATCAAATATTTAGAACATATACTAGAAGGAACAGAATTTATTTCATTTGACGGACTAGTTACACAATATGGGATCACCAAGAAAAGATTTTTAGAATATCAACAAATTAAATCCATAGTAAAAAATAAATTTAAACCGGGTCAAGTTGAACTACAAACACCACCAAGTGTGGTTCAATTTCTTACTCTTAAAACCCCCAAATTACTATCCAAAATATACAGAATGCTTTCTAAAACAGATGAATCAATATCACTTCCTATTGCAAAATGGGAAGCGGATTTATCAGTTAACTTAGACCTAAACTTCTGGTCTCAGATTTGCTTAAAAACCTTTCATCTAATTAGAAATCCCAGTCTTCAATTAATTCAATACAAAATATTACATAGAGTGCACTATACAGGCAGTGTTGTGGAGTAACGGAATACATGTACCGCCGTTACGTATTTAAAATACAAAATATGAGTAACTGTATTCCGTTACAGTTACCGTTTAAAAAGGTGGTATTCAGAATACAGTTACTTTGTTGAAATAAATGGATTACATTGCCGTACTTTCCTGTTTCATTTTGTCGCGGGTCAGGACTGTTTGGGTTTTGTTTGACAGCTACGTTCTGTTGTTCCAGGCGGCAGCGTTACGGTTGCCATGGTTACAGGGTGATGCTCTCTCTCTGTGACTGTGTGTTTCCTGGGTGAGAGAGCGCCTTTTCGTTGTTGTTGTTGTTGTGCTAAGCTAACAGGCAGAATGCTACAAGCATAGCTCTAAAGAATGTAGCATCATGGGCAGTGTAGTCCGTGTTGCAGGGAGAATGGACTGCCATACCCGTTATGGGTCTGTGAGCGCGAGGAGGGAGAAAAAGGCGAGTGGAAAGGTACGAGTTGTCATCGAGGAAAAACGGGAGCTGGAAGCATGTAAATATAATAATAACCACTGCAGCCAAGAAGAGTGCCTGACGAGCCCAGTTGTAAGTAAGCTATTAAGACTCGACTGTACACCGTGTTCGTGTTTTCCTCCGAAAACAATAAGTTCCGTTAGAGCAGCCTTTCAACGCCTCTCTCTGTCTCTCGCAAGAAAAGTTGACCCGCACAACAAAGTAAAGCTATTTTTCGGCTACGAGGCGACAGGGACCCCGCCGTATTAGCCAGAGGTCCCTTTACTACAGTTCGGAGTCGCGGACCTTCAGTAATAGTAATAAATCACACAGCAATAGTACATTCACGTTGTTGTAAAAAGTATGATAATATATTAAGTAATCCAAAGTATTCAGAATACGCTACTGTCATTGAGTAACGTAACGGAATACGTTACAGACTACATTTTGGGGCATGTATTCTGTATTCTGTAATGGAATACATTTTAAAAGTAACCTTCCCAACACTGTATACAGGTCATCGGATGTTCAAGATGGGCTTTACGTCTACCAACAACTGCTCACACTGCCAAACCAATTCACCGGACAATTATATCCACGCTCTTTGGTTCTGTCCACCAGTTCAGAAGTTTTGGCGCGAGATATGTGAAGACTTATCGAAGTGTCTGAAATGTAACATTCCAACTTCCCCCTTAGTGTGCTTGTTGGGCAGCTTAGATAATGTCACTTCAGAAAAGAATATCGCCCATATGGTTTTCACTGCCCTATGCATAGCCAAGAAAACAGTCCTCATGAACTGGAAAAATAAAAATAATCTTAATTCTAACCAATATAGAAATTATATATTAGATTACATTAGTTTTGATACAGCCTCTGCCACCACATCAGATCAATTGCTCTGGGCTCCTTTTATCAGCTCCATCACCTAGTGGGGGTGGGGGGTCATAGTTTGGTCCCGCCTTCACTGTTGTGATTGGTGTGGGGGTAGGGACAGGCTTAGGGCATCGGGGGGTTCCCCGGAGGCATCTTCCTTGGGGGGCTCAACCTGGGGTAGCGGTCATGTCCGGTTAGGGGCTCTGTTGGCTCTCAGGTGACTGTTTCGTCGCGGCTGCGTGCAGCGGGGCTAGGGGAGGGTCTGTGCTGACGGACGTGGGTTACTGACCTGGTAGCCTGGCTGCCCCTGGGTGGGTCCGGGATGGGCGTGAGGTTCTGGGGGCGCTCCGTCTCTGGGCTGGGGGGCTTGGGTCCTGGTTGGTGTGTTGCCGGGGTTGTGGGCGGGTGGGTGCATGGGGGCCCAGCCCTGGAGCAGGGTGCCGCCAGTGCATCGAGCCACCTGGGGGGCTCTTCAACTGGTGGGGGAGATTGTCACATCTTGCAGGAACTTTCCTCTCTTCAGGAACTCTCTCTGCAGGAGGGGGAGATACAGGAGAGGTGGAGGAAGATCTCAGCCTGGGCGTTTATTGTCTTATGTAGTCTGGAAGATGAGTGGATGGTGGGGTGGGTGCAGTTTTCTCTGTGGTGGGGTTGGGTGGACTGTCCTGGGCTCTGTGGGGCCGGGAGGCGCTGCTGCACTGGGCCCCGGTCTGGATGGGCCTGGGCCCCCTTTCCCTAGCGGGTCGCAGAGTATGGGGGTGCCTACTGGGGTCAGCGGGGGAGCTGGCCCCAGGGAGGGGTCACTTGCCCCTCCCTTCCTTCCCTCCCCATCTCCAGCTGCCTCCCTCTTCCCGCTCCACCACAACCACCCACACATGCAGGACCTTGGAGTAGGGGTATGTCACCAGGGTGCAGAGGAGGCTACCCCCCCCCCCCCCCGTCCCCGTCCCCTTCTGGCTGCCTCTTCCTCAATTTTATCCCACAACTTAGACATTCACATTACTCACACTCTCATTACACATACATATAGGATCTTGGGGGTGGGCACGATACACGGAATCCAAATTACCATCAGGGTGTACACCTCACCCCTGGCGTCGTTGCCCACCTCTCAATTTTAAATACACGTAGACATTGAGGGCTAGCAGGAGGGACCATGCGCTTACCTGCTGCTCTCTGGCAGGTAGCTCCATGCCCTCCTGGGTTTTAAATGCACCTTAGAGCACACATGCATCAACACTACAATGAGTGGGTGGAGGGAGGTTTGGAGTCTTCTCTCACCCCCATTCTCTGCGGCCTGCTGGAGCGGGGGGGCTAGGAGGAGGAGTTGGCCGTCCGACTGCGGTCTGGAGTGTGGGGCCTCCCTGCTGCTGCGGAGTCGGGGCGGTCTGCCTCCCCCCACCGCAGGGAAAAGGGTAACACCACCTGGGTCTGGGTGCAGTTCCCCCCTCCAGGGGCAAGGGTACCTAGACCCGGTTCGTAGAGTACGCTTGGGGAGTGTGATCGTGTGTACAGCGTCTCTTTATGTCTGTCTCCACGTTGGTTGAGTGTGGAGTAAGTGCATATGAGAGCATGAGGGTGGGAATGGATGTTTGTATCTGTGTGTGCCTGTAGGTCTGTGTCTATATGTCAGGTTGGGTGTCAGACACCACCTCTCTGGGGACATCTCAGGCCCTCCAAGGTTTGGAGGCCTATCTTCCCCCACCACCACTTCCCCTGCCAGTGGCGGACTCCCTCAGACATCGGTGCGTTGGTGGTTCTTTGTGTCTGGGGATGGGCGTCCAGGTACACACCGGCTCACTCCTTGGCGGCCGCTTATCGGGGCCTGGAGCCTGGGGCTCGCTCGGGCCACTTCGGAGGTGGGGTGCCCCCGGCCTCTCGGCCTGGGGCTCGGTCACTCAGGCACGGCTGGCTGCCGGCAGAGCTCACGGGCGCGTCACTGCAACTCCCCCTGGCTTCTGCTCCGCGGCTGCTGAGTGAGCCCTCATCTGGGACTCTCCTCAGCTCTTTCTGGGACAGTGGCGCGGCTGCCCCTCTGTTGGTCTTCCTTGGTCTCTTGTGTTCTGGGGGCCTCTGGATGTCTGGAGTTTTGATCTCCTCCATACCTGCTTCATGCCCCGGAGGACGGGGCTGTGGCCCCCCCCACACCCTCTACCAGATCATTACATGAAGGAACCTTTTAAAAAAACAAGCGCGTCCATGCTCACAGGTGTACACACTGGTGATCTCACCCACAAACTACACCCTTTTTGGCTTCTACCTCAAAGCACACTGTGTTCTGTTGATCTTATGTGCTGCACAATAATGTTTAAGATTTAGTATTTACTGTCATATTCCCATATATCATTGTGATGTTGTTTATTCTATTACTCTTGTTCTCTTCTGCTTGTTTTCTTTTTTCTTTCTCAGCAGGTGATCCAGGTGATCGATATATGCATTTTTTTTCTTTTTCTTTTTTTTTCTGCCCGTTCTGTTGGTTTTTGTTTTTTGCCCTTCTCCCCCGTCCCTCTTCTCAGCGGTTTCTCTTTCCCTCTTTCTTTCTCCCCTTCTTTCCCCCAGTCAAGTCTGTCCCGTATTCAGTAAGTGAAAATAAAATAAACAATAAAAGGTGAATCAAATGGACCATTACGACAAGGCTGGGATGGTCAATTTGGTAAAGTAAATCCGTTGGGCATCTTTCTTTGCCTTTAGACAATAATTCTGATGGCAAAAGAGCCAAACGGGACAGGCAAAAAAAAGAAAAAAAAAAGAAAAAAAAGAAAAGAAATGATGACGGATGATGATGGCAGCAGCAGCCGTTCTTCTCTGTGTCAGTAGCTTAATGTTGTTCGTGTGTAATTTACGTTGAGTACGCTAACCACTTTATTACATTAATGCATGTAAGGTAAACTAGCAAAAACTCCCATCACCCCAGGGAACACAAACTTGGAGTAATCAGGACCCTACACCACCAGGCAGAACATGTTCCCTCTAAGCCTGAAGGAAAAAAGAAGGAACACACACATGTAAAGAAGCACTCAAAAGGTGCGGCTATCCTAAATGGGCATTCCTAAAGTCAGCAAAGAGGCACAGAAAAGAAGATCAGACAACAGCGAGGGAGGATAAGAAGGACAGATGCAACAACATTGTCATCCCCTATGTAGCCGGTGTATCAGAAAAACTCAGGAGAGTTTTCTCCAAGCATGACATCCCGGTGCATTTCAGACCCAGCAACATGCTCAGACAAAAACTGGTTCACCCGAAAGACAAAACTCCAAAACACAAACAACAATGTGGTGTATGCTGTACAGTGTAGCGAGGAATGCCCAGACCTCTACATTGGAGAGACCAAACAGCCACTTCACAAGTGCATGGCACAACATAGAAGAGCCATCTCCACGGGACAAGACACAGCAGTCCTTCTGCATCTTAAGGATCTTTCGAGGATGCCAATGTTAACATTTTGGACAGAGAGGACAGATGGTTTGAAAGAGGAGTGAAAGAAGCCATCTATGTCCACTGTGAGCGACCATCTTTGAACAGAGGCGGTGGTTTACGACACCAACTGTCTGCCATCTATAATCCAGTTTTGAGTTCCCTAAACCAAGTTTAGGTGGAATTAATTTTTTTTCTTACTGCGTACTCGCTAGCATGATGGAGTTTCTATACAGCTGGGTGGGTGCTATGATGTTACTGATGTTGAACTTTATTTTATTCATAAGGTTAGTTTGTAGAGTTGCCAACCATCCTGTAAAAAATGGAATTGTCCCATATTCAGAGAAAATATTACGCGTTTCGTATTGAGGTGAAAAGAAATACAGTTTGTCCTGTACTTCAGCTACAATGAAAAAGACACAAAGCTGGAGTTATTGTCTTTACGCTGCAGCTGTTTCTTCTTCTCTCATTCTCTCCCCCTCCCTCTCTCGTTTCTACTTCAATCATGAAACTGATCAATGATCAGCTGATCAGCTTTTCTCTCTTGTTTGTTTATCGCCCACTTCGCGCCAGAAAAAAGAGGATGTCGGATGTCGCGCTAAACAACAGCACCACGTTTAAGCTTGATCAGCTGTTGTTAGAATTTATTTAATATTAATTTCTAGTATCAGCTGATGTTTGCTGGAGCCACAGCTGTAAAAGCTGCTGGTCATGATATCGGTTTGGTTATCTGGTGAGAGGGAAACATGAAGATGAAACCAGGAGATGTCCTCACTGAATCATCAGAGCTGAACAGGTGATGGAGAAACAGGTTTACCTTTTAGGTGACATGAATGAGTTGAAGGGAAGTTATGAACTGTTTCTGAGAGACAAATAACACCAGGATCCTTTTCTAAGTAGCTGACAACTGGTAACTGTGCAGGGCCGGGTCTAGCAAAGTGTTGCCAGGGGGCCAGTTAGGGCATTAACAGGGAAAGGGGGGCACAAAGAAATACTTTTCTTTGTTATTCTCATTTAAAATGTCTATCTTTTAAAAAGTAATTATCTGAATCTTACAAATGATTGATACATATATACCATCAGAACAGTGTGCATCACTGTCACAACGGCGTTTGTTTTCATTCAAAGCCTTTATGATTTTTCCTATAATGGTGGGCCAGTCTCTAGTCAAAATGCCCAGGCCGATTTTTTTGTCCCAGTCCAGCCCTGTATGCAGCTCATCTGCAGTCTGGTGTTACCTACATCTTCCTTTTCAGAAGGCAGAATTTCTGAGTTCTGAGTACAATCAAAGGACCACGACTGCAGTTTTGGTGTTGGATGTAAAAAGTGCACATGACGCTGTGACGTAGGCTAGAATCATGGTGGCGGTCAACGACGGTCCAGTCGTGGGATTTCTCTCGTGGAAATATGCACATTATTTTTTTCCTTTCTATTGGTAGGTGGCACAGTGCACTTGTGGCAAGTAAGCAAGCTAGAAGACTGGCAATCTTGCTGGGTATCCAGTTACGGAAGCAACACATTAACAAGAGAATTCTGAGTAAAACCAAAGTTACTTTCCCTAGTAACTAGTTATTTTGAAAGTATGAGTAACTTGAAGTAACTGAGTTACTTTTGATAGAAGTAACTAGTAATGTAACTAACTTACTAATAGTAACTTACCCAACACTGGTTAATACAGAATGTCAAAATGAAAAACAAACCTTCCGATTTCAGATGTTTGAGGTTGTGCTGAAAATAATAATACCAAACAAGGCAAGTTAAACAGTTTTTTAATGTGAAATATATAGAGGTAAAATCAAAAGTAGTCAAAAACACCCAATTATACTCTGCACCCCAGAGGGTTAAATATGATGCATAGCTGTAGAATGTAAAAAAAACTGTAGAATAACAGAACAGCTCCACAGACTGAAAAAAAAAGAAAAGCAACAGCAGCGTGACATTTGTTACAGAGATTTGAGAAAGCTGGAAACATTATGTGTCTTTTCTCAGGTGTAATATAAAGCCTATGTATGAGTTTAAATTGCCTCTCCCAAATAGAACTGGATGCCAATTCCTTAAAAGTTGACAACACAGCTCATCCCAAGCCTCAGCATCTATCACGCCTTCATATGATTCCCATTGGCTCTTGATTTTGTTAGAGTTATCCATTCTAAGATCAGAGAGAATGTTATAAATCTTTTTAGTTATACATTTTGGTTGAGTATGATGGATTCTGTAGGAGAGACACCAAACCCTCCATTAAAATCCTTCAATTTAGAAATAATAAAGTTCTTTATCTGAAAGTACTTCCAAAAATCCTTATTGGTCAGACCAAACTTGATTGTCAATTGATTAAATATAAGAAAAGAGTTCCCATGAATAAGATCACCCACTATATTAATCCCTTTTTGAGACCGGTCGGCAAAACCAGCCCAAAGACCAGGTAAGAAGTCAGGGTTTTCATGAATAGGAGTAAGAAGGGAGAAACAATTACCATATACTTCCAGGTGCCTGACTTTGTGCCAAATAGTGAACATATTTTTTAACACCATATTATCTTGTGTGGCTTTATCTATGGAAATATATAGCAGGTTCTGCAATGGAATGCCCTTTAAAGGAGTGGACTCAGCACTCAGGTAAATGAAATCAGGATCACCTATAAACCATTCTGTGAGAAATTTAAACTGTGCAGCCCAGAGGTATTGTGGGAGGGAGGGAGTGGCAAGACCGCCTTTCTGAACCGCGTTGATATGCGCACCTCTGCCTCCTTCATTTGAACCTCCAATGCATATATATTAGCTGTGCATGTTTCCAGTCTTTTTAGAACAGGGTCAATCTTCTTCTCAAAGGAGGCCTCCACAGCCTTCAGCACCTCCGCTGTTATTGTCTCCACCAGCTTTTTGGTGTCCACTTGGCAGAGGGGTGAAAACGATGGGGAGCCTTTACCGTTGCAGCTGGTCGCTCAGCGGAGGGTGGTTTTCTCCAGATTTGCCCAATTTTGGACCAAGGTTGAGCTTCTTCTGGGTGCTTGGCATCATACAAAGTTTGAAGGTGGAAATAAAGCAGACTTTAACCGAATTAGACATATATAAAAGCCTAAACGAATGCCAAGCTGTAGGAGCGGGCGAAAAGCACTCTGCCATTAACGTCACGTCACCCCCAGCTAACGTGCAAATTTATTGTACGGGTGAGTGGAATTCTCAAAATAAAAGCTTTTCGAAAACCTGTTGTTTTGGGAATCCATCCTACCTCACAAACCATCCTGCTGTTTCTGAGCATATGCTGTGCATGCGCTCAACACAAAACCCAAATTTACTTCATTTTTTTAACCCATTGTGAATATTTCTTATGGTTAGGGTTATGGTTAGGATTAGGTTCAGTCAGAAGTTACCGTCAAATTATAATACGGGTAGGACAATTTGCCATAGTAGGAAGGTTTCTCAGAATACTGGTCGTGGTCAGGTTGTGTGTCTGCTCTCCTCTGACGGTCGCTTCTCACCGCCATAAGCTGCTTCACGTCTTGCCTAGCAGCATGCTGGCAACACTAAATGTATGCATAAAAGAGTCTCACATGCGCCCCCATGTGACAGTGACATGCAATAACTCGAAATATTTTGTGCTATTTTACTTTTTACTCCAGAGTTCTTCCCTGGGGGTGGAAGGCTGTATATATATTTTTAAAATTCCCCTCTCGTCCCTGCAGGTATATATGTGTGTTTTTATGCCGGGTGATAGATATAGACACACAAAGAGGATTTGCTCTGTTTAAACATGCGCAGACACAGACGTCCACTGTGGTCAGTTAGTCTGTTAGTGGTTGTTTTTGGGGTGGTACAGAATGCACGGGGTGTCTCAGCTTCTAATTGGATTGGACTGTGAAGTCTGCAGCTTTTTTCACACTGAAATGAGCACACTAAAATCCAGTCACTTGTGGAGTCCAGCCTGCAGGGTGGCTCGCCTGTGTCGCCCTGCAGATGAAATGTGAAGGCGTGTCTTTTCTGAGCAGGTGAGGGAACGCTGCAGCTGTTGGAACATTAACAGCACTGACCTCAATGTCACCAGTTCAGAAACAGAGAGCTGCATTGATGCTGCCTCTCTCCCATGTGTCTGTTTGAAAGCCGCTGCTGAAGCATATGAAAGAGTCAGTTTGTTTGTGAGGAATTCAGGCGCCTCACATAGAGCAGGACGTCATACAGTGACACCGAGTCCACATAATATCTGCATTTACAGTGAAACCAGCAGCTCCTTCACACATCTGGAACCTTCTGTCCCTTTATCACAGTGTAGATGCTCCCCCTGGTGCACACAGTGACTTTACAGCAATGGGTTGAACAGTTGTGTGTTCATAAAGCTGTGTGAATGACTCAGGTGTGAAACTATAAACCAGGCTCGTCAGCAGCTTTGTGGCATTGCGGTTTCTCAGCATGATTTGGCTGTGAGCGCCTGAGCTCTGCTTCCTGTTTCCTGAGTGCCAAATTTAATCTAGAGTTACATCATCGTCGTTGTCTCCAAACGCATTACAGTGAGGAAGAGAGACAGACAGACCTCATTTCACCACAATTCTTTGTTTCACTAATGGCAGCCGTTACTGCCCGGGCTGTGTCCAAACCTGTGACTGTTCCTGTGGAGGCTTCTTCTGTGCTTTGTGAAAATGAATAAAATCTGTGCTGGGCCTGGTCTTACCTCCTAAACACTCCTGAGCCTGGGACATTTCTTTGTTTTAAAGGAAGTAATCTTTAAGGAAGTAAGGAAAGGAAGGAAGGAAATTAAGTAATTATTTAAGAGCTTCTAATTCCATTCCAGATATCCTCCCCAGTCATCTTCTTAATGAATCGCTCCACGTTATTGGGCCAGGGATATAGTACAGTATATTTTAGTATAATTTACTTTTATTAAATGTTTCTTTGTCATCAGGCTGTGTGCCAGCTGAAGCCTATTATTAAAAATGTCCTGGCAAGTTTTCAGATCGCTTTGGACTCTTGTGGTCATCATACATTCATTCATCTAAACTGGAGCATGCTGTTGGTCCTGAAGGCTCATGTCTGTCAGAAAGGCTGTTTTCTGTAGCCATCGCGGAATCCTCCTCTTCCTTAGCCCGTGTTTCCTTTGGTGTAACACAGGGCTCTGTTTTGGGTCCTACTCTGTTTTCATCACACCTGCTGCTGATTTTCAGGAAGTTTGCTGATGAAATCCAAATTTATTTCCGTTATTTTGATGTCTCTGTTGAAGTGTCTACACAATATCAAAGACAGGTCCTGAAAAAAAAATGATTGTGGTGCCCCTCTGGATGATTTCACTGATGCCCTTGTGCCTTGTGTTTCTTATTGTTATCTGATTGTTAGAAGTCTGAGTGTTTTCAGAGTGTCCTCTTTGTATTTCAGTCATGAACACTCATCTCTCCATTAGAAGACACGACAGCAGGTTTACTCTGGATAAAGATTTCTTTTTTGCTTTAACCTGTGACTTAGACAAAGAGCACTGAGATTGCGCAGCCAGATGATGCGAGAGCGGCATCTTCAGCTGCTCTCCAACTAGCGTTTCCTGTTTCTCCGTCAGCGTGAGCCCGACTGACTCAGGGTGCTGTTTTAATGACACACAGTGTCTGTCTGTGAGGCGTTAATAATTATAATTGACACTGTTATTTGTACTCAGACTGCTTGTACAAACCCAGATTTTATATATTCCATATATGGATGTAAAGACTGAACCTGCTGCAACAGCTTTCCTCTGACCTCAGTTAAAATGATTCAGAATTAAATTCATTAAGCATATTGATTTTAAACCAAATTTAACAAGATTTTGCTGCTGAGGGCAAATATTTATCATTATCATTATTAATTTCCCTGTTCCTTATTTAGTGGGTGTGGAGCTCTCTCAGGATGTTTGTTAAGGTCAAGCGTCAAAAACATTTTAAACAGCTCAAAAGTGTGTCACAGTTAACTTTACATTAACGGTCATATTGTAATAATACGTGAAGTTATTGAGTCCATCAGCAGAGTGAAAATGAACTTCAGTACTACTTAGTAAGATGAAATAGGTTTTTGCACATCAATGTTTACTAATGTGTCCTTCCTCCTGACACGTGATGATGTCACATGAAACACACACACTCGCGTTCACTCAGATTTCTGCTTTATTGATCGACATGCAGCATCAGGAGCCATGATCAAAGTCCGACATCAATAACTCTAAACACACGCTTCAGCTCCTCACGAGCAGCAGCATCCTCTCTGACGGCTTCAGTCACAAACCAAACAGGAATTGTCCGAATAAAAACTGCGTTACAGTTCCAGCTCGGCCCACCGCCACCCATGCACACGCAGGAAACATTCTCACCGTTAAAGTTAGGAACAAGAAGGCACCGCGACGACAAGGAGGGGCCAAGCAGCCCAACTGTGGTTCTTAAATGCCAGGGTCAGAGATCACGGTCTGTGATCCATGGTCAGAGGCAAGAGTGTTCTGGGGCAGGCTGAGGACAAAGGGCACCAGGTTGCCCCGGGCCCCGGCGGGGGCTGGTAGGACCTCGGGCAGGAAGCCGGTGTTCCAGATCTACTGGCGTTTAGATCAACTGGTGTTGGTTGAACAGATGTGTGGCAGTCTTGCGTTTCAGTAGCTCCTACCGACAAACCAGCAAAAAAAAGCCAAATGTGTCACCTGTGACACTTGTGAGGTTATCTCAAACACACTCCGTCAGTCTTGATGCTGTTGAACAACAAAATGTTTAAAAATGTGGCGAGTTTACCTGGTGATATCCTCGTGCGCGACGCGATCGCGAAAACAGCAAACAAGTAACACCACGCCGTTGTTGTTCACGGGACAGCAAGAGTAAACGATCGGGAGACTCTTGTCGTCGTTATCGTTCCCCTCGCACGGTTTATTTCTCCGAATTCAGCGTTTTTGCTTCACAACTACAGCGTGCAGTTTACTTTGTGCACTAACATGGAGTCGAGTCAACCAGCGCCACCTCTGGCCAAGTGCCACAGCCTACAGCCAGATCAACCTGTGACACACATCTGCACCACGTTTGAATTCGTGTCATGCACATTTGTACCTTTCAATTGTGTCTGTTTGTGCGTCATGCAAATAAACCTTTGGAAAGAATGAAATGATATCATATATTCCTTAGTGGCCTACATTTGTACAAAATTCCAAATTATATACACAAAGTCATAGAAATCACCACTCCAATTGGTCATCATGATTTTAATATTCTCTTTTTCCATAACAATGAAATACGCCTTGGACAAATATGACACATCAATATTTCATTGGTGTTGTCACATCACATCCTGTAAGCATCGTCTGTCTGTGTCTTTTCCCTGAAAATGAATATTTCCAGCCAATATAGGCAATTCATCAACATGGCTGGAGTTATATACAGTCTGTATAAGTGTGGTTAATCTAATGAAGATTTGTAAGGAGACGGCAGTTACTGTGAATTCACAGCAGTTACACAGTGATTAGTAATAAACAGCCAGTGAGAGTGAGTGGATATGACTGTTCCCACCACTAACACATGACCATAGGCCACTACTAGATTAACTTGTGACACATCTGCACCTGCTGCTATGATCACATTGAGTAGAGGCTGAGTGGCTGCACTTACCCCTGGTACATCCAAATCTACCCACAAACATGTTGAAAGATGCAATGCCAGCAATGTGGATTGTCAACACTAAAAACAATCGGTAAGCAAAGACAACAGGGATCAATTTTTTCTGTTTATTTAGCACCCACAACATTTGTAGTCGCCTTCTGCACAGGGGAAGTCCACACACACCGTGTGGTACCACTTTCCACAGAAGGTGCAATCTGCAAGATTGAATGAGATTGTCAGGGTCATTGTCTGACTGTTTATTACTAATCACCTGCTGTACATTCACAGTAACTGCCATCTCCTTATAAATGTTTATTAGATTGACCACACTTATGCAGACTGTATATCACAACCAACTCTAACATGTTTGTTTGCAGAGGGAAGACACAGGCAGACTATGCTAACGACATGTGATGTTACAACACTGGTGAAATATTAGTGTGTTCACGACATTTTTCGTATGGGCAAAAGTATTGATATCAGGATGGTGATTCTTATGTGTATGTCATTTGGCATTTTGTACAAATGTAGGCTGATAATAAATACATGATATCATTTCATTCATTTCAAAGGTTTATTTGCATGACGCACAAACAGACACAATTGAAAGGTACAAATGTGCATGACACGAATTCAAACGTGCTGCAGATGTGTGTCACAGGTTGATCTGGCTGTAGGCTGTGGCACTTGGCCAGAGGTGGCGCTGGTTGACTCGACTCCATGTTAGTGCACAAAGTAAACTGCACGCTGTAGTTGTGAAGCAAAAACGCTGAATTCGGAGAAATAAACCGTGCGAGGGGAACGATAACGACGACAAGAGTCTCCCGATCGTTTACTCTTGCTGTCCTGTGAACAACAACGGCGTGGTGTTACTTGTTTGCTGTTTTCGCGATCGCGTCGCGCGTGAGGATATCACCAGGTAAACTCGCCACATTTTTAAACATTTTGTTGTTCAACAGCATCAAGACTGACGGAGTGTGTTTGAGACAACCTCACAAGTGTCACAGGTGACACATTTGGCGTTTTTTTGCTGGTTTGTCGGTAGCAGCTCCTGAAACGCAAGACTGCCACACATCTGTTCGACCAACGCCAGTTGATCTAAACGCCAGTAGATCTGGAACACCGGCCCCCTCCTCGCCGACGTGGAACTGCAGCGTGCGGCTGCGGTTGACGCAGTAGATCCGGTCACCGAGCACAGCGCAGCGGAATGGCAGTGCGTTCTGCAGCGGAAAGGTGGCGGCCTCGAGCCACACCTTCACCACTGTGCTGTACCTGTGCACGCTGACCTCGGCACGTTCGCGGTCCACGTCAAAGCGGTAAATGAGGCCGCGGTGCGCGACCATGTCAGCGGAGCGGCGGCGGCTCTCGTTGAATGGGCACTCCTCCCACTCATCGCGGCGGGGGTCGTAGCGCAGCAGGCGGTAGAAGAGCGACCCCCCCGAAACAAACAGCTGACCATCGCACGCCGTGGCCTCGTGCGCCACCGCGAACGAGCCTTTGGGCAGTGGCGCCACATGGCTCCATCTGTCTGCCGCATGCAGCACCTCCAGGTAGTGCGCGCTCATGTAGCTGTACACGCGCTCCTGCTCATCCTCTGCGCGGTCCCGCTTTGCTCTCCTCAGAAGCTCGTGGCAGTCCTGCACGCTGATCCGCGTTCCCTCGGAGGCTGAGCAGGGCTCGCAGCGCGTGCCCGCGGCCGTGTTCAGGTCCTGATTCCGGTCCATGGCGGCTCTGACGGTGACGTGTCTGCAGATCACACCCTCTGCTGCTGCCTTTGTACAAAGAGCTCCGTGCCCGCGCGCACCCCCTCCTCTCTGGACTCCGTTCACGCGACAACGTCTCTGGACACCGTGGGGAGGACCGGGGGACACGCCCTGCAGCAGTCCCGTTATCAGCGCCGTGAGAACGCGCGGGGTTCACCTGTGTGAGAACGCCCTCAGATACATGCTGCTGCACGAGCCCGTCTCTGTGACGTCATCAGCGCTGTTTGAGAAGGGAAAAAAATGAGACCGAGCAGAAAACACCGAGCTGGGGCCTGTTCTTCGTACCTCGCTAAGTAAGTTAGCTGGATTAGATTGTTGACGATTTCGCGTGATCCCGGATCGTTCGGTTCCCCGAAGCTCATCCGGGACTTGCTGTCATAGCAACAGAGCCGTAAGCGTAAACCTGCTCGGGAGCAGGTTTACTTTATGTAAACAGGATTAGATCGCGGCCACGCAGGTATGTCCGCTTCATTTATACGAAAGCAACAGCGATATTCCACCACTGTTTCACCATAAATAAATAACATCAATGTAACTAAAGATAATGCAGCACTTGATCCTTTTATTGATGTCACACAGATACATACAGGTCATTTCCTAAAAAAGGGAAATGAACTATTAACATTCTATTACATGTATGTGATTATTACAGATGTAATTCATATTTCAGAGTAGTAATTGTAAATTACTTCGTGTAATCAAGATGAGAGACCACGGCTATAAAAGCGAAGGTGGATTTGGGAAGCCTGTCGCAGCCATGTCCTGTCCGTATACGCGAGCCACCCATTGCGGAAGGTGCAAGATTGATAAGGAGAGTCCTCAGAATTCAGCGTATATTGCGGGATAGACAGGATCCTTTAGCTCAGCGCGACAGTGTGCTCATTGAGAGATATCGATATTCCCGTGAGGGTATTATTTACTTAACCAACTTGTTGACGAGGGGGTGCAGGACCACCACCTGTCTTTTTTTCCTCTGCCCTTTTCTTGGTTGCTGTTATGAACAAACTAACAGAGTATTACAGGCCAGTATTACCTTGCCAAGAGACGAAAAGCAATCTAAGAGATAAATATTACCATTCTGTAGAATACTCCTGTATTCCACTTTTACTTGTTCCCATGTTCTTGTGGGTCCTGTTGTGGTTCTAATGTGAAAGGGGATATAATATAACATATTATAATATAATATAATGCCATATGATATTGGACAATATAGTGTCATATGATAGATCTACCCTACCGCCTACTGGTGTTGGCCAGAGGGGCCGATGGCGCGATATGGCAGCCTGGCTACAACCGTAGCTGCCTCCACCAGTGTGTGAATGTGGGAGTGAATGAATAGTGGTATCGTAAAGCGCTTTGGGTGCCTTGGAAAGCGCTATATGAACCCAATCCATTATTATTAGTATTATTATTAAATTACCTACGAGTTTGATTTGTCAGCAACTTTCTGCCAGCCCTCTCTCCTTGCTTCTGCAGCCTTTGCAGTGTTCTCTTGCGTTTTAATTAAACTCTGAAACTCCTGAAATCCCTCACTCATGAGTTCTTGCTCTGCTGCCGGAAAATACCGAGCACGCCCCTTCGACATTTTCGCCGACCAATCAGCGGGTTGCCGATCAATGTTTCTACTATCGATGCGTAGCCCCTTTTACGACACCCAGTGATGTCACATTACTGCGTCCAGCTGTACTAATCGTCAACAGCAGGCGTGTTCGGGGAACCGGATTAGCGAGCTCACGGTTAGCGCGATGGTTTGGTCTTGGATGTGTCATTTGATCTTGGATGTAGTAAGCGACGTACGAAGAACAGGCCCCTGGTTCTTTTCTGTCCCCCACGTCTGAGCTTCAGTCTGATGCACCAAACACAAACATTCCCACCTGTGACTGAGGTGATTCTTATAATAATAATCCGACACTTTAATCTCATCTGAGGAAAAAAAATTGGCAAAATAAATAAAAAAATAAAGAATAAATTCAGTTCATTTGAGGCTGTACATAGCTACAGATACCTTGCGGCACCCGCGATGTGGGACGGAGAGACCCTGCAGGTCCAACTGCTGTCAGACTCCACAATAAAGACTTTACAGATGACCACACACATGCAGACACACACACACACACACACACACACACACACACACACACACACACACACACACACACACACACACACACACACACACACACACATCTAATAAACTTGATAGCCTTCGCTCCCTGATGTGCAATATTACAAAGTGAAATTTATCTGATGCAACATGAGCAATTCTCGGGTGAAACTACAGGGAGTGCAGAATTATTAGGCAAATGAGTATTTTGTCCACATCATCCTCTTCATGCATGTTGTCTTACTCCAAGATGTATAGGCTCGAAAGCCTACTACCAATTAAGCATATTAGGTGATGTGCATCTCTGTAATGAGAAGGGGTGTGGTCTAATGACATCAACACCCTATATCAGGTGTGCATAATTATTAGGCAACGTCCTTTCCTTTGGCAAAATGGGTCAAAAGAAGGACTTGACAGGCTCAGAAAAGTCAAAAATAGTGAGATCTCTTGCAGAGGGATGCAGCAGTCTCAAAATTGCAAAGCTTCTGAAGCGTGATCATCAAACAATCAAGCGTTTCATTCAAAATAGTCAACAGGGTCGCAAGAAGCGTGTGGAAAAACCAAGGCGCAAAATAACTGCCCATGAACTGAGAAAAGTCAAGCGTGCAGCTGCCAAGATGCCACTTGCCACCAGTTTGGCCATATTTCAGAGCTGCAACATCACTGGAGTGCCCAAAAGCACAAGGTGTGCAATACTCAGAGACATGGCCAAGGTAAGAAAGGCTGAAAGACGACCACCACTGAACAAGACACACAAGCTGAAACGTCAAGACTGGGCCAAGAAATATCTCAAGACTGGTTTTTCTAAGGTTTTATGGACTGATGAAATGAGAGTGAGTCTTGATGGGCCAGATGGATGGGCCCGTGGCTGGATTGGTAAAGGGCAGAGAGCTCCAGTCCGACTCAGACGCCAGCAAGGTGGAGGTGGAGTACTGGTTTGGGCTGGTATCATCAAAGATGAGCTTGTGGGGCCTTTTCGGGTTGAGGATGGAGTCAAGCTCAACTCCCAGTCCTACTGCCAGTTTCTGGAAGACACCTTCTTCAAGCAGTGGTACAGGAAGAAGTCTGCATCCTTCAAGGAAAACATGATTTTCATGCAGGACAATGCTCCATCACACGCGTCCAAGTACTCCACAGCGTGGCTGGCAAGAAAGGGTATAAAAGAAGAAAAACTAATGACATGGCCACCTTGTTCATCTGATCTGAACCCCATTGAGAACCTGTGGTCCATCATCAAATGTGAGATTTACAAGGAGGGAAAACAGTACACCTCTCTGAACAGTGTCTGGGAGGCTGTGGTTGCTGCTGCACGCAATGTTGATGGTGAACAGATCAAAACACTGACAGAATCCATGGATGGCAGGCTTTTGAGTGTCCTTGCAAAGAAAGGTGGCTATATTGGTCGCTGATTTGTTTTTGTTTTGTTTTTGAATGTCAGAAATGTATATTTGTGAATGTGGAGATGTTATATTGGTTTCACTGGTAAAAATAAATAATTGAAATGGGTATATATTTGTTTTTTGTTAAGTTGCCTAATAATTATGCACAGCAATCGTCACCTGCACACACAGATATCCCCCTAAAATAGCTAAAACTAAAAACTACTTCCAAAAACATTCAGCTTTGATATTAATGAGTTTTTTTGGGTTCATTGAGAACATGGTTGTTGTTCAATAATAAAATTATTCCTCAAAAATATAACTTGCCTAATAATTCTGCACTCCCTGTATTACTGCTGGGCACAATGTGCAGTTTTTCTGGTGCATTTCTGATGCTGTTGTTTACGTACATCTATGTATATTTTTCCAGGTATCCTTATTAAATTTTTAGATTTTATGCTGTACATTCTTTGGACCGTACATACAAACATTTTATTTTACACTGCCTGGAACATTGTATTTTATTCTTTTTTTATTTTATACAATTCTATTGTTTTTCTTAATTTTTGCTGCTCTTAACTTTGTACGGTCCACTTTCTGCCGTGACAACATGTGGGACTAATAAAGGTAATCTTATCTTAAACAAAAGCTGAGCAGGTGGTGAAGCATCAGGTATGAAGCTTTAGAGGTATGATGTCACCTGATAATATCACACTTTCAGACCTGCTGCAGGTCAAGGGTCAGGTGAGTTCAAACAGGCAGCATGAGTGATGAAGACATAAATCCTAATGATGGGGAATATCTGCGCGCAGACTGTTCTCCCTGTGATAACAGTCACACCTTGAGCAGCTGCTCAGGGCCTCGCCTCCTGGTGCGGGCAGCTGACTTCATTGGATGACCTTCCTGTTCTCCGTCCGTCAGATCCAGTGACAGGTGTGCCTGCACTTCAGGAGCTCACAGGTGGCTGTGTCGTATCTGATGTGAGCTCACCTCTAAAGTTTATTTTCACACACAGACCTCAGATCAGCCGATCACGCTGTGTAACAGGATCTCTAACAGGAATCCTAGTGCAGACCGCCCCTCCCAGGTAGGGATGGGTATTGTTGAGACATCAGTTTTACCCCGGTTCTTTTATTCATCGAAACTTCCAGAGACGGCACTGGACTGAGTAGTCATTTCACAAAACCTTTATTCATCTTTGTTCATCTTCATTTAAGCATGCACTTCTAGAAGGGAAGACGAGGCCGGTGTCCCTCTCCAAAATCTTCACCCCTTTGTTCGTTACAGCCAGCTTTATAGAGGCTGTCCCCATCATAAAACCCCCTACGGTGTGCTGCAAACTCTGTCTGTGTCTATGTGCACGAGCACATGAATGCCTACATGTGCGCGTTCTCACGTGTCTATGTGAGTGCTCGTGTGTGACTGTGTACGCATACCTGTGTGTATGTGTGTGCACATGAGTGAGTGTGCGTGTGGATGTGTGTGCGTGACAGTTAAAACACTGTGAGTGTAGGTGACTCCCTAGGTCATAAAACCCATCTCTCTTCCAGACCACAGTTATCCAGTTACAAATGTTGAGACCCCCACCCAAACATCCTCTGGGGAAATTCCACTCAGCATTAACTCCTCTCTGTTTTATTTTCACAGTTCAAGTGGGGGAGGGGTCTCCTACAATCTACTCCTAAGTTCACGACACAGTCAGCCTTTATTACTTTAAGGGCAGTGTCTCTACAATAGTTCTACATTCTATGTTAACACATTTCTAAACTCTAAAATAAGCTAAACACTCCTACAGTATCATTTAGGTTTTATCCGATGCCAAACCGGTACTTTTGAAATGCTTAAACGGTGCTCGAACCGGTGCTTAAAGAATGGAGAACACAAACTTTGTCCAAAAACCTCTCATGTTTAGCTGTTTTTTTGTAAAAACAAACAAAGTTTGACTTTTCTGCAGCTACAGGGCATATATGGTATCACTCTTGGTTGGAAGCAGTGCAACCAAACAAGAAGACGGCCGCATGTAACTACGACGGTGTTTGCTAGTTTACCTTACATGCATTAATGTAATAACGTGGTTAGTGTACTCAACGTAAATTACACACGAACAACATTAAGCTACTGACGCAGAGAAGAACGGCTGCTGCTGCCATCATCATCCATCATCATTTCTGCTACACTGACAGGGCTAGGGGCCAGGACTCTTCTCTTCGGGTTCTTGGGGGATGTTGCTAACTCCGGGTCCAATAACAGGCACCAGGTACAGTGCATATCTCGGCTTTAAAAAAACCCCGCTATGCGTCGCCAGGTGTTTCATCAGATTCGAGGTGTTACCTCATTTGCACAATATCACAGTAACAGCATAATAGCACTTGTTGCAGGCTGCTGAGTTTGCATTTTTTGCTGTGAAGTACAGCCAGACTTTTAACCGCTTCGCCTTGGGCATTTTAAAAGAACGTACGTAACTGGGCCCGCCTACTATCCTTGGAAATGTAAAATGATTGGCTAGAATCTGAAGTGTATCACATCACCGAAATAAAGCACCGAAATTTGTGCTGCTTTTCGGTCTGGTTACTACCGTTTATGTCAGAACGGCACTGGATACCGGTACCCATCCCTACTCCCAGGTACCCTGGCTCCTCCCCCCTCCCACAGTGTAGAAACCTGCTGGGAGTTACCTGGCTCCAGGTGTCAGTCTGAGCAGACACAGACATGAGCTCATCATCTGAGTGGTTAGCAATCCATTGGCTCCTCCTGCTGTTCAACACTCAGAGTCACAGCTGTGTGCAGATGTGCTGAACCTCGCTCAGAGAGACACAGGAAGCAGCAGCAGGTAAGTCGTCACCACACACAGGTGAGCCAGGTGTGTCAATGTGTGCCACATTATGCTGATCATGGGTTCAAACTCTGAAAACACGTATGAAAAAAATGTCTTTAGATGGGTAAAGACCCACAGTAACACAGAGAGACCCCAACAATCAGACAACCCCTTTGAACAAGCACTTTGGTGACAGTGGAGAAGAAAAACTCTCTTTTAACAGGAAGAAACCTCCAGCAGAACCAGAGATTAATAATAACTAGAAAAATTTGCATTTCCTGCGAAAATGCAGTGTGGATGCTTTAAAGCTGAAGCTGTATGCAAAAACTAGCTGAAAAAGCTAAAAAGTTGCAGAAATTGTAAAACCTTTGCAGAAGCAAAAGAACTTTGCTAAAATGGAATAACTTAGCAGAACTGCAATATCTTAAAGGAAACATAATACTTGGCAGAAATACAATAGCATAGCAGAACTTAGCAGAAATATTGTAACTTACCAGAAACATGATAACTTCTCAAAAATACAAGAATTTAGGAGAAACAGTATAAGATAACAGAAAGAATATACTTAGTCAAAAATACTTAAGCATTACAGACACACTATGATTTAGAAAAATAGTACAACAGAGCAGAAATACTGTGATTTACCAGAGACACTGTGATGAACTATGAATATTGTAATTTTAAATCAATACCATGTTTCAGCACAAATACTCTGGTTTAGCACAAATATTATAACATAGCAGAAATACAATTATATAGCAGAAATGCTATATTTAGAAAGAAATTTGTATTCTATTTTTATCTTATTGTATATTTATTTTATTTTATTCTACTGTATATAGTATTTTATTTTATTCTATTCTGTACAGTTGTGTACTGTATTTATTCTTATTGTATTCTAATTTTTGCCTCATAACTTTTGCACTGTCCACTTCTTGCTGTGACAAAACAAATTTCCCACGTGTGGGACTAATAAAGGTTATCTTATCTTAAAAAAAAAAAAAGAAAAAAAAGAAAATATAAGCAATACTACAATATAGCATAATAATAATGATTTAGAACAAATACTATGATTGAGCAGAATAGTAATAACTTAAGTGAAAATACTGGAAAAGTAAGATGACAAGCTGAAAAAAAAGGAACATAGTTAAGTTCCCTCAAAACTAATTGTTGTTCACCTGTGAAGAAAAAAAAAGAAATAAAAATAAATTTAAAAAACAAGAAGGAACAGCCAACAGATACACACAAAATCAAATATGTATACACAAATGCACAGAGAGAGAGAGACACACGGAGGGTCTATGCCAGTCAACCAGTCTGAATATATTATAATTTTTTCCAACAATGAGATGCTGCCCTAAAGAGGGTCTCTCTCTCTCTCTCTCTCTCTCTCTCTCTCTCTCTCTCATGCACACACACACACACACACACACACACACACACACACACACACACACACACACACACACACACACACACACACACAGGGAGAGAGAAGCATGTTTTCAGTCAAGCAGCCTGGGAGCTGCTAAATTTGAATCCACAGAGGCTGTGTACTTTTTCCCGCCAAAACAGGTGCACACACGCAGCACAGAGACAGGACTTTTGCAGTCTATTTCTCATAGTGAGGATTCCCCTCAAACAAATGACCATAATTTCCTAACTGTAGGGGCTAGAATGGTCATTCTTACACCGTTTTGTTCATAAGAGATGGGGGAATCGTCAAGTGTTGACAATTTATCATTAAAATATGAATTTTTAGAGATATATGACATCGATGACTTGTTGGCTTAGAAGCCGTGAATGTCATGGTCTCCGTGCCTGCCCGGTCGGCCCCACAAGGCTACAATTGCTGTTGCTGTTTTCTCCCTCTCTGCCTGGGCGGAGCTCACTGTGGGCTCCCGCCCTTGGCCCACACACACACCTGACAACACTCACCCATCATCACCGGGAGCACTATTTTAGGCTGGAACACAGATCCTCTCGTCGCTGGATGATTGTACCCCTAACGTTAGTGTTCTCACAGCTCTTGTGCTTCATATCCGTGACTTGTGATTTGTTGGTGACCTGCCTTCTCGTCTGCTTCAGATCTCCCCCCCCCCCGGACCTGCGACCTCCCTGCTACGGGAAAGTGTGTGAGTGTGAGCGGAGAAGACGTGAGCGAGTTACCCTGTGATTCCCCCCGGAGTTTTTGGATCCCTTCACTGTACATTTATTGCACTGCACTGTAAATAAACCACACCTTGGAGATACCTTACCGCTCTGCGTTGAATCCCTGTACCAGATCGTGACAGAATCATCCAGCCACGGAAATGGATTCAGCAGACCCAGCGGTCTCGACTCCCACCCTCGCCACTTTGGCCACGATGCTGGCACGCCACGAGCAGATGTTCATTCACCTTCGAGCAGAGCTCGCGAACCTCACACAGGCCGTGGCTCAGCTAACACCGCTACCGGCCGCTCCTCTGGTCGCCGCTCCTCCGTTGGAGGCGCCAGTTCCAGCTGTAAGTGTCGCGCCACCTGTTCCCTCACCTGTTCACGTTGACAGATTCCTCCCTACTCCCAGGGCTTTCACGGGAGAGATTGATAAATGTGCTGGTTTTCTCACTCAGTGTACCCTTCAGTTTCGCCAGCAACCGCAAGCCTTTTCTACTGATGGTGCTAAAATCGCTTATATCGTCCAGTTACTCCAGGACCGTGCTCTAACCTGGGCTCAAGCTGCGCTTCAGGCGGAGCCGGACATCACCTTTTCTGACTTTCTGACTAAGTTTAAAGGTGTGTTTGACAGGAAAGCCACAACTGCCACCGCCGGCCAGCGCTTGCTTGCGCTTAAACAAGGTAAACGCAGCATGGCTGATTTTTCTATTGACTTTTCTACCTTGGCTGAACAGGCGAAATGGGGGGAAGAGGCCCTTAAAAGTGCATTGCTCACTAATATTAATGAGGAAATAAGGAATGAACTTATGCTCCGAGAACTACCTTCCTCCCTGGATGCGCTTTTGGTTTTGTGTATGCGGGTGGACGATCAGGTGCGCGCACATCGGAGCGCACGCGCGCCTTCGGGGCATGCCCCGCTGGACTTTTGTGGGACCCCTACTGCGGCCCATGGGTTGTGTGACGCCGACGCCGGGGATGGGGAAGAGCCCATGCAGCTTGGGCGCTCGCGGCTGTCGCCCGCGGAGCGCCAGCGCCGCCTTGCCTCCGGTGAGTGCGTTTACTGCAGCCGTAAAGGCCACTCTGTCTCCTCCTGCCCAACGCTGGCAAAAGGGCGCGCTCACCAGTGATCGTGAGGGTGCTGGTGGGCGATCTGTCGAGTGAAAGCCCTCTCCCCAGACTTCTTTTACTGGCTACTCTGCGTGTTCGGACTGTTTCTCATTCTCTCTCCGTTCTCATTGACTCTGGGGCTGAGCAGAACTTTATTGACACCTCACTCGCCGCCAAACTGAACATCGCCTTGGAGCCTCTGTCACGCCCCCTCCGCGTTCACGCACTGTCGGGCCAGCGCCTGCCTGACATCACTCATGTTTCTGAATTCCTTTCATTATCTCTCTCTGGCAATCACACGGAAAGGATTTGTTTTTTTTCGTTTAAGGCTCCTCTCACTCCGCTGGTTCTGGGTCACCCCTGGCTTGTCCTCCACAACCCGCATATCGACTGGGAGAAGGGTGCCGTACTAGGTTGGAGTGTGGCCTGCCATATGAACTGCCTCCGGGCTGCGGCTTCCCCCGTTTCGCTCCCACCCACGGCCTCGCCGTCGGACGCCCCGGACCTCTCGATGGTTCCGCAGGTTTATCATGATCTGCGGGATGTTTTTTGTAAGGATCGGGCGCGGTCCCTTCCCCCGCACCGCCCGTACGATTGTGCTGTCGATCTTCTTCCTGGAGCTCCGCTGCCGTCTAGCTGCCTGTACAGCCTCTCCCGGCCTGAGAGGGATGCTATGGAGCGCTACATCTCGGAGCCGCTGGCGGCGGGGTTGATTCGCCCCTCCTCTTCCCCTGTCGTGGCTGGGTTTTTTTTTGTGGATAAGAAGGATGGTTCGCTGCGGCCGTGTATTGACTTTCGGGGCCTTAATCAGATCACTGTTAAGAACAAATACCCTTTGCCGTTGCTTTTCTCCGCCTTTGAACTGCTTCAGGGCATGACCGTCTTTACCAAGCTGGATCTGCGCAACGCTTACCACCTGGTGCGCATCAGGGAGGGGGATGAGTGGAAGACCGCGTTCAATACGCATCGGGGCCACTTTGAGTATCTCGTGATGCCGTTTGGGCTGACTAACGCCCCCGCGGTGTTTCAGGCGATGGTTAATGATGTCCTTCGTGATTTTGTTAACCGTTGTGTGTTTGTGTACTTAGATGACATCTTGGTCTTTTCTAAGACGCTCGAGGAGCACAAGGTCCATGTCCGGCAGGTCCTGCTACGCCTTCTGGAGAACCGGCTCTTTGTGAAGGGGGAGAAGTGCGACTTCCACGTGTCGTCTGTGAGTTTTCTGGGCCACATTATCGAGAAGGGGGACTTGCGGACAGATCCGGAGAAAGTGCGAGCTGTGGTGGAATGGCCTACTCCTCCTGATCGCCGCCAAGTGCAACGTTTTTTGGGATTCGCCAACTTTTACAGACGGTTCATTCGTGATTTCAGCAGAATCGCTCTCCCTCTCACTAAACTCACCTCTCCCAAGGTTCCCTTCCAGTGGGATTCTGCCGCTCAGCGAGCCTTCGCCCTGCTCAAGGACAGGTTCACCACCGCTCCCATACTCCGGCAACCGGACCTTACATGGCAGTTCGTTGTGGAAGTGGACGCGTCGGACTCCGGGGTTGGGGCAGTTCTGTCTCAACAGATGGACGGTAAGCTGCACCCGTGTGCCTTTTATTCTCGCCGTCTCTCCCCAGCAGAGTGTAACTATGACATCGGGGACCGGGAGCTTCTGGCCGTCAAGCTGGCCCTGGAGGAGTGGAGACATTGGTTGGAGGGAGCAGCACAACCATTCATCGTCTGGACGGATCACAAGAATCTGGAGTACCTGCGCTCGGCTAGACGTCTCAATTCCCGGCAAGCCAGGTGGGCACTGTTTTTCGCTCGTTTTGACTTCACTATCACCTACAGGCCAGGAACACGGAACGTAAAGCCAGACGCCCTGTCCAGGCAATTCTCCATCACTGGGGAGGACTCGGACCCTGAGCCTGTCCTCCCGGCCGCCTGCGTAATTGGAGCCATCTCCTGGGAGATCGAGGGGCTCATCCAAGAGGCGCTGGAGACCGAACCGGATCCTGGCACTGGTCCACCTGGTCGCCTCTTCGTTCCTTCAGCCGTCCGCTCTCAGGTTCTCCAGTGGGCTCACACCGCCCGCTTTTCATGCCATCCTGGGGTCCTCCGCACCTGCTCGTTCCTCCGACGTTACTTCTGGTGGCCTGCTATGACTAGGGATGCCAAGGAGTATGTAGCCGCCTGTTCGACCTGCGCCCGGAATAAGCTTTCGAACCGCCCTCCACCGGGTCTTCTGCAGCCTCTCCCTACACCAGCTCGACCATGGTCCCATGTTTCTTTGGACTTTGTCACGGGCCTGCCGCCCTCCGCTGGTAACACCGCCATACTTACCATTATCGATCGTTTCTCCAAAGCTGCACACTTCGTCGCCCTCCCGAAGCTCCCCTCGGCCTTGGAGACGGCCCGGCTCCTCACCTCCCATGTGTTCCGTCTTCACGGGATCCCCGAGGACATCGTCTCGGATAGGGGGCCGCAATTCACGTCCCGTGTTTGGAGGGAGTTCTGCTCCGCACTGGGGGCCAAGGTCAGTCTGTCTTCCGGTTTCCATCCACAGAGTAACGGGCAATCGGAGCGGGCCAACCAGGAGCTGGAAGCTGCCCTGCGCTGTGTCACTTCGCACAACCAATCGACCTGGAGTGAACAGCTTCCATGGATCGAATACGCCCACAACAGCCACACATCCTCCGCCACGGGCAAGTCTCCCTTCGAAGCGTCCCTGGGCTATCAACCACCTTTGCTCCCGGCCATCGAAGGTGAGCACTCCGTTCCTTCTGTACAGGCTCACCTCCGCGGGTGCCGTCGTGCATGGCGGACGACTCGGGCTGCCCTGCTCCGTACTAAGGAGCGGAACAAGACCCTCGCTGACCGTCGCCGGACACCGGCCCCCGTGTACACCATCGGTCAACAAGTATGGCTGGCTACCCGTTTTGTGCCGCTACGGACTGAGTCGAAGAAGCTGTCTCCTCAGTTTATTGGCCCTTTTCCCGTTGAGGCCATTGTGAACCCTGTGTCTGTCCGCCTCAAGCTGCCGCGCAACATGCGCATTCACAATGTCTTTCATGTGTCTCAGGTCAAGCCGGTGCTCTCCAGCCCGTTGTGCCCTCCCTCCAGGGCCCCGCCGCCCCCCCGGCTCGTGGATGGTCAGCTGGTCTACAATATCACCCGCATCATGGACTCCCGGCGCCGGGGTCGGGGTTTTCAGTACCTGGTTGACTGGGAGGGCTACGGGATAGAGGAACGCTCCTGGGTGCCTCGAGCTGCTGTCCTGGATGTTGCCATGCTCCGGGACTTCCACCGCAGGCATCCAGGTAAGCCTGGTGGGTCACCGGGAGGCTCCCGTTGCGGGGGGGGGGGGGTACTGTCATGGTCTCCGTGCCTGCCCGGTCGGCCCCACAAGGCTACAATTGCTGTTGCTGTTTTCTCCCTCTCTGCCTGGGCGGAGCTCACTGTGGGCTCCCGCCCTTGGCCCACACACACACCTGACAACACTCACCCATCATCACCGGGAGCACTATTTTAGGCTGGAACACAGATCCTCTCGTCGCTGGATGATTGTACCCCTAACGTTAGTGTTCTCACAGCTCTTGTGCTTCATATCCGTGACTTGTGATTTGTTGGTGACCTGCCTTCTCGTCTGCTTCAGATCTCCCCCCCCCCGGACCTGCGACCTCCCTGCTACGGGAAAGTGTGTGAGTGTGAGCGGAGAAGACGTGAGCGAGTTACCCTGTGATTCCCCCCGGAGTTTTTGGATCCCTTCACTGTACATTTATTGCACTGCACTGTAAATAAACCACACCTTGGAGATACCTTACCGCTCTGCGTTGAATCCCTGTACCAGATCGTGACAGTGAAGGCCCCAATATGCAAATTTGAATGCCTCAGCCCACATATATGATTGGCTGGCTGGGAAGCCGTCCAGGCCCTGATATGTAAATTTGAATGCCTCAGTCCTCACAGAGGATTGGCTGCCTGGGGACCTGGCAGAAATATATAGAAATACTATGATTAAGCATAAATACTACATTTAGCAGAAATACTATATTAAGCACAAATCCTATAATAAGCAGAAATACTATATTAAGCAATATAAATATCCTATAAAAATCCTATAAAAAGCAAAAATACTGTACTATGATTTGGTAGAAAAACTATAATTAATCAGAAATACTATATTTAGCACAAATGCTTATAAAATAGCAGAAATGCTATGATTTAGCACAATTGGCGATCGTGGCTCAAGAGTTGGGAGTTCGCCTTGTAATTGGAAGGTTGCCGGTTCGAGCCCCGGCTTGGACAGTCTCGGTTGTTGTGTCCTTGGGAAAGACACTTCACCCGTTGCCTACTGGTGGTGGTCAGAGGGCCCGGTGGCGCCAGTGTCTGG
Organism: Rhamphochromis longiceps; assembly: GCF_057381845.1. NCBI lineage: Eukaryota > Metazoa > Chordata > Actinopteri > Cichliformes > Cichlidae > Rhamphochromis > Rhamphochromis longiceps. Next base: position 28,174,662 of record NC_140571.1, read on the forward strand.
CAGCCTCGCCTCTGTCAGTGCGCCCCAGGGTGGCTGTGGCTACAATGTAGCTTGCCATCACCAGTGTGTGAATGTGTGTGTGAATGGGTGGATGACTGGATATGTAAAGCGCTTTGGGGTCCTTAGGAACTAGTAAAGCGCTATATAAATACAGGCCATTTACCATTTTAGTAATAACTTAAACAGAAAAATTGGAAAAGCAAAATGGACAGCTGAAAAAATGCTGAACATGCTAAGGGTCCCTCAAATATACTTGTTAAATGAAAAAAATCGGCCAAAAAATATATAACAGCCACACAATCACAAATATGTACACATATGGAAACACACATGAACAGAGAGACACACACACAAGATCCAATTCAGTCAACCAGTCTAAATATATTGAATTTGAATCTTACAATGAGATCATCCCATAAAAAGGCTTTCTCTCTCTCTCTCTCTCTGTCACACACACACACACACACACACACACACGGGTCTATGTGGTATGGAGGGACTATCCTACGTCAATCCGCCCGGTGGTGGTTTAAGTGGACTACCCTTTTCAAAGGACTTAGAGCCAAGGGAGTGAGGTTAAAGTGTTCGAAAAAATCTGAAAAAAATTTGGGTCACTTCAGACCTCATACACTCCCTATAGAAGTCTAGATACACTGATACACACCAACCAGACTCTATTGTGTTTTCTGGAGACATTGTCCACTTGACAACAATGTGTTTTATGAGGTCCAAAAAAACAATATTGGGTCTTTAAAGGGACAATGATGTAATATTTAAATAGCTTATCATTACCATGAATACACATCTGACAGGACACAGGATTACTGGAACATCATTTTATTAGTGTTCTTGGATCTGAACATTAATTTTAACCATAAATAAAAAAAGAAATCTATGGACAAAAATGCCCACGCTTCCCACAGAAATATAAAAATATAGAAAACAGAAAAATTAAAAACATTTAAAATGAATTTTAATAGTTTAAAGGTAAATATTAAGGGGAGAAAATATGCATTTATAATTTTTTATTTTAAATATAACCCGTCAAAAAAAAAACCTAAATAAATTAAATGTAAAAATTATGAAATACAAACTGCTTCTGTATTTAACAAGAACTTTTTTTTTCTTTAAACAGAACATCAGTGTTAACAACAATTGGCAATCTGACCAAGATGTAAAACCACATCTGGCTAAACAGTTATTTTAGTTCATTTTTTTTTCTGCCTTTTTGCAGTTAATCCTCTGTTTCTTACAAAATCTCTTATGTTTTGAACTGTTCTTCCTGCCAACACCGGATCTTCTACCAATTTGCAATGACTGCATTCATTTTTGGTGGCTAGTTTCCCTTCGTTTATGTGGTCTTTAAAATGCCTCATCACTGCAGCAACCTCAGCCTTGGACCACATGTTTTTGGGAGCTCTTCGGGAATTGTGGGATTGAGCAGCATTTTTCTCTGGAAGATATATAAAGTAGTAGTAGTTAAAACAAACAAAAAACCAAACAAAAAAAACAAAAAACATTTGCTTGTTAAAAGAATGGATGCTACCCTGTATTAACTTCTGAAATGTGTTGCTACCATCAATATCAAAACGAGCTAAAATTCTCTTTGAAAATTTATCAAATTTCTAAAATGAGACAACATTTAGTGTTCCGCTGTGAATAAAAGACTAAATAAAAAGTTGAATAAAAGTCTCTTGATGCATGCTCAATCATCCAGGTAAGTAAATCCCAAAACGTTGATTCTGTTAATCTGGACGTAGCGTTTTCAGTGGGAGAAACATTTTGTCACTCATCCAAGTGACTTTTTGCCACCACTCTGCAGTTTGCCATATGTTGCAAAGTGATGAAACAATAATACGCTTAGAGAACCAACTGCACCCCTTACCTTCAGAGGGAGCAGCAGTCTCACTTGCTGCAGGCATTGTGAGTGGTCCTTCATCTGCTGATTACACAATTTGATTAAGTTTTAATATTTGTAACAAACATTTTATCCACAGAAACCAAGCTAGTGGTAACTTACCACAATCTACAGTGTCTTGGAGCTGCGCTGTGTTTGTGGAATCAGCTACTGCATGTACAGGCTCACTGGTGCCACACGCCGACATTGTGAGTGCTGTGTCATCATCATCTGATTCACTCTCACTGTCCTTTGTTTCAGCATCACTTAATGCAATTTCATCTGAGAAATTGTGGGGGGGGGGGGGGGAAACAAAACAAAAAAACAAACAAACACAACCCCCCCAAAAACCTCACATTAACAACGAGATATGACAAAATACAGAACAAATACTGGAAATTATAGTACATAGTTTTACTATTTAAGGCCACCACTCTGCAGTTTGCCAAATGTTGCAAAGTGATGAAACAATAGACTTCAAGAACCTTAAATCATGGACATTTAACAGAATGGTCTGTGCTTTTAGGTTTTAATTCTGTTGATAAAGCATAATATTCAACTACTGCCCTAATATTTGCTCCTTTCAATACAAACCTTCTATTTTGATCTCATCCAGTGATTTCCCCTGGATCTGGGAAAGATGTCCTTTTTGCAGTGTTAAAAGCAGTTTGGAAATCTTGGCCAGCTGTGTTGTGGGAACTGGTAATCTGTAGAATTCGCGGTGAACGCGGATATCATGACCCAGGAAATCTGCAACCTGATCAAGTTCGTTGTTTTTCAAATTAAGGACTTGTGAGAGTGTGGCAACATGTTTTCTGAGCTGTGTCGATCTTAGATACTCAGGCTGCTTTGCTCCACACTGGTGTGCATGAACACGCAAGGAGTCCATTCCTCTGTAATGACTCATTGATCGGGGTCTTGCAAAGAGGTAGATATTAGTGGCACAAATACCACAGTCAGGCCTCCTACTAACCAGTAGTGACAGAGCATCCAGCATGCTTGGTGTTAGCAGAACCGGAACATTTCTGTCCCTTTTCCCCATTATTTCTATTCTACAGAAATAGTTACAGAGTCTCTGTTCCATTTCTGAGAGCCCCATGGCAACATCTGTGTGGAGTGCTGTTTTGTCTCTTTCAAGAAAACTTTTGAGGCGCATCTTTGAAACCTCTCCAGAACGTCTTCGGTTGAACACAATGATTTGTGAGAGTGTAACTTGTGCAAGTTGGGCATAATTCTGAGCTGTGGCTTCGTTCTCCAAGCTGCAAAAGGCACTTTCTGCAGATTTTTGAAGGTAGTGATGGAGAATCCGAACATCTTCTGTAAAGGGCAATGTTGATGGCTTGTTAAACTTTGCCTCACTCAATGTGTTCAAGGCACGGTGAGACACCATCTCGGACCATTTGGAGACATACAACTTCTTGAACGCATCAGTGGACTTGATTAGGGCTTCATCCTCTGTCATGAGGGCACGACAATGGATAATGTCAGACATTTTATGCAGTGTATGTCCCAGTTTCAGCGCAAGGCTTGGAGTTTTGTATGACAGTGTCTCTTCATCAAAACCTGAAACTTTCTTTACTGCTTGCACAACTCTCTGGAAATTAGCAGGCTTAATAGCTTCTTCCATGTTATGCACTGAGAATTCTGTGCGCAGACACAACAACAAACGTCCCGCTTCACGAAGCTTCTGTCGTATATAATCATACTTTGTAGGGTCTTGTCCATGTTTATTGTAGAGGGACTGGGCAAACTGAATAACAGTAAAGTCATTTCGCACAGCTGAGGCAATCTCATCTTGTTTCATAACAGCAAGAACCTTCCAGACTCCACTTGACACCTGCGGATAACACTGAGACTCCAGAGTTAAAGCCAGGCCGAGTACTTTGGTTCTTCCAGGTTCTTTATCCGTGTCATCTTTTGGTTTGTTCGGACATCTGCGGACATGTCTCCAAAGATCCTTGCGAACATACATCCCTTGACAATAAAAGCAATGAGCGAACTTTCCCTCTACTGCTTTAATCTTGGGTCTTCTCTTCACTTTCAGTGGTCCCACTCCACCATGCAAAACTGCAGCATTATGCTTAAAATTTCCCTTATTTCTCAATTTCTCTAACAGACTTTTACGCTCGTTTGAGTCTCTAGGCAGGGAAAATGCATGCACAACATCAGGAGCCGTTTTGTGCGTTTTCAGGTGGCGGGAAATTTTAGCTTGTGGTTTGCCACAAAAATAGCAGTAATTTCTTTTACTTAAAGTCATTTTTTCTGATTCAGTTTCGCAAAGCTCACTTTTATCTTGTGGCTTGTCCTTTGTCAAGTTGTGGATTAAATTCATTGAATCTGATTGTTCATGCGCTTTGGAGATGTCATTTTGGCATAGCAGACCTTTTGATGTGCTTGGCAATAATGAGATGTCTTCATCTGAATCTTCATCATATGACTCTGAATCTGGCACATATTCTTCTTCTGATATGCTGTGGTTGCCATCATCATCGCTTGATATTTGATCCAGAACTGAATGTGGCAATCCATCCTCCCCTGAATATTCAGAAATTTCTTCTTTCTGGAATGTAAGAACAAAAGTTATTTTAATTGATCAATACTTTAGACAGGTAAAAAATAAACTGAAAAACAAAGTCAAGCCAAATATGAATGGGATACACACCTGTGTTGACTGGTGGCAATTCTGATTTGCCAATTTTGCAAGGCAAGATTTGTGCCAGACCCCTAAACAAACTGAAACACATTTTGATAGACTTAATTTAGCTTTGCAGTTCTATTTAAGTGAAGTAGTTTTTTGTCAAAGCATTGCAGTAATGTCAAATGCTGAAAAAAAAACAAAAAAACAAACTGTTCACACTTAAGGATATTTTAATGACTACACATACACTGCTAATCCCCCCCCCCCCCAAAAAAGGACATCCCAGATGTGAATGAAGGAATTATTCTTATTAAATACTTTGTTCTTTAGGTAGTTGAATGGCATGAAAGTGTGTAGTTGAATGTGTGTGGCCTCCAGATGCCTGTATGACTTCCCTACAATGCCTGGGCATGCTCGGGATGAGGTGGCGGATGGTCTCCTGAAGGATCTCCTCCAAGACCTGGACTAAAGCATCTGCCAACCCCTGGACAGTTTGTGGTGGATGGAGTGAGACATGATGTCCCAGATGTGCTCAATTGGATTCAGGTCTGGGGAACAGGCGGGCCAGTCCATAGCATCAATGCCTTTGTCATGGAGGAACTGCTGACATACTCCAGCCACATGAGGTCCAGTGTCGTCTCGCATTAGGTGGACCCCAGGGTCAAACGCACCAGCATGTGGTCTCACAAAGGGTCCGAGGACCTCATCTTGTTACCCAATGACAGTCAGGCTCTCTGGCAGGTACAGAAATGCCACCCCTCACCATTACTGACCCACTGCCAATATGATCATGCTGGAGGATGTTGCAGGCAGCAGAACGTTCCCCACGGCATCTCCAGACTGTCACGTGCTCAGTTTGAACCTCCTTTCAGCTGTGAGGAGCATAGGGTGCCCGTGCCGAAGTTGCCAAACTTTGTGTTTTCTGGCAAATGCCAAGCATCCTGCATGGTGTTGGGCTGCAAGCTCAATCCCCACCTGTGGACGCTGGACCCTCAAGCCACCCTCATGAAGTCAGTTTCTGACCATTTGAGCAGACAGATGCACATTTGTGGCCTGTTTGAGGTCATTTTGCAGGGCTCCTCTTGTTCCTCCTTGCACAAAGGTGGAGGTAGCGGTCCTGCTGCTGGGTTGTTGCCCTCCTATGGCCTACTCCACATCCAGGTAGCACCTCCATGCTCTGGACACTACACTAACAGACACAGCAAACCTTCTTGCCACAGCTCACATTGATGTGCTACGCTAGATGAGCTGCACTACCTGAGCCACTTGTGTGGGTTGTAGACCGTCTCATGCTACCACTAAAATGAAATCACGGCCAGCATTCAAAAGTGACCATAACATCAGCCAGAAAGCATAGGTACTGAGAAGTGGTCTGTGGTCACCACCTGCAGAACCAGTCCTTTATTATGGTGAATTGACTATAATTTCCACTTGTTGTCTACTCTATTTGCAAAACAGCATGTGAAACTGGTTGTCAGTGTTACTTCCTAAGTGAACAGTTTGATTTCACAGAAGTGTGTTCTGACTTGGAGTAACATCGCATTGTTTAAGTGTTCCCTTTATTATTTTGAGCAGTTTATGTTATGGAATGGGGAATTGAGGACAATCCCAAGTATACCATTTTTACAAGGTCCTGCACCAATGAGGTAATACTACATTTCTTTAATTAGACGTGACCACCCATTAATTAAAAAGGGAGCAGTGTTCATTTCAGCTAGTCTTAACTTGTTGAACTCTATTAATGCTTTTTACTATACACTGTACCTATTCACTAAATGTCTCACCTTTGCACTTATAGCCAAGCCACTTGAGGGAGGAAACCGGTCCCACACACTGAATGCACTTGTCCAAAGATGATATTGTTGTGCACACCAGACGATGATTGTGAAACTGTTAGCAAAATATTGCAACATTTATTTGTTTTGGACAGTTGGAAAGGTGAGGTGTTTTCAATTCAGTTGCAGATATCAACTAATAAACTTCGTCCATGTAAATCACATCACACCCAGGTGACTGCCAAACACACACACACAGCATCCATAAAGAATGATGATAGATTAAATTATTAGTTCATTAAGTGGTACACTGGATTATATTTACCCTTTCAGGCTCTGGATGTTTCAGGTCCAGATCATTGTTTGGAAAGCTGTTGGGTTGCGGCTTTAGGCAGCTCACAGTCTTCTGAATCTGGCTGGTCTCAGTCTTCGTGTGTAACAGATAGAAAATGAAGACAAAAGAACAGTAATCTGACAGTTACTAAAAATGCATCACTCAAGAGGATGAATAAACCATTTCACTATCGGCAAATAGCGTAAGGTACACATCGTGCATGAGAAACATTCATTAAAATCTGTCCTAGGTCAATGTTACCTCTTCAAAATCTTGCACTGAAGAAGAATGCATGGCTTCTGAGCCTTGCTGAGGCATTTCTTCATCAAGATCCTGCAACAAAGAAAAGATGGCACAAAGATTAGACCAAGTGCTCTTCTTGCAACTGGGCAGGCCTGTGCTTCTGTTTTTAATTTGCATGTGTGTGTGTGTGTGTGCGTGTGGGGGGGGGGGGGGGGGGGCTTTCCACTCAAGAAATGTTTTCTTCTGAAAAAAATACTGGCTACAATAATTAACAACTGATTCCTTTGCAATCATCCATCCTCTTCCACTTATCCTTATCAGGATTGTGGGGTAGCAAGCAGGTTTGGGGCCTATACCAGCTACCATAGGGCAGTACAACCTGGACAGATCACCAGTCTAACATGGAAGGACAAGCATTTGCATTCACACCAAAGGGCAGTTTTGAATCACCAGTTAACCTAACCCCATAAGCTACATCTTTGGACTGTGGGAAGAAGCCAGAGTACACAGCCAGAGAGAACCCATGCACTACAGCAGTAAAAAGTGCCTAAAACAAGTTAAGAAGTTGTATAGTACTATCTATCTTAATGTTCAAGCCTGAGTTTCAAACCATTTCAACATAGAAACAAAGCACATGCAGTCAGTTCTGCATGCTGTAGGTCAAACTGTCAAAAAATACAAGAAGACCCCTCCTAAAACCAGAGTGATGTCACCATGAAGCAAACTTTGACAGAGTCCCCCAATAACAGTGTGGTCCTCCTAAGTCACATTTGGGTGGTTAACACACACACACTCAGATGTTATCCAGACTTGCACTTTGAAACAATGAAAAGGACCTACAAGCCACGGTCCATGTAAATCACATCACACCCAGGTGACTGCCAAACACACACACACAGCATCCATAAAGAATGATGATAGATTAAATTATTAGTTCATTAAGTGGTACACTGGATTATATTTACCCTTTCAGGCTCTGGATGTTTCAGGTCCAGATCATTGTTTGGAAAGCTGTTGGGTTGCGGCTTTAGGCAGCTCACAGTCTTCTGAATCTGGCTGGTCTCAGTCTTCGTGTGTAACAGATAGAAAATGAAGACAAAAGAACAGTAATCTGACAGTTACTAAAAATGCATCACTCAAGAGGATGAATAAACCATTTCACTATCGGCAAATAGCGTAGGGTACACATCGTGCATGAGAAACATTCATTAAAATCTGTCCTAGGTCAATGTTACCTCTTCAAAATCTTGCACTGAAGAAGAATGCATGGCTTCTGAGCCTTGCTGAGGCATTTCTTCATCAAGATCCTGCAACAAAGAAAAGATGGCACAAAGATTAGACCAAGTGCTCTTCTTGCAACTGTACTGGGCAGGCCTGTGCTTCTGTTTTTAATTTGCATGTGTGTGTGTGTGTGTGTGGGGGGGGGGGGGGGGGGGGGGGGGGGGGGGGGGGGCTTTCCACTCAAGAAATGTTTTCTTCTGAAAAAAATACTGGCTACAATAATTAACAACTGATTCCTTTGCAATCATCCATCCTCTTCCACTTATCCTTATCAGGATTGTGGGGTAGCAGGTTTGGGGCCTATACCAGCTACCATAGGGCAGTACAACCTGGACAGATCACCAGTCTAACATGGAAGGACAAGCATTTGCATTCACACCAAAGGGCAGTTTTGAATCACCAGTTAACCTAACCCCATAAGCTACATCTTTGGACTGTGGGAAGAAGCCAGAGTACACAGCCAGAGAGAACCCATGCACTACAGCAGTAAAAAGTGCCTAAAACAAGTTAAGAAGTTGTATAGTACTATCTTTCTTAATGTTCAAGCCTGAGTTTCAAAAAATTTCAACATAGAAACAAAGCACATGCAGTCAGTTCTGCATGCTGTAGGTCAAACTGTGAAGAAATACGAGAAGACCCCTCCTAAAACCAGAGTGATGTCACCATGAAGCAAACTTTGACGGAGTCCCCCAATAACAGTGTGGTCCTCCTAAGTCACATTTGGGTGGTTAACACACACACACACACACTCAGATGTTATCCAGACTTGCACTTTGAAACAATGAAAAGGACCTACAAGCCACGGTCCATGTAAATCACATCACACCCAGGTGACTGCCAAACACACACACACAGCATCCATAAAGAATGATGATAGATTAAATTATTAGTTCATTAAGTGGCACACTGGATTATATTTACCCTTTCAGGCTCTGGATGTTTCAGGTCCAGATCATTGTTTGGAAAGCTGTTTGGTTGCGGCTTTAGGCAGCTCACAGTCTTCTGAATCTGGCTGGTCTCAGTCTTCATGTGTAACAGATAGAAAATGAAAATACAGTGCATTTTTGAAGACGCTTTTGAAACATTAAATAGCGATAATAACAAATAGCGTAAGGTACACATCGTGCATGAGAAACATTCATTAAAATCTGTCCTAGGTCAATGTTACCTCTTCAAAATCTTGCACTGAAGAAGAATGCATGGCTTCTGAGCCTTGCTGAGGCATTTCTGCATCAAGATCCTGCAACAAAGAAAAGATGGCACAAAGATTAGACCAAGTGCTCTTCTTGCAACTGTACTGGGCAGGCCTGTGCTTGATCTCGGTGCTAAATCCTAACCGTTAAACTCAACTCGTCGTGTTTGGAGGAAGAAGAATACTGAGTTGCATCCCAAGAACACCATACCTACTGTGAAGCATGGGGGTGGAAACATCATGCTATGGGGCTGTTTTTCTGCCAAGGGGACAGGACAACTGATCCGTGTTAAGGACAGAATGAATGGGGCCATGTATCGTGAGATTTTGAGCCAAAACCTCCTTCCATCAGTGAGAACTTTGAAGATGAAACGAGGCTGGGTCTTCCAACATGACAATGATCCAAAATACACTGCCCGGGCAACAAAGGAGTGGCTCCGTAAGAAGCATTTGAAAGTCCTGGAGTGGCCTAGCCAGTCTCCAGACCTCAACCCCATAGAAAATCTGTGGCGGGAGTTGAAAGTCCGTGTTGATCGGCGACAGCCCCAAAACATCACTGCTCTCGAGAAGATCTGCATGGAGGAATGGGCCAAAATACCAGCTACTGTGTGTGCAAACCTGGTAAAGACCTATAGTAAACGTTTGACCTCTGTTATTGCCAACAAAGGTTATGTTACAAAGTATTGAGTTGTATTTTTGTTATTGACCAAATACTTATTTTCCACCCTGATTTACGAATAAATTCTTTACAAATCCTACCATGTGGATTCATGGATTTTTTTTTTCACATTCTGTCTCTCACAGTTGAAGTGTACCTCTGGTGCAAATTACTGACCTCTGTCATCATTTTAAGTGGGGGAACTTGCACAATCGGTGGCTGACTAAATACTTTTTTGCCCCACTGTAGCAACCATAACAATGCATGTATTTTGTGAAAAATCACAATTTTGCAACTCAAAACATTAAGAGGCATAAAAGTAAAACGGTAAAAGATTTGAAAAAGCGCCTTTCGCCCTATGACAGCTGGGATAGGCTCCAGCGCCCCCCGCGACCCTGAAAAGGATAAGCGGAAGCGAATGGATGGATGGATGGATGATTTATACCTGAATAGCCCAATAATTTGAGAACATTTTAAAGTTTGAATGGTTGTTCTACGTGAAAATATGAGGAAGTAGTTAAGTTTCAAAAACAAGCAAATTTTAGCAGAATTGCAGAAGTTTCCCATTCATTTCAAATTTAAGGAATAGTGTGGATGCTTAAAGCATCCACACTATTACAGTATTTGAAATACTAGTATCTGTACTTCTACTTCAGTCCTGAATGTCGGTAATCTCGTCACTTCTGCTGACGACCCAGACTCACCTTTATTAACACTCACAGGTGTGAAACGTCACCAGGCCACTGAGCTTTAATCAGAGATGAGCGCTTCGCTGCAGACACATTTAAGCTCCCCCGTGTGCTCTCTGTGAGGTCAAAGGTCATGAGATCCAGCAGTTCCTGCAGATAATCAGAGCAGATGTTGGATCAGATGTGATGTCTGAGACTTGATTGGAGCTCAGGTTTGTTTATCACAGCACTAAAGTCATTGTTGTCCTCCTCCTCCTCCCTTGTCTTCATCAGATTAAATATGGATGCTCTCGTTGGTTTTCTCTCTGCATCAGCCTTTGCCGTAGCTGACTTCCTGTTTGATCAGACATGCCTTTAAAGCGGTGACAGCTCAGTTCAGCCAGAGTTCAGCTGATGCATTAGAATGAACAAATTTTAATGGCACAACTCGGAGACGGAGAGGAAGACGAGCTGCTCGCTGTCCTTATAGCGACATCACCACGATGCTCAAACACAACCTTTCATCGCTGAGCTGTCAGGAACCTGAAGTTTGCAGCTCAGACTGAAACGTCAAACTGCTGCTCCTCTTCTTCAAAGACTGCTGCCGTCAGCACACAGAACACTCTGCAGACTCTGAATGACTCCGATAAATGGTGATGGCGTCCAGCATCAATGCTGAGCCGATCCAAATCACTCCACATCAGAGGCTGGAAGCAGGCTGACTGCCTCACTGTTACGTTTTTATTGTTGCTGGACGTCAAAGGTGAAAGTGCTGGTCCAGCCTCAACGATCCACACAGAACCAAGAGGAGACACACCTCCACTGTCAGGACTCACCTATACCGTCACTAAAAGGACAGAGGTCAGACTGTATGGAAAGGCAAGAGAGCCGGAGCTGCAGACACATCTGATTAAAATGACACAAAACCAAAATGGTGTCTTTGCCACAAACTAAAGTTTTAATGTGCCTGTCTTCTTACAGTAACGGGTTCGTGTTACCTGTGCAAACCTGTGAATATTCAGTCATAAGCTCCTCCCACATTTCTGACTGACAGGTGTCAGACTAACTGACTAACTCCTGAGATTTGCCCGTTTGTCTGTAACTGCACCACCTGAAGTTGAATGCACCATCACTCCACCCATCTGTGCTGGACCTTCACCCTGCAGCAGCATAGTATTTATTTTTTTATTGTCATTGTCAAGAACAATGAAATTGCGTTTGGGGCTTCCATACAACCCAAAAAAAAAAAAGCATCACTGGCTCGTAGACTTCCTGGTTCAGCTCTGGTTGGCTGTTTGAGGTCAGGGCTGACCTTGGTAACCACTGGTTGCTAAGGCAACATGTGATGACTTGTCAGCGAGACTTTAATAGTGTGACACAAACAGAGGCGGAGCCAGACATTTGAAACACCCGGGGCTTAGCCCTAAAGGGTAGTATGCATGTGGGATTTTTTATTTTTTATTTTTTTTGGGGGGGGGGTGCTTTTAATTAAGCAGCAAGGCAGAACAAAATCAGGGCTGTATCAAGACACGAGGACTAAACCCCAATTCAACCGACCCAGAACTGATCCAGAATTAAAACAGGACTACAACAGTTCAAAATCAGGACTACTTAGGGCTTAACCAAGACAGAACCAGAATCAAAACTAGATGATAGTAGCACTGAAAATCATCATAGACCTGCACTACACTTATTTTTTATTTCTACCAAAGTACAGACTCAGAAAGGTTTATATAATTATTTAGCCTTTTTGTGCAAACAAGCCTGCATAACTTAATAAATATATAACTTGAAAAATAACAAACCTAAAAAGAAACACTAGGTACAAGATACACGAGTACCTATTATATGGTGATACTTTTGGTAAACAACCATTTGACTAACATGTGTGTCTCACCTGCTCTTGTTCCCTCTCTGTTCCCCTCTCTCTCTCTTTGTGCTGACAATCATCAAATATACAGTTGAAACCAGATATTTACACACTCTTCAGATCAAAACACAAACACTTTTTTAATTGTAACATCAAATCAGACTAAATGTTTATTTTTTTAGATTGATAAATATAAAAAACATATTTGTTAACTTTAAGAGTAAAGAGAGAAACTATCTGTATTTCTTCATTGTAAATGGCACCAAATTGTATTCAAAATTGAGCCACACTTATGGAGCTCCACAATTCTTTTCCTGGTGTTTTGTTGACATCTCTTGATTTTCCCATGTCACAGAAACAGGCTCTGTGTTTTGCCTTATATGCATCCACAGCTGTGCCACCAATTTACTCACATGGACTCTACGAACCAATCAGAAGATTCTTCAGCTCAGAATGGAATCGTCTGGAGTTTTCTTATTAATTAACAATAAACTTAGTGTATATGTACTCCTAAATTTGATGAAAGTGATAAAAATAGACAGCTCTGTCTCTCTTTATTCTGACATTTAACTAATTCAAAAGATATTTCAATATTTATTTATCCAAAACAAAACAAGTTTACTCTAAATTGATGTTGTACAGTAAAAAAATGTTCTTGTGTTTTCCATAAAGTGTAGGTAAATATCTGGTTTAAACTGTGAATATACTGCTGTTTATTGAAATTCCTCTTGTTTTGCATAGAAATATACTGAACAACATACAAAGCATAATATATAAAATACTACCAGAGTTTTTTCTTTGAAAGAAGCTCCTTATGTCCATTCTTGTATATCAGTGCATTACTGAAACTGATTTATTTAGCCGTGGAGGGTAACAACTGAAAATATGAAATAAACACACATGTAAGCTAAGACTCTAAAGAAACAGCATTGTTGTTGTTCGGCTTTTCATTTCGCCATTTGTTGATTCACTTGAAGAGCGAGTAATGTAATATGGGTCAAGTGATCAGTTTGATATCAATCTGTATTTGCTCCCTCTGGGCGATGTGCTGCGCAAACATAATGTGTCCTTCCACACCTTTGCTGATGACATTCAGATCTACCTCCCTCTGAGGTTAGACTGTAAGGACTCTCTGCAGCCGTTATTCTCCTGTTTGTCTGACATTAAGACTTGGATGGCTCTTAATTTTCTACATCTAAATGAAAGTAAAACTGAAGTCATTGTGTTTGGGCTTCCTAAAGACCCCGACCTTTCCTTTGATTTTATGGGACCCCTAACTTCCGAATGTACTTCCTCCATTAAGAGCCTCGGTGTTACTTTTGACAGTGCTTTTAAATTTGATAAACAAATCAGCTCCGTAGTCAAGGGATCTTTTTATCATCTACGGATTTTAGCTAAAGTCAAGTCCTACCTGTCCAGGAACGATCTAGAAAGGGTGGTCCATGCTTTTATTACTTCACGGCTGGACTACTGTAACTCCCTTTATGCTGGTTTAGATCGTTCCTGCCTGCATCGCCTTCAACTGGTGCAGAACGCTGCTGCTCGCATGCTGACCGGCTCCAAAAAGAGAGACCACATCACTCCGGTCCTCTGCTCTCTCCACTGGCTCCCAGTTGCTTTTAGGATTGATTTTAAAATTTTACTGTTGGTTTTTAAGGTTCTTAACGGTACTGCACCTCCTTACCTGGCAGAGCTTCTTAGCATTTACCGCCCCAGGAGATCTTTGAGGTCAGCAGACCTGATGCTTTTAGATGTTCCCAGGTACAGACTAAAGACTAGGGGAGAGAGGGCTTTTGCTGTGGCTGCACCCAGACTGTGGAACAGTTTACCTCCTCACATCAGATTCTCCACAAGCCTTGGAACTTTTAAAACTGCTCTTAAAACTCACCTCTTCTCATTGGCTTTTAGCAAGGTTTAACTTATTGTTTTAATTTATTGTTTTATCAGTGAGGTGTTTTATGTACTTGTGTTTTATTGTATTTTATATTTGTATTTTATTGTACAGCACTTTGGTCAGCCTCGGTTGTTTTTAAATGTGCTTTATAAATAAACTTGACTTGACTTGACTTGAATCTTTTGTGATACACCGTCATATTTACATTATTTATACAGTACGAATGGTTTGCTTTGGTACCTGGTTGAACTTCAGTTCTCCTCTGTCTGCCTAGCTCACTCGCAGGCAGCAGCTGCCCCGCCCTGCTTCGTGCCTGAGCTCGGATCATACCAATATTAGGGGGGATTTACGCACAGTTGTAAATTCCCACAGTGTGAACTATGTGCTTCGAATGTTATGTGTAGTTTTTTGTTTTATACAGTTGTCAGCCAGGCATCTAACTATGAAAAAATTACACTCCAAAAGACCCCGGGCTTCTGAAAAAACAACCCGGGCTTAAGCCCAGTAAGCCACCCCTCCGCTCCGCCACTGGACACAAACCGGAAACAGAGGATGTTCCCCTTCAAAGTAAAAGCATCAGGATGAGCGATTTCGGAGTGTTCGCTCCCGACTGCCTGTGAAGTTTGCACTGTGTGAACGTTCTGGGTGAGCTAACCAATGTAACCTGCAACTGCCACACACAATCAGACTGACGGTTCAGCAGTAGCATCGAAACCATGGCATGCTTTATGGCGACTGTAAGTTACTGAAACATCATGTGGTTGTCATCTGTGACACTTCACAGATCTGGAGCCCTTTGACATCAGAATCAGAATCTTTTATTAATGCCTAATTTATGAAACAAATGAAAACTTTCACTGATCTTAAATGCAAAGACAATATGTTACATAATCAAATCTGTAATCTCTGAAGCGGCTCTGCTTATATTAATGATTATTGTGAAATGTTTCCATGTATTTGTACTATTAATTATTAATAATGCTGTTTCCTTGTGTCTTTAAAGCCTAACCAGGGTCCAGGTCTCATATACATATGCACTGATTAATAAAGCAACGTTAACATATCGCTCCTGTTGTATAAATCAATACAAAAAGGCATCCACCATTTCCAGTTCTTCTTTGTGTAGTGTTCCTGCAGATGATGGCAGCAGTCAACGGGTGACCACGGGCTTCGTCTAGGAACCACTCGCCAAACGGTCAGGGTCCGTGTGACTGAGCAACACGTTCTCACTCCCAACTCGTCAAACGTGTGACGCATGGTCAGGCTCCCTCTGCTTCACTTATGGAAGCGCAGGGTACCCCTCTCGCGTTGGGAATTGACGTGAGGGGTCTTCCGATTGAAGAGATTGCCGCGGAAGTGCCTGTTGTCGGTATATTTAGACATTTTCCAAATCACATTGTAGTGACGTATACAGAACACAATAAATTATATAATGTAAACAACTACCTGAAAAACAGGTAGAACGATACTTTTTTATCGTTTATTGCATTTACGGAGGGAGTGATGTATGCTGGGTAATGGCACAGCTAGCTACTGGGTGACTTTATTCACCCGCTTCGGCTGTTATCAGTCCATACAATGGGCGTTATTAGCACAAATCAGTCCCATAGATATGGGCCATCTCCTGCTAGATTGTTCAGAGGGTTGTTCTCATCCATCCAGATGGAGGATCACTAACAGGAGCGTGGAAGACTCCAGAATCCACTCTGGCTGGAATCCAGTGGATATGCAGTGTAGAGCAGGGCGATATGGCCAAAAAAATTTATCACGATATATATTTGAAAATTTGCGATAACGATATAACTGACGATATAGTTGATGCGAGACAAAATACAACTCCACAACATTACTAGCGCAAAAAGACAACCTTCCATTTATTTTCACTTAAACAAGAAGCTGGTTTTTATGTACATTAAAGCTTTATAAAAATGTAACAGTGCAAATGCAAATTCCTTGCTGAAAGTTTAACCAAAAGGCATTTCCAGTAGAAATGGGCTGACATATCCTGAGCATAACCATGTATAATATCCACTGAAGTTAAAAAGAGGTGCTTTGCAACATTAAACTGCAGTGTGCAGTACGCATTTTTCGGACCATAAGGTGCACGGGATTATAAGGCACATTAAGCGAAACAAAGCAGTCAGATAAATCAAACTTTATTAAACTCATTCTTCTTGCTTCCTCCACTTCTGTACCATTGATTCATTAATGTTGAATTCTCTGGCAGCTGCTCTATTCCCATGTTGTTGCAGTATATGAATGACTAACCTTGTATTGTGGATGGATTATCTCAGTTGTTCTCCTGACTGAAGTTTGGTCCGTTTACAGCATCCTGCCGTGCGCTTGCATTTGTCTCTAACTATGAGGAACCTTCACATTAACTTTTATAAGTGGAAAAGTGTTAGCGTTCGTCCTCCAGCTTCACTGTTTATATTATGCTAACATAGCTGTGTCGCTAGCGATCACGTAGCACATCATTATATACCAGCTAGCCCAACTACAGTAACCCTACAAACGTCACTGCTGTTTAGTTTCCTGTCTTCATTTATGTTGGAAGTGATAGCAGAGCTGTACGTTTGAATTTTTTCAGAAATCTCTCAGTCAGAACATGCTATATCATGCTTAGGTAACTAGCGAAACTAGCAAGCTAACTTCCGCTAGCTTCCTGCTAACTTCTAACTCCGTTAAATGTAATAAATTTTGTTTTCATGGATGCCTGGAAGTTAAACTTCATAGTTACACCTGGTAAAGCAGCAATGCTGATCGTTTTATTAAAGATGAAAGAATTTAGACAGTTTTTAACTCTCAGTGATGCTGCAGTGTTCGTTTGACCTGAAGCGTACGGAGTTTAGGACCCAGATTACTCCCAGATTTAAGAGCATCTTAGTCCGACAAATACGACAATAACGACGGCCGCTTGCATGTTCTGCAAAAAAATGTGCTTTGTTGTGTATCTGACGGACAAACACCAAACCAGTTCCACATCACTGAAGTTGCACCATTTTTACAAACCAGTTCTGGTTCATCTGTTTCACTCAACAATCGGCCATGTGCGTATGAAAACAAAGGCACTGCGCATGCGTGTTTTACTCATATTCTATTGCGATATTTCATTTTCCTATCGTTGCCTAACATTATACCGGTATTACCGTGAACGGTATAATATGGCCCAGCCCTAATGCAGTGTGTACAGGTAAGACCATTTAAACGGACAGCATTTATAGAATGACTATTAAAAGTCAGCGAGTGTCAGTAATGTTAATGTGGTTATCTTAGTAATACACAGAGTGCTAATATAACAGCTTTAAGATGCATTTGTAGATATTATTACGTGTTTTACCGTCTTTATGGTGCTAGCTTAAAGTTACGGTGTAAACGTTAGCTTATATTGGAGTAAAGCTGTTACGATGTTAGCACAGAAATATTAGCTTCTGTCATGACTGATGAAGTTACTAGTTAATAAAGTTTTCAGTAAAGTGATTAATCGCAGCCACAGATTGACAGCAAATATCTCGATTAGCTTCAGTGCATCTATAATAAATATGTGCAAGTTTCAGTGCTTCGTTTAAACTGTATGATACTTATACTGACCCAGGGTCAGTGTAAAATACAATCCTAGCTGTGTGAACAAAGCCACTGTAAATTTAATCCTGGATGACAAACCTCAGGATGCAGGCTATTATTACTCTTTCCTGCTGGCACACCTGTCACACCTGAGAGTTAGCTAGAAACTTACAGTGACGTGGACATCATGCAAAGACTTCCAGACTCTGTAATACTGCAAATGATCAGTGACTCAGGTTAACACTAAACTTTAAACAGCACCTCTGTGTCTTTCTGTGTGCTGAACAGAGATGGGCAGTAACGCGTTACTTGTAACGCGTAATCTGATTCCTTTTTTCAAGTAACGAGTAAAGTAAGGGATTACTATTGTAAAATCGGTAATTAGATTACCGTTACTTTCCCGTAGGAACGCTGCGTTACTGCGTTACTAAAACCGTGATTTTTTTGCGAGAATGTCTCATGACAGTGACTAAGCGAGTGCGCGGTTAGTGACAACAGCTGTGTGCAGATCAACAATGGATCACATATTGATTGTGGGAGAGAGTATGAGCGTGCAGCGTTTAAAGCGTGGAAGTACTGACCTTACTTTGAGTTTGATTCCATAAAAAGTGACAAAAACATTAGCGTCCGTTGTGCGTGGGAAGAAAACTTTTTACAAGGAAAAAAAACCCCTAAACTTCCAAGCAAGCACCGAGTGCGCAACGACGTAATGGGAAACTCACAGAGAATCTCGCGGATTCTTCAACTGACCGCGGCACACCTGCACCAGGGTAAACCTCCGCCTACCCAGTCCTGCTTTACAGGTGAAAATAGAGCAACAGGACCGCTGAGTCTTTGACTTTATTTATTTTCTGCTGTGTTTTACTTGCATCTATTTGAAAGAGTGAAGTGTTAACACAAAAAATATTTTATTTTATGTGCTGGAATGTGCAGAAAATAGGTTTCAATGTTAAACTAATTTATTCAAGTCAGAGAATGTTGCATATAATTAAATTTTTGCTTGATGCATAAAGTTAAAAGATTAAAAGATTAAAACCTCTGTGTCTCTCTGTGTGCTGAACATCTAGGATTGAGTCAGGCTGCATTGACTGTGGGACTTTAATGTGTTAAAAGCAGGTTGAAGACGGCTCAGAAACATTTGAAGATTAAAATTTAGCATTATGGATGCTGGTGGTTTGTAAAGCCTCTACTCAGCTGTATTTTTGTTACTAATTTATGTTTGTTGTTGTTTAACACAGATTTCAGAAGAGCAAATATGCTTAATAGTTTAACTAGATTTCATTTGTCAGTGTGGGACTGCTGAGTCACCTGAAGAACTCATTTCATTCATTCTCCACATGATGTTCATATACAGAAATGTTTCACAGGAACTGATTTCTCCCAAAGGTTGAACTAGTGTGTTTCCATAGATTACCTCTGTATGAATGTACTTCTTAAACGAAGGCAAGTGTTTGTCCTTTTTTGTTCCTCAGGTACAGTACGTGATATCAAGGGCAGGCGGTCAACACTGGGGGTAGACAAGAAGCAGACGTACTTCCAAGAGGGAGCTGCAGTGAGGTCAGAGGTCAGAATCTGAAACAGCTCAGGTTTATATTTTAGAGGTTATAAAAAATCAAAATGTATTTATAAAGAAACCTTTAAATAATAGTCATAGTTCTGATTATTATAAGAAATATCAAACATTTAAGTGGATTTTCTGTTACACATATCGTGTTAGCCCTGCAATAAACTGGCAGCCTGTCTTTGTCCTGTATCAGCTGGGATAGGCTTCATCCTCCCGCAACCCTGAATTGGATACATTGTATTCCAATTATGTAATCTGATCATTTACAAACTCAAGGTATCTAATCAAAATGTAAGTAATAATGATAAAATGGGAAAGCAGAAATAAGTGTGACATGAATGTAAATGTGTTAGCTGACATAGAGGACAGCTACATGTAGTCTGAAAAACCTTTGTTGTCAAGTTTGCAGGTATATCAGCACGAGACATTCTTACATAGAAGAGACATTAAAGTCTCTAACTCAGTGAAGCATTATTGGTCCCGTCTGTTTGGACAAATATAGTAAGTTGATGTTTGTCCATTTATTGACACATTTTCTTAAGTGCTTATCCAGTTCAGGATCACAGTTGAGCTGCAGCTGGATATGTTCACTAAATAAACCTTACAAAAGTTAACAATAAACCTGCATCCATGTACGTTGTTGTCCACAGGATGAGAAAATCAAACTGGAACACTGTGGAACATGTTAATAAATGTTTGTGTGTTTATGCCTGTGTCTTTCACAGGAGGCGCTGGAAGGTTTCCCTAATAGTTCCTGGTGGATCAAAGCAGAACCATAAAGGTTGCTGGACTGCATGATGGCCTTACCCCTGAGCCGTCATCCTGTTAAAGGAGGAACCAGTTAGAAGCTGTTTTCAAAGTAGCGAGCAGATTTAATCTCAAGTAAGCAATTAACTGTTTGTTCATCTGTTCTGCCACTTAAAGAGCATTTAAGGACATCTTTTGAGTGTCCAGTTGAATTAATTCTACTGGCTCTCATGGTCATTTGTTATTATAGACATATTTTTCATGTTCATCCAGCTATTTAGTAAATTCTATCTATTTAGTAATATCCGTCAGCTATAAAATGTAATATAAATATAAAAATATCTAAATATCTCCTGCACTTTATGTTTTAATGATGTAAGTCTGTTATCGTGTTACATTAGCATTCCTCACATATCAATGAGATGCTGTACAGTACAATCCTACTGACACAGCAGAGGGATAACGACGGCTATTCAACATCATTACACGACACATTCGAGCTGCATGACACAGACAAAGTGACTAAATCATCTTTTTTGTGGTTTATTGTCTTCAAACCAGCAGACAAAGCCGATTGCAGAAGATGTCAGAGAAGAACTTCAGGCCGTGGACTGAAAAGGTATTTTTTTCTTGTTATCAAAAGACATTTGGAGTGACGGCTTCTACAACTGGTTGTGCTAAAGTAAAGCTTACAGTCTAAGAAATCACAGTGTTGATATTCAGCACAAAGAGAAAAGCTCACTTGTTTGAATTTATTTACAATCATAGTTTTATAAATTCTGACTGTAAACAGCTTTTACAGCTTTGATATTGTTTGACACTCGATATCAGGTGATAGGGTTTAATTTAAAGGTTTCTGTGTCCCAATGAGCCATTTACACTGATCAGTGTCAGTTTAACTGTAACACATTCATTATTTAGATTCAACAAAGAAATAACTGAATGTAAAAAATGGCAGCCCTCAGGCCAGGTTTATAGATATATGCATGCATTATGAAATTTATGTATCCCAGATAATTGTTATTCATCTAGTCATGGCAGACCTACCTCTTCCTCCCAAGTTAACTGCAACCCAAAAGAACTAGTGGGGCTATTTACACACTCACAACCAGAGCCACCAAAAAGCTGTCAGCCACAGATGTGCTATAAGAGTTAGAAACTCTACTTATGGAGAAACTTTCTAAGTCTAACAGGGGACAGGTACTCCTGCCCAAATAACATGATATAACCCCACATACAGCCCAGCCATAAAGCGAACCAAGTCATTTAGTTAAAGACAGAATGGGACCAAATGCATGTAACCAGCCTGCACCCACCTGACATTTCTTCCTCCTGAATTAAATGAATGAATGGATGAAAGTTAAATGACTACAAACCTAAAGCCACTAGTTCCCACACTGGAGCTCCCTGACACTGTGTGTTAACCGTATTTAGCTTGTATCAACAGTTGTAACAGGCTAAGCCACCTGAGCCACTGCATTGAATTTGTTCCTGTCTTAATGATTTCAGCTGACTGGTTTCAGCTCAGATGTTCTGCTTTTTCCTTTCAGTAGATCAAAGCAGCTCGTGCTCCTTCTGCTTCCAATTTAGAAGAAGAAGAAGAAGGCGAAGGCTTCAGCGAAGTGGCGTTCATGGTCTCAGTGAACAGTCATGGTCACACACTGCATGTGGTTTTAAAAGCAACATGTCTGTTCACCACAACAATGGAGATGTGTAATATTAGTGCAGCTACGGTTTGTTCTTGAACATCAGTTCTGTTTTCTACTTTGATCACTTAGACCAAAAAACTGTTGTTTTCAGATTCTTTCTTTTACATCTATAAAGCACCTGCTCATTTTTTATTACAATTAGTTTCACATAAATGTTAGTGTTGCCTTTATGATCTTTTAATGCTTACACTACACTGTACACATTAGAGACATTTCTGTTACCTGTTTCTGTTGACTCAGAGTTGTGAAATGTTCTTTTATTTAATGCACAATATGAAGCTCATAATTTTCTTACAAATAAAACTCTAATGACAAACATGAACAGCTGTGCTTATTTCTGAGACATGAGTTTTTGAATGTGTTCATATTTAGACAGTGTGCATCTGTAATCTGAAACTGTAATGGTGAACCTGAGGTGATGGTCAACAGAAGGCAAATATATATCAATATAAAACAATATTGAAGTAATGTCTTTACCCTCTGCAGCGTGTGGACGCTGTGCACGCAATCATCTTATTTACTGTAGTAAACATGCACCGCTAGCTCACGTGACTGACTGTCTCCATGGTTACATCATATATTATTAGCTATGTAAACAGCTTCCAAAGATACCGTCATAGCTCTCTGCAGCTGTAACACTTTCACACTTTGCAAATCATTTCATGTGTTTGATAGTTATGAAGACAGAATATGTTTTTAAGGTCATGCTAGGCGGTTGCTATGGTGGTTGCTGTGGACTTGGGTGGACCGCGTCCGATTCCTGTTATTAGCTGTCCGCCGTAGGAAGGCTGCGTTCCATTTACAAGTAGTGACAGTCTGCCGCAACTCGAACTCAAACCCCGCTTTGTTCTTTAATTATAGGCCTTTTATAGCCGTTCATGACACGCACACACACACATAAAGCACTTTGCCTCACCATGAGAATGCAAGTTTACCTAACCTAACCTTAAAGTGTCTGATATAGGATAGAAAAATGAAGCAACCAGAGATTTAATGATGAAGACTCTGGGTTCTGTAGTTCACGTTTTACAGTCCTGAATGACTCTTTGCATATGATTTATTGAAGAGGACTTTAGAATGCACTTTACATTTAGACTGTTGCTGTTTCATTTTTTACATTGTTGCAGTATTATGTCATGAATAAGGTTCACCTGCTGGGGGTTTGATGGATCAGCTGGACAATACAGTCAAAGACAGACTTCATTCATCATATGCAAGAATCCTAGTTGGATTTTTGTTGTCACTCATGTTTTTGAACCAAATATTGAAAACAATTCTGGATACCTGGTCAGGGTCTACATTACCTTGTACTCAAGCATCCCAGGACAGAGCCCTGCCCCACCATGAGCCTGGGTGGATACGTGGTTATAATATAAAAGGACCAATACTGAATATGAATGTCTGTGAAGGTTCTCAGTCATCCAGGTCATCGTAGTCAAAGGAGCTTGCAAAGAAAAGCCTCTGGACTTCTTTAAGTTGCTTGAAGACGTTTCACCTCTCATCCGAGAAGCTTCTTCAGTTCTAAGGTCAAATGGTGGAGAGTCCCAGATATAAACCTAGTGGGAGTGACCCCCCACAGAAGGACAAAAGGACCCCCTGATGATCCTCTAATCGCCTGAGCCAAGGTGGGAAACTGGGCGTGGGTCCCAATCAGCCAGAGTTTTGGGTATGTTCACTGTGAAACCTGGCCCCACCTTATCATGCGAATTCCTGAGGTCAGATGGCCCAGGATGTGAGTGGGCGTTAAGGCGTCTGGGAAGGGATCTCAAAACTGGATTATAGATGGCAGAGAGTTGGTGTCGTAAACCCCCGCCTCTGTTCAAAGATGGTCGCTCACAGTGGACATAGATGGCTTCTTTCACTCCTCTTTCAAACCATCTGTCCTCTCTGTCCAAAATGTGAACATTGGCATCCTTGAAAGAGTGTCCTTTATCCTTAAGATGCAGATGGACTGCTGAGTCTTGTCCTGTGGAGGTGGCTCTTCTGTGTTGTGCCATGCGCTTGTGAAGTGGCTGTTTGGTCTCTCCAATGTAGAGGTCTGGGCATTCCTCGCTGCACTGTACAGCATACACCACATTGTTACGTTTGTGTTTTGGCGTTTTGTCTTTCGGGTGAACCAGTTTCTGTCTGAGCATGTTGCTGGGTCTGAAATACACTGGGATGTCATGCTTGGAGAAAACTCTCCTGAGTTTCTCTGATACACCGGCTACATAGGGGATGACAATGTTGTTGCGTCTGTCCTTCTTATCCTCCCTCGCTGGTGTCTGGTCTTCTTTTCTGTGCCTCTTTGCTGACTTTAAGAACGCCCATTTAGGATAGCCGCACCTTTTGAGTGCTTCCTTTACATGTGTGTGTTCCTTCTTTTTTCCTTCAGGCTTAGAGGGAACATGTTCTGCCCGGTGGTGTAGGGTCCTGATTACTCCAAGTTTGTGTTCCAAAGGGTGATGGGAGTCAAAGAGGAGGTACTGGTCCGTGTGTGTGGGCTTCCGGTAAACTTCGATGTTGAGTTTGCCGTTCTCTTCAATGTGCACAGCGCAGTCCAGGAAAGGCAAACAGTTGTCCTTTGTGTCTTCCCTGGTGAACTTGATGTTTTTATCTACAGCGTTAATGTGTGCAGTGAAAGATTCCACTTCTTGTGTCTTGATTTTGACCCAGGTGTCGTCCACATATCTGTACCAGTGGCTGGGTACTCTCCCTTTGAAAGAGCCAAGAGCCTTCCTTTCCACTTCCTCCATGTAAAGGTTGGCTACAATAGGTGACACGGGGGAGCCCATGGTACAGCCATGTTTTTGTCTGTAAAAGCCTTCGTTGTACTTGAAATATGTAGTGGTGAGGCAGAGGTCTAACAGTGTGCAGATCTGATCGGGTGTGAAGTTGGTCCTGTCCTCCAAGGAGCTGTCTTCTTGTAGTCGTTTTCTGACAGTCTCCACGGCCTCCGTGGTGGGTATGCAAGTGAAGAGAGAGACTACATCAAAGGACACCATGATTTCATCTGGATCCAGGGTAAGTTTCTGGACCTTGTCGGTGAAGTCGGTGGAGTTCTTGATGTGGTGTGGGGTGTTCCCCACGAGAGGTGCGAGGATGGTAGCAAGGTGTTTAGCAATGTTGTAAGTGGCTGAGTTTATGCTACTGACTATGGGTCTGAGTGGGACAGCTTCCTTGTGGATATTAGGAAGTCCATAGATGCAGGGTATGGCATCCCCTGGGTAAAGGCGGTGATATGTAAGGCGGTCAATAATTTTGTCCTTTTCAAAGTCTTGAAGGCAAGCTATAACTTTCTTTTTGTAGCTGCTTGTGGGGTCTCGCTTTAGGGCTTCGTAGGTATTGTTGTCACTGAGGACTACGATGACCTGGATGACTGAGAACCTTCACAGACGTAATGTAACTCATTTCACCAAAACAACATAAACATTTATATATATATATATATACAGCCGCGGAATATCTTTTGCAATGTAGTGACCACCACTGCAGACGTTTTCCAGCCCTTTTTCAGGCGAAACTCTGCTCTATTTTTATAATACTACCAGTCCTTTTTCAGACGAGTATTAATTACATTATTTGGAATTGTACCAGCCCTTTTTCAGGCGACTATTCCTCACGTGGGTCACTCACATTGATCGATATTTAATCGCGTGGTGTTCTGAGTATTATTGCTTACCAAGTATGTGCCAGTTACAGGGAGATCCGTTCAACTCCCAACGTCATGGGCCACTTCTAAGAACGCTGGCCGGAGCTCGAATTCACGACTCTGGACTTTATCTTCTCCTAGAGAAGAGCGGTTGACTGACTTCAGCGCGGGCTTGTCACGACGTCAGGAGTTGAGACGGTGTCCCACTTGGAGCTTGATGCCCAAGAAGGCTCGAAGGACCAATAAAATGTTAGAGGAAACAATTCGTTAAACAAGTACTTGGAGCAATAAAACACAGAGACCTTAGATTTGTCTTTTTTAACGTGCACGGGTGAGGCCCAAAGGAAACTCACACCGAGTCGCAGGCGTTTCCTTTATTTAACAAGCATAGCAGTTCCTGTTTTTCATGTTCGTGTGTGGGTGCAGTGAGTGTGCTGTTTGTGAGTCAACTTCTGCAAAACTCAGCTTTGTGTGTTAATCTCATGTGGTCTTATCATATGGCTTATATGGCTTACAGTTTACTGTTTAGAAGCTGGGCTGCACAGTGTAAAATATGAACACTATTATTATGAAGCAAAGCATAAAAACATTTCCCCATAACATAAAGTGACGTGGATCAGTTGATACACTTGTCTCCCCTTTAAAGGAGACAATCCAAGTCATCCTTAAATGTTAGTGCTTTCAAATACACAAACATTTTTAAAGGACAAAAATGGACATCCAACTTTGACTGTAATACAAAATAAATCTTTGCATGTGTGTTTTCAAACTCTCAGATGGGCAGCATATCAGTCTTGGACTGTGTAACCTGCAGCACTGAATGACCACCACACATGAGCATGTTCCTGCAACATTCAGCATCTGATCCTTCATCTGTGTGCTTCTGCTTTTGGTAAGTAGAGTTACCCAACTCCAGTAACTCTAAACACATGCCATCCATTTCTAACGGCCTGGTTACTTCCTGTCAGTTACTTTAGAAACCATGTGGTCACCTGACCTAACACTGTTTCTTCTTCTTCCCCTTAATGTTCAAGTGTCACATGTCAAACAGCTGGAGAGGAAACTACACCAGTGTACTGAGATGTTTCACCAACACGTGCCAGATGCTGTTCCTTCATGGTGACATCACCAGAGACCTCGCCATTGATCATGATGATTATAATGATGACAGCGAGTGGAACTAAGTCTGTAAAAATCCACGACCAGAATTTTTCTTTCTAATTATTAATGAATACTGAGAGCCTCTTTCTGTGTTTTTGTCAGGTTTCAGTTAACGGACTCAGGCGCAGACCGGGACTCCTTACGGGATTTACAGATTTTATTTACACAACGACACCAGGTGATGCTATTTACAAAGTGCTGGAGGGAGGGGAGGGGGGTCCAGGGTTCCGGGGTATGTGAGGGAAAAGACGGGAATCTGACGCCCTCCAAAGGCTCTCTCTCTTCACTCCCCACACTGGGGAAACACCATCCACTCACTCGTCCACGGGATGACAGGCAGGCTGGGAAAGGTCCGGGATAGATCTGTACACAGAGATTATAGTTAGAGGCGAACAGACGGAACGAACTCACAGATCCTTATTTACAATCTACTGAGCGACTGACGCTGATAACTCAACGATCCAGCGACGAGTGACACAGTGCTGCTGTCTTAAATCGGCCTTGTGATTATCCCGATAGGCGGCAGGTGCGTGGGCCAGGGGCGGGAGCCCATAATGAGCATTGCCCCGGCAGGGGAGAGAGAGAGAGAGAGAAAACATGTTGCCTAATACAGAATCAGCTGGTGAGGCACAGGGACCATGACAGTACCCCCCCCCCCTCAACGGGAGCCCCCCGGCGACCCACCAGGCTTATCCGGATGCAGACGATGGAACGCCCGCAGCATGCGCCGGTCCAGGATGGCCGCCCAAGGGACCCAGGACCGCTCCTCCAAGCCATAGCCCTCCCAATCCACCAGGTACTGGAAGCCACGCCCCCGCCGCCGAGAATCCATGATACGGGCGATCGAGTAAGCCGGCAGACCGTCCACGAGCCGGGGGGGAGGAGGGGGCCTGGAAGGCGGGCACAGAGGACTGGACCGGAGAGGTTTAACCTGAGACACATGGAAGACGTCGTGTATCTTCATGTTGCGAGGCAGCTTGAGCTTAACAGACACAGGGTTAACCAAAGCAGAGATCTCGAACGGGCCGATATAGGCGGGAGAGAGCTTCCTGGATTCCGCCCGGATGGGAACGAAGCGTGTGGAAAGCCATACCTTCTGCCCAACAGTATAGGCGGGAGCGGAGGACCGGCGGCGGTCAGCGAAGCATTTGTTGCGGTCCCTGGTGCGTAACAACGCAGCCCGGGTGGCCTTCCACACCCGACGACACCTACGCAGATGCGCCCGGACTGATGGCACAGAGTGTTCGCCTTCGATGGAGGGAAAAAGAGGTGGCTGGAACCCCAGAGAAGCTTCGAAAGGGGACCGGCCCGTGGCGGAGGAGGTCATGCTGTTGTGGGCGTACTCGATCCAGGGCAGTTCCTCGCTCCAGACGGCCTGGTTGGAAGAGACGACGCAGCGCAGGGCCGCCTCCAACTCCTGGCTCGCCCGTTCGGACTGGCCATTGCTCTGCGGATGATAACCAGAGGAGAGACTGACCTTAGATCCCAATGAGGTGCAGAACTCCCTCCACACACGTGAATTGAGGACCCCGGTCAGACACGATGTCATCTGGAATGCCGTGCAGGCGAAAGACATGGGTGGTGAGCAGGCTCCAATGCTGTAGGCAGCTTGGGCAGAGGAACAAAGTGAGCTGCCTTAGAAAAGCGGTCAATGATCGTGACTATGACCGTATTACCTGTAGATGGCGGGAGGCCGGTCACAAAATCCAGAGAAACATGGGACCATGGTCTGGTGGGCGTGGGTAAGGGATGAAGCGGACCCGAGGGTGGCTGGTTTGGGGTCTTGTTTCGAGCGCAGGTTGTACACGCGGAGACGTATTCTTTGGCATCCCGGCTCAGGGTGGGCCACCAAAAGTAGCGCTGCAGGAAAGTAATTGTGCGGTGTATTCCTGGGTGACAGGAGAAACGGGCTGTGTGTGCCCACTGTAATACCTGAGACCTGACAGGTTGGGGAACGAACAGGCGCCCCGCAGGGCTGCCTGCTGGATCCGGTTCGGCTCTCTGAGCCTCGCGAATGGCCGACTCGATTTCCCAGGAGACAGCCCCCACCACACAGGTGGCCGGGAGGATGGGAGCAGGGTCCGCCGGGTCTTCTGAGGTGGAGAACTGTCGAGACAGGGCGTCCGGCTTGACGTTGCGGGATCCTGGCCTGTAAGTGATTGAAAAGTGGAACCGCGTAAAAAACAGAGCCCACCTTCCTTGTCTGGCGTTAAGCCTCTTTGCGGTTTGCAGATATGCCAGATTCCTATGGTCTGTCCAAACGATGAACGGTTGGGCAGTGCCCTCCAGCCTGTGCCTCCACTCCTCCAAGGCGAGCTTGATGGCAAGAAGTTCCCGATCGCCAATGTCGTAGTTGCGTTCTGCGGGGGTGAGACGACGGGAGAAAAAGGCACACGGGTGAAGCTTACCATCCCTCTGTTGCGAGAGGACCGCTCCTACTCCCGTGTCGGATGGGTCCACCTCCACCACAAACTGCAGGGTTAGGTCGGGCTGGACCAGAATGGGTGCTGAGGCGAATCGCTCTTTCAGCTCCAGGAAGGCTGATTGGGCAGCATCGTTCCACTGAAAAGGAACCTTGGGAGAGGTCAATTGTGTTAAAGGCAGAGCTACCTTGCTATAGTCCCGGATGAACCTCCTATAGAAGTTAGCGAAGCCGAGGAACCGCTGCAGCTGCCGTTGGTTGGGGGGTTCAGGCCACTCCACCACGGCTTTCACCTTAGCTGGGTCAGGACGTAGGTCTCCCTGCTCGATGACGTAGCCTAAGAAGGCAACTGTGGACACGTGGAAGACACATTTCTCACCTTTTACGAACAACCGATTTTCCAGCAGGCGTTGCAGGACCTGTCTGACGTGGGTCTCATGCTCTGATAGAGATTTGGAGAAGATCAGGATGTCGTCGAGGTAGACGAAGACGAACCTGTTGATGAAATCCCTCAAAACATCATTAACGAGTGCTTGAAAAACTGCAGGAGCATTAGAGAGGCCGAATGGCATAACCAAGTATTCAAAGTGTCCAAGGTGAGTATTGAAGGCAGTCTTCCACTCGTCGCCCTCTCGGATCCGAACTAAGTGATATGCGCTCCTCAAGTCCAATTTGCTGAAAACTGTCGCCCCCTGGAGCAGCTCAAAAGCAGAGGTCAGAAGTGGGAGTGGATATTTGTTTTTGATGGTTATGTTATTTAATCCACGGTAGTCGATGCATGGGCGGAGAGACTTGTCTTTTTTCTTGACGAAGAAAAACCCTGCTGCTACGGGCGATGAGGATGCGCGGATCAAGCCGGCGGCGAGGGACTCTGAGATGTATGACTCCATAGCCTCTCGCTCCAGTAGAGAGATGCTGTAGAGACGGCTAGTAGGCAATGGCGCGCCAGGGAGTAAGTCGATAGCGCAATCGTACGGTCGGTGAGGAGGCAACGACTGGGCCCGGTCCTTGCGAAACACTTCGGCGAGATCATGATAAACAGGGGGCACTCCGGACAAATCGGAGGGCGCGGTCGACTTGGCAAGGGAGGCTGGTGTGTGAGGTGGTGAGGCGGATTTAAGGCAGGTCATATGGCACTCCTCTCCCCACCCCGTAATGCGTACCGTAAGCCAATTAATGCACGGGTTGTGTTGACGAAGCCAGGGGTGCCCGAGAACGAGCGGCGTCCGAGTGGCCTTAAACACAAAAAAACATATTTCCTCAGTATGGTTGCCAGACAGAGTAAGAATAACGGGCTCAGTGATGTGAGTAATGTCAGGTAGGCGCTGGCCGGACAAAGCAGTGACATGCAAAGTGTGGGGAAGAGGTTCCTGCCCTAGCTGAAGGCGGTCTGCTAACTCAGAGTCAATAAAATTCTGTTCCGCCCCTGAATCTATCAAAACGGAGAGAACATGACCTTTGGCGTTGACCGTGAGCTTGGCAGACAGCATTAACCGTGGAGGAGATTTGTCTTGGCTGAGACCGCCCACCAGCACTCCTACCGTCACTGGTGGGCGCGACCTTTTGCTCGAGATGGGCAGGAGGCAACCACATGTCCCTTGTGGCCGCAATAGAGGTACTCACCGGCAGAGATACGGCGCTGGCGTTCCGCGGCGGAGAGATGCGAGCCTCCAATCTGCATGGGTTGCTCTCCTCCATCTGCGCTCTCTGCCTGCCGGGAAGAGCTGGGCTCCGAGGTGGAGCCAGCCCTCCACTGCCCCATGGCCTCCTGGGAATTGTAGTGCCGCGGCAGACGACAAGCTCGCAGCCGGTCATCCACCTTAATACATAAAGCCATTAACTCAGTAAGAGAGTCAGGGAGATCTCGCATAATGAGTTCATCTTTCACCTCTTCACGAACATTATTGAGCAGTGCACTCCGTAAGGCCTCCGGTCCCCAGCCTGTCTCTTCAGCCAAAATCCAAAAATCAATAGAATAGTCAGACATGCTCCGCTTCCCTTGTTTGTAGTTCAGCAGACGAAGCGCGGCGGCTTCAGCGCCTGAGCCTTTATTGAACACAGTCTGGAATTTAGACAGGAAATCAGCATAGGCAATCCCGGGATCCGAGCTAAGCACGACCTGAGCTCACTTTAAAGCCTGGTCCCGCAGCAACTGGACAAAAAAGCGGATGACTGAGCAGACTGTGGAGCTGATGGCTGCGCTAAAGACAGGGGTGCATGTCGCAGTGATGGCGAAACAGCAGGTAGTGGAACCGATGACTGAACAGGAGATGGAGCTGCTAACTGTGCTAAAGCCTGGACTGGTGACAAAACAAGAATCTGTGTTAACAACTGAGCTACAGACTGTGTTATGGATAGTAGTGCTAGTTGAAGTGGTAGTTGTGCTTGTGGTTGAACAGGTGTCTGACTCTGGGTTGCTCTCCTTCTGGGAACAGGAACAGGTGCTAGGCCTGGCCGAACACCAGCCATCCCCACCCGAGAAACAGATACGGGTGCAGGGACGAGCTGGGCTCTGGCTGCCTTTACCCTGGGGGCCGGTGTAGGTGCAGGAGCAAGCTGGACCTCTGTCGCTCCCACCCGAGGAACTGAGACGGGTGCAGGAGGCGGCAGGGTCGCAGCTGACCTCACCCGGGGAACCGGAACAGGAGCAGGCAAAGTCTGGGTGTCCATCAACCCCACCCGAGGAGCAGGTACGGGTGCCGGGATGATAGGAGCCTCTGCCAGTCTGGGAACAGAAGCAGGGACCAGCTGGATCTCAGCTACCCTCTCCCGAAGAACTGATACGGGAGCTAGGGAAGGCTGGGCCCACGCTGCCTTGGTTACAGAAACTGAAGCGGGAGAGCTGAGCCCAGGAGCAGAAACAGACACAGGGAAAACCGAGTTAGTGGAGCTAGAAACAGTGTTAGCGAACAGAGATTCATGGCAGGCCACTCCTAGCGACTCTGTAGGCCTTGAGCTGTCCATGTTAGGAGTAGCAGTCTCTAAAACAGTCATTGCACAGGAAGATCCAGGTTTAGCAGAGTCAGAGTGCTGCTGTCTTAAATCGGCCTTGTGATTATCCCGATAGGCGGCAGGTGCGTGGGCCAGGGGCGGGAGCCTATAATGAGCATCGCCCCGGCAGGGGAGAGAGAGAGAGAGAAAACATGTTGCCTAATTCTGTCATGGATCGCTGTGTGGCAAGCAGGAGGAGGACCCAAATGCAAAACTCACAGACACGGGGATGAACTCGAGAAACACAGCTTTAATGCTGGCACGGCAGAACACAGGAAATACAAAACTAAACTGGGAAAAGTAAACTAACACTCGCAGGTAGACACAGGAAGATCAACACAACATGAGGGAGAACGCGACGCCGAACAGAGGGAGACGCAGACAGAAATACACAGAGGGTTAACGAGGAAAGTGGGAACACACGGGGAACACAGCTGACACAGATAACCATAACGAGACAGGGCGGGGTGAACATAACACTGACGGGAGACGGGCAGAGTCAAACAGGAAGTACACAGAGGTTCAGACAGGAGGAGAGAGCACGGGGAGAACACAGACATAACAGGCTGGGGAAAACATGGAATAAAACACGAAAGGGGACAAGGGCTCATGAATACATAGAGGGGCACACAGGGGGTGAGAGTCACAAAGGGAAAGCACACAGGGAACAACATAACAGGGCAACTCAGGAAACAGAACCTAAACAGGGAACTGAATACCAAAATACAAGAGAACTAAGAATACTGGGCCAACACGGCCCAGGACCATGACAAATACAGAATCAGCTGGTGAGGCACAGGGACCATGACAGTTTTGTATGTTTTGGGGTTGTTTTTTTTACCTCATTTGTTACTAACAAAGTTCACCAAACTCACACAGTTTACATTCTGTATGTTTCCATCTTTACCAGCCACACTCTAACTGCATTTAAGAAAATAATCCTTAGAAATCGTCGTTTTTCTCTTTTGTAATTGATGATAATTCAGTGAATATATGCTTCCTTTTATTGCGTCACACATTGCTTTAAGTTTTTCAGTGTCCAGTTATTTTTTACTGCTGTTTGAATTCTCTGTATGTTTGACCCTGTAGGCTGTTTGATGGACTGCTTGTCTTCCTGTTTGTTACCGCCGCCTGTTTTTTAATAAAGATTTGGATTTCTGACTTTAACACAGCCTCTGTGTGTCCTCCCTTTGTGTCCTCTTCCTCTGTGAATGTGTTGCATGTGTCACAGATTCATTTTATTAACAGTTTTCCCACAGTGAGTTGCATCAGCATTCATTCACAGCACATTTCAGAAGGATTCAGATTAATACAGTGATCTTACAGTCAGAATGATCCTGACAGAGTGCCACTGTAAATTTCATCAGGTAAATTTTAAAGTTCAGTATTTCAAAGCAGGAGTTATGAAGAATCATATTGGAATTAGGACTAATAATATGTACTTACAAAGTCAAAGTTTTTTAATTATGCTAGAATATCGGAAGACAATCAACTTTTAGTGTTTTCTGCATATTAATTATTCTGAAATAGAGATGGTGACCCTAACTGTACAGAAGCACTAAACAACTGACAATCTAACAGACATCATTGGCCCGAGCTGTCATGCACAGTGAGTCTGATCCTTTGCTGTGAGAGTCTGACAAGCATGTTTCTGGTCAGTTTGGAAGAAATAAGATCACAATGTTGATCTTTTTTTCAATATTCCTTCTCTTTTACAACATAAACTGTGATCAAAGCTACTTATGTTCACAGCATGTAATAATACTGACAGTCCAGGGCATTGTGGTCTGTTGAACTAGGGTTAGGGTTAGGGTTAGCAATTCAGACATATGTAATCAATATTAAACGTCTCTGACGTGGGCCACTGTCCGCAGTGTTGGGAAATCCATACCAGGCTGGAACGAGTCAAGGTAGGTGAGCATCCACGAGAAGACACAGCAAATGCATCCTACTGACAGGACCAGGAGACTCCAGAAACCGAGCATCTTCTCTTCAGTGCCATCCTCTCCTGTCACCCTCTCTGCCCGGAGCTCTTTGAGTATGGGGTAGATAAGGGTGCAGAGAAACCCTTATTACTAATTCGTATTATAATTCAATTTTCATGAAATATTCATATTCAATCAAAGGAGCTTGCAAAGAAAAGCGTCTGGACTTCTTTAAGTTGCTTGAAGACGTTTCACCTCTCATCCGAGAAGCTTCTTCAGTTCTAAGGTCAAATGGTGGAGAGTCCCAGATATAAACCTAGTGGGAGTGACCCCCCACAGAGGGACAAAAGGACCCCCTGATGATCCTCTAATCGCCTGAGCCAAGGTGGGAAACTGGGCGTGGGTCCCAATCAGCCAGAGTTTCGGGTGTGTTCATTGTGAAACCTGGCCCCACCTTATCATGCGAATTCCTGAGGTCAGATGGCCGAGGATGTGAGTGGGCGTTAAGGCGTCTGGGAAGGGATCTCAAAACTGGATTATAGATGGCAGAGAGTTGGTGTCGTAAACCCCCGCCTCTGTTCAAAGATGGTCGCTCACAGTGGACATAGATGGCTTCTTTCACTCCTCTTTCAAACCATCTGTCCTCTCTGTCCAAAATGTGAACATTGGCATCCTCGAAAGAGTGTCCTTTATCCTTAAGATGCAGATGGACTGCTGAGTCTTGTCCTGTGGAGGTGGCTCTTCTGTGTTGTGCCATGCGCTTGTGAAGTGGCTGTTTGGTCTCTCCAATGTAGAGGTCTGGGCATTCCTCGCTGCACTGTACAGCATACACCACATTGTTACGTTTGTGTTTTGGCGTTTTGTCTTTCGGGTGAACCAGTTTCTGTCTGAGCATGTTGCTGGGTCTGAAATACACTGGGATGTCATGCTTGGAGAAAACTCTCCTGAGTTTCTCTGATACACCGGCTACATAGGGGATGACAATGTTGTTGCGTCTGTCCTTCTTATCCTCCCTCGCTGGTGTCTGGTCTTCTTTTCTGTGCCTCTTTGCTGACTTTAAGAACGCCCATTTAGGATAGCCGCACCTTTTGAGTGCTTCCTTTACATGTGTGTGTTCCTTCTTTTTTCCTTCAGGCTTAGAGGGAACATGTTCTGCCCGGTGGTGTAGGGTCCTGATTACTCCAAGTTTGTGTTCCAAAGGGTGATGGGAGTCAAAGAGGAGGTACTGGTCCGTGTGTGTGGGCTTCCGGTAAACTTCGATGTTGAGTTTGCCGTTCTCTTCAATGTGCACAGCGCAGTCCAGGAAAGGCAAACAGTTGTCCTTTGTGTCTTCCCTGGTGAACTTGATGTTTTTATCCACAGCGTTGATGTGCGCAGTGAAGGATTCCACTTCTTGTGTCTTGATTTTGACCCAGGTGTCGTCCACATATCTGTACCAGTGGCTGGGTACTCTCCCTTTGAAAGAGCCAAGAGCCTTCCTTTCCACTTCCTCCATGTAAAGGTTGGCTACAATAGGTGACACGGGGGAGCCCATGGCACAGCCAGTCTGTAAAAGCCTTCGTTGTACTTGAAATATGTAGTGGTGAGGCAGAGGTCTAACAGTGTGCAGATCTGATCGGGTGTGAAGTTGGTCCTGTCCTCCAAGGAGCTGTCTTCTTGTAGTCGTTTTCTGACAGTCTCCACGGCCTCCGTGGTGGGTATGCAAGTGAAGAGAGAGACTACATCAAAGGACACCATGGTTTCATCTGGATCCAGGGTAAGTTTCTGGACCTTGTCGGTGAAGTTTTGTCCAAAATTATTGACCGCCTTACATATCACCGCCTTTACCCAGGGGATGCCATACCCTGCATCTATGGACTTCCTAAGATCCACAAGGAAGCTGTCCCACTCAGACCCATAGTCAGTAGCATAAACTCAGCCACTTATAACATTGTTTGTAACAGTTTCACACCTTGGCTCAGGCGATTAGAGGATCATCAGGGGGTCCTTTTGTCCCTCTGTGAGGGGTTACTCCCACTAGGTTTATATCTGGGACTCTCCACCATTTGACCTTAGAACTGAAGAAGCTTCTCGGATGAGAGGTGAAACGTCTTCAAGCAACTTAAAGAAGTCCAGACGCTTTTCTTTGCAAGCTCCTTTGACAAGTTACATTACACGGTTCTAGGATAACCGAACTATTTCACCCAATTGTTTGCTGCAAATCGTTGACGTACTGGTGGATAAAGGGAAAGGTTGTGCTTCATCACATAAAATCAACACCACTTCCGTAATTTAGTCCGGATGTGGAAGCCTGTGTTGATACCCACCTTTGATTCTCGTGCCAGAGAAAATTACTGCAGTTGTTGTTGTATTTAGATATAAAATAGGAAACCTATGGTAATACATAAAAATGGGTAATAACGCAACAAAACTAACTGCAGATGAACAATGGTTAGAGAAAATATGTCCCGGCGCCGGTCAAATAAGTGCAAATAGGTGGAGAAATCCGAAAAAATTAAACTGTCCCGCATGGGAAGGTAAATGTAATCTGTCTGCAGTGACGACCCTAAAAGAAACCTTACAAACAGAACTAATAATAGTGAGGATAACAACCTGTAAACTGATATTAACAATGAAACATAGTTGGCATGACGACCATGCCCAGAATGTATAAAATAAGTGAAAGGAAATAATTCACATGAAAACCTTTTAAATAAAATAGAGAGATGTATAAGGTACATTAAGGCTGTGTCGTTGTTCAGCCAAGGAAAAATTGTGTGAAAAGGTAAATGTCTCCAGCTTGGGAAAGGGTGGAACTGCAGATCACCCGAAGCCCTTGATGGATACGAAATAAAATATAAATAAAATATTGTAATAAACTGCTTGGTTCGACATGCAACAGAGAATGATTGTGACTGAAGGTTGGATCTGAGATGAGGCAAACAGAAGACCAGTCTAAAAAGTAGGCACAAACCTGTTCAGTGAAAAAGCAAATTTGTACAGATTGGATGAATTCTAAATCATCTGTTTGCTGAGTAAGATGATCCTAACTATTATATTGACTACTGCAACTCATTATTATTTGGCCTTACACAAAAATCTATCAACAAGCTCCAACGTGTCCAGAACTCTGCTGCCCGTATTATTACTAGGACTTCTTCTACCCACCACATCTCTCCAATCCTGAAGCAACTTCACTGGCTCCCGGTCAAATTTCGCATCCATTTTAAAATAATTCTGTATACATTCAAGGCTATTCATTCTCTCTCTCCACCGTACCTCTCTGACTTATTACAGATGAAGCTCCCATCCCGCTGCCTCAGATCTTCATCTTCTCTTTCTCTCTCTGTTCCCTCTGCTCGTCTGATCACAATGGGAGGGAGGGCCTTTAGCTGCTCTGCCCCTCGACTTTGGAATTCCCTACCCCCGGACCTCAGAAATATTAGTTCATTCTCTCTTTTTAAGTCCACCCTCAAAACTCATCTGTTTAAAATTGCCTATTCTTAAATTTCTGTATGTTTTAACTTTTATCTTCTATTTTTATCATTGTGTATATTTCCAGTTTTTATCTGTTGTACAGTGTCCTTGGGTGCTTTGAAAGGCGCTATTTAAATAAAATGTATTATTATTATTATTATTATTATTGGCTCAGTAGTAGTATAGTGGTTTACACTAATAAATATTGTAATATATTATTGCTGTTATATATAATAAAAAAAAAGATGATAACATTAGTGCTGATATAATATTAATCATAAGTGGCACCTTGGTCAGTTATGATGTGAGGTGGATAATTGTTATGAAGTAGTCTGCCCCAAGCTTAAGGTTGCTCAAACTCAGTATAATGACATATGAGATGAAGAAAATAAAGAAACTATCTAAACTAATTAAGTGCATAAAGGCACTTGATCTGCTTGATAACCTGTCATTTATCCTAGATAAAATATTGCTGAGATATAGAGCACGTCTATAATAAGAACTCATAAGCCAAACCCTGTAGACAACTATGGAAAGCTGTGGAAAGCACTGGACATTGATTGCAAGATTTCCCATGCTTGGAGTAATCTTGAAAGAGACGACTGAAAGGATCAACAGAAAAGAAGAAACCACATGATGAAACATGGACAGTGAACTGCAGGCTGGTAAGAACAGTGTGACATGACTGTTTAAAGGCACTGAATGTGATATTTTGCCAGGCTGGGACTTAATCCAGAAGGAAAATACTGAAGAGAAACGGAGAAGAAACGGACTGTGTTTGCTGGAGAATTCAAGACAACAAAAGGACACTGAGAGAAGAGGACAGGGACCAGTGAGAGGTGAAGCCAGACGAGTTCGACTGCGAGAATACAGGGTATAATTGGACTGAAATGAAAGCCTGAACTCATGATGGTGTTTAGAGATTTTCACCAGAAAACTAAAGAGGTAAACAAAAGAAGGTAAAATGAAGAGAGAAAATAACTGACAATTACATCAATGAATAGAAAACACACATACACAAAGTGTTACACGTGAAATTATTTCTGGAAAGAATCAGAAGTGAGATAGTTTTGAATTAAGAAATCAGTGAAAAGATGCATGAATTACACTTAATTATAACATACAGAGGCAATGAAGAAAGCAGCTTACACTCACTGAACATTAACAAAAATACATAGGAAAAGCAATGAAGACCTGCTTACACTTATACACATAACATAAGTTGGTATTTCTGACCAGAGAGGGGGAAACGGGTAGTTTAAGTACTCATGATAATAATAAAATGTCTCAGTTGTGTTTCTTCAGGTGCAAAACAGACCTGGATCAATTCTCCACGTGCAGCGGTCGGAAGAAAGTTATAGGTCAACATGACTGGATATGTTAAGGCAAGTTTCTGGTTGAATTTTTCACAGCGCCATGTCTCCATAAACCTGACAAGTGAGCCCTAACTTCTGGCTGAGGACCAGGAATGCTGTTAATAAGGTGGGAACTTAAAATTTGGGTTAGCAAATTTGGGAAAGAAAACTGACGGCTTAAGTGGAGAATTGTGCAGGAGTCTGAAACACTGCAAAAGCAACATATGGAAATTCACATACACAAGCAGAAAATGCATTAACCTTACAAGGATAAGCTCGTGGAGATTAATGCATAGACATTGATTAAACTGGGCTAAGAACACAAACATACGCAATGAAGAACAGCTTGCTATTTGTATGGGTGATAGAATGGTGTGAATGTTTAATAGAATACATTTAAGTTTGAAGTTGAGGAATAACTCAAAGAAGCTATATGACAAAGGGAGTGAGTTATGAAAAAAGAAAAAGTGATTAAAGTAGTTTTAAAAGAGTGACTTAGGAGTGCCCTGGTACTGAGTGATCAAAACCAGTGATCACTGTAGAAAGAAATAAAATAATTTAATAAGTTGGTAATGTTTAAACATATGTTTCTCTTGTTACGGCAACTTTTTGAGAGACGACTCAGTATGCAAATTAGCTGGAGTGAGTGGTGACGAAGGAGCTTCCTGTGTGTGACTGAGGCTTTCAGGAGAGGAAGCATATTCAATTCAATTCAATTCAATTTTATTTATATAGCGCCAAATCACAACATAAGTCGCCTCAAGGCACTTCATAGATACAGAGAAAAACCCAACAATCATATGACACCCTATGAGCAAGCACTTTGGCAACAGTGGGAAGGAAAAACTCCCTTTTAAGAGGAAGAAACCTCCGGCAGAACCAGGCTCAGGGAGGGGCGGCCATCTGCTGCGACCGGTTGGGGTGAGAGAAGGAAGACAGGATAAAAGACATGCTGTGGAAGAGAGACAGAGGTTAATAACAGATATGATTCAATGCAGAGAGGTCTGTTAATACATAGTGAGTGAGAAAGGTGACTGGAAAGGAAAAACTCAATGCATCATGGGAATCCCCCGGCAGCCTACGTCTATTGCAGCATAACCAGTGTTGGGGAGTAACGGAATACATGTACCGCCGTTACGTATTTAGAATACAAAATATGAGTAACTGTATTCCGTTACAGTTACCGTTTAAAAAGGTGGTATTCAGAATACAGTTACTTTGTTGAAATAAATGGATTACACTGCGGTACTTTCCTGTTTCATATTGTCGCGGGTCAGGACTGTTTGGGTTTTGTCTGACAGCTACGTTCTGTTGTTCCAGGCGGCAGCGTTACGGTTGCCATGGTTACAGGGCGACGCTCTCTCTCTCTTTCTGCGACTGTGTGTTTCCTGGGTGAGAGAGTGCCTTTTTGTTGTTGTTGTTGTGCTAAGCTAACAGGCAGAATGCTACAAGCATAGCTCTAAAGAATGTAGCACCATGGGCAGTATAGTCCGTGTTGCAGGGAGAATGGACTGCCATACACGTTATGTGTCTGTGAGCGCGAGGAGGGAGAAAAAGGCGAGTGGAAAGGTACGAGTTGTCGCCGAGGAAAAACGGGAGCTGGAAGCATGTAAATATAATAATAACCACTGCAGCCAAGAAGAGTGCCTGACGAGCCCAGTTGTAAGTAAGCTATTAAGACTCGACTGTACACCGTGTTCGTGTTTTCCTCCGAAAACAATAAGTTCCGTTGGAGCAGTCTTTCAACGCCTCTCTCTGTCTCTGCTAGCAAAGTTGACCCACACAACAAAGTAAAGCTATTTTTCGGCTACGAGCCGACAGGGACCCCGCCGTATTAGTCAGAGGTCCCTTTACTACAGTTCGGAGTCGCGGACCTTCAGTAATAGTAATAAATCACACAGCAATAGTACATTCACGTTGTTGTAAAAAGCACGATAATATATTAAGTAATCCAAAGTATTCAGAATATGTTACTCTCATTGAGTAACGTAACGGAATACGTTACAGAATACATTTTGGGGCATGTATTCTGTATTCTGTAACGGAATACATTTTAAAAGTAACCTTCCCAACACTGAGCATAACTAAGGGAGGATTCAGGGTCACCTGGTCCAGCCCTAACTATATGCTTTAGCAAAAAGGAAAGTTTTAAGCCTAATCTTGAAAGTAGAGATAGTGTCTGCCTCCTGAATCCAAACTGGAAGCTGGTTCCACAGAAGAGGGGCCTGAAAACTGAAGGCTCTGCCTCCCATTCTACTTTTAAATACTCTAGGAACAACAAGTAGGCCTGCAGAGCGAGAGCGAAGTGCTCTAATAGGGTGATATGGTACTACAAGGTCATTAAGATGAGATGGGGCCTGATTATTTAAGACCTTGTATGTGAGGAGCAGGATTTTGAATTCAATTCTGGATTTAACAGGAAGCCAATGAAGGGAAGCCAAAACAGGAGAAATATGCTCTCTCTTTCTAGTCCCTGTCAGGACTCTTGCTGCAGCATTTTGGATTAGCTGAAGGCTTTTCAATGAGTTTTTTGGACATCCTGATAATAATGAATTACAGTAGTCCAGCCTGGAAGTAATAAATGCATGAACTAGTTTTTCAGCGTCACTCTGAGACAGGATATTTCTAATTTTAGAGATGTTGCGCAAATGGAAGAACGCAGTCTTACATATTTGTTTAATATGTGCATTGAAGGACATGTCCTGGTCAAAAATGACTCCAAGGTTCCTCACAGCGTTACTGGAGGCCAAGGTAATGCCATCCAGAGAAAGAATCTGGTTAGATACCATATTTCTAGGCTTTTCAGGGCCGAGTACAATAACCTCAGTTTTATCTGAATTAAGAAGCAGAAAGTTAGCGGACATCCAGGTCTTTATGTCTTTAAGACATTCCTGCAGTTTAACTAATTGGTGTGTGTTATCTGGCTTCATGGACAGATAGAGCTGGGTGTCATCAGCATAGCAGTGAAAATGTATGCTATGTCTTCTAATGATACTGCCTAAGGGAAGCATGTATAATGTAAACAGAATTGGTCCTAGCACTGAACCCTGTGGAACTCCATAATTAACCTCAGTGTGTGAAGAGGACTCTCCATTTACATGAACAAATTGGAGTCTATTAGATAGATATGATACAAACCACTGCAGTGCAGTACCTGTAATACCTGGAGCATGTTCTAATCGCTCTAATAGGATATTATGG
Organism: Rhamphochromis longiceps; assembly: GCF_057381845.1. Lineage (NCBI taxonomy): Eukaryota > Metazoa > Chordata > Actinopteri > Cichliformes > Cichlidae > Rhamphochromis > Rhamphochromis longiceps. The sequence continues at coordinate 28,216,838 of NC_140571.1, forward strand.
TCGACAGTATCGAATGCTGCACTAAGGTCTGGTGGTGGTCAGAGGGCCCGGTGGCGCCAGTGTTCGGCAGCCTCGCCTCTGTCAGTGCGCCCCAGGGTGGCTGTGGCTACACTGTAGCTTGCCATCACCAGTGTGTGAATGTGTGTGTGAATGGGTGGATGACTGGATATGTAAAGCGCTTTGGGGTCCTTAGGGACTAGTAAAGCGCTATATAAATACAGGCCATTTACCATTTAAGGTCTAGCAGGACAAGCACAGAGATGAGTCCACTGTCAGAGGCCATAAGAAGATCATTTGTAACCTTCACTAAAGCTGTTTCTGTGCTGTGATGAGCTCTGAAACCTGACTGAAACTCTTCAAATAAACCATTCCTCTGCAGATGATCTGTTAGCTGTTTGACAACTACTCTTTCAAGGATTTTTGATATGAAAGGAAGGTTGGAGATTGGCCTATAATTAGCTAAGACTGCTGGGTCTAGAAATGGCTTTTTGAGTAAAGGTTTAACTACAGCTAGCTTGAAGGCCTGTGGTACATAGCCGATCATTAGAGATAGGTTGATCATATTTAAGATCGAAGAATTAATTAATGGCAGGACTTCTTTGAGCAGTTTTGTAGGAATGGGGTCTAAAAGACACGTTGATGGTTTAGAGGAAGTAATTATTGAAGTTAACTCAGAAAGATCAATTGGAGAAAAAGAGTCTAACTTAACATCAATGGTACTAAGAGTAGCTGTAGATAATATTACATCTGTGGGATGATTACTGGTAATTTTTTCTCTAATGATAAAAATTTTATTTGTGAAGAAGTTCATGAAGTCATTACTAGTTAACATTAAAGGGATTGTTGGCTCAAAAGAGCTCTGACTGTTTGTCAGCCTGGCTACAGTGCTGAAGAGAAACCTGGGGTTGTTCTTATTTTCTTCAATCAGTGATGAATAGTAAGATGTTCTGGCTTTGCGGAGGGCTTTCTTATAAAGCAGCAAAATATTTCTCCAATTATGATGATCCTGGTACAGGGCATTGAAGATGATAACAGTGGGTGGATTATATTCTTAATGTCATGGTCCCTGTGCCTGCCCAGCCGGCCTCACAAGGCTACACTTGTGTTTTTGCTTTTTCTCTCCCCTACCTCTCTGCCTGGGCGGAGCTCACAGCTGGCTCCCACCCTTGGCTCACACAGCTGTTGGCGATCAGCTGATGGCAATCAGCTGATTACCGGTCTACTATTTGAGGCTGGGTCACAGATCCTCTCATCGCTGGATGATTGAGCTACTGACGTTAGTCTTTCTTTTGGTCTTATACCTTTACGCCCTACCTTCATGATTTGTGAGTGATTTCTCCCTTCCCTATTCCAGTTTATCTTCCCGGACCTGTGACCTCCCCGCGGTACGGACGTGTGTGAGTCGGATGTGAGGACGTGAGCGAGCGTGAGAGAGAGAGAGAGAGCCTTCCCCTAATCCCCTGGAACCCTGGACTTTCCCCGTCACTGTATATAGTATTGCACTGGTGTGTAAATAAATCGTGTTCTGATACGTCAACCTGCTCTGCGCTTGAGTCCCTGCTTTCAGTTTGTGACACTTAAACTTAGTTACAGCGCTTTCAGAAAGACATCTACTTTGATAAAGTCTACTCTCCACCGCTGTGTAATCAATTATTGCATAGCAGACAGAAGATTTATTTTTAGGATAAAGGGGAGAGCTCATAAATAGAAATGATTTTTATCCATATTGCATTTTGTGCCTTTAAAGGAGTTGTGGCTCAATTCGTCTCTTGAGGGTCACGAACCTTTGGCTAGCGCTATGATTGGCCAATCTACTGTCAGGATGATATGAGTTATTAAAGAATTGCACACGCAAAAGGCAAAAGGCCTCAAATTCATTTAGCTTTTAACTTAAAGACGGACCAAAGAGGAGGGAAAGCATATATTTTGGTTAAGTCTGATAAACTAGAATTAGAAGGTATTGTTACATTAAAATGAGCAAAATGAAATAAAAAGGCTATACCAAAACAGGTTATAACATAGGAAATGTGAGGTTTTAAAATGAAGTTAGTGTTAACACAGGAGTTGTTTTTAGGCAGCGTTTAGCTATGATGAAATGTATGCAGGAGTAGTTGCTTATATGCTTAAACTTAATTGATTAAAGTGGTTGTTTTCTTTTGGATCTTTTAGTAGAATAGGTGTTTATAATGATTTTCTTGTTAAAAAGGTGACTTTAGATTAAAATAGAGGACCTTGCAGCAGCGACAGTTTGTGTACAGGATTTTGATGATCAGATAAGGGAAAATAGAGTGAGCAACCGGACGTGAAAGCAGCGTTTCAAGAGTTTTAAAATGATGAGTAACGTTGAAGAATATATATAAATACAAGTCAATAAGTTAAGAAGATAATTAGGATAAGGCTTTTGATTAAAGAGTCCCAAATATGATAAGTTAGGGAGGTGCAGGAAAAGGTGTTTTGTTTCCTTTGCAGAAGATCTCTGGACCACAAGAGAGGGACTGAGAAAACCTAATCTTACGCATGGAGTGTTCTCGAGTGGGAGCTGGTGTTTATTGCTGGACCAATTGGATGACATGAGGTTGTCTGATTTGCTGAGCCAGAGGACAGCTAGAGGACACAATGTATTGCGACCTCTGGTGTTCCAGAGGTCGAGAGAGGGAGTGTGAAGCAGGGAAATTATTTTACTGCTATTGGTAAATAATCATCATTATTACTATTGCATTAATAATATAATCTGCAGCATTGATATTGTATTCAGAGGTTTAAACAGTGTGTGTGTCTTTCAGAAAGACTAAGTTGCAGTTGACAGGAAGTTGCAGAGAGTTTGCAGAACTGAAACCGAAAGTTATTCTGAGGAGCAGGTTAGACGAGGCTATTTGAATTACTAGGTTATTCAAATTGTCTGTTATACTTTTATATTCTTTTACTAAGCTCTTAGTAGAGGTTCTTGATTAAAACATTTATTCAACATAGTACATGTAGTTTCAGTTAGGTTATTACACATAAGGATGAGCCTCTGGTCTGGTAAAAGGTCAGAAGTGCAACGGGTGAATTGAGAGAGCATTTGAGGACGACATAGACACACACACACACTCAGTTAGAGAGAATCATTTATAGGTGGAAGTTTAATCATGTTTTGCTTGGGGTTGCAAAAAGAGCATTTTGTCGCATAACTGCTGCTGAGGTGTCAAGATGACAAACGAGCATCCGGCAGTGACAGGATGTACCAGCCATGAAGATAGAAGACAACGTTCTTTTAAACTGTGTTAAAAGTCATTGCAGGTTGAAACCAGGTGATTGGATCCTGATAAAAGTACTCCAAAGAAAAAGTTGGAGTTCGCCAAGGTGGGAGGGCCCGTACCAGGTCCTACTGACCACGCCAACTGCCTGTAAGATTGCAGAAAGACCCTCTTGGATCCACCAAAGCCACTGCAAAAAAGTGAGTGACCCAACGGACTATTCCTGAACAGCTCGACAAATATCAACAAGGCACAAAACGAGGAAATTGACGCAATAAGAATAGTGGTCATGCAACACAGAGTCGCCCTGGATCATGATACTCGCAGAGAGAGGAGGACTCTGTGTCCTATTTAACACCACTTGTTGCACCTACATACCAGACAACATGCACTCTCAGAACATGACGGATGCTTTGAACACTTTGAAAAAGCTTCAAAGAGCCCAATTTGAGGACTACATGCCTAGCTCTGAAGACTGGCTAACATGGCTACTGAGTGGCAGCTGGAAGACTCTATTAATAAAAGGACTGGTTATCATAGGAGTATTGCTTTTGTTACTGTGTATGTTTTCCACCTGTATCCTGCCGTGTATAAGATCAATGATCTTAAAAATGGTAACCACATCAATAACTGCATATGTTGGAATCCCTCAAGAAGACTATGGAAGTAATGTTAAAAATGGCTAACGCATTAAAGTTCACATACACAAGGATGTTACGATCGAAAATGTTTTCTACAAGTGGTCGCTAGCTGATGACAAGATGTATTGTGACAGTATATAAATATTAACAGCAGGGGGGAATGTTATGGGGAAATGTTTTTATGCTTTGCTTTATAATAATAGTGTTCATATTTTACACTGTGCAGCCCAGCTTTTGAAGAAGTTGACTCACAAACAGCACACTCACTGCACCCACACACGAACATGAAAAACAGGAACTGCTATGCTTGTTAAATAAAAGAAACGCCTGCGACTCGGTGTGAGTTTCCTTTGGGCCTCACCCGTGCACGTTAAAAAAGACAAATCTAAGGTCTCTGTGTTTTATTGCTCCAAGTACTTGTTTAACGAATTGTTTCCTCTAACACTTTACCTGGATGATGACTCCTCTCCCCCTCACTCAGAAACACTCCTAATATAACCAAGCAAATAAATAATATTGAAGATTTATTTACATCATTACAAAAACATCAAAAACATCTCCCTTTGATTCTATTTCTCCATTCCTGCTGAACATCAGGCAACAAATATCTCAATAAATTACAGTAAAATGTAAAGCACATATTTTCTCTGCTTTGTCAAACCTCTGCAGAGCCTCTGTCAAGAAAAAACATAACTGTAAGCATAAAACAAATATACATTTCATAACACGTCACTGGACAAACCTTGGTCAGTTGATTTCCTCTGTGCAGTGCAGACGAACATCAGTCAGATAGATAAGATAAGATAAGATAAGATAAGATAAGATAAGATAAGATAAGATAGAACTTTATTAATCCCTTGGGTGGGTTCCTCTGGGAAATTCGGTTTCCAAAAAGCACAGCACCGACAGAAGTTACAGTTACAGAATATTATATATATATACACACACACACACACACACACACACACACACACACACACACACACACACACACACACACACACACACACACATATATAAATACAGAGACAAATATAAATAAAATATACGAAGGGGATAAATAGAATAAATAGGAATAAAAATAAAAATACAAGTGAATTGCACATTTCAAGTATTGAGGTCTATTGAACCATTGACTATTTACAAAAAGTATTGCACAAGGTATTGCACAGTGAGGTGAAGAGGCACTACAGCTTAGTTGTTCCCCCCTCCTTTGTCCTCCTGTTTCCCCTCCCTCTCCCCTCCAGAGAGGAGTTAAACAGTTTGATGGCGTGTGGGACAAAGGAGTTTTTAAGTCTGTTAGTTCTTGTCTTGGGGAGAAGCAACCTGTCACTGAACAGACTCTTCTGGTTGTTAATGGCCGTGTGCAGAGGATGCCCAGCATTGTTCATAATGTCCAGCAGCTTTTTTAGTGTCCTTTTCTCTGCCACTGTCACCAGAGTGTCCAGCTTCATGCCGACCACAGAGCTAGCCTCAAGATGCAGAGCATGATGTCCCATCATCAGACTGTAAACAAACATCCACCAGGCTTCTTTGTTGGCAAAATTGATGATTCTCCCATCAGGGATCAGTAGCGTGTATTAACCTGTGGTATAAGCAGCAGTCACTGAAATATTACTCTTTCAGATAAGAAAGCCAGGGTGGGAGGGATCTCTACAAACTGACTTACCTCTGCAAGTGTGAAGCTCGACAAAAATCTGACTCTCCAGTCACAGACAAACAAAAACTCCAGCTGGGAGATAGAAAGCACTGTCTGGGTCTTGCTGGATGTTGCTGGTCAGAGTCCACACATTAGCAGAGTGCTTCTTGGTCCCACTGACCCATGTGGAGAGTGACTGTGGAGAACTGTTCTGGAAAACAGAGAAGAGAATTAAAATAACAAAAAGCCAAAGAGGATTTCCACAAAGACTCTCTTGGAATCAGCAATCAAAAAATCACTGGTTCATATTTCAATTAAATATGAACAGGTTCCTTAAATGTACGCAGTTCAGATCTGATTTGATTTAATTTCCTTCACACAGCACATTTGTCCAGGCTGACAGGTAAACATAGAATTACCGTATTTTCACGACCATAAGGCGCACTGTGCTAAAAGGCGCAGTCTCAGTTATGTGTGCCCTTACTGTATTTAACACACACATAAGGCGCACTGGACCATAGGGCGCATACAAGTACCGTATGCGTATTTAAAAATAAAGCGGGAGCAAACTTGAATTCGGTACCTTACTCACATTTCTATTGCCGGTAATCGTCATCATCAACAACACACAAGCATACAAGTGTGCATATTTAAAAATAAAGCAGGAGCAAAACTGAGTTTGGTACTCACATTTTTATTACCAATAATCGTCATCATCAACAACACACAAGCATACAAGTGTGCGTATTTAAAAATAAAGCAGGAGCAAAACAAAGTTTGGTACTCACATTTTTATCATCAATCAAACCCATCGAAGTCCTCATCCTCTGTGTCTGAATTGAACAGCTGTGCTAAATCTCCATCAAACATGCCAGGTTCACTGTCTTCACCGTCAGAGTCACTTTCCGTGCCGTGCGGCTCCTCGGAAACGATGCCGGCTTTTGCGAAAGCTCGAACAACAGTGCCAGCAGACATGTTAGCCCAAGCATCTACAATCCATTGGCAAATTGTGGCCTAACTCGCCCGGCGCTGCCTTCCACTCTTAGTGAAACTGTGGTCTCCACCGGTCATCCATCGCTCCCAGGCCGCTCGCAGCCTTACTTTGAACGGGCGGTTCACACCGATGTCCAGCGGTTGGAGTTCCTTTGTCAGGCCTCCCGGAATGACAGCAAGCTCACAGTTCATTTGCTTCACAAGTTTTTTCACATCGGCTGTGAGATGGGCACGCATAGAGTCACAGATCAACAGCGATGGTGATGCGTGGAAAAAACCACCTGGTCTCCTTACATACACCTCCCTCAGCCAGTCTTTCATCATTTCCTCATCCATCCAGCCCTTTTCATTTGCCTTAATGATGATTCCTGCTGGAAACTTCTCTTTAGGCAAAGTCTTTCGCTTAAAAATCACCATAGGCGGCAGTTTCTGTCCATTAGCATGGCAGCCAAGCACAACAGTAAAAGAAGACTTTTCATACCCCGTTGTGCGTATCGCTACCGTGCTGGTCCCCTTCTTCTCCACAGTGTGACTCACCGGGATGTCAAAAGTGAGCGGGACCTCGTCCATGTTTGTGATGTGGCTGGGCTGGATGTTTTTGTCGCCGATGTGTTTGCTGCAGTAGGAGCGGAAGATGGCCAGCTTTTCCTTATAATCCGCTGGAAGTTGCTGCGCTACCGTAGTCCTGGTCCGGATGGAAAAATGGCACCGTTTCATAAAACGAAAGCACCAAGACGGACCTCCTTGGAAATGTTCAATGTTCATCTCTTCAGCTAGTGAAACTTCTTTTAGCCGAATGGTGACCGTCGAAACGCTTCTCCCGCTCGCTCTTTGCTCGATGATCCACCGCTCGAGTCTTTCCTCCAACTCGAGCCACCTTGCCTTATGTCCGCGGAAACTCAGCTGCGTTTTCTTGACCTGCCGGAGCTTGTTTTCCAGCTTCCTCCATTTGCGAACCATCGATTCGTTAATCTTAAATTCTCTCGCCGCTGCTCGATTTCCATGTTCCTCCGCGTAGCTGATGGCCTTCAGTTTAAACTGTGCTTCGTAAGCGTGTCTCTTTGCCATTTTCAGGGTTGTTAAAACAACGATGTCCTGCATAATGCACATACCTGTTCTTTTATACAGGTATGTGCGATTGTCCCGGTATATACGATCAACGCCCACACTTCACCCTTTAACGTTCTCATGATGTTCTCTACTACGTCCTCCTTACAACACATAGGGCGCACTGCGCTATAGGGCGCGCCGCACTTTTTGAAGAAAATCTAAGACTTTTAAGTGCGCCTTATGGTCGTGAAAATACGGTAATCTCAGGTAACATGACTCATAGTAGAGTTTCAGTAAGAAAGATTGCAGGCTCTAATATTATTACCACACAATCCAAGGACACACCAACGGCTCAGATTTATAGAACTATTTAAACAAATGTCTTCTGAATATTCAATTCATGTTCACAGTGGGAGGGTGGGGGGTGTCGTGGAATTTTTAAAATAAAGTCTGCAACACAGAAAGAGCTGTGATCAAGCTATTTATTACTGCGCCAACACACATCAAACATCACAGTTCAGTCATGTCAGCGCTGCCACAGAAGTGGTGCTCCTACTCCTTTATGCATTCCAAGGAAGAGGGAGGAAGTTACAAACTGATCCTACCACACTTCAACGGATCAATGGTTATGCTGTTTTGTGCCCTTGGCGTTATCAGCACCTGTAAAGGGAGTTGTTTTCTCAAACTGCTGACACTGAAGTAAGTTCATCTAGTTTTAGAAACTTTCACTGAACAGTCTATAACAGTGTCACAACTAAGCATATGCATAAGCACTTAAATACTTTAAATGAGAATAACAGAAAATTTCTATTAAAAAGGCTAGAGCCTGTCCCAGTAGTCATAGGTAGAACACATCTGGACAGGTCACCAGTCTGTCAGAGGCAAGGCAAGGCAAGTTTATTTGTATAGCACAATTCAACAACAAGGTGATTCAAAGTGCTTTACAGAGACATTAGAAACAAAAACAAATAAAAGCATGATTTAAAATTGATTAAAACAAGCAAGCAAGCAAACAAACAAACAAACAAATTAACAAACAAACAAACAAAACAGGATATAAAATCAAAACAGATAAAATCAGAACAATAGATAAAACCAGTAGTTAAAATGTAAGTTTTGAAATTTAAGCTTAAAAGTGTGGATTTGGTGCTTTATTCAAATGCAGCTGAGAATAGGTGAGTCTTCAACCTGGATTTAAATAAACTGAGTGTTTCAGCTGATCTGAGGCTTTCTGGGAGTTTGTTCCAGATATAAGGAGCATAAAAGCTGAATGCAGCTTCTCCGTGTCTGGTTCTGACTCTGGGAACTGATAAAAGACCGGATCCAGATGACCTGAGGGATCTGGAAGGTTCATACTGGGTCAGGAGGTCACTGATGTATTTTGGTCCTAAACCATTCAGAGCTTTATAGACCAGCATCAGGACTTTAAAGTCTATCCTCTGACGGACAGGCAGCCAGTGTAAAGACCTCAGAGCTGGACTGATGTGGTCCACTTTTTTGGTCTTAGTGAGGACTCGAGCAGCAGAGTTCTGAATGAGCTGTAGTTGTCTGACTGATTTTTTAGGTAGACCTGTAAAGATGCTGTTACAGTAATCAAGCCTACTAAAGATGAATGCATGGACTAGTTTTTCCAGGTCCTGTTGAGACATCAGATCTTTGATCCTTGAAATATTCTTGAGGTGATAGTAAGCTGACTTTGTTATTGTCTTAATGTGTTTTTCTAAGTTTAGGTCTGCATCCATCACTACACCCAAATTTCTCGCCTGGTTTTTAGATGTATAGATTGAAGTTCTCTGGTGACCTGTAATCGTTTTTCTTTGGCGCCAAAGACTATTACCTCAGTTTTGTTTTTGTTTAGCTGGAGAAAATTTTGGCACAACCAGTCATTAATTTCCTCAATGCATTTACCGAGAGCCTGTACAGGGCCTTGGTCTCCTGGTGACATTGTGATATATATTTGTGTGTCATCTGCATAGCTGTGGTAGTTTATTTTGTTGTTCTTTATAATCTGTGCCAGTGGGAGCATGTAAATGTTAAACAGAAGGGGTCCCAAGATGGAACCTTGGGGAACTCCACATGTGATACTTGTCTGCTCAGATGTGAAGTTACCTATTGATACAAAGTATTTCCTGTTTTCTAAGTATGTTTTGAACCAGTTTAGTACAGTTCCTGAAAGACCTGCCCAGTTCTCCAGTCGTTTGAGTAATATGTTGTGGTCAACTGTATCAAATGCTGCACTGAGATCCAGTAAAACTAAGACTGACATTTTTCCACTGTCTGTATTCAGACATATGTCATTAAACACTTTGGTCAGAGCGGTTTCAGTGCTGTGGTTCTGTCTAAAACCTGACTGGAAGGCATCGTAGCAGTTATTCTGTGTTAAGAAGTAATTGAGCTGTTGAGAAACTGCTTTTTCAATGATCTTACTTAAAAATGGGAGATTTGAGATTGGCCTGTAGTTGTTCATTTGTGTCTTGTCAAGATTGTCCTTTTTCAGTATAGGTTTTATTACAGCAGTTTTTAGTGATTCTGGAAACACACCTGATATTAAAGAAAAGTTGACGATCTGTAACAGGTCTGACTCCAAAGTCTTTGAGACCTTTTTGAAAAAACTTGTTGGCAGGAGATCTAAACAGCAAGAGGAGGAGTTCAGTTGACCTAAGATGTCCTCCAGGTCTTTGCTGTTAATAGGGTGAAACTGTTTTATGGTGTTTAAACAGTTTTTCGGTGGACACAATACATAGTCTGGATCTGCTGTTGATATACCAATTGCTTGTCTAATCTTTTGGATTTTTTCTGTGAAGAATTTGGCAAAGTCATTGCAGGCCATGGTTGAATGAAGTTCAGCTGCCACTGGCACTGGAGGGTTTGTTAGCCTGTCAACTGTAGAAAATAAGACCCGAGCATTATGGCTGTTTTTAGTGATGATGTCAGAGAAGTAGGACCTTCTTGCACTCCTCAATTGTAAATTATAATTGTGAAGTTTCTCTTTATAGATGTCATAGTGAACCTGGAGGTTTGTTTTTCTCCATCTGCGCTCAGCTTTCCTACACTCTCTTTTTTCATTTTTCACTAGTGTGGAGTTTCTCCATGGAGACTTTTTCCTTCCAGAGATAACCTTCACCTTAATGGGAGCAATTGTATTCATTACATTTAACATTTTTAAATTGAAGCTATTGACGAGCTCATTGACTGAACCTCTGGACAGGTCAGGTGTTAATGGGAAGACCTGGTTAAAGATCTCACTACTGTCTTCAGTTATACACCGTTTTGTGATCACTGCTGTTGATATATTTGTGTGGGCTGAGATTTTACTTTCAAAGAAAACACAGTAATGATCAGACAGGCCCACATCAGACACAGTAATGTTTGAAATGCTCAGGCCCTTGGAGATCAGTAGGTCAAGAGTGTGTCCTCTATTATGTGTGGCCTCTGTTACATGCTGAGTCAGCCCAAAGTTGCCCAGAGTGTTACTCAGATCTTTAGTCCCTTTGTCCTGAGGGTTGTCCACATGGATGTTAAAATCCCCAACAATAATTACACAGTCGAAATCAACACAGATCACAGACAGCAGTTCACTGAGGTCATTAAAAAAGTCTGTGCAGTATTTGGGAGGCCTTTAAACATTCACTTAAACCCCCGGAGAGCAGGCATTTGGCTTTTCTACCTTTAAAACCCGGAGAGCAGCCAAATGGCTTTTAGCTAGGCTTTAGCTTCAGCCAAGTGGAAGCTAAATTGGCTAGTCATTCATATGTATATTAGGTTGTTACCTGGGAATTCTGGAGGGAGGGGAGTGGGGGTGTGTGAATGAGGGGGTGGGGGAGCTGCTAAAAGCTGTGAACTTCCTTTTGTGTTCGTCTGATGCATTCTCAATCATCCAGGGAAATAAATCTCCAAAAGTCACCAACTTGGAGTGTTTCAGTTTGCCATCTTAGGGAGAAATCAACACACATGGGTGTATGTCCTTTGTTGCTGAGATTTATTGATAAAAACAGTACAAAAAACCAACCATTTGTACACATATTTACAAATAATAATAAAAAGTGAGTGAGTACATTTCAACATTTTCAGCAATCACTCACAATCCTGGCACTGCCATGGTATCTGTAGTCTGCATTTACCACATGTGTATCTGTTGCAGTGAACACATCGCACAGTGGCATGATTGTTCTTGCATTTGTGTTTGACCTGACACATGGCTCTTTTTCCAGGGCTAGGTGTGGAGGGTTGTGTCCAAAGCAACTGTTCTTTTCTTGCCTTCTTCGCAGCTACATGAGAGTGAGCCAACTCTCTTGCAAGCTCCACCAGGAAGTCCACCCGTCTTTCCTTCATCCCGGTGCATGCTTGATACAGCACATGTGCATTCAGTGCTGCCATGTCAATCATGTTATAAAACACAGCAACTGGCCAGCGCCGTGTTCCTCTGCGGACAGTGTACTCCCGAACCATCTGGTCCATCACATCCACGCCACACTTTGTTTTGTTGTAAAGGGTGACAGTGTTTGGCTTCCTTTTGGTAGTGTTATCAGTCTGAACCACGCTGTGCATGCTGCTAAGAATAGACTGTCTTCCGTTTGGCCGCATACTCCGTCAGCGTGGCAGCAGAGGTTGAAAACACCTAAGAAATAAGATAAATTGTTATTTCCATAGCCCTTTTACACACAATGAAACACATAAACATAGAACCACAAAAGACCTGCAACATACCTGAGTGGTGAATTCATTGCGATCTGTCTGTCTAGTGGATTGAGGAATTTCCCTGCGAATCTTGTTGACTGTGCCGAGGATGGTGGTTTTCCGTCTAAGAAGTTTTTGCGCAAGTGAAAGCGATGTGAAAAAATTGTCCGTGGTAACAATTTTGCCCTTGTCTAGGAATGGTTCCATCAGCCTCATTACTACATTTTCAGAAAGTCTCTCCCCAGTGGGACGATTGGGGTCCTTGCCAAGATATGGGAAGACATTGCAAATGTACTTGGATTTTAGGTCGCAAGCCACCCAAAACTTGATCCCAAACTTGTCAGGTTTACTTGCAATATACTGCAGGAAACAGCACCGAGTCTTTGATGGGAAAAGCTGTTCATCAACGGTGATATGTAGACCAGGGTTGTAGCACGTGATGCAGTTGGTGATAAATGATCCCCACACACTGGAAATTGCAGCGGACGTATCAGTCTTTGCTCGATCACTGCGGGTGGACTTGTCATCAAAGCGTAGGTGTTGCATGATGTCTTGGAAGCGGTTTCGTGCCATAGTTCCAATTATCTGTGGGTTTCCCAGGTTTGCTGACCAGCAGTCATTTAGAGATGGAACCCTGTTAACCCTCCGCAAGATGACAATTGCAATAAATGCCATTAGTTCAGGGAGGTCCATGAACCAATGAACATGCTCCGTGCACCACTCAGCAGGCCTTGGAAATGATCCTGAGAGAAGTCGACCCTTGTGACTCGGATGGAGAAGACCTAGAAGTTCAGCCAGATTCGGACTCAGAGCTGTCTGATCAGTCTTCCGGTTAGTTTCATTTCATGTTATTTCCTATTTCATTTCAAACAAGTAAGTGGATGTAGTTAGTTGTTGCTTTGGACACAACCCTCCACACCTAGCCCTGGAAAAAGAGCCATGTGTCAGGTCAAACACAAATGCAAGAACAATCATGCCACTGTGCGATGTGTTCACTGCAACAGATACACATGTGGTAAATGCAGACTACAGATACCATGGCAGTGCCAGGATTGTGAGTGATTGCTGAAAATGTTGAAATGTACTCACTCACTTTTTATTATTATTTGTAAATATGTGTACAAATGGTTGGTTTTTTGTACTGTTTTTATCAATAAATCTCAGCAACAAAGGACATACACCCATGTGTGTTGATTTCTCCCTAAGATGGCAAACTGAAACACTCCAAGTTGGTGACTTTTGGAGATTTATTTCCCTGGATGATTGAGAATGCATCAGACGAACACATAAGGAAGTTCACAGCTTTTAGCAGCTCCCCCTCCCCCTCAATCACACACCCTCACTCCCCTCCCTCCAGAATTCCCAGGTAACAACCTAATATACATATGAATGACTAGCCAATTTAGCTTCCACTTGGCTGAAGCTAAAGCCTAGCTAAAAGCCATTTGGCTGCTCTCCGGGTTTTAAAGGTAGAACGGTAGAAGCCTGGCAGTGCTACTGTTAAGAAACACAACTTTGGATGGGGCCTTCAGCTGTAAAGCCACATATTCAAAAGACTGAAAACTTCCAGGAGATAGCTGCTTACATTGAAATGATTCATTAAATAAGACAGCAACCCCTCCTCCTCTCCTGCTCACCCTGGCCTCACTGATAAAACTGTAGTTAGGAGGGGTCGTCTCGATGAGAACAGCTCCACTGTTACTTTGGTCCAACCAAGTTTCAGTTAAAAACATAAAATCAAGGCTGTGCTCAGTGATTAAATCATTAATTAAAAATGTTTTCCCAGCTAAAGATCTAACATTTAATAAAGCCAACTTAAGTGATTTAGAGGCACTACTTGTCCCCTCGTGTTTGGGAGCAGTCTGTGGCACACAGGGTATGTTTACTATATTTAAAGATCTTTTTTTTAGAGTGCATTTCTCTGTGTTTTGACCAGGCCACATGTCTCCTTCTGTCACCTAAAAGTACAGAGATTTTAAAACCTTCTAGTAAACAGGGTCCCAGCTTCTCCTGGGAAAAGTCACCACTGCCATAATCCTCGCAGCCCGGACCCTCCACACATCACACATCAGACTTCGGAGACAGAGCATGAAGGTGGTAAGGAGGAACTAAGGGGGGCGAGGCTGAGCAATGTGACTTCGATTGCTCTGTTGAGGGTGGGGCTCGATGGCGAACCTTTGGCCGCTCTGGTGGGGGGTTTATGGGGGACAAAAAGGGATTGGGCCGGGGGGTAGATCTGAGCCCAGCATTGACCCGCTCCATCATCTCCTCAGTGAATTTCAGGTGTGGGGAGGAGGGAGAAAGGGAGGGGGAGGAGGGTGATGGGGGTGATGGCCTGTCAGGGGTTTGGGGGACTGGGGAAGATCGTGGTCCCTGGTCCTGGTCCTGGTCGTTGGTGTTGTTGAGAGAGTTGGAGGCAAATAGGGACCCCTCTTTTTGCCTCAGATGTCTCTCCTTTCTGAGGCTCTTCCCGGGTGGGGGCAGATGGAGCTCCTCCTCAAGGTTTCTGCTGGGCTTTGTCTGTTCTTGGAGTACTGTTTGTTCCTCTTTATGAGATAACTCCTCGTTTATCTCAGCCTTGGCACCAAGCACAGATGGATGACGTATGGAATAAAACAAGTTGGAGGTGAACAGTTTCACCCCTGACTTGTTAAAATTAAATCCATTTGCTTTAAACAGATGCCTGCGTTCCCAAAAAATATTAAAGTTGTTGATAAAATGCACTGAGTGGTCAGCACATGCTGATATAAGCCATTTATTCAGTGTAAACAACCTGCTGAATCTCTCGTCTCCTCCTCTGACCGGCGGTACAGGTCCACTGATGAATACAGCTGCATTCAGAGAGTTTACAGTATTTAGTAATCCAGTAAAGTCCCGTTTCAGAACCTCCGACTGTTGTTTGGACACATCGTTTGACCCTGTATGCAGAACAATGTTTGTCACAGTTGGATATTCCTCTGCAATTTGAAGAATTCTCTCCTTCAGGTTGTTAACCATATCGTTAGGAAAGCAGATGACTTTAGTGTTCTTACCGCACATCCTTTGTACATCCTTTACGGCAGAGTCACCCACAATCAGAGTTTCAGGCCTAGCCTTTAGCTTTCCCTGTGGCCTTTTACTTTTGAAAAGATTTTCGGACCTTACTTCGCTACTTTTAGATGGATGGTTGTCCGATATAGATCCAGGGTCCTTTGATAGTGGAGAAAATCTGTTGTGCAGTTTCACATTCAGTTGCTTTGAAGGTTTGTTGTTAAACTTCCTATTCACGGTTGTCCAGTCCTGTTTCCTCTTGTATACAGGGGTAGAAGAGCTTCTCTGTCTCGTAGGAAGTGAAGGCCAGTCGGTTTCAGAGATTTCAGCTCGCTGTGCCCTGCCTGTGATACGTCCTCCCCCTTCTAGGAGACATGATTTATGTCTTGGTTTTGCACCAAGACAATCCAAGGGGGGATTATCGCTTGAGGATTTATAATAGTGCACAAAGTCTACTTTCTTGGTCATGTTATCTGTGCTCCTTAGCTGTGTACTAGCCTGCTCATCGATATTGTTTTGAATCAAAGGCAAGGTTGTTTCATTTCCACACAGTCCATTTACCTCCACGTTTACTTCTAAGCGATGAATTTTTGTCTCCAGTACTGCAATCTTCTGCAGGAGGCTGTGGTAGTCATCTGTGGAGAGGGAAGGCATCTTGTTGCTAGTTAGCCTAGCGGTTAGCACCTTTCCAGGGTATTGAGGCTGCTCGGTGCCCAGACGCTGTAATCAGGCTTCAGCTGTGTCTAGGCCACAGACACACGGAGCGCTGAGGATAAGGTAACTATAAAAATGTTGCTGTTTCTGTTAAGAACACTTTAGTCCTAATGATCTATAAGTGTCCAGAAGCTATCGCAGGTAAGCTCATACGGAAAAAAGGGAAAAAAATCAGCATAAAAATCAATAAAAGAAGCAAAGCATTTAAAGAGCAAAGAGATGAAGCGTCCACACTCACAAAGGGGGAGGAGCAAAAGCTAACTATAATATTGTAACTAAAGATTATGGGGGGTGTCCTGTTTAGTCCAGAGGACTAAAACAGAGTCAGACATCAGAGTAACAAATCTATTTAAAATTAATGTAAGTTTGCTGCAGCTGTATGTATGACCATGTGTTTCTGTGCTCACAGTCCACCTCTCAGGAACCTGCAGTTCACTTTTAGTCAATTTTAAACAGACCTCACAAAAGGCTGATGTGGCTGGATCAGTAGTCTGATTTAAGTACGATACCTTTGGCCAGGGATTAATCTGGTACATCGCTTCACTGCAGTATTTTCCCCACACCTGAATAAAAAATACTGATATATACAAATAACAGCTTCAGCTGATGCAGCCTGACTCAATCCTAAATGTTCAGCACCAGTGTTGGTCAAGTTACTTGAGGAAAGTAATCAGTAACTAATTACTGATTACTTCCCCAAAAAAGTAATCCCGTTACTTTACTGATTACTTATTTTCAAAAGTAATTAATTACTTAGTTACTTAGTTACTTTTTAAAAACACGATTTACAACCTGAGGAGGTGATAAAGCGATATATCTTTCAGCCCAATTCTACTTTTTCTCCATCATACAAAATGTAATCAAATGGAAAAGTCTCTTTTTTTTTTACTTGTTTTTATCAGTTTTAATCTTTTAACTTTATGCATCAAGCAAAAATTTAATTATATGCAACATTCTCTGACTTGAATAAATTAGTTTAACATTGAAACCTATTTTCTGCACATTCCAGCACATAAAATAAAATATTTTTTGTGTTAACACTTCACTCTTTCAAATAGATGCAAGTAAAACACAGCAGAAAATAAATAAAGTCAAAGACTCAGCGGTCCTGTTGCTCTATTTTCACCTGTAAAGCAGGACTGGGTAGGCGGAGGTTTACCCTGGTGCAGGTGTGCCGCGGTCAGTTGAAGAATCCGCGAGATTCTCTGTGAGTTTCCCATTACGTCGTTGCGCACTCGGTGCTTGCTTGGAAGTTTAGGGGTTTTTTTTCCTTGTAAAAAGTTTTCTTCCCACGCACAACGGACGCTAATGTTTTTGTCACTTTTTATGGAATCAAACTCAAAGTAAGGTCAGTACTTCCACGCTTTAAACGCTGCACGCTCATACTCTCTCCCACAATCAATATGTGATCCATTGTTGATCTGCACACAGCTGTTGTCACTAACGGCGCACTCGCTTACGTCACTGTCATGAGACATTCTTGCAAAAAAAAATCACGGTTTTAGTAACGCAGTAACGCAGCGTTCCTACGGGAAAGTAACGGTAATCTAATTACCAATTTTACAATAGTAATCCCTTACTTTACTCGTTACTTGAAAAAAGGAATGAGATTACAGTAACGCGTAACGCGTTACTGCCCATCTCTGTTCAGCACACAGAGAGACACAGAGGTGCCGTTTAAAGTTTAGTGTTAACCTGAGTCACTGATCATTTGCAGTATTACAGAGTCTGGCAGTCTTTGCATGATGTCCACGTCACTGTAAGTTTCTAGCTGACTCTCAGGTGTGACAGGTGTGCCAGCAGGAAAGAGTAATAATAGCCTGCATCCTGAGGTTTGTCATCCAGGATTAAATTTACAGTGGCTTTGTTCACACAGCTAGGATTGTATTTTACACTAACCTTGGGTCAGTATAAGTATCATACAGTTTAAACGAAGCACTGAAACTTGCACATATTTATTATAGATGCACTGAAGCTAATCGAGATATTTGCTGTCAATCTGTGGCTGCGATTAATCACTTTACTGAAAACTTTATTAACTAGTAACTTCATCAGTCATGACAGAAGCTAATATTTCTGTGCTAACATCGTTTAACCAGTAACAGCTTTACTCCAATATAAGCTAGCTAAGTAACTTTAAGCTAGCACCATAAAGACGGTAAAACACGTAATAATATCTACAAATGCATCTTAAAGATGTTATATTAGCACTCTGTGTATTACTAAGATAACCACATTAACATTACTGACACTCGCTGACTTTTAATAGTCATTCTATAAATGCTGTCCGTTTAAACGGTCTTACCTGTACACACTGTTGTATCCACCGGATTGCAGCCAGAGTGGATTCTGGAGTCTTCCACGCTCCTGTTAGTGATCCTCCATCTGGATGGATGAGAACAACCTTCTGAACAATCTAGCAGGAGATGGCCCATATCTATGGGACTGATTTGTGCTAATAACGCCCATTGTATGGACTGATAACAGCCGAAGCGGGTGAATAAAGTTACCCAGTAGCTAGCTGTGCCATTACCCAGCATACATCACTCCCTCCGTAAATGCAATAAACGATACAAAAATATCGTTCTACCTGTTTTTCAGGTAGTTGTTTACATTATATAATTTATTGTGTTCTGTATGTGATTTGGAAAATGTCTAAATATACCGACAACAGGCACTTCCGCGGCAATCTCTTCAATCGGAGGACCCTTCACGTCAATTCCCGACGCGAGAGGGGTACCTGTCACTACCCGATCCGTACCGGAAACCTTAGGCGGCCTTAACTTCCTACTGCTCTGCAATTATAGTATTCCAGAAATACCACTGAAACTTTCTCACTTTCATCAACAAATTCTTTTGGCATGGGCGCTGATTTACAAACACAATTTCTCTCCACAAAACTGTTTTATTTGGAATAACTGCAATATTATTTATAAAAATAAAACTCTTTTTTTAAATAACTGGTTTAATAATGGAATAATCTTGGTTAGTCAGTTATATAGAGAAGATGGACTCTTTTATAATTACTCTGAGTTCCTCAAGAGATACAATGTACCGATAACGCCTAAAGAATTCTCAATAGTGTTCGATGCCATCCCATCTGGTCTGTCCATGTTACACAGATGCTCCCACAGTGCTCCACTACAGGTCACTCCCCCGGATGTGTTACATTCTTCTCTTGGCAATGTTTGCTTTTCCTCTCATAAGTCTATAAATACCAAAATAAGATCTCTCTTTCAGGATGCAATGGTCTCTGTTCCATCAGCCATATTTTATTGGGCCAATTTTGTAACAGATATTGAATGGAAAAAAATTTGGACTTTACCACAAAGGCTTTTCTTGAAGTTGATTCATAAATTTTACCCTACCAAACAATATTTGTCCAAATTTATGGCTGAAATAAATGTAAATTGTACCTTCTGTCAAGAGCAACCTGAAACAGTTTCTCATCTGTTTTGGTCATGTAAATTTACGTGTAAATTCTGGAAGGATTTCCACAAGTTTATTACTGACTTTGTTCTCCCTAATCTTCAACTATACTATAAGGATGTTATCTTTGGCTATTAGAATTTTAAAGACAAGGACAATGATGCTTTCTTTTTTATAAATTTGGTTTTATTTTCGGCAAAATTTCATATACAAAAAAGCAAAGTCCTCGGCAGAAAGCCTGAACTTCTTGTATTAAAAATGGAACTTGCACAATATATAAGGACAATCTCCTCATCAAAAAACACTAAGGCTCTCAAGACTGTTAACATCTATAACCGATTGAACCTGCTAACTTGATTTTGGCTCTTGCAAACTTTTGTTTATTTATGTTCCCCTTAATTTATTTTATTTTTTGTACTCACTTTTGTCTCACTGTCCTTGTCACTCTTTCTGTTCTTCATTGTACTACCACAATGTCATCTTTTATGTGATCCCTGTTTTACTTGACTGTATGTCTAAAATGTGATAAATAAAGCTAATAAAAAAATAAATAAAAAAAATCCGTACCGGAAACCCGATTGGTACCCCGCATGCGCGAAAGGTGTCTACTTCCGGTCGAAGCATTTTACGATAGTTACATGTCAGAGTATCTGTTAAGATGTTAAGAATAACAAGTATCTCTTAAAATGTTTCCGATAATGAAACAATTAATATAATGTAGACAAAAACAAAAAAATAAAAAGATAGCGACAGATCGGAACTCCCGATCCTGCGTATGTTCAAAGTCGGGCCGTACAAATCGGGTCTACCCGATCCGTACCGCGCATGTGCAGGGGTTTTCTTCTTCTTCTATTCGTTTAATGGCAGTTTACTCCCCAGTGTAAGAGGATACCGCCACCTGGTGACTGAGCGAATGAACCCTATTGTAAACTGAATTAGCGTTATTACAAACGTGTGTTGAATTTGATTTAGTGATAGTCGAGTGTGTTTATGCTTGTCTGTGTGGAGAGGATTGTTGGAATAGTTATGATGATGTCCGCTATCACTGTCAATTGCCAGTAAACGCTTCATCTGGCTGCTGAATCTTCACGTGACATATTACAAAGTCTGTATTATTAACTCTGTCATTAGGCACCATTCTTCTTATTTTATGGCGCTGTTGTTCAATCGGGGGACGCTCTCTGAGGAGAAAAGCAAAAATTTGTTGCGGATACGGATTATCCATTGTTTAAATGTCCCGGTAGTCGAAAAGGAGGCAGAGCTGTTGAGAAATGCTAAGAGCTAACTGGGCGCTAACCATATCATTCAAATATATTGAATGTCGCAATGTTGGCAAAGAGAGGAAGTGACGTAAGAACCGATCGGGTTTCCGGTACGGATCGGGTAGCGACAGTACCCTGCGCGTCCATAAGTGAAGCAGAGGGAGCCTGACCATGCGTCACACGTTTGACGAGTGTTGGACTGAGACGTGGACATGTCTGTCCTCACATGTCCATCTTTAAACCCAGGCCGTGCTCACATCACGGGTCAGCTGTGTTCACAAATATTCATCTCTATGATGGCGGCGTCAGACACGCCACACAAATCTCTGCAGTGACACAAAAACCATCAGTGATGCTGAGTGAAATCGTCTCTTTAAACCCAGGTCACAGTTTATAATCAACTGACAGCGAGCGTTTCCACAGCAATCAGGTCAGGTGACAAATGCTAATTAAGAGCCATCAGTGAGGGAGAGTGGAGGAGGTGAGGTTGTTTCCACTTCCTGAACGACGGCTAATTTAGCAGAAACGAACTGATGAAAAGCTTTTTCATCTGTGTTGCCATGGCTGCGTGAAGCCTGGTCAAATGAATTAACAGGAGCCTTTGATTTAGAGCAGGAAGGTTATTACTGAAAGGTAAAGAGAAAAAGTCAAGGACACAGGGAAACTCCACTGAGCAGGAGACAAACGGACGCTTGGCCTCCGAGATGTGATCGGACAGAGGCCAATGGCTCACATGCCTTCAGAGGGAGCTGTGATCTAATCCTTTCAGGCCCTGCCCACAAACACTGAGCTGAGGCGGAGACTGAAGGTGAGTCTGGTGCAGATCTGTGGCAGTGCAGGTGGAGCTGGTTGGATGTGAACTTAACATAAACAAACACGTTTGCTCAGTCCGGCCTCACGACATTTGTAGACGTTTTACCTCCTCATACTTGACCACTGCCACCGAGGTGTGAAGTCACATGACAGAAAGTGAAATGTCAGGTGTGTGAGAGACCTGGAGATGAGAGGAGCAGAAACTGTCGAGGAGTAGGAGGGGAGGAGGAGGAGGGGAGGAGGGCGAGAGGAGGAGGACAAGAGGAGGATGGGAAGGATAGGAGGAGGAGAAGGGGTGGAGTAGGAGGAGGCAGGCAGGAGGAGGAGGAGGAGGAGGAGTGTTTCCTGAATGATGATGTCTCTTGTATGGAGGACTTTAAACAGGCGACCTGATGAAGCTGAGCTCTGTTGGGTCAGGTTTGATTTACAGACTGGCCGTATGCTGACGTGTGATTGGTAAGTGCTGCAGTGCAACGAGTCCACCAGCTCAGCCTGGAGCACAAAAAGAGTTCACCAAATAACAAAAACATGAATTGAAATCTTTGAATCTTTATTCATGTTCCTGATGCTGCCTCTGCGCCGACCCACGCACTCCTCTTTTTTTTTTTTTTTACAAATAGTTAGAAAACTGTACAATACAAAAACAAAGAAAAGGAAACAGACGGTTAACACGCCACATCAGCAGAGCGATTTAATCAATTTAAAGAAAAACACGAAACCTGACGAACAAAAACAAGAACACAATGCAGAATGATGCTTCATGCAGCCACTTCAGAAAGAGCCTGAGACGGGAAACGTCTGAATCTGAGTGTGTCAGTTCCTGCTGCACATCACACGTGTGATGGAAATCTGCAATGTGAAATTTTACATCCTCACAGCTGACTCTGAACTTTTATTTTGTATTCTTCAGAGAGTATACTGTGTTTGGAGGTGGGGTCATGTGTGGAGCTCAGAGTTTGATCTTCGCTCTGTCTGAGAAAGCATCTGGGGACAGTTTGGAGTTTCAGAGACATCCTCATGTGGCTGTAGAACTCGTGGACGAGAAAAGATTCCGATGCGTCATGACAAGTTAACGTTTCAGGGTCCAACAGGAAGTGAGTGTGCATAAACGTGGCCACAGACCATCGATCAGGCAACCACAAGTGACTGACAGTTTATAAGTGGGTGGGGCTTCAGTCAGAGATCTCCAGGTTTTACACATCAGTGCTCTTCTGGACCAGGGGTCTCAAACTTTAATGAGCTGTGGGCCACTCCTGGCACCGTCATCTCATTGGAGGGCCACTTTAGCGTTCAGGTATTAAAAAAGAAACAAAGAAACAAACAAGAAAACACCCACAAATATTTCTGAAAATGTAATATTTTGTTTGTTTGTTTTTTAATTTCAGATAGTGTATAACAAGACAAAACTGCAAACGTGAACACAGATTCTTTTCCTCACTCTTAACTAACTAAAGCCTTTCATTGAACTACCAAATAAACACAATGGTCCTGTCTTTCTGGCCAGACACGTGGCAGCACTTCTGCTATCATTTTGTTCGTATTTAACAAAATAAAAATGCAGACATAAGTGTACACATTAGTTTTTGACTGTCTCACTGAACTAACATAGTCAATCTCTTAGTATGTTTGCACTCTCTGCTCATATTGCCTTCATATTAAATCATTTTTGGCTTTTTAAAGAACTTATTTTAACATTACACTTAACAACAAACAAATCCTCCCTAACAGAAAAAAACTGCATTATATTTCTTCACGTCAATATACGGACACCCCTGTTCTGGACGCTTCGACATAAAATGGGCAACTTGCGATCGTCGGTCACGTGATTCGTGATGTCACCTGACCGAGATTCTAGCTTTTATTCAGTGATTTTAAAATAGGATACTGTCAGAACATTGTTCTCTTTCAGAAACACATCCGAGTTGTTATTTACTGAGAGGAGACCATAGTGTTTCAGTGTTTCACGTCCCCTTTAATGTGTGTTTGTATGTCTGTACATCTGTCATTTAGATACCATTCCTGCTCTGTGGTTCTGGCTGCAGTGCAGATGATGTCATCATGTATGTTGCCACAGATGTTTTACCTGCTGAAACATCTGTTTGAGTCCCTGAGAACATGAGCAGGCTGAACTCAGGGTGGACGAGGCGGTTTCCTAAAACCAACTTCAGAATTGGTTCACTTCAACTCGAGTGCTTAAGTCGTTGAGCGGGATCAAACCCATGGTCCTGCTCTGGGTTCTTCAGGTTTGAGGCTCGGGGTGGAGCTTACAGGTGAACAGAGTCCATGCTGGAGCTGAATCATTTTTCCTAAACTCTGCTGCACAACGGATGAATTCAGCACCATAAAAAACACCACGACAAACAAGCTCACAGAGTCGTTGAGCTTGTGAATAGAAGGCACTTGCAAAGCTGCGTCCTCTGAGGTCTGATCTCCGATCAGCCATTTGCTGCTCTGCTCTGACAGGATGTCTGCTTCAATCTTCCGTCGGTGAGTCAGCGAACCTTTCACACCTCCACCTCCTGACGGCCCCCTTGCGCAGCGTCACCTGCCATCATCACGGTGATGTCAAAGCAGGTCTCCATCATGAGACGGGACTTGCACAGGTTGACGCAGTACTCCAGCTCCCCCGTGGCCTGAGCCAGAGCCTCTAGGTACTCCTGGGACTCGCAGTCCAGGTCCTGGTCCACGTCAACTGCAAACACGGAGAAAGCGGTTAGCTATTTAGATGCATGCGGGCCGATGTTTGTACCATGACATCACCACGCTGCCTCAGCTGCTCGTGCACAGCATCTCTGAATGCTTGGCCCGGTCAGTTAAGTTCAGTTAATGACAAACACATGAAGCTGAACTCTGAGGTTTCTGTGGTTCATCATCACAGAAATATCGCAGCCGGTCACTGATGGCTTTCTAAACGGTGAGTAATCTATTATATGCGTGCCAGCTCCCTCCCGCTGCAGCTCATACTCACACTCTCCACTCCACCTGCTCGGGTGGAGCATCAGCCAGCTCTTGGCCTCCTCCAGCTCCGCCTTCAGCCTGTCGTGTTTGCTCTTCAGCTCTTGGATCTGCTGCTGCCGCTTCTCCAGCATCCTCAACCGGGCATTGAAGTAGAGCAGACCCTGAGGAGCGAGCACACAGTCAGAGCCTCGAACTGCACACACCGGCTGGTAGGGGTGTGGACGATGACAAGGAAGAGGAGGGGGGATTAGCACGAGGCTTCGAGACTCCAGCCTGTGTCTGGCTTTAATTAGGAGTCAGTGCAGTGCTAATCTGTGATCAGAGGAGGATTAAGGACAACTGAGGACAAGCAGGTGACAGAGAGGTGGTTCAGACCTGCGCTTCATTACAGCTGCCCCTCAGAGAGCTTTATTCTGAAAATCCTGGGATGTTTCTGTTGTGAAAGTCTGTAAATGTGGGCAGCTGAGCAGTAATAAAAGAGTTGATCATCCAGATGATAAGTGACCTGAACATTAACTGTGTGTTTATGTTTCATTTGCAGCAGCTTCTCTGTGACACGCAGCCAAAAAGGCCAGATTCTCAGGTGAAGTCAGACTGACTGACTCCAGTTAGACCATCACAAATTGTTCATGTGGGGCCATGACACAGGCGTGACCAACCTCAGTGAGGCCCATGGGAGGGGAAACCAGTGAAACCAGCGAGTTGCTGATGTAAAGCCAACTCAGGTCTCCGTGTCAGCAGCAAGAAAGCCTTGTTTCATTTGGAGCTACAGGACAAGTTGGGATTTGAGGAAAACATGCAGGTGTAAAATACACATGAACAGATGCAGCAGGACAGGAAGCACCTCCGACAGGTGAAGCGAGCAGAATGAATCCAGTGTGAACAGGTAAACACAAAAAGCATGACAGGCACAGTGTGTGAGACAAAAGTTTGAGCACAGACAAGCGACACCACACGGCCTCCATGTTGGCGTCTCTACACCGGCCGCCAGTCAGACCGGCACCCTCTCTGACCTTTAACCCTGCACTCTCCGGTGGGATCACAGAGGTCCTCCACACCAGGGCCGGTTCGAGTTTCATGTCATGGATGGTTTGTTTGGAGGAATGTAGGAATGAACGTGTAAAGGACAACTCACCTTCTCAACATCGTGGAACGTCTGCTGGGACACAAATAGAATAGAATAGAATAGAATAAACCTTTATTATCCCACGGATGAGAAATTTTGGTGTTACACAGCTCTTACAGCAAGGAAAAATAAAATATAAAAGGAAGACACAAGGTGGTCCTATAAACATAAGCAACCGAAGTCCATATATACAGGTAACAATGTACAGAATATGTATAGAAAAATTGAAAAATTGTACAGTGATATGTATAAAAAAAAACAGAGAGAAGCCAATTATTCACCGAGCAGTGCTCCGGATATGAAAAGCACGTCACCTTCCTCTAATTGAAAATAAATCAGAGCCCGACAGGCCGCTCTGCCGAGGGTTAATGACCCGTTAACACTGAGAGAGGCGGCTGTCACAGAGACCAGACAAGCATCCCCCCCCACGGTCTGCTTTATATATGTGATTTGGATAAAAATATAAAAAGCTCCTCTGAGTGCGCTCAGACTGAGGCTGAGGGTCCAGATGAAACTCCACCTGCTTCAGGAGGCTGTGTTTGAGTCATTCTTGTCAGTGCATCGCAGAGAAGCGGAGGGTTCTAACACGACCTCCACGTGAGGGGACTAAACCAGCATGCTGTGATGCTGAATGGCATGTGAGCAGCACGTCATTATTTAACCACCACCTACTGGTCAGGTGGAGGACTCACCTCAGATCCCATCAGCGCCTCCTTCCTCTTCTGCACACACTCAACGTTGTCGATCTCATACACCTTTATCTCAAACTGCTCCTTCAGGGTGCCGCCCAGCGGCGGCAGGTCCACCCACTGACCACCCAGCTTCCTGCCCAGGGAGGAGGTGTCCGGCAGGGGGGCAGGGATTAGCCGCCGCCGCAGGAACCCTGCAGGTGGAAAAGGAAAGAGATGAAATAACTCATGATCAGTAAATGCAGCAGACTGTGTGTCAGGTAAAGTTCACAGGGCTAGGGGTGCAGGTGTTTCCAGCTGTGGAAGCTAACATCAGGGCCCTGCATTCGGAGACTGGTGTTTGAATGCTCACTGAACAGCTTCAACACAGCCAGCTGACTCGCTCAGTTAAAGCTGCAGTCAGCGAGGAAGTTAGTCACACCTGTGCTCTGAGCAGGTACCTGAGTCAGTGTCAAGGAGCCAGTGATGTCATTAAAAAGACAGCCAATAGCACTCAATAACAGGCAGGACTATCAAGGCTGTAACGCAGCTGCACCACATGGCCTTAAACCAGACCTGGGCATTTCACGGGCCGTGGCCCATGTCAGCCCAGGTTGGCCCACATCAGCCCATGTGAACCTTCCTGTCCAGCCCGTGTGACTTTCACTGATGTACAGATGCATGTGCAGGTAAATGTTTACTGACCAATCTGTGATGCTGCGTTTTTAACAAGGCCCGGACTAAAAACTCTTTATTCACTGAAGTCAAAGGAAAAGCTGTAAGCTCAGTCTGTGGTGTCGTGTTCAAGAACCATATTTTAAATCAGCACTGTAGCTGGGCATGCACAAACTACAAGAACGTGTGTAATGAAGGGCACAGACTGGTGACTGTACAGGGAGTGCAGAATTATTAGGCAAATGAGTATTTTGTCCACATCATCCTCTTCATGCATGTTGTCTTACTCCAAGCTGTATAGGCTCGAAAGCCTACTACCAATTAAGCATATTAGGTGATGTGCATCTCTGTAATGAGAAGGGGTGTGGTCTAATGACATCAACATCCTATATCAGGTGTGCATAATTATTAGGCAACGTCCTTTCCTTTGGCAAAATGGGTCAAAAGAAGGACTTGACAGGCTCAGAAAAGTCAAAAATAGTGAGATATCTTGCAGAGGGATGCAGCAGTCTCAAAATTGCAAAGCTTCTGAAGCGTGATCATCGAACAATCAAGCGTTTCATTCAAAATAGTCAACAGGGTCGCAAGAAGCGTGTGGAAAAACCAAGGCGCAAAATAACTGCCCATGAACTGAGAAAAGTCAAGCGTGCAGCTGCCAAGATGCCACTTGCCACCAGTTTGGCCATATTTCAGAGCTGCAACATCACTGGAGTGCCCAAAAGCACAAGGTGTGCAATACTCAGAGACATGGCCAAGGTAAGAAAGGCTGAAAGACAACCACCACTGAACAAGACACACGCACTGAAATGTGTCTTAAACTGCTCCTTTGACTGTGCAAGACATTATTAAACAATAAGTAAAGAGTCAAATATCAGCCAGCTGTCGAGTCTTATCCTTTATTTACTTTGAATCTGTCCACATTGGCAGTGGCGTGTCCAGCGGGGTGGCCTGGGGGGGCACAGGCCACCCCCCCAACCAGACTGGCCACCCCAGGTGCCACCCCAAAGGCAAAACAATAAAATTCAATCAAATATCAAATGTACGATTATGTTTTCACGGTGAAGCTCAGATATCCGAGTGTAAGTGAATGCAGCATCGGCTTCTGCGCTATGCGCATCACGTTAGCAAAGGTAGGAGAGCCAAGCACGAAAGACGGCACTGCAGGAAACAATTTTTCGGTGAAAGAAAATGAGGACAGAATAAATGTCCCGGTAAGTAATATTAAGTTTGTTGAGTTTAGTAAACTTCGGTGAAATTAGAATACCAAGGAAAAAATAACACTTAAAGAATTATTGCAGCCGTCAAATATTTCAGACAGTATGCTACTGAGGGGAGCTAACATAAGAGTTATGCGTTATAAGATATAATCTAAGTCGTAACATTGCTGTATGGAGCTGCAGATTTGGAGATGTTCTTACTGAATCATCAGAGCTGAACAGGTGATGGAGAAACAGGTTTACCTTTTAGGTGACATGAATGAGTTGAAGTTATGAACTGTTTCTGAGAGACAAATAACACCAGGATCCTTTTTTTATGTAGCTGACAGCTGGTAACTGTGCAGGGGCGGGTCTAGGAAAGTTTTGCCAGGGGGGCAGGTAGGGCATTAACAGGAAAGGTGGGGCACAAGGAAATACTTTTCTTTCTTATTCTCATTTAAAATATCTAGCTTTTATTAAATAATTATCTAAATCTTACAACCAAAGTTTTTATCTGATGTAAAATGTATAGAAATCATACATATACCAACAAGACAGTGTACATATGGAAAAGATATATATAAATTTTATAAAGTTTGTATCTGTCGTGTGTGAAACTTGTATGAAAAGCATGCAAGAGTAAAAACAGATATAAGATCCCATGAAAGATTATATAATGAATCTTGTATGTTTTGGATACTAAAACAATATATGAAAGTAATAAGAAAGTGGCCACTTTCATGAGTAAAGTTTTTACTATTTCTTTTCCATATGGGCACTGTCATAACAGCATTTGTTTTCATTCAAAGTCTTTATGGCTTTAATACCTGGTGGGCCGGTTTGTAGTCAAAATGCCCGATTTTCTGTCCCAGTCCAGCCCTGCAGGTTAATACTGGCAGTGTCACCATGCCAGCTGACTGTATTTCATCATGAGGCAGTGTTGCTCTTGATCAATATTACCAAAGTTTACCATAAGGCAGCATAGAAAGTATTTACTTGCTTTCAGGTTTTATTCAAATGTTAGTCTTTTCATTTGTTTCCACACTTTTTTCCTGTTTCAAAATCAAACACCAGTTTGTGAGAAGATTGTATTGTATTATAGGATTGTTGAATTATGGTTAATGGTTGGTAGAATTTTTTTAAACATTATCTGCCAATTACATCTGCCACCCTTCTCCAAATCTGTGCCCCTACCTGGCCCCCCCAACAAAAATTTTCTAGACACGCCACTGCACATTGGCCATAAAAACACTTTTATGTGTAATATGTGACGGTGCCTTTAAATGCCAGCAGCAGGTGGTGATGGACCTGAAGTCACAGCTGGAACATAAACGCTCGCCAAACGCTAACAGAAAGCTGTTTGTCTGTTGTGAGGCGAGCCTAGGGATGGGTATTGATAAGATTTTAACGATTCCGATTCCATTTTCAATTCTGTTTAACGATTCGATTCTTTATCGATTCTCTTATCGATTCTTATTTTTAAAAAAGGAGAACACTAAGGTCGATTAGCTTAAAACTTTGTTTTATATCTTCTCTTTGAACAAGATAGAAATTTAGGAGTAACATGGCCTTACAAACCCAATAGTGAGATCTTAAGAGATCCACAGCCTACGGCTCTTCAATGGGGTGCCACAGGGTCCCCAGGAAAAAAATGTAAATGTAAAATAATAAAATAAACATTCTTCTGTAGCAATAACAAAGTGTAACATAAATTATTCTGTAGCAATTACACAAGAATATCCAGTAATGTCCTGCCTACAATTAAACACGTTCACTTACCAAAGTGAAATCGGGGGCATCTGCTGTGGCAAATGGGTGCAAGACTTTTACCACAAACTCAGTCACTGCTCGGTGACATTCGTCTATCCTGGTCTGAAAGGAGACGCTACTGGTAGACTGCAGCGAGAACTGCCAGCATCTGAGCCAGCCAGACTCTGTCTTTGTCTCTCATCGTGGTCACCTAAATGCACAGTAATGGAAGGTTTTGTAATAAGGCCGATCGCGCTAACATAATATGCACTGTTAGTTGATTATTTATCTGCCGCATTAACAGGAGAGGACGTGCAAACGTTACCGCTGCTGCTGGGTTGAGATTCACGAGTCCGGAGCGGAATTAACAACACGACATTTATTTAAGGTCATCGTGTGTTTTGTGAGCAAATGCTTTTGCATATTCGTAGTGTTTCCTCCCTTAAATTAAATATCTACTTTGCAAGTATTCCAAGTTGCCCTGTTGTCATCCGTTCTCGTAAAGTATAACCAAACTTTTGAGTATTTGAGCCGCTTACACGCCGTGTTTCCTGCCAGGTAAGCGACGCTCCGCAACGTGGTGACGTCATTTGGGGCGACTGGAATCGATAAGGGAATCGTTTGCAAAAATGCCAAACAATTCCAAGGAATTGAAACAGTGGGAACTGGTTCTCAACAAGAACCGGGTTTCCATACCCATCCCTAGGCGAGCCAGTGAAATATCACAATAAGCTCAATAAAAAGTTGCTGATTTCAGCAGACAGCTTTAATTAGCCTTCTCTTCTTCTGTGGTGCTTCCTCCTCTGTCAACATCCATTAGAGCTGCTGATCAGGTTTTAAGGCCGCTGCTGTCCACCTGAAGACCTCACTCGTATTTTTAACGACTTTGTACACACGGCTGTCAAATTAGGTTCCCAAGTAAAAGCAGAAGCAGGCATGTGCTCCACAAACAAAAAACCGTTATGGCTTATTAAAAACATCCGGGCTCACTGATGAGGATTCAGACATGATGACAGATTGAGGAGGAGTGGGTGTGAAGGCTGTGGAGTTCTGTGGAGTGGATGGGAGGATGTGTGGGTGATAATTGGAGTTGGATATGTACACTGGGAATTGTCCTCATGAAACATTCATGAGGCAGAAATGAGGCGAGATCCACAGGCCAATGGCAGACAGATCACAAGAGTGCCGATTCCGTATGCATCAGGCCGCTGGCTCGCCTGCCGCACGAATTGCAATCGGCTGCTGGGAGCTGGGACGTGGCAGCGGCGTGCCACATGATGTGCGCCCATGTCAAGTTTTTGTACAAAGACACCGGCTGAGAGATAATTTCACATGATATCAAGGAGGAGAGCTGCCTTTGATAGATGCTCCCACAGCAGTAGCACCTGTACTCGGTGTGCTCAGCACTCATAGGAATATTGTAGCGAGCAGCCATCATCACACACTGATGGATGCTGGAAAAAGCCATAAATATGTTAATTCTTCAGCAGAGATGAGTTTTATTGCTCTTTCACTTTCTGAGTCGATGCACGGAGAAATAGTTGCTGAATATCAAATCTGAGATTTAAATTTTGGCCATCAGCTCTTATGATTTCACAGGTTATTTAAATAATATCACATTGTGATAGAAAAGCTTCCAAGTTCCTCTGCACGAGCCGCTGTTTCATAAAACCCATAAACCTTTCGTTTTGCGTTTCCATAACTGCTTAGATATACCATCCCTCGGAGAGCAAGGGCTCATTTAAGTCTATGTGAGCTGCTGTGAGGTTAACATGGGAGCGACCGGGACGGATCTGCTGACAGACACAAAGGGGGGAGGAGTGGCCAGACATTGGTGTTTATGTGGCCCTTGATGGAACAGCAGCTGACATACCACATCATGTTTACAGTAATAATGTTGGGCCAAAAAAAGGAAAAGCACTTATCTGCACTTATCTCACATACACACACACACACACACACACACACACACACACACACACACACACACACACACACACATACACACACACACACACACATCAAGCTACTTTTTGCACAATCCACTGTCATTGCTGCACTTTTCTATTGCACTGTTGTGCCTGCACTGTTGTGTCGGCACTGTTGTCTCTGTATCGTTCTCTTCTGTCTTTGTTTTGTTTTTTTGCACACTTGCACTTTATGTAGTCCTGTGTTGATTGTCTGTTTTATGTAGCACCATGGTCTTGGAGGAACGCTGTCTTGCTTCACTATGTACTGGCAATTGTCTTTATGGTTGGAATAACAATAAAGACAGTTGACTTGACTTGAAAAGACAATTTTAAAAAGACTTTAAAAAATCTTCAGCTTCCACTGAGCCTTAGAACTGAATTCATGTCATATTTAGGTGATGAGCTCATTATATGCGCTCTACATAGAATTCTATGATGAGTACAGAGAAGTCAACGAGTTAAAGATTTTTGTTCTTCAGATCTGATCACTGTAAAAAAGGGGCAGTGCTGCATGGAGCAGAACCTAAAGTGTTACCTGTGTTACATTACCCCATCTCTGGCGGCGGCATGCACTCACCGTTTCCTCTCTTCTTGGGCGATTTAGAAACTCGGCTCCTATTTGATGAGGATGCTCTGCTCTCGCTCATAGAGTCGTGTGCCGAGGAGGTGCTGCCGGTTGTCTCGCTGTCTCGGATCATGCTCTCGTAGCCGCTGCTGCCCCCGCTGTGGTAAAACAGGGCGGTGCGTCCCATGGCGGGGGGCAGCTCCCCACTCAGGATGCTACTGTTGTCACTGCCGTGCCCACTGCTGTAGCGCTGTGGCCTCCGAGGCGCTGTGATCTTGCTGTAAGGTGATGGCAATGGTGCGTTGAGGGGTGATCCAGTGATGCTACCAGTCCTGCTGCCAGGGATGTCGCTTCCAGCTCCACCACCAAACATCTTCCTTTGGCTACCTGAAACCAACTCGCTAATCCGGCTGTTGGCTGCCCTGCCGATGGTCTGCTTGGTGCCCATAATGGTGCCTTTTACTGTCTTGCCTCCGGTTCCAGAGCGAGATGGGGACTTGCCATTGGAAGGTAGGTTGGTGTTGCACCCAGCTACATTCTCTGGCAGTTTGGGGGAGGAGCTTGGGCTCTTCGAAGTGCTGGCAGACAACGTTCGAAGTTTCAGTCCACCAGAAGCTGCTCCTCTTGATCCGCTGCCACTGCGGACCTGCCACAGTTTGCTGGTTGCTGCAAAAACACCAGCTGGAACTTGGGACGGAAAGGCCGATGTGGAGGTGGATGCCGGATCACTGAGTCTTGGCACTGATCTGTTGGATCTGCCATTTCCTCCAGATGTAGCACCACTGTTTTCTCTGAACAGCTCAGGTTTGGACCCAGCTAAGGTTGGGCTGTCGCACCTTTCCAAAGACATTAGACTCCCAAAGTACCTGGAAGAATCTTTGGCTCCTTGCGTCTTCAGGCTTGAGGATGTCCTTGCAAAACTGTGTTCAGTTTTAAAGCTGGATGTCCTGTGGCTGAATGAACCAGCTCTGAGCTTGACATGCACTTCATCCTCTGAGGACTTTCCAGTGTTGCTGCTTGTTTTTAAGGCACTTGGAGACAGCACAATTCTTAATTTTTGTTCTTGACTCGACTGTCCAAACTTTGTGCTGCTTTTTTGTCCATTTGCCTTTTTTCCCAGGGATGAAAACCTCAGTGTACTGATCACTGAAGCAGCTTCTTGGGGGGTGGAAACGGTTCCTAGAGTTGTTGCGCCCCGAGTGAGTCGTGGCAATTTGATGAGAGTGTCTCCTCTCCTGCTGCTGGACTTCTCACAGCCATCAACAACCCTCTGGGCTGAAGAAGACATCTGCATCTTTGGTGGGCGAGGTACACTGTTGCTGTTCCCTCCGGACCTCTTGGAGGAAACATTAGTCACGCCACTTCTTGTTGGCTTACTTGCAGAAAGAAACTCCGCCTCTCTGGTATCACAATAACTGCTTCGCTGAAGCAAAACATCATCCTGCCTGCCTTCCTGTCTGCTGCAGCCCACAGCTGCAGATGAGGTAGGCTTGGTTTTCCTGGGAAGACTGGAATGGGTGGCATGGCGGGGAATCTGTGTTGACACTGATGTGTTCAGGGTATTGGCTTTCACCTTCAGAGAGCCTTTTAGAGATGCTTTGGCTGACTCGGGGGAAGGAGGGCACTTAGTAAAAGATGGTTTGTTTGGGCTAGCAGGGTCGCTTTCCAGCTCTGAGAAACAGACACCGCTGTCATTTAAGGAGCTCCTAATGCCATGCTGTAAGAACGGCTGTTTATGGAATATACATGGTGAGCTCAGCAGGGTGGCATTGTCCATTGTTTTATCCCTCAAGTAAAGCCTGCTTTGTGAATGAATACCATCACCTTCAGCTGATTCACAAAGCCATGAGCCAACAGACGGCTGCTTTTTGTTGTGGGAAAGCAAACCTTGTTGGTGTTCGGTGCCAACATCAGTGCCTGGTCCCACAGCTCCTTGTAGAGAGGTGTAAGCATCATATTCATCATTAATACTACTGATGATGCTGACCGGGCGAGAGCCAGCAGCTAAAGTCTGTGGAAAGCAGTCGGTGTTAAAGCTGAGGAGGTTGGAGGGACGGCCATTATCTGGGACAAGGCTGTGCGGGAGCTCCTCTATAACTGTGAACACGAGCTCGTCCTCTCCATTCAACTCCACGGGCTGCTGCAGAGTGATTGTGGTCCTCAGAAAGTCTCCGTCCAGGCATCGTCCTAACAGAGAGGCCCGGAGGTTGTTCACCTCTGTGGGGTACCTGCTTGTGTGAGCAGCTCCATCTGTGTTTAGGTTAGGGCTTATAGATTTGGGTGGCTGGTCTTGCCTCATTGCTTGTTCACTTATACTGACAGGGGGAGTCCTGCCAAGAGCCTCCTTAGGCCGAGGTGCCGTCCTCGTTGTCCTGGGTAAGGACGGTGAGGCCAGTGGCTTGGGTACAGCTCCTCTGAGGTAGACTTTCTCTCGAACTACAGGCTCTGAGTCATGGGTTGGAGCCCCCCCTGACTTTACCACACATGGCTGAACGGGGGTGCCTGAAAGCTTCTCTCCATCTGCACTCGTCCTTTTGGACGTCTCGATGAAGCCACCAGCTGAAGGTAGTTTGGGCTGATCCTGATCTGATTTGTCTATGCATGTTGTCAGTGTGCTTTCTGAGAACATGTGGGACGAGTTCTTCTCAGATTTGGGTGGAGACGTTGCCTCTGTGGGTTTAAGAGGGCCACTCTGAGCCTTCAGCGCTACTGATTTCTTCTCTGTGCCGAACTTGGCTGGGCCCTCGCTGCCATCAATGCAGTCGAGTCTCTCCTGTAGTTCTGCAAACGTGTTACACTTAAAGTGGTCACCGTCGGACTTGGGTGCATCTTTGACTCGCTTTTTGTTCAGGGACGGAATAATGGGAACGAAGGAAGGCGGACCCTCGTTGTCGCTCAGCTCTCGGTCTGAGATTGCCTTCCCTCCCGGCCCAACGTAGATGACAGTGTCACAGGAGTGCTCACTGCTGGAGGAATAGTCGGGATCACTCGAGAGTAGCAGCGGAACATCCGGGTCGAGGGCCACGGTCAGAGGGTGGAAGGGTCGAAGACGAGGAGGCCGACAGGATGGGCCTTCCTCACAGGAGCTCTCCCCTCCAGATGAGCTGGAGGCATGCTGCGAATAAAAGAGAAATAATACAGAATTAACCTCCTAAAGAGAGCTGGAGCATGCAGCGATTAAACTGAAGGGAAATCATTACATGAGTGCCCATGCACTGTGTTACATTAAAATGAATGTGAGTGAGATGCACATGCTACTAACTCTGGATTGAAATCTTCAACATACAGTGTGTAAGTCTGCCTAATGAGGCTCATCTCAGCACACAAACGCCCATCCCTGTAGATACACTGGTATTGATTATCTATCAAACCATGATAGGAAAAGTCGGTGAATTATGACATTCTGAACTCATTAAAATAGATGTGAGGGGTTTATTGTTATTAGCCTCAAGAAATTAGTGAAAATTCATTTAGAGTCCAAAATGTTTGGAAATCCCAAAGAATGGTTTGAAGACTTTGATAACTTTTAAACCTCAGTTTGTCCTTTGAATTTGTTTTGCCTTCAGTGTTATAGATGTTTAATGTTCAGAGACAAAGACTTGAGATTTAAGTTTGAGGTGCAGTTTTCTGTGAACTTCAACCTAACAACAATCAGAACCTAATCAATCTCATCCACATGTGAGTAAATGGTTTCTGTATTGGTGATATAACATTTGGTGTTTTGCACACTGTACCAGAGATCCGTGACCTCCGCCACAACGAGCTCCAGAAAGAAAACCTGAATAAAGATGAAGCACCTTCGACTTCTTCTTCCTCATGCGGTGGATGCGATAGGCCAACTGCACCGTGGTCAACGTCTCCATGTAGCCCGCCGGGGAGTCGGAGATGTGAGCGATCATGGTGGTGCGGCAGTTGATGTTGCCCAAGGATTCGCGGAGCAGCATGGTGAGCTTGCTATCCCTGAATAATACATTAAAAAAATGCTTCGTTAGCTCAAAAAAAGGAAGACATGCTGCGGGCGTGAGAATCCCCACGGGGCCGCAGATACCATTCATTACACCGCACAACAGTTTGGCACAGATAGGCAAAAAGGAATAGGAACGAGCTCTCATTTCACATTAATGAAGTTCGCTTTGAACTACACGCCACATGTGATCCAGAGGCAGAGACAGACTGAAATGTTCATGAAACTCTGCCTTTGAAAAGACCTGGACTATCGCTACAGAAGACGGATCAAACACAGAATTTACATACAACAGTCTAAGCTTTTTCTCCTTTTTAACCCAACACGACTGAACTCCAGCCACCGACTGACCTAAAATATCACAAGTCCTCGTTTGGGGGTTTTCTTTGGTTCAACTTCCACTCACTAACTTCACTCATGTAAATGTGTGAAAAAAAATCTTATTAATGGATGTGACTGGAGCATCAAACAACTCAAGGGTTGCTTGTCATTAAAAAACATGAAAACATAAAGATATCAAAGATTCTTCCATCGACAGGCTTGTATGTTAGTCTTTGAAGTCTGTGGATGATAACTGATGAGATTCTTTGGTGCAGATATTCGCTCCATAAATAAAACACATGTGATGCTGATGGCTTCACAAACGAAAAGAAAAGGGGACGAAGGAGCGAGGTGAAAGTTCATCAATATAATTAAAAAATAGCATCCAGAAATAGGTATTAAACAGAAAAGACCAAATGTGAGGAGCAAAAAAGGACTGAACATCAGTTATCATTACTGTGACTTATTCATCAGCTTAAACAACCATTTAACACTGACTGAAAGCTCATTAAAGCTCACAGCTTGACCCCCACCCCCCTCACGGGGATCATTGGTCCATCTGTTGTTTGGCTGCTGTGACCTTTGACCCCATTGAGCTCATCAAAATGCCCGTACCTGTAGGGAACGTGCTTGGCTCCATTGGCAAGGGCGAGGATGACATTTCCCAGCGCCGAGAACGACAGACACTGACCCCCGCCCCCCTCTCGGGTCCTGCTGATGTCCGTCTCGCAGCTGCCCAAATCCAGGAGGTGAAGGCGACTCCGACTGGACACTGCCATGCAGATTGAGAGGGCTTTATAATGTATGACACTGCCTGCTTAACTGCTCATTAGTTCTGAGACAACAATCTATTCATTAGTCTATAGACAGAAACATAATCAATAGCTTTGGTAATAACTTATTGGCTGCTTTGAATCATTTATCAGGAACCAAGCAGCCATTAGGGTAAAGACATCTCTTCCTTATCTGTGAATGATAGGAATCATATAAAATGCCCGTGGGCTGTGTGCGAGCTGAAGTAAAGTCCTGCAGCAAATCTCAAGTCATCAGATCATACTTCCAATACATTACTAACCAAATGTAGAAACATATATACGCCTGCATGCATGTGCAAATGTTAAAGAAGCTTCATCTGAACACGTCCCAAATGCATCCCGCTAAGCTTCAGT
This sequence comes from Rhamphochromis longiceps, assembly GCF_057381845.1. Taxonomy (NCBI): domain Eukaryota; kingdom Metazoa; phylum Chordata; class Actinopteri; order Cichliformes; family Cichlidae; genus Rhamphochromis; species Rhamphochromis longiceps. The sequence continues at coordinate 28,254,683 of NC_140571.1, forward strand.
ATCAGTCTGATCCGCTCAGTTTAACTGCCTGCTCATTTCATTAATTCAGAGTAATGATGGCGAGAACCATTAACCGGCCACATCAGCAAGATTTAGAAAGTGCTGAGCGCCACTGAGTGGATGCTTTTCCACAGCTCTATAAACACTGCAGGATGCCAAGCCATCAGGGCTCGTTAGCCATGCAGATTTATTCCAGCATAAAAGCCCAATAACGGAGGAAGCGGCTCTGCTGACAGGTAGACGTGGGTGGAGGCAGCGTTAGTGTAGCTGCTCTGCTTGTAAACGCTCCTGTTGAGCATGTTAGCAATTCAACACCAAGCTAATTAGCAGCTACATGTTTGGAGTGTGGAAAAAAAGAGCTAACGACTAATTGAGCTGCCAAATTTTACAGCTGCATGGTCGCTAATGGGGGCTTTTATTCTTGTCCCGGGGTCAGAGCCTCTAACCTGCTGCTGCTCCAAGTCCTTGCTGAGCTGATGAGTCTGCAGCTGGAGTGTGTGTGCAGGTCTGTGTACTGCTGGGAGGTTTAAGGATTATCATATCTCGCTTCAGCTGAACCAAATAAGCCATTCAGACTTCATTTAGGGTTTTCAATGACATGCTGAGTACCAGTTTCTCTTCAAAGCGCCCTGCTTTTTCCCAGATCCACAGTTTGTATGGAATGAATTGCAACCTTGCCTTCACCTTCAGAAACTGTGAACATCTCAACAGGAAGGGAGACCAAACTCAGAGAGCTCCACCCAGCCTGAATCTCTCAGCCATTTCATCGGAGCATGTCCAGTTACTTGTCTGACACCGTGTCAGAAGTGAACCATGTAGAGCATTAGTCCATCATGTATCTGCTTAACCTGCCATCAGTGTTCTCTTTGGTTAGTCTCAGCCTTCAAAACGTGGAGTCCACAAACCAACAGGTGTCAGACGAGTGAGGTATATGTTCCTGATATACTATCAGTTCCCTCAGTGATCTCAAGTTTGAATTTTAAAGGGTTTAGGTTTTATTGCTTGAGGTTCTGCTTCCTGATAACAAACATACTGAAAAGAGGAAGAAGCTGCGAAACTGGTCCACAAATATGAGTAGAGTTTTAACGTCACAGCAACTTTTAATAATTCTGGCAAAATATCAGTTATGACCACGCACACACTCACTGGCTGCCTTGTTGCTCTTGTCCAGTCTCTCCTGGTAGAGGTGCAGGGTAAACAGGAAGTGGGAGTTCCTTCGGACTTCCTGGTTGTTCGGCATTTGGTTGCTCTTCCTCGCTGCCAGGGCGGCGTCCAGGAAGGATGCTGCTCGCTCGGCACTGCTCGCCCGAACCTCTATCTGGTTCTGCAGCTGATAGAAAGAGCTAATGAGATGCAGATAAGCTGGGACTGAGGTGGCTGCACAGAACAGAGGCATGCTTCACGGTGAAATGCTGCAGGCTAGCATGAAAGTCCATGTTTTCAGCTTCTGCTTGCAGGTGTACATGATGAAGATTAGGGATGGGTACCGGTGTCCGGTGCCATGATGGCACAGGTTCTGACATAAACTGTAGTAACCAGACCGAAAAGCAGCGCACATTTCGGTGCTTTATTTCGGTGCTTTTTTTTCCTGAGCTGTGATACACTTCTAGCCAATAATTTTACGTTTCCGAGGATAGTAGGCGGGCCCAGGTACGTACGTTCTTTTAGAGCAGAGCTACAGATTAAAAATGCCCAAGGCGAAGCGGTCAAAAGTCTGGCTGTACTTCACAGCAAAATATGCAAACTCAGCAGCCTGCAACAAGTGCTTTAAGCTGATACTGTCAAAGGAGGCAACACCTCAAATCCGATGAAACACCTGGCGACGCATAGTGTTTTTTTTTAAAAGCCCAGAAATGCGCCGTATGATAGCTTGCTGCGAGACCTCACACCGAGCGCATCTACTGTGCGTGGGTTGCCTGTTATCGGACCCGGAGTTAGCAATATCCCCCAAAAATCCCCGAAGAGGAGAGTCCTGGCCTCTAGCCCTGCCAGTGTAGTGAAATGATGACGGATGATGATGGCAGCAGCAGCCGTTCTTCTCTGCGTGAGTAGCTTAATGTTGTTCGTGTGTAATTTACGTTGAGTAGGCTAACCACGTTATTACATTAATGCATGTAAGGTGAACTAGCAAACAACATCATAGCTACATGCGGCTGTCTTCTTGTTTGATGGCAGATACTCCCTTCACCCTGGCCAAAAAGGCTAAAATGACCAAAGAAAAAGTGGAAAACAGTTAAACATGAGAGGTTTTGGACAAAGTTTGTGTTTTTTCCATTGATTAAGCACTGCTTCCAGCCAAGAGTGATACCATATATGCCCCATAGCTGCAGAAAAGGCTAACATTGTTATCTTTTTACAAAAAACCAGCTGAACATGAGAGGTTTTTGGACCAATTTTGTGTTCTCCATTCTTTAAGCACCGGTTTGAGCACCGTTTGAGCACCGGCACCGTTTCAAAAGTACCGATTTGGCACCGGTATCGGATAAAACCTAAACGATACCCATCCCTAATGAAGATCCTGCAGTAAGAAAGAGCTCTTCTTCTCTGTTCATATAAAGCCAACTTAGATTTATATATACACAGAGTCTGAGAGCTACCACAGGACAGGGGGAAGAGGATGGATGGATTCACATTCAGATTTCACTGAGCTATGACCCTGATGGAAGCTGTATTTATCCAATATTGATGTCTTTCTCCTGACTCAGTTTAACATCAGGCACGATTAAAACACATAGGCATCTTGCAATCAGGCGCAGACACTGCCAAGAGTTTACCCCATATTAGTCAGGCTCGGACTGAAACAAAGCTTTAAATCATTCTGCAGCACAGAAACCAGACTGTGATCATCTTCCTGCCATCTGCAGCTCTGTGATGTTCTTCTGGCTCAAAGTAGAAATCCTTCTTTACTCTTAGAGAGAAAATGAACGAGATAAAAGTTAAAGTAAGACAGAATGAGGTTTGATAAAGGAAAAAAAGGAAGGATGTCAGAATGAGAGGAGAAAAAGAGAAAGAAAATTAAAGTGAGCGCAGATAGAAGGAGCCCGGGGAGATAAAACAAACTGAACGAGTTGGAGGAGGAAGGTCAGGACTAATTGGACAGGTGTCAACAGTGAAGAAGTCTCTAGAGTGAACAGGAGTTCAGTGAGTAGGTCAGGAACAGACAAAGAGAAGGAAAGGAGGAGATGGCGAGGTCTTTTGGAAAGGGAACGGCATGAGTGGCCCGGATGACTGGATGAACATATTGGATATCATGTTGAGCTGTAATCATTAGTTATATATCATCTAATCACAGTCCTCGGTTTATATCAGAGGCCAGTTTGTGTGATTGGTTAAAAAGTGCTCAAAGTGCGAGTTGTTTCCTGTACCTGGGATCCACAGATGGGATCTTCTCTCAGCAACACAGCGGGGCCTGGTGCCTCCTGGTGCCCTGCCGCCGCCAGTTCGGCCAAGAGGTCGGTGAGCGTCTCCTCGCGGCCGGAGATCTCCACGGCCGACACTCTGACTGAGAAACAAGCTCCGGACTTTTCCTTCCGGTCCTCGATCACATTGAACAGCCAGGAGATCGCCGTTGGAGCCACACCCAGGCTCTGGGTGGAGCAGTCCCGACCAATCATGGTGTACGTCTTACCTGTGGAGGCAGGGTCAACTCAACAATCATGTGACTTTTCAGAATTATGTCTTTGTGTGTGTGGGTGGCGTATCATGTGTTTACCCAGGTGAGCATGCCCGAAGCAGAAGATGCAGCCGTCCGCGCCATTCACCACCGACTGGATGACCTCTGCCACCGTTCCTGAACACACTTCAGCCTAGAAGAGAGAAGCCAGCGATCACTTAGAGCACTGCCACTATCACAGCGCCTCATACATAACAATACACACAGTACAGTATTTTTGACAAGCTTTAGGTCAGAGATGTTGGAGCACTTGGTGTACCGAAGCCCGCTGCTGACATGCCAGCAACAGCATGGCAGGTATGTGACCTGCTGCAGGTAACCAGAGCAGGAAAAGTCATTTAGGACCAGCTGTGAGTGACAAAGTGAATCCTTCCCCATGTGGATGCCTTGACTTTAAAGCTGAGCTTACACACCTGAGAGGTGTCCTACAAAGGAAGTTAACATATCCAGGCTTCCTCTGAGTTAGCTAACTCAACTAAACCTGGAACCTCAGTCAGAGATCATGGGTCTCATCACTGTGGTTATCAACTTTCTCTGTTGTGGCTCTCTGCTCCCTGTGAGCTCCACCTTCTCCAATCAGAGACGATATCAGATGAGACGATGATAAAATCTAACAGTAAAATAGTCTTAAAGACAAAAGTGGCAGAAACTGGTTAATCTAGTGATTTGTGTCACACAGCAGTAAATTCAAGATATGAATGGCAGTGAATGATGTGTCTGGGTATGCTCAGTGCTGCTGTTTGTTTCTAAGGTGATGGCTGCACATATAACATTCATATCACACTGAAAGCAAGATGTAAATAAGAGAATTTGTAAAAATCTAGTGCTTCCAGATGATTTTAAACCAAATGAGTGTTCAGCGTTCATTACCATGGTGATTTAGGAGGTAAAAAAGAGACAGCTCAGTAAACGAAAGAAATCATCAGCAGGAATACATAAATGTGTAGAATTACAGGAAGAGTTCTGATAAAAACAATCAAACCAAAAATAGTTGTTGTATATCTATTACTTAATTACTTTGATGGAGATTGAGTATCTTGACTTTTCTAGTGCCTTAAATACAATGTAATGAACCGCTGATCTGTACCATAAGTCATCCTTGCGGGGCTTGTCGGAACTGTATGCGCAGTCGCACTAAGGACAGATGTGCTCAGAGGCATACCCCGTAATGTGTATGGAGCAGTCTGTCGCGGCAGGAATAAGTTGTACAAAGTCCATGTAAGTTACGATAATACTTTGATAAGTATGATAAGTGTGTTTCTAATGTAAGGTATGTTGCTGCGTTTGTATTGTGAGCTATCTGAAAACCTTTTTATTCTGTATTTACGTTACTTACATCCATGTGCTATTTTTTTTGGCAAGACATGTGTGTCATGCAAGCTAGCAGCACCCCATGAGAAACGGGCCGAAGTGTTTAAGTGTTTACCGGAGTTTTGCACCCTTGGCAAGCGGACTGAGGTATGTGATGAGAGGTGATCTGTTGTTATATTTTATTTAACTGAACTGTGTAATCCCTTGATGCTGTTTGAAGTAACCCCTTTTGTTTTATTTAATCTGTGACTGTATATCTCATAATTACTTGTTTGAACTTGCCTGAATTAACTTAAGCTCATTGTTGTTATTCCTCATTGTTATAGTTCAAAAAGTACTGTACGGGTATCAATTTTTTCTTATTTTATAGTTTTCATGGTGCTCAACGTCCAGAGAATGAGCCGTGTGTGGTGAGGAAATAAATGGCTGCACCCGTTAGAGACTCTTCTGTTGTTCTTGATGCCAAGGGGTGCTACAGTGAAACTCATCGCTGCCTTGCAGCCATCTACGCTCATCTTATTCTTTCGTCGAACTGTGAGTAAAGGAGTGTATCGCATCATCCAGAGACTGCTGGATCAGTAAAGGACTCAAAATAAGGACATTATAAATACAATGTCATGCACATCTGCATCTTGTAAGCTGTGTGAGCAAATGATCTTCAACATGGCAGTCTAAAGTAATGCAAGAAAGAAAGACCTCTTCTGTATTTAACACAGTAGCATGTAAACTTGTGATGCTGAATATCCCACATTTCTTACATCAGAATGTCGAAGACTGAATCTGGGCTTTATGCTATCAGTTGTACTTCTGTAAAAACTTAAGTGGCAAATTGTCTGATTTGATGGCATCATCAGTATTATTTGGGTTTTGTTGCCAGTCTGTGAGGTTAAAGGTGTAAATATCTAAGTTGAGTGTTAATAAGTTTGAAACCACCACTCAACCCATTTGAGTTCAGATATATACACTTAAAAGGGCAGGTGCAACAAGCCAAAAATAAAATTAATAATAATGTGGTCCCCCGTTGAAGAAATAGACAAATCTACAGAGGCACAACAGGCCAGGTCCAGCTCCAGAGAGCGAAGACTAACAGAAAAGGGGCAGGAGATGCATGAACAGGAGGCCAAGAAAAATGAAAGGTCATTTAGCAAGGCATATGAGTCCTGGAAGGAGTTAGCAAGAGGAGTTAGAACAAAGCTGAAAGGTTTCTTCTCAAACGAAGACCTTGTTAGAACACAAACGGACATTAAGGCTAAAGAAGCATTAGTACATGAACTGTATGAGCCTAGCCGACGTAATCATACTTCTACTCCAGATGTTGTCAAGAGAATGGATGCCTGTGTTGCCCTAACAACAGAAATTTGTGATCTCATTAGTAAACGACTAGAAGATATAGATAAGACTTTTAATGACAGGTTCGAGAAGGAGCGTGTAAGGATGATATTAAGTAAGGAGGAGTATGGATCTGTTTTTGGGAAAACTGAAACAGAAACAGTTATTTCAGAGCATTCAAAGGGCTCAGATTCATACTCTGGAGCCACATCTACGACTTCTAGCAAACGTGTGGATGCCGAAGCTGACCTTGCAGCTAAACTAGAACAGGCGAAGGCAATGCAACGAATACATGAACAGCAAGCCAAGTTGAGTAGCTTAGAGCATGAGTGGAAAATCAAGGAAGCACAAATGATTGCAGAAATGACAGCAAAGTTAGAGGAAGAGAGAACTAAACTGCAACAGCTACAGGCAGAAAATGAGGTAAAAGTAGCAGCAGCCAGAGTGAGAGCTTACAACAACTACAATGGATTGGAAAGCCTTAAGTATGAAGCAGATGACAAATCACAACTTGATAGCCAAATCATTGAATCTCAGAATCCATTGAATCCACAGGCTGAATCATTTCGACCGCAGTGTGCACCACCTGAGATTTTGCAAAAGCAACAGGAGGTCAGCTTAACACAGGAGCTTGCAAGCTTGTTCGTCTCCAACTGTCTGCCTGAACCTGAACCCACAGTGTTCACTGGTAACCCTTTAAAGTTTATAGACTGGAAGATATCCTTTATAGCATTGACTGGCCACAAACCCCTCCCCGCAGGCGAAAAAATGTTGTATTTGAAAAGTTATCTTGCAGGTGAGGCACGGAAGGCGGTCGAAGGATTCTTCTATCGAAACTCAGAAGATGCATATCAGGGTGCCTGGGAGATTCTTCAGGAGAGGTATGGAAGTTCATTTGTCGTCCACAAGGCTTTCAGGGATAAACTGATGAAATGGCCAAAAATAGCTCCCAATGACCCAGTAGCCCTCAGAGAGTTTTCAGATTTCCTTCAAAGTTGTGCCGAGGCCATCCCTCATGTTAAAGGGCTGGCAATTCTAAATGATTGTGAAGAAAATCATAAACTTCTCAAAAAACTGCCCGAATGGCTGGTACGCAGATGGGGTCGCGTTGTTGTGGATGAACTAGACAGATGTCAAGAGTATCCACCATTTGCTCATTTCACCAGATTTCTACAAAGGGAAGCTAGAATAGCCTGCAACCCCATTGCTTCTCCCTTCTTATTAACCACTAAAGTAACAGATGAAAGGCTTCCTAAGAGAAGCACTCTTAATTCTTACTCTCATGTATATATCTCATGTATATCTCATGCACATATCTTTCCACGTAGCACTTTTAATTCTTATCCCCACTTTTATTTTTTCCATGTCTATTTAAGTGTTATTTATGACACCATGTTTGCACTGAAGCACCGCAGCAATTTCCTAATGTTGTAAACCTGCTCAACATTTGGCAATAAACCCCATTCTGATTCTGATTCTGAGAACCAAGGCACTCAGCACCAATGCTCAAGCTAAGCACTCTGCAGGTAAACCAGGGACCTTAATTTCAAAGCCAAGACCACCATGCTTCGTCTGCAACGATGAAACACACGGTGTCGCCAAGTGCCCAACCTTTGCCACAAGGCTTCCTGATGAAAAGAGAGCTTTCATTCGTGAAAACCGTCTTTGCTTCGGCTGTTTAAGAAAGGGTCACACTAGTAAAGAATGCAAAAGAAGGCACACATGCACTATACAGTGGGGCAAAAAAGTATTTAGTCAGCCACCGATTGTGCAAGTTCCCCCACCTAAAATGATGACAGAGGTCAGTAATTTTCACCAGAGGTACACTTCAACTGTGAGAGACAGAATGTGAAAAAAAAAATCCATGAATCCACATGGTAGGATTTGTAAAGAATTTATTCGTAAATCAGGGTGGAAAATAAGTATTTGGTCAATAACAAAAATACAACTCAATGCTTTGTAACATAACCTTTGTTGGCAATAACAGAGGTCAAACGTTTACTATAGGTCTTTACCAGGTTTGCACACACAGTAGCTGGTATTTTGGCCCATTCCTCCATGCAGATCTTCTCGAGAGCAGTGATGTTTTGGGGCTGTCGCCGAGCAACACGGACTTTCAACTCCCGCCACAGATTTTCTATGGGGTTGAGGTCTGGAGACTGGCTAGGCCACTCCAGGACTTTCAAATGCTTCTTACGGAGCCACTCCTTTGTTGCCCGGGCGGTGTGTTTTGGATCATTGTCATGTTGGAAGACCCAGCCTCGTTTCATCTTCAAAGTTCTCACTGATGGAAGGAGGTTTTGGCTCAAAATCTCACGATACATGGCCCCATTCATTCTGTCCTTAACACGGATCAGTCGTCCTGTCCCCTTGGCAGAAAAACAGCCCCATAGCATGATGTTTCCACCCCCATGCTTCACAGTAGGTATGGTGTTCTTGGGATGCAACTCACTATTCTTCTTCCTCCAAACACGACGAGTTGAGTTTATACCAAAAAGTTCTACTTTGGTTTCATCTGACCACATGACATTCTCCCAATCCTCTGCTGTATCATCCATGTGCTCTCTGGCAAACTTCAGACGGGCCTGGACATGCACTGGCTTCAGCAGCGGAACACGTCTGGCACTGCGGGATTTGATTCCCTGCCGTTGTAGTGTGTTACTGATGGTGACCTTTGTTACTTTGGTCCCAGCTCTCTGCAGGTCATTCACCAGGTCCCCCCGTGTGGTTCTGGGATCTTTGCTCACCGTTCTCATGATCATTTTGACCCCACGGGATGAGATCTTGCGTGGAGCCCCAGATCGAGGGAGATTATCAGTGGTCTTGTATGTCTTCCATTTTCTGATGATTGCTCCCACAGTTGATTTTTTCACACCAAGCTGCTTGCCTATTGTAGATTCACTCTTCCCAGTGTGGTGCAGGTCTACAATACTTTTCCTGGTGTCCTTCGAAAGCTCTTTGGTCTTGGCCATGGCGGAGTTTGGAGTCTGACTGTTTGAGGCTGTGGACAGGTGTCTTTTATACAGATGATGAGTTCAAACAGGTGCCATTCATACAGGTAACGAGTGGGGGACAGAAAAGTTTCTTACAGAAGACGTTACAGGTCTGTGAGAGCCAGAGATTTTCCTTGTTTGAGGTGACCAAATACTTATTTTCCACCCTGATTTACGAATAAATTCTTTACAAATCCTACCATGTGAATTCCTGGATTTTTTTTTTCACATTCTGTCTCTCACAGTTGAAGTGTACCTCTGGTGCAAATTACTGACCTCTGTCATCATTTTAGGTGGGGGAACTTGCACAATCGGTGGCTGACTAAATACTTTTTTGCCCCACTGTATGTGGTCGAAATCATCCAACTTGCTTGCACATAGAGAGAATTGAGGGAGCCAGTGAAATGTTAAACAGCGATTCACCATCTGCAGGAAATGAGACAAAGGAAGTCCGCAATGTCATGTCTAGGGATGGGTACCGGTGTCGGACATAAACGGTAGTAACCAGACTGAAAAGCAGCGCACATTTCGGGGTTTTTTTAAAAGCCGAGAAATGCGCCGTATTTGATAGCTTGCTGCGAGACCTCACACCAAGCGCATCTACTGCGGGTGTGGTGCCTGTTATCAGACCCGGAGTTAGCAACATCCCCAAAAACACGAAGAGGAGAGTCCTAGCCTCTAGCCCTGCCAGTGTAGCAGGATGATGACGGATGATGATGGCAGCAGCAGCCGTTCTTCTCTGCGTGAGTAGTTTGATGTTGTTCGTGTGTAATTTACGTTGAGTAGGCTAACCACGTTATTACATCAGTGCAGGTAAGGTGAACTAGCAAACATCATCATAGCTACATGCGGCTGTCTTCTTGTTTGATGGCAGATACTCCCTTCACCCTGGCCAAAAAGGCTAAAATGTCCAAAGAAAAAGAGGGAAACAGCTAAACATGAGAGGTTTTTGGACAAAGTTTGTGTTTTTTCCATTGTTTAAGCACTGCTTCCAGCCAAGAGTGATACCATATATGCCCCATAGCTGCAGAAAAGGCTAACATTGTTATCTTTTTACAAAAAACCAGCTGAACATGAGAGGTTTTTGGACCAATTTTGTGTTCTCCATTCTTTAAGCACCGGTTTGAGCACCGTTTGGGCACCGGCACCGTTTCAAAAGTACCGATTTGGCACCGGTATCGGATAAAACCTAAACGATACCCATCCCTAGTCATGTCACACACATTGACAAGATACTCCTCAGCTACGTCTAGCATTGTTCCTGTTTTTGTGTCATTGGCAGAAGACCCCCACAGCGAGATTCTCACATATGCTCTGCTCGACACACAGAGCGATTCAACTTTCATCTTGGGAGATCTGGTCTCTGCACTAAATGTGAAGACTCAGCCAGTGCAATTAAGGCTCAGTACAATGACAGCAGTAGACACAGTCATAGCTAGCAAAGTGGCTTGTGGATTGCAAGTTCGTGGGCTCCATAGTGAGTCGCATGTTCTTACAGTGGATGGCATTACCTTGACTTGCAGTAACACTGTGATGAACCTTGGAGTCATTTTTGTCCAGGATATGTTCTTCAATGCACATATTAAACAAATATGTAGGACTGCTTTCTTTCATTTGTGTAAGAAGTAACTTCCACAACAACGATTGACTGTTGAGGAAACTGTTGGTGTGATCTAGTGCTATATACATAAAACTGAAATTAATAAGAATGAGGGAAGTCTCTTATTGGTGCACTTTGTCCAGCAGTCAGACACCTGAGCGTGGACTCCACACTGACCCAGGTGTTTTCTCCAATTCTCCAATAAAACTCGTGTTAAACATGAAACCATTATATCACCGATGCAGTCAGGTGTCTAAAAAGAGAGAAGATCTGCAGCCCAGCAGGCACGATGATGCTGAGTGCCATGTTGTTTGCTTGGAGGAGCTGAAAAATTGAACATCATAAACATGTTTTTATGAATCTATCTGCAGGTATATGTCACATCACAGATACAAACATTCAGCACTGACACTCACACACACACACACACACGCACACACAGCACTGTGATCTGTCTGCTGCTGTCATTGCTCTTTGTGGGTAAAGAGCATGCTGACACGTTGCTGATGAAGAGCTCAAACCTTCGTGCGTGCCCTGAATTTAGATTTTTATTCAGAAAACTCTGAAAGTTTCACTTTAAACTGTTCATTCTGCGTCACCAGCAGCAGGTCTGTGCAGCTAAATTATCAGCTGTAACGTTACCCACACTAATCCCCGGAAGAAGATATGGTAAAGTTCCTGATGCTGGAGAACTCACCTGGGAGGCGTCCTGCGAGAAGATGGCATCAAAGGTGAAGGTCTTTGGCGCTGAGGCTGAGGACCGTCTCTGGGCTGACGTCTCGCACAGTGTGAGCTGCTTCTTTCTGCCGTCGACCTTCAGGAAGGACATGGACTCCGAGGACTCATCCTGGACCGAGCAGATCCGGACCATGACTCTGACCTGAGGACAGACAGGAAGCATGAAGCACAGAGAAGACTGCTGCGTTCATCAAGTCTCTGGCTGGACAATGGAGTTGCATCATGAAACGTTAAACTAAGCCAGAGGTGCTCAGATAGTGATAGATGGTTGGCCTGAACGTGGCCACGTTTGCTTCACCTGCAGCCGTTCGTTATCTTGGGTACAAGCGTTCAGAGATATTGACACCGAGTTGGAAGGAAACTGTGCTTCTTTGACTTTGTTTAGTTAAACTTTGATTTGATTTTTTCTACCTGCTGTTTAGTTTTGTTTTCCATGTGGTTTTCACTGAGTTTGCGTTAGATCACCTGACTCAGATCACCTGATACACACCATCAACTGTTTGTGCTGAAAGAAGCTCAGAATCAGCCGTAACGCCTCCAGAGACGTCCTGAGCTCTTCTTCAGGTATTCCAGGATGACATTTTAGACTGTAATCAGAGCTGGACTGAGCAGGGAGTCACACTGCTTTCCTGACCTTTGACCTTCAACAGCCCGTGTCCCTCAGCCTTCTAAAGGGTTTTATTGTGCTGTCATAGAGCTGCTGAGCTGGTGGCGAGGAGTTTGAGTTTACAGCCAATAATGAGACGGAGCAGGTTTTAAACATCGAGTCTCTGCGAGCCAGCTCCTCTGTCACCACGGATACAGACAGGAAGCAGCTTGAAAGTCGCCATCTGATCCAGTCACAGCTAATTTTATGTGTTCCAGTCACTCGGCACTAGGGGTGGGTTTTGATTATTGATTATTTTTTTGATTATTGATTTTCAGATTAAAATCGATTCTAGCTTGAATAACGCAATATCGATTCATTAAAATCTTGAATGAATATAAATCTAAATATAAATTTATTATGCCCGAAATGCCAGAATCTCAGGCTATGTCTCTCTCCAACCAAATTTGACTGAACCAGCAGCAAAAGAAGATCCAAACTACGCTTCACATTTCACTTCACATTTCGCTTCACATAAACATCGTCATGAATTCTCTCTTTTGCTGTTTTGCTTCCACCACAGTAAAATGACACTTCATGCACAGCTCTCTCTCTCAGTGCACTTCAAAAACACTTTCTCATCTAAAAATCTCTGTTTTCTGCATTATTTTCTTGTTTATTACGCACAAGTCTACTGTTATGTACAGCGCTGTCGGCTGCTGTTTTTCTTTTTTTTAATTTAACTGACTTCTGACAAGAAAGCCCCATTTCTTTTGTTCAATACTGAAGAAAATTTTCAATATTATGTGATATTGCAAAACACTTAGCTGTGTCTCTAATTAAACCTCTGTAAATTTGCTTTCACTTCAGAAACATCAGGTAATGTTCATGTGTAGATTAATGGTTTTCTTCTGTTTTTGTTTTACTGCAGAATATTTTTAAGGTGGTTATCTGCTATAAAAAGACAGGTCAGGAAATTCTCCTTCATGTTTTTCTGTGTTTTCGCTCTGTTACTTTGACACAAAAGCATTTGCTGTGATGCTTACAGAAATGTCAGTTTTCTTTTTAAAGATATAAAAATATGGATATGTACTGATAAATGATCAGAATTATAATATTTCTGTCTGAGGCAAATTTCCCCAATTCAAATCAAATCGAATCGAATCATGGATCAAATCAAATCGGGACCTTGTGAATCAATTCTAGAAATCAGTGACGATACCCAGCCCTACTCGGCACATTTATGTTCAATCACAAATGTTTTTACAGGATTTTTTCTTCATTTTTTCTTTCACCTGATCAGTAACATCCAAATAAAACCCTAAAACTGAAGCTCCGCCTTCCTGGACAGTCTGTTAGTGCAGATGTATGATGTCATTAAAAATGCTCCAAAAAGCTCCAACAGCACAAACACAGCACAGAGGTCCAGTTTAGCTGAAGCTAAAACCCCTTGTGTCACCTGTCAGTCAGAGAGGCCACACCCCTAATAATTCAAATGCAGCTGTTATACAGGGACACATATTTATAGAGACCAAACAGTTTGTGTATCAGGCTGTAAACATGTGGGCACTGACTTCCTGCTGCCTCTGCTGGACGTCAGAGGAAGTGCATGTTTCAGTGCAGTGTTGCAGAAGCAGGCTGGGTCAGATCCTCGCTGTGATATTTTCAGATTAAAGGTACAGCATCAATAGATAGCAAAGATAGCAAATAGCAAAAATCTGAAGGGCTGCTTTCAAACTGCAGAGCTTCAAACAGAAACAGCTCTGACCTCAGTCTGAACTCAGAGTTTGATATCACTCACGATGAAGTGTTTACACCCAGAATCCAGCTCAGGCTCTCTCGCCCACACAGAGAGCAGCCAGAGGCCATGGTGAGAAGTTTTAAGACATTAAAGAGAATAACTGCAGGTTCAGAGGAATGAATGCAGCGCTGAATGCAAACGAGAGAAGAGACGGCAGTCAGAGTGAATACTTACCTCTGACTCTGCCTGTTTCCAGGAGTTCATCTAATGTCACTAAATTCTTACAAAGTCAAATCAAGAAGCATGTGCAGAGGAGGGATGGTAGAGGATGGAGATGGAGTAGCAGAGAAGGCTCATGGATGAAGAAGTACATGCAGAGGTGGATGCTAGGATAGGAGGAGATGGAGGCAGGTGATCTGTTGTGCAGACCATTAAAGAAAAAGAAGAAGAATACGAGCAGCTTCAGTTTTCTTAATGAGAACTTTGTGTTCAGATCAGAAGGAAAGAAGAAGGAGAAAGATGAAATGATGATCTACATTGTGAGTAGTTTGTAGGTGTTGGCAGTGACTCTGTTAGTTCAGTGTAAGGTGCAGGAGCAGAGATGTATGATCCTCCTAACTTCACCGCGTCTCCTTTAAAATGCTCTTTCATTTCTGTCCTTGCCTCATTAACCGTTGCATTGGCAGGATGCAGATGTGAGCTCCTGCAGCTGCCGGCGGATGGAGATGAAGGAACCTGAGCTGCAGCGAGGAGACATGGAGTCCCTACATGGTGCCTGCAGGGCTCTGAAGCCAGCAGCACACCCTGACCTGTGGGGACCTCACACAGAGCCCACCTGCTGCAGGAGGAATCACCTGACATCTGAATGCCAGCAGAGAGCTTCCTCTTCAGGATTCAGGCACACTTACTGCTGCAGTCACAGCAGCTGGCATAGGAAGAGTTTAGGGGGATGATGAGGGCTTCACATGGACGGAGAGTCATCAAACTCAAACACGTCAGTGAACCATGTATGTCTGCGAGTCTCAGTTCGGTGCTTCTTTGTGTCAGCAGAGATGAGAGAGCACAGAAATGAGGAGCTCACGCTTCAAGCTAATGGTGCGCCAGAGTTACCTGGCTCACCAGTCAGCTGTGTCTGAGAGGTTAGCAAGGACATCGTGTGATTACGGTGATTTGGTGGAGACCTGAGCTCAGACGCTAATCGCTCCGTCCACCAACAGTCTGATAGCCAAGCGTCTGATCTGCACCCAAACGCCAACAAACATTAACCTGTCAGAGACGAGCCTGTCAGCGCCCCCCGATGGGCTGCAGAGCTCATTAAAGCCTCTGAGCTAACGACACTCTTCTTAGAGTAATGCTGGTTACAGGGCTAATCTTCTGGAGAGCAGATGTTTAACCCATTGTTAGAAACATGTGACACAGGCAGTGTGAGCCCAGACTAAGACTACAGCACAGATTCCTGCTGATTGCAGATATCCTGCCGAGGGACGATAGCTCCTGAGAGAGAGACTGCCCACCTGCAGCCAGCCCATAGCCACATGAGCGAGGTAAAGCTTCTTCACCAAACCTGAAGAAGTGCAGTTGATTCTTTCTGAGCTCCTTAGAGCTTACAGTGACCTGGTACCCTCCCCTACACCCCCACCGCTGACTTCAAGGCTCGACTCCATCAGCTGAGCAGGTAAAGTCCCAGTAGCTACATCCATCAGATCCAGACTAACACCACACTATCTCACCTTTCCCATCCCCGGCGTGTCCTTGACCTTTGACCCAGCTCGAAGGAGACATGGTGGGATGGCAGGCGGGGAGAGCTGCAAGGCCCCGCTGAAGCCCCCGGTGTAAAGCAGCGGTTCTGGGGACTCGCCGGGCAGGGAGGCGGAGCCGGGCGGGGACTTCTTCCTGCGGGACAGACTGAGCTTGTGAGCCGCCCTGAAGACACAAAACACAGAAACAGAGTCAGAGAGCACCGAGCTGCACCCAAACACACCGTTTAACAGGAAATAAAAGAAAACATAAAATAAGATCAGAGAGAGAGAAGAGCTGATCTGAGACTGAGTATTAAGAGATGAGTTTAAGGTCCATGTCAAACACAGGCAGAGAGAGAAGGGAGGAGGAGGAGGAGGCTCAAACTCCCTCCCAGACAGATACTATACTCATTATTGCCTCCAACCACCGGCAGGACTCACTGCCAACGTCACATTTACCAGAGAGAGAGAGAGAGAGTGTCTGTGTGTGACCGTGTGTCCGAGGGAGCAGCAGCATCTCCTGGTGCTTTGGAGATAGATGGAGCAAAGGTACAGCAGGACATGCAGAGAAAGAAAGAGGATGAAAACCGTCCCGCTCCCATTAAACTGCGGCGCTGCATCACAACAAGAGAGGAAAGCACTCTGCGAAAGCAGGGCCACCAGCGACAAGGGCCATAAGGAAGGCACCTGTGTTTTGGTCTTGGGTTGTTCCCCACTGCAGAGACCACAGTTGGCGGTCACACAGGTCAACTGATTATCTTATCGAATTGATGCTTTTGCTCTAAAGTTGTTTTTACATTTCAAACCTCTCTCACCCCCAATTTTCACCTCAAGAAAATTCAAAGTAAATACAAAAAAACCTACTCTGATTATTTTATTTGATCCCAGTCATGCAGCTCTCTCTAGGCTCAGCATTAGGATGCTAATGAACTTGCTCCGTGGCTCAGAGTCATTAAAGCATGCTTAATATTCGGTTACTTCACGAAGAAAATGTGAAGCTCGGCAAACATGGTGATGAGGATACCGCCATAGAGGGTGCAGATCGTCCACACATCTGCTCAGGTAAACCTCAACACAGTTTATCTGTTTACGCACTGTGGGAGAGCCTCAGCCTGATCGTTGTGTTTAACCAGGTACGTATTAACCTGTGCTAACCCTCGGCATACCCGACATTCTCTGTGCACGTCACCTAACAGGAACTCATCCGCAGTGATGGCGGTTACGTCCTTCTGCGGCTGACACACTTCTTTAAAGGACTTTTTAATGCTAATGCAGATGTGCTGATGCTCTGACACCATCACCATCCACACCCACCCGTGATCTGAGACATGTGATCTACATTTACACAATTTCACGTGTTAGCTCGAATGATGGTGTTTCAGTGATGTCACTGGGTTAGGGATGACTCCATCTTCTCTGAGTGGATGTCTGACTCCACAGGTGAGCAACCGCAATAGATTGGACAAAGGGTGAAATATGTTTAACAGCCCCTGAAGGAGAAACTGAAGAGACATCAGAGACTCGTTGAAGCTGTTATTTTACACTCTATGCTTCACGCGTCTACAGTATCAATTACATCTGGACTTCATTTATCACCGCGAGCACGTCTCTCCACGTCTCTCGGCTTTTGCCTTCCACAGAACTGTCAGTACCTCAAACATGAAGCTGGACTGAGATGAAATAGGATTTAAAAATCACTATTATTATTACTCACAGTTCCTTCCAATCCATTATCTGCTCAAACTTCTTGATCTTAAAGAGGAACTGGGACCAAGCTTCTTCTCGTCCTCATTCACCATTGTAAAGACCCAGATCTATTCAAACAAAGTGTTAAAACCACAGCTGTAAAGGAGGGACACCCGGGCCGCATCATCGAGGCTGACCTATGAAGCCTTCTCCAGAAAATAGATCCAGTGTCAAACCAAGCGCACCCAGAAATCTACCCATGATCGGCGGACACTCAGCTGATCAAGGAAAAATGCTGATGGTGGTCCATATCCATATAGTCCATTTTCACTGTCTCAGGTTTACCCAGATGTTTATCCAGATGTGTCCTCTTTTAAAGCACTTAAGGTTCTTCTTTTGTTGTCCTTCTGCATTCAGCTGTAAACATCCACGAGTGTAGCGTTTCGTAAATTCTACAGGTAGAACAGGTGCCTCAAAGTCCTCCAAAGTTTCTCTTCGTTTTCATGCTCCCAACAAAATGGCTTTTCATCCACCAGTTTGACTTTCCATCCCCCTTGAACTCCAATAAACCGCTCTTTAAAGCGAGAATCATTTTACTTTTGCAACAGGAGAACACTGTCCATGCATCCAGACAATGATGATAACATGATGTCCAACATGGTTTTTCCTAAACTCGCAGAGTTTCTTGGTTCGTCAATCACAGCATCAACAGTGTGTCTGTCCTTTCAGAGGGATTAAACATTTTAACAAGTTCATTTTCATTTTCAACATCTGGTTTTTACCAAATCCATAAAGAAGTTTAGGGGTTGAACCTAAAAGATCTTTAAAACTACCAAAGTGCTGCGGAGGGATCCCAAACTTCTGCTAATCCTAAAGCATTCAGTTGAGTACATCAGACTTATCACCATGTTCAGCTTTCAGCAGATTATTATTCCTACTCACTTCTGTCAAACAATAAAGATTCAGTCTGTCCTTCAATCAAAAATAAGACAGGAAACCAAAAAACCCCTTCAGGTTTTTCATGATTGTTCCCATTTAAGCAATAACTCACATCACATTCATTTCATGCGTGAATGAACATCCTTCTGTCTTTGCTCCCTTCACAGGTCCAAACATATCCTCAAACTCTCCCAACCCCGTCTCGCTGTCATCAATCCAATCATCCTCTGCTGAGTGATGTTCAGGTGATCAGAGTTTTCTCACTGAAGTCCAACAACATGTGCCGAGTTCCTGATCAAAAATACATCTAAAAATATCTGACAGTATTCATCTGTAAACCAGCACCTTGGCATCTCAACACGTTTCCCTCAGTTTGTTCCATATGGCTAAACTCCAAATCTATCTTTCCGTGTTTCGGACAGGAAGTGCAAATCTGATCACGGGACATTTTCATATTGGTTGGAGCAAAGTTCTGCAGAGACTCCTGGAGGATGAGTTCACTTTATTTTATGATTGTTATCAATCCACCTGCGATGGTGTGTACTCCACAAAGCTTTGCATCCCTCCATCCTTCCCTCCGTCCTCACGCCCTGCAGCCAATCTGTAGAACTCGCCTCACTCGGTCCCAAATGAAGAGCCTCAGCCGGCTTTCCTTCCTTCCACTCTTTCCTCGTACTGAATCATTCTTCCATCTTTCTGACCCTGCAGCAACTCATTCTCCACACTCTCACCTTCCTCTCCTTCTTCTTTTACCTTTCCTTTTTCATTATTTCCACCTCTCCTCCTCTCTCCTCTTGTCATCTCTCCTCTCCTACTCTCGCCTTATTTCTTCCTTTTCAAAGCTCCACTTCTTTAATTTCGCCTCCTTTCTTTTCTTCCCTCCTTCTCCCACCTCTCCTGCTCATCTCCTCTCTCTTCTCTCCCGTAGCTCCTCAGTCTGTTCCTGCAGTATCGCAATGCCACTCCTCTCCACCCCTCCCACCTCCCTCCTCCTCCTCCAACTCCAGGAGAGAGAGAGAGGGGTGAAAGGAAGTGGCATCAGCAGAGGAGGAATAAAGGACTGAAATAAGAGGTGGAAATAAACGAGTGAATGAGAGCGGGAGGATTCCTGCCTCTCCCTGCCGTTGTTGCTGGGAAACACTGGCAAAGCTCCAGCCTCCCTCCTTCCTCTTCCTCCCCTCCCTCCGTCCGTGGGTCCGTCTGCCTTGCTCACCTCACCTTCCCTCACTCTCCTCGCTCACCCCCTCTCTCTCTTTTCACTGCCCCGCCTTCTCGGTGTGTCGACACACAGCAGCTGTGAAACCACTGTTCACCCCACCACACGCGCGCGCACACACACACACACACACACACACACACACACACACACACACACACACACACACTTGATATGCTACATGAATACTTCATGAGATGACAGACACCCCCACTGCTGGACTTCAAAGACACTCAGCATGTGTGTATGTGTTCGAGTGAGTGTGTGTAGTGTAACCTCTCTGAGAACCTGCAGGCTGGGTCACTGATATGAAACCACAGACAGACTGAAGGAGAGCAAACAGGAGACTTCAGTCTGTGAGCTGCAATCACTGATCAATCAACACAAATTAATCCATTTCAATAATTAATAAAAAAGTAAATGGTTTTTTTAAGGACAAAGGAAAAAAACCCTTTCAGTTTAATGTGAATGGGATGTCCAGGTGTCCAACACTGTTTCTGTGCACATAGGCAGAATGTGTGTGTGTGTGTGTGTGTGTACATGTTTAGACATCATTGTGAGGACATAAAATTGGCATGCTACTATACTTATGGGACAAAGTGAGTGTCGCCACGAGTTTGATGGCATTTTTGAGGCTCAAAATGTAGTTTTAGTGTCAGGCCTAAGGTATTCATTTTTGATGGTTAGGGTAAGTAACTAGGGAAAGTAAAATGTCAATGAGATGTCCTTAATATCGTATGAAAATGAGTTTGTGTGTGTGTGTGTGTGTGTGTGTGTGTGTGTGTGTGTGTGTGTGTGTGTGTGTGTGTGTGTGTGTTCCTGTCTGGCCATCTTTGTGAGGACCGAAATCTGCATTCTACTATAATTGTGAGAACCAACAGTCACTTGTGAGGACACACACGCCGGTCCTCACAAGTTTGAAGGCCTTTTTGAGGCTCAAAATGTGGTTTAATGTCAGGGTTACAATTAGGTTATGGTTAAGTTTAGGGTAAGGGTTATGTTTAGGCATTGATTTTTAATGGTTAATTAAAGGGCTAGGGAAACCATTATGTCAATGAAGGTCCTCGCTAAGATGGCTGAACGGGCTTGTGTGTGTGTGTCTGTGTGTGTGTGTGTGTGTGTGTGTGTGTGTGTGCACTAAAACTCTTTCTCATCAAATCTCATCACAATGTTATGCACACGTGCACGAGGCTTGTTCCAGCTTTATGAACGAACACCTGTGCAGACACACTGGAACTCTTCATTTGCAGGTAAAATGTGTATCTTGCAGAGTATGACATGGAAAAAAAAGCGACGATGAGAGTGAAGGATTGTGGGTATGTAACCATCAGAGAGATGTAATCTCTGGAGCGTGTCCGGGCTCTGCCCCCGGCCTCCTCCTGCTAGGACATGCCTGGAAGACCTCAGCTCCCTCCTTTCGACCCTTCTCTATGGGAAAGGAGTGCTCCCCTCAGCCTCCTGGTAGATCATAGATGTACATGCGGTAAGAGTTTGACAATCCTCAGTAATCGTGGTCACAAAGTCATGTGTCTGCCCAGCGGGATGACAGCAACTCCACACCAGCATTTTATGGCAGAGGGGTAAAAAACCCTCCATAATGTAGCCCAACGGTGGTGACACACCGTTCCGGTCCAAAGCTGGTTGGCTGTTTCCTGAGCAGGAAAGTACACAGAGTTCACTGTCAGAAGTGAACAAATCAGAGCTGAGGAAAGCAGCATGAGGAGCTCGGGTTCATTCAGCGCTGTCTGCAGGAGCTCAGCTGCTCTGAAATTATATTTATCATAACTCCCCTTCAGGTCATCTCAGGCCAGACAAACCTGCCAAAATGTGCCTGACAGCAGTTTTACTGTAGTTCCTACCTGCTGCTGCTCTCTGGGGACACGTTTGAATGCATGCCCAGGAAAACAAGCAACATGTGAGTGGAGAGATGATTATTGATCAGAGGAGGAGCTGGAGAGAGCTGTGTTATTGCTGCAGAGAGCGAGGAGAGGTATCAGAGCCACAGATCCATTTCCAGATCAATTCTCTGAAGCAGACGCCAATCGATAGGAGCAGCCCAAGGCCATCTGTCACAGTTAACCTGCAGGCAGGTAATGATCAGCTGTGGTCTTAGGTTCACTCACTGAACGATTAGACACAATTAAAAGAACCACGTCTGTGAGAGCGTGGAGCTAAAAGCTCAGAGGCTCCACCGCTCACCCTTCATATTTACAGTTTTTTTTTTTATCATTGACTGTTTGGTTTCATCTTCTCTGTCTGTCTCCAGGTGTGCATGTTAGATTGACATCACCTTCTGACCAATCACAATAACACAAAGTGGCTCTGTTTAGACCTGAAAGACCATGAATCACCCCCGACTGCTAATCAGTAACATCCAATCAAAACCCTAAAACTGAAGCTCCACATTCCTGTACACTCTACTACTACAGTAACCTAGTGGCAGCCATATTTTTGGTCACATGATGTCATTAAAATGCCTCAAAAGGCTCAAACACGTTCTAGACCTCCAGTTCAGGTGAAGCTAGCAGCTGCAGCCTGTGTCCACCTGTCAGTCACAGAGGCCACGCCCCTAATAATGCAAACTTTGGGCTTTATTCTAACATAAACAGGTGTCTTATGGTTTTATTATCGTTGTGATCCTGGTACCACCTTCGGTCTGACACATGGTTTGAACACGAGGACGTCCTTCTCAATGTTCTTTGTTCCAGAATCATCTGATGACTCTGTGATCAGACGTCCTCTGAGGCAGATGTTTGTCAGACCCAGGGCCCTGCTGTCAGTGTGTGGGTGCAAGCTCCTTCGGTCCAGCTTCTCCTCAGAGTGCTGCTCCAAACATCATCTCAGCCCTTGTTATCCTGGACAGCCGTCAGCAGCTCCACCTCTGCACCACCAGCTTTTATCTTCCTGCCATACGCCCTGCACTCCAGGCCGCTGAAGTCCGACTGTCTGACAGTGAGAGATAAACTCTGAAGGAATGATGTGACTTTGCTTCATGAGCTCAATCGCTTTGGCCCTTTGCCCAAACTCCCCAGTGGCTTTTTTTGAATTCAGTATGAATCATCAAATATTTGTGTCACGCAGTTATAAATAATACAACTCATAATTCATACCACTTCTCACTATGGCAAGACATAAACCTTGCTTAAACCCAGAGAGGTGCAGCAGTGGCTCATTTGGAAGACGCTCCAGAGAAAACTGAGGTTTCTGTCTTTTATCTGCTGCAGGAACAGGGACAACAGTGGGCAGAGCTTTTGTGATCAACCGTCACAGAATCACAAACAGTCGTGACAGCGATGACTTTAACGGGAATGAAATTGGCACAATCAGGATGGACTGCGGACAGTCTCGTGCACTCCATGTGAACCGCTGAACCACTGTTTGTTTCACACAGTTCACATGTGATGGGACACATGTTGAACCTGCAAAATGTCAGGATGTTCATAAAGTTTATTGACAGTAGAATGCAGAAAATAGGATCTTTAATCAAATATGAACTCGTTTTCAATCTGAGGGCAGTGTCATTGTCTTCAACATCAGTCTGTGAGATGAGAGCAGCTGCTGCACTGTGAAACATTTAAAACATGTCAAACGGTTTCTCAATTTAGACATTTGACATGTTTTATAAGCTCTGTTGATAATAAATTATGAAATCTGGAAATCATCACCTTCTGTTTCTTTCAGTTTCACATTCATGATTACATGAGGTTACACAAGGGTAATTCTTCGGCATGAGACAGGAAACTGTGAGGCGGTCTGGACAGGAAGTCCTGGGGTGGGCAGCAGCAGGTACCAACCCTCCGTCACACTCATGTCTGCAGCACGATCGGCTCAGCGAGGCCTTCAGGACTCAGCTCTCTCTGGATGTGGGTCACATTACTCCTCAGCTTTCCACTCTATCAACACACTGCTCTCAAGGTTGAAGGTTTGATTCCCAGCTGAGCCCCAGGGGTGACTCTCTGCTCTGTGTAACCTCCTTACATCACTTCCTCTATCACTCTGTATTCCATGCGTACAGGGATCAGGGACACAGGTCATTTTAAAGTCTCACGTCTGCAGAAAGCTCAGCCTGCCTTAGTTACTGAGTAAAGAGTGTCCTCCTCACAAACATGCTGAGCTATGAAATAAAAGCCTGAGACGATCCATATATCAAAGGCTGATCCGTGTCTCAAAGTGTCTGAGGACTGTGTTACTGCTGATGCCCTCCAACAGGACACGATAACAGAATCTAACCTAAGTGGAAGATGTTTACTTCAATGACTGCAGGAATTCTGGCTGTACTTGCGACTCTTCAGGTCTGGAGTCCCACAGGTGTTAAAGGCAGGTCTGCACACTAGCAAAGAGGACCTGGACAGGTCACCGTCGTCGAGGTGGAGAGAAGTTTAAACTGTCCAGCGTGCAGCGTCAGGTGACCTGTCGCTGGTTAAACCACAAGCTCTACCTATCTGCACTCTGACTCACGAATGTCTTCACGAGGCTCTCCCTGCACAGAGAGCAGCAGAAGTTTGTGCTCCATGTTCACTGACTTTCTCAAAGTCAGCAGCAGCTGTGATTGGGTTTCACTGACACTGGAGCCAGTTAACCAGCAGTCCTTCTCTGGGCAGACTCTGCTGCAGCGCTGCGGCTCTGTTGGGTCTGAGCGGTTTGGGAGAGGCTCTATTCTGGACAGGAAGTCGATAAAAAAAAGCTTGGGCCGTGAGCCAGAAATCCACTTTGGGGAACTTGACTCTAATAGTGGGAGTGGGTCTAATCCTCACTTTATTTTGGGGTTTCACTGTGAGTCTAAGCGGCAGGAGGTGTGGCTCTGCTCTGTGCTCCAGGCTCAACGCCGGTCCGAACCTTCGGCCCCGTGTCCACAGTGTCTCCATCACCTCCGACAACACCTCCTCACAGCACAGCAGCATCAGGTGGCCCTGACCGCTGTAAAGATGCTGCATCGGGCTGAGCTAAGCCTACAGCTGTGACTGAGCAGCAGCAGTGAGCAAACAGCGAGTGGGGAGAGCAGCCGGAGGCTCAGGTGTCGTACCTGCAGACGGCGTGGAGTCGACAGTTGGAGGGGATCCCTGCATTAACATAGCTACGTTTTTGATTGGATGTATGTAATAAACACAAACACAAATAAAACACTCTGACAGTGTTTTGTTCGCGCCCTGAACAGCCGGCTAGAAAACATTTCAGATCATTTGTGTGTCCGAACAGGAGGACACACCGCCTCCATTCCCTCTGTGACCCTCAACATCCAGAATGGGTCAGAATACCAGATTTGAGCAGACAGACGGAGTCAAAGCCCCCCTGATGCCGAACACCACCTCTGACAGCTTGGACAGGAGGAAAAGCTGCCAATTAGATTCTGCAAGGAGAGAATCTGAATCTGGAGCACTTTCATTGATCCCTGAGGGAGACGTTCCTACAGCAGCAGGATCTCCGTGTGAATCCACACATGAGGTTCTGCTGTATGAGCTTCCCTCACAGGACAAACACAACTGAAGCCCAGAGAGCTTCATAAGATTCACAGTTTTCCCTGCCGATAAGGACCTCCCTCATAAAGCAGTGTTTTGGTTTGTTCACAGTGACCCAGGTTTTCTGTGAATTAACAGAAGCATGAGCGTGTTTTATCGTTACAGTCTGAGCTACATTGGCTGTAATGTTTATTTCGTACAGTTTACATACAGAGAGTCGTGATGACTCACTGAGCCAGGGGCGGATCTAGAAGGGTGGCATGGGGTGGCAAGTGCCACCCTAAAATGATCCCTTGCCACCCCAAGTGCCACCCCAGTTTTGCATATGACGGTGTTGTTTATTAAAATAAGATAGCATTAACAATTTTTATCGTAGTTACAGTCAACAGTGAATATAAATGCTAAAACTGAATATATTGGATAGTGTTCCCCCCTTGCACCATTAACAAATAGTTCAGCCCATAGCAGAACTGTCTTTTTTCTTGTTTTCAGTAGCAATTCATGCTTATGATTGTGCCAGAGCACATTTTGAACAACACCATGGGAATTTCGGATTTTACTCAGGTGGTTGGATGCTACACTCTGGAAATGGAAGGAAGGTGAGTGTTATTAACCCTCTGTGGTCCACGCTGCACCTCCAAATCATATGACTATTTTAAGCTGACATAGCAACAAGCTGCGGCCAAGCTGAGTCAGCCCACATTGAAAGTTAGGACTTCAAAGTTTTTACATTTTAATTACGGGCCAGTAAATCCTGTCATGGTCCTGGGTCGGTGACACAGCGCTTTTAGTTTATTATCATTTTCTAGTTTATTATGATGATGATGATGATTATTATTATTGTTTGAGTTCTATGTGTTATATTCGGTTTGCCTTTGAGTCTGCGTCTGTGTCTCTGTCTGTCTATGGTGTCAACCCGTCTGTGAAGCAGTCTGTTTAGTTCTGTGTCTTGTTTGGTTCCCCGTGTTTGAGTTTCCTAGTTTATTGTGAAGGTCTCTGTCTGATGTGAGTGTGATCAGTTTACGTTTCCCCTGTCCTGTCAGCTCCGATTCCTCCCAGCTGTGTTGCCTTCCTGTCTCTCATCCCCTGATTACTGGTGTGTGTATTTAAGCCCTGTGTGTTCTCCTGCCTGTTGCCGGTTCGTCTGTGTTACTCGGTGTCCTGCTCGTCGTCTGCCTCTCTGCCTCTCATCCCCTCATCCCCTTGTCGTATGCTCCCAGGTCTGTTATTTTAGTTCTCCCAGTTTAGATGTTTTCAGTTATTTGTCATGCCCCCACTGCTTGTTTGCCACTACACCTTGTAAATAAACTTCACTAGCGTTTTCATCCACTGCTTGCATCTTGGGTCCTCCTTCCTCCACACCACACGGCTCGCCTTCCCAGCCGTGACAAATCCAGAGTTATGATAATATATATAAGCCATGCTTTATTCTAAATACTGTCATCACGTATTTGTGTGTGTGTGTTTTAAGCATTTTCTAAGGACAGCGCAAAAACAGTAAAGAAAGGAAAAAAAGCCACCACTTTCCTATCGGTGGAAAAATGTACCATGTCGACCAATTAAAAAAAAAGTCAACATGTGGGATTTAGTTGTTTAGGAAGAGGGGAGAGTTTTGGGAATGACGGTAACGGCAGCGAGACAGAGCGAATGAGTGAGAGAGAGAGAGAGAGAGAGTTTTTAGATGTGGGAGATTTGTGACGTTTAGTGTGGAGTGTTTACTTAGTGTGTTGTGTTGTCTTGTGTAGCTGTTCTGTTGTGTAGTCGTTTTATTTTGTGTGTCACTGAGGGCACTAATGAATGTCACTAAGGCACATTTGCAATGTAAACACTGTCACTAAGTAGAAAACCAGCGGAGTGGTACACATCCTGTTGTCAGGCCTGCAGGTTTATCCCTGTGCTGTTTTTTTTTTACTGGCACACATCATTTGCGGGGCATCTTATTGCAACACCTGATTGTTCTCTCATTTTAGTTTTAGTAATATTTTTAAATGGTTGTACAAAATGAAAAAAACAGCATGTGCATTGGCTGCATTTTTAGATAAATAGTTGTATATGTTTAGAAAATGTACAATTTATATTTTCATTTCAAGTTATAAAAATTTACTCAACATGTCTGTGGTTTTCTTTTTTACAGTAAAAAATACTACTAGGATTTAAGTTCTTTGTGTGATTTCAGATCAGTAATAGTACTATTAATAGTAATAGTAGTACTAATGCAGCATGTCAGTGAAAAAACAACTAAATTCAGTTGAGCTGAAAAGAATGATACCAAAAAGGCAAGGGGGAAAAAAAAAGAAACAATTTGAGGGTGAAATACAAACGTAAACTCAAAAGGAGTCAAAAATGGCCGATTGTATTTCAGACGTCAGTGGGTGAATCCAACAAATCATGAAGAATTAGGTTTAAATTTTTGTTCATGAAAGTGCAGATTTCTGACATTTTGTGTAATTTAAGCTGTAACAATATGATTGTTTTCTAACAAAAAACAATGTGAAACTCAAGTTAGGCTTGTGTTTGTAAATGAACCGCCCCATGTTGTGTAGCTTTCTGGATTTTATACTTGTTGGGCTACATATTTATTTATTATACAGGCTATACAGTACATAACATCAAAACTCACATGGTTTATGTAACTAAAGTGTGTAATTATGTGGGCTACAGACAAAAATTAAGTTATAGACTATATTTATATGAAAAACATGTATACTTACTGCATTTGAATCATTTTAACCATATGTAACCACCTGCATATGCGTTTGGGGGGGGGGCTTTGATTTTGCCACCCCATTTGATTTCTTTGCCACCCTCATGCCAGCCTAAGAAAATTTCTCTAGATCCGCCCCTGCACTGAGCTCACAGACTTCATCCAGTCAGACCACAGGAGTCGCCCCTTGCTGGCCAGAATGCAGGTCTAAAGCACGTTAGTATTGGTTAGTCACACTGATCTATGTGCAGCATGTGCTGCTTTGCGTCTCTCTGTCGTGTTGCGTTCACTGACCTGATCAAGAAGGCGGCAGCGGCAGACGGTGGTTGGCTGGTTTGGGTGCTGACGCTGTGGGCTGCTGGTTTAACGGGAACGTTCTGGGCTGTACCCGTCACAGTCAGATGACCTCCATCTGCAGTCAGACCCTGACAGATGAGACAAATATCAGGTCTTAAGCCAAAACATGAAATCCAGCATCAGTCTCCTTTTGATGTTTGTTCTGTTCTTAAATCGTTTATTTTTTAATAAAACTCATCACATTTTTCATAATTTACATAATTAATAAAAGCAGACAGTCTCCTTCAGACTGACACCACCTCACAGAGGATCCCGATGCCATCAGACGCCGTCAATGCTGCACCTTTAGAGAAACATCTGTACTCAGACTTTGATATTTATGTTTAAATATATTTTTGTAGCAGTATAATATTTATAGTAAATAATGCCGATATCCCAGTATTATTTTTATTCAGAGGTCAGACTTCCCCCAACGCTCTTTATTTATCAGAAATTGCAGATGAGCGCCGTTAGCTCCTGGCTTCATCAGCAGCAGGAGGAGGCAGCTCTGGATGAGGAGATCATTAGTTAATTACCTCAGGTCGTTAGCCTGATCGTTGCCATCCAGACTTCCTGTTCTGCTCAAACATGGCTGCTTCAACCACTGAAGGCTTTTTCCGGTTTACCGTGGCTAATGGCTAGTCCTACTGGGCTAATGACCGGTCAGCTGGTCTGCTGCTATAATTACATTTCATCATACAGAGCAGCTTGTTTTGTCCTTTTGTGCTTTCATTCCAGGATAATGGAGCCACAGATGAGTGTGATCTCAGAAACGTCCAGCTATTTGCAGCTGCAGTAGCACAGCTCCTGTCTCTGGCCTCAGATCCGTGGCCTAGTTATGGTGAATTACCGCAGTTACAGGAAGTGGCACACTGGGGCAGATCCACTCTTCAGCTGTGTGACCGCAACACGCTCGGCTGGCTAACAGGATTACACAGAGAGCCGGCAACGGGATAAGCCAGCGCCAAAACGCCATCCTGAGTGAGACCAATCAAACACGAGGGCCACAGAGCACGCTGCGATTACCGCCTCACGGCTGTGCAGTGATGGTTTCCATCCAAGTTTGGAAGAGGAACAGACACGGCGAAGGTTTAAAACATCAGAGCAAAGAAAACATGCTCTGTGACCTTTCACCTTCTGCTTATGTCATCACTGTCATCATGTCACACCTGTGTGAAGGTTTAATGAATGAATTATTGTAACTGTGCTGAACTTGACCTTTGACCTGTGGGATATGACTGGCTCTGAGGCATGTTGTGTGGTCAGGTGTGTATGTGGCTGAGCAGGATAAATCCATAAAATCATGTGACACTCGTTTTCATCATCTTCACCTCAGCTCTGACTCTGTTTCTCTTTCTCTGCGTCACCAAGTCAATGTTCACCCTTTCACAATAAAAGCCATGTCTATTAAATAACACCTACTGAAAAGCAGCCACTGAAATGCAGTGTCAAGGACATGACATCATCACAACCTCTCCTCACACTGTGATCGGCGGCCATGTTTACTCCTGCCCAGGCGTAAGTCTGAATGCCAATCATGGAGCTGAGATAATCCTGAATATGATTGTCTGAGTTATTATACAAGAATCCATGAAACAAACGATCCAGGTCTGAGGAGGTGCATTGTGTCAACAGTGGGACTGTGAGGACGTATCCCCATGGATGATGACGACCTCTGCGAATCGTGAATCTCAGAACGATCATATCACTGCTGTAGGAGAAGGAGTAAAACGGAGCTGGTGGAGGATCAGAGGCTGCCACGATTAAACTCAGCATGCTGATGGCAAATAATGAGGCACATGATGAAGACCTGGCTTCCTACAGCGCTTTGAGAGTTTTTAGTCCCGCTGCCGTCATCACGCTGTCACAACTGCTCCATCAAACACCTGAGACTAACTTTGTCTTTTTCCAAAGGTTGCTGCTGAAGGTTGGGAACACCGGAGAAACTGGAAATTTCAGTCTGTTATAACTGCAGCTGACACACACACACACACACACACACACAAAGAGTTGTAGCCTGACTTTACAGCTGCATTAGAATCATGTGCAGTGTTGGAGTCAAATTGTTAAATGTCGTCATTGTGTTACTTAAATTTGTAAGTCTTAGTTCAAACTTATGAAACGCCAGGACTGCCATAATGAATTAATTAAATACACCATTAAATAATTAATTAAATGTGGCAATAATTAATTAAAGTGGGAAATAATTAATTAATTAAATATTTTTGATGCATTGAATTAATTAATTATTGCAACATTTAATTATTTATTTAACATTTTAATTAATTATTGCCACATTTAAATAATTATTTAATGGTGTATTTAATTAATTCATTTTGGCACAGTTGACTCCTTCAGGTCTCACCATGAAATAATTTTATCTGTCAACCTCATCCATCCAACCCAGGAGGCGGGGTTAACGCTGATCGAGTCAGAACCATTGCTTTGGCCTTGTGGCCATTGTTTTTAGCACACAACAACCGACATGTTAAAACTAACAGAACTGAACTTTGAAAAACCTTGTTTGTGTGTCATCAAATACCGTTTTAATATTTTTTAGCCGAGAATGTAGTGGTTTAATCTTCAGATGTGTGGTTGGTTTGTCAAGATAGAGCCTCTTTGCAAAAGCCCTTTGATGATTTCGGAGATGTCTGCCCAGCCCAGTCTCATGGCAAAGGGTGGGATAGACCCGCTTGCCTCGCAAGCAATTGAGCTGTTATTACCGCCAACAAAATGCAGGTCCTGGTACACAGCTGCCATAACCCCCGCAGTACACTGACTTCATTTACTGAGGTTATATTTATTGGGTTTTTATTTCCTGATGTTCGTATGTGTCATACCTGTTTCAATTCTACATTAAAAACATGTTTAAGGAGGAGAGAGAGCAAATAAATCCGATTAACATCTGATGTTTGGGTTTTTGTTCAATAATGAGCATGACCTGCATATAAACGCATAAAAGAAATAACGTTGGTGTTTCCGTCATGTAGTAACTGCTAGGTTTAACTGTACAAAGGTTGTTCGACACTATGAAACACATACAGACTCCATGATGTTCAGCTAATATTTTTATTGTGAATATTAATCATGAGGGTAAACGGCCCTGTACACCACGGAGCGAGGTCAGCATGTCCACGATATCTTCAGCTTGTGGTGGACCACAGGTGTGTTCCTGTGTTTTGTGGCGCGATATGCGCAGTTGATGTTGGACATGAATAAAGAAGGAGTAAGAACTGGGAGTTCTGTGTCATTGATGCTTACCTCCACATTGGTGACCCCTGATTCGGGCTAATGTAGTGACCTCCGGGGATGCAGCCATGGAGCGCCTTGGCATTGTAGAGCGTTCGAACAGTGCATGGGCCTCTCCGCTTCACATGGTGCCCAAATCGGACGGTCAGTGGCGACCATGCGGAGATTTCCGCCGTTTAAATAATGCCACGGAGAATGACCGTTACCCCATCCCCCACATTCAGGATTTTTCTGCCCATCTCGCCGGAACATTGATTTTTTCTAAAATTGACTTGGTGCGGGGGTATCACCAAGTTCCTGTGCGCGCCGAAGACGTTCCTAAACCTGCTGTCATTACCCCCTTCGGCTTGTTCGAGTTTTTGCGCATGCCGTTTGGCCTGAAAGGTGCTGCCCAGACCTTTCAGCGGCTGATGGACTCCGTTTTGCGTGGACTGCCGTTCGGTTTTTTTTTTTTATCTGGATGATATATTGGTGGCCAGCTGCTCAGCGAGCCAGCACGAGTCCCATCTGCGCCAGGTTTTCCAGCGTTTGGCAGCGCACGGCAACCCAACTGCCAGTTTGGGTTGCCTGTTCTGGATTTCATCGGGCACCGCATTTCCGCTGAAGGTGTGCTTCCGTTGCCCAACAGAGTCCAGGCCGTTTCGACTTTTCCGCGTCCCACGTCGGTTAAAGCGTTGCAGGAGTTCTTGGGGATGATAAATTTTTACAACCGCTTTCTCCCCAGAGCTGCCCACCTGCTACAGCCACTCTATGCTGCCTTAAAAGGTAAAACAGCCAAAGATCCGGTTGACTGGCTGCCGGAACGCATCCAGGTGTTGTCTGCGCTGGCTGACGCCACCCTGCTGGCCCACCAGCTTCCGTCGGCGGAGATCGCGTTGACCACCGACGCGTCCGACGTGGCAGTGGGTGGGGTGTTGGAACAGCGGGTTTCAGGTCTCTGGCAACCGCTCGCCTTTTTCAGTCGTACGCTCCGGGATGCTGAACGCAAGTACAGTGTTTTTGACAGGGAGTTGCTGGCCCTGCACCTCGCGACACGACATTTTTGTTTTTTCCTCGAGGGTCGCAACTTTACTGCGTACGTTGACCACAAACCTTTGACGTTTGCGATGTCCAAGGTCTCTGACCCATGGAGCGCACGCCAGCAGCGCCAGTTGGTGGCCATTTCAGAGTTTACCACAGACATTCAGCATGTGGCTGGTAAGTCCAATCACGTCGCTGATTGTCTCTCACGTGTGTTGGTTTCTCCGGTGTATGTCGGCGTCGACTACGCTGCCATGGCCGCTGAGCAACGTGCTGACCCAGACGTCCTTGCCCTTCAGTCAACAAAAACGGGCCTCGTGCTGGAGTACACCCCAGTGTGGGACGCGGTCCGCACCTTCTTTGCGACGTTTCCACCGGCCGCCCCCGCCCGGTGGTTCCCCTTTTGTGGCGTCGTCGTGTTTTTGACTCGGTGCATGCCCTCTCTCATCCCGGCGTCCGGGCCTCGGTCAAGCTGGTCAGTGCCAGGTTTGTTTGGCCGGGCCTTTGCAAGACGGTGAAAGAATGGGCGGCGGTTTGTATCCCATGCCAACGCTCGAAAATCCACCGGCACACACAGTCACCCCTCGAACCTTTCCGTGTCCCGGGTAGGCGTTTCGATCACGTTCATGTGGGCCTGGTTGGTCCTTTGCCGCAGTCACAGGGTTTCACGCACCTTTTGACTGTGGTGGACCGCACGACCAGGTGGCAGGAGGCGGTACCCTTGGCGTCCACGACAGCGGTGACGGTGGCCAGGGCTTTTTTGTCAACGTGGGTTTTGCGTTTCGGTCCCCCTGCTAACATTACCTCGGACAGGGGCCCCCAGTTTGTTTCTGAGCTTTGGTCTGCTATGGCTGACGGCCTGGGGGTCAAGGTCCACCGCATCACAGCATACCACCCGCAAGCTAACGGGATGTGCAAACGGTTTCACCGGTCACTTAAGGCCGCGCTCCGGGCTTCCTTAACAAGTGGCGACTGGGTCGACCGTCTTCCATGGGTTTTGCTGGGATTGCGTAGCGCGGTTAAAGAAGACCTCGGGGTTTTCCCGGCTGAACTGGTCCTCGGCCAGCCTCTCCGGGTCCCTGGGGAATTCTTACCTGAGAGCCCTCCCCCATGTTTCGATACCTCTTTGTTGCCTTTTCGCCCCCCCAAGAGACTCATTTCCTGTTCCTGGTCCTGTGCACCACTGCCTGCCTGACACTTTTGTTCCGAGTTCGTTGGACTCTGCTCCTTTCGTTTTCGTCAGGCACGATGCCCATAGGACTCCGCTGCGTCCACCATATGACGGGCCATACAGAGTTCTTAAACCAAGCAACAAACATTTCATTTTGGACTTTGGCGGTAGGCAGGAGGTTGTCTCTGTTGACAGACTTAAGCCTGCACATGTTATGCAAGAGGATCAGGTGGTCCCGGCCCAGACCCCTCGCCGCGGCCGCCCACCTGTCACCGGGCTGATGGATTCTGTTTTTTCCCCCAGGAGCGACCCAAAATCAACGGAGTCCGACTCGTCTGCAGCTTTTTCTGACCGCCAGTGCCAGCCTCGCTCCCGGACTGGGTTGCCCTCTGTCAGTTCCCCACCCCCCGGTTCAGCCGTTCCGGCCGTTTGCTTAAGCCCCGGGTCCTGGACTAGTTCTGCTGGGTGTTCGGGGGGCATGTGTGGTGGACCACTAGAGGGCTCCACTCACACCCAGTGTATAGGAAGTGTGTTCCTGTGTTTTGTGGCGCGATATGCGCAGTTGATGTTGGACACGAATAAAGAAGGAGTGAGAACTGAGAGCTCTGTGTCGTTGATGCTTACCTCCACAAGCTCTCTGAGTTAACCCAGCGTTTCCCAGCTGACTAATCTAACGGTCATCTACGAATAATTCACGGGTCATATCAATATGATTTAACAGAAAATCATCCTTATTACTGCCCACTATTCCAGAGACGTGAAAATCTACAGCATAAAGAACAAAAAAATATAGCAGTCTAACGCAACACTGTAACAGAGATGAGCGCGTCAGTTTGTCACAGATCAAAGTGAAATGAAAGTGATTGGTTGAACAGGTGTTCGTGATCTGTGTTTTCTGCATTTTCATCAGCGTAAGAGACTCAGCAGCAGATTAGAATAACATTTGTACATTTAACAAATCACCAAATTAATACACAGAAGAAACTATCAAACCTGTTCTGACAATTTGAGTTTGTATTCCCTCAGCTGCAGACTCGCTGCTGTTTAAATGTTTGAGAGAGAAGATTAGATATAAAAAAAAAAACGTCAAACATAGACTCAGTCTGAGTTCACATTTGATATTAGGCTAGGACGTAAAGTGGCTGTGCCCTGTTTTAAGATCATATATGTAAAATTGTTGTCTGACCTCCGTCGATCCAGCCGCTCAGAGTCCGTGGTTACCATGGTTACTGCATAAGTAGCTGTAATTTAAACAGCTGGCATTTTAAAACTTTACACCACCACCATTACTGCCTGTGATTTGAAATGCATTCTGGGATACCTGGTTTCCCCAAGTCCATCGATTATCTAGGATCGACCTGTCTTGACTTACTTTGCACAGCAACCAATCAAATGTTAGAGAAGCTGCAGTGGCAACCCCGCCCACTTAGTTTGATGGGTGAGGCTGACAGATAAAATTATTTCAAAGTGAGACATGAATGGGACAATAGTGCCATAATGAATTAAATAAATAAATCGGTAAATAATTAATTAAAACTGTCAATAATTATTTAAATGTGTTATTAATTAATTAAAACAGTCAATAATTAATTAAAGGTGTCATAAATATTTATTAAATTAATTATTTCTCATTTTAATTAATTATTTAATGGTCTATTTAATTAATTCATTATGTCAGTCCTGGCGTTCCCTACAAACTATAGGATCAATGACATTCTTTTGTTTCTATTGACATGCCCAGCCTGTTGAACGGTGGGGGAGGCTATAGTGTTTTATTATGAGACATCCTATGTGAGGGTTCTGTTTTCTTGTTTAGTAAGCTTCCTGCTTTTATGACCCTTTTGTGGGCAGGAGGTCACACAAACGCACCCCCAAACACAAACACACACACTCACATGCATACACACACACACATTCTCGCACATGCATATACACACACACATACACACATGTGCTTACACGTGCACACACATACACACATAGTACCTTATCTTTTAGAACCATAAGGGGGGTATTAGGGTGGTGCTTGTGTGTACTGTAACTGTTTGTGTGTAACAGAATAAAAGGCGGCAGGGGAAGCTGGTTCTTTGGACTCGTTTGACACCAAGGGCAGAGGACCGAGGGCAGAGGACTGCTGCCGTCTGGCTCCCTTTGCTAGCAAGTGAAATTGATCGATCGCTGATTGTCTTGCTTCCTTGCTTCGTTAATAGGAATAAGTTTCTAAACCAGCGGGGCCTGTGGAAGCGCAGACCCAACATGCAGAAAAAAATGTGAGGCTGAAGCTTCTGGTTTCTGAGTACAGGTGTGCACGTGTGTACAGGTGTGCACAGGTGTGTGTGTTTACAGTTGTGCACAAGTGAGTACAGGTGGAGCCATAACTGGTGTGAGATAACTGAACAGTTCATATGGAGACCAGCAGAGAGCGCACGTTTGGAGAAAATACAATCCTGACCCAGGTGACCCCTGACCCTTGACATCTGTGGTTCTCCTGAACAACTAGCTAAATAGGGTGCTTACCGCACTGTTTCGAAGCTCAGGTGTGCAGCAGGAGACCCTCCACACCCCCTCCAGGTTCTGAGCTGGGTTCAGGGGAAGGGGCGTTACTGTGGCGAGCCCTTTAGCTCCGCCCCCACCGAGGTAGGTGCTCTGCACTATGCTCGATCTCCATGGGGCTCCTCCCTCCTGCTGCTGCTCCTCGTGCTTCCACCTCTGCTGCTTCACTGGGAGCTCGTTGCAGACCCAGCTGCTCTCTGAGATTGGGGCAGCGCTGGGAGTGGCAGGGCGTGGTGCCATCTCCCCGCTGATGCCCAGAGCCCGCTGCAGAGCGAGTTGCCTCAGTTGCTGGAAGGAGGCACCGCATACATCACAGTGGGCTTCGATAGAAGTATGGCGAACACGGCGAGGCAACTGGAGACGCTGGAGCTTATTAAAGAGGAAGGAGGCATAGGCCAGATCCTGGAAGAGGTGAAGAGAGAGAGGACAGTCATGTGGAAGGTTGGACAAAATAACAGGAACACCAAAATCCAGTTACTGACACAGCTGAGGACCATGAAGAATTAAAGCTGGCAGAAATAATCTCAAAATAAGTTAGCTCACTGCTGGTACAGCTGGACGACAACATGAATCAACAACCAAAAACTGTCAGAGCAGCAAGCTTGGAAAACCACACACACACACACACACACACACACACACACACACACACATCTGGTATTCATATCTTGTGGGGACATCTAATTGACATTTTGCTTTTCCCTAACCGCTTACCCTAAACCAGTCTTTCTCAAAGAGTGGTACGGCACACAGGCTGTCTCTGGTGCTATGCGGAAAATCTCAATTTTCTTTAAAGATTAAATAATATACTATTGTGGAGGTATGCAAAGACGACACGAGAGTTCCTGAGGCTTTTCCGGGAGGCAGAGTCAACCAGAAAATGTGTCACTGAGCGTCAGTCCTCTATAAAGAGTAGCCCTTCCTTATCGCCAGCGGTCGTGGCCGCTACGGAGCGCTGGTGGGAGAATTGGTAGGGCTGCGGGAGATGCCGCCAGTGAATCGGAACCCTTGATGCCAAAGCTCCTGGTAGCCAGGAGAATGCGATCCGCTTCTTCTGCAAGTGAGTGGTAATCCTTCGCGACCAGCAGCAGGTAGTTGGGGAGGCACCTATCGTAGGAAGACATGAGTGAAGAGGAATCCGCCGTCATCCGTTCCTAACAAGGACAGCGTGCCCTCCATAAGCTTGAGTGCAGTACCATCACCCAGGCCCGAGAGAGAGAGGAGTTTCTCAGCCACTCTGCATCAGAGAGGGAGTAGCGCCAAAGCAGCAGTGCCTTGAGAGCGGTGTATTTCCCTTGGGTGGGGGGATCCCGGAGGAGGGTCATCACACGGCGGGTGGACAGCTGATCCAGCAAGGCCACCACATGATGGTATTTTGTGTCGTCGGCTGAAATGCCACGAAGAGCAAACTGAGTTTCAAAGTGCACGAACCATGAAGTAGGGTCGTGATGCCAAAAATCCGGCATCTTATCCGCCACAGCAAAAATTAAAATGTATCATACAGTGGGGCAAAAAAGTATTTAGTCAGCCACCGATTGTGCAAGTTCCCCCACTTAAAATGATGACAGAGGTCAGTAATTTGCACCAGAGGTACACTTCAACTGTGAGAGACAGAATGTGAAAAAAAAATCCATGAATCCACATGGTAGGATTTGTAAAGAATTTATTCGTAAATTAGGGTGGAAAATAAGTATTTGGTCACCTCAAACAAGGAAAATCTCTGGCTCTCACAGACCTGTAACGTCTTCTGTAAGAAGCTTTTCTGTCCCCCACTCGTTACCTGTATGAATGGCACCTGTTTGAACTCATCATCTGTATAAAAGACACCTGTCCACAGCCTCAAACAGTCAGACTCCAAACTCCGCCATGGCCAAGACCAAAGAGCTTTCGAAGGACACCAGGAAAAGTATTGTAGACCTGCACCAGACTGGGAAGAGTGAATCTACAATAGGCAAGCAGCTTGGTGTGAAAAAATCAACTGTGGGAGCAATCATCAGAAAATGGAAGACATACAAGACCACTGATAATCTCCCTCGATCTGGGGCTCCACGCAAGATCTCATCCCGTGGGGTCAAAATGATCATGAGAACGGTGAGCAAAGATCCCAGAACCACACGGGGGGACCTGGTGAATGACCTGCAGAGAGCTGGGACCAAAGTAACAAAGGTCACCATCAGTAACACACTACAACGGCAGGGAATCAAATCCCGCAGTGCCAGACGTGTTCCGCTGCTGAAGCCAGTGCATGTCCAGGCCCGTCTGAAGTTTGCCAGAGAGCACATGGAGTATACAGCAGAGGATTGGGAGAATGTCATGTGGTCAGATGAAACCAAAGTAGAACTCTTTGGTATAAACTCAACTCGTCGTGTTTGGAGGAAGAAGAATACTGAGTTGCATCCCAAGAACACCATACCTACTGTGAAGCATGGGGGTGGAAACATCATGCTATGGGGCTGTTTTTCTGCCAAGGGGACAGGACGACTGATCCGTGTTAAGGACAGAATGAATGGGGCCATGTATCGTGAGATTTTGAGCCAAAACCTCCTTCCATCAGTGAGAACTTTGAAGATGAAACGAGGCTGGGTCTTCCAACATGACAATGATCCAAAACACACCGCCCGGGCAACAAAGGAGTGGCTCCGTAAGAAGCATTTGAAAGTCCTGGAGTGGCCTAGCCAGCCTCCAGACCTCAACCCCATAGAAAATCTGTGGCGGGAGTTGAAAGTCCGTGTTGCTCGGCGACAGCCCCAAAACATCACTGCTCTCGAGAAGATCTGCATGGAGGAATGGGCCAAAATACCAGCTACTGTGTGTGCAAACCTGGTAAAGACCTATAGTAAACGTTTGACCTCTGTTATTGCCAACAAAGGTTATGTTACAAAGTATTGAGTTGTATTTTTGTTATTGACCAAATACTTATTTTCCACCCTGATTTACGAATAAATTCTTTACAAATCCTACCATGTGGATTCATGGATTTTTTTTTCACATTCTGTCTCTCACAGTTGAAGTGTACCTCTGGTGCAAATTACTGACCTCTGTCATCATTTTAAGTGGGGGAACTTGCACAATCGGTGGCTGACTAAATACTTTTTTGCCCCACTGTAAATGAAGACAGAAAACTAAACAGCAGTGGTGTCTGTAGGGTTACCGATGTTGGGCTAGCTGGTATATAATGATGTGCTGTGTGGTGGCTAGTGACACAGCTATGTTAGCATAATATAAACACAGTGAAGCTGGAGGATGAACGCTAACTTTTTTTCCACTCAGTGAGGGTTCCCGATGGTTATGAACAAATGTCAGGAGAACAACTGCAATATAATGTACTGCAATATAATAATACTGCTGAGCTGTAGTTACATCGTAAGGTTTTAAAAACTGAGCTTGAAAATGAATAGTGATGATAAAAACTGAAAGAGGCCGTCGGTGATCACTGACTGTTTTAGGGGCTTGTTCAGATTAAATAGCAGTAAAACATGTTAAAAACACAACATCCTTGTTTGGGCCCGCAACTAGGTTTCATCAGGTCATCACTCCAAGATCCCACCTGTTGCAAATGTTTTAATGCAGTACAGTTGTTATTATTATCACATGTCACATCCTGTTTATGACAGTTAAAATAAATAACATTCATATAAGAAATAAAATTGTCTCGTGTAAACTGTATGTGGTGTTAAATAGGCCTATTCTACTGTACTTTAATGTCGGTCATAAGGGTCGTACTTCAAGAGCCATATATTTTAAGAGGTTGTACTCATTGTGAAAAGTTTGAGAACCACTGTTCTAAACCTAACCATAATCTAACTGTAACCCTGACACTAAAACCAGAAGTCTCAAAAGAGTCTCAAAAATGTCTTCAAACTTGTAGGGACGGGGATTTAGGTCCCCATAAGTGTGTAGTATAGTAAACTTCCAATTTTTGGTCCCCACGAAGATACGAATACATGCTCATATGCACATACATGCACACTCTCACACACACAGACAAACACACACTCACTCACACACACACATACACAGCTGTCAACCTCAGATTTACAGTTGGCTGTGTCAGGGTATTACCTCCTGTTGACTCGAGTCACTGATCATCAATGGAGGTTGGCGCCCTGCATGATTGGAATAACTTCACATGACCAATCAGACAGCTGCAGCCCAACAGCCCGAGCTGAAGAGCTTCACCCTAAAATCAAACGTGCACGTTTCCTCGGCCCTGCAGCCGTTTGTCCTGCTGGCTGCTGCGGCAAGCTCCATGTAGGAGTTGAACTGTGTTCATGTTCACGTGAAGAAATTTCTCACTTTGGCCCAAATAAAGAGCCTCTCTCTGGAGTCACTTTCAGAAACCAGCTGCTCCGACACAAACAAATCTCTCTGACAGTCTCTCTGACCTCTGACCTCTCCCATCTGCTGCTGCAGAGCAGCTGGCAGGATTTCAGTTAAAAAAAACCTCATCAACAAGAACCACTTCTGAACTTTTACAGCCTAATACGAGCCATGAGAGAGAGGAAGTAACAGAGGAGGCTGACAGATGGAGAGAGCCAGATGAGGTAAAATGGGGAAAAAATATGAAATTAATATTTATCATCAAAAAGCAACTTCCTAAAATGATTTAAAAGATCATCCAGTCAGAAGCTTTCACGTAATGTGACCATGTCCAGGAGATGCACAGCTCAAGCTGAACAAGATCATTGCAAACAGACACCGAGCAGAACCTCATGAACCCACCTGACTGAAACACGCACAGCAGGAGCTGTAGGTGGAGCTTCAATCATGACATCATCACTGAACTCATCTGGAGCTCAAACTCTTTGTAACGTCAAACTATCAAACCTTTTCTACCTGCTGACACCTTACCGCTCAAGCCGACACACTTGCAAACAGACTGAATGACCGATCCCAGTTCCCTGATCAAGCTGACCCTGGTTCCCTGGACCAGCTGACCCCGGTTCCCTGGATAGTCCAGGTTGTGCAGTCTGATCCCGAAGCTACTTCCACGCTGAGTGTAGTCTCAGTTTGAGAGCAGCCGGCGCCTCTCTTTAAATCACTTTTTATGCACACACATGACAGAGAGCTGTTCCATGAGCTGGGACCCTGCATCTGCAGCAGGCCCTGTGCTGATGTCACTTCCTTTTCTCACTGTGGTCAGTCACAGCTGTGGCTGCATGCTCACAAAGGATATCAACGTTTTAAATATGATGCATGAAATCCCTTCAAGAGTAATACCTGCTCTGAAGCAGAGGTGGAGGTGTTGGAAGTGGTGTTGGAGGTGGAGGTGTTGAAGGTGTTGGAGGTGAGAAGATGTGCTGAGGTGAGCTCACTCAAAGTGTTTCAGGGTGTTATATTATTGACCACCAGGACCGCTGTGTAGCTCCTCAGGAGGGCCCTTTACTATCCGAGCATGCTCCTCACACTCACTTTAATCACATGATTCATAGTTAGGGATGGGTACCGGTGTCCGGTGCCATGATGGCACCGGTTCTGACATAAACGGTAGTAACCAGACCGAAAAGCAGCGCACATTTCGGTGCTTTATTTCGGTGCTTTTTTTTTCCTGAGCTGTGATACACTTCTAGCCAATCATTTTACGTTTCCGAGGATAGTAGGCGGGTCCAGGTACGTACGTTCTGTTAGAGCAGAGCTACAGATTAAAATGCCCAAGGCGAAGCGGTCAAAAGTCTGGCTGTACTTCACAGCAAAATATGCAAACTCAGCAGCCTGCAACAAGTGCTTTAAGCTGATACTGTGATACTGTCAAAGGCGGTAACACCTCAAATCCGATGAAACACCTGGCGATGCATAGCGTTTTTTTAAAAAGCCGAGAAATGCGCCGTATTTGGTAGCTTGCTGCGAGACCTCACACCGAGCACATCTACTGCGGGTGGGTTGCCTGTTATCGGACCCGGAGTTAGCAACATCCCCCAAAAACACGAAGAGGAGAGTCCTGGCCCCTAGCCCTGCCAGTGTAGTGATGTAGTGATGACGGATGATGATGGCAGCAGAAGCCGTTCTTCTCTGCGTGAGTAGCTTAATGTTGTTCGGGTGCAATTTACATTGAGTAGGCTAACCACGTTATTACATTAATGCATGTAAGGTGAACTAGCAAACATCATCATAGCTACATGCAGCTGTCTTCTTGTTTGATGGCAGATACTCCCTTCACCCTGGCCAAAAAGGCTAAAATGACCAAAGAAAAAGAGGGAAACAGCTAAACATGAGAGGTTTTTGGACAAAGTTTGTGTTTTTTCCATTGTTTAAGCACTGCTTCCAGCCAAGAGTGATACCATATATGCCCCACAGCTGCAGAAAAGGCTAACATTGTTATCTTTTTACAAAAAACCAGCTGAACATGAGAGGTTTTTGGACCAATTTTGTGTTCTCCATTCTTTAAGCACTGGTTTGAGCACCGTTTGAGCACCGGCACCGTTTCAAAAGTACCGATTTGGCACCGGTATCGGATAAAACCTAAACGATACCCATCCCTATTCATAGTTGTTATTAATCTCTGGTTCAACAAACTCTAAGTTTTCCAGATGCGCTGCCTTTGGCAAGTATTATGAGTATCACTTCCCAGACCGCCTTCGAAACAAGGACATCCGACGGAGATGCGACAACCAACCGCCAATCGAGGGGCAAATTCAAGAAGAAGAATCTCTGGTTCTCTTCCACAGCATGTCTTTTATGCTGTCTTCCTTCTCTCACCCCAACCGGTCACAGCAGATAGCTGCCCCTCCCTGAGTGATTTTGGTCTTACTGAGTGAAACATGAAGTCTGTATGTTCTGGATTATTCAGAGCATGCTCACTCTGGCTAACTACCTGTCAGTCACAAGTCATCAGCCAATGAGAGCGCTGGCTCACAACTGGATCCACCCCTCATGGATATTGCAACATCCACCTTTGATATACAGTCTGTGGTTTAAAGTTTATCTAAAGACAGAGTGAAGCTGCCCCTGACCTTCTCTAAATCTCTGCAGCGCTCTTCCCCAGCACAAGGCCACACTCCTGCTTCTCTGTGACAGAGTGAAAAAGTTTTAGACGGAACAGGTCACCTACTGATCGGAAGGTTGGTGGTTCGATCCCTGGCCCCTCCAGTCTGCATGTCAAGTATCCTTGGGCAAGATACTAAACCCCAAGTTGCTCTCCGATGCATCCATCGGAGTATGAATGTGTGTGTGAATGTTTTTTTGTTTTTTTTTTGTTTTTTTGGCCTGTCCCGTTTGGCTCTTTTGCCCTCAGAATTGTTGTCTAAAGGCAAAGAAAGATGCCCAACGGATTTACTTTACCAAACTGACCATCCCAGCCTTGCCGTAATGGTCCATTTGATTCACCTTTTATTGTTTATTTTATTTTCACTTACTGAATACGGGACAGACTTGACTGGGGGAAAGAAGGGGAGAAAGAAAGAGGGAAAGAGAAACAGCTGAGAAGAGGTACGGGGGAGAAGGGCAAAAGACAAAAACCAACAGAACGGGCAGAGAAAAAAAATGCATATATCAATCACCTGGGTCACCTGCTGAGAAAGAAAAAAGAAAGCAAGCAGAAGAGAACAAGAGTAATAGAATAAACAACATCACAATGA
Source organism: Rhamphochromis longiceps (assembly GCF_057381845.1). Taxonomy (NCBI): domain Eukaryota; kingdom Metazoa; phylum Chordata; class Actinopteri; order Cichliformes; family Cichlidae; genus Rhamphochromis; species Rhamphochromis longiceps. The sequence goes on from NC_140571.1 coordinate 28,298,297, forward strand.
TATATGGGAATATGACAGTAAATACTAAATATTAAACATTATTGTGCAGCATGTGTGTGTGAATGTTGTTAGAAAAGCACTCAGTTTAGAGTCAGTGCTTAGGGGAAGAGTACTTTGAGTATTCCGGGAGAGTAGAAAAGCGCTATATAAGAATCAGTTCATTTACCATTTACCATGAAGCTCATGTCAGAGCTGGTTCTGCCACACCTACATAGAGCATCAATCAGTGCTCTAATTCTCCCGCGAGGCCGTGAGAGAGTTTTCAGAGCTAATGGCTCTTTTGAGCGTGTTTAAAGGCAGGAGCTGAACTCGCCTCCCTCGCTGCTAATTAACTCATTAATCATCAGTGTGGCGGCAGAGGAGTGCTTCCTCGCCGAGATTCACGGGGACCCTGCAGGCGCGTGCTTCAAAACAGTCCTGGCTGTAGCTGTCGGAGATTGGTGAAGCAACCTGCAGCAATGCTGCAGCATCAACAATGCTCTGCTTGTGTTGTTGTTGTTGTTGGTGGTGTTGGTGATGTGTACCGCTGGCAGCGGGAGAGCTGCAGCTGTTGAATGTACTGTTACAGCAAGTACAAGTGATTATTGTAATCACTTGTACTTGCCTGGGGCTCAGTCACTCTGGCACAGCTGAGTGACCCCTCATCTGGGGCTCTCCTCAGCTCTTTCTGGGATATTGATGCAGCTGGCCCTCCGTTGTTCTTCCTTGGTCTCTTGTGTTCTGAGGGCCTCTGGATGTCTGGAGTCTTGGGGCCCGTTCTTCGTACGTCGCTTACTACATCCAAGATCAAATGACACATCCAAGACCAAACCATCGCGCTAACCGTGAGCTCGCTAATCTGGTTCCCCGAACACACCTGCTGTTGACGATTAGTACAGCTGGACGCAGTAATGTGACATCACTGGGTGTCGTAAAAGGGGCTACGCATCGATAGTGGAAACATTGATCGGCAACCCTCTGATTGGTCGGCGAAAATGTCGACGGAGCGCGCTCGGCTCGGTATTTTTCGGCAGCAGAGCAAGAACTCTTGAGTGAGGGATTTCAGGAGTTTCAGAGTTTAATTAAAACGCAAGGGAACACTGCAAAGGCTGCAAAAGCAAGGAGAGAGGGCTGGCAGAAAGTTGCTGACAAATTAAACTCGTAAGTAATTTAATAATAACAATAATAATGGAGTGGATTTATATAGCGCTTTTCAAGGCACCCAAAGCGCTTTACAATGCCACTATTCAGTCACTCTCACATTCACACACTGGTGGAGGCAGCTACGGTTGTAGCCACAGCTGCCCTGGGGCAGACTGACAGAAGCCAGGCTGCCATATCGCGCCATCGGCCCCTCTGGCCAACACCAGTAGGCGGTAGGGTAGATTTATTATATTACACTATATTATCCAATATTATATTACATTATATTATAATATGTTATATTATATCCCCTTTCACATTAGAGCCACAACAGGACCCACTAGAACATGGGAACAAGTAAAAGTGAAATATAAGAATATTCTACAGCATGGTAATATTTATCACTTATATTGCTTTTCGTCTCTTGGAAAGAGACCCTGAAATAATCTGTTTGTTTGTTTATAACAGCAACCAAGAAAAGGGCAGAGCAAAAAAAAGACAGGTGGTGGTCCTGCACCCCCCTCGTCAACAAGTTGGTTAAGTAAATAATATCCTCACGGGAAAATCGATATCTCTCTATGAGCACACTGTCGCGCTGAGCTAAAGGATCCTGTCTGTCCCGCAATATACGCTGAATTCTGAAAACTCTCCTTATCAATCTTGCACCTTCCGCAATGGGTGGCTCGCGTATACGGACAGGACATGGCTGCGACAGGCTTCCCAAATCCACCTTCGCTTTTATAGCCGTGGTCTCTCATCTTGATTACACGAAGTAATTTGCAATTACTACTCTGAAATATGAATTACATCTGTAATAATCACATACATGTAATAGAATGTTAATAGTACATTTCCCTTTTTTAGGAAATGACCTGTATGTATCTGTGTGAAATCAATAAATGGATCAGGTGCTGCATTGTCTTTAGTTACATTGATGTTATTTATTTATGGTGAAACAGTGGTGGAATATCGCTGTTGCTTTCGTATAAATGAAGCGGACATACCTGCGTGGCCGCGATCTAATCCTGTTTACATAAAGTAAACCTGCTCCCGAGTAGGTTTACGCTTACGGCTCTGTTGCTATGACAGCAAGTCCCGGAGGAGCTTCGGGGAACCGAACGATCCAAGATCACGCGAAATCGTCAACAATCAAATCCAGCTAACTTACTTAGCAAGGTACGAAGAACGGGCCCCTGCTCTCCTCCATACCTGCTTCATGCCCTGGTGGACGGGGCTGTGGCTCCCGACACCCAGATCATTACATGAAGGAACCTTTTAAATACAAGCGTGCTCATGCTCACAGGTGTACACACGGGTGCTCACACATACAAACTACACCCTTTTTGGCTCCTACCTCAAAGCACACTGTGCGCTGTCGATCTTACGTGCTGCACAATAATGTTTACTATTTAGTATTTACCGTTATATTCCCATAGATCATCGTGATGTTGTTTATTATATTGCTCTCTTTTTCTTCTGCTTGTGTTCCTTTTTTCTTTCTCAACAGGTGATCCAGGTGATTGATATATGTATTTTTTGTCTGCTTATTTTGTTGTTTTTTGTTTTTTGCCCTTCATCACCGTCCCTCTTCTCCGCTGTTATTCTTTCCGTCTTTCTTTCTCACCTTTCTGTTCCCCAGTCAAGTCTGTCCTGTATTTAGCAAGTGAAAATAAAATAAACACCAAAAGGTGAATCAAATAGACCATTACGGCAAGGCTGGGATGGTCCATTTGGTAAAGTAAATCCGTTGGGCATCTTTCTTCGCCTTTAGACAATAATTCTGATGGCAAAAGAACCAAACGGGACAGGCAAAAAAAATTATTAAATAAATAAATAAATAAAAATAATATTTAAGCCACTTTATCACCAAAGTCACGTAACAACGCAATATCTAAGCACAAGAGGGGGGAGGGGGAGCAAAGTGTGCCTGCTCTGTGCTGACACAGCAGCGGTGAGTCTGGCGACCTGGCTGTTTCGTCTTTGCCGAAAGCACAACATTGCAAACAAGAGCGGAACTTAAAGTAAAGAATCGATCTCACCAGGCTAGTATCAATCCGATACTTATGCTGACTTGGTATTGGTATACAACTGATATTTGGATTGATCTGCCCACCACTAATCAGCAGTGCTAAAAACAGTTTGTCTTTATTACAGTCAGATTTTGCACTTGTCTGATTCATTAGAATTTCATTTTTATTTGTTACATTTTTATTTTGTTGCAAGTTAATGAAATTCAAATGCTTATCAACAAACATGAATTTGTCTGAATTTGTTTGAAAAAACACACACAGAGACACACACACATTGATCTGTTAATTAAGAGTAGCTGGCAAATTAATCAGAGACTGCGACACATGACTGAGTTCATCACCAAGAGAAATGAAAACGGACAGTGAGTGAAATAATATGGGGGCGTGGCCACACAGAGGGCGCCGTGGATCAGTGTTCACACAGAATGTTTTCAGGATTTAAGGATGAGCTGAAACGATCCTGAAACTGAAGCCAGAGAAGTTTCAGGAGCTAGAAACATGTAAACATAGAAACATGTGAAAATAGAAATGTAAACACAGTCTCCCAATGTCTCCCATTCCCTGATTGCTCCTGTGTGTATATAAACCCTGTGTTTTATTCTGCTTCTTACTGGTCATCTTGTGTTCCTCCCAGTATGTTTTCCTGTGAGTTATGGTTTCAGATTTGTTGGTTAGATTGTCCCCGTTTAGGTTTGTTCTTAGTTTCCGTCTGTCCCATCTCTGCTCTGTCTGTATTATCACCTCATGTAAATAAAGCCCACTCTTTGCATCATTAGTGCCTGCGATTGGGTCCTTTCCCCTTCAACCCTACACGACTGCCACCGCAGCTGTGACAGAAACATGTGACCATAGAAACACATTAAAATGGAAACGCGTGACCATAGAAACAAGTGAACACAGAAATATGTGAAAATAGGCACACGTGACCATAGAAACGTTGAAATAGAGCCACATGAACACAGAAACATGTAAAAATATAAACATGTGACCAAAGAAACGTGAATACGGGAACACAGAAACACGTGACCATAGAAACGTGAAAATAGAAACATAGGACCACAGAAACGGGAAACGGGAAAATAGAAACACGTCACTATAGAAGCAGAGTTTTATTCTCTCCCGCTCTGCTCTTCTCACCACAGGAAATAAAGTTGAGTAAAGCCTTTAACTCGTAAGACCTGATCTCTTTAATGGCATGCATTTTTAATTTCTCTTTGCTATTTGGGCTGATTGGGACCTGATTAATTTAAAAACAAAGAATTATCTTTTGGATGTAGGAGATGTTCCTTCCCTGCTAACCTCAACTAAACCTCTGACAGGATGTTCGCAGGGCTACGATGTGACTGTGTATGAATGGATAAGAATGTAAATTTGTGCATCTCCAGTCTTTTCCAAAAGTAGAAAAGGAGAAACCTCAGCTGCTCTGAAGCTGTGAAATCTGTCTGTTCGTTCACAGCCTCAAAGAAGAACCTTAGATGTTTGATTGAAGGTCACATATGTTGCATGTTTTCTGTGAGGGTGAAGATGTTCCTGTTACAGCTGGTGGGGTGAAGGATGGAGTCGATGAGCAGGTCCTGCAGAGAGCATCATCATGGTAAATGGGCTGGTTCTTATATAGCACTACTCTACTCTTTCTGAGCACTCAAAGCGCTGTACACAACTTGTACATTCACCCATTCACACAAGCTTCTAAGTAACATTCACACACAAATTCATACTCCGATGGATGCATCGGAGAGCAATTTGGGGTTAGTCAAGGATAACATGCCAAGGACATTTGGCATGCAGACTGGGGAAGCCAGGGGTCGAACCACCAACCTTCCGATCAGTAGATGACCCGCTCTACCACCTGAGCTACAACCACCCCATCAGTCTCAGTCCGTGCCGGCCTGCATTAGCAGCTCAGTGTGGACTCCATTTGTTGTCTCTAACAGATCTGGGGCTTCCCTCTCAGGAGGTGGAGCTTCATCTGCCCTCCATCACACAGTCATTTATCTCAGCAGGCCTCCTCGGGGTCTCAGACTCTGAAAGAAATGCTCTTGTAGTCCGCATTTCAGAGCATTATGTTTCAGTGTCTGTGTCCCTGCAGTCAGACAGCAGGGTGGAGCTTTCACTGACTCTGATGCTTATTTGGAGCTTTGAGAAGACGCTCAGACTCCACATCAGAGCTGCCGGCTGCTTTTATGTGCAACACACAAACAGCCTAGATGTTTCTCTTTAAGCCATTCTTTCATGCTCTGAAAATGATGTGCAGCAGTGCCCCCCGGTGTGTGCATACAGGAGTCCACAGTGTGTTTGCCTATGAAACCAGCTGTTAATTAATCAAACCTATAACCTGAATCATAGAAATTATTATCAGCTTGTACGCTCTGAGCATCAAAAACAGAACACTATGCGGAGAATCAATTAAGTAAACTGGGTTTATATATTTAATGATGGAAGAACTTCATTAAATTACTATCCTGCTCACATGACCCATTTGAAAGCATTAAATTGGGTTTTTAAAGTCTGAAGACCCGAGCTCAGAGTTTATTCTCCTCAAAACCTGCAAAATCCCCATCACCATCATGAAGTGAGATATGTGCTGTGGTGATGATCAGGATAATATTGGGCCTGAATGCACAGGCAGAAGTGACGCTCAGCACTTCCTGTCGGGCTCTTGAGGTCAGGCTTATAAAGCTGCTGCTGACACAGCACATCCTCAGGGCTTTTACTGGAGCGAGACCTTTAGCAGTAGCGCATACCATAATCAAACAGGATTCAGGATTAAAGCAAATGTGAAAACTTGTAGAAATTTAGTTCTAGCGCAGATTTACGTGAAATCAGAGAAGAAACTGATGAAATTGTTTTTGCTTGCTCCAAATAAAATACCCATCACCATGCACGAGCTAAATCAGTCTGACACCAGGAGACGTTTCCGGGTCCAAACAGACAAACCAGTCAGATCCTTTTAGCTCTCACACAATGATCAGTTTATTCTAAATATCAGAGATGTTTGGCGGGCTGGTGAAATCAGGGCAGATGATGACGTACTGCTAACTAATGAGCTCTGGATAGGCTAACAGGAAGACATTAACAGGAATATAGAGGTTAAGGGTTAAATTGTTCACATTGAGGGTCCCTGATGGGCAGGAAGAAGACACAAACGATGCACCGAAGTCCAGCAGAGAGTACGTCTGAGGCGATCCATCCGCAGCACAAGGTCAGCCATAAGTCTGCTGCTGATCCTCATGTCCACACTGAGAAGGATTCTTCGTATATTTAGTGATCGGGACACCATGAGTCCCACGGCTGCAGTTACATTGTACTTCCTTTAAACTTGGAGCTAGAACGACCGCAGATGCGTTTCTGTTCAATGAAAGAGACAAAGAGACGAGAGGCTTGTCCAGCGCTGGAGATGCTCGGACCGGAAACACTTTAATCCGTCGGACTGTCAGTGAACAAGGCTGTTCTAATTCAGCTAACACAAACTGGCGGTCAGTGCTCATTTTAAGGATTTCAGTATTTACAAGTAATAATTTACAATTTTTCCTTCCATACATGATCTAAATACTTCCTGCATACCAGGATAAAATTATTTTCTCTGGATCTAATATATACTTAAAATACACATAACAACGAGATGGAGGGGAAAAAAAGAGATTAAAGAGGCGAGTGAAGGAACACAAGTAATTCAGACTTTGTGATGTTATTGTGTTCAGCAGAGCGAGCAGCGACTCGGTGACCAGAGAGATCATCAGAATAATCACAGCTACCCGCTCTGCAGAGCGAGCGAGAGCGAAGAGCAAAGCTTGCTTGGCCCAACGGAGACGTGAGCCACTCTGATGTTCATGCATTGATATAAAAAAAAGCCTGACAAAGGAGTTCAGTGTCAAACATTCACCAGGACAGGAAGTGGACCTCCAAATCTCCCAATCAAAGTTCATAGCAAATACAGAAACATGAACTCCATCAAACTACATGAGCAAAGGAAACGATGAGAAGTCTGAGTGGACGGCGTTATCAGAGACCGCAGGCCTGCCTGCATCGACATACACTCAAATACTGACAACAAACTGAAAACAACTACAGAACAGGTGAGTGCAGTGGTCACACACGGGTTAGAGTCCCTGTGAATCTTGGAGCCTGGAGCCAGCCTCCTTTTAATGGGAACGTTTTTCTAAACATCAATAAAACCACAAACTGTAGCGTGTGGAACATACAGGATGTATATGACGTATCTGTGAGTGCCACAGAGCTTAACGTTTATTCATGGGAGCCTGTGGTCACGCCTCAAAGGCGGCTGTGGCTCGGCAGGCGCTGTTATTCGCCCTCGCCACAGGCCTAAAGAGACATTCAGAAACTACATCAGTGATGTCCTTGCACTGGTGCCGGGTTTCGTGTTTCCGAGACACGTGTGTGCATATGTGTTTCTGACCTTCAGCGCTGCGGTGTCGGCCAGAGCAGCAGCCTGTCGGTTCAGCTGGGACGCCATGATGTGGCAGCGCTGGCACAGTCTCTGTAGCTCCTCCTCCTCAGGCTCGCCATAGCGGCTCAGCTCGCCAGCCGACAGCGAGCCTTCGGGATTGGGCCGAGATGCGCAGCTCCTCCTCAACTCCTCCTCTTCGTCCTCTCCTGCAGAATGAAGGCGTTTCCTGCAACAGGTGGAGCCCAAAGGAAGAGGCGTGTCCCCCTCCACCACCTGCATACAGGTGTGCATATATACATTTAATGTGGAGTGTGTAGAACAGGGCATGCATTCAGAGACACAGAAGTATAAGGGCATAAATACTGAGCACATGTGAAAGAAAGGGAGCAATAGACTGTTGATCACTCATACCAGTAGAAACCGTCTCTACTTTCAGCTCTAACTTTTGTCTTGTCTGTTGGTCTCGGGTTTTCTAATTTCAATAGAAAATGTCTTTAATCCAAACTGACCAGGTAAGCTGTGCGTGAACAGCGTTCCACTGAGAACCCAGGAGTGTGGATACCTGAAGAACAGATGGAACCAAACCCTCGGCGTGCTCGAGTCATGTGGCATCCTCTGTTGAAACGAGTCGGGTTTTGGTCAGAGTAAAATGGATTGTTGTGATTGGTCAGGAGTCGGCTACAGCAGCACATATTTATTCTGTTGTTTATCAAAATATTTATTTTGATAATTAATTAAAACAAAAACAGGGCAATCAGGTTGTTTTCATCAAGCCAATCAGAGCGAGACATGAAAGCTGCATGAAAGTACAGCAAAGCAAGTTTGACACATTTATACGTGAACTATACCATCCAGTCACTTCCGCTTATCCTTTTCAGGGTCACAGGGGGTGCTGGAGCCTATCCCAGCTGTCATAGGGCGAGAGGCAGGGTACACCCTGGACAGGTCGCCAGTCTGTCGCAGGGCCAACACACAGGGACAGACAACCATTCGCCCTCACATTCACTCGCACATTCACACCTAGTGACAATTTGGATTATCCAATTAACATATCCCCACAAGCTGCATGTCTTTGGACGGTGGGAGGAAGCCGGAGTACCCGGAGGGAACCCACGCAAACACAGGGAGAACATGCAAACTCCACACAGAAAGACCCCGGCCTGATGGTGGAATTGAACTCAGGACCTTCTTGCTGTGCGGCAACAGTGCTAACCACCGTGCCATCGTGCTGCCGTGTGAAATATACGTCGCCATAACCAGAACGCCATTTTAACCCTACGCAGTAACCTGATGTGCACCGTGGGAGAAAAGCAACTCCACACCGACATGTACCGAAAAGACTTGAGGATCAGTTCGGACTGAAGTTAGTCTGAATCAAGCTTTAGAAATGATGCCAAGCACATTCAACAGTGAGCTCAGCGTAGACCTAGGACAGATGTTTGTGCTCATCTGTCTCACGTGTAGCAGGATCAGAGTGGTTTGCATTGTGTGATACTCACCGTATATCTCCTGTAGTCCGGCCCGCGTCCCCGAGCCATGTTCCAGTACTGTGAGTACATCTCTGCTTAACCAGTGCTCAGTTATGAACTCTCTGGCTTGATTTTCCTTCAGCGTCCGAGGAAATCTGTGCTTCCACTGCAGAATAAAGGGACGCTGGGTGTGCACGGGCTGTGGGTGGAGAATGATGTTGCTGAAGCGTGAACCTTCACACAGTGGGACAGGACAGGCTCTGACACGGGCTTACATAACGGCTCATCAGCACACTTCAGCTACATAATGCTGATGGTGCTCTAACACCACCCACAGGAGTTTAAAGTGGGGTGGAGGTCAGTGAGCGAGGAGCCGGTCCTGAGGTCTTTACACCAGGTCCAGGATTAACACCTCTGTCTCGACTCTGCAGGTGGGAATGCCTTCAGGTTCTTGTTCCTGGGTGGTGGGGGTGGGAGGAGCTGGAGACGACAGACAGGTTGGTGTAGCTGCTGTGAAGCTGTCACTGACTGAAAGCTGGTGGGGGTGAATGTAAGTGGCGGTGAGCCTCCTTTGAAGGGTGCTGGTGCTCAGGTTTGACTCACTGAGAAGGAGAACCACTGTGCCTCCTCACAGCACGGACGCAGGCCTGCAGGTGGAGGCAGAGTCAGAACTTCCTGCTGTGGAAACTAGAATCATCATTATTATTTTGACCTTTGCCTCCATAATCTTCAGGTAATCAGTATTTGTACTGGAATATGACCTGAGTCAGACCCAAGCGAGGCCTCAGAGCATCTGCTAAGTGTTCCAGGTTCCGGGGGGGGGGGGGGGGGGGGGGGGGGGGAGGGGGCTTTTATTTAAGCTGTAGCGTTTATTAAAGTGTTCATTCTGTAGTCTGAAGCTGAACCTCAGTGGCTCTTTTTAATTGCTTAGATTAGTGAAATGAATTAAATTCTCTCCTCAGCTAAAGATGAAAGCAGCCCGGCTAATTTCAGCAGATTACTGTTGAAAAACAAGACTGAGTGGAACTGGGGTCACAGAATAAATATTTTTTATGTCTATTTTCTATTGTAAGCAGTGGCGATCCTAGCCTGTTTGGCGCCCCGGGTGAACACTCCCTCTGGCGCCCCCCCCCCACACACACACACACACACACACAGACACACACACAAAACATATTAAGGATTGTGCATTAACATAAAACTGTTGTCGGAACCATACTGAATTTCGCCAGAGAAACACACACTTATGAAGAGAGACACGTATGTGAGGATGCTGTTTGTAGATTACAGCTCAGCATTCAATACCATCGTTCCCTCGAAGCTGGACAGGAAACTGCAGGATCTAGGACTGAGCAGCTCCCTCTGCAGCTGGATCCTTAGCTTCCTGTCTGACAGACGCCAGGTGGTCAGACTGGGCAGCATCACCTCATCCCCCATCACACTGAACACTGGTGCTCCACAGGGGTGTGTACTGAGCCCTCTCCTGTACTCACTCTACACCTACGACTGCACAGCCACTAACAACTCCAACATCATTGTGAAGTTTGCGGACGACACTACAGTGGTGGGTCTTATCACCAACGGTGATGAGACGGCTTACAGGGAGGTGGTCAGCGCCCTGACCCACTGGTGTCAAGACAACCATCTCACCCTCAACGTCGCAAAGACAAAGGAGTTGATAGTGGACTTCCGGAGGTGCAGAGAAGTACACACCCCCATCACCATCAACGGCGCTGCTGTGGAGAGAGTGAGCAGCTTCCGGTTCCTTGGTGTACATCTGGCTGAGGATCTTACGTGGTCAGTACACACAAACAAAACAGTGAAGAAGGCGCAGCAGCGCCTCTTCTTTCTCAGGAGACTGAAAAGATTCGGCATGAGCCCCCACATCCTCAGGACCTTCTATCACTGTGCCATTGAGAGCATCCTCACTGGATGCATCACCACCTGGTATGGCAACAGCAGCGCCTACAACTGCAAAGCTCTCCAGCGAGTAGTGCGGTGCTCTGAAAGGATAATTGGAGGTGAGCTTCCCTCCCTCCAAGACATCTACAGGAAGCGGTGCCTGAGGAAAGCGGGGAGGATCATCAAGGACTCCAGTCACCCCAGCCATAAACTGTTCAGACTGCTTCCATCAGGAAGGAGGTTCTGCAGCATCCGGTCCCGTACCAGCAGACTGAGAGACAGCTTCTTCCATCAGGCCATCAGACTGCTGAACACATCATAGACACCTCAGCTTCACTACTGGAACTTCAACATTATGCACTCCACACTGTATATAAATGCCACTTGTTTTGCACATATTCAACTCTGTATATTTTATATATTTTATTATTATTATTATAATATATATATATATATATATATATATATATATATATATATATTATTTTTTTACTATTTAATTTGTAAAAATGTGTATACACACACACACACACACACACACACACACACACAGGAAAATATTTAGTATACACATCCAGAAATGCATACACTATTATATATAGTACATACATTTATTAGTTTCAGGTTGGCCATTCTTGTATTTTGCTCGTTTGTGTTGTTGTGTTTGCACATCTCTGTTGCTTGTGGGGCTCGCACACAAGAATTTCACTCGCATGTGCTGTGCCAGTGTGCCTGCACATGTGATGTGACAATAAAAGTGATTTGATTTGATTTGATTTGAAGAGAGAGAGAGTATGCATTGTATGCAAACGGCTACCAAACAGCCATCATAATTCGTCATACAATGAGAACAGGACAAATCAACAATTGACAATGACTAATTACTATTCAAATCTGTAACATAATGTATTGTTTGGAGTTTAGTCTGTTACTGTTACTATTTTTACCATTTCTTCTTGGAGCAACTGTAATCCACATTATTTCCTTACGGATTAATAAAGTATTCTGATTCTGATTGTTTCAGGATGACCTGCCATTATCCAATGACACATCTGCTTACCTGTATCTTTTGCTCGTTTCTCCTCCTCTTCTTTTCTCTTTTTTCTAAACTGAGCACCTGATGGCTTTGAACTTTTTGTCATGATATGGCTGTGTGGCAGGCAGGATGAGGACCCAATCGCAAAAACTCACGGACTCAAGGGATAAACTCAAAATGCAGCTTTATTGCTGACAAAAGATAATAGGAAAACTAAACTGGGAAAAACTAACATAAAGTTCACCAGGAAACACAGGGGGAATCACACACAGCATGAGGGAGAATGCGACGCCGAACAGAGGGAGACGCAGACAGAAATACACAGAGGGTTAACGAGGAAAGTGGGAACACACGGGGAACACAGCTGACACAGATAACCATAACGAGACAGGGCGGGGTGAACATAACACTGACGGGAGACAGGCAGAGTCAAACAGGAAGTACAGAGGTTCAAACAGGAGGAGAGAGAGCACGGGGAAAACACAGACATAACGGGCTGAGGAAGACATGGAATAAAACATGAGGGCTCACAGTTACACAGGGGCACACAGGAGGTAACCAAATAAGGAACATCTTAACAGAAGAACCTAGGAACCAAGGCATGACTAGGGGATGAAATACAAAACATACAAAAACTGAGAATACCGGGCCCACATGGCCCGGGACCATGACATCACCCCCCCCCCCCTTAAGGGCTGGCACCCGACAGCCCAAACCCAGGAACCAAAACACAAGCAAAACAGAAAACACCCCACCCAGGGCGGGAGGCGGGGTACCAGGACGGAGGGACCAAAACAGGAAACAAAACCCCCAACAGAAAACACCGGAGCACAAGACACTAGTTCATAACAAACGTCAGGAGGCCGACCCAGGGCCCACAGGCACAAAAGTTCACGGGCCACACGGTCGGGGGGCCGACCAGACGGGTGGCACAGGAGACAGAGCTGGTCCGGAGGCCGGCCGCGCGCAAGGCAACGGCAACGGCGGCGACGGCTGACCAGAGCCGCCAGCGGAGACGAGGAGGCGCTGGCCGGGCTGACCAGAGCCGCCAGCGGAGATGAGGCGGCGCTGGCCGGGCTGACCAGAGCCGCCAGCGGAGACGAGGAGGTGCTGGCCGGGCTGACCAGAGCCGCCAGCGGAGACGAAGAGAGGCTGGAGGGGTTCCCCTGAACCCCCAGCGGAGACGGATGCAGAGCCAGCGGGTGCGGGGACCTCTGGCACCGCGGGTGCTGACTGTAGCGGCACAGGGCACACAGCCGGCTTAGGATGCAACGGCTGGGGCTGTGTAGGGCAAACAGTCAGTTTAAAGTGTGTCAGCACCGCGTAATCCTCAGCTGGCGAAGAAGGCTCACAAAGGCTTCCAGCTGAGGTGGGCAGTGACTGAACGGGTTGCTGGGCTAAGCACTGAGCTGGTGACAGAGACAATAACTGAGCTGACAAACTAACAGGCAATGAGGCAAAGGACTGAGGCGGTAACGGAGCGGATGACTGAGCAGACTGTGGAGCTGATGGCTGCGCTAAAGACAGGGGTGCATGTCGCAGTGATGGCGAAACAGCAGGTAGTGGAACCGATGACTGAACAGGAGATGGAGCTGCTAACTGTGCTAAAGCCTGGACTGGTGACAAAACAAGAAACTGCGTAAACAACTGAGCTACAGACTGTGTTATGGATAGTAAAGCCAGTTGAAGTGGTAGTTGCGCTTGTGGTTGAGCAGGTGTCTGACTCTGGGTTGCTCTCTTTCTGGGAACAGGAACAGGTGCTAGGCCTGGCCGAACACCAGCCATCCCCACCCGAGAAACAGATACGGGTGCAGGGACGAGCTGGGCTCTGGCTGCCTTTACCCTGGGGGCCGGTGTAGGTGCAGGAGCTAGCTGGACCTCTGTCGCTCCCACCCGAGGAACTGAGACGGGTGCAGGAGTCGGCAGGGTCACGGCTGACCTCACCCGGGGAACCGGAACAGGCAATGGCTGGGTGTCCATCAACCCCACCCGAGGAGCAGGTACGGGTGCCGGGATGAACGGAGCCTCTGCCAGGCTGGGGACAGAAGCAGGGACCAGCTGGACCTCAGCCACCCTCACCCGAGGAGCTGATACGGGTGCAAGGGAGAGCTGGGCCCGCGCTGCCCTGGTTACAGGAACTGGAGGCGGAGAGCGAAGCACAGGAACAGAAACAGACACAGGGAGAATCGAGTTAGTGAGCTAGAAGCAGTGTTAGCCAATAGAGATTCATGGCGAGTCACTCCTGGCAACTCTGTAGGCCTTAAGCTGTCCATGTTAGGAGTAGCAGTCTCTAAAACAGTCATAGCACAGGAAGATCCAGGTTTAGCAGAGTCAGAGTCAGTAATACCGAGCACAAAGGGATCCGTTGCGGACACAGGAGCATTCACACAGACCGTTTCTAAATATACAGGCTGGAGAGCAGCATAGTTCAGGACTGAAGAAACACCATCCACAGTCTTATACATAGGAGGTACAGGAGTTGGGGAGTTAACACAGGCGGTGTCCGAGGCAACTTGGTGAGAAACTAACTCAGGAATAGTCAACCTGAGCTCCCCTAGCAGTTTACACATGACGGACGGTAACTTGTTGCACTTAACCTTAACAGTTGTGATTGAATGCACAGTCTTAGTGTTTTCAGAACCTGAGTTAACAGACTTCGCATCAGCTAGTGTTAACACGAGAGGAGCAACATTCTTTATCCCTGGAGAAACAGAGTCAGAGCTAGCAGACAAGGCAGGAAAAGCTAAATGTGGCAGAGGGTCACAAGCAACCTGAGAAACAGAAAGTGTAGCCTTTGGAGGTTGGCAGACACACTGTTCATTTTCCAGGGGGTCCCCTCTGGTTTCAGCAGGAAGAGGAACCTCAGGACAGTTTGTTTTAACACTTAGTTCACAAGTATGCAACTCAAAAATAGTCTTTTTCTTTTCTAAAGTGGGATTATCAGTCTGTGTGTCAATTACGGCTGACCCGGGAGGAGCAAAGGAAAAACAGTCATTCTCAAACATGGGTGTGAGGGTAGGTAATGCAGACTCTGGATTAACTGACCCAGAATTACCAGACACAGAGTTAACAGTCTCTGGGATGACGCACACAGAGTCTACAGTGCCAGAGTTTTTTAAGTCAGCCTGAACAGCAGTCTCTAGGGGGGCAATGAACTCAGTCTCATGCTTAATAGGTGCAGAGGTGAACTTAGAAATGTTATGAGGCCTGGAAACACAGTCATTTTCAAACTTACTGTTCATCTCTGATGAGTTACAGACGTGAAAAACTGCGGACTCAGGAACAGAATATTGTCCGAGTTGGTCCGACTTGGAAGTGGCATGGAAGAAACAGTTAGTGTCACTCACCACCGGAGTTTGCTCAGAAACTTTAGGGCGGCGGCGGCGTGAGCGCCGTTTTCGCTGAGAGGGGGGAGGAGATGAGCCGGGCCGCGAATCCTCCAGCGGACCGGGCTGAACGTCCTCCGACCCCTCACACTGGAGAGGCAGCTCCGGGCGGACGCCTACGGTGGAAACAAGGAAGTCCCGGATGTGGGGGTGCAGCGCTCCGAACAGCCACGGGAGTCCGGACACCATCCGCTGTAGACGGACGGCTACGACCTCCCGATGTTCGTCTCCTGGCAGCGCCTCCCACTCCTGACAGTGGTACTCCACCGTATAGATCAAATCCTCCCGGAGCTCAGCGGAGGGGTTGTGAGTTGCTGGGTCCATGTCGTGGTCGCGTTCTTCTGTCATGATACGGCTGTGTGGCAGGCAGGATGAGGACCCAATCGCAAAAACTCACGGACTCAAGGGATAAACTCAAAATGCAGCTTTATTGCTGACAAAAGATAATAGGAAAACTAAACTGGGAAAAACTAACATAAAGTTCACCAGGAAACACAGGGGGAATCACACACAGCATGAGGGAGAATGCGACGCCGAACAGAGGGAGACGCAGACAGAAATACACAGAGGGTTAACGAGGAAAGTGGGAACACACGGGGAACACAGCTGACACAGATAACCATAACGAGACAGGGCGGGGTGAACATAACACTGACGGGAGACAGGCAGAGTCAAACAGGAAGTACAGAGGTTCAAACAGGAGGAGAGAGAGCACGGGGAAAACACAGACATAACGGGCTGAGGAAGACATGGAATAAAACACGAGGGCTCACAGTTACACAGGGGCACACAGGAGGTAACCAAATAAGGAACATCTTAACAGAAGAACCTAGGAACCAAGGCATGACTAGGGGATGAAATACAAAACATACAAAAACTGAGAATACCGGGCCCACATGGCCCGGGACCATGACACTTTTCTTGTCCATCTTCCATTGGTTTTAATTATGCACTCCAGTATGAACACCCATCCTTCAACCCGAGGATCACCACAACATAACCTAATAGACCTACATATTAGTTCACAGATTCACTTTGTCTAAGGTGTATTTCTGGGATTTCACACAACCCAGGATTCAAATCATGAATACATAATGGGCTTAGATATTCCACATTATGAATGAAATGTGCTCTATTTCGAAGCAGCCGGCCCCTCCCCTTTCGACGTGTTGTGTGTGTGACTTTAAATCATCAAACTGTAAATTATAAATTTTAAATTGTTATTGAGCCTTTTATCCCTAGTCCCCGGCCTCGGTGGGCCGGTGGGGAAGCTGTGTCGGGGGCGTGGTTTGCTGGCCTGCTGCAGAGGAGGGGTGACACAGGCTGTACCCCAATTCAGGGTCTGCAGCCTTAAAGGCCGCATTTCTGTGACTTAAAGGGGACCCATTGGAGTATCGGCTGTTCATGCGGTCATTTGAACATGTTGTGGAGCATAGAACAGAGAGTGACAAGGATCAATTGTACTACATGGAACAGTACACAAGTGGGCAACCACGAGAATTGATACGGAGTTGTCTTCATATGGAACCTATACATGGATATCAAACGGCTAAGAGACTGTTGGAAGAGCACTTTGGAAATGCCTACAAGATATCAGTGGCATACATTCACAAGGCTCTTAACTGGCCAACCATCAAGTCAGATGATGGAGAGGCTCTGCATGCTTTCAGCCTCTATCTTACTGGATGTCATAATGCAATGATGGATGTGGAGTACATGGAGGAGTTGGATAACACGGCCAACATGCGTGCTATCGTTTCCAAGCTTCCGTACAAGCTGAGAGAAAGGTGGAGAACATTTGCTTGCGGGGTCTTAGACAAGGCAAAACGCAGAGTCAAGTTTGCAGATCTGGCGGAGTTTGTCAATAAGCAGGCCAAACAAGTTTTGCATCCATTGTTCGGTGATATAAAGGACAGCACCTTAAAGGTCCAAGTTAGAGGGCAAGTGGATGAGAGGTTGCAAAGGAGAAGTGGAAACAGAAAAGGATTCACCACAGCTGCAACTATCACCACTACACAGGACTTACCCTCTAAAGAAAGGAACAAGGTCAGCGGAAATCAGGTGTGTGCATTTTCTAAACCCTGTCTCTTCTGTCGTGGTGAAGAGCACACCATGGAACAGTGCAAGAGGATGAAGAAGTCACTTCATAAGGAAAAGCTTGACTTCATATGAACTAAAGGACTATGCTTCAGCTGTTGTGGAGATCAGGGAAATTATTTTACTGCTATTGTTAATAATCATCATCATTACCATTGCATTAATAATATAATCTACAGCATTGGTATTGTATTCAGATGTTTAAACAGTGTGTGTCTTTCAGAAAGACTAAGTTGCAGGCTGACAGGAAATTGCAGGTTTGCAGAGTGTGCCTTTTGCAGAAGTGAAACCGAAAGCAGAGTCTAAGGGCAGGTTATTCAAATTGTCTTTTTATACTCTTATATTCTTTTATTAAGCTTTTAGTAGAGGTTCTTGATTAAAACATTTATTCAACATACTACATATAGTTCCAGTTAGGTTATTACACATAAGGATGAGCCTCTGTTCTGGTAAAAGGTCAGAAGTGCAACGGGTGAGATGAGAGAGCATTTAAGGACGACACACACACACACACACACACACACACACACACACACACACACACACACACACACACACACACACACACACACACACACTCAGTTAGAGAGAATCATTGATAGGTGAGAGGTTAATCGTGTTTGCTTGTAACTGCGGGTTTGGAGAAGCGGCAGTCAAAAGGTTGACAGGAAACATCTGCCATGAAGATGCCATGTTCCTTTTTAAATTGTGTTAAAAGTCATTGTGGTTTTGGTGTGACCTATGTATGAAGTGTATCTGATGACGCATGAGCTCCACCAGCTGGAGAACATAAGCGTTCCAAGATGTTTTAAACCTGTGGGCTTTGGAGAGTCAGTATACAATCAGCTGCAACACTTTGCTGATACCAGTGAAGAGGGCTACGGTACAGTAAGCTACTTGCTACAGAGGAACAACCGTAACGAAGTCTACTGCGCATTCATGTTGGGAAAGGCAAGAGTGGCCCCACTTAAGCCCATTACAGTTCCCCGCATGGAACTTACCGCAGCAACAATGGCAGCACGCATGGACAGGGTTCTGACATCTGGATTGCAGCTTCCACTCCAACCATCTGTATTTTGGTCAGATGGTACCATGGTACTCAAGTATATCAGCAATCAAACAAGTAGATTCCATACCTTTGTTGCTAACCGTGTGGATGCCATCTTGAAATGCTCCAGTCCAGAGCAATGGAGGTATATCAACACCTCACTGAATCCTGCCGACTTTGCGTCAAGAGGGCTCCAAGCAGAGAGATACCTGCAGTCCCACACATGGGTACAGGGGCCGGACTTTCTCACCAAATCCATGAAAGAGTGGCCAGAAGAGGTGCACCCAGTTGAAGGCCTGACTACAGATGACCCAGAGGTAAAGGGTAACCTGGTGTGTGCTAGTACAATCAAGGAATGTGAAGATGTAGTGCTGGAGTTCCTGCAGTACTTCTCATCCTGGTTTAAGCTTAAAAGGGCAGTGGCATGGATGCTTAAAGTCAAGAGCATTCTGCTGCAACTGTGTCTCAAAAGGAAGGAGTTGAGTGCTGTTAAAACTCATCCTGAAGTCGATAGGGATATGAAAGGTTTCAAGGACAGCCTGTTTCAAGGGGACACCAACAAGCTAACTGTAGAGAACCTTGCTAAGGCTGAAGAAGCAATCATTCGCTACCGTCAAAGGAAGACATTTCCCAAGGAGATCAGCGCACTTTCTAAAGGTCAAGGGGTGAAGAGGACTAGTAGTCTTTTCAAACTGTGTCCAGTACTTGAACAAGGCATCCTCAGGGTCGGAGGGTGACTCAGCAGAGTAGCACTACCCGAGGAGTCTAAGCGGCCAGCAATCCTGAACAAGGATCTTCACGTCACGAAGCTTATCCTCAGAGAAATACACGAGAACTTGGCTCATTGTGGTCGCAATCATGTTTTCTCCAAGTTGAGAACAAAATTTTGGGTACCCAGTGCCTCTGCAGTAAGAAAAATACTCGCTAGGTGTATTGCCTGCCGGCGTGAGCATGGAGTTGCAGGGCAGCAGCAAACGGCTGACCTGCCCCGAGACAGAGTTTTGCCAGATGACCCTCCATTTACTAACTGCGGAGTAGACTACTTTGGTCCGTTCGAGATCAAACGTGGTCCAAGTACGGTGAAGAGGTATGGAGTCATTTTCACCTGCCTAACTACTCGTGCAATACACTTGGAGATGGCAGCCTCGCTGGACACAGATTCCTTCATCCATGCTCTCCGTTGCTTCATAGCCAGACAAGGCCAGATAAAGATCCTTCGTTCTGACAATGGAACTGACTTCATTGGTGCAGAGTGTGAACTTAAAAGAGCCATTGCTGAATGGAATGTGTCCAAAATTGAAGACCACCTAAAACAACAAGGCATTCAGTGGACGTTCAACCCTCCCTCAGGACCCCATCATGGAGGGGTCTGGGAGAGATTGATCAAGTCAGTGAAGAAAATCCCATACGTTACCTTGAGGCTGCAGACACTGGAGGAAGAGAGCCTGCATACACTTCTGTGTGAGGCGGAGGCCATTATTAATAGTCGGCCAATAACCAAAGCGTCCAGCAATCCAAATAATTTGGAAGTACTCACTCCCAATCACCTGTTGATCCTCAGGAATAAACCATCTCTTCCTCCCGGACTGTTCGACAGGCAAGATCTCTATGCAAGAAGATGGAAGCAAGTGCAATACATGTCGGAAATATTCTGGAAACGATGGGCACGGGAATATTTGCCACAACTTCAAGAGAGGCAAAGGTGGACCCGTCCATCTCGCAACTTTTTGGTTGGAGACATTGTGCTTGTTGTTGATGATACAGCCCCACGCAACTCTTGGATTACAGGGAAAGTAATCCATACCATCTCGGACAAGGCAGGAATGGTGCGGCAGGTTAGGCTCAAGACCAAAACGAGTGTACTGGACAGACCTATTACGAAGATTTGCCTTCTGCCGGAATCGGACTGAAGTAATCAACTGCAGAGACTGAAGTTTGTGTACTTTGGCTCCACAAGTTGGGTAATTGTGTAATAGAGTCACAATTAGGGGCCGGTATGTGGGAGCATATGAACTATCTTAACTTGGCTCCCACATACCGGAGCCAAGTTAAGATAGTTCATATGTTTTAGTATTTATATTTCACTATTGTTAAGCTTGTTTGTGTAATTAATAATTTAAGAAGTAAATGCATGTTTATGGTGGAACTAAAATTATTTTATTGCTGTGTTGGTTTGGTTACGTAGTACCATGAATGCATGTGCCTTAAAGACTCGTGTTTATAGTAAAATCCGGGCAACACGGATATATAATCCATCTGTCGATCTCCGGCTCCCTTCTCCCATCACTCACGAACAACACCCCGAGATAGTTGAACTCCTCCACTTGGGGCAGGAACTCATCCCCGACCCGGAGTGGGCTCTTAATCTAATCTTTAACCCTAGAACACTATCGCTATAAATAGTAACACGATCACTAATGCCGGGTGATTTATACCCGGTATAATATAACCAATGAAAAGTAATCAAATATATCAAAATATGACAACACATGACAAATTAGAGTGGTCTTCTTTTACTTTCAACTGTGCCATGTCTAACAAAATGAAAAATAAAACTCCTAAAACAAAATAATGACTCTGGAAAGCTGGTCTTTGGTCCACCCATTCCTGGGACATTTGAGACTTCCCTGGTGAAGGCACAGGCTCCTCGACACGCAAACAGCTTCAGGAGAGAGAAGTCATGTAAATGTATTTTCTCGGGTGTAAATCACCCAGCGATAGTGTTCTAGGGTTAATTAGGGGTATAACATGGATATATGCAAATTAGCGCATGCGGTGCGGGAGCGGGGAGAGAGAAAAAGAGTTAATACGGCATAAGCTATAAGCGGCAGCAGGGTAGAACAGAGCCACACGGTTTTCCTACCGTAGTAGGTTATTTTGTTGAGGATAAGTTAAACCTGACCACTCCTGTAAGATGCAAACTGTGGAATAAATTTTTTGTTACATCTTTTCACATCGGAGTCCCGTGGAGTTCTTTTTCCTCTTCAAACTGACGTACGCGAGTGAAGCACGGGAAAACTGGTCTCATGGCTTATACAATAAGTACTGAATATTATGTCACTTATTTATGTGCAAATGTTTAATAATGAAGAACATTAAAACATTACTTTTGGCCACATGCCGGCAAAGTTATGTGACATTAGCGATGTTTGTACTTTCAGCATTTACTTTGTTTTAAAGCCTTTACTTTATACGCCGTTTGATAGTTGGCCTTAATCTTACAGAGAATGTGATGATTTTGTGGATAATTAAAGTCAGTCATATATCCACAAACGCAACAAGCTGAAAGTCAGTGAATGCTGCTCGGTTTGCGGTCCTGGATATCACCGCACAAGCAGGATCCACTGCACTGTTAATGTTAGCTATGTTATATTGCTGCCTCTGTTCGGTGGTGTCGAGCCAAACGGACTTTAACGTTTGTTTGGACGAGCTGACGGTTCACTCGTTAAGCTGATAGAAAGATGCTTTAATCACAGGAGTCACACATGTGTCCACTGTACCATCTGGGAACTCTTCTTGTTTAGTACTCGTAATAACACAATCACTAAATTCTCCTTCTCTTGTGCTGTTTTGTAGCAGTGTATACACCTGAGACTGTCACCTGTCTGTCCTGCACTCTCTCTTCTTTTCTTTCTCTCTGATTGTGTAATAAAAGTCTGAACATGTATTTATAAGTTACATTTGTGTTTGAATTCTGCAGCTTATCACACATTTGATTTCCATGTGTGACAACTGCAAGTGTCCAGAGTGAGGACAGACTGAGGGACCCACTGCTGCACATCATCTGTGAGGCTTTGCACCCCTGATGATCCACCAGGACAAACTCAGCAGTGTGTGAGGAAGAGGAGGAGGAAGAGCCAGCAGCAGCTGACAGATGGAGAGAATAGACAGACTGTTCCCTGTTTGTGAATGACTGCTAGAAAAGTTTAAAATAACTGTCTGTCCTGAATCCGTCTTATTAGGTAATGTTC
This sequence comes from Rhamphochromis longiceps, assembly GCF_057381845.1. Lineage (NCBI taxonomy): Eukaryota > Metazoa > Chordata > Actinopteri > Cichliformes > Cichlidae > Rhamphochromis > Rhamphochromis longiceps. The sequence continues at coordinate 28,320,766 of NC_140571.1, forward strand.
AAATCATTTTATCATTCCAGTGTTTTCAGTGTGGGAGAAAGTATTCAGGGCCTTCACGTTACACACTATGAAAGGCAGAAACAAGTTTAATATTCAGAAACCTAAAGTATGTATCAGCAGCAGAATGGACCTAAAGATAAATGTTTGTTTCAGTTCTATGAAGCTTTGAGTATTTTGGATTAGTAGCACTGCTGTGTTTGTTGCATCATATTGCTGTAATTGTTTATATGCTTTAAATTGATCTACATCATATTCTATAAGGATGTTATGTGTTTGTAGACTTTCTGCCCAGTTTGACCCATTTAACAGAAGTCAGACTGTTTAAGGCTCTGATATCTATTCTGTATGACTTAAAGCAGTTATGACATGGTCTGATTTTCTCACCCAATAAAGGAATATTTAATATATCAGTCTACTCTTCATTTTATCAGCAACCGTTATCACAGCTCATACATATACTTTTTACACATATATGTAAGCATTGAGCCAAATTTAGTAATGCCAATATATTAAAAGAACAATATTTGTCTCTTATATATAATACATCTATAGATACACTGTCAAAGATACTTGTCTTTGAGTGAAGATTTAAGGTGATAGGACATATAAATAGCTGCAATTTGAATCTTTACTGAAGCTCAGTGTTTGACACAGAGTTCAAACTCACTGCTGTAATAACTAATAATTATTAATATAATAACGATAATATTGGCCATATTATATTTACATTACCAAAGTGAGATGACTTTAGTCTCATGAACAACATTAGCTAATTGTTATTTACTAACTAATCTTAAAATGACTGTTCAGTACAGATATGAAGCCCAACAATCATGTTTTACAGTCCTGTGGTCTCAGCCTCAGATACTTATCAAATCACACAAAGCTCATGTAGAAACAAATGTACAAAATATGTTCTCCTTCATTTCTGTCAAACAAAGCTGTATGAAACATTTCCAGCTGTTAGTATCATGGTTGCTAGGCAACCTGGGCAGCGCGACGGAGGCTAGACCGTCCCATTTCACAAGCCTACAAGCCTCTCACTTCCGGCCTTAGCGGTCTTTGAGTACGCGGCCCTTGAGGACCGTTAAGGCTGCGTACTTTAAGGCTGCAGACCCTGAATTGGGATACAGCCACAATGAACTCTCTGGGCAGCATGGAGGCGGGGAGGCAACAGGGGTACAGAACTGTGTTAATGAGGGAGATGTCTTTTTGTGTGCCCACAGTGAGATGGAGCAGATGATACTGGCAGAGAGAGGGAGTGGCTGCGTCCGAGGCGGGTGCCAAAAAACCGCAGATTATTTCCAAAATAAAAAGACACTAAGCATAACCCATGTGTGTCTGGGTCCTGTGTCACATATCCCTAGTCCTAAAGTGATTATTTATTTTCTTACTCCTCTTATATTTATTGTTTGTTTACTTGCACTGCTGTAACTGGAGCCTCGTCATCTCATCTCTCTATATACTGGACTGTATGTAGCGGAGATGACAATAAAGTTGACTTTGACTTCAGCAGTGAGCAGGCGCACCGAGGGCTCTTGCGCTCACTTTTCGCGTACAGAATTTCGAAAAAACATCGGTGCAAATTATAAGTCTGTATCATAATGCCTGGTGTTTTCATGTTTGTTGTTGTGTTTTTATTATGTTTTATTTTGCGAGTTGGTTATTAGATGCTGCTCCAGGCACCACTGAATCACAGGCTCCTCCTAGTTTCAGGCTCCTCCTCTTGTCTAGTGGTCTCGATTGTCCTCACCTGTGTCTGTAACCTTCTGTGTGTACAGTCTGTCGTCTCGGTCCTTTGTTGCTCTGCGATTTCTGTATTTTTCCTTTTGATTCATCCATCCATCCATCTTCATTCACTTTATCCGGGGCCAGGTCGCGGGGGCAGCAGCCTAAGCAGAGAAGCCCAGACCTCCTTCTCCCCAGCCACCCCCTCCAGCTTATCCGGGGAAACACCAAGGCGTTCCCAGGTCAGCCGAGAGTTATAATCTCTCTAGCGTGTCCTGGGTCTGCCCTGGGCTTCCTCCCGGTGGGACATGCCCAGAACACCTCACCCAAGAGGCGCCCAGGAGGTGCCCAGGAGGCATCTTTGTCAGATGCCCGAACCACCTCAGCTGGCTCCTTTCAATGTGGAGGAGCAGCAACTCTACTCTGAGCCGCTCCCAGATGACCGAACTTCTCACCCTATCTCTAAGGGAGAGGCCAGCCACCCTTCGGAGGAAGCTCATTTCCGCCGCTTGTATTCGCGATCTCGTTCTTTTGGTCACTACCCACAGCTCGTGGCCATAGGTGAGGGTAGGGATGTAGATCGACCGGTAAATTGAGAGCTTCGCTTTTACACTCAGCTCCCTCTTCACCACGACGGACCGGTGCAGTGTCCGCATCACTGTGGCCACAGCACCAATCCATCTGTCGATCTCCGGCTCCCTTCTCCCATCACTCACGAACAACACCCCGAGATAGTTGAACTCCTCCACTTGGGGCAGGAACTCATCCCCGACCCGGAGTGGGCTCTTATTACGGATTCAAATATTGGGGATGGATACAAGAGGAAAACCACAATAACAACACTGGTCCGGCCGGGTTGAGTCAAACGATGATTTTAATGATCACACGCGTGGGAGATGGACACCGTACGCAGCATCAGATCTCAAAATGGTGGAGCATTGATCAAACTCTTATAGCCTCTAGTGGCCCCCACCTAATCATAAAAGCCTACACATTCACATTCTTTCTCTCACACGGCGCCTAAGCTACGACCTTGGCTCCCTGTTTATCTGCTCCTGCTGAGATGGGGCAGAAAACTCCAGTATGTTCTGTTCTCTTCCAATCAGACAAATAAGGCGATGACTTTCTGCAAACAGTATTTCTTATTACTCAGCAGTACAATGCATCATAAACAATATCATTCATTCACAATAAATCAGCAGTCTAATGTAATGCAAATCAGTTTAACAAATGCAATAGTTATCACCTTCTTCTAATTCAGGAGAATAATGCAAACTAAATCTACATAATAATTCACAATCTTTAATTAGGGGTATAACATGGCATAAAATAATATTATAATCCCACACTCCCCCTGTTGAGCTCTTTAGAATAAAGAGCTAGCCTACACCCTGTAATCCAGTGTGGGCGGGTTCATTTCTTCTCACTCCTGAGGCCCTTTGTCCCCCTGTTGGGTGAACCATATGTGAGATGACCTCTGAGTTTGTGCAGTTCAGATGCAAGAAAAACTATTATTACAATAGCAGGTACAGATGACACTCCCCAGTTCTTCCACAGCTTTATTTTGGTGCGACCTTATACCCTTCAGATGTACTCAGACTAGAACCTCTGTCCGAGGAGCTTTTAGCCTTTATTTTATTGCTGCAGCCACCAGTGTCTTCCAGTTGGGTGATCCTCTGCTCTTCTTTCTTCAACCTCAGGGGTTAGACAACCCTTCAGACGTTGCACAGATCAGGGGATTATTATGCCCCGATTTCAAACAACGATCTGTGTATCCTCGGGTCCTGTGTATCCTGTGTATCCCCCAGAAAAAGGAACAGGAACGTGTCCCCCTTTTGACCAAGAGCCTCTTGAACCTCGTTGGCCTGGTGTTCCTGGATTTGCGCCAACCCCGTCATGGTTATTGCTGTATTTATGGGATCCATCCTTTTGAGGTGACTAGCTGGAGCCCAAACGCCATGACACTTGAACCCAGTTGGTGTCTCAGCAGCCACTGTGTCTGTCTCTGCTGCGAAGGATCCTCGTATATCTGTGACCTCGTCTGGTGTCTGTTCCTTTCTCTGTAAGAGACAGAAAACCAAAATACCTCTCTGCCTAGCTCTAATAATCTAATGTTGTTATCTACTGATCTTCTGGTGATTCAGAATTGGTTTAGAATATTCAGAATGTCCCAGGGACTTATTCCAATCATATCCTATGTGTGTGTTAGCGTGTTTGCATTTAGCCCTCTGCACTCAAAGTCAATACCTGCAATATATCAGTCTGGACCATCACGCCGAACGAAGCTTACGACCTCCAAAAGACCGAGTGCCACTCCAACTCATTATAAGCACATTTGCAAGGCGTGTCTGAAAATTATTAAAACCACTCATTTTAACAAAAGACATCAAAAACAAATTAGCCATTTTTAATCCTAACATTTGCCCCCGTTTTCACAAAAATCACGTGTTTCCTTCTGCCTACCATCCCACGGTTTCCTCTCCAGTGTGGTACTCAGCTTCTCATGAACACGGGCATTTTATCTTCTAAACGCTATTCAGTTCATTTCAATGATTAATGCTTAAACATATAAATAATGATTTATGCTTCTCACTGATTCTCTAAAAAAGTCCGGAAACCTTTTGGGTCACTATTAGCTTAAGTTCTACCATACCTGAGTTATTAAAGCACAAATGAAGTCATAAAAATGTTCATATAACCCTTGTTTGATGTTAAAACTCAACTCCCCCCCCCCCCCCCCCCCCCCTTTTTTGACACATTCCCATATGTCAAATCAACGAAGCTAGAAAATTAAAAGAAAAGGTTAGTGACCTCATATCTTAGAAAGTATGAGACCTTCTCCTATCCAGTGTCGTTGCTCCAGTCTTGTCATCCTGTGCCAGGGAATGAAATCAATTTAATTGTCATGTTAGATCTGTTCAACTCCTGGCTCCGCCCAGAGCCTGCGTCCGCAGAATTGCCAAGAAACAAAACCTGTATTAATATGAACTTCACTTCAATATGAACTTGTTGACTACTTTTGACACAGCAAAGGAACATTCTCTCCTTCTCGAGGACAGGCACTGACTCCCATCTATCTCCTGGAGCCAACTGTCCCTTATGGAGACACAACATTGTAGCTACAAGGTTTTGCAGATTGTTAAGTTGATCTGTGTGTAATGCTCTGAATCAGGTATGTAATATTAAATGAATGCTGTTTAATCAACTGCCACTACTTAAAACTTAGCAAAAGATATAACTGAATAAAAGATCACAAAGAAAAGCATGATATCAGTGTTATGTAAGCGAGTGCGGCCTTCCATGCCCAAAGTCACTCCAGTCCATAGATCAGCCAAACATCGCGCTGACTATAGCTTTTAACCCTTATTAACTTGAGCACAACTCTATAATGAGCAACAAACTGCAATATGTATAAAAATGATCATGGTTACACCTGCAATGAAAGATCATATGATTATCCTGACACCTGTAAATAGAAGATTAACCTGAGGTTATAACAATCACTGGAACACAAATGTTAGTACAATGTCAAAAGCTTCAAGAAATGTTTAATGCAATGCTTGTTATAAATTCAAATTCAAATTCAAATTTTATTTGTCACACACGCACAACCATACACAGTATGACATGGGGGTGAAATGCTTGTAGCTGTACAATGCCCAACCATTAAATGACAGAAGAAAAGTTTTACAATATTTACAATTTACAGTTTACTACAAAAAATTTACAAATCAACTTAGGAATTTACAGTAAAGAATGTGCAAATAGCAGAAGAGATTATAAAGATAAGGATTATAAATTATAGGAATTATAGGATTATAGGAAATGTGTGGTGGTGCGTGTGGTGACGTGTGTGAGAGTCCAGTCTTATAGTGACGTGTTTGGGAGAGTCCAGTCCTACACCTGGTTCAGGCCCCGAATAGCCTGGGGGAAGAAGCTCCTCCTCATTCTCTCTGTTTTGGCCTTAAGGGAGCGGAAGCGCTTCCCAGACCTCAACAGTGAGAAGAGTCCATTGTTGGGATGGGAGAGATCCATCATAATCTTCCTAGCTTTGGACTTGCACCACTTGGTGTAGATGGACAGCAGGTCAGGGAGCTCTGATTGAATGATGCGTTCTGCCGAGCGCACCACCCTTTGCAGATCTCGTCTGTCCTGCTTGGTGCTGTTCCCAAACCAGGTGCAGATGTTTGCCGTCAGGACGCTCTCGATGGTGCAGGAGTAGAAGTTCTTGAGCACCTTCAGTGGCAGATCGAAGTCTAGAAGTCTTCTGAGGAAGAAGAGACGCTGACGGGCTTTCTTAACCAGGGTGTTGATGTGACAGGACCATGACAGGTCCTGAGTGATGTGGACACCCAGGTATCGGAAACTGTCCACTCTCTCCACTGGCGTGCCACTGATGACGAGGGGTTTGTAATTCCTCGCCTGCTTTGTAGTGACGTCCACGATCAGCTCCTTAGTCTTGCTGATGTTTAGGAGGAGGTTATTCTCCTGGCACCAGGTCTCCAGGTTCCTAATCTCCTCCAGGTAGGCCGTCTCGATGTTGTCGGAGATCAGGCCCACAACAGCAGTGTCGTCAGCAAACTTGACAATGGAGGTGGTGTCTGATGTGGCTACACAGTCATAAGTGTACAGTGAGTACAGCAGGGGGCTTAAAACACAGCCCTGAGGCACTCCAGTGCTGAGTGAGATGGAGGGGGAGACTTGTTTTCCCACCCTCACTGATTGGGGTCTGTCTGTGAGGAAGTTGAGGATCCACTGACACAGTGATGAGCTGAGTCCTAGATCCGTCAACTTGGTGAAAAGCTTAGAGGGAATTATTGTGCTGAATGCTGAACTGTAGTCCACGAACAGCATCCTAACATAATTCCCTCTGCCAGTGTCCAGGTGACTCAGGGATGTGTGGAGCAGGTGAGATATGGCATCGTCTGTGGAACGATTAGTCCGGTAAGCAAACTGAAGTGAGTCGATGGTGGCAGGAAGTGAAGAAGTGATGTGATCTCTCATCAGTCTTTCAAAACACTTCATCACAATTGAAGTCAGTGCTACTGGACGGTAGTCATTGTGGCAAGCAGGCTGTTGTTTCTTTGGAACAGGGACAATAATGGACTGTTTGAAGCACGTGGGAACCACAGCTTGGGCCAGGGAGAGGTTGAAGATCTCCGTGAACACCGGTGCTAGTTAATCAGCGCAGGCTCTAAGGACCCGGCCAGGGATTGCATCTGGTCCTGCTGCCTTCCTGGTGTTCACCCTCCTGAAGGTGTTCCTCACGGCATGCTCTGTGATGACGAATGCATTTTCTTCACTGGTGCACTCCGAGCGCGCGCAGCCGTTTGTTGTTTTAATTGCTGCGGCGTCGAAGCGAGCATAAAACGTGTTCAGCTCATCAGCCAGTGAAGCATCTGCATTCATCATTGAAGAAGCTGGTCGTTTATAGTCCGTTATAGTCCGCAGTCCTTTCCACAGGCTCCAGAGTCGCACTGTCGTAGCTGTGACTCTAGTTTTTCCCCGTAGCTCCGCTTTGCCTTTCGGACCGGGCTGCGCACGTTGTAGGACGCAGCCTTGTATAGGTCCATATTACCGGAGACAAGACCTTCATTGTAGGCAGCGGTGCGTGATCTCAGAGCGTCGCGGATGTTTTTATCCACCCACGGCTTCTGGTTGGGAAACGACTGTTACATCATATTCTATAAGGATGTTATGTGTTTGTAGACTTTCTGCCCAGTTTGACCCATTTAACAGAAGTCAGACTGTTTAAGGCTCTGATATCTATTCTGTATGACTTAAAGCAGTTATGACATGGTCTGATTTTCTCACCCAATAAAGGAATATTTAATATATCAGTCTACTCTTCATTTTATCAGCAACAGTTATCACAGCTCATACATTTTCTTTTTACACATATATGTAAGCATTGAGCCAAATTTAGTAATGCCAACATATTAAAAGAACAATATTTGTCTCTTATATATAATACATCTATAGATACACTGTCAAAGATACTTGTCTTTGAGTGAAGATTTAAGGTGATAGGACATATAAATAGCTGCAATTTGAATCTTTACTGAAGCTCAGTGTTTGACACAGAGTTCAAACTCACTGCTGTAATAACTAATACCGTAATTGTCGGACTATAAGCCGCTACTTTTTGCACAAGCTTTGAACCCTGCGGCTTTTAGTCAGGTGCGGCTTTTCTATGGATTGTCCATGAGCGGATTTGTTTTGTTTGTTCCGCTGTTGTACGGCACTACGTTGCCTGGCGGAAGGATCGGGGTTCAAGAGTGGTATGTTGGTCACATGTCCATCCGCCAGGCAACGTAGTGCCGTACGAAGTAGCGTGAAAAACAAACTTCAAAGTAGCGCCACGCGTTCAGCTGGATGATGAGCGGCGATAAACTTGCGAAAAGCAAGTTATGCCCAACTCCACCATTGGATTCTGACAGCGTGGAAAAGTGTGAAAACATCCACGATCACCAACGGATTTCGAAGGGCTGGACTGCTGCATGATGGAGAGGAGGACACCGCCACGGCCCTTCTGAGGGTGTTCGACTCTGACACTGACAACGAGGATTTGTTTGGTTTTGAAAGTGACAACGAAGGAGAGAAGCGGAGAGTGGATGACGAAGCCATCCTGAGCCTGTTCGTTTCCGACACTGGAGAAGAGGACTTTGGTGGTTTTAGTGCGCAGGAAGAAGAGAAAGATGGTGGTGAGTGACTGACTTTTCTTCTTGTTAAAGCCGTGTCACTGCACCTGAGCCTAAAAGGTAGTCCGAATCTATTTTTCTGGTGTGCTGTAGGTTATTGTTATATACTACATTTGTTACTCATTTATGAAGCACAGTACATGTGCAAATATGTACCCATAACTTGTTTTTCAAAATATTAATAAAAGTGATGTCTCCAAACAGCCATCTCTTTCCTGACAATTCGCTTTGTTCTTTTTTTGACAATTCTCTTACATATGATAAGTCAACATTGAAACACCTGCGGCTTTTAGTCAGGTGCGGCTAATGTATGTACAAAACAGGATTTTCCCCTGATTTTAGCTTGTGCGGCTAATATTCAGGTGCGCTCTGTAGTCCGGGAAATACGGTAATTATTAATATAATAACTATAATATTGGCCATATTTACATTACCAAAGTGAGATGACTTTAGTCTCATGAACAACATTAGCTAATTGTTATTTACTAACTAATCTTAAAATGACTGTTCAGTACAGATATGAAGCCCAACAATCATGTTTTACAGTCCTGTGGTCTCAGCCTCAGATACTTATCAAATCACACAAACGTTCGGATGATAGTTCTTTCTGCTGTGTCGTCCGCTAGTTTCCCGATAAATCCCACAACCGCTTCCGTAAACATGTTGATGTCATCAGAGCTGCACCGAAACATGTCCCAGTCTGCGTCATCCATATGATTCTGATGCAATAATAATGCTGATGCTGAAATAACAGTAAAACACCCCCTTTTATCCCGTTTATAAACTTGACACATAAACGTTTATAAATGCCTCTTTTAAATTTTATTTCCCCCCGTTTTTCCCTTACTGACCACAGCAGGGGAAACTTTGTCTTGATTCAGCCATGAATCCAGCTCACCTGATTCATCACTGAGCCCCACCGTCACTGGCGTCTGACAGGGTGGCGCTGCATACTCTTCCTTTAATGTCACTATTTTCAATCTGTTAATTAGAGTGCTTAAACATGAAGTAGACTGCGCCCACAACAAGTCAATACAGCTGTAAATGTGGCCAATTATCAATCTATTACCAATCAATAACAAAAAATAGCTTTTATTTTATGCATGCTTTTAGTCAACTACTCATCCAGAGGATTTCCAATCCCAGAAATTTCCTTCTCCTCATTTAATGAGTCTGTCCTCCTTCCATGCCCTGGTAACTGGTCCATCCAGAGCCAGATCATCTCGAAATATACATACAACAAGCCAAACCACACCTTGGTCACACCAACCCTTTTCCGCCCTGAAGATGTCCAACGCCATCTTAGTCTGGACCAGGGTTTTAATAGTTTCGCAATTTTCATTAGTTTTTATTTTTATTTAGTTTCGACCTCAGATTTTCATTTTTATGTCAATTGTAATTAGTTTTTACCAATTGTTTGCTAGTTTAGTTTAGTTTCTATTTTTTGAAAATCCTTAGTTTCAGTTTAGTTTTGATTAGTTTCAGTTATAGTTTTAGCTGTGTTTGCAAAAATTAAGTGTAACAAAATCCCAGTTTCATCATATCAGTCATGCTCTTCTGCTTATCCTTGGGTATTGAGACTATTAACTCTTGCAGCACCGGGTGTTCGCAATTTTGGTTCAAGTGAATTGATAAACTCTTTAAAGGCAATTGACTCACACAGTTATGTAGATGTCCCAGTCCTGTTGTCTCGGACGCATCACGCTGCCTTGCATGGGGTTAGCTTCTGTTTTCTGGGGATGAGGGTTTTGAGTGTGCTCCCGTACCTTCTGAAGGTAAGCTAGGTTAGCCTTCTTGTGTGAGCTTTTCAAGTGCACTCTAAGGTTTGTGGGATTTATTCCTTTAGAAATGTCCCTCATAATTTGTCTCTTTCCACTACAAGACACTTGCTTTATCCAAAGCACAGTCATACTCAAAGTAATCCCAAATTGGACTCTGGCGCTTTCTCCCGACTTTTCCTGACATGATTCTGCGCGTGGACGGAGCAGCAACACAGACGACTCGACTAACGTACTTGCCACCTGCTGGCATAATGAGACAGCAAGAAAAAATCTGGAAACTAAACTTCATTTTCACCCTTGACTATTGTAGGACACACCCACATCAATGAAACTAAACACATTTTGCTATAAATTCAGTTAATTTTAGTTAGTTTTGTGAACACTCATTACAGTTTTAATAATAATAATAATAATGGATTGGATTTATATAGCGCTTTTCAAGGCACCCAAAGCGCTTTACAATGCCACTATTCATTCACTCTCACAGGTGGCAGGGGGCAGAGATAGCTCAGTAGGTAAAGCGGTTGCCCCATGATCGGAAGGTCAGGGGTTCGAATCCCCTGAACGGCTACCCTGAGGTACCCTTGAGCAAGGTAGCATCCCCACACGCTGCTCCCCGGGCGCTGCACTGGTGGCTGCCCACTGAGTGAATGGGTTAAATGCAGAGAAGAATTTCCCCACGGGGATCAATAAAAGTGTACATTATTATTACATTCACACACTGGTGGAAGCAGCTACGGTTGTAGCCACAGCTGCCCTGGGGCAGACTGACAGAAGCGAGGCTGCCATATCGCGCCATCGGCCCCTCTGGCCAACACCAGTAGGCGGTAGGGTAAAGTGTCTTGCCCAAGGACACAACGACCAGGACAGAGAGCCCGGGGATCGAACCGGCGACCTTCCAGTTACAGATACGCTTCCCAACCCCCTTTTTTGTTTTTATTTTTATTTCCGTTAACGAAAATGTTTTTTTCACTTCTAGTTTTTGTTATTTCATTAGTTTTCGTTAACGATAATAACCTTGCTCTGCACACTGGAATAAACATAATCAACATGATCAACATTTTACTGCGTGTTATTTCACCATCTTATCGATTCCAATGCTCCATCCTTATGTGGTTTGCAACATTATGTTTATCCACTCTGTCTCTAAATGTTTGAAGAATTTTTCAAGTTTGGGGTCAAATTTTGAGAATTTGACCATAAGTGAAAGTTATGGTGTTATCACCCCCTTTGGGGCTTACCTTCCCCACTTCTGATAATATTCCTCCCTATTCTTTGCAAGTACCCCCTTTTGGTGGCGAGAAACTGTTGGTGTGGTCAAGTGGGTGCTATAAAAACAAAAGCTCAGGACAGAACAGTTATCAGTCATGTACTTCATACAAAATTAGCATATATTGAATTTCATATTGATCCTCTGAGTGTAATGGTACATTTTAATTTGAATTACTCAAAGCTAAACACAATAATTTTTCTTTATTTTGCTCTTGTTCTTGTGCAGCACCACCTCTCAGCACATGCCCCGTTTTTGTCTCAGTATCAAGTCAGTTAAAACTTTTAGTTGTCAGTCCATCACAGTCCAGTCACATGCATACTTTCACACACATTCATACCAGTTATTGCTGATAATGGAGTCTCACGCGCAACCTATTTGAGCCTCCATCACCAGCAAGATGACGTCATCATTTTAAAGGAAAACAGTTCCTTGTTTTTTGGACTGGATTGACTCGCTGCAATCCTTTTGGGTTCAGGACTTCTCATGTGATCAATGTCCCAGATAAGTGAATCTCTCCCAAGCCCATTATAATCATGGAGAAAAATACTTTGCGACTGTTTCCAGTAAGAATATTTTATAGCGCTTTAAAGTTCAATCTCTCAGGTCTGGATTAAAGAGCTGATTTGTTAAATCAGGAACTCACCCCCACTCCCCTCCCTCCAGAATTCCCAGGTAACAACCTAATATACATATGAATGACTAGCCAATTTAGCTTCCACTTGGCTGAAGCTAAAGCCTAGCTAAAAGCCTACCAGCCATTTGGCTGCTCTCCGGGTTTTATAGGTAGAAAGGTAGAAGCCTGGCTTTGCAGGTGTTAAAGCCTGAGGCAATTGTGGTAAATACACGCGAGATGCTTACGTAAATCCAAGGGCTGGCCCCTTTTTTTTCTTTTTCTTTTTTTTTCTCAGTGTGTTCCTCCTTCAATTAAATCTCAATCACAAAAATGTGGTGCTCTGAAATAAGGCTCACACCGTTAATTCATCATTTTCACTCTGTGCCACTGCTCCTTATCAGGCTATGTGAAGCACAGTAAACAATTCAGTGGAGGCCTTAACCAGTGTTGGGACTAACGCGTTATTAAGTAACGCGTTACAGTAACTACGTTATTATTGTGGTAACGAGCACAGTAACTAGTTATTATGCCAAAACCAGGAACGCGTTACTCGTTACTGGGATTTAGATAGGCTCGTTATTCGTTACTTCGTGTGGTGGCTATCGCGGAGCTTCCACAGATTCAACAACATTAGCAAGTGGTGGAGGCCAGCAGGTGGATGAGAGGAAGGGGACGCAGGAGGAGGAGAGACCCGAAGCGGCCGCCCGTCCGAGTGTCAGGTGAACTGAACTTCAGGTAAGACGTTATGACCTGCAGTCTCTCTGGGTCAGATATAAACCAAGTTTATTTGGAGTTTATTTTCGTTATGCTGACTTTTTCGTACTGCGTGCTAGCTAGCATGACGGGGTTTCTATACAGCTGGGTGGTGCTATGTTACTGATGTTGAACTTTATTTTGTTCATATGGTTAATTATTAGAGTTTCCAACCGTCCCGTAAAAAACGGAATCGTTTCGTATTCAGAGAAATTAATACGGGTTTCGTATTGAGGTGAAAAGGAACAGTTTGTCCCGTAATTCAGCTACAATGAAAAAGACACAAAGCTGGAGTTATTCTGTGTCTTTGCTGCACAGCTGCCTCTTCTCCTCTCATTCTCCCCCCTCCCTCTCCTGTTTCTACTTCAATCATGAAACTGATCAATGATCAGCTGATCGGCTTTTCTCTCTTGTTTGTTTATCGCCCACTTTGCGCCAGAAAGAGGAAACCAGCGGATGTCGCGGTAAACAACAGCAGCACGTTTAAGCTTGATCAGCTGTTGTTAGAATTTATTTAGTATTAATTTCTAGTATCAGCTGATGTTTGCTGGAGCCACAGCTGTAAACCTGCTGGTCAGGATGTCGGTTTGTATATGTGGTGAGTGGGAAACATGAAGATGAAACCAGGAGATGTCCTTACTGAATCATCAGAGCTGAACAGGTGATGGAGAAACAGGTTTACCTTTTAGGTGACATGAATGAGTTGAAGGGAAGTTATGAACTGTTTCTGAGAGACAAATAACACCAGGATCCTTTTCTAAGTAGCTGACAGCTGGTAACTGTGCAGGGGCGGATCTAGCAAAGTGTTGCCAGGGGGGCAGGTAGGGCATTAACAGGGAAAGGGGGGGCACAAAGAAATACTTTCTTATTCTCATTTCAAATGTCTCGCTTTTAATAAATAATTATCTGAGTCTTACAACAAACGATTGATAGATTGATGCATATATACCATCAAGACAGTGTACATCACTGTCACAACAGTGTTTATTTGCATTCAAAGGCTTTATGATATTTGCTATAATGGTGGGCCGGTCTCTAGTCAAAATGCCCGGGCCAATTTTTTGTCCCAGTCCAGCTCTGTATGCAGCTCATCTGCAGTCTGGTGTTACCAACATCTTCCTATTCAGAAGGCAGAATTTCTGAGTTCTGAGTACAATCGAAAGCACCACGACTGCAGTTTTTGTGTTGGATGTAAAAAGCGCACATGACGCTGTGACGTAGGCTATAATCATGGCGGCGGTCAACGACGGTCCAGGCGTGGGATTTCTCTCGTGGAAATATGCACATTATCTTTTCCTTTGGTAGGTGACACAGTGCACTTGTGGCAAGTAAGCAAGCTAGAAGACTGGCACTCTTGCTGGGTATCAAGTTAGCAACACATTAACAAGAGAAGTCTGAGTAAAACCAAAGTTACTTTCCCTAGTAACTAGTTACTTTAAAAGTAACGAGTAACTTGAAGTAACTGAGTTACTTTTGATGGAAGTAACTAGTAATGTAACTAAGTTACTAATTTAAAGTAACTTACCCAACACTGGCCTTAACAGACACCACACACAGACATTGTTTTCATAACCAAACTGCCTTAGACCCTGTCCCCCAAATCTACACAAATGCCTTCTGGGTGACATGAAATCCATTTAACCAATAAACAATCAATGGCTTCTTGTTGTTGTAACAGATTCTGAATTTGGATCTTTGTGTGCAGCATTTTGCGTATCAGTGTAAGCATTTGTTAGTAAAGCATTCTTCATTGCATCAGCGTGTGTGTGTGCATCACTCTTCATTGCACAAGCGTGTGCATGTGTGTGTGTGTGGATCACTTCTCAGTGAATTAAATCAGCATTCCTCCTCAATGATTGAGTGTCATTTCTCACTCAATCAGCGAGTGCATATATGTTCATATGTGTGTTTCTCTTCATTCTGAGTCAGTGGTAGTAGATGTGTGTGTTTGTGTGTGTTTGTGTTCATCACTTTCCTGTTCTGGTGTTCTGGGTAAACCACGGCCTGAAGCGTGCCCTGGGGTCCTGCCCTCCTCCTTTTCAGTCTGTTTGCATCCATTGGTGCTGCTGCTCAAAGTTCTGTCCATACTGGTTCTAGCCCCAATTGAGGCAGTGCTTTTCTCCAGTGTCCTGCATCTTCTCCTTGTCCAGCTCCTCCTTAACCCTTTTGCTTCTGTAGCTCCTTCAGGGTTTGCTCCTGCTGTTGGAGCTTCTGGTCAGGTTTGGCGACCTCCTGCTCCAGCAAACTCCGGCCTGGTTTCAAGTCCTGTGTCTGGGACTCCAAGCCTGACTGATGGGTTCGATAAGCAGCCAGCTCCTCCTGAGCCATGCTCAGTTTCTGCTCTGATGCCTTGAGCTCTTACTGAGGGCAGAAACCTCAGAGTCTTTTCCGTACACGTCAGATTGAAGTTTATTGATGTTTTCCTTGCTTTGCTTCCACGGCCTTCTACAGCTCTGCTGTTCGGCTCTTCTCAGAGGTCAGCTCCTGGCCGAGCCCCGACACCTGTGCCTTCAGCTTATTTTCTTCTTGTGCTTTTGTCCATTCTGAGGTGCCTCCTGACCTCAGTTACTCCTCCTGTCTCTGGCACGCCCCTTTTGCTGCCCGATCATTCGTGTTGGTCTGTCACTGTCCTGCACAGTTTTAATGCAGAGTTGTTAAGGTCAGCATTCTTTTGCTTGGCCTCACTTTTCATCTGGGCTTAATGGGCGTCTCGTCACAGCTCTGTCAGCTGAAGCTGTCTGGAAATCTCCCCCATGTAGTGAAACGGGCCTTGGATTTAACACTCTCCGTCTCCGCTGCATGAGATCGTTTTCCTGCGGCAGTGTTGACATTTTCAGGTTGTTGTTGTGGATCCAGCTGCTGTCGCATTTGGTCAGGGTCACATCAAAGATGGTAGAGGAGTGAGCAAAGATGGTAGAGGGGAGAGCAGGAGTCCAGGTCAGCCTCGGCTTTCCGGGCCGACAAAGCAGCCTGTAATCAAGCATAAAGAGAAAAAACAAAACAAAAACAAAACAAAAACAAAACAAAAACAAAACAAAAGCGGACGAACAGGAAAATGATGTTGTGTTGGCTGTGTTATTCAGAGAGGGGAGAAACACCGAGCCAGGCCCTGTGTCAGCCTTCTCTCCCCCTTTTTTTGTTTTTTTCTCACCATATAATCAACTCATAACCCACCAAGCTGACAGGACAACACAGGTACATGTTAAAATTCTTAAGATCATGTTTAAAAGCCAAAAAAAAGGAATTTTCCTTCATTTAGTAATCATTTGTATTAATCAATCAGCAGAAAACATGTCACAATTTGAATCTTTTAACCACTAAATTTGTCGTGTCTTCACTGGTTAGTCAGACCAGTGTCTTGCTTTTTGAAGTCAAGTCGTTGTCCTGCAACCCAGAAAGTTTATTTGTTAGTAGTGGATAAACTTTATCATTTAACAACAGGTGTATGTTAAGTTTCGCTGCTTTAACCTTGCTGGAAAATCTTCACGTGTTCATGACTGTAAGCTGTTTCTTCATTGCGTGTGTGTGCGTTTGTGGGTGGGATATTTTAGCTTTTTTCTCAAACAAGGCATTCCTCTAACACGTGTCTTTTTCATACATTTCTCCGGTTGTGTGTGTGTTTTTATTTTGTTTCCCAAATTTTGATTTCCCACCTTAAATAACAGCATTCCATGTCTTCAGCCAGGAGTCAGAGCTTGCTTGTGAGATTTCAGGGACACATGGTGCTAATAACAATTCAGCCAAAAACTTGCCTGAAAATTTCTAGTGATGGTAACCGATAACTGGAGGAGAAGATGTCCTTTAAGTTTCTTTTCAGGGTGGGGACAAAGTGAGGCCAAGCTGTAAACTTTTGAGCCAAAGCTTGGCCTGTCTGTCGTCCCAATTCTGTTTATGCTTTTGCCACTGTACTCAGGTTTCCAGGTGGAGAGAAATCCACCTGTATTAAAACACTAAAACATTCACTTAGTATTTCTTTTTCTGAAAACATCCACTTACTATTTTTTCTCTAAAAACATCCATTCGCTTCATCTGCCTAGATTTTACTCTCTCTCTCTCGGTGCATACTTCACACAGTCAGGCAGTTGCCTTTTATGGGCATGCAGAGTTCCTGTCACACACACAGCTACTCACCACCAGCAGCTGCAAAGCTGTCTTCAAGTCTTTTCTCCACACTCTCAGTCACAATCCTCCATTAATATGAATGTATAAAACCAGTAATAATCGTAACCATAAATCAAATGTAACTGCCTATATTATTGAACTGAACCAAGAGTCACTTAAAAATCTTATAAATCCTGCTTCACACCACAAAACTGAAACAAATCACAGCTGTATTTATCACTCAATCTTACCCTGCCGACTGAAGTGCCGGTCTAAATCATGCACGATTTGTCTCTTCTATATCAAAACCCAGCCAAACATCAAACATTCACCCTAGTCATTCAAAACTTTATTTGTAATATTATAATCAGCAAAATCAGCGTTTTAATTACAGGCATGTATCATTGTCTGCAAATCATAATTATAAAACTCAATAACACGCTAAACAAGAAGCAAAAGTCCTCTGTGCGCTTCACAGCAGCCACCTCATTTGCATGTTCACACACCGTCTAAAAATAGCTCGCAGCGTTGCAGCGCGCTGACATCACACACAGCCTCGTCTCACACACAGCTCTATTATTTTATGTTACAAAGACGTCTTATATTTACAATTACTCTCAGGCCTGACAGCTTTAGCGCCTACACAATTTCGACAAATTTAAGTTAACGGTCCAACCGAAAAAGTCCAACTTTTTTGTGATCAATTAACCAGTATCTGTCCAACAGTCTCTGGCCTCATCTCTAAAGTCCCTAACTCAATTTAAAAGTGTCCAACACCCAAGGTCCAACCTTTGCTGCCCAAAAAAGCGCAGATACCGTTCCAAACGGTAAGGAGACTCTAACTCCTAGCTTATTCCAGGATGCCCTGTACCCCACAGTCAAGCCAAACTGAACTAACCCTGTTCGCCGACAGGTCAAGGTCGCGCGTCCACGGCCAGGAGGGAGCGTAACCTCCGGGCTATGTGCTTCTTAACAGTCCAACTGCCGTTCTTGAAAAATTTATAATACTTTGAAACAACAGTCAACACCCCAAAACAAGAGTATGACTGACGCACGTCCAACCTTAAAACCAATGGGGACTCTAACCCACAAAATGACCAATTCCTTATCAAACTAAATTCACTCAGCAGTCCAACTGCTTTAACTTCAATCAGCAGTCCAACTGCTTTAAATCTCTCAGCAGTCCAACTGCTTTAAATACTCAGTACTGTCACTTTCAAAGTTTCATTATCATTACTTCAGCTTCAGTTCTCATGAGATTTTTCATCAAAATCAAAACGGGCCTTCACCAGTAATTTCAGTGAGTAGACTTTAATTTTATCATGTCCAATTTGGCACACTTTGGAAATAGATTCAACAGGTAGTGCCTTACCTTTGTATAACCCGGCTTATGCCCACTCACGTCAGACCACTGGCTTGTGCCTGTCCGTTCGACAACCTCGGACCGTCCAAACCTCCAACTTCCACCCCAATACCACAGGACGAGCCCCCAAACTGTTACGGATTCAAATATTGGGGATGGATACAAGAGGAAAAACCACAATAACAACACTGGTCCGGCCGGGTTGAGTCAAACGATGATTTTAATGATCACACGCGTGGGAGATGGACACCGTACGCAGACAGCATCAGATCTCAAAAAAGCATTGATCAAACTCTTATAGCCTCTAGTGGCCCCCACCTAATCATAAAAGCCTACACATTCACATTCTTTCTCTCACACGGCGCCTAAGCTACGACCTTGGCTCCCTGTTTATCTGCTCCTGCTGAGATGGGGCAGAAAACTCCAGTATGTTCTGTTCTCTTCTAATCAGACAAATAAGGCGATGACTTTCTGCAAACAGTATTTCTTATAACTCAGCAGTATAATGCATCATAAAACAATATCATTCATTCACAATAAATCAGCAGTCTAATGTAATGCAAATCAGTTTAACAAATGCAATAGTTATCACCTTCTTCTAATTCAGGAGAATAATGCAAACTAAAACTACATAATAATTCACAATCTTTAATTAGGGGTATAACATGGCATAAAATAATATTATAATCCCACACTCTCCACCCTTTTCTGACTGAGAACCATGGCCTCAGATTTGGAGGTGCTGATCCTCATTCCTGCTGTTTCACACTCGGCTGCAAACTGTTCCAGTGCGAGCTTGAGGCCTTCACCCGATGAAGCCAACAGAACCACATCATCCGCGAAAAGCAGAGATGAGATTCTGAGACCACCGAAGTGAAAGCCCTCCGCCACTTGGCTGCACCTAGAAATCCTGTCCATAAAAATTATGAACAGAATTGGTGACAAAGGGCAGCCCTGGCGGAGCCCATCACCCACCGGGAACGAGTCCGATTTATTGCCGGCAATGCGAACCAAGCTGTTGCAACAGTTGTATAGGGATCGAATGGCCCGTAGCACTTCCCACAGGACACCCCGAGGGACACGGTTGAATGCCTTCTCCAAGTCCACAAAACAGATGTAGACTGGTTGGGCAAACACCCATGCACCCTCAAGTATCCTTGAGAGGATAAAGAGCTGGTCCAGTGTTCCGACCAGGTAGAGCACCGCTTTCCCTTCCTGAGATGCCTGACGGTTTGCCAGAATCTCTTCGAGGCAGTCCAAAAGTCTTATTCCATGGCCTCTCCAAACTCCTCCCACACCGGGTTTTTGCCACTGCCCGAGCCATATTCCGCTTGGCCTGTTGATACCTGTCAGCTGCCTCCGGAGTACCACAGGCTAACCAAGCCCGATAGGACTCCTTCTTCAGCCTGGTGGCTCCCTTCACCTTTGGTGTCCACCATTTGGTTTGCGAATTACCACCACAGCAGGCACCAACCACCTTGCGGCCACAGCTCAGTGCAGCAGCTTCGGCAATGGAGACGCTGAACATGGTCCATTCGGACTCAATGTCCCCAGTCTCCCTCGGAATGCTTTTGAAGCTCTGCCGGAGGTGTGCGTTGAAGATCTCACGGACTGGGGCCTCTGCTAGACGTTCCCAGCACACCCTCACAACGCGTTTTTACCTGATCCAACTCACCACCAGGTGATGATCAGTTGACAGCTCATCCCCTCTCTTTACCCGAGTGTCCAGAACATATGGTCGCAGGTCTGGTGATACGATTACAAAATCGATAATCGACCTGCGACCTAGAGCGTCCTGGTGCCACGTGTACTTATGGACACTCTTATGTTCGAACAAGGTGTTCGTTATTGCCAAACTGTGATTTGCATGGAAGTCCAATAACAAAACACCACTCGGGTTCAGATCGGGGAGGCTGTTCCTCCCAATCACGCCTTTTCAGGTCTCGCTGTCGTTACCCACGTGAGCATTGAAGTCTCCCAGCAGGACAACAGAGTCTCCAGGTGGAGCACATTCCAGCACCACACCCAGGGACTCTAAGAAGGCTGGGTACTCTGAACTGCCACTTGGCATATAAGCGCAGATGACAGTCAGGACTCGTTCCCCAACCCTCTCATCCACCGGGAAAAACACCAGCAGCAAGCCAAGATTATATTAGAATACCCACCCCAGCCCGCTGCCTCTCACCAGGGGAAAATCCAGACTGAGACAGAGTCCAGCCCCTCTCCAGGAGACTGGTTCCAGAGCCCAAGCCATGTGTAGAGGTGGGCCCGACTATATCTAGCCGGTACCTCTCAACCTCACACACTAACTCAGGCTCCTTCCCCACCAGAGAGGTGACATTCCATGTCCCAATTGCCAGTCTTGGCAGCTGGGGATCAGTCCGCCAGGGCCTCCGTTCCTGGCCGCCGCCTGGCACACAATGCACCCGACCCCTATAGCGCCTCCTGCGGGTGGTGGGCCTGCGGGAGGATGGCCCATGTCCCCTTTTCGGGCTGTGCCCGGCCAGGCCCCATGGACCAAGGCCCGGCTACCAGACGCTCGCCCTCGGGCACCCTCCCCAGGCCTGGCTCCATGGCGGGGCCCTGGTAACCCTATCCCAGGCAGGGTAAACTGTTCCCTTGATGTTTTCTTCATAAGGGTCTTCTGAATCGCTCTTTGTCTGGTCCCTCACCCAGGACCAATTTGCCATGGGAGACCCTACCAGGGGGCAAAAGCCCCCAGACAACATAGCCCCTGGGATCCCTGGGACACACAAACCCCTCCACCAGCGATTCTTTTAATTTTATTTCTTGTAATTTGGACTTCATTATGGACTCTTACAGGACATGCCCTGCAATCAGATAACAATAATGAAAAAGTTGGAATTGGAGAAAAACTGGATGCAGAGAGTCGTTTTACATCTAAAGAGCCATTTGGACCCGGGTTCCACGCAAAAGAAAACATTGGGAGCTGCAAATACTTTTTGACATCTAAAATGAAGATAACACTGTATATATTGTTTTTTACCTTTATGCTTTGTGTCAACAACTAAGGTGTGTTGCTTATGAAATCCATGAAGTGCTACAGAGAAAATTACATTTTATTTATGTAATTAACACGTTTTAAACTCTTAAAGAAATATAACAAAAGGAAAGACACCCAGCTGAACTAAAATGATCCATGTAGCAAACAAAAACTGTTGTGAGCCGCCACTCTACTCGCCTTTTGGATTTTGGAGCCTAACTTTTAAAAAACAACCGGAAAAAAGCACTATGCTGCTAAAAGATGAAAAATAGATATTTGCAAAATTCTGCCTAAATATGTATTTTACCTGGTTAATGTGTGTGGCGGGGCGTGGTCTGTAGCGCCACTGCAGGGGAGGCGGACGCACCTGAGCGGGACCCGCAATCATGCCTCGCCACCTTTACGTCTGTGCTATCTATGCTGTTGTGTTGGTGTGTGTCGGGCTGTGAGCTGCAAAGCTACAGCCGGCTGTATACGTACAGCAACCGTGTGTGAAAAGTGGTCAATAAAGAGATGCTGAAAAGCGTGTTCATACAAACATCGTCGGGTCTGCCATGATATGTTTACAATGGGACTTCTGCTCCTGAACCTCTGTGCACAGCGTCTGCAGATCGGGGCTGTACGAAGTCACTTTCATCTTTACGCAGGACTGTAAGCTGTCATCTGTGAGGCATGAGCCGTGTTTGTTTTTAACATAGTTCACGGTGGAGAATAGCTGCTGGCATAATGTGGATCCGAAGATCCATAATTGGCCTACCTGGGGTTGAAAGTCTCGATAAATGCACAGCGTTTCGGCTGGTACACCGGCTTCCGCGAGTGTGACGCTTATTTTGAGCGATAAAAAAATAATAGAATATAATTTTATTTTTATATTTCAATATCACAATAATCTTCCAATTTAGAACTACAAGTTAAAAAAGAACTAACATAAATAAAATACACTTCCGCTAAATCTAATTTACTTTCCCAAACCACGCGGAGCTGGACTAAAGAACCGCATGCAGCTCCGGACCTTTCCACTGTTAGACGTCCTGCAGTTTAATAGATGCATGAATAAGAAAATGCGTCCTAGGTGAAAAAGAGAATAAATCAATGTCTCACTCTCCTTTTGTGATTGGTTTATATGGTCGACGTTATATCTGAACTAATCTGATGAACGGCTGATATTCTGACTCTGAGGTTAGACATTTAGCTGCTGATTGGCTCCATCTAGTAGCCAAACAATAGAACTCCATCATCTGCTGTGAGCAAATATTTTTCTGCAGGTTTTGATGATATTTTACACTCTGCAGTTATGAGGGTGTGATGGCGTCCTCAGATAGACTCATCTGAAGTGGCCTCAGCATTTTTCCAGGATACTGCACACGACTCTTCAGTAGAAGTGTGAGCCGCAGCTGTTTTAAAAGATTACATGTGCATGTTTTCAGTGAAAGGTTTATGATTTCACAGCTGTACAACACGAATGTGATCTAAGTTTAAACAACCAGCAGTAAGTTTCACAACTGGTCTCACAGCTTTGAAGGAGTTAGCTGAAGCGTGGAGCTGATGACAATCTCCTTAAAGTAGTCAAAAGGGCAATGGTCCGGACTCAGAGCAGATGGCATCAAAGGCATCAAAGGCTGGAGGCGAGACACGAGTTAGTGCCATGACTGCTGTTCTGGCTAAGAGTAGGTCAGTTGACTCTGTGTGTTCTGAGTAGGAGGGAGAGTCTGAATCTGCAGCAGCTTCGGCGTTGGGGTTCACTGTTGATGAACTGAATACTGCAAACAATGACGATAGCTTTTATTAATGGATCTGCTGTTGAGATGGCCGAGATTGTTGAGATGGTCAACAGTGTGAAGTTCCTGGGTGTGCACATATCAGATGGCCTCTCCTGGAACCTGAACACCACCACAATCATGAAGAAAGCCTAATAACATCTTCACTTTCTTAGGAAACTGAAGACGGCCAGTCTCCCTCCTTCCATCCTCACATCATTTTACCAGGGAACCACTGAAAACGTTGTCTGCTGCCACATCACTATCTGGTGCGAGTATAACCGGTGTGTTTCTGCGTTGTCTAGGGATGGGTATCATTTAGGTTTTATCCGATACCGGTGCCAAACCGGTACTTTTGAAATGGTGCCGGTGCTTAAACGGTGCTCGAACCGTTCCTTAAAGAATGGAGAACACAAACTTTGTCCAAAAACCTCTCATGTTTAGCTGTTTTTTTGTAAAAAGATAACAATGTTAGCCTTTTCTGCAGCTATAGGTCATATATGGTATCACTCTTGGCTGGAAGCAGTGCTTAAACAATGGAAAAAAAAAAAAAAAAACTTTGTCCAAAAACCTCTCATGTTTAGCTGTTTTCCACTTTTTCTTTGGTCATTTTAACCTTTTTTGCCAGGCAAAAGTGCGCCGACGTTTTTGGAGATGTCTGTTACCCACCTGGTAGATAGCTAGCCGGGGGGTTCAATAGTCACTCAAGCCGGCGAGAGCAACAGACTCTCAGCTTCATTGTTTTCAGACCCCCGCTGTCTTTTGCTACTCAGGTTAAACATGATATATAAGTCACTCGGATAACTTAAAAATGTAATTGTTTGGCTTTTTTCAGTGTTTTATTTGTTCCAGAGCAAATCGGTTTGGCTGAGATCAAAGTTATTAGATTAAATAAAACTTTATTAATCCATCGGGTGGGTTCCTCTGGGATTTTCACACAGCTGAATAAATGTCAAACAGAAAACTGATTAAACAGAAGTGTGAGACGGTCAAGAATTTACGGCAGTGTCCTGTTATATTTTAGATAGCAAGGGGCAGACGGCTGAGTTTATTAAACTCCACCGACACAGCGGTGATGCAAATCTGAAGGCTAGACTGTCCCATTTCACAGCCTTGCACTTCCGGCCTTCTTGGTCTTCGAAGGACCCGGCCCACGTTACCACGAAGGCTGGGTCCTCCAAAGGATGCGGCCTATGTTTTGGGACACAGCTTGTATTTATAGGGTTGCACCAAAGAAGAAGAAAAACAATGAGGAGGGGCTCTAACTGATAATGAATATAACTACAGGCTTGAAGGTCCTAACAGTTAGGTATAAAGAACACATTTTGTGTAATCTATGACTGGGTTACACGGGAACTGCACCTTCACTGAAAAGAAGTAGTGAGGATAGCAGAGAGGAACATTGGAAGCCCTCTCCCACCCATCTCCAAACTCACATCATCTGACGTGTGAACTGCATAGTAAAGGACACTTTCCACTCGTCATATGCACTGTTCTCCCCCCTTCCATCTGACAGATGGTTCTGCAGTATCAAAACCGTAATGGCGAGACACTGCAAGAGTTTTCCCCCCAAGCAATCAGAGCCCTCATTTCACAACCACTAAAGGACTGACAAGCACAAAGACTTTTAAAAACATCTCATACACTCATACACCTTCCTCTACACCCCCCCCCCCCCCCCCCCCCCCATTTTTGCACATGTCGAGGAGCGTGTCAGGCTACATTTCACTGTGTGTTATACTTGTATAACTATGCATGTGACAAATAAAGAACCTTGAACCTTGAACCTTCATACTACTCACCAAAAGAGTCAAAAACACCAGAAACATCCACAAATCCACAACAAGCTGGGCCTGGGAACAATATGCTTATTTGCACACCTCCGTCACATAGTTACTGAACACATCTACATAACGCTATATTGCACATTTTCCATCTTGCACATGCCTTCGTCCTGTCTTGTCTACTATATCCCAACTCACAACTAAATTGCTAAATTGTATCTAAATCATATCTATCACTGTAGCTATGTTTATACATGTCCTCCTTGTTTATTGTGTGGGGTAAGTGATGATGGGAATTAGGGGTAACAATGAATAGTGGGATTCAATAAAATGTTGAGCATGGGGTAAGTATGTTATACTTCTTCCTACTCCATTTCAGACTTAATAATTGTCATTTCATGTCATTTATTTTATTGATTTTATTTTATTTTTTGTCTGAACACATACGTGTGTGTATTTACATATATATTCGTATTTGTAAATGCAAGTATGTGTACTTGTGTATATATTGTTTTTTTCTGTATATGTCTGAATTAAAGATACAATGATAATAATAGTAATAATAATAATAATAATAATAATAATAATAAACTGAACCTGTTATTCAATACCTACTGGACAATCCACTTCATATTGTCTCCGTCCTGTCTTTGTGTATTGTACATAGATATAGTTAGTTATAGTACCTTTTTTAGTGAGTTATTATTATTATTATTTTTTATATATATTTTTATTGAAATTTTTTATAGTGCAATACAAACAAATTTTGAACACCCTCACATTCACACACCCATCCATACATCAAACCTGCCTACATCACATTCAAATGTAGAAATGAGCATAGTTCTCACAGTAATACAAAAATACAATGGGTTAGGATAGACACGATTTTCCCTTCCTTCCCTTCTTCTTTTCCTTCTTTTTCATAAATGTCCTTCACCTCCACTCCCTAAAATATCCATATATGGCTTCCACATATTCACAAAGTCCCATTGTTTGCCCTTGCAATATATGCTAGTCTTTCCAGGCCTAGAGAGACTGCAATTTCCTTCTTCCAGGGAGCATCCATACTTTTCCAACATAGCGCAATGGCTCTTCTGGCTTGAAGTAGTCCATAGTCCAGTAATTTCGTTTTTTTTCCCGATTGCTTAAATTCCCTTGGATATATTCCAAGTACACAGAGTTTTCATTTTAAAGGGATTTTTACCTTAAACACTTCGGACAGATATTTTATAACATCTTTCCAAAATTCCTGGATTTTAGGACACCCCCATAGACAATGAAGAAGAGTTCCTTTTTCAACTAAACATTTAGTACAGATGTCCAGAATATCATTGGACATATGATGAAGCTTGACAGGTGTTATATAGGTTCTCATGAGCCATTTATATTGCAGTAGTTTAAAGCGTGTGTTTATTGTTTGTTTTGTGCTTTTAACATCTATGTCCTCTTGGATCTCCCTTCTCCAAGCATCCGGTTTATCTGCTGCTGAGTCTTTGAAGGAAAGCATCAGTAAATTATAATATATAGAGAGAAAACCTTTTCTTTTTTTATTCTTAATGCATGCCTCCTCTATTTTTGTTAATGGTGGAAGTTCAGCAATCCTTTGCAGTTTCGATGACAAATAGTTTTTCAATTGTAAATATTTAAAAAAGTGCTTTGGGGGTATTAAATATTTTTTTACATAACTGATCAAATGTGAGCAGCATGCCGTCTGCATATAGGTCTTTAAAATTTTGAATGCCTTTATTTTTCCATATTTTAAATCCTTCATTACTTTTACCAGGCGTGAACTTTTCATTTCCCCAAATAGGGGTAAATTGCGAAAGCGATGGAGGATCGCCCACATATTTATGAGCTGCATGCCAAATTATAATTGTATTTTTCAAGAAAGGGTTCCTTGTATTTTTTCTTAATGTCTTTGTCACGGCTGGGGTAGCAGTCGTGTTGTGGAATGAAAAGGACCCAAAATGCAGGCAGCTGACTGATGAAGAGTGTGACGTTTATTTACAAGTGGCAGTGGCAGAAACAGACAACGAAGCATGAGAAATACTAACAGAAACCTAAACTGGGAAAAACTAAAGAGCAAACTTGAAATCCTCAGCAAACGGGTTGAAAGGCAGAGAGAGACGCAGACCAACGAATAGGACACCAAGAAACGCAGACGAGCCAACAACGAGCACAGACCGACACCCACTGAATATACATACACAAGGTAATCGGGTAATCACACACAGGAGGGGAGAACAGCTGATCCTAATACACACGATGGCTGTGTCCCAATTCAGGCTCTGCACGCTTGAAGTACGCATTTTAAGTGCGGTTACGTCACCGCCACGCGACGACGGCTGTCCCAATTCGAAGTGTACTTCAGATGCATACTCCAAATGCGCCGTCAATTTCCCCAAATATCAAGCGTGGTCCGGTGCACGCTTCATGGTCCCATATATCCCACAATTCATAGCGCGGCGGTGGGTGTGGATAATTTTGCTGCAAAATAGGGCTTTGGAGTTGACGTCACGCCGCAGTGCATTGTGGGATCGCGGCGCCATGTCAGTAGGCCAGAAAGCAAAACAAGCGCACAGTGTTGGAGTGTTGGATTCGGGACTGCCAGAACCATGCTCAAAATCAGCGCAAAAGACAAAGGGCTGTATCGCGACTGATTGTGCCCAGACGCCAAGAGACGGTACTTTGAAAAAATTGCGTGCATTGGTAATGTGGACCCATATGAAATAAGGAAGTGGAGTGGAAACCCAGACGACCTACCGCCTTTGTCCTATCCCGATATCTTCGCATACCTTGTCTGTGGAGTCAGCGCATACACAGTGAACCAGTTTAAGAATTATAAATCCCTGGAGGCCCACATCCAATTCACGAACGGCTGGGTGCAAGATTTGTCCATCTTTAAGCCTCCACGCTGCGAGTACGTTGTCGTTAAGACAAAGGTAAGTCGCTTTGAACTTGATAACTTTCTAAACAACTTCCTTGTTACAGTTTTTGATTTGCACGTACAGCCAACCCATCTATATTAGCCTCTGTTAATTACAGGCCTTTTATTAATCCCTGCTGTGGATTTCTGGCAACCGCGCTTAAAGCAAGCACAAGACTTCTTTCGTAAAGTGTGCCTTCCTGAAGTTGTTGGGAAATACTTCTGGAAACAACGTGCTGCTCTAAATAGCCTGTAATGTTTCATGTTGTGCTTAAAGATTGATGACAGCTGTGTGGTGCGATGTAAATAGTTTGCATTTCATTTTTATGTGATTGCTGTGTACATGTGAATAGATCTATAATAAAGAAAAACAAACAAATATACTATTCTATTTTGTTTTATTAAAACAACTTCACACAAAGTACAACTATTTGCAATGTACTGTACATCAAAAAAAAACAGCTTTAAGAATACTCAACAGGAGCAAGTGTCATTTGGCCCTGGTTTGACAACAACACTGGGGCACATATTAACAAAAACACAGCAAACCTTAACGATCTTATCAAGAAGTGTGGTGTCTTCAGCCTCACATGATAAGAGTAATCGGATTGGCATTGTAGTGTGTAACATTTTGAACTTGTTGTGCAAACTACCTATTACTCGAACCATAGCTGAAGCTGTATCCTTTGTCTGGCCTACTGTCATGGCGGCGGGGGGCGTGGCCCGCCTCCTCTGACATCACGCTCCAAAGCCCTATACGGCAGAAGGGAGCGGCCGAAGAGTTTTTTTTTTTTCCCCCAAACTTTATTGAAATTATAAAGCGAACAGTCAGTCATTCCAGTTCAGTTTGTACAGTAGACATACAAGGCAAATAAGAGTAACAATATACAGTACAATGAAATAAGAAGGATAAATAAATAAAGGATAAAAAAGAAAAAAAGGGGGGGGAATGTGACAGACTTCATAACAACTTTGTACTTGACAGTTGTGACAGCTCATTCGTTGAACATTTCTGAATGAATTTCAATCAATGATAAACCTTTAAGAGAGTTTAAGTAATATTCAATTTCAATCAAAAACAAATTAAATGATGGGGTTGAGTTTTGAAATTTACATTTATGTATATGGAATTTCCCTAATAAGATGGAGCGGCCGAAGAGTGAACTGTCAAAAGTACTGAATATGACGTCACTTATTTATGTGCGAATGTTTAATAATTAAAGTCAGTCATATATCCACAAACACAACAAGCTGAAAGTCAGTGATATATGCATATGTGTGTATACATATATGTGTGTGTGTATGTATATATATATATATATATATATATATATATATATATATATATATATATATATATATATATATATCTCATAATAATCTGACAATGCTATAATATTGGCCATGTTATATTTACATTACCACAGTGAGATGACTTTAGTCTCATGAACAACATTAACTAATTGTTATTTACTAACTAATCTTAAATAACTGTTCAGCACAGAAATGAAGCCCAACAATCATGTTTTCCAGTCCTGTGGTCTCAGCCTCAGATACTCAACTAATCAAAGTGATGTCATGACAAAAATGAATGACCAACAAAACATTTTTCTCCTTCATTTCTGTCAAACAAAGCTGTATGTAACGTGTCTCGCATTAGTATCATGGTTGCTAGGCAACCTGAACAGCGCGACGAAGCGTGTACTGTCCCATTTCACAAGCCTCTCACTTCCGTACTTCTCGTACTTATAGTACGCACCGTACGTAGTACGCATAGTGCACGTACTTCAAGCGTGCAGTCTCTTAATTGGGACACAGCCGATGACTGGAGAACACAAGCTGAACACAATGAAAACAGACACAGACCTTCAGAATAGAACAGGAAATCCAGAACACGGGCCTTCAAAGTAAAACAGGAAACACACAGACTGATTTACAACACAAACACGGGGACATGAACAGAGCACCGAGGACAGACACAGGTAGGGCTGATAAAACACTAAACTTCAGGTTCAACCCTAAACTAATACAAAATCAGAATAAACACAAGGCACAAAATGAACTTCAAGGAAACACAAAACGCTGGGTCAAAATGACCCAGGATCATGACAGTCTTAGTGTCTGAAGAATATAGAAAAGTGTGTAAAGGAAGATCTGGAACAGATTTTTGCTCAATGTCAACTCAGGCTGTAGGTGTTGTTGGGCAGAAGTAATGGGTGGCTGATGTTAGTTGGGCAGCCATATAATACCATCTGAGGTTGGGGACTTGGAGACCTCCTCTTTCATAAGGCAAGTAAAGTAGTTGTAAGCGGAGCCTTGCCTTCCAAATAAATTGGTTAAATAGTTTGTTTAAACTCTCACAATATGAAGTTGGTAGAGGCAACGGAAGTGTTTGGAAGTAATATAAAAATTTGGGTAAAATTGTCATTTTTAGATAGATACAGGCAGGTTTTTCCAACGGTTTAGCATTTCCGTGACCTCTTCTACAAGGGGATCGTAATTTATTGAGGTTATGTCCTTGAGGCTTGGGGTGATCCTAATGCCTAAATATTTAAAGTTGTAGTTGTTTTAAATGGGGTGGCCACCACAGGGCTTCTTCTTTCTTCTTCATTAAGAAACATTAATTCTGATTTAGAATTGTTAATTTTGTATCCTGAAAATTCTCCAAATATTTTTATTAATGTTACTAAATTAGGGATACTATCTTTCAGATTAGTCAAAAAATAATAATAATATCACCTGCAAATAAAGAAATTAGATGGTCTCTTCCTCCAATTCTTATCCCTGATATTCCTGCATTTGCTTTCACAGCTATGGCCAGAGGTTCTATTGCTAACACAAAGAGAATTGGTGACAGGGGGCAGCCCTGCCTGGTTGATTGCTGTAAATTAAAGGGTTTTGATACGTTATTATTAGTTAAAACTTGTGCTGCTGGATGTGTATACAACGGATGTGTCTCGTTTTAACAAAACCTTGTTGATCGTCTGTTATCAAATTAGGCACATATTTATCTAGTCTCCTAGAGAATGCTTTACACAAAATCTTTGTATCACATCCCATAAGACTAATTCCCCTATAAAAGGAGCATTCAGTCAGAGGCTTATTTGGCTTCAATAAAAGGGTTATTGTAGCTAATCTCAGTGAGTCTGGGAGTATTCCGGACTTATATGACTCCTCATACATGTTAAGAAGTGGCTGTATTAATTTATTTTTAAATGTTTTATAGAATTCCATTGGAAGTCCACCAGGACCAGGCATTTTACCGCTATTCAGGTCGTCTATGGCTTCTGACAGGTCTTTTATTGCTAAAGGACTATCAAGGGCTGTTTTATCCTCTTCTGAAATCCTCTTTGAAATTTTAACTGATCAAGAAATGTTTGTGTTTCTCTGTTTCCTGTATATTCAGATTTGTATAAAGATTGATAAAACTCTCTGAAATTTTTGTTTATTTCTAAAGGGTCTGTTGTTATAATACCCGATTTGGACTTTATGTGGGTGATGGCTTTTTCTGCTTGCATCTTTTTTATCCTCCAGGCCAATAATTTTCCTGCCTTCTCTCCTTAGTTATAAAATAATTGTTTGGTCCACATTAAACTTTTTGCCACTTTCTCTGTTGTTAATTTATCATACCTGGCTCTTAGAATAGTCAGATTGTTTAGTTTAGTGGGATCATTTATGTATGTATGTATGTATATATATGTATATATTGTACTATTCTTAGTTAGCGTATTGTCTGTCTTGTCTTAATGTTGGTTTAAAATGGAGCACTGTAACAAAAAATAATTTCCCCCAGGGATCAATAAAGTATTCTGATTCTGATTCTGATTCTGATTGCTCTGGTAAAATTCTGTTTCATTAGATTTAATTTGCCTTGATTTTAATTCTTGGTTATATTTGTTAGAGTGAATTGTTAAATGTTGTCATTTTTATGCTTGCCATCTCTACAAAAGGAATTCCACTGTCCCCCTCCCCAGATTCTTGAGGTTCTGGGTGGGGGGCAGTAGTGTTTTATTGCAGATACATCCTATCTGGAAGATCTGTTTCTTGTGATGTTGCTCCTGCTTTTATGACCCTTTGGTCAGCAGGAGGTCACACACACACATTCTTACACACACACACGCACACACACATTCTCACATAACACACACACCACATATACATACAATGCCTTGTCTTAGAACCATGTGGGCATTGCATTGCTGTGATGTGTTTTGTGTGAACTGTTTCTCAATAAAAGGCAGCAATCGGAGGCTGGATTTGGAGTCATTTTTGTGGTGGACACAAACAAGGCCTCCCTTGCGAGTAATCGATCGATCGCTGATTGTCTTGTTTTCTTTCATGATGAATAAGTCTCTAAAACCAGCGGGGCTTGTGGAAACACAGACCCAACAATATTGCTTAATCTTGTTGCTACTGTAGCTTATAATTTCCCCTCTTATGTAAGCTTTAAATGCTTCCCACCTAATACTAGCTGTGGTTTCATCTTTATTTATTTGAAAATATTGATCAATGCAAGTTTCTATAAATTTGACAAATGATGGGTCCTTTAACAAAAATGTTTGCATCCTTTGGGTGAAGTTGATCAAGGTGCAATCTAATTGATAGACATACTGCTGCGTGATCACTAATCACAATGCTGTTATACCAACAGTTCTCAACACATAGTAGTAACTCTGTAGAGATAAGAAAGCAGTCTATCCGCGAATGACTTCGATACGAACTAGAATAACATGAAAATTCTCTGTTATTTGGATTCCTTGTCCTCCAGACCTCATTTATTCTCAAATCTTTCATATAGTTAAAAAGTATTTTTCTAGTCTGGTTATGAGTAGTGTCAGTTTGAGACGACCTATCCAGGATAGGGTCCAGGGTGCAACTGAAGTCCCCTCCTACGATATAAAGGCCCTCCAAGGTTGATATTGTGAGAAAAAGATTTTCATAGAAGGATGGGTTATCCTCGTTGGGGCCATAGATATTTATCAGGTTTATTTCTAACATGGAGATACGGCCCTGCACAATTACATATCTCCCATTTGGATCTGTAATCACCCTCGTAGATGAAATGGGATTGGCTTATGTATAAGAGTAATGACTCCTCTGGCATGTCTAGTAAAAGAAGAGTAATATACCTGACCCTGCAATCCTTTGGTTAATAAATGTATCTCTGATGCAGTAAGATGAGATTCTTGTACGAAAATAATTCTAGAGTTAAAATGTTTTAGTTGGTTTAATACTTGTTTCAGTTTAACTAACTTCCGTATCCCCCTAACGTTCCAGGTCGTAATGTTAACGTTCAAATGTTTTCTTTAGTTGTCCTCTCCATAAAATATTGTCAGACTGTTTACTTAAATAAACAAAGTAAAGGAAAAATTGAAGAAGCAGGTTTGCACATACATTCACACACTCACACATACCAGATAAAGAACTTGTAAACAATTTCTGATTGAACATTTGCATTTCCTTGTTGGAAGGAAATGCAAATGTTCAATCATTAGAAGCACCAGTTCCCCCCTCCCTTGAACAAATTATTTGGAGGGCGTTAATCCACATCACTGAGGAGTAACTAGTCAACGCGACCTCTCCAAAACCCCATAAATCAGACAGTGTACACTAACCATATAATGATAGTGATTTTTCCCCATAATAAAGTAAAGTTTACCCTTGGTAGGACAAAACAAAACAAAACAAAAAAAGACTTAGAGCTGTTAATATATAACCCAAAAACAATTGCGATTAAACTTAGAACGAATATTTATGTTAACATAAGTTCCACATAAATTCGAGCTCAAAATTGTATCTGTCTCTTATCAGTGACTCAATTACTGGTCGGTTATGTTGAAGCAGAGGCAGTCTTATGGAGTGTGTTAATGGTTAACCTATTATTTAACAGACTCACTGGTGATGAGCATCCTCTGCTGTTTCCTTCGGCAGATTCTTGTAGAATTTTTCAGCTTCTTGAGGTGTTGAGAAGAGGTGGATCTTTCCACCGTACAGGATCCTGAGTCTGCATGGGTTGTGCTGGAATCCCAGCCACTTAGGTAGCATGATGTTAATAAAGTCGAAGAGTGATTGTTGCCCCTCTGCTCCCTCTTTTATGCCGAAGAAACTGCATTTCAGTACGCTGTATACTGTGTATGTTGTTGTACTGACAATAAAGACCTCGAATCCTGAATCTTTATAATACTGGTGGTATAATACTGGTGACAGTGCAGAAAACACACATTCATCTGATTTTCTTTTAAGGCCCCACAGAGTTGAGATGTACAGGGTGGGCCATTTATATGGATACACCGTAATAACATGGGAATGGTTGGTGATATTAAAGTCCTGTTTGTGGCACATTAGTATACAGTAATATCCGCCGAAGGGATGTTCGACTAATGCTACTCTCCAGTGACATGCGGCGAGTGCTACGCTGTGGGCTCTTGCTGAATGAAGCTAGGTCAACCACTGATGTTTCTTCATTAGTGACAGTTTTCTTGCGTCCACATTTTGGCAAATCCAACACTGAACCAGTTTCACGAAACTTAGCAAGCAGTTTGCTGACTGTAGCATGGGAGATGGGTGGTCTCGTAGGGTGTCTTACATTGAAATCTGCTGCAATGACCCGGTTACCGCGTTCACCAGATATCAACACAATTTCGATCTGCTCCTCACGTGTTAACCTCTTCGACATGTCAATGGCTGTGAACAAAGAGAAACTTGTAAATAACTCATGAAAGAATAAAGTTACGTCGAAACCAAGCACACCATTGTTTTTCTTGTGGCATTACCAATACGTTCGATGTGTCACATGGCCCTCTTCCTATTGAAAAAACAAAAGTTGTAGCCAAGATGGCCGACTTCTAAATGGCCACCATGGTCACCACCCATCTTGAGGAGTTTGCCCCCTCACATATACTAATGTGCCACAAACAGGACTTTAATATCACCAACCATTCCCATGTTATTACGGTGTATCCATATAAATGGCCCACCCTGTACTTTTGTATATTGCATTATAGTTGAGCTGTGTAAGTCAGGCTTCCACATGATTCCTCTGATATTATCTGTCAACGTTGGTGAGTTTGGACAGTTAGTGAGGAGTACTGTCACTGTGCTTGTTTTTATTACTAAATCATTTAAAATTAATCAATCTATAGCTCTAGTTTTCATGTTTTGATATTATTTGCTTGTCATCCTGTGAAACAATTGATCGTTCAAATACCAGCTATAGCTGGTCCAGAACCAGCAGAACCAGCCCTCAGTGAGTTTGTTTCTGGGATGAATTTCTGATCCAGCACTGATTCTAGCAAAGTTTCCCGCCACAAGGTCAATCTACCCACAGACTTACTGCACGATGAGGCTAACAGATGCCTGTGTTAGGCCGAGACGCTCTGTGGAGGACAAATCTACTTTCTTACTGATGTCTTTTCAATGCTGAGCATATTAGCCTGTACAAAGGGAATAAATGGGCTAAACTCCACTAGAAGCACCAAATCTGTGCCATCTAACTGGCTAGCTGGAGGCAGGGCGACTTATACTATTGTATATTCAGTAAAAAGGACTAGATGTTACAGTCCCTGTTAGTGCATTGCTTTAAATGGGGAGACTCTTGAGGAATGGCTGTTATGAGGAAAGGCAGCCCAGAACCTTCACCAGTAGGCTGAAAATAAAACATTTCATTTAGTTTAAAGGTTTATGTGCAAGACAAAAACTGAAAACACTGAAAGTCACAAATGTAATGTGCATAAAACGAGAATTCAAACGTGGTGATAGCGCCAGGTGCAGATGTGTGTCACAATAACTCTGATTATCAGGGCTGAACGGGACAGGCGAAAAAACCCCCAAAAAAAACAAAAACAAGAAAAAAGAGAATAACACTGAATGTATTTAAGCATTTACAGAGCTTGTGCAAACTGCTGGATTAACCAGTACAAAAACATGAACGTTACTAATGCTGTTACTTTAGGGCAGCTGGGGTGTAAACTAGGGGTGGGTTTTGATTATCGATTTATCAATTAAAATCAATTCTGGCTTGGATAACGTGATATCAATTCATTAAAATCCTGAATCGATTTTTAAACATAAATGTATTTTGCCTAAAACGCCAGGATCTCAGGTTAAACCTCACAAAATTTCTACAACCACCAAACAGCAAAAACAGTAAATGAGAGCAGGTACATGGATTCTGCACAAAGACATAAACACAAAACGCGGACCCAACGCTAAAAATCTGTTTTTTGCATTATTCGCTTATTTATTAGCAGTGTTGGGTAAGTTCCTTTAAATGATTAACTTAGTTACATTACTAGTTACTTCTATCAAAAGTAACTCAGTTACTTCAAGTTACTTGTTACTTTCAGAGTAACTAGTTACTAGGGAAAGTAACTTTGGTTTTACTCAGAATTCTCTTGTTAATGTGTTGCTTCCGTAACTGGATACCCAACAAGATTACCAGTCCTCTAGCTTGTTACTCGCCACAAGTGCACTGTGCCACCTACCAATAGAAAGGAAAAAATAATGTGCATATTTCCACGAGAGAAATCCCATGCCTGGACCGCCGTTGACTGTGCCAGACCCGCCCCTACGCAGTTACCAGCTGTCAGCTAAGTAAAAAGAAGATCCTGGTGTTATTTGTCTCTCTAAAACAGTTCATAACTTCCCTTCAGCTCATTCATGTCACCCAAAAGGTAAACCTATTTCTCTATCACCTGTTCAGCTCTGATGATTCAGTAAGGACATCTCCTGGTCTCCTGGGGTTTGGAATATGGGGCCTCCCTGCTGCTGCGGAGTCGGAGTGGTCTGTTTCTCCCCACCCCAGGGAAAAGGGTAACACCACCTGGGTCTGGGTGCAGCTTCCCCCTCCAGGGGCAAGGGTACCTAGACCCGGGGCTTAGAGTACGCTTGGGGAGTGTGATCGTGTGTACA
This sequence comes from Rhamphochromis longiceps, assembly GCF_057381845.1. Taxonomy (NCBI): domain Eukaryota; kingdom Metazoa; phylum Chordata; class Actinopteri; order Cichliformes; family Cichlidae; genus Rhamphochromis; species Rhamphochromis longiceps. The sequence continues at coordinate 28,357,463 of NC_140571.1, forward strand.
GCGTCTCTTTATGTCTGTCTCCACGTTGGGTGAGTGCTGAGTAATTGCATATGAGAGCATGAGGGTGGGAATGGATGTTTGTATCTGTGTGTGCCTGTTTGTCTTTGTCCATATGTCAGGTCGGGTATCAGACGCCACCTCTCTGGGGACATCTCGGGCCCTCCAAGGTTTGGAGGCCTATCTCCCCCCACCACTTCCCCTGCCAGTGGCGGACTTCCTCAGACATCGGTGCGTTGGTGGTTCTTTGTGTCCAGGGATGGGCGTCCAGGTACACACCGGCTCACTCCTTGGTGGCTGCTTGTTGGGGCTCACTCGGGCCACTTCGGGGGTGGGGTGCCCTCGGCCTCTCGGCCTGGGGCTTGGTCACTCTGGCACCGCTGGCTGCCGGTGGAGCTGACGGGCACGTCACTGCAACCCCCCTTGGCTTCTGCTGCTGAGTGAGTCCTCATCTGGGACTCTCCTCAGCTCTTTCTGGGACAGTGGCGCGGCTGCCCCTCTGTTGGTCTTCCTTGGTCTCTTGTGTTCTGGGGGCCTCTGGATGTCTGGAGTTTTGATCTCCTCCATATCTGCTTCATGCCCTGGAGGACGGGGCTGTGCCCCCCCCCCCCCCACCCTCTAGCAGATCATTACATGAAGGAACCTTTTAAAAACAAGCGCGTTCATGCTCACAGGTGTACACACGGGTGCTCACACACACAAACTACACCCTTTTTGGCTCCTACCTCAAAGCACACTGTGCGCTGTCGATCTTGCATGCTGCAGAATGTTTAATATTTAGTATTTACTTTTTTCTTTCTCAACAGGTGATCCAGGTGATTGATATATGTATTTTTTTTGTCTGCTTATTTTGTTGTTTTTTGCCCTTTATCCCCGTCCCTCTTCTCTGCTGTTTTTCTTTCCCTCTTTCTTTCTCCCTTTTCTTTTCCTCATTCAAGTCTGTCCCATATCTAACAAGTGAAAATGAAAAATAAAATAAACAATAAAAGGTGAATCAAATAGATATTACGGCAAGGCTGGGATGGTCCATTTGGTATAGTAAATCCGTTGGGCATCTTTCTTCCCCTTTAGACAATAATTCTGATGGCAAAAGAACCAAACGGGACAGGCAAAAAAAAAACAAAACAAAAAAACAACAACAACTTTGCTCTGCTTGTCTTCGTTTTTGACTGCACAATATTTTTAAGGTCATCTGATATAAAAACCGAGACCAGGAAAACCGCCTTCATGTTTTTCCTGTGTTTTATCCTCAGTTACTTTGCAACAAAGGCATCTGCTGTGATGCTTACACCTTTGATAAAGTCTCACAAGTATCAGCTTTCTTTTTATCTATAAAAATATAGATATGTACTGATAAGTACAGAATTATAATATTTCTGACTGTCTGAGGCAAAATTTCCCCTATTCAAATCGAATCAAATCGATTCAGGACCTTGTGAATCGGAATCGAATCAATTCTAGAAATCAGTGACGATACCCAGCCCTAGTGTAAACCTTACACACTGGGTGTGTAATAAATGTCTGTACAGGCTTCTTTTACAGTATTGATGACAACCACCATCATCATCGCGGAGGGATGACGCAAAGTAATTGATGATGGTTGTCATCAATTACTTTACGTCATTCTATCATACTTAAAAAAAACAACACAAATTTAACATCAAATTATGGCGTGCACAGTGTTTATCAGCATGATAATTCTGGGTGAGTAATGTGAGAGGAGCAGTCTGAGCGCTAACGTTAGCTGGCTGCACGACTCTGAGCTTCTTCAGTATGAAATCGAGCCTGCATCCATCAACCAATGAGCAGAGTCGTTGTGACCGACAGGGATGCTGCAGGAAGAGAACTGTGTGCATGACACCAACACATAATACTGTGTACATGTAAAGAATGTACGCGCTTTTTCTTCTATATTTAGTTTTAATGCAGAACAGACGTCATACAAACACATTTGTAGACACACACGCACACATTTATAGAAAGACAGGTGATGTGTTTCTATTTACATCTGATCAAATAAATAAGGAGTAAATGACATCGTCACATTACTGTTGACAGTGGACTGAGGAGCAGGATATGCAGGTGGGAAGTCACATGTTGAAATCTGCCATGTGCCTCTGAACAAAGTGCTAGCAGCAGAGTCCAACACATGACTTATTAGGAAAATATTGACTTACATAAAATATGATGAAATACAACAAGGCACAAAAACTGAAATTCCTTTAAATATCAATTATTGAATAAACTACTAATGACTTTTACAGTTGAATATTTATGATTGTTAACAGGAAAAAGAGAACTTGGCCAAACAAAAAAAAAAATCATTTGTACTTCACTTATTTACAGTTTAGTAATTACTGGACAGTTAATAAATCCATCACCTGTGTTTATTTATTTTTTCTAATGAGGCAGGTTTGGGGCTCTGTGCACTGCTCTGGCTGTCGTGAACAATTACTCGTGGTTATGTCTTTAAAGTTCTAGTCACTGGAAGGAACAGTCTGACTTTAACATGGTGACCACAATCAATCAGTGTGACTGGAAGCTGATGATCAATAACTGACACTGTGTGCAGGTATCAGGTGCGTTCATGTTGGCTTCACTGAACCGTCTTCTAGTCTCAACAGTCTGAATCTATAGCAGGCGGATCCGGGAGAGGAAGTCCTGATCGTGACGAGGCCTCTCACCCCAGCCCTCAGTCACGACCAGCTTGGTCAGCTCCTCACTCTACTAGTTACCAACTCACAAAGTGCAGATCACACAAACTCTGAGGGGCTTTTCCTCTTCTTTTGGAGCCAACACATCCCCCTACAGACAGTCTAAACGCAGCCAGTCACAGAGAGTTCAATATAAAGTACCGCTCCTTTAAAGGACGGTTTGGTCTTTGTGGTTGTGTGTCACGCAGGGATTAAAGCTGCCTTCATATCAAGCAGACATTAACACAAAGAACAATCTGACCTCACCGAACGGTGGCGTTACCAACACCCCGCTGCTCCGGGTGGTCCAAATACCCCAACCAAGCTCTGGTGATTCAGAGGTGACTGTTCAAAGACTCATTATCACCAAGGAATGGGTGGTCTCTGATAAAATCACCATCAAACAAGTGAAATATGAAGGCTGTAATTTCTGCAACAAGACCTCTGAAAACAAAGAGGTGAATCTGGTGCTGACAATGTAGACCTCCATATTTTTAAAATCCAAAAATCCATATTCTGAAATTTAAAATCAGTGATCGAGTGCTGCAGTAATTCCAAACGACTGCATCAGTCTGACCTCTGAGTCACAGGAGTTGGGGCTTCAGGGAGGTCAGGTGAAGAGGTGAAATGCTTGGCACACAGCACACACTCAACCTGGTCGCTTTTTACACCGGGAATGAATGTGAGTTTAGTGGTTAGTCCTCTCACAGTGGAGCTTTAAAGTTTAAGTTTAAGTGGCTGCAGTTTGGAGCTTTAAGCGATCCCTTAGTGTAGTCCTGATTCCACCTGGACAGAAAATGATGTAATAACCCTGTGTAAAACATGGCATCCTGCACAGAAAGGTGCTCCCATCAAGATTTCCAATAAGATATTTACATTTCTCAGATAGCAGAAAGAATTCTAACTGCAGACTTTATATACACATATGATAACTTCTTTGTTTTAATATTTCACCCCCCTGAACATTTGTGCCATTACCACATGCTAGAACAGCTTTTCCTTTCATGCTCACATAAATTAAATAATTATGTCATCATTAAAACTTGAGCAGCTTGTCATTGTTACATCTTTGGTTAGAAACTGAGAGTCGTAACATGTAGAGGAGAGCTCGGACAACTCTCTCTTCAGCTCAGGCTCTGAAACCTTTCCCTCAGGTTCTTCACGATGCTCTGCTGACCTTCCGCCTTTGGTCCTGAGGTTGATCTCGTTTTCTGGGAAACATCTTGATCAGCAGACAATGCTGTGGACTTGTTCTGCTCGGTTTTGGCCTTCAGTTCCTCCCTCTGTTGGTATTCGTCAGACTCCTGGTAGGCCCGGCACCGGTCGATGACAGCCATGATGGAGATCTTCTCTCTGCTGGTGGGTGAACGGATCTGGACGTAACTTTCATCTGTTTTGTCTCTGGCTGTTTCTTCTGGCTCTGGAAACTTCTCCATGACAATGATCTTGTGTTCGGGGTCGTTTGTTAGGGGGGCCTCAGCTGCAATGTAGTAACCGTCGTTTGCCACCTGGTCCTGGAGCTTTTGCAACTCACTCATCTGAGATTCACTCAGCCGAGGATCCAGGGAATTGGCTCTGAGGAGCCGTCTGCTGCGTTCCTCTTGGCTGGCGTTTCTGTGAGGCCTTTGTGAAGAAACCCTTCTGGGAGCTTCATCAGCGAGGAAGCAGCCTGAGGAGCAGCTGGAGTGCCTCCTCAGACTGCTGTCGAACTGCTCCGGGATGGATCGACTTCGACTGACTGCGCTCTTCTGGGAGCAGCTGTTGGCGGAGTACTTGGAACGGAGTTCCTGGACATCGGGCCAGTTGAAGCCTTCGAGGGGAGGAGGTGGACTGAGGGGGCTGCGAGAGTGAGGCCGGCCCGAGGAGACGCCCCTGGAGTTTCCCGCTGAGCTGGAGGTGAAGCCGAGGGTTAAAGACCTCACGTGGTTTACGGGACTCAGCGGCAAAGAAGTTGCCTGCTTATGAGAAACCAGCGGCAGAGTCAGGCTGGATTTACCTGCCAGAAAAAAACAAAACAAACGAAACATATTTAAATCACTCTTAAATTTGATCGTTACAGTGTTCCGATAACTGACAGAAATGATTAACAAAAGCCGTAATAATCCATAAACATATGTTTGGCTTCTACATAAATCAAACAATGGTACCACATGCAGCTGTGATATTTTACTTCAGCTTCAGGAAAGATGGGCTCATCACTTTAGGCTGTTCAGATTATAATCTGCCCCTAAGCAGCGCATTTTACCATCTTTACCTGAAGGTGGCAGTACAGTGTTATAACTACATGTGGTACCATTGTTTTTTTGTTTTTCTTTTCATGCAGCGGGTGCAGACTAAGCATGTGTGGGCAGGTTGGACTGATCGGTTGCTCAACAGGAAATGGTTTATTTAAAGAAGCAGAGTTTGCTGAAGGCAGGGCAGGCTCAGGCTGAGCAGGACTGAATATATACCCAGTTTTGCAAACACACAGAACAAACATTTACAACAATTAATCTCTTAACATCCAGCAGGTCATCGAGCCCGTGCAGGACTCAGAGTATGGTCAGGGTTAACATCACACTTTTCCCGTACATGGTATATAAAAAAAGATACATTTTTAATCCAGTCTCTCCTTTGTGTTATCACCTTACAGGTGTACTATCTGATTTTCTAAATTAGAATTTCATATAAAATGGATAGGTTGACGATCGATAACCCTAACTGTACCTCAAAAGGTCACTGATGATCTGGTGAATGTCAAGAAGTCAAAAGAGAATTAAATACAGTTTCTGAATTGCGTTGATTGAAGATTTAGTGGTCCTATGGTCACATAGACAATCAATAGATAGATTTCCTTGAGGATTGCTGGTTTGAAATGTTAAGCAGTGTGCAAAGTGACGTACCCGAACCTTCCCTCTCCTCTACCACACTGGCTAAGCTCTTCTTTCCAAATAGGAGACCCTGACTTCGCTGTCGGACCATCGGACTGGAGGTTTTGATTCGCTGACTGTACTGACGAGCCAGGTGGAGGACTTTGCTCGCCATCTTGTCCACTTCGACCACCTGGTCTGAAGCGCTACTGGGGTGGTCCTTTTCTGCCTCCACCTTCAGCTGGTTGACCTGAGGCACTGGAGCCCTGAGGACAGCAGCCTCTTCCCCAAACATCTTTAGCGTGTCCCTCACGCTTCCTGTCCGGTTCACCTCCGAGGCTTTGGGCTTGAGGGGCATAGGGCTTGTCAACTCTTCTTTGATTGTTCTGAGATCAGAAGCTCTGCTTTCTTGGGAAGAGTTTTTGGTTGGGAAAGAAAGGCCGGAGGTTCTGGAGGTTACTGCAGCTTCTTTGGTTTGATCCTGCCCTCCATCTTCACTCTGGGATCTTTTGATGTCTCGCTCCATCGCCTGCCAGATCTTAATCATTTCAGATGAAGGTTTGAAGTCTTCATCATCAGAGAGATTATCCTGCACACTTTGAGACCTGGACCCCTGGCTGCCTTCTGAATCTTCTGGATCAGTGCTTCTTTGTTCAGACTTCAAAGAGTCCAAAGAGCCACTACAGCCCATAAGATCCTGGGTGTTTTGGGGTAAAGCAGAGTGTGACTCTGCATAAGTAGGGTCCACAGTGGAGGTGGAGGAGGTCGAGGTGCTGTTGAACCGGCTGACGGAGCTCCTGACCAACCCAGATGGTATGTATGTGAGGCTCTCTCTGCGCCGAAGACTGAAAGTGGCATCTTGGTTTTCAGCATTTTCATAGTAACTTTTGATTTTCCCAATGAGCAGCTGGTCCTGCATGGACAGCATGGAGTCCCGTCTTCGCCTAATGCTTCGGTCGCTGTCAAAGAGACTGTCATCTCGAGGAGACAACATGGTCAAATCGGACCCACCGAAGGTCTCTGCAGGATCGGCAACAAAGCTGCAGAGCCGCGGAGGTCGGTCGTCTGCTTCGGCACTCAGGCTGAGGCTGCTGCCACTCCTGCTGGGTAACCGAGGTGAAGGACAACCGAGCGAGCGGGCGTCATCCTGGGCCACGGTGCCTCGCTTGATGCTGTTGGTGAAGTGCTGGGCGATGGAGCTAGCTTTGTCCAGGACGGAGGACGGGAGGATGCTGGTGGCTTCGCCTTCCTTCTCTGCTGTCTCCTTCTCGTTGTCCTCATCATCAGAGGACTCCCCACTGCTCAAGGTCTTCAAATCTGAATCAGGTGTAGCTGAGGATGGCTCCTCTGTGGGTTCTGGATCTACTTCAGGTTTCAGGTTGTCTGAATTTCGACAGGAATTGGAGATGTTGGAAGGGGTCGGATCAGTGAAATGTTCTGGTTCTGAGATTGGTTCAGACATCTTCTCCTGTGGTAGCTTCTCTACTGCTGGCTGGACAGGACAAAAACACAGAAGCAGTAATTAGAGGTGGGAAATACAGCCATGATGCAAGAGATTACGACCACCTGCAAACACCCCCCACCCCTCAAAATCAACAAGCACTGACAGCCCAGAGATTGGGCGATCTGGAGATGGAGATGGCCTCACAACTGCAAGTCAGCGACTGAGTGTTACTTACCTGCTTAGGTGTCGGCTCGGTGCCACCTGGCTCTTCTTCTTCAGGGAGTTGTCCATTTTCTTTGTTAGAGTTGTCTGAAGAGACGCTGCCTCCCTCTGTCTCCTTCAGCAAAAAACAAACAGAACAGGAAGTCAAGAAATGCTGGAGGAAAAGAAAAGTTTTTATAATATGATTAAAAAAAAATCAAACCAAGAAGTCATTAGTGTCGTTCATGGAAAAGCTTCTTACTCGGTTTTAAAGAGTGTTTGTTATTATTGTGTGAACTGAACCTTTATTTATTACATGATACAGAGCAGCCATCAATGCAAATCAATGCAACAAAACTTTGAGAGGCAGCAGCAAATGTCCAGTTCATCCAACCACACCTAGAAACACGGAATCACCTATCGTATTCATGCTCACAGCACTAAAGACAAAGATGGATGTAAAGCTGCAGGACGAATGTTCGAAGAAGCTCCCAGAGGAAAAAAAACAACAAAACAACAACTTTTAAACTTTGCAAAGATAAAAAGCCAAAATCAGTCAAAGAGCTGTTCTCATTCTTTAATACGACAGGAACAGTTTTTGGGAAGTCTTTGTTTGTTTGTTCTCCAGAGTCGGGTGTTTCAGTGCATACAGACAACCTTCGCTTAGCAAAAACATTTGATCCAAGAAAAACTGTCAGTGTGCCTCATTAATCTGCTCACATTTCACATTTCTGTTTACAATAAACAACTTCTAAAGTCAATGTCCCCAACTGAAGGAGGCACTGAAGGAGGTACTGACGGAGACACTGCAGGAGGCACAGAAGTCAATGAGATTATTTCTCAGTGTGAAAATGTAGAGCACTCATGTTGTTGGAAAACATAACAGAAAATGCTTTTGTGGTTAAAGGAGGTTGTTTTTCCCGCTGCTGTGGAATAATGTGCACGCCCAGGATTGCTACAATACAGCGCTGGTGTCCTGACCTGGTACTGATGTCATTCAGACATCAAACTGATGTCATGATCAACAAACCAAATAATGTTCCAGACACTGACCACAGTATGGCCTTCAGTGAAAAGATTACGGTGGGCAGCTGGGTATTTTTCAGCTGAAGCACTTTGCATGAGGTATGTGGCATGGACCTGTTCTTTATTTCCACCTTTGAAAAGCAAACATGGGACATAATATTTGGGCAGCTGGCTCAGCGACTTTGGGCTGTACAGACACTGTGAGCTGCATTCATATCAGCAACCAACCTAAAAACAGGACCTGGTTGCTCATGTCCTCACAGAGACTCTCACAGACTTCTTCCTAAGTTACACCTGTTGGTGTCATGGTCCTGGGTCGTGTGACCCAGTGTGTTATGTTTAGCCTATTTTGATGTTTATTGTTTGTTTAGGTTCTCTAAGGTAGTCCAGCCATTTGTATATATTACCCTTGCATTAAGTCTCCCTTGCCCTTCGTGTGTTTATGTCTGTGTGTCTTGTACTGTCAAGTTCATGCTGTCAGCTATGTCATCTCCCCTGTACTAAGTTTCCCTGGGTCATGAGTCCTGTCTGCGTGGTTATGTTTAGTTCTTGTCGTGTCTAATTTCCATGTTTCCTGTTTTACTTTGTAAGTCTGTATTCATTGTCAGTGTATTCAGTTGCACCCTCCTGTCCTGTCGTTAGGTTCATGTGTGTCAGCTGTGATCCCATGTGTGGCCACTTCCCCTGATCATCCCTCATGTGTATTTAGTCTCTGTGTTTCATGTAGTCTGCGTCGCGTCGTCTGTGTTATCTCCCCTACCCCTTGTCATAGTTCCCCAGCCTTAACTAGTCCTAGTTTGTACTTTGTTTAGCCATAGTTTTCCCAGTCTATGTTCAGGTTTTCCCTCAGTTGCTTTGCTGCCTTGTTCCTTAAGTCTTCGGCCCTCAATAAAGGCTCGCCTTCTGTTAAGTCCGGTTGTGTGTCCTCACCTCTGTTTGCTCTTGGGTCCTCCACTCACTCCACACGGTCTGCCCCGGCGGTCCGTGACAGTTGGTGTGTGAATTAGCTAACCAACTAGCCATCAGAACAAGAGCATACTGCTTGTTTTTAAGTCTCTTATAATGGATTAGAACTAGTAGAACGCTTAGGTCAGGTGATAAGTTGCTTCTGATTGTTCCTAGAAGCAGACTAAGACACAGAGGTGACCGGGCCTTTGCGATTGCTGTGCCTAAACTTTGGACCAGTCTGCCTCTTCAAATTAGGATCTCTCCAACACTCGACATTTTTAAATCCCGTCTGAAAACACATCCTTACTCCCTAACTTTTAACTGTGACTGAGTTTTTGTTTTGTTCTCGTTGTGTCTTTGTTTCACTTTTTAGTTTGTACAGCACTTTGGTCAACTGTGTTGTTTTTAAATGTGCTTATAGATAAACAGATTGATAAGATTCACAGAGGTTAGGACTTTAGAGATGATGACTGAGGTCATGAGTGCTCATAAAACCTCAACATCTTTCTGATTTGATATATGTGAGGTTTTAACAAAGCTAGCCTAGCAGTTTGCTGTTGCTTCCAGTCTTTGTACTAATCTAAGCTAAACCTTTTGCAAAGAAAGTGACCCATCTGAAACAATCTGACTGAAGGAAAACAAAAAACAATGAATTTCATCCAAATATTGTCAGTTCCTTTAAACGCTGCCCCATGTGGTCACCCTGCGGTAGTTAAGTGTGTTGAACCCAAGCATGCAGCTCGGCTAGTGTTAGATGCCCATGAAGCAGTTACTTTGAGCTCCACAGCAGCATCCTTGTAGCGCATTACAGGGGCTGCGGGTGATGAAGACTGGGCTGGCACCGGAAAGCCTCACCGTCCCCGCGGCGGAAAAGAAGGCCTGGACAGTGACGTGCCAGCAGGAGATGGCAGCGAGCACGGAGCTAGCAAAGTCGTCTACCTGCTTGTCCTCCAGCAGAGCATCATCCAACTGACCCGCCTCTTCCACGCTGCACAGCAGGCGCTCTAGCGAGTCCTTCCTGCTGCCGAGCTCCGCCTCCTCCTCCGTGACAGACTCCCCCAGCATGCTGCTGCTGACGGTGGCCCGCAGAGAGCGCCTGTCATCTGAGCACTGCAGGACGTCACACACTATCATGTTTCTGCTTCCTAAAACTAAAGTGTGGCTCTGACAGCAGGACTGAGCCTCAGTAACCCTCACCGAAACATCGCTCATAAGAACACATCAGAAAGTTCACAGAGTCATAAACAGAAGAAAACAGAAGAAACAGTCTTTAAATCTGAGCAACAGCAAGCAGGCGTGTGTTCAATGAGTTTGGGTCTTACCTCCAGCAGCGCTGAGAGTCCAGCAGGGGATTCAGCAGAAGAACAAGAGCAAAAAGATTTGTTAGACACAACAGCTTTACCGGTTAACATCTGCAGCTTTAATCAGCCCAGAGAGCAACAGGCCTCAGAATCCTCACAGTGTTTTCTACCATGCTAACCCTTATTAGGTCCACAGCGGGTCAATCTGTTAGAGTCCAGACATTTTATTGAATTTTGCCCGAAATAAACATCTGCAAAATATTATAAGAGATAACCTAGAGGTCCAAATGCATGTCTGAGAAGGAAATCTAAAACCTGGGCAGAATACAACCTAAACAAAAACGTTCCAAGAGAAACTACTATGAGGACAAAAGTCACAAAAGTGGACATACTGATCAAAGATTTATCAAAATCGATTTCAATGAAATGACTTTACCTTTGTTGCTTTTCAGGGTTTGTTTGATTGGCTCTGGAGAAGAAACAAAACTGGTCGTTACACATCAATAACAACAAGATACCTTGATCAGTAATCCAGGTAATCTGATTACCTGACTGTCGGCGGCCCTGACGAGCATCTCGTGGGAACTCGTCAGAGTGGCAGGATGTGGCTTTCTTCAGGCGCTCAGGACTGTAACGGTACTTGGAAGGATCTACAGGGAAGCAACAACAACACAGAGGAGCATTTCATCACATCCTTATTAATCTTTGCTTTTATTAATCTTCTACAGCAGAAGAGATGTTTACTCACAGATGGAGTCCATCTCCAGGATAGCTTCTTTTGCCTGAAAGACACAACTAACCATTACTGGTGTCTGCACTGGTCACCTGGAGCGAAATGGGTGAGTATACTGATGCTTCTGACCTTCTGTGGGATGATGGCTTGGTGGTTTTCCACAATGATGCGTTTGATGTGATGAGCCCAGAGCTTCTTCTCCTCCACCGTCTTAGCCTGAAACATTAAAAGACAAAAACACGGAGTGAACTCCGATCCTCTCAGGCTTAAATATGTTGGCTGGCGGGTGGAGGTCGACTCACCTGGACGGTGTGAGGCTGTTTGGGGTTTTTGTAATGCATGACGCTGAAACTCAGGGAGTCTTTGGCGTTTTCGTTGAGCGTCAGTGTGGAGCACTGAAACCAAGAGACAGAACTAAGAATCAAACCTGCACTTAAAACAAAGACCTGAAAACCTGCAGCTCTTAGATGTTTGTCTGCTGCCACTCACAGAGATGTGCGTCTTGTAGACATAGTGCTCGCCGCGACGTTTGGTGATGAGCAGCACCCGGTCAAAGAGAAAGAGCGTTCTTTCATTTCTGGCTCGATGGACCTTGAAGTTTCCCTCCAGAACTAATTCTCCGTATGTGGTGAGATCAGGACCTTTCCAGTTTAGCAGCAGTGACTGAACCTCCTGAAGAACCAAACACAGAAACACTCAGACACTCCAGCCTTTGGTTGTTTTGGTTTGTTTTTAAGGAAGGAAGCCCTGAAACAACTTTGTAGAAAAAGAAAGTTCAACCTTTCCAGATTTAATTTCCTTTATCAGAGCAATTCAGTGCAGGGCTTCCTGTTTGAAAATGTCACCACTGGGAGCAAACTCTCTCTAAACTGTCACAAGATGTCAGAGCTAATAAATAGTTCTTATCTGGGACACGCCTCTCTTACATTTACCTTCTGATAAGAACTTCATCTGCACAGCCTAAAAACAGGAATGTATTCATTTAAAGTTATTTTCTATAATAATAATAATAATAATAATAATAATGTATACTTTATTGATCCCAGTGGGGAAATTCCTCTTTGCATTTAACCCATTCACCATTGGGTGCCCGGGAACAGTGTGTAGGGACGGTACTTTGCTCAGGGGTACCTCAGGGTAGCCGTTCAGTGGATTCAAACCCTCAACCTTCCGATCATGGGGCCGCTGCTCTACCTACTGAGCTATCCCTACCCCAATATTTTCTTTTCACTTTATAGTCATAATTACAGTGTGTATAGAAAAAACTTTGTTTTGCCATTAGTTACCTGGAGTCGGACAGCATGTTCGTGTTTTCTCTTCATGTCATTAATGTACCATGCCACTCCCGTCATAGTGTAGAGAGCCTCCTCTACCACCTCATAACCGTCATCCTCTGGGTCAAAATGCTTCTCTATCTCCTAAAGAAAACCATTACAAACACCAACAAATCAGCATAAAGTCATGTTCAGTTTAACCCGTTCATGCATGAATTATGACAACCTCAATCTGGATATTTTTCTTAAGTATTTTTATTCATTTTTAGGCATGAAAAAAAATAATTTTGAACTTCATTATTTTTTAAACACTTAGGTGGACAACTGTGTATGGAGTGACACATCAGTGTCTAATGTATCAGTGTCTAATGTAGTGGTTTATGTGCAAGTATACCATCAACACTGACACAAATACCTGAAAACAGCCTTTGGATAGCTGTCCACTGTAGTCACCACTATACATGAAAAGGTTAAAACATACAATTTTATGCAGATGATACCAATTTATTTATGTAAAATGAAAGAGACACGATCACGCTGTAGCTTCAAACCAAATAACCAAAAAGTCTGACAAATATTCCCCAATACATGCTTGAAAGTATATATAGTCTAAAAAATAAAAGAAGACTCCCAAAAGGTTGATTCTGTTCATCTGGACGTTTTCAGTGGGAGAAATCATCACTTATCCAAGTGACTTCTTCAGTCTCAGCTGACTGCAGGTTTCCCCAATTTTATAAACAGTACATTTGCACAATAACTGAAATGTTCACTGAATGAACAATGGGCTGTGAGGTCAGTTCGTTGATCATTAATATGAAAATTGTCATGACCATGGATCAACAACCATTAATCAATGAACACTGATCAAAACCTATTGATCAATGGCCACAAGTACCATTCACAGAGAGTTCGGGAATGGCTGCAATCACAGCATTGTAAGATGGTGACAGATGTACCTTTAGGCCCCCTCCTCAATTCAGAGATGGGCTTTCCCTTTTCATGTGGCCTCCTTGACTCCCCGCTCAAACCAGCATTCCTCCCTGTCCATGATGTGTACATCCTCATCATTAAAAAGAAGACTGAGTCTTCTTTTTAATGAAGACTGAAGGAGTCTTCATTAAAGAGACTCCCTCTTATTAGATTATTCTGTTATTATATGTTACCTTATATATGTAATCAAAGTAGTTGAATTAGAATACTGCTGTAGATCATATTATACCCTTTAATATAGAGTGTGTGAGCTGTATGTAGTTTAGTTCTCATTATACTTTTGAGTTAACAGAACATATTCACATATTAGTTCATTAGATAAATGTGCATCACTCTGTATCCTTGATCTGCTGGGAATGTGTTACACTGTTTTCTTGACATGTTCTATTGTTGAATCATGAAGAGAAGGAGACTCTGTGTCTAAGACAGGGGAGATAGACAGACCACATTCCATACCCCCACCTTACAGAAAGCAGAGAAACAACTGCCGAGGTCATAACTTAGGCGCTGTAACGGAGAAAGAATGTGATGTTTTGGCTTTTACGACTAGATGGGGGCCACTAGAGACTATAAAAAGCTGAGCAACCCGTCACCATTTTGAGACTTGCTGTGACCCTCTTCAGGCATGTCTCCCCATCATGATGGTCCTTATGCTCTTAAGTGTTGAATTGTATGGAAATAAATGATTGTTGATTGAGCATAAATACACCGAGTATTGTCCTTCCTTCAGCCCAAAGATTCAAAGAATTGGGAGATTTCAACAACTTGGTGCCGTGTGACCCGGATCTTTGGTGTGCTGAGGAAGTGCAGATTTGGCTTTTGGTGAGATCGTGGGGCGAGGTGAACAGAGGACCGGTCCAAATATAAAAAGGTAAGCACAGCCTGTTGTATTATAAATACCAAATGTGCATATTGGGCTTTCCAAATTAATCTGTTCACTGAGTTACACGTATTTTCACAGTAAATTTGTCGGTGTCTGGTTTTTGGCGCAAGATACTAACAACATAAGTTGAGGCTGAATTCCAGTGTGTTAAATAAACTGCTTCTACCGAGATACTAATAACATACTACGTTGGACTAGTTGCAGCCACTTTACCTTCCACATTTAATTTTGTCTAATACTGGCCTCTGTAGCAATAATACATTAGAATTTCTTCTGAAGACGCGGCCATTAGTTCAGTACATTGAAGTCGAGGTTTGAAGTTTGTTTATGGTGTCAGTTACGTCCTGGCTCTTGCCGGCTATGAAATAGAAGTTGATTTAAGGAAAAGCAGATGCTGGCTCACGGTGCAGTTGAACGCTGGCAACGCGAGAGCGAAACACGTCCGTAGGTTTGGTTTATGATACGGCCGTGTTCCGGTGGTGCGGCCGTGAAGTGCAGTAGTGGTTGGTGCTAGCTTTAGTACATTGGATAGAGGTTTGACGGTGGTTTGTGGCGTCAGTCGAGATTTAAGGGCTGCGGTCATAAAACAAAGTAAAATTTTACTTGCCAAGAAGTACATAGAGCAAAACCTGGTTTATGATGTCAGGTATAACTTCGGGGATGCAAGCATCACTTTTATGATGCGACTTTGCCCCGTTGTGGCGGTCATAAGCGCATAGAAAGGGGTATTTTGGTCTATGGTGCAGTGTGCTTTAAGAAGATCTAATAGTTGAGCTCAGAGGTTTCTGTGTAAAATTCCCGCTGAGGAAAAGTGTTGTGTGTGTGTGTGAAGGCGCGCTCTGAGTGAGTGTGTGCGAAGCTGCGAAGCGCGCTCTGGGTGCTGTCTTGTGTGTAAAGCGCGCTCTAGGTGTTGTTTTGAGTGTGAGTGAGGCGCGCTCTGAGTGTGTTTTTTGTGAGTGTGAAGCGTGAACACAGTGACAGTGACGGTTGATGTGTTTGATTAGGAGGACATTAGAGCAAAGACACATTTTAGGATCAAAGGTTGATGCCTAGTGTACCTGTGGAAATAATTTTGTTCAAGGTGTGGCGACCCTCCTGGTCGTGGACGCGCGGCCAGGCCCAGCGGCGTCTGGATGCCAAGGTGGCAACTTGGGAACTGAGGACTCCCGCATTAGCTACGGAAATAACACTGGAACGGCCGTGTAATCACGGGTTCACATTTATTCCGGACTAGAACAAGACACATTTTGCGAACAAAGGTTGAGTCTAGATTAGTAAAGAAATATAAAAAGGTTGAATTCCTCGCTTCAGTGGTTTGAAATTGTTGTGTGCCTGTCCCCTGACGAGTGTGAAATTAAATAAAGAGGGAATTTGGAGCCACATAGAGATAGACGGGCATAATTGGGTGTATTACTCTGTGGTGTAATAAAAATAAAAAAATAAAAAAAAGAGAGATAGTAAGAGGTGTGTAGTGGAGAATTATGACGCTGTCAAGGTAGGCGTGTTGCCTGCTTATCTGTTTAACAGTGATGAAAATGAAATTAAATAAATCTCTTAGTGTGTTAATACAGGAAGCTGCGGACCTGGACCAACTGCCCCCACAAGCACAGCGGCCGAAGCAAAATTATAGGTAATGGGAACCACACCCAGCACGAATCAGCAGCTGTGAAACAGACAGCAGCAAGGAGAGAATTAGAGGAGGAATTAAGAGAAGTCTTTAACACATAAAATTGGGGCCAACGGACTTGTGGAGGTTGGGAAGGCGCCCGGAGCATCACAACAAAAAGGTGAAACAAAAACACACACAAGCAGAGAAATCTGAGAGAAAGGCTCCTTTTAAGGTAACGCCTAGTTTGAGAAAAAGATAAAATTAACCTGCCTGCCTACAAATGCACACACACGCAATGAAGAAACAGCTTACACTCATGAACATGTGAAGATTTTCCAGCAAGGCTAAAGCAGCGAAACTTAACATACATCTGTTGTTAAAGGATAAATACATTACTGACAAATAAACTCTCTGGGTTGCAGGACAACAATTTAACTTCAAAGAAAAAGACACTGGTCTGACCAACCAGTGAAGACATGACAAATTTAGGGGTTAAAAGATTCAAATTGTGACATGTTTTCTGCTGATTGGTTGATACAAGTGATTACTGAATGAAAGAAAATTCCATTTTTGGGCTTTTAAACATGATCTTAAGAATTTTAATATGTACCTGTGTTGTCCTGTCAGCTTGGTGGGTCATGAGTGGATTATATGGTGAGAAAAAAAAAAAACAAAAGGGGGGAGAGAAGGCTGACACAGGGCCTGCCCCGTTGTTTCTCCCCTCTCTGAATAACACAGCCAACACAACATCATTTTCCTGTTCGTTTGCTTTTGTTTTTGTCTGTTTTTGTTTTGTTTTTGTTTTTCTCTATATATATTTAATTACAGGCTGCTTTGCCGGCCCTGAAAGCCGAGGCTGACTGGACTCCTGCTCTCCCCTATACGTGACACTGACCAAATGCTGTAACAGCTGGACCCACAACAACGACCTGAAAATGTCAACAGTGCTGCAGGAATGTGATCTCATGCAGCAGAGACGGAGAGCACTAAACCTAAGGCCCGTTTCACTACACGGGAAAATTCCCAGACTACGTCAGCTGACAGAGCTGTGACGAGACGCCCGCCAAGCCCGAAGGAAAAGTAAGGCCGAGCAAAAGAATGCTGACCTTGATAACTCTGCATTTACACTGTGCAGGACAGTGATGGACCAACACGGAGGATCGGGCAGCAAAAAGGGCGTGACCGAGACAGAAGGAGTAACTGAGGACAGAAGGCACCTCAGAATGGACAAAAAACACAGGAGAAGATGCAGGTTTCACCTGCGGTGAGCATGGACACTGGAGAAAGGACTGCCCCAATTGGGGTCAGAACCAGGACGGACTGAACTTTGAGCAGCAGCAACAGCAATGGTCGCAAACAGACTGAAAAGGAGGAGGGCAGGACCCCAGGGCATGCTTCAGGCCGTGGTTTACCCAGAACACCAGAACAGGAAAGTGATGAACACGAACACCCACACAAACACACACATCTACATGCACTGACTCAGAATGAAGAGAAACACACACACACACACACGTCTACAAACACACAGATTCAGAATGAAGTGAAATACACACATGAACACGTGCACTCGTTGATTGAGTGAGAAATGACACACACACACACACACACACACTGGAATGATGATTCACTGAGAAGTGATGCACACACATACACATACACACGCTTGTGCAATGAAGAGTGATCCACACGCACACACACATACACGCTGATGCAATGAAGAATGCTTTGCTTATGCTGATATGCAAAATGCTGCACACAAACATCCCAATGCATAATTTTTATGAGGAGCCATTGATTACCATTGATTACTTAGAATGTGTTATATGTCACTCAGAGGGCATTTATGTAGATTTTAGGAATAAGGTCTAAAACGGTTTGGTTAGGAAAACAATGTCTGTGCGTGATGTCTGTTTGTGGCTCAAGGCCTTGACTGAATTCTTTGCTGTGCTCCACACAGCCCTGATGAGGAACAGTGGCACAGAGTGAAAATGATGAATTAATAGTGTAAGTTTAGGTTGGAGTACGGCATTTTCTGTGATTGAGATTTAATTCAAGGAGGAACAAAAGGTTCTCATTCCCACACAATATTGTCCCGGCAGGAAGCAAAACGTTCCTGTGAATTTCTGGTTGATTTTTTTGGTTTTGCTTAGCGCTAGCTTGATTTTATCAGTGAGCTTTGGCTTGTGTTCTTTCTCGTAAGCGAGAGAGGGATAGTTTTATGCTTGGACATGTCTGCAACGGGCCCTAGTTTTGTGTTATTTTAGTAGTATTTTGTTGGTTATGTCTGTTTTCGTTTTTGTTACAGTGCACTGAGATAAGAAAATCTGAGAAGTGTGATCCACCGGTGGTGATATGTTGATATTTTGTGAGTTTATGATTTAACAATCAGCTCTTTAAACCAGGCCTGAAAGATTGAAATTTAAAGCGCTATGAAATATTCTTATAAAAACAGTTGCAAAGTGTGTCTCTCCATGATTGTAATTGGCTTGGGAGAAATTCACTTATATGGGACACTGATCATATGAGTCCTGAGTCTAAAAGGATTGCAGCGAGTCAATCCAGAACAAAAGAACAAAGAATTGTTTTCCTTTAAAATGATGACGTCATCTTGCTGGTGATGGATGCTCGAATAGGTTGCGCGTGAGACTCCATTATCAGCAACATCTGGTATGAATGTGTATGGAGGTATGCATGTGAATGGACTGTGATGGACTGACGACTAAAAGTTTTGACTGACTTGATACTGAGACAATGACTGCACCCACTTTAGCATTAATAAATGCCAATAAACAATTCACCCAGCGGACAAGAGAAGGGTGGATGCTTCGCTTTGTTTTGTTTTTTCAGGAGCAGGAGGATAAGAGAGACTGGAGGAGGAGACTGTAGCTTCACATGAGTATGAACTGCAGACTTAACACTTTGGTTGCTGATTTTGAGTTACTGATGTTTGCATTAAGAAAACTGTGCTATATTAGCTGTGTTTTGATTAAGGTATCATGTTATATTATTGGGAATGCCAAATGCTACAGTGGAGAAAAACGTTTGATATCACTCATGACTGGAATATGTTATTATTAACCATAGCAGGCCACTGTAAAAAGTTAATTAAATTTTATAGAGGAAAATCGCCAAAGCTTTAACAATACCTATGAATGACTTGCCACATTCAGAATAGAGATATGCAATAACAAACATTGGGCCACGTGATTTAGGTTCTCGCTTGAAATAGTAAGTTATTAAAAGTAGAATATAATCGACAGGGACATTTGATACTGAAAAAGAACAAGAGCAAAGTAAAGAAAGAAAACCTATTGTGTTTAGTTTTGATAAATTCAAATTAAAATGTACCATTACACTCAGAGGATCAATATGAAATTCAATATATGCAAAATTTGTATGAAGTACATGACTGATAACTGTTCTGTCCTGAGCTTTTGTTTCTATAGCACCCACTTGACCACACCAACAGTTTCTCGCCACCAACAGGGGGTATTTGCAAAGAATAGGGAGGAATATCATCAAAACTGGGAAAGGTAAGCCCCGAAGGGGGGTGATAACACCATAACTTTCACTTATGGTCAAATTCTCAAAATTTGACCCCAAACTTGAAAATTCTTCAAACATTTAGAGACAGAGTGGATAAACATAATGTCGCAAACCACATAAGGATGGAGCATTTGAATCAATAAGATGGTGAAATAACACGCAGTAAAATGTGGATCATGTTGATTATGTTTATTCCAGTGTGCAGAGGAGTCAATTCCCTTCACAAAGTTTATAAATTCACTTGAACCAAAACTAGGAGCACCCGGTGCTGCAAGAGTTAATAGTCACAATACCCAAGGATAAGCACAAGAGCATGACTGATATGATGGGACTGGGATTTTGCTACACTTAATTATTGTAGACACAACTAAAACTATAACTGAAACTAATCAAAACTAAACTAAACTAGCAAACAATTGGTAAAAACTGATTAAAACTGATATAAAATTGAAAATCTGAAGTCGAAGCTAAATAAAAATAAAAACTAATGAAAATTGCAAAACTATTACAACCCTGGTCCAGACTAAGATGGCGTTGGACATCTTCAGGGTAGAAAAGGCTTGGTGTGACCAAGGTGTGGTTTGGCTTGTTGTATGTACATTTCAAAATGTTACAGCTCTGGATGGACCAGTTACCAGGGCATGGAAGGATGACAGACTTCATTACATGAGGAGAAGGGAAATTTTCGGGATTGAAGATCCACAGGGATGACAAGGCTGGAGCAACGGTACTCGAGAGAAGAATTTCTGATACTTTCTGAGATATGATGACACTAACCTTCTCTTTTAATTGTCTAGCTCCAATGAATTGACACATGGGAGTGTGTCAAAAAGGGGGAGTTGAGTCCGAACATCAAACAATGGTTTTATGAACATCTTATGACGTTATTTCTGTGTTTAATAATTTAGCTATGGTAAAACTTAAGCTTATAATGTGTTAGACTTAGAAAGGGTTCACTAATTTTTGATTTCTTTTACATACACATAGATTATGATTAGAATAAGTCCCTGGGTCAGAGAGTCCTGAACATAATATTTTAAACCAAATTTGAATCATTAGAACAACAATGGATAACAATATTAGATTATCAAGGCTAGGGAGAGAGGTGTTTGGTTTTCTGTCTCTTGCAGAGAAAGGAACAGACACCAGACGGGGACACGGAGATGTGAGGACCCTTCACAGCAGAGACAGATGTAGGGACTGCCGAGACAGCAACTGGGGTCAAGTGTCATGGCGTTTGGGCTCCTGGAGAAGATGGATCCCACAAACACAGCAATAACCATGAAGGGGTTGGCGAAAACCAGGAACACCAGACCAACGAGGTTCGAGAGGCTCTTGGCAAAAAGGGGGACACGGCGGTGATCCCAAAAACACACAGATCCTTGTTTGAAATCGGGGCAGAATAATCCCCAGAACTGTGCAATGACTAAAGGGTGGTCTAACCCCGGAGGTCGAAGAAAGAAGCTGAGAATCACCCAACTGGAAGACACTGGTAGCTGCAGCAATAAAAATAAAGGTTAAAAGCTCCTTAGACAGAGGTTCTAGTCTAAGTACATTTGAAAGGTATAAGGGGGCATTAAAAAGGGGGTGGAAAACTGGAGCACCAAAATAAAGCTGTGGGAGAATTGGGGAGTGATGGGAGTGTCATCTGTAACTGCTGTTATGGTTGTAAATCTAACTTTGCTTGCATCTGAACTGCGTGAACACAGAGGTCATCCCACATATGGTCCACCCGTTAAAGGGGGACAGAGGGCCTCAGGACCAAGAAGAACTGGACCTTGCAATGCTGGAGTGCATGTTATAAGTGATCTCTTTTAAGAGATCAAAAGGGGGAATTATTAGATTATTCTGTTATTATATGTTACCTTATATATGTAATCAAAGTAGTTGAATTAGAATACTGCTGTAGATCATATTATACCCTTTAATATAGAGTGTGTGAGCTGTATGTAGTTTAGTTCTCATTATACTTTTGAGTTAACAGAACATATTCACATATTAGTTCATTAGATAAATGTGCATCACTCTGTATCCTTGATCTGCTGGGAATGTGTTACACTGTTTTCTTGACATGTTCTATTGTTGAATCATGAAGAGAAGGAGACTCTGTGTCTAAGACAGGGGAGATAGACAGACCACATTCCATACCCCCACCTTACAGAAAGCAGAGAAACAACTGCCGAGGTCATAACTTAGGCGCTGTAACGGAGAAAGAATGTGATGTTTTGGCTTTTACGACTAGATGGGGGCCACTAGAGACTATAAAAAGCTGAGCAACCCGTCACCATTTTGAGACTTGCTGTGACCCTCTTCAGGCATGTCTCCCCATCATGATGGTCCTTATGCTCTTAAGTGTTGAATTGTATGGAAATAAATGATTGTTGATTGAGCATAAATACACCGAGTATTGTCCTTCCTTCAGCCCAAAGATTCAAAGAATTGGGAGATTTCAACACTCTCAACCCAAACGAATCATCCACATCTGGAAGTTTTTTCCAAATACCGTGGATATCCACTCAAAATTCACTTATGTGTTGCTCATATAGTTTTCAGTTAGTTGGCTAAAAAAAAATATAACTAAGAAGATAACTTCTGCTTTCACACCAGGAAATGTCTGAAGACACTTTAACTCTGACTGATCCTCCGGGAATCCGTGTGAGTCTTCGTGTGAAATGTGATGTAAACGTGGCCTTAGACATATTTGCTTCATCTCAGTCCTCTGGTCTATTTCTACAGGTTTGGATGCAGGTGTAACTGGTTGTCAGGTGTGCTGGTGTGGTACCTGTAGCAGCAGGTGGTATTTAAGGATCCTCTGAACAGGTTTGAGCAGGTATGAACCCAGAGGCAGCGAACGTTTAAGCGAGGACTGGCGGTCCCGGAAAAATTTGGCAAGAGATTTGTTCCTCATGCACTCCGTCAGCGCCGCCACCGAACTGCAACAGGAGAGAGGAGACAGACAAGTGTGGACAGGTCAATGTGAATGAGACAAGGTTTTTAAAATGTGCTCGAAACCTAACGTATGGGAAAGCAATACAGCTGCTGTAGGGCTTACTTTGGGTAGTTGGTGCAGTACTGTGTGTAGATGTCAAAGTACTCGCTCTGAAATACAACAAGCCAAGAGTTTTATCAGCCGCTGCTTGTACGAACCATCCTCACCCAAATCCAATCAGATCTGGTCTCACCTTGATGACGAAGCACCTGGCGATGGCGACGGGGTCGTTGTCACACTGGTCGAGATCCTGAAGCAGCTCGCTGTGAACAGGAAACACTGTCACCGTGGCGACCCCAGCAACAACAACGCTTTGCATGTCACCAGGAGCAAACCAAAGGAAACCTGAAGTTTTTCTCTCGTTTCAGCAGTTTCCTTGGTTCTCACTTCAGAGTCTGAACCCTAACGCTCATTTTAATATTTCATGATGTTCTTCTGATGTTTTGGAGTTTTTACCTTTAACCATGAAGGCAGACAAGAAGGAGGGAGGAGAGCAGACGAATGACATGCAGTGAAAGTCTCTGTTACCTTCTACTCGAATGACTCGACTAACACTAAACCAAAGGCTGACATCATGGTGGTCATGGTTATTTTTATATATACGATCTGGTTTGTGTTACGGTGTTCGTCTGTGGCTGCACCGTTCAGGAGTGAAAATGGGTGAAACGGTTTGTTCATATTTAACCTGCTGAATCGTTCCTAAACATGAAGGCACTCAAAGTCACAGCAAACAGAGCACTCCATGTTGTGCAGTAGAACAGCGCCGGTCTGCAAAGCAAACTCACCCCTCGACAGGAAACAGAGAGCGCTGACATGGGGGAGACGTAACATCAACGTTAACCGTTTTAGACAAAATATCGTGCTATGATAACGGACACATTAAACTTTATCTTCTTCACCTGTTGAACTCGTAGATGTCCTCGATGTTTCCAAAGAGAGCGCAGACCAGCTCAGGACGGATCGACAGATCCGACTGGTCGGACTGATCGATGATGTGAGCCAGGTAGTCCTGCAGGGTAGGAGGGAGAGGTTAGTAGAGTGGACGGAAGGAAGGAAGAGACAAGCAGGGAAGAAGAGGATAAGAGGAAGTGACAGAAAGGTCAGGGGTCACTTTTTAAAAAGCTCAGCGTCAAATAAAACACCCTTTAAAATAAACTGGAATGTTTCCATTTCTCCAACAGGAGGCAGACTGAACGCTCACTGAGCTATACCACAGTAATCTGATTACTTCTGGCTTGATCAGAGATGCAGACTGTTTAACTCCTCTCTGGAGGGGAGAGGGAGGGGAAACAGGAGGACAAAGGAGGGGGGAACAACTAAGCTGTAGTGCCTCTTCACTTCACTGTGCAATACCTTTTGTGCAATACTTTTGTTAATAGTCAATGGTGCAATAGACTCCAAACTTGAAATGTGCAATTCACTTGTATCTTTATTTTTATTCCTATTTATCCCCTTCGTATATTTTATTTATATATGTCTCTGTATTTTTATATATATATATATATATATATATATATATGTGTGTGTGTGTGTGTGTGTGTGTGTGTGTGTGTGTGTGTGTGTGTGTGTGTGTGTGTGTGTGTGTGTGTGTGTGTATATATATATATATATATATATATATCTCTCACTCCTGGTACCACTAGCAGCTGGATAGCGTAGTGGTTAGACTACACGCCTTTGGAACGCCTTTGGAACAGAGGATCGCAAGTTCGATTCCTGCCTGGGGCGTCTGTATCCAGTAAGGGTCCTAAGGCTAGACCCCCTATGCTAAGCGAGCCTACCGCAGACATGAGCGAGACAGATAAATATGAAGGCATGCCGGCTCGGATGTCGCCCGGATCAACAAGGTCCGCGTCAGGTGTTGAGGAACCAGGGCACCCTGACGAAAAGTGGGCTACTGGAACAAGAAGGCATCGTTGTTGGAATGCTACTACGCAAGTAACCCCGGCGGAAGGGGCTACATGAATAGGATGACGGACCTATGGATTCTTCGACTGCTCTCACAGCTAGAGATTGACGAGGTACAACACAAATGCTACGGCAAGGAGGAGTCAGGACGCCAGGTCAGGGGGGAGATATCATCACCCCCACCCGAGATTGGGTACATAGCCCCTCCATGGAGAAGGAGGCTAGATCAAAGTAGCACGGAGGGAGGTTAGCCAACTAACGGAGTTGCAGAAAGGTGCGACAAAGAAGGTGCATAAGAAATACAGCAAGCTGTCCATACCTGAGGCCTTGGAAACTGCCAAGCAAAGACTCACAGCCTTGGCCAGCCGCTTGAGGAGGTACACCAGAGAGATAGAAGGCAGGAGAATAAACCAGCTGTTCTCCACAGAACCAGCAAAGGTGTACTCTCAGTGGCAAGGGAACAATAATAAGAGAACAGCACCACCAAGGCTGGAGACGGAGCAATACTGGAAGAGCATATGGGAGAAGGACGCAACCCATAACGGCAATGCTCAGTGGCTAGTGGATCTGAGGGCAGACCACAGCGACCTCCCTGAACAGGGTCCAGTAACCATCACAGTGGCAGATATCCAAGGAAGGGTCTCCAGTATGAAGAGTTGGACAGCACCAGGGCCCGACATGGTTCACGCCTACTGGCTAAAGAAGCTGACTGCATTCCACGAGCGTCTGGCAGCACAAATGAACCAGCTGCTAGTTAACGAGAGACACCCGGAATGGCTAACCGAAGGTCGGACGGTCCTGATCCCCAAGGACCCCAAGAAGGGACCGGTCCCCTCCAACTACCGACCAATAACCTGCCTCAGTACTACATGGAAGCTCCTGTCAGGCATCATATCGGCTAAGATGAACAGGCACATGGGTCAATACATGAGTGGGACACAGAAAGGAATTGGCAAGAATACCAGGGGCGCAAAACACCAGCTACTGGTAGACAGAACAGTCAGCCGAGACTGCAAGACCAGACTGACCAACCTGTGCACTGCCTGGATTGATTACAAGAAGGCCTATGACTCAATGCCCCACAGCTGGATACTGGAATGCCTAGAATTGTACAAGATCAATGGGACCCTAAGAGCCTTCATCAGGAACTCAATGGGGATGTGGTGTACAACACTAGAGGCCAACTCCAAGCCCATAGCACAAGTCACCATCAAGTGCGGGATCTACCAAGGAGATGCTCTGTCCCCACTGCTGTTCTGCATAGGCCTGAACCCCCTCAGTGAGATCATTAACAAGACTGGATAGGTAGTCAGAACTGAGGGGATTGAACTACCAGAAGGCAACATTGCAGACATAGAGGACAGTTACAAGTACCTGGGGATCCCGCAGGCAAATGGGAACCATGAAGAGGCCGCTAGAAAGGCTGCAACCACCAAGTACCTGCAGAGGGTCAGGCAAGTCCTGAGGAGTCAGCTGAATGGTAAGAACAAGATCCGGGCCATCAACACGTACGCCCTGCCCGTGATCAGGTACCCTGCTGGGGTAATAGGCTGGCCAAAGGAGGAGATAGAAGCCACTGACATAAAGACAAGAAAGCTCCTTACCATGCATGGAGGGTTTCACCCCAAGTCCAGCACCCTGAGGCAGTACGCTAAGCGGAAGGAAGGGGGCCGGGGACTGGTGAGTGTCAGCACCACAGTCCAGGATGAGACAACGAACATCCAAGAATACATTGGGAAGATGGCCCCAACTGACCGAGTGCTCAGTGAATACCTCAGGCAGCAGAAACCCAAGAAAGAGGAGGGAGACGAGGAACCATCATGGAAGGACAGGCCCCTGCACGGTATGTACCACCGGCAGATAGAGGAGGTGGCTGATATCCAGAAATCCTACCAGTGGCTGGACAAAGCTGGACTGAAAGACAGCACAGAGGCACTAATCATGGCAGCACAAGAACAAGCTCTGAGTACAAGATCAATAGAGGCTGGGGTCTATCACACCAGGCAAGACCCCAGGTGCAGGCTGTGTAAAGATGCCCCAGAGACAATCCAGCACATAACAGCAGGGTGCAAGATGCTAGCAGGCAAGGCATACATGGAACGCCATAACCAAGTGGCCGGCGTAGTGTACAGGAACATCTGTGCCGAGTATAACCTGGAAGTCCCGAGGTCAAAATGGGAGATGCCCCCAAGGGTGGTGGAGAATGACCGAGCTAAGATCCTGTGGGACTTCCAGATACAGACGGACAAAATGGTGGTGGCTAACCAACCGGACATAGTGGTGGTAGACAAACAGAAGAAGACGGCCGTAGTGATCGATGTAGCGGTTCCGAATGACAGCAACATCAGGAAGAAGGAACACGAGAAGCTCGAGAAATACCAAGGGCTCAGAGAAGAGCTCGAGAGGATGTGGAGGGTGAAGGTAATGGTGGTCCCCGTGGTAATCGGAGCACTAGGTGCGGTGACTCCCAAGCTAGGCGAGTGGCTCCAGCAGATCCCGGGAATAACATCGGAGATCTCTGTCCAGAAGAGCGCAGTCCTGGGAACAGCTAAGATACTGCGCAGGACCCTCAAGCTCCCAGGCCTCTGGTAGAGGACCCGAGCTTGAAGGATAAACCGCCCGCAGGGGCGTGCTGGGTGTTTTTTATATATATATATATATATATATATATATATATATATATATATATATATATATATATATATATATATATACACACTCAACAAAAATATAAACGCAACACCTTTGTTACTGCTCCCATTCCCCATGGGATGGACGTAGAGACCTAAAATTCATTCCAGATACACAATATAACCATCCCTCCCAAACAGTGGTCACAAATCAGTCCAAATGTGTGGTAGTGGGCACATCTGCTTTATTGAGATAATCCATCCCACCTCACAGGTGTGCCACATCAGGATGCTGATCTGACATCATGGGTAGTGCACAGGTGTACCTCAGACTGCCCACAACAAAAGGCCACCCTGGAATGTGCAGTTTTTTGTGCTATTGGGGGTCTGGGGACCCAGAACCGGTCAGTATCTGGTGTGACCACCATTTGCCTCATACAGTGCAACACATCGTCGCATGGAGTCTATCAGATTGTCAATTGTGGCCTGTGGAATGTTGGTCCACTCCACTTCAATGGCTGTGCGAGGTTGTTGGATATTCGTGGGAACTGGTGCACGCTGTCGTATACGCCGGTCAAGCACATCCCGAACATGCTCAATGGGTGACATGTCAATGGGTGAGTATGCTGGCCATGCAAGAACTGGGACATTCTCAGCTGCCATCTGCCCTGAACAATGTGAACCATGATTCATCCGTGAAGCGCACACCTCTCCAACGTGCTAGACGCCATCGAATGTGAGCACTTGCCCACACAAGTCTGTTACGGCGACGAGCTGGAGTCAGGTCAAGACCCCGATGAGGACGACGGGCATGCAGTTGAGCGTCCCTGAGACGGTTTCTGACAGTTTGTGCAGAAATTGTTTGGTTGTGCAAACCAATTGTTCCAGCAGCTGTCTGGGTGGCTGGTCTCAGACGATCTTGGAGGTGAACCTGCTGGATGTGGAGGTCCTGGGCTGGTGTGGTTACACGAGGTCTGCGGTTGTGAGGCCGGTTGGATGTGCTGCCATATTCTCTGAAACGCCTGTGGAGACGGCTTATGGTTGAGAAATGAACATTCAATGCACGGGCGACAGATCTGGTTGACATTCCTGCTGTCAGCATGCCAATTGCACGCTCCCTCATTGCTTGTGGCATCTGTGGCATTTTGCTGTGAGACAAAACTGCACATTCCAGGGTGGCCTTTTGTTGTGGGCAGTCTGAGGTACACCTGTGCACTACTCATGATGTCCGATCAGCATCCTGATGTGGCACACCTGTGAGGTGGGATGGATTATCTCAATATAACAGATGTGCCCACTACCACACATTTGGACTGATTTGTGACCACTGTTTGGGAGGGATGGTTATATTGTGTATCTGGAATGAATTTTAGGTCTCTACGTCCATCCCATGGGGAATGGGAGCAGTAACAAAGGTGTTGCGTTTATATTTTTGTTGAGTGTATATGTATATATATATATATATATATATATATATATATATATATATATATATATATATATACATACACACATATATATATAATATTCTGTAACTGTAACTTCTGTCGGTGCTGTGCTTTTGGAAACTGAATTTCCCAGAGGAACCCACCCGAGGGATTAATAAAGTTTTATCTTATCTTATCTTTCTGTTTGATTAAATATATATATATTCCATATGTTTGGTATTTATTATTGAGGTAAGTACATAAACACATTTATTGTTTTAAATAAAAGTGATTACGTAATTATGTTTATTTTTATAAACTGAACTTTAAAATCTGTGTATCAGTTTATGTTTAATGTGTCAGAGTTTACTTGATTTTTAAATATTTAAAAAAAATGGAGAAAACTCGTATGTCTGATGTGTTTACTGATTTCATATTACATATTCTATCTCACTTAGAGCTTTTTTAGAGCCTAAAACTTGTTATTATTTTATTATAAGGACAGGTCTTTGTTATTCTCTGAAACCTTGGTAAATAAATCATAATAAATATCTGTTAGAGTATTTCCGTTTTTCCGTTGCTCCTTCACTGGTTTGTTTTTTGTTTTCCTAAGTTTTTTAAACAGCCTGGTTTGATTGAGTCGTACTTCAGACACTGAAACAGGTGCGTGCAGCTCGGTGAGCCTGTTACATAAGCAGCTAATCCCATCACTGCAGAACGTCTTAGCTTGTTAATTATAGTCTGGCACTGAGTCATGGCTGGGGTAACGACTGACACCGCGAGCTGTCCTCTGTACGTGGAGATGCGTTCAGGAAACGCGTATGTTTCACGAGCCCAAAATGTTCAGACTAAGAAAAATGGGTCAATTTTTGTCCTGAGTGCTTTCAGAATAGAAATGAAATGTTTGAAGTTCAGACAGTTTTACCTTGGTGAGTTTAGATTAAAACTAAAGGATGAGAAGCTCATGCATCAGCAGCTTAAAAACCAAACCCTGTCCAGCTCCATGGTCACTGATCATCGTTTGAAAATAAGACGCCAAGGATGGAAGTGTTTCTACTTCATGTTCTACACCATGGAAATGATCCTGGGATCATCCACCGCCACCCTCTGTGGACATCCAGGTGTTTTCATGAGATCACAGACTAGACTTTCAGAGAAAAGCTTAGCGCCTGAAGTTACTTTAGAGATAGTTTCAGGATAAAGCGTCAAACCATCAGCGAGCGTGATCAAAGCAAACTTGACTCGTCCTGAACCCGCCGCTAGCGAGCAGCGATCGATGTTCCAGGTATTCGGCAACAGAATTCCAGGAACTCAGGAGGTGGTACTGAGTTAAACTACCAATGAGAATAAAGGATATGGTTGGACAGGTGGCTACCTAGGCAACCACAATGACCAACCATCCACATCAGTGAAAAATTTGAGCCCGTAGAGCCCACACCTGTTACCATGACACCTATAGGGTCACGCAGTTAGGTAACTCACCTCCACGATCATGCGCAGATCTCTCACGTACATCCTCTCTGTCTCGATGATCTCCATGACGACGCGGTCTAGGTAGGTCAGCTGAGGGTTGGGCGCCATGCTGGCGCGGATAAACGGTGAAGCCGGCTGCCGGCGGCTCAAGGTACGACTCGCCTTCCAGTCTTTGTTGTTGTTGTTTTTGTTGTGAATGAAGCTCCGCCCCTTCCTGTTGGGTTGGGGGCTCGACCCCTGGAGGTCTGCAGCGACCTCCTCGGGGCTCAGGTTAAGGTTGATGTCAGGGTCCGAGGAGGAGCTGGTGATAGATGAAGGCAGCGCAAGGTTGTCGTCTCTGGAAGATCCAGACCCGGAGGACAAAGTGGAGATCAGGCTCACGGGGCGCCGGTAAGATGCCAGCAGGTCGGAGGAGTCGGAGGGTGTGGACGATGGAGCACGCTCATCGCTGCTGATGGAGGCGGTGGACAGGCGGGGGGACTCTGAGGAGGGGAGGGAGAGAGATGATGTCACTGATAGCAAACTTCTACATCATCACCTTTCACAATAAAAGCACTGAGGTTTTTCCACTGTCAGAGTGAGAGCAGAGTTTCACAATAAAAGCTTGTGTAAGGAGAAGTTAGAACATGATGAATGTTTGTCCGCAAAGACAGATAAAGCAGTGTGTTATTTTGGTCCTGGAGTCTGAATTCACTTTGAGGAAACACTCACGCCTCACATCCACAGCTGCAAACATCTGGACAGGTTGTGGCCTATTAACCACACCTGAGGAATGTCAGGAATCCAAATGTGTTTAGATGTTTTTACAGTGAAGAAACAGTTTGTACTGTGTGAAGCAACTGAACGAATGAGCAACATTTCAACATGTACATGCGGGCTGCTTGGCTGGGAATCAAATGTTCAGGAACTGACTCATCAGGTGGTTCGAGCTCCGGGAGTTTCAAAGTGAAACGCCTCAAACGCCCATTTCTTCCATCGACCTATAGTTCCTCTGGTGTCCAGCATAGGCAGCAGTGAGTTAGTCCCCATTGACTCCCATATTAACATAAACATGTTTACAGCCTGTAAAAAACACTTTGATCTATCTTCAAAACACCTGTAGTCAATAACTCACCTGTTTAGTGTATGAAGACTGAGAGTTTGCATTATCAGGGGCGTGGCCTCTATGACTTACAGGTGCATGGTTACACAGATGGGTGTAGCTGCTAGCTGTCTTATTTGTGCTGTTTTATCCTTTAGGATGAGTTTCATGATATCATCATGACAATAACAACATGGCTGCTGTGCAGTTACTTGCTGATGCTGGCAGATGTTTACAGGTATGACACTGTGAGAAAGTGGAAGCTACACATTCGTGTTTCATGTATGTAACCAGATTCTCGGATCAGGTGTTCAAGCATGGTCCAGCCAGCCAATCACAGCAGGTTCCCACAGACTCTTTCAGTGAAATCAGCATGTAGCAGATCAGCGATAGTCATTGATTCCTTTTTGATTAATTGGTTTAGCTTCATTGACAGATTTCTTGGAATCGCATACTGAGAGATTTGGTTGGCGCACGTACCGGCTAACCAGTCCTCTGAGGGTTTGGCTAAATATCTGAAGAGCAGCGACACCGACAGTCCACCTGAGACACAGACACACACATTCAACATGTGGACGACAACAGTAGGACAGCAGAGCGCTCCTCAGACAGGAAGTTCCTGCTGCCACCGTCTCTGATGTTCCCATTAAACATGCACAGAACTATCAAACCTGACTTCAGAACACAGACAGAGCATGCTCCCCAACAGGTGGAAAAGCAGGCACACAAAGGCAGGGGGTAACCAGCTTTCGGACCTGTCCTCTCTGCTTCGCTGCACACACATTACAAACTGCACTTGAACACAACAGCAGCTCAGGTCTGAATCATTTCAAACGGATCCTCTGTCCAATACTCAACAAACTCAGACACAAACACAGTTTCCTGAATTTCCTTCAGAATAAAAGTCAGTTAAAAGCCTTTAATGTGAAGCTGTGGGTGAAGTAAATTAACCCTGCAGGACTTTCAGCGGGAGGATCAGACGGACCTCTTCCGGCTCCGAAGAGCAGCTCAGCCGGAGGGTTTCACGCTGTGTTCACTTCCTCCCACATGACAGGAATCTCAGAAGCCAAAACACAAATCCTCCTTGAGAGGGAACACAGGAGAAGGAGGGGAGGAGGAGTGCGTGTTTGAATGAAAACAGCCACACACACACACACACACACACACACACACACACACACACACACACACACACACACACACACACACACACTAGTCCGTTAGCTCTTTGGCTTCCTGCCATTCTGCAGCCAGGGAGGCGTTTACTCACCAGACAGGAAGGGAGTGAGTTTATGGATGTGATATGAGGCCTGGTGGGCCAGTCACAGCTCAGAGTTTACATTCAAACACCTTCAAACACACACAGGGTTGACCTTTGACCTCTGCAACCGTTGGACCAACAGGAAGAGCAGCTTTTCTAGGACCCTGACCAGAGTTTGAAACCAGAATAAAAACTCAAACAAACAGGAGAGAAATGTGCTGAAAACATCTGAAACCTCTTCACCTGCTCCGTTTAACACCTGTGAAGAAAAACGTGTTTGTTTAAAAATAAATAAATAAATAAATAAATTATCCACTCCGCTCATAGCTTTAACACTAATGAGCTTTATTCAAACCTCTGACACTAGAAAACAGTCTCTGAGACCTCACTCCATCCAAAATGCTGCATCAGGAAAAAAGTCTGAGATTTTCAGGGACCATCTGACGGCGACTCACCAAACCAGCGGCGCACAAACACTCGTCTGAGCCGCCGATCCTCCTCCACACTCCTGAAAGAGATCTTCACCTGTTTCTCTGAGCAGAAACACCTGACCACAGCTACATCGCCTCCTCCTCCTCCAGTCAGACTGCGCCACATGCTCCTCTGATACCCCATTGAACCTGAACGCTGGGCTCAACAAACGTCCTCAAAAACAAAAAGCGGATGAAAGAGAAGAGGTTGAGTTTTCCTGCAGCTCTAAAGTGCCCTGAATGCCCCACATCTGTAAACTGTGACTGCAGAGCTGAACAGAAACATGAGGAGGAAGAGGAGGAGGAGGAGGAGTTACAGGAGGAGGAGAAAGGGCAGACAGCAGGAGGAGTTGCTGAGGGGAGGAAAAGATTTAAAAAGTGAGGAAGATGAAGGTCCTTCCTCCTCTCTGTTTGGGTTCAAATGAATAAAAAAATATTTAAAAAAAAAAAGAATCACAAAGAAACGCTAGCAGAGGGAGGAGCTACAAACTGACCTGACATGAGCCAGAAATACACTAGAGGGCGTTACCGAGCAACCACAGAGACTCGGGATCTGATCAGAAACATCTGAACAAACACAAGAGCTCACGATTTAATGATGACATGCAGCAACACAGACACAACAACACGGACACAGGCAGCAACATGGCAAAACAGACACACAACAACACAGACATAAACAACACAGTCACAGACACACAACAACACAGACACACAGGCAGCATCAAGACATCACAAAACACAACATTACGGAAACAGATACACAGGCAGCAACACAACAACACGGCAGAACCACGGCAACCTCGCCGTCGGCTCCGATTTACTCGTCGCTTGCAGGTTGGCCCTGCCCCTCTGGACAACTTTAATCACTGTACTCGACTGAGTGCCTTCCTCTGCGCCTCCTCACACACTTTCTCTTCAGCTCTGTTCAATGGGACCTGAACTGCAGTCTGAAGATTACCCAGCTGCACCTGAACTCATCACTGATGTCATCCGTTTCTGTTCATAAAAAACTTTATTAGCATCATCATTTATTTTAGGTCCTCTTTTATTTCATTTTAAAGAGTCACATGTTTACTGGGGATGGAGCCTGAAAGACATCACTGAGTGTGGTTTCATTTCAAATACAAACGGAGCTCTGTCTTAACCTGCTAGGAACTGGCGTCCACATATGTGGACATCACATTTGTGGGATGTCTAGACCAAAATAATACATTCTGCTCTACAAGGGCTTGATATCCAGTTACGAAGACAGTATACTGCCACTGTTCTATCAAAATTTAAAACAAATGTCCTCCTATGTGGCTCTCATTTCTCTCAGAAACAAAAATCAGGTCAGTCAGAATTATAAAGCACTTTGGGTGCCCAGAAAAGCGCTATGTAAATGCAATCCATTATTATTATTATTATTATTATTATTATCCCCTCCATTTCCCAGCTGACCTGAAGTAACCACAAACCCTGATCAGCAGATGCTGAATGGAAACACAGCGATTCACAGCGTTTCCATGAATCAAACGTCCCTGCAGCCACGAGACGTTTAGGGTGTGAAAATTCAAAACATATTATGGAAATGGAAATGCTTTGAATGAACATTTACATGATCCGAGTCACGTTCGTCCTCTCCAGCACGCTGCGTAGCTATGAATAATTGGACATCATCTTCTCCTTGTCGCTCCTTCAGCTCAGCGAGGTCAGAGCTGAGATGTGTCTTACTTTCACTGACATTGATGGCTCAGCTCCAGTTTGAATGTTTTTATTCCTCCACCTCCTGCTCCTCCATTTTGTTTCGGTCTGTTCGTTTGTGTCCTGAAGCGTCTCGGGGGGGGGGGGGGAATAATGGCCAACTGTTCTTGAGACACAACGGAGCCGTTTAACCACAGTGTCTCGCCATGATGCCACAGACACACGCCACTTGTAACCAGCAGGGGTGGACAAAATATCAGGAACAGGAACAGATCAGTGCTGCAAGAAGTGTGACACTGTGAGTCGTGAACGGCAGAGTTACGGTTTGTATCATACAAGAAACATGTGTGAGAGGAAACAGTGAGTGAAGCATTCATCACGTTGAAGGTCCTGATCTGTGCAGCTTATCCTCTTTTAGAGGAACCAGATCTGATCTTCCTAAAGATCCTTCAAACCTCACACAGCTTCAGCCCAAAGTACTAAAACTTTTTATTGTTTGTTGTGATGAAAGAAAAATGTGTGAGTTCAGACAGCAGGGGTGCTGCTGCTGCACTAGTCAACATCAACTAAAAACCTTAGTTTCCTGATATGTTATTTTTATTTTGATTAGGTTTTTTTTAATCTGCAGACGAACACAGTACAGGAAGCTGAAGAGCTGACTGGCTAAATCTGTCTCACGTGTGGCGTTCCACAGGGTTCAGTCCAAGATCCTCTGATGTTTCCTGTTAAAATATTTCCTAATGTAACACTCAGTACTTTGTTTTACTGGTTTATAAAAAAAAATCTGACATCTGAGATGACTCATGATTGGCTGCTTTCACACAATAACTTAGGAAGTGGTGTCTGAGGATATGCATCACTTCCTGTCAGAGTGCTGAGTCAAACAGCAGGTAAACAAAGCATCTTCTCCCTCTGCGGGGAAGAGAGTAGGATTAACGTGGAGCGTCATTGTTCCTGCACACCTCGAATGCCTCATTCTAACAGGAATAACCCCTCGTTTCCCATAAGCTCCTTTCACCTCCTGAACCCCGACCACAAGCACGGAAACAAAATCTATAATCTGTCGGTGTGATCGATCAGCAGCTGCACAATGAACAAGTACAGTGACATTTACACCTACAGATTAATCATCTCCTTATTGATAAGCATGTTTCCTCAGCTGGAGGCGTGTGTGTGTTAATCTGGAGTAATGGGGATTAAAGTTGTGAGTTAATCCATCACAGATTACACACTGGAAACAACAACAGGAGAAGCAGAGCTGAACACTGTGGACCTGAGCCACTGTAATCTGCACAGGTGAGCTCACTTTAAAACACCAGCAAAGTATAAACTATATTCCGCACAGTGGCCATACTCTCAGGTACGCCCAGGACTACTGGCCTCACGTTACCTGTTACTCAGACTCACACCTGCTGACAAACAGCTTTATTTGACGTGTTTTTCTTAGCTGATGTCGGTGAGCCTTGTGGCCAGTCGTCACTCACTTCTCCCGTTTTTAATAATCTGGGTAAATGTTGATGTTTCACACTGTGATGAGGCTTTCAGTGATTACCGTGCTCAGGGTTTCTGTTATTGAAGAACTCCTCTGATGTTCTAGTTTATTCATGTATGAGTATTTAGGTCAGTCGTCCACGGAGACAAACCTGCTGCACACACACTGAGGTCTGACAGACAGCAGCTAGCACATGTTCATACCAGCGTTTCATGAACATGAACATGCACAGCTCTCTGAGTTAGAGCTGTGGGACAGACGGCCTCACGCTTACTCCACTGTGTTTACAGAGAAGTTGATGGTCCACTCTGATCATCACCGCTGGTCTGAGGTGTTTGATTCTGTCCATGATGGACCAACACCTGCACTCTGGTTATGTCTGTTCCTCTGGGCTCTGTTCAGGTGCAGCTGTGCTGCCCTGTTCTTTCACAGAGGAGAGGCTTTCTCCCGTGAAGTCCTTCCAAGCAGTCGTACCCGTTCAGTCTGATTCTCAGAGTGCTGTCATGAACTCTGACCTCAGAGTAGCAACGATGTGCTGAAGTACGTTGTAGTTTCTCCACCTCAGAGCACGTCAGTAAGATCCAGCGAGTGCGAACAGCCGGACTCCAAACTTCACCTCCTCACACACAGGAGCCAGTCTGAACCAGTCCTGTGTGGACCAGAACTGCCTCAAACCAGTTTAAACAAAGCAGCATGATGATGTCATCGCGATAACCCCACCACCTATCTTATGCAACACATCAGCTGGTTCCCATAGTGATTAAGAGGCAGGTGACTTGAGATCATGTTCAAGTCTGACACACACACACACACACACACACACACCTCCTGCTGGGATCAAAAATAATCAATAAGAACTACTCGGCAGACTGAATCTAGAGACTTCAGTTCCCATGATGCTCTGGGGCATGGCTGCCACATTCAACTGGTTTGAATCACACAATCAGGTTTAATCAGCATGTTTTCTACCTGCTGCTCCTACACGGAGTGATTTGAGTGGCTGTTAAACAGAAAGGTAACCTTCACACAGTTGTTTCTACAGCTGATCCAAGTCAGAGACCAGATTCCTACACAAAAAGCTGAGTCACCTCTGCAAAAAAAACATCTCTCAGCACTTCACCCTTCACTTGCAGAAACACCTGAGATTTGTGCTGAAACTCTAGAATCCCAGCCTACCTTAAAGGGAGCGAGAAGCAGAACCCAAAAGAGGATGTCTCCAGACCGAGTCTCTTCAGGACTGCCAGGTCTCACTGATCCACCTGCCACCCTGATGCCAGGGGGTGGAGCCTAATCTAATTAGGCTCAGAGTAACGTGGAGCACCAGATGCCACGTGCTGGTGACTGACCTGCCCTCACACACACAAACACACGTCTCATTTTGATAGCTTAATGAGGACATCTAATTGACATAATGTTTTCCTGCCTAAACCTAATCATAACCCTGACACTAAAACTGCATTCTGAGTCTCAAAAATGTCTTCAAACCCATGGGGACAACCGTTTTGGTCCTCATAAGTAACTGTTTATACAAAGACACACACCCTTACCCACACACACACAGTCTCTTTCATTTCTCTTTGTTCAGGTTTAGTTTTAGAAACATCACTCTAATTTTTTATTTATTTTATTTGTTATATTATTGAAAATCAGATTATTGTAAATATTAAAAAATATATTAAATGTTTTAATTATTTATTATAATTATTTCAGTTATTTTTTCTTTTTATTTATGTGGGACCTTTATTTATGTTATTATGTTTTTTTATTTATTTTTTTTCACTTTTTCAATTCATTTTAATACTTTTACTTTGCGAACTGTAATTTTGTACATTCAGTGTTCTTCATTCTCAGGTTTTTATGTTATTGTTTACAGTCATTAAATTAATTATTAAAAGATTTGTTTTTATTATTGATGTTTATTTTCTTTTTATCATGAGTCGGTGGATGTTTGTTGTTTGTGAACGTGGCTGATTTTAATCTTGCTTCTGCTTTTTCACTTTTTGCTCTCCTGCAAATCGGAGCACCGCGCCTCGAAGGACGCAGCGTTCAATTGCAGCTTCGTGTGCGTGCAAACAGGAAACAACAGGCCTGACGTCACTCTGAGGACAGACAGCCTTTGTCCTCCAACAGTGCCGCCAGCTCGCTCCAGCACGCAGAAGAAAGACACCTCACATCCACTCTCGCCAACAAAGACTCATCTGTGGTTGACCAGGACCAGAATCAGGACTGGGACCAGAACCGGGACCAGCAGATAGTCCTCAGGTCCACCTGAGGGAGTCTCACAGGGACACCCTTCTACAACTTAAATAAAGTTTTTGCCAACTGGAGCAGCTCCAGAGAGTGCCCCTACAGAACGGGAAGTCCAGATGCGTTCAGGGAGCTCATAATTTAAGTCAGAACTAAAACCAGGGTCCAAGAGGAATAGGAAGAGCGTCTTACCTTCATCCATGGGGAGATCTGAGGAGGAGCAGAGAGATCCTTCAGGCATCACCTGCAAGCATCCACGTGCACACACACACACACACACACACACACACACACACACACACACACACACAGGAGACTGATGAAGACCTTCAGCTGTTTAACATAAGCGGCAGCAGTCAGTACGTGCATCATCTGGTGATGGAGGAGGTCATGTGATCAGACTCACCTGAGTGTGCAGAGTGATGATGAAGGCAAAACAGAAACCGAGCAGAGTGAGGACTGAAGAACTGGACCGACAGAAACCTGCATAGACATCAGGAAGTGACACGATTCAGAGTTCACCTGTGATGCATCCACTGATTCCTGTGTGATGATTTTATGTATAAAGCTTTTGAAGCTTCCTGTTCACAAACTTAATACAGTTGTTATTTTTACTGCTCATCTGACTGTCCACAAACTCAAATATGAACATAAACACCAACAAATTCAATTAAAAATAATTTAAACAAAATATAATATAGTAAATAATTTAATTAATGACTTTGTCATTTCTTAGGTTAACAAAATGACTTGTGTGGAAAAAAACCCAGGATTTAGAAATGTATGTATTCAATGAATTCAAATTTTTACTCTTACAATTCCTACAAAAATAAATGAAAATTTTAATAATTTAATCTGAAGTCTTTCAGCTAATTTCAGTTATTGGATTTGGTTGATTTGATGAATCTAAGTTATTCATCAGAAATAATTCATTAATAAAATGATTAAAAAAAAGAAAAAGTCTCATTCCTCAGGCAAAGAGACAGAGCACGTGCAGACTGCGGCACTGCGCAGGTATGAACCTTGGATGGTTTCCATGGCAACACATGAACGCGCACTGGTCGACTTTCCTGTCATGGTTTTCCAGGTAAGCCTGATTTGAATAAAGTTTTGCTGTTTATAACCTTTAGATGAACAAAAGCTCAAAGTGTTTATGAAACAAACACAAACAACCAAACATAAAGAAAAAAAGGCACCAGCGAGGAGCAGCTGTGATCTGAGCTCATTAAAGCTTGGGCAACGCGGCTGTTTCCTTCGCGCGGAGCTCCGTTTAAAGGCGTCTAATTTGGTGTTTTCTGATTTTCTCTGCAAACACAAACATGTCTGAACTTGATCGTGTACTTTTTCTCAAACACCTGGGCCCATCTTTGTTTTCGGCTCCTCGTGTTTCATCACACAGCCTAATCTGGACCGATAATCTGTGCGCAGTACAGACTTGCTCCCTGGTCTGACTGCTCCGACCGACAGCTGTAAAAGTTGAAACATCCAGAGGAGACGCGGTGCCATAGATTTGAGGTGCCCCCGCCCTCATCATACCCCCACCCCCGAGTGTCTGTAATACGATTTGCGTTGATCAGCTCATCTTTAAATGTGAAGACTTCCTAACGGACTTATGACTGAGAATCCCACCCACACGCTACGTGCCTTTGCTGTGATGAAGAGGATCTGAGCTGAGCCCGGGCTCTTCCTCTGAGGCAGAACACTTCCGCGAGCACAGCCTGGAGAGTGACCCGGAGCCCTGGCAGGACTCGGAGCTGCTCCCGGAGGAGTTTGTGAGCCAAAAAAGTTAAAGTGTGGACTCACCTCAGCCTCATTTATAGCCGCCACAGCCCTCCAGCTGACCCCAGCACTTTACAGGAAAAATAAACTCTGCAGCACGGCTTCCTTACGGTCTGCGCCGACTCCCGCTGCGCATGCGCACGCGCTCCCTTTGAAAAGTAGAAAAACGACTGAAACTGCGCTGACGCGTAAAATACACCTGAGAAGCGGAAGGTGAAAGAAATGAAAGACAGAGACACACGTGCGTTAATCAGTAAGAAGGGGACAGAGGAGAACAGAGAGTTGAAGGGTGAGGTTACTACCTGTCAGCGCAGGTACCTCTACATTTGGATGGACCGAAGGTGATAAGCTTAGTGCTGTCTCTGTTTTACTAGAGAATGTTATCAGACATCACACATCGCCATTATAAAACACATCAGAGCTCTGCAGGTAAATACAGGAGGCAAAATAGATTTGCATAAACGCAGCGTGTCATTCAAGCAGCAGCAATAGAGGCTGAAAACGAGCCTCATCTGCATTTCTGCGTCATCGATTGAAAATACGCCGCGGAAGAGAACCTCGTTCAGCTTTCAATTTGAAATCTGTGTGTTTCAGTAAGATTCAGTTATCCCAATAACAGCAGCACAAACAAATCATATTAATAAGAAAATAATTCATGAAGTAGAATAGCTCAAAAAATAAAAACATAAATAAATATGACAACCCCATCAAAATAGTTAAATCTTAAAAAATGAGAGAAAAAGGAAAAGAGTAAAACACACGCGCACAGACACACACTGTAAATGTGTGCACGTATCCGACACACCCAAACTGCACTGACCACTCGGGGGCAGCAGAGCTCCACAGCACCAGAGGAACCAAATCTGTGCACTTGTTCATTACTGGCTTAGAAACATGTTTGATTTTGATGTATTCGTGCCTGTGTTTTCCTGCTCGGTGGACTCGGACCCTCACAAATGTTTCCTCTGATGTTAGTAACAGTTTTAGTGCAGCAGGCTTCAGATCTGCCGATTAGTGAACTCAGACACATTCCTTCAGGTGGATATTTGAGTCAGTGACTGCTGTGGAAGTCTGCAGATGTCTGTGACTCACAAAACCGCCAGTTACAGAACAGCGAGCCTAAAACAAGTCCCGACCTGTCCGAGGGCAGAAGAACAGCTCGTGACTCCGGCTGCAGCAGTGTCGAGTGTAACGTCTGAGAGCGCAGGCAGAAAAGTTTTCACCTCCGTTCTGGAGTGCAGTCTGACATGAGGCATGAGATTTGGTCTGATTAAAGTGAAATCCGCAGGCCGAGCTCTGGATCTTGACCCTGACCCATATCCACGCCTGTCACCCTGTCTGTAATCAGTCCAGACTCGACTTCCTGCAGCTGCTCGTTTCCACATTCTTCCACCCCATGATGGCTCTGGGAGATGTTCATTGGCTCCTGGTTCAATCCGATGTTTCAGCGAAATTGCTGAAGGACAGTGCTGATGTGACTAATGGAAGGAGTTGTAGTGATGATGCGAGAGGCGGGGTTTGGGGCCAGCTGCAGGTATGTATGGGCCTGAGAGGAACACCACAGAGAACACAGTTCGAGTCATCGATGTAACAAAGGAGTGAAAGAAAAGGCAGTGCTACTGGTTGTGACAGGGGCCCAGACTCAAAGCCGTCAACGCCATGCGTATCATATATGTTCTTTTTCTAACTTCGCTCGGTGTTTTACTATGAGAATCGCCTCGGCGTGACCAACTACGGAAGCTCCAATGACACCACGTCTGTCTATGACAGACCTGTCGAGCCGTGCTCAGGGCTCCACCCCCTCATACTAACACGGCCGACCAGCTCCTCCTAACTCATTCTCGCTTTCTTCCCGTGAGAAACTACTTTGAGCTCCCTCAGCACATCCAGGCTAACTTGATTAGCTGCTTAACAGTTCTCAGGCGTCCCGTGTAGTAGTACGTCGCCGAACGCAGTTTTTCCGGTTCCAGTTTGGATCGTGCTGAGTAGGTCCTTCGAAAGAAGTGTACTTAGAGTTGCACTGTGGAACAGCAACCGCGTCAGGCGAGCTGTCCCAGCGGTTCCTGGTTTTAGTTAGCGAGGTAGCCGACATTGTGTGACTCTGGCTAACACGTTACAGCGAGTTGTTTGTTCAGTGTCCGGCTACCATTAACTTGTTAGCAGGCCACGAACCACATTAGCGTCTCACTAGCATTAGCTTGTTGGTCGACCTAGGGTTCGGTTAGCATTAAGTTGCTAACGATATTGGCTAGCGGAGTGCAGCTAACGTGTCACGACGAGCTGACTCCCGCGGCGACTAGATCGGATTTAACACCCACTGCTAGTCCTAGCTCCTTATGGGCTAACGTGTCGAGACGAGCCTGGTGTAGCCTAGTCTCACCCCTTTCCGCTAACCATGTCTACGGCTCCTACTCCCGCCAAAAGGTCGGAGTCGAAGGCTAAAGAGGCTGCTTCCCGCCCGTGCCCCGCATCATGCGGTGCCACCATCTCGGGCAGGGACCCTCATCCAATGTGCATCGTCTGTATGGGTGCCAAGCATGCTCAGGCTTCACTGGCGGACCCTCAGGGATGCCCACACTGTGCTTTGATGCCAGAGAAAGTCCTGGAAAGGAGGCTGAGAGTAGCAGTAACGAAAAGTCAGGACCCCTGCCTGTCAGCTGCTACTGCTACGAGCGATATCTGGGCGGACATGATGGAAGAAGAGTCCCCGCTCATGCCCCCATCATTCGAGGACCTCCTCGATCAAAACGTGGGCGAGCTGGGTGGCGAGGACGCGGAGGGCGATGCCGACTCCGACCTCCTCGACCTGGAGGACATGGATGAGGAACAGGAGGATGACTCTACCTTTCCTCCCCAGCAGTCCAGGCCACCGAGTGGGGCTGAAGTTGCACCCCCGGTGGACAGCAATTTGTACGAGGTCTGCAAACGGGCTGCTGCCAAGCTAGGCATCCCATGGCCAGCCGCCAAGGATGCCGAAGGGGCAGAACGCGACCTGTATGATGGCAAGAGGCTCCCACCAGCCTTGCCTCCATCGAAAGCAGCTTCTGCCAGCAGTCCCGGCCTGCATGAAAGAAATGAGTCGCTATTGGTCAAGCCCTTTTAAAAGCAAGCTTCTGACCAAGGGCTGATCTAAGCTTGAGATCCAGGGGATTGGGTGAACTGGGGCTGACCGAATCCCCAGCAGTGGAACCTTCAGTGGCGTATCACCTTCACCCTAACCGCAGGGCAATCTCAGCTTCTTCTAGCATTTCTTTGCCCAACAAGATAGATCGCCTCACGGCATCTATTTATCAAAGGATGTACAAATATGCTGCACAGTCAGTATGCTCGCTTAAT
The DNA here is from genome assembly GCF_057381845.1 of Rhamphochromis longiceps. Lineage (NCBI taxonomy): Eukaryota > Metazoa > Chordata > Actinopteri > Cichliformes > Cichlidae > Rhamphochromis > Rhamphochromis longiceps. Next base: position 28,400,739 of record NC_140571.1, read on the forward strand.
GCAGTCACACTGCTATCAGCATATCAGGCAGAAATTCTGGAAGACATGGGTCGTCAGCTTGACTCGGGTTCCCCGAACCCAGCCCTCTGGGATGAAATCTGCGTGGTTAATGATCTCATTCTTCGCTCCTCCAGGGGAGCAGTCCAAGGGTGTGGCCGCGTTATGGGCCTTGCAGTCTCGGGCGAGAGAGCCTTGTGGCTAAACCTGTCAAGCCTAGGTGATGCTCAGAAGGCTGAGGTCATGGATGCAGCCTATGACCCAACCAAGGGTCTCTTTGGCCCAGCCCTGGAGAGAATGAGAGAAACAAGCACCCGCAGAAAGCAGGAGGGAGAAGCATTCAACCTCTGCTTACCCAGAAAACCTAACTCTCAGCCCTAGCAGGTGCCAAGAGCTGGCTTTTGCAGCAGCAACTGTGAGAGGGAGACAGAGTGGGGTCAGAATGCAGAGAGGAGCAGGAGGCCAGCAGGGTGCCCTCCAGGCCAAGGTAGAGAACCAAAGACCTTGGGGCATGAGGAAATAGCGGGAGTAAAAACCCTGCTGAGCTTCTTCGCTCGGAACCACTCTGATCGCCTGTTTGTGTAACAGGGAGGATATTTCCTCCTCCAGCACATTCGCTGAATCACCACTGGCCACAGAAGCTAACACTCAGCTGAATCTCGGTGGTTTTGCCGCAAACTGTAGTCTGTAACCATGGGAAATGGTTGACAAGACCCAGGGATGAACTGCGCATGCGTGCCACCGCTCCAGCCGCGCTGTGAGCGGGCCTCTGAAGACGCGGTAGGAGAATGGAGGCTTCACCCACAGGTGGTGGAGCAGATTTGGCAGAGATACGGCCGGGCTGCCGTAGATCTCTTCGCCTCGCGAGAAAACACACAGTGCCCTCTGTTTTTCTCCCTGTCAGACGCACATGCACCACTGGGCGTGGATGCGCTGGCCCATCCATGGCCAAAAACTCTGCTGTATGCTTTCCCTCCCCTCAGCCTGATCTCCCCAACACTGATCAGAGTGAGGGATCAGGGGCTGTCACTGATTTTAATAGCTCCACGGTGGCCATCCAAACACTGGATAGCAGAACTCATCCAGCTTCTGGTGGACGAGCCATGGCCGCGCGGGGGGAGATATACCATCCCCATCCAGACCAGGTTGCTCTCTGGGCCTGGCCCGTGAAAGGTGGAATTTGAAGGCAGCAGGCATGCCCCCGAAAGTTATTGAAACCATTCAGAATGCCAGAGCCTCCTCCACTCGTTCTATTTACAGCAGTAAATGGCGTGTTTTTGAAGAGTGGTGCCATGAAAAGCAGATTATCCCTTTTCAGTGTTCAGTGGTGGAGCTGTTGTGTTTTCTTCAAGACTTGCTGGACAAAAGGAAAGCTTTTTCCATCATAGAGGTCTATTTAGCAGCTATTTCAGCCTGCCACGTGGGGTTTGGTGATAAACCTGCCGGGCAGCACCCTCTTGTATGTCGCTTCACGAGAGGGGCGCGTCGAAGGCTCCCAGTTTCTAGACCACTGGTCCCTTTATGGGATCTGTCAGTCGTTTTAGACGCCCTCTCCCACCACCCCTTTGACCCTATTGGGGCAGTGGGGTTGAAGTTTCTCTCTCTTAAAACCACTCTGCTGTTGGCTCTAACCATAGCCAAGCGAGTTAGTGAATTACAGGCTCTGTCTATTCACCCCTCTTGTCTACAGCTGGCCCCGGGACTCACTAAAGCACTCCTGAGGCCTAACCCAGCCTTTGTCCCTAAAGTGTTGGAAACGTTATACAGGTTCTCTACAGTAGAGCTCCTAGCTTTTCACCCCCCTCCATTCTCTTCAGGGAGGGAGCAGAGGCTGAACACTTTGTGCCCTGTCCGGGCCTTGGGGACTTATGTTGACAGACCAGCTGGATTCAGGAAGTCGGATCAGCTGTTTGTTTCCTGGGCCTCCCCTCAAATCAAATCAAATCAAATCAAATCACTTTTATTGTCACATCACATGTGCAGGCACACTGGCACAGCACATGCGAGTGAAATTCTTGTGTGCGAGCCCCACAAGCAACAGAGATGTGCAAACACAACAACACAAACGAGCAAAATACAAGAATGGCCAACCTGAAACTAATAAATATATGTACAATATATAATAGTGTATGCATTTCTGGATGTGTATACTAAATATTTTCCTACGTGTGTGTGTGTGTGTGTGTGTGTGTGTGTGTGTGTGTGTGTGTGTGTGTGTATACACATTTTTACAAATTAAATAGTAAAAAAAAAAAATAATAATAATAATAATAATAATAATAATAAAATATATAAAATATACAGAGTTGAATATGTGCAAAACAAGTGGCATTTATATACAGTGTGGAGTGCACCCTCACAAGGGAAGGCCCGTATCACGCCAGAGGCTAGCTCATTGGATTGTAGAGATTATAGAGCTGGATGTTGCACAGTAATCCCTGGCTCAGACAGTGCTGGATTCTGGTGCCTCAGGTTTGACCTGAGATCCTGGAGTAGCATTGGAGAGTAGCTTCGGGAGCTGGCGCAATCCAGGAGTGGGCCATATCTCCCATAGTGAAACACCGAGAAGTTAGAAAAAGAACGTTGGGTTACTTAACGTAATCCCTGGTTCTTTGATAACAGAGTGAGGTGTTTCACCAACACTTCCCTCCTTGCTTAGGCACGGAAAGAAATCTGCTTGGAATGAGTTAGGAGGAGCTGGTCGGCCGTGTTAGCATGAGGGGACAGAGCCCTGAGCACGGCTCGACAGGTCTGTCATAGACAGACGTGGTGTCATTGGAGCTTCCGTAGTTGGTCACGCCGAGGCGATTCCCATAGTGAAACACCTCACTCTGTTATTAAAGAACCAGGGATTACATTAATTAACCCAATGTTTTAATACATTTTTGAGACTTCGACATCATTGGTGTGGGGTTGTAAATAAATGGCACAACACGTTTTAGGTGATAAATTGCAGGAAATGTGATAGAAATTAAAGTTTATATAAGCAAATTTGTTCTATCGAAGCCACATTTAGAAGATTTATTGATCATTCTGAAAAATAACAGTGGTAATGTACAGATCACAGCTGTTGTTTCAGGACAAAATGCCGCTGTACCTTTTGAGTTAGTGAGGTCGTACTTTCGGTTTTAGTAACAAGGAAGGAAACGATTTGTCTTTGGATTACATTTGGATTAGCAGTATATTATATACTCTTGCAGTATATTAATAACTAACCTTGTATTGTGGATGAATAATCTCAGTTGTTCTCCTGACTGAAGTTTGGTCCGTATATAGCATCCTGCTATGCGATTGCATTTGTCCCTAACCACCAGAATCCGCCACATTAACTTTTATCGAGTGGAAAAAAAGTTGGCGTTCATCCTCCAGCTTCACTGTGCTAATGTTATGCTAACATAGCTGTGTTGCTAGCAATCACGTAGCACAACATTATATACCAGGTAGTCCAACTTCAGTAACCCTGCAAACGCCACTGCTGTTTAGGTTTCTGTCTTCATTTATGAAGTGGTAGCAGAGCTGTACGTTTTAATTAGTTTCAAAAATCTCTCAGTCAGAACATGGTATGAAATGTTTAGGTGTAAACTAGCGAGCTAACTTCCTGTTAACTTCTAACTCCGTTAAATTTAATAAATTCTGTTTTCATGGATGCATGGATGTAAAACTTAATTGTTACACCCGATAAAGCAGCAACGCTGATGATAAAGATGAAAGAATTTAGACGGTTTTTAACTCTTAGTGTTCGTTTGACTTTGGGACCTGAAGGGACGGAGTTTTGGACCCAGATTACTCCGCGAAGCTCCTCACTACGACAGCCGTAATGCTCTGACAATCCATCAAGCAGTGTACTAAAACATTTTTTTAACAGATTTCTGCACGCCAAAATCGGTTTGACGTCAGTAAGCACAGCCAGAATTCATACATAGGGCACACTCTCGATTTTTGAGAACATTAAAGGTATTTAAGTGTGCCTTATAGTGTGGAAAATACGTTATACATTTTAAAAATCCTGCTGCAATGCAAATTAGCCACACCTTGGGATGTAAGGAGCTCTCAGCTGTCTGCCTGGATATTTCTATCTCATAGCTTTGCCCTGCTAACAAGCGTGTGTGCTTGTACAAAGGCCGTTCAGCCTCGGGATTTACACTCTGATCGACACGGATATTTGAAGAATGAAGGGACCCTGCAGCAAAATGGAGAGCTGAAGCTCTGACTGTGCGCCTCTTTACTCAGTCTGACCACCTGTTGAAGGTAACGTACTAACATGGCTAACATTAGCATCACTGCACATAGCCCTGTTATTTTAAGGTAATCTATGGCAAGATATCAGGGCAAAAATTCGCCACTTTTCTAACCTCTTTGGTTAAGAAATGGCGTAAAAACTGCGTTTAATTATTCAAAAGGTCATAAAAAACGGTGTTTGTCCCAACAGAATGCTGTTTTTCACGCCACAGACTGGTTCCTTGAACGCCCCATCTGAGTGGCATTCTTTGAACGCCGCTTTTTACATCACTCGGCAGAAAACGGCGTTCAAAGACGGATTAAAAACAGCGTTGTTTTGTTTTTGTTTGGGGTTTTTTACAGCGTTCTGTGTCAGCGTTTAAAACGCCTTTTTTCTTGAAATTATGCAGGGCAGTCCTCATGGTACCCTCATCCAATTACTTTCAACAGATTTCACCCAATCAAAGAAAAGGAAGTGCAGACCATACTAATTCATTACAGATTCAACTTGCTGCTAAGTGATTGCCTATTCAGTACCAATGTTTGTCACAGTATTCACTTGTATTATAATCCCACTATGCATTTTGATATGTTTAAAGCAGGCTTCCTCCCACCGTCCAAAGACATGCAGCTTGTGGGGATAGGTTAATTGGATAATCCAAATTGCCACTAGGTGTGAATGTGAGTGTGAATGGTTGTCTGTCCCTGTGTGTTAGCCCTGCAACAGACTGGCGACCTGTCCAGGGTGTACCCCACCCTTTGCCCTATGACAGCTGGGATAGGCTCCAGCGCCCCCCGCGACCCTGAAAAGGATAAGCGGAAGCGAATGGATGGATGGATGGATGATGTATTGTTTGGAGTTTAGTCTGTTGCTGTTTTTAGAATTTCTTCTTGGACCAAATGTAACCCACATAATTTCCTTAGGGATTAATAAAGTATTCTTAATATGATTCTGATTGTTTCAGGCCTGCAATTGTTCAATGACACATCTTCTTACCTGTATCTTTTGCTCATTTCTCCTCTTCTTTTCTGTCGACAGGGCCTCTGTCAACAGGTTGTGTGTGAGACTTTAAATCCATCCATTCATCTTCTTCCGCTTTATCTGGGGCCGGGTCGCGGGGGCAGCAGCCTATGCAGAGAAGCCCAGAACTCCCTCTCCCCAGCCACCTCCTCTAGCTTATCCAGGGGAATACCAAGGCGTTCCCAGGCCAGCCGAGAGATATAATCTCTCCAGCGTGTCCTGGATCTGCCCCGGGGCCTCCTCCCGGTGGGACATGCCAGGAACACCTCACCCAGGAGGCATCCTTGTCAGATTCCCAAACCACCTCAGCTGGTTCCTTTCAATGTAGAGGGCTCTACTCTGAGCCCCCGAATGGCTGAACTTCTCACCTTATCTCTAAGGGAGATAAGGTGAGAAGCCACCCTTCGGAGGAAGCTCATTTCCGCCGCTTGTATCCGCGATCTCGTTCTTTCGGTCACTACCCACAGCTCGTGGCCATAGGTGAGGGTAGGGACGTAGATCGACCGGTAAATTGAGAGCTTCGCTTTTACACTCAGCTCTCTCTTTACCACGACGGACCGGTGCAGCGTCCGCATTACTGTGGCTGCAGCACCAATCCATCTGTCGATCTCCGGCTCCCTTCTCCCATCACTCACGAACAAGACCCCGAAATACTTGAACTCCTCCACTTGAGGCAGGAACTCATCCCCGGCCTGGAGTGGGCACTCCACCCTTTTCGGGCTGAGAACCATGGCCTCAGATTTGGAGGTGCTGATCCTCATTCCCGCTGTTTCACACTCGGCTGCAAGCCTTTCCAGTGCAAGCTGGAGGCCTTCACCCTGTTGAAGCCAACAGAACCACATCTTCCGCGAAAAGCAGAGATGAGATTCTGAGGCCACATAAGTGAAAGACCCTCTGCCACTTGGCTGCGCCCAGAAATCCTGTCCATAAAAATTATGAATAGAATCGGTGACAAAGGGCAGCCCTGGCGGAGCCCATCACCCACCGGGAACGAGTCCGACTTATTGCCGGCAATGCGAACCAAGCTCTTGCAACGATTGTATAGGGATCAAATGGCCCGTAGCAATGGGTCCAGACCCCTCATACTCCCGGAGCACCTCCCACAGGACACCCCGAGGGACACGGTCGAATGCCTTCTCCAAGTCCACAAAACACATATAGACTGGTTGGGCAAACTCCCATGCACCCTCAAGTATCCTTGAGAGGATAAACAGCTGGTCCAGTGTTCTGCAAACACGACGAAAACTGCATTGTTCCTCCTGTATCTGAGGTTCAATTAGCGGACGAACTCTGCTTTCCAGCACCCTGGCATAGACTTTCCCAGGGAGGCTGAGAAGTGTGATCCCCCTGTAGTTCGAACACAACCTCTGGTCCCCCTTCTTAAAAATGGGGACCACCATCCCGGTGTGCCAGTCCAGGGATACTGCCCCTGATCTTCACACAACATTGTAGAGGCATGTCAGCCAGGACAGCCCTACACACCCAGAGCCTTCAGCAACTCGGGGCGGACCTCACTCACACCAGGGGTTCTGCCACCAAGGAGTTGTTTAAGTGGCTCAGTGACCTCGCCCCCGGAAATTGGATGGTCATCCCCCTCATCCCCAGACTCTGGTTCGTCCTCGGAAGACGTGTCAGTGGGATTAAGGAGGTCCTCGAAGTATTCCTTCCACCGCCTGACAATTTTCTCAGTCGAAGTCAGCAGCGTTCCACCAGCACTATACAGAGTGCAGGTAGAGCACCGCTTTCCCCTCCTGAGACGCCTCACGGTTTGACAGAATCTCTTCGAGGCAGTCCGAAAGTCTTTTTACATGGCCTCTCCGAACTCCTCCCGCACCAGAGTTTTTGCTTCCAGACTTGCTTACTCCCTGCAAATGGGCGGCAGAAAACCGACCGGTGCCTATGCCATCTCCAAAATGCGCTGGTTGATGTCGGGGCAGCACAAGTACGAGCAACCTTTTTTTGGAGAAGCCCGTGATGCCGCCCCCACCACCCGTGTGTGTATGTGTACGTGTGAACGTGTGTGTATATATATATACTGTATATATAAAAAATAATCAATCACATCCCCCATTTATGTATGCAATATTTTAAATTAGGTATTCAGCTCATTCACCTACATTACACATAAACCAAAACAGGACAGAGTAAATAATAAGACAACATAAACCTTTTTAGTCCCACATGTGAGAAAATTTTAGGTCATGGCAGAAAGTTCAAGTTTAAGAGTAAACGTTAAAAAAACCACAATAGAATAGTGCAGCTGCAGGGCGCAGCGCTACCAGCTGATCCCTCACGTAAACAAGGGAGCCAGTCGCCGGGTCTCCAAATACAGGTGAAAAAAGTGGGAGACAAAGGGGAGAAAAATGACCAGAACTAGCACGAAACTGTAGTGTATGATCTCAGAATCTGTTTGGTAAGACGTAAGTTAAAGGTTAAGAGACGTAAAGAGGAAAATAAGAAAGAAGCTCAGAAATGAGTGGAACTGCCGCAGTTAAGGTCTCTACTTGTTTCAGAAAAAGCATTCTGTTTTTTACCTTGTTTGCTCATGCTTTAAACATATCAAAATGCAGAGTGGGTTACATACATTGGTACCGAATAGGTAATCACTTAGCAGCAAGGTGAATCTGTGATGAATTAGTGTGGTCTGCACTTCCTCTTCTTTGATTGGGTGAAAGGAGTTGAAAGTAATTGGATGAGGGAACCATGGGGATTGCCCTGCATAATTTCAAGAAAACTGCATTTTAAACGCCATCATAGCTGACACAGAACGCCGTAAAAAACGCAGTTTTTATCCATCGTTGCCGTTTTCTGCCGAGTGACATAAAAAGCGGCGTTCAAAGACAGATAAAAACAGCATTTTTTCCGCCACTCAGATGGGGCGTTCAAGGCACAAGTTTGTGGTGTAAAAAAACACAGACTGGTTGTGGTGTTTCGACAGAACGGAGATGGCTTGGTTTATAATGGAACATGTATTCAGCAGTAGTTAGCCATCCAAAACATATCACAATACACTTCTCTTCTTCTATCCTTCTATCACATTAGTCCCCTACTGGTAACTGAGTATATGTTCATATTCAGTCCCCCTTGTAAAGCAACCCTTCACCATCTTCGCAGTGTATGTAAACATAACATCTCTCCTCATTCTCACAGAATTCTACTACCTCAGTATTACTTACTTAGCATGGTAACATTACTATTTGCACATAACATTATCAGTAGTAAACTTTGCAACCAGACAGCATTTCAATACTGCTTGCTGAAGCTATTTCATTCATAACACTACTGGGTGTTTGAGCTATATCTATGATCTTAACATACCCATCTTGTTATGGTGCCTAAATCGTCCTTTATAATGAATACTTGTACAGTTAAGATTACTGTAGTAACTTAACAACCTTAAGTCACAAAACTTCACAAATAAATCACAGTAAATCAATCATCTATTATACTTGGACCTCAGAACTAGCAGTATGGAACTTAACATTACCATCCAACAGCTCAAGCGTGTTATTTTCCCACTTTTCTTTTTTTTTAAACTCATTTCATTATATAATCCTTGGTCCAAGCTGGTAACTGTCTCGGTCTGTTAGGAACAGAAGGTCTTTTAGGAGTTTCTCTTGTGTTGTTTTCAACCTCTTCACCAGCCTGCAACGGCTCAGCATTCTCTGCTCGGCAGAGTGAGAGACGGGCTGCATTCCATCGCTTTCCATCACTCAAGATGAAGGTGCTCAGTCCAGTCTGTTGCTGCACTGACAGTGGATCAGTAAACTGTCTCTCTCCCTTCGCCATTCGGAAAGGCTTACGTATCCGCACCCTGTCACCGACCACAGGCTGGGGAGGTTTTGTCCCCCTCTTAGCATCAGTGTAACGTTTACTCCTACGTTGCTAGTGAAAGACTCTGGCCCTGCATTGGTCATACTGTCCTGTGTCTTTGGGAAACATTTAGCTTTGTTCTCATTGGTCTCCCTCTGAGAAGCTGAAACGGTGCTGCTCCAGTTGTTGCATGAGCTGTAGCATGGTAATTCTGTAGCATCTCTGTTACGGCGGGCTTCCACGGCTTCTGGGACACCTGTGCAGCCTGAACACAGTCCTTCAGTACTCTGTTGAATCTTTTAACACACCCGTTCGCTTGAGGGTGATACACACTTGTTCTAATGTGCTTGATGCCCCTTTCCTTCAGGAAATCAGCAAAGGCAGATGAAGTGAATTGTGGTCCATTATCTGTCGTAAGCTCACAAGGGTTTCCCTCCCATGCAAAAACTGAAGACAAGAACCTGATAACAGTGTCTGTAGTAGCTGATGAAGTAAAGGCTACTTCTGGCCATTTGCTGAAGTAATCGACCAGTGTGATAGCAAACCTGCAGTCCTGCGACCCGCGGTCAAAAGGTCCAACAATGTCAACGGCCACATGCTGAAAGGGACCATCTGGAAACTGAACCGGCTGTAGGGGAGCAGGAGCAGTTTTGGCCATTTTGTCACACAATTGACAGACTGAGCACGATGACAGAATCGCATGGACTTGAGTATCCATGCATGGCCACCAGTAAAGCTCTCTGAGTCGCTGCTTTGTGCGAACTATGCCCTGGTGACCTTCGTGTGCGAGGCATATCACCTTTTCTCGCAGGGACCTTGGGACCACCAGACGTGTCCCCCAGAAAACCAACGGTGATTCCACAGCAAGTTCATGTCGCACCAGGAAATACGGCTGCATCTCAGGTGGGAGAGACCTTTTCACCTTAGGCCAGCCTGAGCGGATAACCTGTCGCAGCAGAGAAAGGTCAGGGCAGTCCTCATATTCAGCTTTAAAATCCGTCAACGGTGTCGCTGTCAAGAGAGGAGAAACTTCAGCTATCGCCAAGAGAAGGTCTTTTTCAGCATCAATGTCAGTGCTGGAGTACGTCAGGGGAACCTGTGAGAGGCAGTCTGCGATGACATTCTGAACACCAGGACGGTACTGCACATCGTACTGAAAACACATCAACCTTGCAGACCATCGTGCGATTCTCATGCCCGCTCTGTTCATACCTTTGGTGCTGAGAAGGGTAGTAAGAGCTTGGTGGTCAGTACGAAACGTGAATCTGCGGCCCCATACATATGTACGCCATCTTTCCACCGCCCAGACACAGGCTAACGCCTCCTTTTCTGTGGTGGAGTACTTTCTTTCAGCAGGAGACAGTGTTCGGGAGGCGAACGCCACAACCCGCTCCACTTGATCTGGATGTAACTGTGTCAACACAGCGCCTAGCCCGTAGTCTGATGCATCTGTGGTGATAAAAGCAGGTAAGTCAGGGTCATAGACGGCAAGTGCGGGACTTTCCAGAAGGAGTTTTTTCAGGTTACTGAAGCTCTCATGTGCTGCCTCGTTCCACTGGAGTTCAACTTTCATGTCTGTGTGATGGCTGCACTTACAGCCACACAGTGGTAATACCCACCATGTTAGTGTAGAGGCTTATAAGTAACATTGCATTCACATTTCTTTCTTTAAATATAGGAATTAATTTACAGGACAATAAATAACTGGTTTTGGTTTAGATTTAATTCACATATCCACATAACACTGCATTCTAAAATAAGTGCACACATTTTAGTTTACACTGTTATGTATGATTAATTTTTTGTTTTCTGAGTTACCTTAGTTGCAGCTGTTCCAGTCCCTTGATTAAGGAGCCAAGAGGTGGAAAAGGGGCAGAGCGAGCTTTAAAGGAAGACTACAAATTGGTTCACGCTATAACTCAGGACCATGGGGGGGAATTGGAGTTCATTATGTTTGGTTTAGTTAGGTTTTGTGTGTTTTACCCCTTCTCCTGTTTTTGTGGACTGATCAGCCACTATTTAAGTTTCCCCTTTGTCTCGTTAAGTTAGGTCAGTTTGTTTGAGTTATCAGTTGAGTTGTCAACTTTGAGTAGAGTTTTGTTATTTTGACCTCTTTTATGGGCCCAAGATTTTGAGTCTTTTGCATGAGTTAACCAATTATGTTTTTTGGGTTAAATAAAAAATCATTTTTTTGGACTTTAACCTGTGCCTAAGTTTCCTTCACTGCTTGGTCCATCACAAGTGGTGTCAGGAGTGGGATCAGCAGTTGAAGGCACAGGATTTTTTTTTTCTCTTTTTCCCCCTCTTCACTTATCAAGCCATGCACAGAATGGGAAGGAGTGGCAGAGGAGCAAAAGGAGATTGTCAAAACCAGCCAGTTGGAGTGGTAGAGCAAGTAGAAGGAGGAGAGGAAAATGGAGCCTCTGGAGGGGTGGATAGTACTGAGAGCCAAGGTAAGGAGCTGACAATGTCAGAACTGATTTCCATCCTTCATTCTCATATGGGTCAGCAGGAGGCCCAGGAAGCAAGAAGAAGGGAGGAGTTTACCCGCCAGGAACAGCGCTTTAGAGCACTACAACATCAGTTTCAGCTGTTGCAGGTAGAAGTGAAAGCTCGTACTTCTCCCTGAGCTGCAAATGGAGGAACCTAAACAACCAGAGGTAGAGTCCGTTGAAGAGGAGGATCCTCCCTGTGCTGGCTCCAGTAATGAGCAAATACATCCTCAATCAGGTCAGTCTCGCTTTTATGAACCCAGGTTGGAAAAATTGACAGAGGAGGATGATATTGAACATTTTTTAACAACATTTGAACGCATGGCTGTAGTTTGCCGGTGGCAAAAAATGGACTGGGTTTTTCATCTGATTTCTTTACTCACTGGCAAAGCAAGAGGTGCGTATGTTCATATGGATATGGATGACTCTCTAGACTATGACAAAGTTAAAGCAGCTATTCTTCAAAAATATGACATTAATCCTGAGACATATAGACCGAGATTCTGTTCACTGGAGATAAAACCTGATGAGAATCTAAAAGAACTATATGCAACTATATGCAAGAGTTATATGAGAAGTGGGTAAAGCCAAAAGGAAAAATGGTGCATGAGGTTAGTGAAATATTAATTTTAGAACAATACTTGAGAATGCTGTCTCCTGAGTTACAGATATGGATTAAAGAACGCAATCCAAACTCTGCAGTGGCAGCTGCAGAGCTGGCTGATGTGTTTGTGGCAGCACGGAGAAAAGGACAGCCATGGAGCCACACAGCATGGAAAATGAGAGATGGTTCAAAATCTGTCCCTCACTACCAGAAAGCAGGGGTGAGTAAACCTCCAAAGAGCCAGTCTGTCAATATGCCGTCAAGACCTCCACCCAAGACTGTGATTTGTTATTTGTGTGGGATGGAGGGCCACACAAAACCTATGTGCCCAAAGAATTCTACAAAAACAACTCAGATGTGTTTTGTGCCCCGACAAAGTGTGGAGCCTAAAGTGGAGTTTGAGAATGGTTTCAAAATGACCTTAGTTGAGGTTGATGGGAAACCATTAAAGGCCCTTGTTGACTCAGGAAGTACTCAGACTCTTGTGCACCGAGACTTTGTTCCCGCAAATAAAGTTAATGTGGAGACAATCCCTGTTCGCTGCATTCATGGAGATGAGAGGTCATATCCAACAGCAGATCTGTACATCAAGGTACAAGGACAAACGTATATTCTAAATATTGGTGTTGCAGAGAATCTGCCATTTCCAGTAGTGCTGGGTCGAGATCTGCCTGTGTTGTTTGACTTGCTGAATCCTAGTCATACATGCAATGTTGCAGTAACAAGAGCTCAAGCTAAGAAGAAAGAGGAGTCCCTACACCCACTCCGTGCCTTGTCCTTCTATGATGCAGACATAGAGACTGCACCCGGGAAGTCTTGTAAGTCACGTGGACAGAGAAGGCAAGAGAAGTTTCTACATACTGCTGTTCGAGCAGCTCCTAGCACAGAGCCTGAGTTACCTTTGGGTTTTAAAATCCCTGTTAATATTATTGAAATGCAACATGACGATCCATCTCTAACATCTCTGTTCCAGAAAGCTGCAGAGAGGAACCAAGGAACTAAGCAAGATTTGAACAGCAGGGGGGAGTTTCTGCTGAAAGATGGCATTCTGTATCATCAGCAGGGTTCAGCATTGCAGTTGGTGGTTCCTAGAGCAGTCCAGAAGGTGGTGCTCTCCTTGGGACACTCCATTCCATGGGCTGGCCACTTGGGAAAGCATAAAACCATGGCCCGCATTAGAAAATATTTTCATTGGCCTGGAGTGCGCTCGGATGTTACACGGTTCTGTAAAAGCTGCCCTCAGTGCCAGAAGTCTTCTCTTAAAATCCCCTCCAGAGCTCCTCTCCAGTCTCTACCAATTATCAGCACTCCATTTGAACGGCTAGGAATGGACATTGTTGGTCCTCTAGAAAGAAGCAAGGCAGGCAACCGTTACATGCTGGTAGTGACAGATTACGCTACAAAGTATCCAGAGGTCTTTCCTTTGAGATCAATAAAAGCCAAAGCAGTCGCCCTCTGTCTCATACAGTTCTTCTCAAGGGTTGGTTTTCCTCGTGAGATTCTTACTGACCGTGGCACTAACTTCATGTCCACTTTGTTGAAGCAGGTGTACCAGCTCCTTGGGATTAAGAGCCTGAGGACAACGCCATACCACCCTCGGACAGATGGCCTAAAAGAGCGCTTCAATCAGACCCTGAAACAAATGTTCCGCAAATTTGTCAATGAAACTGGTACAGACTGGGATCAGTGGCTGCCCTACCTCCTCTTTGCATATAGAGAAGTACCCCAGGCTTCTACAGGTTTTTCACCTTTTGAACTATTGTATGGCCATGAGGTACGAGGCCCCTTGTCTCTTCTAAGGGAGACTTGGGAGGGTGACCAAGAAAGATCACAGGCTGTCAGTGTTGTCTCTTATGTTGTCCAGATGCAGGAACGGTTGGAGAAGATGATGGAGCTGGCCCAAGCCCACAAAGCGGAAGCACAGCAGCACCAGAAGGCCTGGTACGACCAGTCAGCTCGGCAAAGATCCTTCAGTCCTGGTGAGAAGGTGCTGGTGCTTCTTCCAAGTGATTATCTGGCGGCGCGGCAGTAGCACGCAGCGGCCACTCCGGAGCCAAAGTGGTGCTGCATTGTTTATCGTTTACGTTTTTGTGTGTAGCGTGTTTATTTTGCACTATGTATGGATATCGTCGCAACTGGTGTCGGTGTCCGTGCATACAACAGCCAGACACTTTTCAACCTAAATAACCCGGTTGACGACATCCAGGATGGGCTGCGGGAAACGCTGCGTGAACTCGGCTTGCTCCGCGAACCAGGCCTCGAAGCCTCGGCGTTGCCTGATGTCGGCGGCCGGAGGTGGGGACATCGGAAGCGTTGCGCGAGGAAGCGGAAGCGCGGCAAGCGGGTGGGAGTCTGTGCTAGGCTAAAAACAAACCCTAGCCGGCCGGCTCTACCGTCCATCATCTTATCCAACGTCTGCTCCCTGGATAGTAAACTGGATTACATCCGACTCCAGCAGGCTACACAGCGTGAGGTTAGAGACTGCTGTGTCTTTGTTTTCACGGAAACATGGCTCAGCGACAGAGTACCGGACGCCGCTATTCAGCTAAACGGGCTTGCCTCGTTTCGCGCCGACAGAAATGCAGCTCTGTGCGGTAAGACTCGCGGTGGCGGCTTGTGTGTTTACATCAACGAGAAATGGTGCAAGAACTCTGTGCTAGTTTCTAGTTATTGCTCATCGCTGGTGGAGTTTGTGACTGTTAGATGCAGACCTTTTTATTTACCACGGGAATTCACCACTGTTTTCATTATCGGAGTGTACATTCCACCTAGCGCTAATGCTAAGGAAGCGCTATGGGAACTGTATACAAAGATCAGTGAACTGCAAAATACACACCCGGATGGACTGTTTATTGTTGCTGGAGATTTCAACCATGCAAATCTCAAGTCAGTGCTTCCTAGATTCCATCAGTATGTGGACTTTGCAACGAGAGGGGAAAACACGCTGGATCTTGTTTACACAAACATCCCCGGCGCATATCGGGCAGAGCCCCACCCCCACCTCGGCTACTCAGACCACATCTCTGTTATGCTAATTCCAGCATACAGACCACTCGTCAGGCGATCAAAACCGGTTCTGAAGCAGGTGAAAACCTGGCCAGCAGGAGCCATCTCTGGTCTTCAGGACTGTTTCGAGAGCACTGACTGGAACATGTTTAGGGAGGCTGCAACTTACGGCGACTTCACTGACTTGGAGGAGTACACATCATCAGTGTCCAGCTACATCAACAAGTGCACCGATGACGTCACTGTCTCCAAGACCATCATCTCATGACCCAACCAGAAACCGTGGATTACTGCGGAAGTGTGTGCACTTTTAAGGACCCGAGACTCTGCCTTCAAAGAGGGAGATAAGGTGGCGCTTAGAAGAGCTAGGGCCGAACTTTCTCGGGCCATCAGAGAGGCGAAGCGCGCACACGCCCAGAGAATCCACAACCACTTCAAGGACAGCGGCGACACACGGCGCATGTGGCAGGGCTTACAAGCCATCACTAACTACAGGACGACATCACCTGCCTGTGACAGTGACGGCTCCCTCCCAGATGCGCTGAACAACTTCTATGCTCGGTTCGACAGGCAGAACGACGTGGCGGCGAGGAAGACCACCCCTCCTCTGAACGACCAGGTCCTGTGTCTCACTACAGCTGAGGTGAGGAAAACTCTACGCAGAGTCAATCCAAGCTGCTGGACCAGACAACATCCCAGGCAGAGTGCTCAGAGAATGTGCTGACCAGCTGGCAGATGTTCTCACCGACATCTTCAACATCTCTCTGAGCAGTGCCGTCGTTCCCACATGCCTCAAGGCCACCACCATCGTCCCCGTGCCCAAGAAGTCTTCTGTGTCCTGTCTCAACGACTACTGTCCTGTTGCACTTACACCCACCATCATAAAGTGGTTCGAACGGCTCGTCATGAGACACATCAAGACCCTGCTGCCCCCCTCACTGGACCCACTGCAATTTGCATACTGCCATAACCGCTCAACGGACGACGCCATCTCGACTGCACTCCATCTTGCCCTGACACACTTGGACAAGAAGGACTCACACGTTCGAATGCTGTACATAGATTTCAGCTCAGCATTCAACACGATCATCCCCCAACAACTGATCGGAAAGCTGAGCCTGTTGGGCCTGAACACCTCCCTCTGCAACTGGATCCTGGACTTTCTGACCGGAAGGCCTCAGTCAGTACGGATCGGGAACTGCACCTCCAGCACCACCACACTGAGCACTGGGGCCCCACAAGGCTGTTCACACTGCTGACTCATGACTGTGTAGCAACACACAGTTCAAATCACATCATTAAGTTCGCTGATGACACGACCGTGGTGGGTCTCATTAGCAAGAACGACGAGTCAGCGTACAGAGAGGAAGTGCAGAGACTAACGGACTGGTGTAAAGACAGCAACCTGTCTCTGAATGTTGACAAGACAAAAGAGATGGTTGTTGACTTTAGGAGGACACGAGGCGACCACTCACTGCTGTACATCAACGGCTCCTCTGTGGAGATCGTCGACAGCACCAAATTCCTGGGCGTCCACCTGGAGAAGGACCTCGGCTGGTCCCTCAACACCAGCTCCCTGCACAAGAAAGCCCAACAGCGTCTCTTCTTTCTGAGGAGACTGAGAAAGGCCCAGCTTCCACCACCGATCCTGACCACCTTCTATAGAGGAACTATCGAAAGCATCCTGAGCGGCTGCATCACTGTCTGGTTTGGGAACTGTGCCATATCGGACCGCAAGACCCTACAGCGGATAGTGGGAACAGCAGAGAAGATCATCGGGGTCTCTCTCCCCTCTATTGAGGACATCTACACCACACGATGCATTCGCAAAGCCACCAGCATTGTGGCTGATCGGACACACCCCTCTCACACACTCTTCACACTCCTGCCATCTGGAAAAAGGTACCGAAGCATTCGGGCACACACATCCAGACTGTGCAACAGCTTTTTTCCACAAGCCATCTGTCTCCTCAGCAAAAAGGGACTGACTGATAAACACACACACACACACACACACACACACACACACACACACACACACACACACACACACACACACACACACACACATTATCACTCAGCTTAACTCAACTACCTCAAAACATTGAGACTGGACTGACTAATCAACACAAGCGCAAACACACTGACCTACACCACCAAACCATCGTACACACCAACCTGTAAATGCTCTTTTGCACAATATTATTACTGGACTTTCTGCACTAACTTCTGCACTTCCTAATTTTTGCTGCTACACTAAGGAATGTTTACTGTTCCTCCACTACCTCAACTCATCATCACAAAACCTTGTTATTATGTTACGTTGTGTTTTTTTGTCATACTGTCACTTGCTGCTCTTGTTTGCACATTTGCACGTGCACTTTGTTGTCTGCTGTCTGATAACAAAAAAAAGTCTTCCTTAGATAGTTAGATAGTTTTTTGTTAATTTATGTTGTAATTTATGTTAGGTCAGTCTGTCTTGTCTCTGCTAGCCAGCTAACTAGGCCTCTTAGTTAGCTAGTTTAGAGTTTTCTGTTAATTTATGTGTAGCGAGTGAAAGCCACCGAGTAACCGCTAAGGGCCTCTATACTACTTGTGCAAACTTTCAGGCCCAAAGCTCTCACAGGAACGAGCCCAGAATAAACGGGACAAGAGGGTCAATATCAGTCAGATATGTTAAAATTTATTATTTTAAAAGAACACAAAGGGTTTGCAAAAGGCCTAAAACATCAAAATGGGAAAGGTCACTAACGACCACGACCACCACGACCTGCTTAAGGAATGGGTGGAGAGACCAAAAGCAGATGTCTTTCTGATTCAGGAGGTTTCAGAGGAGGAGGAAGTGGATGATCAGTATCTGCCAAAACCCACTCCTCAGGACCTGGATCTCAACCATCTTTCTGAGGAAAGACGGGCTCAAGTGAGAAACCTGTGTAAATTAGATGTGTTCAGTGAAAATCCTGGTAGAACGGACATTGTGGAACGTGACATTGTGTTGAAAGATGGAGCTTCTGTGAGGAGAATGAGTTACAGGATACCTGAGCGTCTACTGATCCCGTTGAAAGAGGAGATCGACCTGATGTTGTCACTAGGAATCATTGAAGCCTCGAAGAGCGAGTGGTGCCACCCGGTGGTCCTGGTGCCAAAGAAGGATGGCAGTATCCGTTTCTGCATAGACTTCAGGTACCTGAATGCAATATCCCAATTTGATTCATATCCAACTCCCCGCATTGATGACATGGTTGAGCACCTTGGGAAGGCCAGATACCTGACAACAATAGACCTCTGCAAGGGTTATTGGCAGGTACCACTGGCTAAGCGCTCAAAAGAGCTGACTGCTTTCCAGACCCCGTGGGGCTTGTTCCAGTTTAAAGTCATGCCCTTTGGACTGCATGGTGCCCCGGCAACATTCCAGAGACTGATGGACCAGATACTGTCTGACATGTCTGATTTCTATGAAGCGCCTTGAGGCGACTTTTGTTGTGATTTGGCTCTATATAAATAAAATTGAATTGAATTGAATTGAATTGAAAATTTTGCTGCAGCCTACCTTGATGACATAGTGATTTTCAGTTCTACCTGGGAAGAACACCTGAAACACCTGGAGAAGGTATTGGGGCGTCTTCAGTCTGCAGGGTTGACTGTTAATCCAGCTAAGTGTGCCATTGCCAAGGCTGAAACTGAGTACCTTGGGTTTGTGATTGGAAATGGAGTAATAAAACCTCAAGTCAATAAGGTCACCGCCATAGAATCCTGTCCCTTGCCAGAGACCAGAAAGCAGCTGAGATCATTTTTAGGTATGGCAGGATTCTATCATCGGTTTATCCCTCATTTCTCCGCCAGGGCAGCTCTTCTGACGGATCTGACTGGTGCCCGAAGTCCCAATAAGATCACCTGGACAGAGGAGGCTAAGATGGCTTTTCAGGACCTACGACAATCTCTGAGTAAGAGCCCAGTCTTGCACAGCCCTGATTTTGAGAGAAATTTCATTCTTCAGACTGATGCCTCAGAGAGAGGATTGGGAACTGTTCTGTTACAGGGACCGCCTGGAGAGCGTCATCCAGTGGCCTTCATCAGCCGCAAGCGGTTTCCGAGGGAAGTGCGATACTCAACCATCGAGAAGGAGGGACTTGCCATCAAATGGGCCCTGGACTCCTTTAGGTATTATCTTCTCGGACGGGAGTTCATATTGGAAACAGACCACAAGGCTCTTCAATGGATAGAGAGAATGAAGGACACAAATGGAAGGATCACGCGATGGTACCTTGCAATCCAGCCATTCCGGTTCACCATCAACCACATCCCCGGCAAAGATAACTGCACTGCAGACTCTCTCTCTCGCTGTCCCAGGGAGAGATCTGAAGAGGGGGAGTGTGTGATGGCTGCACTTACAGCCACACAGTGGTAATACCCACCATGTTAGTGTAGAGGCTTATAAGTAACATTGTATTCACATTTCTTTCTTTAAATATAGGAATTAATTTACAGGACAATAAATAACTGGTTTTGGTTTAGATTTAATTCACATATCCACATAACACTGCATTCTAAAATAAGTGCACACATTTTAGTTTACACTGTTATGTATGATTAATTTTTTGTTTTCTGAGTTACCTTAGTTGCAGCTGTTCCAGTCCCTTGATTAACCCTTTAAGACCTACCATAGAACCAAGTCCGCCAGAGCTTATATTATATTTTTACATGCTGTGGAGCCATTTTTGGGAGCATTTCAAGTTGCTATACATCAATACAACCATTACAGCCTAAATTTTAATAATATGTCTGCATTAGGTGCATAGTAATTACATAAATTGCAAAAAAGTGCAATAAACTACAAAAAATTTGAAAATCGTTTTTGTTTTTTTAACATATATTTCTAGTTAGAGAAATTTAAGAGGCTCATCCCTCAAAACTGTAAATACAAAAAAGTTGCACAAACTAGTTTCCCACCACAGGAAATTTATTTTGAGTGTCTTCATAGTTTTATTTTTGAAATACACCAATTTTTATACACTGCAGGAAAAACGAAAATAAATATTATAGTGCAAATTTGCAAAATAACAGCATATGCATCAAAATAAACTATTTCCAGCAGTGCAATATGAGTCCTAAGCATCCCAGAAACGACACAGAAAGTCATAAACTCAAACATAACTTTTTAAAACACAAGTATAGGCTCATAAGGCCCCGATCGTAAAAAAACTACATTTCCGCAATATGACGTCACTTCCGGTTTCGGGCAGGTCATGCGGTCATGTGATAGTTCGCGCTGATGGACGTAGGAAGTGTTACAAACAGCTGATCGGATCGGCGAAGCGTGTTTCTGGAATATCATGTTTTTGTTGCTGCAAGTGATTTTTATGCAGTTTTTGCAAAGCTATACAGTGGGGCAAAAAAGTATTTAGTCAGCCACCGATTGTGCAAGTTCCCCCACTTAAAATGATGACAGAGGTCAGTAATTTGCACCAGAGGTACACTTCAACTGTGAGAGACAGAATGTGAAAAAAAAATCCATGAATTCACATGGTAGGATTTGTAAAGAATTTATTCGTAAATTAGGGTGGAAAATAAGTATTTGGTCAGCTCAAACAAGGAAAGTCTCTGGCTCTCACAGACCTGTAACGTCTTCTGTAAGAAGCTTTTCTGTCCCCCACTCGTTACCTGTATGAATGGCACCTGTTTGAACTCATCATCTGTATAAAAGACACCTGTCCACAGCCTCAAACAGTCAGACTCCAAACTCCGCCATGGCCAAGACCAAAGAGCTTTCGAAGGACACCAGGAAAAGTATTGTAGACCTGCACCAGACTGGGAAGAGTTAATCTACAATAGGCAAGCAGCTTGGTGTGAAAAAATCAACTGTGGGAGCAATCATCAGAAAATGGAAGACATACACGACCACTGATAATCTCCCTCGATCTGGGGCTCCACACAAGATCTCATCCCGTGGGGTCAAAATGATCATGAGAATGGTGAGCAAAGATCCCAGAACCACACGGGGGGACCTGGTGAATGACCTGCAGAGAGCTGGGACCAAAGTAACAAGGTCACCATCAGTAACACACTACAACGGCAGGGAATCAAATCCCGCAGTGCCAGACGTGTTCCGCTGCTGAAGCCAGTGCATGTCCAGGACCGTCTGAAGTTTGCCAGAGAGCACATGGATGATACAGCAGAGGATTGGGAGAATGTCATGTGGTCAGATGAAACCAAAGTAGAACTTTTTGGTATAAACTCAACTCGTCGTGTTTGGAGGAAGAAGAATACTGAGTTGCATCCCAAGAACACCATACCTACTGTGAAGCATGGGGGTGGAAACATCATGCTATGGGGCTGTTTTTCTGCCAAGGGGACAGGACGACTGATCCGTGTTAAGGACAGAATGAATGGGGCCATGTATCGTGAGATTTTGAGCCAAAACCTCCTTCCATCAGTGAGAACTTTGAAGATGAAACGAGGCCGGGTCTTCCAACATGACAATGATCCAAAACACACCGCCCGGGCAACAAAGGAGTGGCTCCGTAAGAAGCATTTGAAAGTCCTGGAGTGGCCTAGCCAGTCTCCAGACCTCAACCCCATAGAAAATCTGTGGCGGGAGTTGAAAGTCCGTGTTGCTCGGCGACAGCCCCAAAACATCACTGCTCTCGAGAAGATCTGCATGGAGGAATGGGCCAAAATACCAGCTGTGTGTGCAAACCTGGTAAAGACCTATAGTAAACGTTTGACCTCTGTTATTGCCAACAAAGGTTATGTTACAAAGTATTGAGTTGTATTTTTGTTATTGACCAAATACTTATTTTCCACCCTGATTTACGAATAAATTCTTTACAAATCCTACCATGTGGATTCATGGATTTTTTTTTCACATTCTGTCTCTCACAGTTGAAGTGTACCTCTGATGCAAATTACTGACCTCTATCATCATTTTAAGTGGGGGAACTTGCACAATCGGTGGCTGACTAAATACTTTTTTGCCCCACTGTAACTAGTTTGACTTTAGGTCGCACCAGTGAACAGTCTGCAAAATACTGTCTGTAGATATTTTCTGGCAGAATAGACACAGAAGCTCCAGTGTCTACTATCAGCTCTACCATCTTAGAACCACCTTGTACGGTTTCAATGTCGACAGTGCAGGTAAGCTTATCTTGAATAGCTGCCATCATTTTAGCATCTTGCACGCACAGTACTGCCAGTTCTGGAACCACTACTTCTCTCACTTCACTGACTGACGACTTACATACCTTGGCAAAATGTCCCTTTTTCCCACAGTTGTTGCATTTTGAAGAAGCAGCCGGGCAGTTTTTATCATTAGCTAAGTGCTTGTGAGAACCACACCTGAAGCACTTCCGCTGCTGCTGCTTTGAACCTCCCCGTTTGCGTTGGTCTGGAGTACAGCCTTTAGCAGGGCGAGGTCCTCTCTTCTGGTGAGAGTGGGAATTTGCCGCGTCGACTGTCTGAACAGGCGTGGTCGGAAACGAGCCGGGTGTGGAGAGTAGAGTAGCGTTTTTGACTGCTGCTTCCACCTGGCCTGCAATAGTTAGAGCCTTATCCAGTGTGAGATCGTCCTCCAGTAACAGTTTGTCTTTCACAGCGCTGAGATGAGCGTTGGAGATTAACTGATCTCTTATCATTTCACTTTCCATTTGTCCAAAGTTAAGATGCAGCTAACGCTCTCAGAGCCACCACATACTGAGAAACAGTCTCATCCGCTCGTTGAATACGCTGTCTGAATGTATGACGGCACGCCACGACATTTACTTTCGGCACAAAGTGCTTCTCCAGTGCGCTCATGGCGTCAGCATATGTATCACCTTGCTCCGGTAACGTGTAGAATAACCGCTGTCCCTCCGGGCCCAAGCAGTGTAGCAAAACAGCACGTTTCCTAGCATCCGGCCATGCGTCTCCCATGGCATTGATTACTAGCATGTAATTGTCGAATATTTTCCGCCATGTAGTAAATGGAATCGGCGGCTCACCCACATGTGGAAGAAAAGATGGTGGACTCGGAACTGATGCACTCATCCTCGTTGCCAATTTGTGGTGTCTCGACAGAAGAACGGAGACGGCTTGCTTTATAATGGAACGTGTATTCAGCAGTAGTTAGCCATCCAAAACATATCACAATACACTTCTGTTCTTCTATCCTTCTATCACTATTAGTCACCAGAGATGGGCTGTAATCTGATTACTTTTTTCAAGTAACAAGTAAAGTAAGGGATTACTATTGCAAAAACGGTAATTAGATTACCGTTACTTTCCCGTAGGAACGCTGCGTTACTGCGTTACTAAAACCGTGATTTTTTGCGAGAATGTCTCACGACAGTGACGTAAGCGAGTGTGCCGTTAGTGACAACAGCTGTGTGCAGATCAACAATGGATCACATATCAATTGTGGGAGAGAGTATGAGCGTGCAGCGTTTAAAGCGTGGAAGTACTGACCTTACTTTGAGTTTGATTCCATAAAAAGTGACAAAAACATTAGCGTCCATCGTGCGTGGGAAGAAAACTTCTTTTTACAGCGAAAAAAACCCCTAAACTTCCAAGCAAGCACCGAGTGCACAACGACGTAATGGGAAATTCACAGAGAAACTCGCGGATTCTTCAACTGACCGCGGCACACCTGCACCAGGGTAAACCTCCGCCTACCTCCAGTCCTGCTTTACAGGTGAAAATAGAGCAACAGGACCGCTGAGTCTTTGACTTTATTTATTTTCTGCTGTGTTTTACTTGCATCTATTTGAAAGAGTGAGTGTAAACACAAAAAATATTTTATTTTATGTGCTGGAATGTGCAGAAAATAGGTTTAAATGTTAAACAAATTTATTCAAGTCAGAGAATGTTGCATATAATTAAATTTTTGCTTGATGCATAAAGTTAAAAGATTAAAACTGATAAAACAAGTTAAAAAAATAGATTTTTCCATTTAATTACATTTTGTATGATGGATTATGTAGAAAAAGTAGAATTGGGCTGGAAGATCTATCGCTTTATCACCTCTTCAGGTTGTAAATCGTGTTTTTAAAAAGTAACTAAGTAACTAATTACTTTTGAAAATAAGTAATCAGTAAAGTAACGGGATTACTTTTTGGGGAAGTAATCAGTAATTAGTTACTGATTACTTTTTTCAAGTAACTTGATCAACACTGTTAGTCACAGAGCCCCCTACTGGTAACTGAGTATATGTTCATATTCAGTCCCCTTTGTAAAGCAACCCTTCACCATCTTCGCAGTGTATGTAAACATAACACTGGTGGGTTTTTTATGGTGTTTTGAATAATTAAAGTGTTTTTTATGCCATTCTTACAAAACGGTTTAGAAAAGTGGTGAATTATGGCCCTCATGGCTTGCCAGAGTAATTGATTCCTCTGGGAGTTCATATTGAATGAACTGAAATCAGTAGTGTGATCTGCAGTCTTGATATAAGGAATGAGAAAATTGACAGCTGTTAATTTTAATCAGCCTGTCTCAGTTGTTTTAACTCTTCGAATCACAAAGTAATGTGGTAACATTTGGACTGACGAGTTTACTGTCAGCATTTTAATTGCTAGTTTAAAGGCTGTAGGTTGCAGCCATTCCTCTAACACTGTATAAACGTAACAGGCCTCAGTGCAGGTTCTAATAGTCTGAGCTGCTTCAACCTTTATTTGTGAAGAGCACAGCAGCTTACAAAACACGTAGCTAGCTCGTACAGCTACAAAGTAAAATTTTCAGCTAAGATTACCTTAAAATAACAGGGCTATGTGCAGTGATGCTAGTGTTAGCACGTTACCTTCAACAGGTGGTCAGACTGAGTAAACAAGCACACAGTCAGAGGTTGGGCTCTCCGTTTCGCTGTAGGGCAGGGGCGGAGCGTGGGGGTGGCTTACTGGGCTTAAGCCCGGGTTGTTTTGTCAGAAGCCCGGGGTCTTTTGGAGTGCAATTTTTTCATAGTTAGATGCCTGGCTGACAACTGTATAAAACAAAAAGTACACACAATATTCGAAGCACATAGTGCACACTGTGGGAATTTACGACTATGCGTGAATCCCCCCTGATATTGGTATGATCCGAGCTCAGGCACTAAGCGACTGAGCGAGAGGGCGGGGCAGCTGCTGCCAGCAGTGAGTGCGCTGTTGGAGAAACGGAGCCAGCCATACTAAGGAGAGCTTAAGTTTGACCAGGTACCAAAGAAAATCATTCGTACCGTACAAATAATGTAAATATGACTGTGCATCACAAAAGATTGATATCAAACTGATCACTTGACTAATATTATGTTACTTGCTCTTCAAGTGAATCAACAAATGGCGAAATGAAAAGCCAAATAAATGCTATTTTTTTAGAGTGTTAGCTTACGTGTGTTTATTTCATATTTTCAGTTCTTACCCTCCCCGACTAAATCGGTTTCAGTTATGTACTGAAATATAAGAATGGACATTAGAGTGTTCTTTCAAAGAAAAAACTCAGGTAAATGTTATTTTATATATTATGCTTTGTATGTTGTTCAGTATATTTCTATGCAAAACAAGAGGGATTTCAGTACACAGCAGGATATTCACATTTGTAACCAGATATTTACATACACTTTAGGGAGAAAACATAAAACATTTTTACTGTACAACATTAATTTAGAGTAAACTTTTGTTTTAGATAAATATTGAAATATATTTTGAATTAGTTAAATGTCAGAATAAAGAGAGAGAGATCTGTCTATTTTTATCACTTTCATCCAATTTAGGAGTACATATACACTAAGTTTATTGTTAATTAATAAGAAAACTCCAGAGGATTCCATTCTGAGCTGAAGAAGCTTCTGATAGGTTAGTAGAGTCCATGTGAGTAAAGTGGTGGCACACCTGTGGATGCATATAAGGCAAAACACAGAGCCTGTTTCTTTGACATGGGAACATCAAGAGATGTCAACCAAAACACCAGGAAAAGAACTGTGGAGCTCCATAAGTGTGGCTCAATTTTGAATACAATTTGGTGCCATTTGCAATTAAGAAATACAGATAGTTTCTCTCTTTACTCTTAAAGTTAACAAATATGTTTTTTATATTTATCAATCTAAAAAAATAAACATTTAGTCTGATTTGATGTTACAATTAAAAAAGTGTTTCTGTTTTGATCTGAAGAGTATGTAAATATCTGGTTTCCCCTGTATATTTGATGATTGTCAGCACAAAGAGGGAGAGAGAGGAACAGAGAGGGAGAGAGAGGAGAATGAGGACAGAACAGAGATGGAACAAGAGCAGGTGAGACAGACATGTTAGTCAAATGGTTGTTTACCAAAAGTATCACCGTATCATAGGTACTCATGTATCTCGTACCTAGTGTTTCTTTTTAGGTTTGTTATTTTTCAAATTCTATATTTGTTAAGTTATGCAGGCTTGTTTACACAACAAGGCTAAATAATTATATAAACCCTTCTCAATCTAAATAGTGTACTTTGGTAGAATTAAAAAAACAAGTGTAGTGCAGGTATATGATGATTTTTAGTGCTACTTTCATCTAGTTCTGATTGTGGTTCTGTCTTGGTTAAATCCCAAGTAGTCCTGATTTTGAACTGTTGTAGTCCTGTTTTAATTCTGGATCAGTTCTGGGTCTGGTTGAATTGGGGTTTAGTCCTCGTGTCTTGATGCAGCCCTGACCTTGTTCTGCCTTGCTGCTTAATTAAAAAACTAGTTTAAGGTGTCCTGCATATGTGATATATATTTTTCCCTATATGAAGTCATTCCTTTTTGAACAAAACTCAAAACAGAGCCTATTAATCTTTCAGTCATTTCTACCCCCCACCCCCCCACCCCCCCAAAAAAAAACAAACAAAAAAAACCCCACATGCATACTACCCTTTTGGGATAAGCCCCAGGTGTTTCAAATGTCTGGCTCCGCCTCTGCTGTAGGGTCCCTTCATTCTTCGCATATCCGTGTCGATCCGAGTGTAAATCCCGAGGCTGAACGGCCTTTGTACAAGGCACACACACTTCTTGGCAGGGCAAAGCTATGAGCTAGAAAAATCCAGGCAGACAGCCTGTGTCTGTCCAACCAATCAGAGAGCTCCTTACATCCCAAGGTGTGGCTAATTTGCATTGCAACAGGATTTTTAAAATGAGTTGCTAATTCAAATGTTAATCCCTGAGCGAACAGGCAAGGGAAATGGATTTTGAAATGAAGAGTGGAATCATTTTGAAAATCAACTTATTAAATTGGAATTCGAAAATGGTTTTTGAAATGAGTTTTTTAAAAAGCATTTTGAAAATCAATTTATTAAATTGGAATTCGAAAATGTTTTTTGAAATTAGAGCAGGGCGATATGAACAAAAATATTTATCACGATATACATTTGAAAATTTGCGATAACGATATAACTGACGATATAATTGACACTAGACAAAATACTTTACAAGTCCACAACTTTATTAGTGCAAAAAACCCTATCAATGTATTTTCACTTAAACAAGCAGCTGTTTCTTATGTGCATTAAAGTTATATAAAAATGTAACAGTGCAAATGCAAATTCCTTGCTGACAGTTTAACCAAAAGGCATTTCCAGTGGAAATTGGCCGACATATCCTCAGCATAACCATGTATAATATCCACAAAACTTAAAAAGAGGTTATACAAACACAATACCATAATATTATGTTGAAGCGCAGTACGTATCACTCCGCGAGGCTCCTGCCTACGATAGCCGTAATGCTCCGACAATCCATCAAGCGGTGCCGGTTCGTAGCTTAGCAAAGTTGTACTAAAACATTTGACAGATTTTCCAGCGCCGTGTACCACATAAAATCGTTTCGAGGTCAGTAAACACAACCAGAATTCATACATTTTTCAGAAAAATCAAAGGATTGATTTTAAGTGTGACGTATTTTCCAAACAACACGGTAATAAGGACGGCCCGCTAGCATGCGCTACCAAAAATAGTGCTTTGTTGTGTATCTGACGGACGAAAGCTAAACCAGTTCCACACCACTGAAGTTGCAGCATTTTTACAAACCAATTCTGGTTCATCCGTTTCATTTAACGATCTGCTTTTGCTCTCATTCTGCGTCGCCGCCATGTGCGTATGTAAACATAAGCACTGCGCATGCGCGGTTTACCCATATTCTATTGCGATATTTAATTTTCCTATCATTGCCCAAAATTACCCGGTATTACCGTGAATGGTATGATATAGCCCAGCCCTATTTGAAATTATTTTTTTAAAAAGCATTTTGAAAATCAGTTTATTAAATTAGAATTCAAAAATGAATTTACAAATGCAGAATTTATTCTACAATTAATTATTTAAGCACAGAATTCTTTATTTCGATGCACGTGGCTCTTGTGGTCCTCCATACATTTCAACCATAAGACATCAAAATATATGATTCAAGTAGTGATGGTAAATTTGATTCTTTTTACTGAATCAAGTTTTAATGAGTCACTCACCAAAGTGAATCGGGTTTTTTGAGTCATTTGAGTCACTGAGTCAGTCGACCAGAGAGTGCAAAAAAATGCACATTTTCACTCAAACTTAATTTGTTTCTCTTTTCATGGAAATCCTACTACTAAGATGAATGATTCTAAAAGAAAACAACTATTTTATAGAGCAAAAAAGAGCAAAAACATTTCTAAAATTAAGCAATTTCCTATCAAAATTGCTTAATAAACATTTATTTATTTTTATTTTATTTTAATATATTTTTATTTTTTATTTTATTAGTATTTTCCTTAAATGTGTTAAATATATATTTTCTCATCTAAATGTCCACTGAGCTGTGAGCCAGGGGGCGGTAATGCGCCTTAACATTGGTTGCCAACCAAGAAGAAGAGGAAGCTGTGAGCCAGGAGGGAGGGGGTGAGTGGGTGGTCGTGTCCAAATTCATGGGCTGCATCCTCCTGAGGCCGCATTTGTAGACCGATTACATCACAGCGACGCGCCGAAGGCTGTCCAAATTCGTAGACTCCTCTGAATGCAGCCGACAAATGTGTCCTCCTTTTCCCCGAATTTGAAGGATGGGTCGGGTGTGTCCTTCGTGGCCTACCATATCCCAGAATTCATAGCGCGGCCCAGCCAAACTTCAGTTTCCAACAATGGCGGCCGCTACTAAGTTTTAAAATTACTCATAC
Source organism: Rhamphochromis longiceps (assembly GCF_057381845.1). Taxonomy (NCBI): domain Eukaryota; kingdom Metazoa; phylum Chordata; class Actinopteri; order Cichliformes; family Cichlidae; genus Rhamphochromis; species Rhamphochromis longiceps. Next base: position 28,429,984 of record NC_140571.1, read on the forward strand.
TAATCATTCTGGGTCACAAAATAAACTTTTGACATATTTTCAGGCGAGAAAGTAGTTGTGTAAACATCAAATATCTGCTCAATTTATCAAGATATCGCATATTTGCAAAAGTGCTTCGACGTTTTCGGAGACGTCTGCTACCCACCTGCTCGATAGCTAGCCGGGTGCTCGAGGGTTACTGATGCGGCCGAGAACAGCACAACTCCCGGCACATCATTTTCAGATCACCGCGGACTTTCGCTGCTCGGGTTAAACGTAATATATAAGTCACTTAGAGAACCTAAAAATGTTATTGTTGGGCTTTTTTCAGTGTTTTGTTTGTTCGTGAGTAAATCGGTTTGGCTGAGATTAAAGTTATTAGATTAGATTAGATAAAATACAACTTTATTAATCCCCCGGGTGGGTTCCTCCTTGGTTTTTACACAGCTGACTAAACGTCAAACAGAAAACTGATTAAACAGAAGTATGAGACAGTCGAGAATTTACGCCAGTGTCCTGTTATATTTTAGATAGCAAGGAGCAGACGGCTGAGTTTATTAAACTCCACCGAGACAGCAGTGACGCTAATCAGAAGGCTAGACCGTCCAATTTCACGGCCGTTTACTTCCGGCCTACCTGACCTTCTGAGGACCCGGCCCACGTAGACCGCGAAGGCTGGGTCCTCAGGAGGATGCAGCCCATGAATTTGTACACGACCAGTGAGTGATTTGTTCGCTCTATGATTCAGCACAGGAGGGAGGGGGTGAGCGAGTCCTGAGTGATTCGCTTACGATTCAGCACAGGAAGGGAGGGGTGAGTAGCTCAAATGTGCTGTTAGCATATTAGCAGAGTGATGCTACTGTGAACCGAGGAGCTATTTTCTTGATGTGAGCTTCTACTCAGGGTTTTTTCTTCCAGTTCAGAGCAGAAATTTTTTTGTTACGATACTGGATGTTGTGTTTTTCTCCACAATTTTTATTATAAGCTAGATACATTGCTGCTAACAGCAACAGGGATGAGTCAGTGAGTCAGTTGGGCTTGTGAATCATGATTCATGAGTCAGTAAAGTGATTCTCGAGTATTGAACGATTCGTTCATGATTCGCGCATCACTAGATTCAAGTGTTTGCTGGGAAATAACGATAACAACACATCTAAATGCAGACTTTGAGGTTAAACAAAGTTAGTGCAAGGTTAAGAGAAAACACCTCAGGAAAGTACAGACCACTCATGAATACATAAAGAAATGAAAGAAGTGTGGTGTGAGCCAACAACAGAAATAAAAACAATGATTTAAAGAAATTGTTTGTGATTATGTAGCTTCTGTAAAAGACTTGAACCCAGCATGACCTGGACAAGGTGGATGGAGAGCAGGCGGGGACTGAGGAGTCAGTGAACACACCACAGAGTCACTGTGAAGCGACCTGGGCCCTATTTCAGGAAGCCGGTTTAGAAAACTCAGAGTGAAAAACGATACTCAGGGTTGAGTAACCCCGAACTGTCCAACTCGGAATATTCAGTTTCAGAAAGGCTGATAACAATTAGTTCAGTCAACGCGGAGTTGCTTTAACCCCAAGTTAAACGCGCGCACGAGGATACATAAAGTCCTGATTAGTGGAGCACAGATTAAGCGAGTCACCATGGAGACGGAGGGAAAGAAGGCGCGGTCAATGTATTTTACAGCACTTGAGGCCGAAATTCTGATGGCAGCATATGCCGATAACATGCAAATTCCGCGGAAAAAAAGTAACACAGCCTCAGCTGCAAAAGAAAGGGAGCATGCATGGCAAAACAAAGCCGACAGAGTCAATGCGTGAGTGTTAATTTAAACATTGATCTAGGGATTTCCACCCATTTAACACGTTATTTTATTACATTTTATTTTATTTTTTATTTTATACATTTTATTTTGTGATGTGATGTGAGCGCAGGTGCAACCCAACAGGCTCCAAACGTTCCTGGCAGCAAGTAAAAATGAAATATAAAAATATAGTCCAACCAGGTAAGGTGTAATTGTATTATGAGCCATAGTGCTTGGTCTGTTTGTCCGATGTAAATCAATTGCAGTTAGAGGCTACATTAATTTCCCCTCTGTAAGCACTAATTGAAATTATCTGAGCACATTACAAGTACATATTTGCTTACCCTGTATGCTCAAATGTGACCCGTTATAGCCAACAGAAAAAAAGCGGAGGCCCGAAAAACAGGTGGGGGTCCTCCACCACCACCACTCACAGAGGCTGAGCAGTTGGCTTCCACATTTGTGGTAATGTTGGCAGCATCACATATGATCTTCACAGTGCAGAGAACACAAATTAGCATCCATTACTATAATGACATAATTTGTTAGTTTGAAATGCTACAGGGAACCATGTACCTGTACATTAATGCTGTGGAAAGACTTCCTGTTCACATAGTCTCCTTCATTTACTGAAGGAGCAATGATTGGAATGTGAGTGCCATCTATACAGCCAATCACGCCTGGGAACCGTGAGAATAAATGTAAAATTTAAGTAGTAGTTCAAGTATCACCACATCATGAATTAAGTTTTGGTCATCCTGATACCTGCAATTTTGTGGAATCCCTCTTTGATAAATCTTGTGGGTCTATGACCGGGGAACACCACAAACGAGTACAGGAGACGTTTCAGTGCAACTGTAACATTCCTGACTGCCCGACAGACGGTAGCCTTGGAAACGTGCTCAGCGTCACCAATATTATACAGAAAGCTCCCGTTTGCAAAAAACCGAAGTGCAATACAAATAATATGTACAGAACTGAGAGGATGTCCGCGATGTGTCACATGAGCAATATTAGGCCTGAGGATGTTATTCAAATAAATTATAGATTGTGCTGAAAAACTGTAACGTTCACACAGAAAATCATCAGGAAATGATAAAATGTCCAAACGCGCTCTAATCACTCTCTCCCGGCGGAGAGCTCTGCGGAGAATTTGGGCTTCAACATCTACTGGCTCTTCAAGGAAGGAGCACGCCATGTCTGACACTTCCTACAGTCAGGTTTCCGACAAAGAGGCGGAGAAGGTCAGGGTTAGTTGAAGTAAACCTGCTAGGGGGCAGGTTAGCTTCACGGAGTGTGTCGTCATAGTAACTCACTCAGAATTAATCTAAACTCGCTTTGTGAAACCGAAAACCCAGAGTTTTCGTTAACTCAGGGTATACTTACTCAGAGTTTGCACTAAACCGGCTTTCTGAAATAGGGCCCAGGGGTCCGTTCTTCGTACCGCTTACTACATCCAAGATCAAATGACACATCCAAGATCAAATCATCGTGGCAACTTTGAGCTCGCTATTCCGGTTCTCCAAACACACCTGTTGTTGACGATTAGTACAGCTGGATGAAGTAATGTGAGATCACTGGGTGGCTTAACAGGGGCTACGCATCAATAGTAGAAACATTGATCGGCAACCCTTTGATTGGTCGGCGAATCAAACGGTTGATTCTTGCTCAATCAAGAGCAAGAATTCTTGATTGAGGGATTTCAGGAGTTTCAGAGTTTAATTAAAACGCAAGGGAACACTGCAAAGGCTGCAAAAGCAAGGAGAGAGGGCTGGCAGAAAGTTGCTGACAAATTAAACTCGTAAGTAATTTATTATATTATATTATATTATATCATATTATATTATATTACATTATATCCTCTTTCACATTAGAGCCACAACAGGACCCACTAGAACATGTGAACAAGTAAAAGTGAAATATAACAATATTCTACAGCATGGTAATATTTATCACTTATATTGCTTTTAGTCTCTTGGAAAGAGACCCTGAAATAATCTGTTTGTTTGTTTATAACAGCAACCAAGAAAAGGACAGGTGGTGGTCCTGCACCCCCTCGTCACACCCCGGCAGAGGAGCTGGCCCTAGGGTTGAATGCCACCAGACCCATTGTTGAGGGCATCCCTGGGGGCAGCTCTTCCTTAGACCAGCAGCCGGGGTGCAGTAGCAGCAGCACCTTCATAACTGGTAAATGAGCTCATAATTCTATTTGTACAATGTAAAATATTTGGTTGTTGCCTTAATTAAAATGCTTTTTGTACTTTGACATTTATTGACATCGTGGGTTTTTTTGTGTGTAGTTTTACATAACACTCCATCACTTTTACCTGTTCCCATGCAAGGGGTGACTGAAGCATGCACAGTAAGTTGGGAGATATATACATATATAAATAAATAAATAAAAAGGATCCTGTCTATCCCGCAATATACGCTGAATTCTGAAAACTCTCCTTATCAATCTTGCACCTTCCGCAATGGGTTGTTCTCGTACAAACGGACAGGACATGGCTGCGACAGACTTCCCAAATCCGCCTTCGCTTTTATAGCCGTGGTCTCTCATCTTAATTACACGAAGTAATTTACTATTACTGCTCTAAAATATGAATTACATCTGAAATAATCAAATACATGGAATGGAATGATTAATAGTACATTTCCCTTCTTTTAGGAAATGACCTGTATGTATCTGTATGAAATCAATAAAAGAATCAAATACTGCATTATCTTTAGTTACATTGATAATATTTATTTATGGAAAAACAGTGGAAAAATATCGCTGTTGCTTTCGTATAAATGAAGCGGACATACCTGAGTGGCCACGATCTAATCCAGTTTACATAAAGTAAGCCTGCTCCCGAGCAGGTTTACGCTTACGGATCAGTTGCTATGACAGCAAGTCCCAGATGAGCTTCGGAGAACCGAACGATCCAAGATCACGCGAAATCATCAACAATCAAATCCAGCTAACTTACTTAGCGAGGTACGAAGAACGAACCCCTGTTTAGCACCTCACAGTAAGCAGGAAGTTTGTTTTCAAAATAAAGATCACTTTTTGTTATGTCCAAACTTTATTACTACTTTCAAACTTTTATTAAAACTTTATAAGAGCAGAAGTTAAAAACCTGAGACCAACTTGGTATTTACATGAAAACTAATAAAACCTGAGACCCAGACGCTGAATTCATAAATACTGAAACACAAAGAGCAGTAAAGACGCCGCGGACAGGAAACTGACATCACCACAGAACTCCAGCGTCCCCAATAATCAATCATGAAAACAGCTGAGAAATACATTTAAAGGACACTTAAATCAAAACAAGGCAGCCGATCGTCACGGTAACGGCACGGCTGACGTCACATGGGCTTGGTGGTGCTGTTATAAACAGACGTCTCCTCCTTGGACAGTGCTTCGTGGGTGGGGCCCGTGTTGACGGGCCTGTGTGTGCGCCTCTTGCGGGCCCTCAGGAAGCAGTAGGCCAGGATGGCCAGCAGAGACAAGATGGCCACCGACAGGATCACGGCGAGCGTGATGGAACCTGTGGAGGAGGACAGTGAGGTCATGTCCTGTTTGTACTGTAGAACAGTTGAAAGCTGAGGTTAAATCTCTCACTTGAGTCGTCGTCTACTTCCTTGTCGAAGCGCTCAAACAAACCTCTGGCGAACACATCGTTCTCTGCAGGGAAAGAAGAAAAAGCAGCAGTGAGTTCCAAAACTCATAAGCGGGTGAGCCGCTCTCTCTTCCCGTTTCCTTATCTGGAAGTCAGCGAGTTTTATGAAGTTCTGCCGGAGTGCTTACATTTCTGTGCTTCAGCACAAACTGCGTCAGGTTAGCGAGAAGACGTCTGAATGACATTGTCACAGAGTCATGTGACTGCAGTGTATGTGAGCAGTTTCTGTGTGTGGAGCTCATCTCATGAGTGAAGGGTCCTAACGTTTGATTTCCCACAGACAAAAAAATCCCAATTTTTACGTTTGTGTTAGCTGGTAGCCAAGGCAACGCCACCTTCAGCCGGCCAATAGAAGCCGCTCCCGTGCTTAGCGAGACGCTCACTTTCTTTAAGTCAGAGCGCTGCAGTGTGGGTGACGCTCAGGTTGGGTTGATCTTTAATCTGCTGGAAAGCCAGCGCTCTGTTATGAAGATTAAGTGTTTGTGTGTGCGAATGTGTGTGTACCGCCGACTTCTTTGCAGTACTCTCTGCATGTCTGATCGTCTGGAAAGTTGTTTTCGTTCCCGTCACAGCCACCGTAGGTGAACTCGTGACACTTCTGGTCCAGGGGGTCATAGTACCAGCCGGGGAATTTGGCCCGGCACGGACCGGTGCGGGGAGGCTCCGTGCACTGAGCTGAGGGGGGAGGGGTTAATTAGCATGTAGCTTGTTAGCTTTGAGTATTTCTTTAACAAAGAAAATTAAAACAAACCTTTCTTCTTGTTCACATCAATGTCCAGAAGAAGGCTCAAGGTCTGATTCACTGAGGAGGAGGAGGAAGGTCAGCTACACTCAGTGTGTGTGTGTGTGTGTGTGTGTGTGTGTGTGTGTGTGCGCGTTACGTTGGTGGCACTGGCTCTCGTCTGATCCGTCGCTGCACTGCTTCACGTTGTCACACTCCATACTTCTGTCCAGGCAGCAGCCGTTGCCACAGGTTAGCTGATCAGGACCGCACGGCGAGCTGCACACCTCTTAAAACACACACACACACGCACACACACTGAGCATCCTGGTTGTACTGTGGAGCAGAGATGAAGAGGTGCGCTGTGGGACTGACCTGCAGCGGGCAGAGTAACACTCCTCTGCGATGACACTGTGGACAAAAATACAGAAACAGTGTTACAATAAAGGTGTGTGTCTGTGTTCATGTGTACATGTGTGCGTGTGTGTACCTGTGACTCCTCTGCAGGCAGACAGACACTCTTGTTCAGACAGGAAGTTGTTCTCGTTTCCTATACAGCCTCCGAACACAAACATCTCACAGACGCCCTTTGTGATGTTGTAACGCCAGCGAGTAAATTTTGCGCGGCACGGCCCGACCTTCACCGGAGCCTGACAGTATGCTGAGGGCGAGGACAGCGTCAGTTACATCACTTCCTGTCAGACTTTTACCTACAGAAATACAGCTGACTGCAGTGCTGAAAACAAACAGGGTGTGCCACTGTGACAACACTTGCACCATTTACTGTTTTGCAAACTCCCATTTTACGGTTTTAAAGCCCGACTCTGGTCAGAGCTGCGATCAATACAGACTCAGTGAATCACGTGACCCTGAAATCAGCTGAAAGGAAGATGTCAAATAGAATTACGTCAAGTTTCTGCTGTGAGTGTGGGGGCGTCCTCTGAGCGTGCATGAGTCAGGTAATCCAGTCTGACCAGTTTAAGAGGAGCGAGAAAACAAACACCATTCCCTCCACCAATTAGCTGACTCTGCTTCTACCACACCGTTTAACTGATCAATAACACAGTGATTCAGCCATCAGCTGATCGATAAAGTGACGATAAGTGAAGACTTCAGACCCAATAAAGTCAGACTGAGATGAAACAAACTAAACGTCCTCAAAACCTAAAATTGACCAAATTCTCTATTGACTCTGGCACAGGGCTCTGCACATGCTACAGACTTATTGTTGGAATACATATCCCATGAGCACTCACAGCTGGTCTGTTGTGGGTTAAGAACGAGGACTGTGACCTTGGCATCATCTGATTTGCCGTTGGAGTCGTTGACCGTCAGCTTGAAGACATACGAGCCTGTCTGCAGGTTGGAGAGCTGCACCTGGTCAGGATAATTGGTCTCCTGCAGAAGCCCATTCAAAAATAACAGCATTTAAAAGTGAAATGAGCTGGACTCAGTCACAGCTGAATGCTGCAGAGGGACGCTGAAGAACAATTACATTCACCTGGACACACCTGCACAGACACAAGTCCTTATTTTAACTTCCAAAAACCAAGGCAGAGTGAAAACTGGACAGATTGTGAATGAGATTTGGTGGGCTGGAAGCTGCTCTGCTGAATTTTATATTCAAAGTAGTGGATACAGTGAACTACCCGTCTGTCTCCAGGTGAAGTCTCCCTGTAACACAGAAGCCCCCACCCCCGTGCTGCAGCACCTGTACCTCTATCTTTACACTGCTGTCTCCTCTCTCCAGACTCCAGCGGTAGTCTTTAATTTTTGCGCCGCTCAGCGCCACACTCTCAGTGCCGTTGAGCATCACAGTCTCTCCAGGCTGAATGGTGACATCACGGCCTGCGTTGGCGACGGGTGGATGCTTCTTACCTGGAGACAGAGTGAGGGGGAGCTGAAGTCAGATGGATTCTGAGACAGGGTCAGAGATCACGTGCATAGAGAGGAAGCGCAGCCTGAAATGATAATAATAATGGATTGCATATATAGCGCTTTTCGAGACCCTCAAAGTGCTTTACAATTCCACTATTCATTCACTCTCACATTCACACACTGGTGGAGGAAAGCTACAGTTGTAGCCACAGCTGCCCTGGGCAGACTGACAGAAGCGAGGCTGCCAATCAAGTGAGGTGGGGGCCGGCCCGGCCAACACCAGTAGGCGGTAGGTGTCCAAGGACACAACGACCAAGACAGACAGAGCACTGGCGAGGCGTTAGTCCCACAGTTACGATGGAGGTGAGCTGGTCACAGCGTTGTGCCGGTGGCTTCAGCCACAGATAACAGGCGTCTGTGCCGTGGTTATCTGTCAGCGTGGAGGGAACATGTGACATCCTGTAACACTTAATCAGCTGATCACGGCGGTCTGAGAGAACGAAGCTGCAGATCATCTTTAACCCGCTCCTCACACAGCAGAGGAACACGCCGTCTACGCGACAGCTGCTCTTCAAAAACATTAAACAGAAGCTGTGTCCCAAAACCTAGGCCACGTCCTTCGGAGGACCCGGCCTTCGCAGTCTATGTGGGCCGGTGTTCTGGGAGTCCATCCTACCTGAAAAAACATCCTATACAATGTTTCTGTGCAGACACAGTGCATGCGCACAACACCAAACACAGAATTAACTCCTTTTTCTCTCACCCATCCAGAATACTTCTTAAGGTTATGGTTATGGTTAGGATTATGGTTAGGTTTAGTCGCAAGTCACCCTCAAATTATAATGCGGGTAGGACGTTTTGTCAGAGTAGTATAGTTTCTCAGAACACCCGGTCCTGCTCCGACGAACAGGCGTGTGTGTTCTGACCTGGCGACCCTGTCGGGCTCCGAGTCTGCCCACCGACCTCCCTGCTGACACACTTGGGCCCACAGCCAATCACCCGCCTCCATCCCTCCTCTTGCCTGCATCTTCACCCCCCTGCACATGCTCAGACCTCTCTCAGCCTCCGAGAGTCCTTCTGATCCTGCTCACTGAGCAGAACTGACATCACGGAGAGTCAGTAAGCCTGAAAGTACTCACCTTCTTTCTGGGGGGCTGCCAGGTACTTCCGGTACACGGCGTCTCTGACGTAGCTCTTGTACCCGCTCTGGGTCACGAACCTGCACGCGAACCGATTCCTACGCACGCAGTTGAACAGCACGCACGTGCGGTTCTCCTCTCCGGGGACGCTCGGCTCCAGCAACGCCAGGTTGCAGTGCACTTGCCCGCAACACGCGCGCTTGCACTCGAGCTCGGAGTAGAAGCTCGCGGTGGCCAACATGACCGCGCCCTGCTTCACCGCGTCCTCCGCGTACAGCACGAAGTCCTCCTGCCCGCGCCGGAACTCGTCCTCACAGTGCGGGTCCACCGCCCCCCCGGACCGCAAGAGCGCGAAAACGAGGAGGAGGAGGGGGGAGGAAGAGGAGCGCGTGGACATGTCCGTCTGCGGTCAGTCTACGCGCGAGGAGGAAAAGACGCTCAGCTCCGATGTACCTCCTCAGGTGTGTCTCACCTGCTCTCTGACAGGAAGACAAACACCTCGCCCCGCCCCCACACAGGTGATTCTGACGCGCCGCTGACGTCAACAACAACAACAGGTGAATTTATACTGGTGTCAAGCCAGCCTCCAATTCGAGACTTGCAGTCAAGCCAGCCTCCAGTTTGTTTTACGTTCCCTGTGTATTCAAAGTATTACGGGAATGGATGTGGAAACCGGATTTCAAAATAAAAGCCAACTTCGAGTGAATTAACAGATATGTTAAGAACATAATAACATATAATTTAGGCTTTTTTTTTTTTTACAAACTCTAATGTTAGATCTATATGACACAGCCTTGTACCCTAATTGTGCCCTGTCACTATCAAGGCCATCTTATTTTGGATTTCAAAGTAAAAGCCCTGTGAATCTTCATTTTTGAACTACTCTTTCAATGACTTAATAATGCTCTTAAAAGCAAAAGTCGTATTTCCAAATACTATTTGAACTTTATATCAACACTTTCCAACCACAGTCTTTTTACAGTGATACCATATCAATATCAAGTCAGTCTGATTTTGCCTTTCATAGTAATGGCCCTTTGAAATTGTCCATAATTGACTTAATCTTCTAACGATTCAAAATGCTCTAAAATGAAAAATTCTTGTTTCCACAGGGTAATTCCACCTTAGATCAACAGTATACAGCCCCACAGTGATACCATATCAATATCAAGTCATTCTGATTATGCCTTCCAAAATAAAAGCCTTTTTAAATTGTCCATAATTGACCTAACTTTCAGTGATTTCAAAATGTTTTAAAATGGAAATTTCCTGTTTCCACAGGGTAATTCCACTCCAGATCAACAGTATACAACCTCACGATGTTACCATATCAATATCAAGACATTCTGATATTGCTTTAAAAAATAAAAGCATTTTCAAACTGCCCATATCTGAGTTGCTCCTGGAACAATTTCAAAATGCTCTAAAATGGCACATTCCTGTTTCCACAGGGTAATTCCACTTTAGATCAACAGTATACAGCCCCACAGTGATACCATATCAATATCAAGTCATTCTGATTTTGCTCTCAAAAATAAAAGCCTTTTCAAATTGTCCATAATTGACCTAACTTTCAGTGATTTCAAAATGCTCTAAAAAGGAAAATTCCTGTTTCCACAGGGTAATTCCACCTTAGATCAACAGTATACAGCCCCACAGTGATACCATATCAATATCAAGTCATTCTGATTATGCCTTCCAAAGTAAAAGCCTTTTCAAATTGTCCACAATTGACCTAACTTTCAGTGATTTCAAAATGCTCTAAAATGGAAATTTCCTGTTTCCACAGGGTAATTCCACCTTAGATCAACAGTATACAGCCCCACAGTGATACCATATCAATATCAAGTCATTCTGATTATGCCTTCCAAAATAAATGCCCTTTCAAATTGAGCATATACGGCCTACTTTTTTGACGATTTCAAAATGTTCTTAAACAGAATTTTGCTGTTTCCACAGGATAATTTCACTTTAGTTCAACAGTATACAACCTCACGATGTTACCATATCAATATCAAGTCATTCTGATTTTGCTTTCAAAAATAAAAGCATTTTCAAACTGCCCATATCTGACTTGATCCTGGAACAATTTCAAAATGCTCTAAAATGGAAAATTCCTGTTTCCACAGGGTAATTCCACCTTAGATCAACAGTATACAGCCCCACAGTGATACCATATCAATATCAAGTCATTCTGATTATGCCTTCCAAAATAAATGCCCTTTCAAATTGAGCATATACGGCCTACTTTTTTGACGATTTCAAAATGTTCTTAAACAGAATTTTGCTGTTTCCACAGGATAATTTCACTTTAGTTCAACAGTATACAACCTCACGATGTTACCATATCAATATCAAGTCATTCTGATTTTGCTTTCAAAAATAAAAGCATTTTCAAACTGCCCATATCTGACTTGATCCTGGAACAATTTCAAAATGCTCTAAAATGGAAAATTCCTGTTTCCACAGGGTAATTCCACCTTAGATCAACAGTATACAGCCCCACAGTGATACCATATCAATATCAAGTCATTCTGATTATGCCTTCCAAAATAAAAGACTTTTTAAATTGTCCATAATTGACCTAACTTTCAGTGATTTCAAAATGCTCTAAAATGGAAATTTCCTGTTTCCACAGGGTAATTCCACTTTAGATCAACAGTATACAGCCCCACAGTGATACCATATTAATATCAAGTCATTCTGATTTTGCCTTCCAAAGTAAAAGCCTTTTCAAATTGTCCACAATTGACCTAACTTTCAGTGATTTCAAAATGCTCTAAAATGGAAATTTCCTGTTTCCACAGGATAATTCCACTCCAGATCAACAGTATACAGCCCCACAGTGATACCATATTAATATCAAGTCATTCTGATTATGCCTTCCAAAATAAAAGACTTTTCAAATTGCCAAGATACAACCTACTCTTTTAAAGATTTCAAAATGCTCTAAAAGTGAAAATTGCTGATTCCACAGGATAATTTCACTTTAGGTCAACAGTATACAACCTCACGATGTTACCATATCAATTTCAAGTCATTCTGATTATGCCTTCCAAAATAATGGCCTGTTGAAAATGCCCATAATTTACCTAACTTTCAGTGATTTCAGAATGCTCTAAAAAGGAAGATTTCAGTTTCCACAGGGTAATTCCACTTTAGATCAACAGTATACAACCTCACGATGTTACCATGTCAATTTCAAGTCAGTCTGATTTTGCTTTTCAAAATAAAAGCTTTTTCAATTTGCCCATATATGACTTACTCTTGGAGCGAATTCAAAATGCTCTAAGATGGAAAATTGCTGTTTCCACAGCATAATTCCACTTTAGATCAATAGTATCCAACCCCACAGTGATACCATATCAATATCAAATCAGTCTGATGTTGCCTTCCAAAATAAAAGACTTTTCAAATTGCCGATATACGACCTACTCTTTTAAAGAATTCAGAACGCTCTAAAAATGAAACTTGCTCTTTCCACAGGATGAATCCATGTTAGATCAAAAGTGTACATCCACACCATGGTACTACTTCAATTTCAAGTCATTCTGATTTTGCCTTCTAAAATAATGGCCTGTTGAAAATGCCAATAACTTACCTAACTTTAAGTGATTTCAAAATGCTCTAAAAAGGAAATTTTCTGTTTCCACAGAATAATTTCACTTTAAATCAACAGTATACAACCCCACAGAGATACGATGTTAAGATCAAGTCACTCTGATTTTGCCTTCCAAAATAAAAGTATTTTCAAATTGCCCGTAGACGACCTACTCGTTTAACGATTTCAAAATGCTCTTAAATTGAAAGATGCTGTTTCCACAGGATAATTCCACTTTAGATCAACAGTATCCAACCCGACAGTAAAACCATGTAAATTTCATGTTGGTCTGATTTCGCCTTTCAAATTAATGGCCCGTCGAATTTGTCCATATTGTTAGCTTCATAGCATAAGTGCCTAAGTCATTGACTTAGTCAAATGACTTAGGCAATTATGCTATGAAGCTAACGATATGTGATATACTCTTTCAATTATTTCAGAATGTTTTAAAAATGAAAATTGCTGTTTCAACACATATTGGGTTTTCATTTTGAAAAGCAAAATCAGACTCAATTGATTATGACAGAATTGAATCATAAAGATGATGTAAAAGGAAGCTGAAATTGCCACTAGGTTGTAATTGATAGCACGTTTATATTTTAAGTCTGTGGAAAGATGTCATTCTAAATAAAGAAATTACAAAACAGCTTGCAAACCAACCATGACATCTTTCCACAGACTTAAAATATAAACGTACTATCAATTACAACCTAGTGGCAATTTCAGCTTCCTTTTACATCATCTTTATGATTCAATTCTGTCATAATCAATTGAGTCTGATTTTGCTTTTCAAAATGAAAACCCAATATGTGTTGAAACAGCAATTTTCATTTTTAAAACATTCTGAAATAATTGAAAGAGTATATCACATATGGACAAATTCGACGGGCCATTAATTTGAAAGGCGAAATCAGACCAACATGAAATTTACATGGTTTTACTGTCGGGTTGGATACTGTTGATCTAAAGTGGAATTATCCTGTGGAAACAGCATCTTTCAATTTAAGAGCATTTTGAAATCGTTAAACGAGTAGGTCGTCTACGGGCAATTTGAAAATACTTTTATTTTGGAAGGCAAAATCAGAGTGACTTGATCTTAACATCGTATCTCTGTGGGGTTGTATACTGTTGATTTAAAGTGAAATTATTCTGTGGAAACAGAAAATTTCCTTTTTAGAGCATTTTGAAATCACTTAAAGTTAGGTAAGTTATTGGCATTTTCAACAGGCCATTATTTTGGAAGGCAAAATCAGAATGACTTGAAATTGAAGTAGTACCATGGTGTGGATGTACACTTTTGATCTAACATGGATTCATCCTGTGGAAAGAGCAAGTTTCATTTTTAGAGCGTTCTGAATTCTTTAAAAGAGTAGGTCGTATATCGGCAATTTGAAAAGTCTTTTATTTTGGAAGGCAACATCAGACTGATTTGATATTGATATGGTATCACTGTGGGGTTGGATACTATTGATCTAAAGTGGAATTATGCTGTGGAAACAGCAATTTTCCATCTTAGAGCATTTTGAATTCGCTCCAAGAGTAAGTCATATATGGGCAAATTGAAAAGGCTTTTATTTTGAAAAGCAAAATCAGACTGACTTGAAATTGACATGGTAACATCGTGAGGTTGTATACTGTTGATCTAAAGTGGAATTACCCTGTGGAAACTGAAATCTTCCTTTTTAGAGCATTCTGAAATCACTGAAAGTTAGGTAAATTATGGGCATTTTCAACAGGCCATTATTTTGGAAGGCATAATCAGAATGACTTGAAATTGATATGGTAACATCGTGAGGTTGTATACTGTTGACCTAAAGTGAAATTATCCTGTGGAATCAGCAATTTTCACTTTTAGAGCATTTTGAAATCTTTAAAAGAGTAGGTTGTATCTTGGCAATTTGAAAAGTCTTTTATTTTGGAAGGCATAATCAGAATGACTTGATATTAATATGGTATCACTGTGGGGCTGTATACTGTTGATCTGGAGTGGAATTATCCTGTGGAAACAGGAAATTTCCATTTTAGAGCATTTTGAAATCACTGAAAGTTAGGTCAATTGTGGACAATTTGAAAAGGCTTTTACTTTGGAAGGCAAAATCAGAATGACTTGATATTAATATGGTATCACTGTGGGGCTGTATACTGTTGATCTAAAGTGGAATTACCCTGTGGAAACAGGAAATTTCCATTTTAGAGCATTTTGAAATCACTGAAAGTTAGGTCAATTATGGACAATTTAAAAAGTCTTTTATTTTGGAAGGCATAATCAGAATGACTTGATATTGATATGGTATCACTGTGGGGCTGTATACTGTTGATCTAAGGTGGAATTACCCTGTGGAAACAGGAATTTTCCATTTTAGAGCATTTTGAAATTGTTCCAGGATCAAGTCAGATATGGGCAGTTTGAAAATGCTTTTATTTTTGAAAGCAAAATCAGAATGACTTGATATTGATATGGTAACATCGTGAGGTTGTATACTGTTGAACTAAAGTGAAATTATCCTGTGGAAACAGCAAAATTCTGTTTAAGAACATTTTGAAATCGTCAAAAAAGTAGGCCGTATATGCTCAATTTGAAAGGGCATTTATTTTGGAAGGCATAATCAGAATGACTTGATATTGATATGGTATCACTGTGGGGCTGTATACTGTTGATCTAAGGTGGAATTACCCTGTGGAAACAGGAAATTTCCATTTTAGAGCATTTTGAAATCACTGAAAGTTAGGTCAATTGTGGACAATTTGAAAAGGCTTTTACTTTGGAAGGCATAATCAGAATGACTTGATATTGATATGGTATCACTGTGGGGCTGTATACTGTTGATCTAAAGTGGAATTACCCTGTGGAAACAGGAAATTTCCATTTTAGAGCATTTTGAAATCACTGAAAGGTAGGTCAATTGTGGACAATTTGAAAAGGCTTTTACTTTGGAAGGCAAAATCAGAATGACTTGACATTGATATGGTATCACTGTGGGGCTGTATACTGTTGATCTAAAGTGGAATTACCCTGTGGAAACAGGAAATTTCCATTTTAGAGCATTTTGAAATCACTGAAAGTTAGGTCAATTATGGACAATTTAAAAAGGCTTTTATTTTGGAAGGCATAATCAGAATGACTTGATATTGATATGGTATCACTGTGGGGCTGTATACTGTTGATCTAAGGTGGAATTACCCTGTGGAAACAGGAATTTTCCTTTTTAGAGCATTTTGAAATCACTGAAAGTTAGGTCAATTATGGACAATTTGAAAAGGCTTTTATTTTTGAGAGCAAAATCAGAATGACTTGATATTGATATGGTATCACTGTGGGGCTGTATACTGTTGATCTAAAGTGGAATTACCCTGTGGAAACAGGAATGTGCCATTTTAGAGCATTTTGAAATTGTTCCAGGAGCAACTCAGATATGGGCAGTTTGAAAATGCTTTTATTTTTTAAAGCAATATCAGAATGTCTTGATATTGATATGGTAACATCGTGAGGTTGTATACTGTTGATCTGGAGTGGAATTACCCTGTGGAAACAGGAAATTTCCATTTTAAAACATTTTGAAATCACTGAAAGTTAGGTCAATTATGGACAATTTAAAAAGGCTTTTATTTTGGAAGGCATAATCAGAATGACTTGATATTGATATGGTATCACTGTGGGGCTGTATACTGTTGATCTAAGGTGGAATTACCCTGTGGAAACAAGAATTTTTCATTTTAGAGCATTTTGAATCGTTAGAAGATTAAGTCAATTATGGACAATTTCAAAGGGCCATTACTATGAAAGGCAAAATCAGACTGACTTGATATTGATATGGTATCACTGTAAAAAGACTGTGGTTGGAAAGTGTTGATATAAAGTTCAAATAGTATTTGGAAATACGACTTTTGCTTTTAAGAGCATTATTAAGTCATTGAAAGAGTAGTTCAAAAATGAAGATTCACAGGGCTTTTACTTTGAAATCCAAAATAAGATGGCCTTGATAGTGACAGGGCACAATTAGGGTACAAGGCTGTGTCATATAGATCTAACATTAGAGTTTGTAAAAAAAAAAAAGCCTAAATTATATGTTATTATGTTCTTAACATATCTGTTAATTCACTCGAAGTTGGCTTTTATTTTGAAATCCGGTTTCCACATCCATTCCCGTAATACTTTGAATACACAGGGAACGTAAAACAAACTGGAGGCTGGCTTGACTGCAAGTCTCGAATTGGAGGCTGGCTTGACACAAGTGAATTTATGGATCCGACAGGAGAGCGTGAAAAACATCACACATTCAAAGATAAGTAAAGGTGATCCCACTAAGCCCAGCGTCACAGACTCTCACACAGACGTCACTCTGTCTGTGACGCTGGGTTTAAGAAACAAGAGCTCAGTTAAAAACATGTTTATCGCCATCTTCTGTTAGTACGGAGCATGTGGTTGGCTAACAGACTCATATTAGTTTATGTTAGCTAACTAGTGACAGAACCAATAGCTCAGAGGAAACTAAACATCAGAGTACGAGGATCACTGTAGTGCTGCAGCAGTGAGGCGTTAAACCAGGATATACTGTACACTTTACCTTCTGTGGCAGGAAGTGTCTGTTCGCTGTTTGGCTAGCTACATGGTTATGGTTGGGTGTTAGCCTAATTAGTTGTGATGTTTGCGTTTGTAAAGCACTTTATGAGGACTGTGGAGCAGAGCGCGGATTTATCACTAATCAGTAAAATCGTTTCTAAATCAAGTACTGATTAATCAGTGCAGTACGATCAGTCAGCATTTCACACTCTAACCAGCAGGGGCACTGCAGCAACACCTGAAGCGGGCCAATGAGAGGCGCAGCCGGAAGTTAAAAGGCAGATGGTTTATGTGATTTTTACTGATTATTTGTGATTTGGATGATTTTCAGGTAAAGGAACGGAGTTTTGGTGGAGTGTGTTTTTTTTCCCCCCATCTCACTTGATTGCTTCGCCAAACTCTATTCAGAAAAGATCAGATTTCAGTTAAACGTGATCAACTGAGCTCTGTGATCTAAGATAGCTTTTATAGTTTTGGATGAAGCAGCAGGATTCCTACTTTAATTCAGCTCACTCTGAAACCGACATGGAGAAAGGTTTCTTAGTACAAAGCGCTGATGAAGATGTGATGATGCTAATGTTTTGATCCACTTTGAACGAGCAGAATTTGACGTTTCTATGAGCAGGTTTGGCAGGTCAGAGTTCAGGTGAGTTTCACCTTTTTTCACTTACAAATACTGATGTTGACTTTAAGTGATAATAAAAGCCGACAAGAGCAGGAACCCGTTTAACAGTTTTTTGCCTGCTAATGATTTAATTGAGATTACAGTTTAAAATGTTAAATATGTTTATTTAAAAATAGAAAAATAATAAAATTTTCACTTTTAAATATCTCAAATAAAATGCATCTTTCTGACACTTCAATTATAGTTTTATTAATTGTTTTTATCACTTTGACCTCTGACCTGCATGACATTTGATTGGTTGGTGGCTGTGTTACAGTTTTACTGTTTTAAAAAATGAAAAGTGTTTTTGTTTGGAGTTATGAAGCCTGGCAGGACTCCTCTTCATTGCTCTGGCTCTGACCTGTAAATGATTTTATTTCAGTTTAGTTTTCCAATAGTACAGTGAAATTGTAAGACTGTCCCGCGTCAGCACTACGGCTGTGTCCCAATTAAGAGACCGCACGCTTGAAGTACGCGCACTATGCGTACTACGTACGGTGCGTACTATAAGTACGAGAAGTGCAGAAGTGAGAGGATTGTGAAATGGGACGGTCTAGCCTTCATGGCGTTGTTCAGGTTGCCTAGAAACGTTACATACAGCATTGTGTGACAGACATGAAGGAGAAAAAATGTTTTTTTGTTAGTTCATTTTTGTCATGACATCACTGTGATTAGTTGAGTATCTGAGGCTGAGACCACGGGACTGTAAAACATGATTGTTGGGCTTCATTTCTGTGTGAACAGTCATTTCAAGATTAAATAACAATTAGCTAATGTTGTTCATGAGACTAAAATCATCTCACTGTGGTAATGTAAATATAATATGGCCAATATTATATGTATTGTCAGATTATTATGATACATATATATATATATATATATATATATATATATATATATATATTACAGGATATATTACAGCAGTGAGCTTGAACTCTGGGTCAAAGATTCAAGTTGCAGTTATTTATATTTCCTGTCACCTAAAATCTTCACTCAAAGACAAGCATTTTTGACAGTGTATGTACAGATGTATTATACATAAGAGACAAATATTGTTCGTTTAATTTGTTGGCATTATTACATTTGGCTCAATGCTTACATATATGTGTAAAAACAAAATGTAGGAGCTATGAAAACTGTTGCTGATAGAATGAAGAGTAGACTGATATATTAAATATTCCTTTATTGGGTGAGAAAATCAGACCATGTCATAACTGCTTTAAGTCATACAGAATAGATATCAGAGCCTTAAACAGGCTGGCTTCTGCTAAATGGGTCAAACTGGGCAGAAAGTCTACAAACACATAACATCCTTATAGAATATGATGTAACACTATAGATCAACTTACCTCAGAATATATAAAGCATATAAACAATTACAGTAATATGATGCAACAAACACAGCAGTACTACTAATCCAAAATACTCAAAGCTTCATAGAACTGAAACAAACATTTATCTTTAGCTCCATTCTGCTGCTGATACATACTTTAGGTTTCTGAGTATTAAACTTGTTTCTGCCTTTCATAGTGTGTAACTTGAAGGCCCTGAGTACTTTCTCCCACACTGAAAACACTGGAATGATAAAATTATTTGAACATTACCTAATAAGACTGATTCAGGACAGACAATTAGTTATGTTAAACTTTTCTAGCAGTCCTTCACAAACAGGGAACAGTCTGTCTATTCTCTCCAGCTGTCAGCTGCTGCTGGCTCTTCCTCCTCCTCTTCCTCACACACTGCTGAGTTTGTCCTGGTGGATCATCAGGGGTGCAAAGCCTCACAGATGATGTGCAGCAGTGGGTCCCTCAGTCTGTCGTCACTCTGGACACTTGCAGTTGTCACACATGGAAATCAAATGTGTGATAAGCTGCAGGATTCAAACACAAGTGTGACTTATAAACACATGTTCATACTTTTATTACACAATCAGAGAGAAAGAAACAGAGAGAGAGTGCAGGACAGACAGACAGGTGACAGTCTCAGGTGTATACACTGCTACAAAACAGCACAAGAGAAGGAGGATTTAGTGTTTGTGTTATTACGAGTGCTAAACAAGAAGAGTTCCCAGATGGTACAGTGGACACATGTGTGACTCCTGTGATTAAAGCATCTTTCTATCAGCTTAACGAGTGAACCATCAGCTCGTTCAAACACACGTTAAAGTCCGTTTGGCTCGACACCACCGAACAGAGGCAGCAATATAACATAGCTAACATTAACAGTGCAGTGGATCCTGCTTGTGCCGTGATATTCAGGACCGCAAACCGAGCAGCATCACTGACTTTCAGCTTGTTTGTGGATATATGACTGACTTTAATTATCCATAAAATCATCACATTCTCTGTAAGATTAAGGTCAACTATATATATTTTTTGAAGTAGAGGCTTTAAAACCAAGTTAACGCTGAAAGTACAAACATCGCTAATGTCACATAACTTTGCAGACATGTGGCCAACAGTAATGTTTTAATGTTCTTCGTTATTAAACATTCGCACATAAATAAGTGACATAATATTCAGTACTTACTTTTGACAGTTCACTCTTCGGCCGCTCCCTTTTGCCGTCTGTTGTATTTTGCGGCAAAATTATCCACACCCACCGCCATGCTATGAATTGTGGGATATATGGGACCACGAAGCGTGCACCGGACCATGCTTGATATTTGGGGAAATCGACGGCGCATTTGGAGTATGCATTTGAAGTACACTTCGAACTGGGACAGCCGTCGTCGCGTAGCGGTGACGTAATCGCACTTGAAATGCGTACTCCAAGCGTGCAGACCCTGAATTGGGACACAGCCTACATAAGACACGAGATGACACATCACAACACAAGACAGTAACTTAAGTAATAAAAAGAGGTTATTAGAGGTTATTCATCATAGTTGTTATTGATTATCAATTGGTTTGTGTCCTCCAGCTGCAGGTGAATGATGGTGGAGAAGGTGACATACTCCAAAGAGCTGCTGCAGCGATGAGGTGGGGGGGGGGGGGGGGGGGGGGGGGAGCTGAGCTTCGAGGAGCTGCAAGCTGAAAACTACAATCAGGAGCAGTTGGAAGTGGAGGGTGAGTTCACTGACCATGCGATGCTCATGAGGTGTTCACTGATTGCAGGTTTGAGTTGATCAGCTGATTAATGTTTGTGTCTTCCAGAGAAACTGAAACCTCTGAGCGAGGAGGAGGAGCTATTTGTTGGAGTTGCTACCTCTGATTTTGGAGTAACCCATGGGTGCAGGAACTCATGGCCTCAAATGCCAGTTTCCTGCAGGTTTTAGATATCAAGCTGGGTCAACACACCTGAATCCTGAATGAACCTGAATGATTAGTTAATTACCAGGCCTCTGGAGAATTTCAAGACATGTTGAGGAAGTAATTTATCCATTTAAATCAGCTGTGTTGGATCAAGGACACATCTTAAACCTGCATGACACTGGTGCTCGAGGCTTGGAGTTGCCTACCCCCGGAGTAACCTTTGGATGTATTCGAGTACATTAGAGTTCTCAGAGTAACTGTGGCTCTCCCTGCAGCTGCTTCCTGTCTCCTCATGTGGACCTCTCACCGGTGCTTCCTTCCAGATATACGACGAATTCCAGTCATATGCTGCAAGGCCTGCTGGATAATAAACATACACCCTGCTCTCTGCTGCCACCTACTGTGTGCACCAGAAACACTTTTTGTTCTGCACGTGTGTGAAAAGATGCTTACCGTAGTTTGAAAGGATTAAGTTCCTGTTTCCTGCTATCCATATGTCAGAGGAAGAGGACTGCTTACATCTTACAGTTACAGTCAATTCCTTCTTTTGAAGAGTGCTCCCTCTCATCTGTTTTGATTTTTATTAAAGCTTCAAACAATAAATATTACATCAAATTCACATTATGTTCCTCAGAATTCACTAATTAAGATTAGTTTAAGAAATCATTTAACAAAATTTATTTGATAGGAAAAATGTTATTGTTTGTTAGTCTCATCAGAATTTCTAAACAAAAACAGAAGCATATTTATATTAAGAAAGATGAAATTTCAATCAGATGATCTGCCATAAAATGTTTCATCATACTCCTGTTACCTGTTTCCTTTCGTCCTGCACAGGTGCAGTCATACAATGTGTTTTGGGCTTTTATTGTGAAAAGGACAGGAAAAATGCATACATCCAGGACAATCGAGTTTCTGGTATGGGTCGGCACGTCTCTGGGTGCATTCAGAAGTCAATGTTTCTCAGGCAGGTTCCTCACGCATAATCAGAGCTGTTCCAAACACTGAGGAAAGGAGCTTCAGTGCTTCTTCCTTTATAGCTCTGTTTAGCAGAGACACTGGACTATCCTAGAAGTCCTTTGCTGGATTGCAGTACTTGGGATTCATGGTTACTTCAGGCCATGTCCACACTGATACATTTTTGTTTGAAAACGCATCTTTTTCTCTCCGTTTTGGCGTTCTGTCCACACTCAGATGGTGTTTTTGTTCAAGGAAAATGCAGTGTTTTGAAAAACCCTCTCCAAAGCAGATACATTTGAAAACGCCATTTTTGCATGGCAGTGTGGACAGCAAAACCAGAGCCTTTTCGAAAATGATGACAGATTTTAGTCATGTGATGCAGTCATGTGACCAATGAAACTAAGATAGCGGAGGGCATTATACAGCGGTTGTTTTGTTTGCGCTCAATTTTGACAGCCCTATTAAAGATTATTATCAGTTTGCACATGCTCCAGATAGCTGTGGGGCTGACTCACTACCAGACTTTTGTGTTACAGCAAAAACTCCACCTCATCGTTAGTCCATTTTAAAAACTCAGTGATGATGGAGGAAAACCTAATGAGGGAGGAGGAAAGACTGTCCACTGGAGGACGGAGTGTGAAGGAGAGCACTGCAGGCCTGCTAACCAAAATGAGCCAGTGTGAGCTCGGGTTCAGTGTTTCTCTCTGAAAACAGCGAGACACATCATATAAATGAGAGGAAGCTGAAGGAGGATCGATTCCAGGGGCGGTTTTAGCCCATTTTTGGGGGTGCTTCAGTTACTCTTTATATAGTTAGGTAGGAGTTCCAACCTAATATTATAATGGATTGGGGAGATTAAAATTAATGATATATTTTTATGTGGTTCAGCCACAACTCTACTGAAACCTCAGCCAGTAATAGGTAGGCCAACTTTTGGACCGTCCAGTTGTCTGTATGACTGCCGCAGTACGTGCACCACATTTGCACACTATCAGAAAGTGCCAAACAGCCCTGATGGAGTGAGGAACTGTAAAGAGAAGCAGAGCGCTCTGTTTATAGTCTAAAAATGTTTTAAGCTAACTTGTTTCAAAGATTCTGTACAGCAGCTTTAAATGTTTTCCAAAAGCACACATACACTTACCTTATCAGTGTTTCTCAAACTTTTTACAGCGTGTACCACCTGAGAAAAACGTCAAGCTGTCCTAAGTACCACGATGAAAGCATGACACTCAAATCTTACAACACAAAATTAGTATCTCCAGTAAAGATTTTTTCATACATTGTATACATTCTACCACAGGCAAAGCTGCCTCCATTTTTATTTTAATATTTTGTAATAATTTATTTGTAATAATTTATTCTGTTTTGGGAGTGTTTTTATGTATCTGTATTATATTATACATACACATTAAAAGTGAAAAAATACACTCAGTTTACTTTTTACTCACTATGAGCATCATTCATCATTTTCCCCCAGTAATTAAGGTTGTGATATGTATTTTTTTTTTAAATTCCAATCCATTCTTCTTTTGCAGCATTTAAATAACCTTGATCAGATTTGATGGTTTTGTTACAGACTTTTCAAAAAAGTGTTTTGCTTTTCTTTCACAAATGTGGGGATTAAATTGTGTTAAAATGTACAAAACAGTGATGTCATGTTTTGTGACGAGGACCCAGGCACAGAGAGACTTGATGAATTTAAGAATCTTATGATTTAATAAAGAAATTTGCAGACTTGCACAGAGATGGTAAAATTATGATGACTGATAACAGAGACGAAGACAACAGATGATGAGGACAGGGAGGAACAGGGGTTTAAATGCACCAAGGAGACAGTCATAGAGAACTTGGGACAACTGGAGACATTTAAGGATGCAGGGACTGACAGACACGGGGAAGACGTCTCATCGTGACGAGTAAAGTCTATCTTGCCTGGCTGGGCAGCTCTCTGGGTGCTCAGCACCCCCAAAGCTCTGATCCTAGAATCGCCCCTGATCGATACGCTTTTGATTTAAGAAATAACACATTGAGCACTGTTCAAAAGTCTGAGGATCAGGACTCAGGTGAAGCTCAGATTTACCCAGAGGAGAGCTGCATCATTACAAACTGCACTCTGTGTGAACAGCTGACACTACGACGTGCAGAAAAACACAAATATTATTTACCGTTAGATCACGAGCCATTGCAGTTACTATGCTTACTGTGACACGTGCGTGAATATGTTCAGTCACAAGCTGACTCTGAGCCTCTTCAGTAACATAAAGAATTCTTTGTGCTCTGCCGACGTCAGTAAATGTGACCCTAAATGTTTCTCTATAATGAAAGATATCTTCACAGGCTGCCGCCATCAAACAACAGGGTTGGAACAAAATGCACATTTTACATTACCGCAGTAATGTAAGATGTGCATTTTGTAGTCCATCTTCTGCACATTGTAGTTTCAACATGGCAGACATCCTAAGGTGTTGTTTGACACTGTGATGGCATGCCACACATGGTAAGCTCCACACCTCACTACCCGTTGATTCGCTTTAGTTTAATTTACAGTCACTACTTTAAAATATTCTACTTATTGTTCAATATTGTTTCTTTATTAAATGTATTTATTTTTCCATCACACCTTCCAATGTTTATATGGCGTGCACACATATTAACCTTGCAAGGTCAAAGTTCTGTTTTATGTTATATTAATACATCTTTCTTTGTCTGAGTTGCCTGGGGGTTGGCTTCTCCTGTCTGGCAAAAGGTGCAGCAAAGGGCTGGGAGACCTGAAGTACCACTGACAGCCTAATTGGATTGCACCACATGCTTCATTGCCTGGGGGGTGTTTCACGTTTGTTTAATTGTTTTGTATTAGTTGGTTATATGGCAGCCATTTGGTTTAGCTAAACCAGTATTTAAGTTCCCCTGTGTGTCATTTCAGGAGGTCAGTTTGTCATATGTTTGTTTGAGGTTTTGTTAATTATTATCTTGAGTTTAGTTTATTGAGTTGACCTCTTTTTATTGGTCTGCCTGTTTAAGTTTTGGCTTTGTTAAATATATTTTCATATTTTTGGGTCAATAAAACCCCTTTTTTTTTAAATTAAAACCACCTGTGTCCTTTATGCTTTACTGCTTGGTCCCTGACAGACACCATTAGCAATTTTGTTCCTCCTTGTTCAGTGTATTTGTCCCTCTGTGCTTAGCATACTCAACACCTCACTGCTCTCTGCTCAAATCCCTGCTTACTTTAACAAAGCTGTCATCCACCCATTTTAAAACAAACCCAAACTTGACCTTTCTTAGCAATTAGAGACCAAAATGATCAGTAGTTATTGAGATATTAGAAAAGGTTGTGGCTATGCAGCTTAGATCTGTCTTGGATAATGACAGTGTACTCGACTCATTTTACTGAAATTGCTCTTTGTTCTCCAGCGGCAGTGATGCAGGAGAGTGTTTGGTTCTGCTGATGTTGGAGCTGACCTTTTGATACTGTCAACCACCATAGTTTGCTCCATAGGCTGAAATGCTGGTTCTGTGTATCTGGGTCTGCTTTGCATTCTACATCAACGATACTTTTCTGTGGCCGTTTCTAGTCATAGGTCCTTGTCCTCTTCTCTCAGCTATGGTGTGCCACCAGGTTTTGTACTGGGCCCCATATTGTTTCTGTTATACCTGTTATATCACACATTCTGAGTACCTGCAAATTGCAGATGAATATCCAACTGTGACTAACATTGTTCTGCATACAGGGTCAAATGATGTGTCCAAACAACAGTCAGAGGTTCTGAAACGGGACTTTACTGGATTATTAAATGCAGTAAATTCTCTGAATGAAGCTGTATTCATCAGTGGACCTGTACCGCCCGTCAGGAGAGGAGAGATTCAGCAAGTTGTTTGCACTAAATAAATTGCTTATATCAGCATGTGCTGACCACTCAGTGCATTTTATCAACAATTTTAATATTTTTTTTTGGGAACGAAGGCATTTGTTTAAACAAAATGGATTTAATTTTAACAAGTCAGGCATGCAGCTGTTTCAACTTGTTTTACTCCATATGTCATCCATCTGTGCTTGGTGCCAAGGCTAAGATAAATGAGGAGCTATCTCATAGGGAGGAACAAACAAAGCTTGAGGAGGAGCTTCATCTGCCCCCACCTGGAAAGAGCCTCAAAAAGGAGAGCCTTCAGAGGCAAGAAGAGGGGTCCTTATTTGTCTCCAACGCTCTCAACAATACCAACGACCAGGACCAGAGACCACGACCTTCCCCAGCCCCCCAAACCCCTGACAGGTCATCACCCTCCTCCCACTCCTTTACTCCCTCCTCCCTGCACCTGAATTTCACTGAGGAGATGATGGAGTGGGTCAATGCTGGACTTGGATCTACTCCCCGGCCCAATCCCTTTTTGTCCCCTATAAACCCCCCACCAGAGCGGCCTAAGGTTCACCATCGAGCCCCGCTCCCAACAGAGCAGTTGAAGTTACATTGTGTGTGTTTTCTCTAAGGACAGTACGAAAACATTAAAGAAAGGGGGGGAAGAAAAGCCACCTCTTTCCTATCGGTGGAAAACTGCACCATGTCGATCAATTAATAACACTCACCTTCCTTCCATTTCCAGAGTGTAACATCCAACCATCTGTGTAAAATCCGAAATTCCCATGGTGTTGTTCAAAATGTGCTCTGGCACAGTGCTTTAAGTGGGCCGGTACGCGCCGGTACTCAGTACCGCCACTTCTAAATATAGCTCTTGAGAGTACCGCCACCTCTCCATGCGCCCAGAACGTGCTTTTAGCATACCGGTACTCTCATTTGCACATCTGTTATAATCGTTTGGCTGCGCTGCCGCTTTTCAGAGCGCCCTTCACAAGCACGCTTCCTAATTCGTCCCATCGAGAGCATAGACTACATTAGCCATACACCAATGTCTTTTACAAGTGAAAAGCGCATGCGTCGCTTTTGCCGTTGTCATGTCAACAACTCAACGTGGTCCGGAGAGTGTGTGTAAAACGCGCAAACAGCTGCTCGGTTAAAATACAAAAACAATGAACACTTAATATGCTCTCCTGGCTTCAGACTCTGAGTAGTAAAAGAACAAGGTCAGAATCAGAAGACTCGCTGGCTGACACCCCACCAAGCCAGAATGATATCGCTGCAGGTCAGACGCAAGCTAATGAAAGCTGCACTAGTGCCGCAGCCGCGGACGACGGCACTTTTTGCGACGACGAGGACGAGAATGACACCATTTCTACCGATGACAACAGCCGCGTTAGCGAGCATGAGTGGCCAGAATGTTGGTCCCAAGCACAAGTCCGGTATTTCTCCACAAATTACAAGTGGCTGATCAGCAGAAATCAAAAGTTGGGTTGTAGTGTGTGTAGTCAAGTTTGTGCTCGCGTGGACATGCAGCAAGGGCAGAGAGTGTCGCAGGAGTGGAGTGGGTGCTTAATCTCGTCTTTTGGAAGGGACAAGGCTGCACAACAAAACTCACTACGAAAGAAAATAAAAGAGCACAGAGACTCAATTTATCACAAGAAAGCAGTTGAAATAAAAGAGAAGGCAACACAAAATACAATGCAAAAACACATTGAAGATATGAGAAAGGCTGACTACGCTTCAACTTGCAATGTGTTTAGAACAGCTTATAAGATTGGCAAGCATGGGCGTCCCTTTACAGACATGCCAATAGATGTCCAGTTGCAAGTCTTAAATGGTGTCAAGATGGGCAGAGTTTTGCACTCTAATAACTCATGTGCAAATATACTGGATCACATTGCAGCTGAAATGAAAAAGAAGGTAGTCAATGACATAGTGATGAATGAAAGAAAATTGTGTGTGCTCATTGATGAATCCACTACAATAAGTGGAAAGTCTGTGCTTGTCGTGTGCCTGCGGTCAGCTATTTCCAGTGAAAATCCAGACACAATATTTTTTGAACTGATTGAGCTGCAGGGGACCACAGCAAAGGACATCACTGAAGCACTGTTAGGATGTCTTCATAATAATGGCTTTGACCCTCACTACCTACAGGAACATTTGTTGGCATTTGCTTGTGATGGAGCCTCAGTGATGCTTGGGAGGAAAGCAGGAGTTGCTGCGCAGCTTTGTTCCAAATTCCCTTACCTGTTTGTCTGGCATTGTTCCAATCACAGACTGGAACTGGCAGTTTGTGATGTTTTGAAGGAGGTAGGAGGAATCAACCACTTTAAAATATTCTTAGATCAGCTTTACTCCCTCTACCATGCATCACCAAAAAACCAAACGGAGTTAACCGAGAGTGCTCACAATGTTGGACAACGTCTCCTTGTGATAGGCCGTGTTTTATCAGTGCGTTGGGTTGCTTCAAGTGAGAGAACAGTGAAAGCAGTATGGGAGAACTACCAAGCTCTGCAGGTACACTTTACAAGTGCTGCTGCTGATACCAGCAGGGACTCAAGAGAGAGCAAAATACAAATTAGTTTATAATTTATTTTATGTACATTTTGTTAAAAAAAAATTTCAATACCTTTTTGCACATTTTATTTATGTTCAGTAGCTCTTTCTAGCTCAAGCAAATCCACAAACTAATAAAATGATTTATTATTTTGTATAAGGTTGTCTGTTGACTGTTGTATATAAAACCCATTCAATATAGTTGTTGTTACCTCAGGGGAGGCGAAAAAAAAATAGAGTACCGGCACCTCTTTTGGGCCACTTAAAGCACTGATCATAATCAATGTTCCCTCTAAGCTGAGCACGTGCGCAATTGCGCACTGCTGGCACGGTCTCTGCGCACAAAAAATCTAACCTGAATTGAAATTAAAATTAATACTTTGACAATTATGTTTTGCAGTGTTAGTCAGTAAGTGACTGGCTGCTCCCATATGGGAGTGGCTTATCCCATAGTCCAGCCAATAATGCGATTCACATTCGCAAATACGCAGCTAATCAACGTCGTTGACAGGCTATGACAGCGTTCTTATATGCTGACACCGGTGTTTTAGCTAGCAAAGCGGCGTGGCTGATGTGGAGTGAAGCCACGTTAATGACAACGTGCGCAACCATTGGAGATGTGAGCAGGACAGACGGAACAATTGCCGGAAAAAGTGTGAACTTTATACTAGTTTTTAAATTGAGTTGATAGGCCACGTAAAACCATAGTTATGATAAAAAAATATCTGCAATGTTTGGTTTTCTTCCTGAATACTATCGTTGTTTATATTTACTGCGGGAAGAAACGGTAAAAACGGCGTTTTATACGAAAAAAGGCTCGAAAACACTCTCTGCCTGTGAGCAAAAACAAACCCTACCCCCCTCTCCCTTTCCTATTCGTCCAAAAAAGTACCATGTCAACCAATCAAAAAATGATATGGCAAAGTGGCATCTAGTTGTTAAGAAACGGGGGGAAGTTTTAGGAGTGATGGCGGTGTTTTGAGATGTGAGAGATTTGAGACATTTAGTGCAAATCCTGTGTAGTTAGTGTGTATTTTTATTTTTATTTTTATTCCTATTTATTATATTTATCCCCTTCGTATATTTTATTTATATTGTCTCTGTATTTATATATATGTGTGTGTGTATAACTCTGTAACTTCTGTCGGTGCTGTGCTTTTTTGGAAATCGAATTTCCCAGAGGAACCCACCCGAGGGATTAATAAAGTTCTATCTAATCTAATCTAATCTAATCTAGTGTAGTCAATAGTTTTGTTGTGTGTGTCAGAACAATGAGGCGACTGCTGAATGTTACAGGTGTTACAGGAGTGATACATCTCTTGTTGTCAGGCCTGCAGGTATCAGGCTGTTGTTCTCCTTTATCTTATAGTGGACAGAAATTATTTTTTGGAGTGGCACAAATGATTTGTGTGGCATCAGATTTGATGCAGAACAGCTGATTGTTCTGTAAATAGTTTGAAATGTTTGTTTAAAAAACGTCTTGGCTGCATTTAAAAAAATGTTGTTGTTTGCATAACTCAGTTACTTTTTTGAAGAAGTAACTATATAATTAATTGCCCAGCATTGGTCATTATGTACTATATTTTGCAGACAGAGAGTTACAGGACTCTCTCCCAGACCACAGACTCATAATAAGTCAAAGCTTTATAAAAAAAAAAAAAAAAGAAAGAAAGAAAGAAAGAAAGACAGAAAAGAAAGTTGTGTTTTCGAAATTGGAGTTCAAGTTATTTTTTACTTCCAATAGTACTACACAGGTCAATGCCTAGATTTTTTTTTACATTTTCATTGTAAATGGGCTAAAGCAGTTAATTAAAAGTAATCTGACATAAATGTAAATGCTGGTGTGACCACAGTGCACACGTGTGATGTCGCTCACAGTGTATGGAACGCCAGGACTGCCATAATGAATTAATTAAATACACCATTAAATAATTAATTAAATGTGTCAATAATTAATTAAAATTGGAATTAATTAATTAAATAAATAGTTATGACACATGTAATTAATTAATTATTGACACATTTAATTAATTATTTATGTATTTCACATTTAATTAATTATTGACACTTTTAATTAATTATTTAATGATATATTTATTTATTTCATTTTGGCAGTCCTGGCGCCTGGCTCTCATCATGAAATAATTTTATCTGTCAGCCTCACCCATCAAACTCAGGGGGCGGGGTTAACGCTGATCGAGTCAAAACCATTGCTTTGGCCTGGTGGCCATTGTTTCTAGCACACAACAACCGGCATGTGGAAGCTAACAGAACTGAGCTTTGAAAGACCCTGTTTGTGTGTCACCAAATACCGTTTTAATATTTTTTTAGCCGAGAATGTAGTGGTTTAATCTTCATGTGTCTGGTCGGTTTGTCAAGATACAGCCTCTTTGCAAAAGTGCTTCGATGATTTCGGAGATGTCTGCCCAGTCTCACGGCAGGGTCTTTCAAAGCTCAGTTCTATTAGCTTCCACATGCCGGTTGTTGTGTGCTAGAAACAATGGCCACCAGGCCAAAGCAATGGTTTTGACTCGATCAGCGTTAACCCCGCCCCCTGAGTTTGATGGGTGAGGCTGACAGATAAAATTATTTCATGATGAGAGCCAGGCGCCAGGACTGCCAAAATGAAATAAATAAATATATCATTAAATAATTAATTAAATGTGTCAATAATTAATTAAATGTGTCAATAATTAATTAAATGTGTCAATAATTAATTAATTACATGTGTCATAACTATTTATTTAATTAATTAATTCCAATTTTAATTAATTATTGACACATTTAATTAATTATTTAATGGTGTATTTAATTAATTCATTATGGCAGTCCTGGCGTTCCATAACAGTGGTCCAAGCAAGGGCGTAGATTTGGCATGGACAGAAGGGACGTGTCCCCACCAATATCCAGCGATTATTAAATTGCCCCCACCAATAATTTGATCTCTTCGAGTAAAGAAAAACAACCCGATAGAAAGAAAAAAAAAACAATCTCTCAGCGTCTCATTCACCCAGCGGTGCAGAAAGAGTTAAATTACATTCTCTACTGGAGTCCTACCTCATGTGACAAATATGGCCAATGTGATTTGGCTGAGCCTTTCAGGGAGCTCTGTTTAGTTTTGCAGCGGTAAGCCTGCGCTGCGAGGAGGAGAGGAGGATGGCAGCAAAGAGGAAGAACCTGGATATAAAAAAGTGTTTTTAAAAGAAACCTGCAAGTCACTTAAAGCCAAATTAACTCATAAAATGTGTCCGTCACAATAACGTTACAGGCTATGCTAGGCTTTGGCCCACATCAGTCTAAAATTGTATGTAACCATGAATAACGTGTTTTGGAAACTAACTGCACAACAGGCAGCACTATTAGTTATCTCAGTCTCCCACAGTAGCATTTCTAATTTTGATTGAAACTGTCAGAGAAAACGGCAGCCTCGAGCAAGCCAGGATATTAGTTTACGGAGCTTGTTAAAATTATATGTCTAACGTTAAAATGTTGGTGACACAATAATTACATCCTAATTGGCTGGCCTTTTGTACACTAATGGTACTGACGTATTCATATGTCATAGTCATGAATAGTCCTGATTTTGCAAATATTCCACCTTGTAGTGCATTTTGCACAAATTGTTTTAAAAATGCACTCACCCTACAAACATTACTGATGAGTCAAGATCTGCACAAAGTGACAGAAACACTGAAGCAGCTCCACATTTTATTCTTATTGCCATGTATGTCCTATTTATCAGGTGACAGAAGAACCAACACAAAGCTCAGAGAGTAATGGTGACACAAGATCACAGGTGAAATTGGATGATGACTTGTTGGTTCATTGCTGTATTTGAAGCACATGTGTGACTGCATGTATGTGGAATGTCTCACTGTTATTTATCAGGTGACAGAGGCAGCTCTGCCATGTTGTAGCTCAGACAGAGGTGAAGAGGCGAGGTCACAGGTGACTGACTGATGATTTGGTGCTATTGATTAACTCATTCACTGCCATTGACGTCTATAGCCGTCAATTGCAGTGAATGAGTCAATGGGTTTAACTCATTCACTGCCAGCCATTGGCAGTGAATGAGTTAACTAGTATTTATTATCATGACAGTTGTTAGGCTGCTGATGTAAATTGTTTCGTTAGTGTATATTTGACAAAGAATCTGAATTGACATGTCTCACTTTTTATATGGCATGAATCAATGTGTTATTTTATCAGGTAGCAATATGTCCTTGTGCAGTCAGAGGGGAAGAGCCAGGACCAAAGGTGAGGCACATCAAGCACACAATAATAATTTTAATCTGAGGATAAAATACATGTACTGAGGCTGAAAGAAGCTTCAGTGCTCTCAGAAGACTAAAAACATGGCTATGGTCCACCAGGAGAGACTGGACAGTATAGATGTAAAACAAATATGCCAGCAGTTTATCTCAGTTAACGAGATGAGAAGGCATGTGTGTGGCTCCCTCACATAGTGGACATTGAGTTGTTGTGTCCATGTCTGTTGCTGTAACAGTAGTTCATGTTTAGAATAAAAAGATCCCAGCTCACTGATTTGATAGGGGCAATAGTGTAGTGTGCCTAAAATGTTGCGTAATTTTGCTGAGAGATTTTTTACTTTGTGGTAATCTTAGATGAGTAGTTTTATGGACAAAAAACACCAGGTCATTCAGTGTTCCCTTAGTGCTAATGCATATAAGAGATGTTGGTGTAGTACAACTGAAGTAATGTTGTTAAGTACTTAAAGTCATATTCTTTTATTGTCATGACTGTATTTGAAGCTATTTTTTATTTTTGTATGATACCTGATTTATTTGGATTATGGCTGAAGTAAACTAAAGCCTAAAATACTTAGTCAGTCATTTGTTTAATAGTAATTTAACATTATATAATTCACATGTAAAACTATGAATTGTAATTTTAAATGGTTTAAAAGCATGTAGAATAGCATATGTAGGCAAGTATATTTCTCCTTTTGTTATCAAGAAGCAAAGACAAAAAGGAATAGAAAAAGAAACAGGGCAGGGTTCGGTCCCCACCAATGCCAAAACCAAATCTACGCCCTTGGACCGTCCAAGGGATCACTCAGGGAGTTTGTATGTTCGCTCAGACACGTGAAAAATTAGAGGGAACATTGATCATAATGTCTGGTGTTTTCGTGTTTGTTGGTTTGTTTTCATTTTTTTATTCTTTATTTTGCGAGTTGGTTATTAGATGCTGCTCCAGCCAGCCAGAGAATCCCCGCCGCCTTGCCCTCTCCTCCCTGTGCTGCAAGCAGCAGGCGCACCTTAGAAATGGAGGGCGCCTTAAACCCAGTAAATGGGCGATAGAAAACCGATCGGTGCCTATGCCATTCCCAAAATGCGCTGGCATAACATCGGGTCAGCATGAGTACGAGCATTTTTTTTCCGATGCCCGTGATGCCACCCCCCACCAAGAAGCTGCCCCGGGCAACCGTGTTGCCCGTATCATAAATCGCTACTGAGCATATCTTCCCTTTGGTTTAACCTGCACAAGTGCCAAGGTAGGTCTCTCCTGCAGAATTGGTTTTCCCTGCATCGGTATCACGCACTGGGCTCTTCAAATCACGGACGAACAGTATCCTACAGTTGTTTATATTTTTAAGCCCATTTTGCACAGAAAGGCATTTTTTGAAAAATGTATTGATAGCAATGTTGAATATTATTACACATGAAAAAAACAACTACACGTAAAATAATCACACCGTGAGGCCGCTGCCTTTGTAAATGGAAGGACAGTAACTGCGTGTGTATGTGTAAGCATGTAAAACCTGAAGATAGCCAGATTAAAAGTATTTTGTCTATATCTGCCATTCTGCAATTCACCTCAAGGTGAGCTTGCACATACAAACACACCTGAATCTGGGGCCGGGGACCTCTGTGGGGACACAAACGAGCCTTCAGATTATGGGACCCAGTCTAAACCCAGCTTAACCTTGACTTTGTTTATTTTTTGCTTTGCCTGCTTCAGGTGGACAGTTGCTCCACCCCCTGGGACTCGAGTGCCTCCAGTCTCTGATCAGCTGCTTCCTGTTTCTGGACGGCTGCACCACTGTCTAAACCACTCTGCCTGATCACCCGTTCACTGTGAGTCACTTCCTGTTCAGTCCTCTGATGTAATTAAATTCTCAGCATCCTGGCAGTGACTGTGTGCGTGGACGTGTATGTGTGACAGGAGCTGGCAGAGTGTGCTTCCTGTGAGCTGTCGATCAAGCACAAAGCCGTCAGCCTGCTGCAGCTTGTGTTGCAGCTGCACTCCTGCAGGGTGGTGCATGCAGCGCCGCAGCCAAACATTCTTACCTGCTGTCACAGGTATTTAACCAGACAAGTAGGGCAGGGGGGCGGGGTTGCACACCTGAGGCCTAACTGCTCCTGCAGAGGCCTGCATGTGTCCAACTCGGTGTTCCCAGTGAACTGGTCATCTTTGGTGGACCTGGAGCTCCAGCAGGAGATCAGGGTAGTGCAGCTCAAGACTCCGTCAGTCTGGGTCTCCTGGAGCCGACTGCACCCCCACAGCTGGTACACACAACTGTCTTCTCAGCAAAGAACCCACCTCCGTTGCTGGGCTTGTGAGTGTGCTACCATCTCACCTGTCTGTACCTTCGAGGTGGATATGGTGGGCATGGCTGAAAGTGTCCATCCCTTACTGACTAAGAGCAGGATGAAGCTTTCGAAGGACGCTGAAGGCTGGATGGTGGAGCGTTTCAGAGGAGATGAGGCCAGGTGCTCACACAGGTTGATTAAAGCTTGATTCATCTTAATCCTGAGCTGAAGTTTAAGTACAGCTGTCTGCTTACTACAGTGATATATACACCCGAATGTGGAGGAGGCTTTTCCATTTGTTGCTGAATGCTGGCAGCCGCTCCTGTCGGAGCTGAAGGGGGAGCTGTCCGCTCTTTACTGCTGAAACTTTAACTCCTCCTCCCGCCCACCCATCTACCTGCTATTTTATTTCTAACTTAATAAAGAGGCTTTTTATGTCATTTTCCACTGTCTGCCTCATGTTTGTGCTCCATTATCAAAAACGATGGAAATCAAAATCAACCTTGACCATCAGAGGGCGCTGTGTCCTTCTGGAGCACATTCTCTGGTTAATCCGGGTTAACTGCGATCGCATACCGGACCAGTGGAGACGAGACGCCCACATCTGAGTCTTCTTCCACAAACTTTCATGTCAGAGAAAGATTTTCGAAGAGCATGCGGTGAAAAGAGCTTCTACCGTTTCGTGACGTGATGATTGCAGAAGTTTGAATTTCTTTGAACCTTGGAAAATAAAAGTTATGCTACTGTGAATATATTGATCTCAGGTGTTTTTAACCTTTGACCCTCACCCTTCACCTTAGTTTAACAAAGAATAAAATATTAGACTATTGTAAAACAAATCAGCAGGTACACTAGGTGATTTTGGTGTCATGTGACTGAGTTGAACTAAGAAGGCGAACCCTGGTGTAGTTGGCACACAGTGTGAATTAAATCTTGTTAAAAGCACAGTGAACTGGCTTTACTGGACCCCAAACTGGTTCCTTTAGCGGTGTAAGTGTGAGAAGCAGAGTTCAGAGTGAACAGAGTGTGGCGGTTTGAGTCACGTCCTCCCCCGCCTCAGGGCACGGCGATGCGTGCTGCAGCCTGCATGCTGACACAGACCTTGCCTCCCCTTTGTCTCCTCTGCTGCTTTCATGGACTCGTTGCTGTCTCAAAGCCACTTTTGATGGTTCTCTTCCAAAAGAAGTCACATGATCACCTGTGCAGTCAGAGACGGTCGGATGACCTCAGTGTTCATCTGTGCGCTCTGCTTTTATTCACACATCAACTGATATGTTTTCACTTTGCTGCTGTGTTTCGTGTCAATAAAGCTTCTTCGAATATGAAAGACTCAAACTCCTCCCCCTCCACCTGAAACCAGCTGAGACAAGGACGAGCGAGGTGGGGGAGGGAGGAAGACAGGGTAGGAGGAGAAAGAAGAGGAGCAGCAGAGAGAGAGAGTCAGTCCAAGGAGGAGAACAACAGCAGGAACCGACTCACCTGGACTTCGCAGCCAGGTGAGCATGTGTGTGTTTTGAGTTAAATTAACTGATTATCTACAGGCCGCATTGTCTCTTTCTAGATAACGGCGTCTGTCAAATACCAGCACTGTGGCTTTAAAGTTCTACAGTTCTTTACAGAACCCGGTTCTTAAGCTTGCATGAGGACCTTTACCTTAACTGTGAATAACATGTTGGTATCACCAGTCTGATTATGTATAAATATTCCATTTCTGTAAATGATCCAGGTTTAGGTTCTTAGTAGAACTCTTATGAGACAGAAACAGGAGGAGAACCCTCGCAAAGGTTCCTCATGGTACTATAACCCCTGTGGTTCTGAGTGATCCTGCGTTCATATAAAAGTGTTCTGTATAGAACCTTGCAAAGAAACCTGCAGAAAGAATAACTCTGCAGAGACAGTTCAGGTTGAAAGGGTTCCACTCTAAAACTTTTACCTAAGAACAACCTTCACGTTACTCGGGGTTCTGCAGAGGCTCAGTCTGCTGGTTTGTCTTTATTCAGTCCTTATGCAGCTTTAAAGACTCAGAACACACATGTTAAATCAGACAATATTTGAATGGAGTTTGGTTGTAGCAAAGAAAAAAATTCTGTTTAAAGTTTGGCCTCACACCTGACTGTGTGTGTGTGTGTGTCTGGTGGGGTAAACTGATCTTCATGAATGGTGGTTCGGTGTGGAAGTGTAACTGACCTGGGAACACCTGCGTGTGTCCCTGATGGTACACTTCCGACTCTGACTTAAAAAAACACATTAACACACACGGCCAATGAAGAACCATCAGTTAACCAAGAAGCCAGAGGGGTTTGAACCTGGACCTTCATATCGTGAGGCAACCATGCTAACAGCTATAGTGTTTGGTTGCTCTCTGTTGTTGCTGAGGAGCTTCAGAGGTGAGTGGGTGTGAATCAGTGGAGATGTGTCGTAGACTGATGTCTCAGTGTTTTCCTCCTGCTTTCACTGCAGACTTTGCCATATCCAGGCTTTTACACTTGGAGACACACAACCACTCAAGCCTGTGGGCAATCTAGAGTCACCAGTTAACCTAACCCCACTAACAGCATGTGTTTGGACTGTGGGATGAAGCTGCTGTGAGGCCACAATGCTGACCACATAAAAGTAAAGAATCTAAAATAAAATACAAGAAAATAATGACAGTTATTAAAAAAAGCTGAGTAGGATATTTTTTAAAGATGTCCAAAAAGTGTTCAAAACCAGCAACAGACTCTTTACAGAAACTGGAAACACTGCAGCTTACCGTGTTTGTTGGGAGCAGTGATGGTTATAAAGTATTGAAACAAGTGCAAAAATACAGCTCATAAGGTGGAAACTGAGTTTCACGTTTTTAATGACCCTGAAAGTGAATCTATGCTGTGAGCCGTTTCATCCTGCAGCTCCGTGTCAGCTTGGTGAGGATCTTCAGGAAGAGTTCCTCAGGCTTCTTCTTTGAAAGTTTCTGCCTTTTGTTCTCGGTCAGAATGATCTCACACTGCTTCAGTTATGGTGAGGTCCGGCTCTGATCACTCCCATGCTGAAACAGGAAACTGCTGTCAGTCAGATGTTTCCAGATTTTCCTGCATGATGGATCATCAGTTTATCAAAGATCTCCAACACCACTGACTGAACTGCAGCTGAAACTATGACAGAGCCTCCACCGTGTCACAGATGGCTGCAGACTCTGTGAAAATGGTCAGGTACAAGGACTGAAGATGAGTGAAAAAGTCCAAAGAAAAACTTTGAAAGACTCAGAAGGCTGCAGGATTCTTGCTCATGAGCACTAAAACGTCAAGGAAGCCAAAAAAGCAAAATATGAAGAAATGAGGGGCATGTCGACTTCTGCACAGTACAATAGTCAGTGCAGTTTAACTTTCCTTCATTCCAAATGGTAAAGGTTTATATCGTTTTGTTTGAGCTTATCATTTTTATGGTGCTCTTTAGATTTAATCTTCTTTATTTTGCCTTTGTTTTATATTTAATTTTGTATTACTGTTTTTATAAATTTGTATGCTACATTTTATTTTCATTAAGGTTTTTCTGTTAATTTTATATTTTTGTTTTTATTAATTTTTTATTTTCTTTATATTCAATTTTATATACATAACATTATTTTATTGTATTTTCGGTGTAGTTTAATTTCGCTTTTTATGATTTGTTTGTTTTTTTTAATTATAGTTTTTAAGTTTTAAAGAAATTTTATTTCATTGTTTTAGTTTATTTGAAATGTTTTCTTAAATGTGTAAAACTTTTAATTTAACATTTTAATAATTTTTCTTTAGTTTGTTTTTATTTTTATTTATTTTAATTTCATAAATGAGTTGTGAACATTAACATATACAAATTATACTTTTTAAAGAAGTCGGTAGCATTAAAGTTGTGCTCGAACATGCCTACATGGCTATGTGTAACTGGGTCACCTGACTTCTTGCTGTGATCTGTCATTGTTCCTGCAGCCACTGGGGGGCACTGTCTCTGGTAAGCCTGCCTGTGCATGGGGATGAGTGCAGTTCCAGTCAGACGAGGAGCCGTGGCGGAACTGTCTGGTCATGTAGAGACAGTTTCCTCAGGTATGTCAGCGAGCCAGCCACACCCTGAAAACACAGCTGCTAAAAACACCTGGAATCAGACCAGCACCAACAAAAGCTTCGTTCACACATCTGCAAAAAAGAGTTTTCCTCCAAATCACGTTGAGGTGTGCACACAGAGAATATCACAGGGTTCAAAGGTCACGGGGATTCCCAGAAACAGTAAAACGGTAACTGCTCAAACATCCTGGACAGTTTAAGAGGCCAAAGTTTAGCAGGAAACAGTCAGCTGACTCTCACTGGAGGTAAACTCGTGAAGGAAGAAGAGATGCCGCTGAAAGCTGAAGCTGATTTTACCCATAAGACACCAGGATTTTTTAAACGCGCGCATGGAAAAGCAGCAGCTGTTCGGGGTGGTGCAGAAATCAAAATGTTAATATTCACGGAGAGGTATTTACATTTTATGAATGGGATTACATCGATTGTTTTGAACCCTTTCATCAAGCGCAGGATGAAAGCTTCCAGAAAGAGCACCCCCTATGGGAGAACGGCAGGTGGGTCATGACAGAGCTCCACAGTGGAATAATAGGGAGTTTATATTCTCCATTTGTATTTTGCTTACGATGTGGCGCAGACCACACAGCTCTGGATTCACCCCTCCCTTCGTTATACCTGCAGACAGTGTGTCTGTATCTCTGAGCCATCTTCAGGAAGTGTTCTCCAGACATGTTGGAGGACAAACTTCTTCTGTGGATGCTTCAGTAATGCTGAGCTCCAGGCTGGGTGGAGGCTGGTTCACTAACCTGATACAGTGACAACATCTGATTGGAGGAGTGCTCTGTTGCTATGGAAATGTTTAAATTAAATTGCAAGCTACACAGACACACACACACACAGGTGAAATGCTGCCCCTGGGTTAGTTTTATTGATATATCACAAATTCAT
Organism: Rhamphochromis longiceps; assembly: GCF_057381845.1. NCBI lineage: Eukaryota > Metazoa > Chordata > Actinopteri > Cichliformes > Cichlidae > Rhamphochromis > Rhamphochromis longiceps. Next base: position 28,470,134 of record NC_140571.1, read on the forward strand.
AACAACAGAATCTCAGGGTACTTTATATTGTAAGGTAAAGACCAATAATACAGAGAGCTCACCCCCTATGAGCAAGCACTTTGCCGACAGTGGGAAAGAAAAAATCCCTTTTAACAGGAAGAAACCTCCGGCAGAACCAGGCTCAGAGACGGACGGGGAACAGGACAAAGACATGCTGTGGAAGAGAGCCAGAGATTAATAACAAGTATGATTCAGTGCAGAGAGGTCTATAAACACATAGTGAGTTAAGAAGAAACATCCAGTGCATCATGGAAATCCCCCCGCAGCCTACACCTATTGCAGGATAACTAAGGGAGGATTCAGGGTCACCTGGTCCAGCCCTAACTATATGCTTTAGCAAAAAGGAAAGTTTGAAGCCTAATCTTAAAAGTAGAGATAGTGTCTGTCTCCTGTATCCAAACTGGAAGCTGGTTCCACAGAACAGGGGCCTGAAAACTGAAGGATCTCCCTCCCATTATACTTTTAAATACTCTACTAAGCCACCTGTACAGGTTGGTAAGGCCTGTCTGTGTATGTACTGGGTCAACCATTGGCTCCACCCCTTGCCTGAAACATAAACAGCTGGAAGGTGAAAGCTGATTAACAGCTCCTCCTCCTCCTGTTTGCTGAGAGGGTGCGGAGGAGGATGTGGAGCAATCTCATCCGGTCAGTCAGAGGAGGAGAATAAATGATAATGGATTGGATTTATATAGCGCTTTTCAAGGCACCCAAAGCGCTTTACAATGCCACTATTCATTCACTCTCACATTCACACACTGGTGGAGGCAAACTACGGTTGTAGCCACAGCTGCCCTGGGGCAGACTGACAGAAGCGAGGCTGCCATATCACGCCATCGGCCCCTCTGGCCAACACCAGTAGGCAGCAGGGTAAAGTGTCTTGCCCAAGGACACAACAACCAGGACAGAGAGCCCGGGGATCGAACCGGCGACCTTCCGGTTACAGATACGCTTCCCAACCCCCTGAGCCACGGTCACCCCATGATGATGATATTTGATAAAGAAGAGGAGCAGGCTCTGTGCCTCATCATCTCTCTTGTTCCCTTTAGGCTTAGGTGGAGTCATCTGATCAGCAGCAGACCAGACCCGGTTTTACCTGAGGTGGAGAGACACCAACTCACACACAGGTGAGACAGGTGTGTATGTGTGTGTGTGTGTGTGTGTGTGTAGCGCTTTGCTTTCAGACCATTTGGGGACACTGTGCTCGGTCCTCACTGGTGTGATGTGTGATGAAGATGAAACTGGTGACACGTTTCAGTTGTTCATCCAGGTATGATGAAGGCTGCACACACACCCTGCTTATTCTTCAATTCAAACTTTATTAACACAAATGCAAAAGAATGCATCAATGAAAACAAACGTGACATAAAATAATTTTTATAGCAGCAGAGTGTATTATTATTGCTGTTGTTTAATAATGATGATGCAATTTAACACGGTTAAACACTGAGTATGAATCCTTGTCCCCAGTTGGGCGTTTACATCCATGACACATAAATAGAATTACAAGTAAAATTTAAAAAACTTAAAACCACAACAGTCTAAGAACCAAATCTACAATAAACACACACTAACCAGGAAAACAGAACTACCAAAAATAAACAAAGTTAATAAAACTGCTGCTGCTCTGACTTTCAGCTGGCCGTCATCACTGTGAGAGGTTTAATACGTGCCCATGCTCCGCTGTAACCAAGGTCACTGTTGAATTTCACTTCCCACAGCTCATTTCATTTAAATTCTTATCCGGTTGTTCAGTCTGACGTCACTAGCCGTGTCTGGGTCTAAACTCCGCTGCAGGTCCATATATCAAACGATCACTATGGCATTACTGAGAGTTGAAAAACTGTCTAAAGTCTTTCATCTTTAATAAAATGATCAGCGTTCTGCTCTACCAGGTGTAACAATTGAGTTTAACATCCAGGCATCCATGAAAACGGAATTTATGACATTTAACGGAGTTAGAAGTTAGCAGGGAGTTAGCTCGCTAGCTTCTATCTAAATACAATATAGCATGTCCTGACTGCGGGGTTTTGGAAACAAATTCAAACGTACAGCTCTGCTATCACTTCCAACATAAATGAAGACAGAAAACTAAACAGCAGTGACGTTTGTAGGGTTACTGAAGTTGGGCTAGCTGGTGTATAATGGTGTGCTACGTGACCGCTAGCGACACAGCTATGTTAGCATAATATAAACAAGCTAACTTTTTTTCCACTCGATAAAAGTTAACGTGAGTGTTCTCGGTGGTCAGGAACAAATGTAATCGCATGGCAGGATGCTGTAAAAGGACCAAACTTCAGCCAGGAGAAAAACTGAGATAATCCATCCACAATACGAGGTTAGTCATTCATATACTGCTGCATGGGCTGGGCTGTAGTTACATCCTAAGGTTTTAAAAACTGAGCTTAAATAAACGATTAGTGGTAATAAAAGCCGAGGGAGGTCAACAGTGATCACTGACTGTTGTAGGAGCTTTTTGAGATCAAATAGAAGAAAATACATAACATTAATCATGTTAACAACACAAAAGCCATATTAAACGCAGACTACTTTAGACCCGGAAGTAGGATTCGTCGCGTCATCACTGAACAACCGGATTGTTTAATTTTATTTTCGTTTTTAACAGTTTTCATGCTCCATTCATCCATCATCATCCACCCATCAACCAATCCATCCATCCATCCACCCACCCACCAATCCATCCATTCACCACCCACCAATCCATCCACCCATCCATCATCATCCATCCATTCATCCACCCATCCATCCACCCACCAACCAATCCACCCATTCCACCCATCCACCTATCCACCCACCGACCAATCCATCTATCCATCCACCCAGCCACCTACCCATCCATCCATTCACCACCCACCCATCTATCCACCTGTAATGTTCTTATTCCTCTATGAATAAAACATCAAGAATTGCTCCTGGTGCTAGCTTCAGCTAGCTGTTTATTATTCTTTCTACAACGATCACTTCTTCTTCTATTCTGTATATCTTATTGATTCCAGAGCGCCCCCTGTGGGTAGCTTCAACCATAGCAACTATCATTACATCCCCTTTCCAAACAGTGTTATAATAAGCACAATTACAAAGAGAACTGTTACTCTGTAACATCTGAACATTCTTGTCTAACATTCAACATGTTATAAATTGTGCAACAAACTACATTCAGTAGTGTTCTTTTTTTTTTATAACCAAAAGTTGTAGCACAAGTCAAACAAAATAAATCCAAATGTATACCTTACATCTTCCAGAATGAACCAAATGAATCCCATACAGCCCTCAAGCACATTAGAACTCTTCACCTTTGACAACTTGAACAGTCAATAACACATAACTCAGCAGGTCTCAATTAAGTGTGAACAATTACTATTCTAAATGAATTATTATCCGTTATTTACCTGTGATTTATTATTATTAGTATTTTTTAACAATTCTTTACCACAACAGTTCACACTTGTTCTATGAGCCTCTCTGTAGGTTTCTTAGGTCTGGTAGACCTTCTCAGTATCTCAGACATTGGGGAAGGTGAAGGAGGCTCACTGTGGTGCTCAACAGGGTTAGCACCTCGTTGTTCAGTTCCAGTCTCTGTGTCCTGATGTTTAACATCCTGTGTCTTTAACAGACTTCTCCGGTTTCTTCTTAACACTTGTCCATTCTCTGTCTGAACAGCAAACGATCTGGGCCCTACTTCGCTGAGAACTGTTGCTTTTTTGTCCCAGAAATCTGGACCTGCAATCCTCACAACATCTCTTTCCTGAAGCGGTTCCAGACGCCTTGCAGTTTTGTCATAGTTCCTTTTCTGTCTGTGCTTGAGTTTCATCCTTTTGTCAGTCAGCTTGTTGTCATGTGCATTGTCATTTTCCTTGGAAATGTGTGGAAGTGTGGTGCGGAGCTTGCGATGCATGAGTAGCTCAGCAGGTGATGCCCCACACTCCAGGGATGAAGCTCTGTAGCTTAGCAGAGCCAGGTAAGGGTCGGTCTTACTGTCTCTTGCTTTTTTGAACAATCTCTTTACTATTTGGACTCCTTTTTCTGCCTGTCCATTCACTTGGGGATACAAGGGACTAGAGGTGATATGTTGAAATCCATATTGTTTTGCAAAGTCACTAAATTCTCTACAGTCATATTGTGGACCATTGTCACTGATGACACACTGTGGAATTCCATGTCTGGCAAAAAAGCCCTTCATGTGTGTGATGACTGACTGTGCTGATGTACTGGAAAGCTGTGCCACTTCTGGATAATTAGAATAGTAGTCAATCACCAAAACATAGTCCTTGCCATCCAGATGAAATAAGTCCGTGCCTACCTTTTGCCATGGTGCAGTGGGTAGATCTGCTGCCAGTATTGGCTCTTTTGTTTGTTTATAGTGATGTTTGAGACATGTTTCACATTTCTGTATCATCTCCTCAATATCCCTGTTGATGCCTGGCCAGTAAACTGCTTCTCTCGCTCTCCTTTTACATTTCTCCACTCCAAGATGTCCTTCATGGATACGCTGAAGCATGTCCTTCCGCATGGATTGAGGAATGACAATCTGGTTTTGTCTCAGCACCAGCCCATTAGCCATGCATAAATCAGCTCGCACAGAGTAGAACCCTGGACAGACTCCTTTTGACCACCCATTCTGTATAAGGTGGGATACTTTCTGCAGCACTGAATCTTTTGTTGTCTCCTGTACAATTTGCTGCAACATGACATCTGATGCTGGGAGTGAGGCAGTTACCATGTTTACATGTGTTTCAGCCTCCTCGGCTGTAGTGCTGACTAACCTGTCACCACTTGGTGCTGGCGCTCGGGATAAAGCATCCGTGAGTACGATATATTTCCCAGGCGTGTAGATCAGCTCAAAATCATAGCGCTGCAACACCATCATCATGCGCTGAATTCTGGGTGACATGTCGTTGAGGTTCTTTTTTCTGATCGAGATGAGAGGTTTGTGATCAGTCTCTGCTGTAAAGGTTGGTAATCCATATACATAGCTGTGAAATTTTCCACACCCAAACACTAAGCCCAAAGTCTCTTTTTCAATTTGAGCATAGCGTTGTTCAGTTTCTGTCACTGATCTGGACGCATATGCTACAGGTTGCCACTTGTCTTTGTTCCTTTGGAGCAGAACTGCTCCTAAGCCATCTTTTGAGGCTTTGATGAATGTCAGGACCGGCTCTGTAGTTACAGTTTCCTTCAATTTTTTCCACTCTTTCTCATGCCGGGCCGTCCACTCAAACACTTTGGTGTCCTGTAGCAGCTCCCTTAGGCATGCTGTCTTGGAGGTAAGATTAGGAATGAACTTACCCAGAAAGTTGATCATTCCCATTGCTCGCAAGACACCTTTTTTGTCAGTGGGTGCTGGCATATCCAATATGGCTTGTACCTTTGACTGATCAGGTTCCACCCCTTCACTTGTAACCTTATCTCCCAAGAAGGTCATCTCTGAAACACCAAAGAGGCACTTGTCTCTATTCAGTTTAAGTCCATTCTTGTTAACTCTCCACAAAAGTTTCTCCAGCCTTTCATCATGTTGTTGCCTTGTATTTCCCCAGACTACGAGGTCATCTATGTAGACTCTGGTGCCTTCCAGCCCTTCGATCAGGGACTCCATTGCCCTGTGGAAGATCTCTGGTGCTGATTTAATTCCAAATGGGAGCCTCAAGAAACAGTAACACCCAAATGGCGTGTTAAAGGTAGTGTACCTGCTGCTTTCTGGGTCTAGCCTCAGCTGCCAAAATCCATGTGATGCATCCAGTTTGCTAAAAAACTTAGCTCCTGCCATTTCACTCATTATTTCCTCTCTCTTAGGGATCTGATAATGCTCTCTTTTAATATTTTCATTTAGATCTTTAGGATCAAGGCAGACTCTTAAGGCACCTGTATTCTTTTTCTTGACACAAGTGATAGAGTTCACGCAGTCTGTGGGCTCTTCCACTCGTTCAATGACACCCATTTGAGTCATTCTTTCAAGCTCTTTTTTCAAACTTGTCCGTAATGGAGCAGGCGCTCTCCTTGGGGCATGCACCACAGGCACGGCATCATCCTTGAGCTGGATTTTGTAGGTGTAAGGCAATGTTCCATGTCCTTTGAAGACTGAAGGAAATTTACTGATAATGTCTGAACTTCCTTCATGCCCTTGGTGTTCCACTCTTTTCCCTTGTTTGGCTTCTTTCATGGTGTCAGTATTAATCTGATAGATCCTCTTTACTAGTCCCAAGTCCTCAGATGTTTTATCTCCTAAAAGTGACTCGTGTCCATCAGGCACGATGGTGAACAAAATGTTATGCTGTTTGCCTTTAGCTGTCACTTTAAGTCTGCATCCTCCTTTTGTTTGTATTGGCTGGTTATTGTAGGCCCTCAGCGGTGTGACTTTCTCTGTAAATCTTCTAGGCTTCTCAGTCAGTGCCTTGAAATCCTTCTCGTTGATCAAGTTAGCTTTGGCCCCTGTGTCAATTTTAAATGTTACCAATGTCCCATTGACTAACAGTGGAGCAGTCCATTTATCATCTGTGACTGAACTAACACTTTGGCCAGTGTTATGTCTTGAAGACTGTGCATTGACATCTTCTTCATGTGACACCATCTTAATGAAAAATGTTTCACTTAGATCATCACTGTGTCTTCCTGCACAGTGTGTATTTTTTGTCCCTTGTTTTTGGAGAGACACATTTTTGCATAATGGTTTTGTCCTTTACATTTTGCACATTTTTTTCCATATGCGGGACATTGTTTTGGTCTGTGTTTCTCTCCACATCTCTTGCAAGTGAACATTTCATTGTCACACGTTTTGTTTCTGTTGTCGTTGTTTTTGAATTTACTCCATGGCTTTCTTTTAATTGACACTGCATTCACTGCCTCATTTTCTTGTTGCGCTGCTCCTTGAACAGGCTCTCTAAACGTCAGTACATGTTGTCGTGCTAGCTCACTGGCTTGACTTATCTTTATAGCACTTTCCAGCATTAGTTCTGTTTCTCTCAACAGTTTCTCTCGGAGCTTCTTCTCATTAGTTCCAAACACTATTTGATCTCGTATCATAGAGTCTCTGAGATCACCAAAATTGCAGGACTGAGCTTTGATCTTGAGGTCTTTGAGAAAAGTATCAAATGACTCACCCTGATGCTGTAAGCGTGAGCGAAAGACGTATCTCTCGTATGTTTCATTTTTCTTTGACAGACAGTGCTCGTCAAATTTCTTCATGACTTCATCAAAGTTATCTTTGTCCTCGGGCTGAGCAAACACAAAAGTGTTGAAGACCTCTATTGCTTCTGTGCCGGCGATGGTGAGCAGTATGGCTATTTTCCTTTCATCTGCCCGTTGATCCACTCCGACAGCTGCAATATACAGTTTGAACTGCTGTTTGAAAGTCCTCCAACTTGCATCCACGTTTCCAGTCAGTTTCAACGGACTTGGCGGTTTTATTGCATCCATCTTGTTGCGTTGCTTCTTATTCTTAACCCGTCTCCTGGTACCATGTAATGTTCTTATTCCTCTATGAATAAAACATCAAGAATTGCTCCTGGTGCTAGCTTCAGCTAGCTGTTTATTATTCTTTCTACAACGATCACTTCGTCTTCTATTCTGTATATCTTATTGATTCCAGAGCGCCCCCTGTGGGTAGCTTCAACAATAGCAACTATCATTACACCACCCACCAGCCAATCCGTCCACCCATCTATCCATCAATCCATACATCCATCACCCATCCCGCAGAGGGCACTCCACCTTTTCCGTGGCCACTGAGTTGGAGATGCAGATTTTCATTCCAGCATCTTCACACTGAAATGTAAACTGTCCCATAATGAGCTCGAGGTGTTAGCCTGTAGCAGAACAGACATCCTGAAGTCACCAAAGTCTCCACCTTCACCTCCATTAATTTACTGCACCGGAATTTCTATCCATTAAGTTAATTCGTTCATTAGTCTTTTTAGTTATCAAGTTGTAGAGGTCATTCATCTGGATGAACATCTCAGAAGATCAGATCAGGTTTTGGAATAAAAACACCTGAACCAGAGCCAAGTGGGAATCTGAGTTCCACCAGTACTTCATCAGTACTTCCCCAGTACTTCATCAGTACTTCCTGATATTGACAAATTGTCCTTTTGGCTAGGCGTTCAGTGCCGAATACCATTTGATATTTTGTTTTGTTTTGTTGAAACGGGTCGTCCTTCATTTATATTTCAACCTAAACTCTGAAACTCTCACATTAGATCACATCGTCTTAAGATATGATAATGATGTCGCCAAACAGGATTTCTATTTTCCTTCTTTTCCGAGCTGGGCTACAGGAGGATGCTTGTGTGACTGCTTTTAATTCTCGTAAAATCTTTATGTTCAGTAAATTTGAGCTTGGGATTGAAAACCAGTACTAAATACTAAAAACCATAAAATCTTTTTTTTATTCAGTAACTTGATTGTAAAATGTTCCAGTGGACAAACATACAGAGACTTTTCTATAAGATGATTATGTCTCAGGCACAGAAGGACATTAGGACTGTCTGAATGTGCAGGTATGGTTTCTGCTGCCTCACCAGGTGATGTGGCAAAACACACATGACTGCCTAATGAGCATAGAGCTGGCAGCTGGCCAGCGACTGATGTCAAAACATCTATTTTGGTTCACAGGAAACATGTTTTGGTTGTAGTTAATGATCATAACCTTGGCATGCAGGAACTAATCCACGGATCAGATTGCAGTGACACAAGAATCCAGATTAATGTTGGATTAACCTGAAAGCAACGTTCTGATGACACAGACAGCATAGTTTCGTGTAAAACAAAAGCACAACCCTAACCTCCCAGGCTATAACTCTGGCTTTTTTTTTTCACTTTTAGATTATAAATTACAGTCAACCAACCACTTTAATAATAATAATAATAATGGATTGGACTTATATAGCGCTTTACAATGCCACTATTCATTTACTCTCGCATTCACACACTGGTGGAGGCAAGCTACGGTTGTAGCCACAGCTGCCCTGGGGCAGACTGACAGAAGTGAGGCTGCCATATCGTGCCATTGGCCCCTCTGGCCAACACCAGTAGGGTAAAGTGTCTTGCCCAAGGACACAATGACCAGGACAGAGATCCCGGGGATCGAACCGGTGACCTTCTGGTTACAGATACGCTTCCCAACCCCCTGAGCCACGGGCGCCCCCCACTTTATTAGGTACAGCTTTCTACTTAACTGGTTGGAGCTCCTTTTTCCTTCAGAGCTGCTTTGACTCTTCATGGTTCAGATTTACAAGCTCAACAGGCACCTGGTGTGGTCTTCTGCTGCTGTAGCCCATCTGCTTCAAGGTTCAGAGATGCTATTCTGCAGTCCTTGATTGTAACGAGTGGTTATGTGACCTGTTTTCTCTGTTCCAGACCTTCTCTGTAAACTCAGAGATGGTTGGTGGGAAAATCCCAGCAGGTTGGTGGATTCTGAAAGAACTACGCTATATTCAAAGTGACTTAGGTCACCTTTCTTCATCATTCTGATGCTCAGTGTGAATGCCAGCAGGTTGTGTTGATCATGCCTAAATACCATGATGGTTGACGATGCATATGCACTAATAACGATCGTATGAACCCAGTGCCGTGGCTGGTGAATGTATACAGAGTCATGGGAGCAGACTTAAAAGCAATTGTTTTGAATGTGAAGTTCAGATGGATGGTAAATGTAAAGCTTTAGTTCAGGTTTTTCTTATTAGCATGTGCTGAACATTTAAGCCTGGAACAGTTGCCCACCAAAATAAAAGCATGCTGTGTTTAGTAACGGTTACAGGAGCACTGGATTCATTCTGAACAACAAAGCCTGATTTAAAAACACAGGTTGAGCCGATAATCACAGCTCCGAGCTGGTGGCCAGTGCCATGAGCACATCAGAAAATGTCAGTTTTTGTTGTTCTGAATAAAGTTTCAGCAAATCGAAGCTGCAGAGTGACTCAGAGTCAGTTTCAGGTCAGCGCCCTTTTACTCATGCAGCCAGGTGAGATTGTCACCTGGGCTGTTTGGTCGGTTTCTGAGAGGGAGGGTGAGGTCATGTGACTCTGCTCAGGTAACTCACCTGAGCAGGAAGAGGTGCTGTCAGTGCTCTGACTCCCTGAGTGTGAATGTTTGCAAGACGTCCATCATGTCGCCGTCTGATTGCCAGTATTGTTGTTGTTGTTTCCCTCAGCTCTCACTACCCGGCTTGTGCCTCTGCCTCTACGCCTCCGTGCTGATGTTCCAACGCAGGAAGAAGAAGCACAGGCTGGAGATCTCGGCGCCACAGGACTTCCAGCACCGCGTCCACACGTCGTTTGATGTCACCTCGGGATGCTACGTGGGGCTGCCGCCGCAGTGGCAGAGCGTCATCGACACGCTGAAGAGGCCACGCCCCCTGGTGGACCCCTCCAGGATCACCAATGTTGAACTAGGACCCAAAAAGGTGGGATGGATCATTTCAATAATCTCTCAAGGCTGCTGTAAATGTAATGGACCTGTGTCTGATGATCAGGTACCAACGCCAGCATGATGACGGATCAGTCGAATGTATTGATTGTGTATTTGCGTGCGCTGGTCCAAGCGGTGCGTCTCATTGAACATCAGAAAGCTGATGAAGAAGCTGATTTATTGATGAACAGCGACATTAACGACAATCACAGCTTTCTGCATAGATCAGAACCAATCTGAAGTACCTTCAGGAACTTTCCTAGAGTCGGGTCCTTCACAGTGACTCTGCTTCCTCGTCATGGATCACCATGTAAAAACGTCTTTACTGTATCAATACTTCCTCGGGCACCGGTTTAGCTCAGTGGGATGAGCAGGAGACTATATGCCATATGGCTGACAGCCGACGGCATTTAAAACAAAGGAATCTGAATCTTTCAGCTGCACCACAAACACAAACTCTAAATCCCAGAATAAACTTCCTCATTCCTTCTGTCTGCAGCAGCAGTCTGAAACAAGGTGTTTAATCTTTAGTTCAATTTGATTAGTACCAACTCAAAACTCTGGAGTACTTGGAGTTTTTTCTTCTTTAATATTGTAGCTGTAGTTCATCAGCGAGTACTCATGTATTATATACCTGAATCACCCGCAGTTCACGCTAAGCTCACCTGGTAAACCAGTAAAGCTAATGTAAACATGACATCGTCAGTCATTGTTTTTGTTCTCTGGTAGGTAAAACTTCTTGTTAAAATGATGCTGATGCATACATGAAAACATCAATACATAAACAGGTGAGCAACTGTGTACTCACCCATTTTAAAAGGTTTAAATGGTAAATGGCCTGTATTTGTATAGCGCTTTTCTAGTCCCTAAGGACCCCAAAGCGCTTTACACAACCTGTCATCCACCCATTCACGCACACATTCACACACTGGTGATGGCAAGCTACATTGCAGTCACAGCCACCCTGGGGCGCACTGACAGAGGCTGCCGAACACTGGCGCCACCAGGCACTCTGACCACCAACAGTAGGAAACGGGTGAAGTGTCTTGCCCAAGGACACAACGACTGAGACTGTCCAAGCTGGGGCTCGAACCGGCAACCTTCCGATTACAAGGCGAACTCCCAACTCTTGAACCACGATCGCTTAAAGCAGTGGTCCCCAACCCCCGGGCCTCGGACTGGTACCGGTCCGTGAGTCGTGTGGTACCGGGCCGCGAGAGTTGAGGCTCAGGTCTGAAATGTATGGTTTTCAGGGTTTTTATCGGTTTTCAGCGTTATTTTGTTATCGTTTTTATCGTTAACTCGGTTTTCCTGGGTCTTTTCACGTGTGTTATGAATAAATCTTCTTTTTTTCGGTACCGGTACTAGTTTTATTTTGTTGTATTTATCCGCGACACCTTAAAGGCCGGTCCGTGAAAATATTGTCAGGCATAAACTGGTCCGTGGCTCAAAACAGGTTGGAGACCGCTGGCTTAAAGGGCAGGCTCACAACATCACTTTCTCATCTATTTATTTAGTTGATTATTAAACATTGATTTTAAATGGCATTTCATATTTTCAAACCAAAAATACTACTACTGCTACTAGTAATAATAATAATAATAATAATAATGATATGAAAAGTTGAAAAATGCTTCAGCAGATGATTTTGGTTGAAATCATTCTTTTTTATGTATCCAAACAATAATTTTTATTTGTTTTTCTTCTGGAGATCACCTCAGATATCTTACAGATTTAAGGGTCATGGTATTATTATTATTATTATTATCATTATTATTATTATTATCATTTTTATTATTATCATTAATATTTGTACTAGTAGTCGCAGTAGTAGTAGTGGCAGCAGCAGCAGCAGTACTAGTAGCTGTAGTATAGTGCTCAGAGTTCAGGGATGAGTTCCCTGTCCTACTACCAAGAGAGTTTCGGATGATGTGAGAGTACCAAGAAGGTGTTTGTGTATCTGGACTGAGGAAAGAGGATGAGGAGACTAGGTGATGGAATAAGGAAGTACAGAAGGTATTCAAAAGAAGATATTAGCAAAGTAAAAGGGGGACAGTCAGAGAGATGAAGGAAGTAGGCAGATGTACAGCAAAGAGAAAAAAGAATGGGCTTATAGTGAGCTGTATGTAAGGAAGACAGAGTGAGTAAGAGCAGAAATGTGCTAACGATTGAAGACACTGCGACGAGAAAATGGAAGAAGGACTCTGAGCTGATCAATGTAGAAAATGAGAGAGAGAAGGACAGATGGACAGTTAGTGAGGACCTCAGGAAGTGCAGAGGATTAGAAAGGAGGAATCAAAGGCAGGCAAATGACGCACCTGTGCAGGTATGGGGAGGTCTAGGAGAGGGCGGTGGGTGGTGAGAGGATGATGAAAATGAAGAACAAATCTACCGGGTCTGAGAACATGGTGATGTGCAGTACAGAGGGATGAAGCCGATGATACCATGAAGACACAGGAACGAGGTGTCCAAGGTTAAATCGATAGGTGAACAAGCAGCAGTGTGCATTCATGCTGAGGAAGAGCTCTGCACATGTGATGTTTGCTCTGAGAGGGTCGATGGAGAAGGTCAGGAGGAGCTTCACTGAGTCTTTGTGGATCAGGGAAAGCAGATGATTTGCTGCTAAGAGAGAACGTGTGGTCCTGTGAGGAAGTCTATAAGGGTAGTGCAGCAGTGTGGTGGTGCTCTGAGCCGTTGGAGTTACTTTGATTTGTTTTGGTTTCTTCTGCAGACCATCGTTCGTGGCAGCTTCATCGGCCATGGAGACTACATCAGTCATGTGATCTCTGAGTTGACTCGTATGTCGGTCAGCAGTTCCAACTCTCTGCGCCGGAGCAGTCCGTCGGCACGGAAACGTGCCCGATCGATGGGCCGGCTGGGAGAACTGGCCGAGGACGAGTCGTACCAGTACGAGGAGCTAGGTCACCGCGGCGGCAGTGTGAAAAGTGGTGGGAGCTCTACCTACTGGCAGGACCGGATACGACAGGTGCGCAGCGACAGCAGCAGCCCCAAACTGAATGGGGCCCTGCAGAGAGCCAAGTCTACCTGCCAGGTGGATTCCTCGTCTGAAACCACACCCCTTAAACTAGACAAACCTCAGAGGACAGGTGAACCAAGTGGACTGTACGCCCGCAGTGAGGGGGCGGAACTAAGAAATAGGACAGCTTCCTACACTGTGGAGACCAATAGGCACCAGGTGAGGCTAAGACCAGCTGTGGGTCACCTGCCTGACCTGCTGTTCTCATCCAGAGAAAATTCAAGAAGACCGCATTCGTCCTACGACCTCCAGGTGAAACTCAGTGTTTGGATCACTTCCACCATTTTAACAAATTCATTAGAATGAGTCTGCTGAGGACAGACCAAACCATGTGAAGCTACACAAACTAACATCAACACATCTGATTAGAACAAGTATAGGAAATGGCTCGATACAAAATGCAGATATATTAGCTTAGGATAAATACAGACTATAGAAATGTAAATAGCTAGCATAGCCTGACCTGAACAGGAAGAAACCGCTAGCACAGAGTAGCATAAAAAGGGGAAACACCTGAAGCTTTAACTCAGTGTCTCTTCTTTTTCTCCATCAGCTGGCCTCACCCTCCTCCCGCCTCCTGCCTCCTCCTAACAGCACCAGCAGTCCCATCATCACAGGTAGAGCTGTATTTCAGAGGCTGCCTCGCCCATCCTCTGCCTTTAATGCTCCTATCAAATCTCCAAACTTAACAACTGAGGACAGCCCCTCCCAGCCCCACTCTCCCCCAACCGGCTCCCCAGGTCACGCAGTCGCCTCCAACCAGCAGGCGGGGTCCGATGGCGGTCCTCCAAAGGTGACCCATGAGCAGTTCAAGGAGGCACTACAGATGGTGGTGGACCCTGGCGACCCGAGGATGACTTTGGAGAACTTTGTGAAGATTGGAGAGGGGTCCACAGGCGTGGTTTGCATCGCCCGGGAAAAGTACAGCGGGAGACAGGTGGCTGTGAAGATGATGGACCTCAGGAAGCAGCAACGGCGAGAGCTGCTCTTTAATGAGGTACAGGTGTGGTGAGGTGGGTGAAGATCTACCTGTTTGCAGTTTGACTGATCTTCACTTCATATGTCTCAGGTGGTGATCATGAGGGACTACCGGCACCAGAATGTGGTGGAAATGTACCGTAGCGCTCTAGTGGAGGATGAGCTGTGGGTCATCATGGAGTACCTGCAAGGTGGCGCTCTAACCCACATCGTCAGTGAGACCAGGTGAGCTGGAAGTCTCTCAGGTGTGTCGTCTGGGAGATGTTCTCTGTGTTCATGGGGCGATCGTGGCTCAAGAGTTGGCAGTTCGTCTTGTAATCAGAAGGTTGCTGGTTCGAGCCCCGGCTTCGACAGTCTTGGTCGTTGTGTCCTTGGGCAAGACACTTCACCCGTTCCCACCTACTGGTGGTGGTCAGAGGGCCTGGTGGCGCCAGTGTCCGGCAGCCTCGCCTCTGTCAGTGCACCCCAGGGCAGCTGTGGCAACAATGTAGCTTGCCATCACCAGTGTGTGGATGACTGAATGTAGTGTAAAGCGCTTTGGGGTCCTTAGGGACTAAGTAAAGCGCTATACAAATACAGGCCATTTACGATGATGTTTCTGCGTGGTTCAGGTTGAACGAGGAGCAGATAGCGACAGTCTGTGAGGGGGTCCTGCGGGCGCTGTCTTACCTGCACTCTCAGGGTGTGATCCACCGAGACATCAAGAGCGACTCCATCCTGCTCACCCTGGACGGGAAGGTAACACCCTTCTTCTTCTTTGTGACACATCTTTGACATTTACAGAACTTCTTAAAAATTAAACCTGGATTATCAACAGATACAGAGAATTCACACAAACTTGTGTTTATCACATAATGAGTACCCTAAACCCAAAAATGCCTAATGACGACCATCTCTATCTTTTTAAAGTTTGACATTACAGTTAGGCAAAGCTGAGTGTTTGTGAGTTTTTATTTCTAAAATATTATAAATTTTATAAATTATAAATACTAAAAAATACTAAAATAATTAAAGACCATTTATAATCTCAAAGATAGACATGTACCAATATATGTCTGTCTTTGTCTGATTGATAAGAGGTTTCTAATCGTTTCCATTAGAGTTTGTATGACTGCCAGTACTACTTTACAGTAAGGAAAACAACTTCTGCTGATAACGAGGATCAGGCATCTTTTTTCCAGATTATTTATGTTATTATTTAGTCAAAACTCAAATGCCAACAAACTCAATAAACTGATCTGCAAGGCCAATAAAATGTGTTATCCAAGTTAAAATGGCCATGAAACATTATATTATAAAAGCCAGTCTAAATCATGAAGCCCTGATGTCAACTGTCCCTGATGTAACTGTGAAGCTGGATTCAAGCTGGAAGTTAAAATTTTTTGGAACATGTTCAGAGTCTAAGGGTTATTTTTGTGCAGCCCCTGGCTTCAACAATGAGTTTATGGTAAAAACAATGATATACTGTCCACTTTCACTCTCTGTGTTATCAGCAGTCAGCGGTTCTTTGTTGTTTGGCTAGCTGCAATGAAATAGGAAATCCACTTGTTGGTTGTCAGAGGTTGCAGAACACTTTATTAATAAGGACAGGGTGGAGGAGAACCTGTTTAAGTTACCAGACGGACAATCTGGAATCCGACACTCGTCTCGTTTCCTCTTCTAGACAGGTGTACCGCGCTGTGCAATCAGCTGACGTCAGCACAAAACTGCTGCTGACTGATTTTTAGTTTCAGTGTCCTTATTTTCCTCTGAGTTATCAGTTCTGTCACTAGTTAGCTAACATAAACTAATGTGAGTCTATTAGCTGCAACCAACCTAGTGACATCATATTCTGTACTGACAGAAGATGGCGCTAAACACATTCTAAAGTTAAACATGTATACCTTAAATTCAGCTTCACAGATAAAGTTACATTTGGCAATGTATGAGAGCAGGGCTCAGTGGTGTACATTATACATGTGGTGTTTCATGTCCACTTAAAGGACAGTCCTGGAAAGCACCTCCCAGCCACTCCATAATGCACTGGCCAGTCACAGTAGCATCCTCAGTGAGAGACTTGAGTTTACCCATAATGCACCACTGAACGACACAGGAAATCATTCCTGCCTGTGGATATCTCTGTACAACTCCTCCATCTAAAGCACCGCACACAGTCCAATACCTGCACACCCTCTGCAGAGAAAATAACCGCCAGTATGAGGGACACCTCAACTTGAACTCTGTCTATATTTAATTTTGTGTATATTAGAGCTATTTGGTAATACAATATTTTGCATTATTTCATGACCTTTAACTTGTTAGTTATGTCCTTGCTGTCTTGGAGAAACTGTGACCACATCATTTCCTCTGGGATTAATAAAGTATTCAGATCCTGATAACAGTGACTAATCAAGCCTCAGTCAGATATGACTGAAATACTGCTGAGTATCGGTCACACAAACAGCTGGAAAAGGATTCTCAGAGGTTTTCTGTTAGTAAATCTATGAAATTCCTTCTTGGATCCTGCTGCAGATCAAACTGTCCGACTTTGGTTTCTGCGCTCAGATCAGCAAAGAAGTCCCAAAGAGAAAGTCTCTGGTCGGGACCCCATACTGGATGGCTCCTGAGGTGATCGCCAAAATGCCATATGGCACCGAGGTAAAGACAGCACATGAAGGATGTTCCTGCCAAATAATTTAATGAGTCGATTAAACCGGTGGAAAAAAGCTGGACAAGTCTTAGGATAAGTCTTAGAGTTAAACAAAAGTCCAAACCTCAGTTTGAACAAGGTTAAACAAATATCACATTTATATTTACAGTAACTGATATTCACAGTTCTCAGTAACCAATCACAGTTTCACATGAAAACTAAGAAAAACATCAAATAGTTACGTTTCTAGGTCTTATTTCAAATTAAAATGGTAAAAAAAAATGGCCTGTATTTGTATAGCGCTTTACTTAGTCCCTATGGACCCCAAAGCGCTTTACACTACATTCAGTCATCCACCCATTCACACGCACAAATTAAAAGCATGCCTTTGAGGTCTGACCATTTCCTGTTTTCAGGTGGACATCTGGTCTCTGGGAATCATGGTGGTGGAGATGGTTGATGGAGAGCCACCGTATTTCAGTGACACGCCCATCACTGCAATGAAGAAGCTGCGAGACGAAGCAGTGCCAAGTGTCAAGAACGTCCAGCGGGTCAGACACACACACACACTTAGTTTTATTTTTATATGGAGTGAGGACCCGAGACCTGAACATGCTTTGAGGACCAACAGACATACATATAAGGGTCCTTCTAAATTTTATCTGTCACATCTTTGTTCTCATGTAAGTTAAATCTGAAAACACAAAATCAGATTTTTTCTGAACATCAGTTACTAAAATGCTAATATGCTGGTTGTGGGTCGTGGGCCCAGATTAGTTGTAGCATTTGATGATGATGTAATCATTCATCCTGACAGTCGTTGATGATGTCACTGTGTTTGTCTCCAGGTGTCTCCCGTGTTGAAGGACTTCCTGGGCTGCATGTTGACCCGTGACACGCTGCAGAGGAGCAGCGCCGCCGACCTGCTGGAGCACCCATTCATGCTGCAGGCCGGCTCACCACGCTGCCTCGTTCCTCTGGTGGAGCAGTACCGCAAACGCATGTCACTCTGCTGAACACCCGAGACCCATCTGAAGAGGCTCGCCCGAACCCAACCCTGATTCCTCCGAAGACATCTGAGACTCAGCTGGGAGACTCTTATTGTGGCTCGGTTGCGCATCAGCTCATCTCTGATTGGCCAGACTTGCTGAACAGCTGTTGGTGCTACTCTGGGGCGAGTGTTTTTTAAAATGGAGAATTTAAACTTTAGAACATTTCAGGCTCCTTCATGTTTTCAAAGATCCTAGTTTATACAGCATTTCAGTAATTTTACAGCCGACGTCAAACCTTTAAATCACAGATCAATAATAATGATCAGCTCAGAGCTGTGGGTGCAGAACAGCTTCAAACAAACAAGTGAAAACAGACACGTTCGTTTCAGCAGAGCCGGAGATGATCCTCTGGCTTCAAGAAGTTTCTCTCTGTATCAGAGCCAATAAACAACCAATAAATTGATCAATGCTGCTCAGCAGAGATCAGCAGAGGGTCAGCTCTGGATTTAAAGCTCTTCATTGGGAAAAAGTTTTACCCCGTGAGGATGATGATGATGAGCTCTTCCTCCCGTCGATCGGTTTATTTTGAAGCTTTGCACAGTTTCAATGTGACTTTGCACAAAAGATGCAGATTAAATTTTTTTATTTAACCTTTTTGTCTTTTTCCGTTTGTCTCTTTGTTGAGTCCTTTAAATATTTTTATTGAAGCTAAAATGGATCCTGACACAGAGAAAATGCCATTGCAGCCAAACGTCCGGTTGCTCCCTCACAAAGTCCAAATTTGACCTGTTACTGATGTTACCTCTTCAGGTGGAAAATCTGGATTTCTAAATTTAAAACGGGGACATGACATGCGTGTTAATCCAGTTACTTTAAAACATCATAACAAGAATCAAAATGAGAAATTACAAAGATTGTTGCTTTAATTAAAAAGATAACAGCTCATCACTCTGTTTTGCTTTGAGTGGTTTCATTCAGCTTTTTTATTACTAAAAAAGAAATAAAGTCCAAGATTTTTATTTAAACAACAGGCAAATGGCCACAGAGTCCTGAAATATTTCCCAGTTGCTCAAGCCTGGTGCCCTGCTCTCAGGGTTAAAAACCTTTTGACGTGCTCCTCATGAGAGAATAAGGGAGCCACTCGCTTACTCAGTGATTAGCTCCTATTCCAAAGACAAAAGTCTGCGCTGATTGATTTACAGGTGTGTGTCTGAGCTCAGTGTGTGTGTGTGTGTGTGTGTGTGTGTGTGTGTGTGTGTGTGTGTGTGTGTGTGTGTGTGTGTGTGTGTGTATCACGCTGCTTTCTTCACTTCAACTGTTTCTTTTTAAATTCTGGTTGTTTCCTTTTGTTGACACTAACTATATTTCATGAAGCCAGTTTAATATCTTCACAGGCAGAAGATGATCCTGGTCTCTAAATGCAGGTTCTGGTTTCTGTTCCTCGGATTTAGTCTTGGGTGTAAAATGCAGTTTTGAACATCCACGTGCAAATCTGCTGCACTGATGATGTTCTCAGAGATGCTGAATCATAATTAAAAGGCCTCCCTCTTTGCAGACTATGTGGTAAGTTCTGTACCTAAAACTAAAAATCAGAGTCTTTGGAGTTTAACGTTTTATCACTTTTAGACAAATAAAAGTTAGAAATGTTCAGATTTGATTAAAAGCATCCAAAGTTTATATGCTAAGTGGCTCAAAGTGGTTTTAACTGGCTTCATTTTTCAGCACTGGGTTTTTCAGCACAACAAACTGTTTTCATTTTTATTCTTCCTCTTTCAGCTGAAACTGTGGATTTAAACATCATGAACGCTGCTCAGTCTCAGTGTTCCAGTTTCACCTACACACATACATTCAAACAACCTTTGTAAAACATTTAAAGCCCTTGTCTCTTCCTGCAGTGTGAGTGTTGTCCTTTACAACCCTCCGTAGCTCTGAAACAAACTCAGTTTCAGGACCTCACTTTGGGAAAAACAAGTCGGATATGATTCCTGTTGGGTTTCCTCTGGTTCAGAAGTTTCAGAAGGATTATTAATCTGTTCATTTTCAAGATCACTGAGGTTCAGAGCGAGTCCTCGTGCTGCTGCCAGCCGGCCGTTCGTCCTCATGCTGCAGATAAAAACTGATTCCAGAGACTTGGGTTTCTATTTGGAGGCAGAGGAGCCTCGACTGCCACAGATAAAGAGACGCAGACACTCGAGCCCATCACAGCTCGCCT
The DNA here is from genome assembly GCF_057381845.1 of Rhamphochromis longiceps. Classification (NCBI taxonomy): domain Eukaryota; kingdom Metazoa; phylum Chordata; class Actinopteri; order Cichliformes; family Cichlidae; genus Rhamphochromis; species Rhamphochromis longiceps. The sequence goes on from NC_140571.1 coordinate 28,490,419, forward strand.
GCATATCACAGATTAACGCGACCCGAGTCCAGAGGTTAAAGCAGCTGAAGGACTTTGGCTCATGCAGTTCATGTTCAGTCACACTGAAGTTGCGTTTCTCAGTTTCACTCTCAGCTCTGATTGCTGCTGTTCAGGAAACACGAAGGCTTTTGTAATTATTCGGTGTGTCACACTAACAGCATTGAGGTGATGTTCAGATCTTTAAGCTGCTCTGAATGGACACATTACAGTCCCATCATAATCCCTGCAAAGCATAATGGGAAATGTGGGCTAAGTGGACCTATATGAGCTCAGTTCACTGAAGATTTAAGTTGTGAAGGTTTTTGATATTTTTTATCTGGTCAGACCGAACAGATGAGACATCCTGAGACTTTAAATGACTTTAAATATTAAGTTATTAATTTTGTGCATTTCTGTAATTTTATGTTTCTCATGTATCTCCTCCACAGGTGATGAAATTAAGATGATTAATTTCAAAAGAGTTTGCATGTTCTCCCTGGGTTTGCGTAGGTTCTCTCAGGTCCTCCCATAGTCCAAACACATGCAGTTTCTAAATTTCCCATAGGTGCGAATGTGAGTGTGAATGGTTGTCCTGTAACACAGCAGTCTCCAACCCCCGGGCCACGGACCGTGAGTCGTATGGTACCGGGCCGCGAGAGTTGAGGCTCAGGTGTGAAATGTATAGTTTTCAGGGTTTTTATTAGTTTTTAGCGTTATTTTGTTATCGTTTTTATCGTTAACTCTGTTTTCCTGGGTCTTTTCACGTGTGTTATGAATAAATCGTCTTTTTTTCTGTACCGGTACTAGTTTTATTTTGTTGTATTTATCTGCGACACCTTAAAAGCTGGTCCGTGAAAATATTGTCAGGCATAAACCGGTCTGTGGCGCAAAAAAGGTTGGGGACTGCTGCTGTAACAGACTGGCGACCTGTCCAGGGCGTACCCCACCTCTTGCACTAAGACAGCTGGGATAGACTCCAGCCCCCCCGAAATGGAATTAATGGATGGAGAGAAACAGTTAAAAATTCCTGCTTCATTCTGTTGGCACATTAGAGTGGATTTTATATCAATCACATCACAAAAAACGGCAGTAATATCATCAAGTGAACTAATCCATAATTTTGTGTTTTGTTTTGGTTTTTTTTTAATTAATTTACATTAAAACAGGAAAATCTGCACACATGTGGAGAGAGTCTGCACCAGCAGTGAAGCACACAAAAACAAGACATGCACACTAACTTACTGTTTTCATATTTGCTATCATCGTGTTAATATACAAATTTCCCACAGGTGTGAATGTGACAGTGAATGGTTGTCCTGTTAAAAATTCCTGCTTCAATCTGTTGGCACATTAGAGTGGATTTTATATAAGTCATATCACAAAAAACGGCAATAATATAAACTCAAATCACATCAATTTTATTTATATAGCACTTTTAAAAACAACAACTGTTGACCAAATTACTGTACAATAGAATGATTGGGTAAAACTTAAAAGGAAAGTAAAATCAAGGATAAGAAAATAATAAGAATAAAATAATGGCAGACTCATACCGACTTAAAAGCCAAGGAGTAAAAATGGGTCTTTAGACGAGTTTTAAAAGGATCCAGTGTTGGAAAGGCCCTGATATGTAAAGGCAGTTTATTCCACAGTTTTGGAGCAGTCACAGTAAAAGCCCGATCTGCTCTGTATTTTAATCTAGACCTAGGGACAACTAGAAGCATCTGGTCCCCAGACCTCTAAGCTCTCACCAGAGTATACAAATTTAGAAGATCAGAAAGATATATAGGAGCTAATCCATGCAATGTTTTAAAAACAAGTGTCAAGATCTTAAAATTAATTCGAAAACTAACTGGCAGCCAGTGTAGCAAGGCAGATATAGGGGATATGTGCTCTTGCTTGCGCGTGACAGTCAGGAGCCTTGCCGCAGCATTTTGAACCAGCTGTAGTCGGCCAATGGATGACGAAGTGACGCCAGAGTAGAGGCTGTTGCAGAAGTCGAGGTGAGATGAAATAAAGGCATGGATTGCTTTCTCAATGTCTCTGAAACAGAAAATTGTCTTCACCTTTGCAAGTAGGTGGAGGTGAAAGAAGCTAGTCTTGATCACATTATTTATCTGTTTATCGAATGTTAAATTACTAGTGTGTTATGAATGTTAAATTACAGTGTGTGAATGTGTGTGTGAATGGGTGGATGACTGGTTGTGTAAAGCACTTTGGGGTCCTTAGGGACTAGTAAAGCGCTATACAAATACAGGCCATTTACCATTTACTATCAAAAATCACACCTAAATTTCTCGCAAAAGATTTTTTGATAGTTTTCTAAGGGGCCAAGGTCGTAATGGTCACTAGGGCCGAAGACAATGATCTAAGTTTTCTGTTCATTTAAACTGAGAAAATTTATCATCAAGTGAACTAATCCATAATTTGTGTTCTGTAGTTTTTAACGAATTAATTAACATTAAAACAGGAAAATCTGTACACATGTGGAGAGAGTCTGCACTAGCAGTGAAGCACACAAAAACAAGACATGCACACTAACTTACTGTTTTCATATTTGCTATCATCATGTTATTATACATGATATATTAATGTAATATCAATGTTGTGTTAATATATTAACAGACGTTTAAAGGATAGCTAAGGATATAATTAAATGTTTGTTAAGTGATTGTGACGGTGGATGTTAAAGGGTAGAGGATATGCAGGATGAGCTCCAGGGAGGATGCAGTCTAAATGCAGACATGTCGGGACTATCAGCAGCAGATAAGCGGTACAACTTCACTTTTCCTAAAATGGATTCTAACAGCCAAAGGTCCTGTATCTGCCCTCATGGTGCATTCACTTGATTAGACAGATTTAGTTCAGCTGTCATCTCCTAATTTGGTCCACAGGGAGTCTTTATAAATATCACCTGCTGTGAGGAGACTGCAGTTCTCCATCAGCTTCAGCAGGAAAACTCTCTCACTTAGTTTGTTCTCTCCTCTGACTGCCAACGTTCTCCACCGTAAAGCATGGGCGACTCTCTGATGGCCGAGTTTGGGAAGGCTGCTCCTTACCTGAGGAAGTCTGAGAAGGAGCGTCTGGAGGCTCAGACCAGACCCTTTGACATCAAGACTGAATGTTTTGTAGTCGACACTAAAGAAGAATATGTCAAAGGAAAAATCCTGAGCAAGGACGGAGGGATGGTAACGGTCCAGAAGGAAGATGAAACAACGGTGACAGTGAAGGAATCTGACACTCACCCCCAGAACCCACCCAAGTTCGATAAAATCGAAGACATGGCAATGTTTACATTCCTCCACGAGCCCGCCGTGCTGTTTAACCTCAAAGAGCGTTACGCAGCCTGGATGATCTATACCTACTCCGGGCTCTTCTGCGTCACTGTCAACCCCTACAAGTGGCTTCCTGTTTACGATGCTGAAGTGGTGGCTGCCTACAGGGGGAAGAAGAGGAGCGAGGCCCCTCCTCACATCTTTTCCATTTCTGATAATGCGTACCAGTACATGCTGACAGACCGGGAGAACCAGTCTGTCCTAATCACTGGAGAATCTGGAGCAGGAAAGACTGTGAACACCAAGAGAGTCATTCAGTACTTTGCCAGCATCGCTGCAGTTGGTGGTGCAAGCAAAAAAGACAGCAGCAAGGGGACTCTGGAGGATCAAATCATCCAGGCAAACCCGGCACTGGAGGCCTTTGGCAATGCCAAAACGTTGAGAAACGACAACTCGTCGCGTTTTGGAAAATTTATCCGAATCCACTTTGGCACGAGTGGTAAGCTGTCATCTGCTGACATAGAGACGTATCTGCTGGAGAAGTCACGAGTTACCTTTCAGCTAAAGGCCGAAAGGAATTACCACATATTTTACCAGATCCTGTCCAATCAGAAGCCAGAGTTGTTGGACATGCTGTTGATCACCAACAACCCATATGACTACTCCTACATCTCCCAAGGAGAGGTAACAGTTGCTTCCATCAACGACTCGGAGGAACTGATAGCCACCGATGGTGCCTTTGATGTTCTTGGCTTCACTCCAGAGGAGAAAATGAGTGTCTACAAACTAACTGGTGCCATTATGCACTACGGCAACATGAAGTTCAAACAGAAGCAGCGTGAGGAGCAGGCTGAACCTGATGGAACTGAGGCTGCTGATAAATCAGCTTACCTGATGGGGCTCAACTCTGCTGATCTCATCAAAGGGCTTTGCCACCCCCGAGTTAAGGTAGGAAATGAATATGTCACCAAAGGGCAGAGTGTGGACCAGGTTTACTATGCCATTGGTGCTCTGGCTAAGTCAGTGTATGAGAAGATGTTCAATTGGATGGTGGTGAGAATAAACCAATCACTGGACACCAAACAGCATCGTCAGTACTTCATAGGAGTGCTGGACATCGCCGGGTTTGAGATCTTTGATTTCAACACCTTTGAGCAGCTGTGCATCAACTTTACCAACGAGAAACTGCAACAGTTTTTCAACCATCACATGTTCATCTTGGAGCAAGAAGAGTACAAAAAAGAAGGAATCGAATGGGAGTTCATTGACTTTGGCATGGACCTCCAGGCCTGCATAGACTTGATTGAGAAACCTCTGGGGATCCTGTCCATTCTGGAGGAAGAATGCATGTTTCCCAAAGCTAGCGACCAGACCTTCAAGGCCAAGCTCTATGACAACCATCTGGGCAAGAACAAGATGTTTGAGAAGCCACGGCCAGCAAAGGGGAAAGCAGAGGCCCATTTCGCCCTTGTTCACTATGCCGGGACAGTGGACTACAATATTGCTGGCTGGCTGGTCAAAAACAAAGACCCCCTAAATGAGACAGTGGTTGGTCTATATCAGAAATCCTCTCTGAAGCTTCTCAGTCTTCTGTTTTCAAACTATGCAGGAGCTGATGGAGGAGACAAGGGAAGTGGAAAAGGAGCCAAGAAGAAAGGCTCCTCCTTTCAGACGGTGTCTGCACTTCACAGAGAAAACCTGAACAAGCTGATGACAAACCTGAAGACCACTCATCCACACTTTGTCCGCTGTCTGATTCCTAATGAGAGGAAAATTCCAGGAGTCATGGACAACTGCCTCGTGATGCACCAGCTGCGCTGTAATGGGGTCCTGGAAGGCATCCGGATTTGTAGGAAAGGTTTCCCAAACAGGGTGCTCTATGGAGACTTCAAACAGAGGTACAGGATCTTGAATGCATCCGCCATCCCAGAGGGTCAGTTCATAGACTGCAAGAAAAGTACTGAAAAGCTGTTAGGATCGCTGGACATTGACCACACTCAGTATAAGTTTGGTCACACAAAAGTCTTCTTTAAAGCCGGCCTGCTGGGTACACTGGAGGAGATGCGAGATGAGCAACTCTCTCGAATCATCACCAGGATCCAGGCCAATGCCCGAGGGCTCCTCATGAGGAAGGAGTTTATTAAGCTTGTGGAACGTAGAGATGCCCTAATGGTCATTCAGTGGAACCTTCGGTCTTTCCTTGGGGTGAAAAACTGGCCCTGGATGAAGCTCTTCTTCAAGATCAAACCCCTGCTGAAGAGTGCAGAGTCTGAGAAGGAAATGGCCAACATGAAGGATGAATTCAACAAGCTAAAGGAAACTCTGGTGAAATCAGAGGCAAGACGAAAAGAACTGGAGGAGAAAATAGTGACTCTCCTCCAAGAGAAGAATGATCTGACCCTGCAGATTCAGTCTGAACAGGACACCCTAACAGATGCTGAGGAACGCTGTGAACAGCTGATCAAGAGTAAGATTCAACTGGAGGCAAAGCTAAAAGAAATGACAGAAAGACTGGAGGATGAAGAGGAGCTGAACGCTGATCTGACAGCAAAGAAACGCAAGCTTGAAGATGAATGTTCAGAGCTGAAGAAGGACATCGATGACCTGGAGCTAACGTTAGCTAAGGTGGAAAAAGAGAAACATGCTACAGAGAATAAGGTGAAAAACCTGATGGAGGAGATGGCTTCACAGGATGAGAACATCACAAAGCTAACCAAAGAGAAGAGGGCGCTGCAGGAGGCTCACCAGCAAACTCTGGATGACCTGCAGAGTGAAGAAGACAAAGCTAACACTTTGACCAAAGCTAAAGCTAAGCTGGAGCAACAAGTGGATGATCTGGAGGGATCGCTGGAGCAAGAGAAGAAAGTCAGGATGGACCTGGAGCGCTCAAAGAGGAAGCTCGAGGGAGACCTGAAACTGATCCAGGAGAACTTGATGGACTTGGAGAATGACAAGCAGCAGCTGGAGGAAAAACTCAAGAAGAAAGACTTTGAGGTCACCCAAATAACTTCAAGACTAGAAGATGAGCAGATTGCATCAGTTCAGCTCCAGAAGAAGCTCAAAGAAAGCCAGGCAAGAATTGAGGAGGTGGAGGAAGAGCTGGATGCTGAGCGAGCAGCCCGGGCCAAGGTGGAGAAACAGCGTTCTGATCTTTCCCGTGAGCTTGAGGACATCAGTGAACGTCTAGAGGAAGCTGGAGGAGCCACATCAGCTCAGGTGGAGCTGAATAAAAAGAGAGAAGCGGAGTTTCAGAAGCTGCGTAGAGAGCTGGAGGAATCAACCCTCCAACATGAGGCCACCGCTGCCACCCTGAGGAAGAAACATGCTGACACCGTCGCTGAACTGGGAGAACAGATTGATAACCTTCAGCGTGTGAAGCAAAAACTGGAGAAGGAAAAGAGTGAGCTGAAGCTAGAGCTCGATGATTTGTGCTCAAACATGGAAAATGTAGTAAAGACAAAGGCAAACTTTGAGAAAATGTGCCGAACGATGGAAGACAACATGAATGAGTACAAGAGCAAATGTGAGGAGGCTCAAAGGACCATCAATGACCTGACAACCCAGAGGGCCAAGCTCCTCACTGAAAATGGTGAGCTTGGCCGGCAGCTGGAGGAGAAGGATTGTCTGATATCACAGCTTACTCGAGGGAAGAACTCGTACAACCAGCAGATGGAAGATCTGCGCAGACAGCTGGAGGAAGAACTAAAGGCAAAGAACGCTCTCGCCCATGCTGTTCAGTCTGCTCGTCATGACTGTGATCTGCTCCGAGAACAATTTGAGGAAGAGCAGGAAGCCAAGGCTGAACTGCAGAGAGCTCTGTCTAAATCCAACACTGAAATCTCTACATGGAGGACCAAATATGAAACGGACGGCATCCAGAGAACTGAGGAGCTGGAAGAAGCAAAAAAGAAGCTTGTTCAGAGACTGCAAGAGGCAGAGGAGGCCATTGAGGCTGTGAACGCAAAGTGTTCCTCCCTTGAGAAAACCAAACACCGCCTCCAAAATGAGATTGAAGACCTCATGCTGGACCTTGAGAGATCTAATGCGGCATCCGCAGCACTGGACAAAAAACAAAGAACCTTTGACAAAGTCTTGGCAGAGTGGAAGCAAAAATATGAGGAGTCGCAGTGTGAGTTAGAGGCATCTCAGAAGGAGGCTCGATCTCTGAGCACTGAGCTCTTCAAACTCAGGAATGCCTATGAAGAATGCCTGGATCAATTTGAGACAATGAAGAGAGAGAATAAAAATCTCCAAGAAGAAATCTCAGACCTCACTGACCAGCTGGGAGAAGGTGGCCGCAGTGCCCATGAACTAGAGAAGATCAGGAAGCAACTTGAACAAGAAAAGGTTGAGCTACAGTCGGCGCTGGAGGAAGCTGAAGGTTCCCTGGAGCACGAAGAGAGCAAGATCCTCAGAGCACAACTGGAGTTTAACCAAGTGAAGGCTGACATGGAGCGCAAGCTGGTCGAGAAGGACGAGGAAATGGACCAGGCCAAGAGGAACTACCAGCGTATGGTGGAATCACTCCAGTCCTCTCTGGAGTCCGAAACCAGGAGCCGAAATGAAGCCATGAGAGTCAAGAAGAAGATGGAGGGCGACCTCAATGAGATGGAGATTCAGCTGAGCCAAGCTAACAGGCAGGCAGCTGAAGCCCAGAAACAGGTGAAGACCCTCCAGGCGTTCCTGAAAGACACTCAGCTGCAACTAGATGATACCCAGCACGGCAACGATGACCTAAAAGAAAACATTGCTCTGCTTGAACGCCGAAACAACCTCATCCAGGCTGAACTGGAGGAAGTGAGAGCCGCACTCGAGCAGACCGAGAGAAGTCGGAAACTGGCCGAACAGGAGCTGACCGAGGCAACGGAGCGAATGCAACTCCTACACTCCCAAAACACCAGCCTGATCAACCAGAAGAAGAAGCATGAAGCAGACCTCCTACACCTGCAGTGTGAAGTGGAGGAAGCCATACAGGAGAACCGCAATGCTGAGGAGAAGGCAAAGAAGGCGATCACAGATGCAGCCATGATGGCTGAGGAGCTAAAGAAGGAGCAGGACACCAGTGCCCATCTGGAGCGCATGAAGAAGAACATGGAGCAGACCATCAAAGACCTGCAGCACCGTCTGGATGAGGCTGAGCAGATCGCCATGAAGGGCGGCAAGAAGCAGCTCCAGAAACTGGAGGTTCGCATCAAAGAGCTGGAGAATGAGCTGGAGGCAGAGCAGAAGAGGGGAGCCGAGTCCATCAAGGGAGTTCGCAAGTACGAGCGCCGCATCAAAGAGCTCACCTACCAGACCGAGGAGGACCGCAAGAACATGGCCCGCCTCCAGGACCTGGTGGACAAGCTGCAGCTGAAGACCAAGTCCTACAAGAGAGCGGGTGAGGAGGCAGAGGAGGCGGCCAACCTCAACATGGCAAAACTACGCAAGCTGCAGCACGAGCTGGAGGAGGCAGAGGAGCGGGCCGACATTGCCGAGTCGCAGGTGAACAAGCTGAGGGCAAAGACTAGGGATGGATCGTCTAAAAAGGGCCTGGATGAGTGAGGAACAGGAACAGGAAGTGCACATCGCAGGTGAGAAGAGTCAGTGACATAGTCAGAGCTCTGTAAACAATACGGTCTATCAGGTTTAATGGAACCCTAATAAATAATGTCTAAATAATGTTTATGCATTTTAATTGAACATTTACAAACAGAAAGAACAAGATAATAAGATCATAAATAATGTTTAATAGCACTACAGACCTAAGAACCTAATCCGTTTTAAATTCATTACCACAGCTATTGTAAAGTTAAACCACAACACTTTAGCAATTTTCAAACTTTCCATCAGTTTGAGTTGAATAGTTTCTGCTGATGAGAAGTTCTTCACACTAATGTGTTATGAATCATTCCTGCTGTGTTTTTGTTTCTGTCTTTTACATTGTGTTTATTATTTTAGAACATCTGATCTATTAAATATATATACACAGCATTAAAACACATGACATTAATGCTGTTTTACTCATGAGTGTGTATAAATCCTCATCTGTGGCCTTAACAGCACAGATTTATTTCTGTATTTTTTTCATGTTTATGTCATTAATGTTTGAATCTGTTTCCTCCCACAGATGTTCCTGAAGCTGAAGCTGAAACCGTCACCTCCCTAATCAGTAATTAGTATTTGATGTATTGATTATTCTGCTGATCATGAGTTCTCTGAAGCTTTTCATTCACTTGATGTTTAAGGATGTTTAGTATGTTTATGCTCACTCCAGTAAAACACATCTAGCATCACAGAGACTGAAATAAATCAAGTTCTGCTTCCATATTGTTGTTTTAAATTTGGTATACCTGCAGCTGAGGATTTTAAACCAATACTTGGGTTAATTGATTGTTTCAGGTTCGTACTCTTCTCTGATTCACAGTTTTGAAATGATTTTCAGAAACTCAGATTTTCCTGTTTCAGCAGTTTTCAGTCAAATCTTTGGGAGAGATCTCTTTGCTTTGATTCTTTCTCTGCTGAACTTTGTTTGTTTGCTTTACTGCATTTCTTTGAATGCTGAAGTGTTGATGTTATTAATGTGAACATCAATAAAGTCCCAGCTGATCCCTGAAAACTGATTTCTGATTTCAAATCACGTGACATCGATAAAACTGAACTTTTAACTGATGATGTTTGAAATGTGAATCAATCTAAAAGCTTGTGTGTGTGTGGATGCGTGTATACCATGTTTAGATATCTTATGGGGACCAAATGCCCATCCCCAGAAGTTTGAAGGCATGTTTGAGGCTCAAAATATGGTTTTAGTGTCAGGGTTACAGTTAGGTTATGGTTAGGTTTAGGCATTCATTTTAGGCTACATCCACACTAGCCTGAATAGATTTGAAAACGGCGTTTTCATCTGAAAACGCTCCGCGTCCACCCTTGCGTTTTCAGTTGTTTTCAAAGAGTTGCACGTCCACACTAAAACGGCCGAAAACGCTGACGTTGCAGCGTGAAACGCAAGACAACTCGACCTGCGTCATTTCCCTCTGCCGTTTACTTACATACTTGCTCTTTTCCTTGGGGAAAACGCCGTCTCAGTGTGGACGGGAGGCCAAATAGGAGAGAAAACGATGCGTTTTCAAACAAAAATGCAGTAGTGTGGACGTAGCCTTAGATGGTTAGGGTAAGCGCTTAGGAAAAGGGTTATGTCAACTAGATCTTCCCACAGGATATGAAAACAAGTGTGTGTGTTTGTATGTGTGTGAAAAACAATTTTTATATATATATATATATATATATATATATTAGGGGTGCAACGATATTCGTATCGTATTGAACCGTTCGATACAGTGCTTTCGGTTCGGTACGCATATGTATCGAACAATATATATTTTTTAATTTATTTTATCAACTTTCCTTCTGACGATGCTGTCTGTGTTGAGCGCTCAGTGAATCTGCGTTTGACTACTCCGCCTAGGCTGCACTGTCGAGCACAGATCCACTGAGCTCCACCCACATGCATTCAATCAAGCTAGCGAGACAGAAGCTAAGCTTATTGCAACATGGCAACTGCCTCAGTGCCTCCTGAAGTCGAACCTCCTCCACCGTCATTGAAATCTGGCGTTTGGAACTTTTTTGGCTTTCGTGTGAAGTATCACCCTGATGGTAAGCGCGTTGTGGACAAAACTACAACAGTATGTCGGATGTGCCACGCCATGGTTAATTACATCGGTGGGAACACAACAAATATGAATGCACATTTACGCCGACATCACCCTAGTGCAAAGACGAGTGAAGGCAGACCAAAACAACAACAAACACACATGCTACAAACTTTGTCGGAGTCATTTAGACAGCCGTTAGCGCATGATTCTAAGAGGGCAAAAGAAATCGACAGGGCAATTGCTACTTTTATTGCTGTCGACATGCGACCCTTTTCTGTTGTAGAAAACACCGGGTTTCGGGAAATGCTGAGAGTACTTGAGCCCCGTTACAGTATTCCTTTACGAACCCATTTCACCGATATCGCAGTTCCTGCTTTGTACAAGGAGACAAAAGCTAAATTAGAGACGGCAGTGTCAGCAGCACCCGCTGTTGCTCTGACCTCAGACAGCTGGACGTCAAGAGCTACGCAGAGCTACCTCACTGTCACCGCACATTACATTGATCCGGAATGGCAGATGAAAAACTGTGTTTTGCAGACACGCCTGGTCGAAAGTCACGCCACTGACGACTTAGCCAAAGGTCTCTCTGAAGCTGTGGAAGACTGGAAGTTAGTGTGACCAAATGTGACAATACCTGTAACTACTGACAATGCTAAGAACATAGTTAATGCTGTCACAGCTGCTGGGCTGGGGCCACAAATCGGATGTTTTGCACATACAATTAATATAGCTGCTCAGAAAGGAATGGCAGTGCAGAAGGTTTCCCATCTCCTAGCAAAGATGAGAAGAATTGTCTCCTTCTTTCACAGAAGCACAACAGGATGCAATGTGTTTATGAAAAAACAGCAACTGCTGCAGCTTATTGGAAAAAAACTGATTCAAGATGTTCCAACTAGGTGGAACTCCTCTCATGATATGATGGAAAGATACCTTGAACAGCAAGCTGCAGTGTATGCTGCTATGGCCGACAATACTGTGAAGAAGAGTATGAAGAACATTCAGAATCTAACTCAGGAAGAACATGCACTGGCTGAAAATCTTGTTACAGTCATGAAAACCCTAAAAACTGTGACAGTCATGATGTGTGAAGCGTCATCTCCAACAGCATCCATGATCCTGCCACTTAAAATGAACATCCTGAACTCTATGGCGCAGTCTGGTGATGATAGCCCAGCAGTGAGAGATGTAAAAAAAAAACATCAGGGAGGACCTGGAGAAGAGATACGCTGATCCTGCCCTTCAGAATTACCTACACAAGTGCACAGCTTTAGATCCTCGATTCAAGTCCCTGCGACACTTGGATAATGTCACTCAGCTGAGAGTCTACAGAGCACTCACCACAGAACTTGTCTTGAGCATTGAACAAGTAGGCATTCTTTTTTTTATTTTTGAAATTTTATTTAGCTACTGCTTGATTTATAAATATTATTTAAACAAATACAATTAACAGTTTGGTTGTTTATATTTCCTCAGGACCAAGCCGCAGGCACCACAGAAACTGCGACCTCCGCAGAGACTCAAGCAGCAAACTCTTCAGATTCCCCATCAGCATCTCCACCAGAGAAAAAGTCAGCCATGAAGGAGTTGTTTGGAGAACTGTTCATGTCACAGGAGCCAAGGACCAGGTCTGCAGCCGAAGTGGCAGAGGAGGAAATTAACTTGTACAGGTTAGCAGACTGCATTCCCACAGATGATAACCCACTGAGATGGTGGAAGGAACATCACAGCTTGTACCCTCATCTTTCCAAGTTGGCACAGTGTTACTTGGTCGTACCTGGAACCTCTGTCCCAAGTGAGAGGGTGTTTTCCACAGCAGGTGACATTGTCACAGCAAGCAGATCTGTACTGTCAGCAGAACATGTGGACATCCTAATTTTTCTGAAGAAGAACATGGAAATTGAGTAAACTATGTTTTGGTTTGTATTTAACAGGACCGTTTATTTAAGTTGTTTATGCTGTATATGCAGCTAAGTGCTAGCACTCCAGAAGATGAGTGTTAGGGGAGGTCCGTTAAAGAGTGATTCATTTTATGGGTACCTGATTTGTTATATATGCTGCTGAGAATATACCCCAGAAGAAGGGTATAGAATAGCTTTTATTTGTATTTATTTTTTATTCTTTACATGGTGGGTTTTTTTTTTTGTTTGTTTGTTTTACATGGTGCCAAGTCTGCACAACAGAAAATATGTGAAGTATAGCTTTACCAGATTTAAGTTTTCATGTGTTTTCTGTACACTATAGAACATGGTTCTAAAAAAAAATTTTCATGCCAGGGATTGGGTGTGTTTGTTTTATATTCTGCCAAGAATAGAAAATACCGTCAGGGATTCCCAAACAATGCAGAACTGTATGTGGTTGATACCTTGTTTTTAGAACATTTCAAATGTTTAAAAATATATTTAGGAAGGCCTTTCTGTGCAATACATTTTTATTTAAGTTGTTTTTGTTGTATATGCAGCTAAGTGCTAGCACTCCAGAAGATGAGTGTGAGGTGAGGTCCATCAGAGAGTGGTTCATTTTATGGGGACCTGATATGTTCAATATGCTCCTGAGAATTTACCCCAGAAGAAGGGTATAGCATAGCTTTTATTTTGGAAAAGGACATTTCTCTGAAATAAACTCGTTTCCAAACTCTTTTATTCTTTTATTATTTTGTTGTTTCAGCAACATTTCATTTAAAAACTGTATTTTTGAGTTAAAATATATATTTATAATCTTAATAAATTACAAATTAAAAAAGGCATGAACATTTTTTGTATCGAAAAAATATCGAACCGTGACACCAAAGTATCGAACCGAACCGAACCGTGAATTTTGTGTATCGTTGCACCCCTAATATATATATATATATTTGCAAGCCCTGTATCTGATTGAGGAATCACTCATCTTTGGAAAAGAGAGTTTATTACAGAGAAATGTCTCTTTCCAAAATAAAAGCTATACTATACGCTTCTTCTGGGCTATATTCTCAGCAGCATATTAAACATATCAGGTCCCCATAAAGAGACTCATGTGCTAGTACGGCAGTGGCCTCTGTCTGTGCAGAACAAAATACAAAGAACTAAATCACACAAGGCTCCTTTAAAAAAATGTGGAAGTGTTACATACATGTTTATAAACACTTACATTCCACAGAAATCTCAGCTCACTTGCAATACTGGAGCACACAGACGATCTCGCAGCTTATCCCTTGCATAGAGAAAATGGCCGCTCCACGCTGCACATACAGGTCCTTTGCATCATACATTTAAGAAATACATCATCTTGTTAAAATACTGACGTTTTGTCACTGCACTACAATTATAACAATATGTTTCAATGAGTTATGTGCATATTTAACAATTCCTTACCAACAATTTAACTCCTTCACAACATTCCCGTTCCACATCCCCACAACGAAAAGAAAAGTAAACAGGAAGTCCCAAGATGCATTTCTTGTTAAGTTTTTTTGGAAAACTGCAGTTAACCCTTAAGCACTGCCCCCCCCCCCCCCCCCCCCCCCCAGTGACCACAATATGCAACTACACAAACCTGTAAAATTATCAGCTTCAAGTGCACACAACATGCCGATAACCAAAGAAATAGCACAAGCAATAACATTAAATTACCCAATAACACTCTTGTCTTACCATACATGGAAACAAAGAAACAACATTTTAAGAACCCTTTTTGAACCTTAAATGGATATTTGGTTAACTGAAATGGAAAATATTATTATTAATTTACCACTAGGCTACATTAGATTTATATTTTAAATAAGACAAAATTTGGAATTTACAGCAGTAAAATTATTGTATCTCTACAGTTTAAAAATGTAATAAGCTTTGCCCCTGCACAGAGTGGATAGTGAAACAAATGGAATCATCATAAATACATTATTTCATATTTATTACTTCCCCCTCCTCATTGCTTTATTATTGTAGCTCTAGTAATAAATAATAATGTAAGGATTCTGGATCAGCACCATGATGCCCATAGTATATACAGTATTCTGAAGAAGGTCTAAAATGTCACTGTGTGTGCGTGCATGTGTGTGTTTTATTTAGATGGATTTACTCATGATATAACATTGTCCAGACATACCTGGTAAGGACATGAGGAGGAAACAGCAGGAGCTGTGTGAGGCTACTAAAGGCAGTGCTATAACATTTTTCTGCCATCATTTTATTATAGATTAAGTGCAAGAGTTGTTAGGTGTGGATAATTAGATTATAGTTTATTGCAATAGCAAGTTGTGCCTTGTTCTCAGATAGACAGCAAGTGGAGAGTGATATATGAAATGATGGGATGGAAGGAAGAAGAGAAGCAAAGAGTGATTCACAGGCAGAGCCTAAATTATTTCTCACAGTTTTTTGTTACCTTATGGTTCCAAGCGCTGTCACCAATCTTTGCATTTTGTTATTATCTCATGACACTTGTTTAATCAGCTACCATCTCTCCTATGGACTTTTTAATGTCTACAGTCTCAGATCAACACAGCCCTGCCCTTCCTATATTAGATTCTTGATGAATGTGTGTTGTTGTTATTCAGCCTGGTTCAATGTGCCCCTTTTTAACTTTGAGCACCCGCCCCTTTAAACGTCTCTGCACGGCCCTGCTCTCCTCCCTGTGTCACAAGCAGCAGGCGCACCTCGCAAGCGAAGAGCGCCCTTACTCCCAGCAAACGGGCGATAGAAAACCGATCGGTGCTTATGCCATTCCCAATATGCGCTGGCTGACGTCGGGGCAGCATGAGTACAAGCATTTTTTTTTTTTTTGCCGATGCCGGTGATGCCGAACTGAGGATAAAACACAGAAAAACGTGAAGGAGATTTCCTTTGCCTGTGATTAGCAGATGACCCTAAAAATATTCTGCAGTAGATCAAAAACGAAAGAAAACCATTAATCAGCATATGAACATTACCTGATGCTGCTGAAGCAGAGCAAAGTTACAGAGGTTTTAGACACAGCAAAGCGTTTTGCAATTTTGCATAATTTTAAAAAGTTTCAATTTGTTCAGTAGCCTACTGAACAGCAGAAATGAGGCTTTCTTGTCGAAGTAAAAGGGGAAAAAACAGCGGCCGACAGCTCTGTAAACAACTTGCGTGTAATAAGTAGAGATGGACCGATCTGATATTACCTATCGGTATCGGTCCGATACTGACCTAAATTACTGGATCGGATATCAGAGAAAAATAAAAAAATGTAATCCGATCCATTAAATATCAGGAAAGCACCTCACAAAACTTGCAACTCACCTCGGAATGTTAGCACGTCGGCGCAGTATGCATCACGTGATAGAGCGGCTGTGGCATGCGGGACCTGTCGTGGTCTGGATAGCATGTGGAGCTTCGCTAGCAGCCCGGCATTTCATCTCCGACAAAGTTATCCCCGAGAGAAGTAAAGCAAGTGTGTAAGTCCATCTCTGAATGTTTGTAAAGCATTCCGCTTAACAAACGATATATGGAGCGACTGCCTCTTCTTGCTGCTACTTCAATCATGAAACTGCTTAATGATCAGCTGATCGGCTTTTCTGTCGCGAGCCCGTCTCTCGTTTGTTTTTGGCCCACTTTGTACCAGAAAGAGGAAACCAGCGGCTGAAGAACAGCAGCACGTTTAAGCTTGATAAGCTGTTGTTAGAATTTATTTAATATTACGTTGTACACCAGGATCTTTTTCTACGTAGCTGACGCTGGTAACTGTGCAGGGGCGGATCTAGCAAAGTTTAGCAAGGGGGGCCGATAGGGCATTAACAGGGAAAAGGGGGCACAAAGACATACTTTTCTTTCTTATTCTCATTTAAAATGTCTAGCTTTTAATAAATAATTATCTGACACCCAAAGTTTTAATTTGATGTAAAATGAATAGAAGTCCATTACTGTATATAGTAACTATTAAGTCTAATATATATATATACCCTAGTAAGCTATAATACTTTTTCCTTTGGGAAGGTACCATCTGTGCAGTCTGCAATTTTGTTGAAGAAAGATGTTGAATCTATTTAATATTTTAATATTTTGAAAAATAATTGATTTCTGTGCATTTTTTTTCACACTGCATCAAATTAAGGTTGATTACGTTGATTAAGCATCATGAGGTGGAGCGTGAGGGGTGGTTCCCTATTTTTTATTTATTTATTTTTGTTGTTGCTGGGAGTTGGAACCCTATTAGTTAGGTTGCTTAATATTTACGCTAAGTACTCTTTAAAATACCAGAATAGGGAGGATGGTGTAGGTTTGAGTTTATTAGATTGATCAGTATTGCTGAACTATGAAATATATTTTTTTGCATACAGGTATAACAGAATAGCTTTAGTGTAGTTGTTGTTTTAAACTTGAGTATGAACTTATACAAAATGCAGCAAGATATTTAAAAAAACAGTTTTGTTGATTAAAACACACTATATCGGATTAATATCGGTATCGGCAGATATCCAAATTTATGATATCGGTATCGGACATAAAAAAGTGGTATCTGCCATCTCTAGTAATAAGCAAGCGAATAATGCAGAAAACAGAGATTTTTAGATGTGAAACTGTTCTTGAAGTACAGGGAGAGAGAGAGAGAGCTCTGCGTGAAGTGTGATTTTATCATGGTGGAATCAAAAAAGAAAAAGAATTCATGACGATGTTTATGTGAAGCGAAATGTGAAGCATAGTTTGGATGTTCTTTTGCTGCTGGTTCAGTCAATATTGTTTGGAGAGAGATAAAACCTGCAGCTTCAGAATCTAGCGCAAAAAGGACGTAAACACAAAGCACGGACCCGCCGAAACATCAAAATCAGTGAGCTGTCGGCTTTCAGCCCCGACCGTGTCCGTGCCGTCGGATGAGAAAGGCGACATTTCACTGATTCTGATCCATCGGTGGTCCTCACTTTGTGTTTACATCTTTGTACAGAATCCGTGTACCTGCTCTCATTTACTGTTTTAGCTGTTTGGTGGTTGTTGAAATTTTGTGACGTTTAACCTGAGGACAAAATAAATTTATACTTAAAAATCGACTCAGGATTTCAATGAATCGATATCACGTTATCCAAGCTAGAATTTTAATCGATAAATCGATAATCAAAACCCACCCCTAGTTCCAGTCTCTGTGAGAATGAAACCTGTGTGTTTATTTTGCAGCATGAGGTCATCTGTGCCTGACAGTTTGCGGAAATGAGGACTAAACGATGCCGTGCTCTGATTGGTTCAATCTGTCCTTCTGAGCGGCTTGCTCCTGCAGCTGGTACCTGCTGAGAGGCTCAACCTGAGCATGTGCATTGTGGGTGTATCTGATTGGAGGAATTTGATTTTCTGTTGCTATCCATTTATTATTTTTTCTACTTTAGTAAAATCTTTTTTCTTTTCTTGTCCTTTTTAAAAATTTATTTTAGTTTTTGGTCACAGCAAACAATCAGGAGCAAAACTCAAACTTTATTTTCAAACTCGCTTTGAATGATCGTGCTTTTATTTTGGAGGCGTGACCATAGTTTCCGGTTCGTGCTGACCCGGTTCAGCTTGACAGAGTGGATTTAAAGCTGCGGATCCAGCTGTGGGTCCAGCTGTGGATGACGGAGGGACCTGTGCACTCTGCAGGCTCTGCCTGACCTCACGCACTCACACGAGCACACACCTCCTGCTCCTCCGGCTGCCACCATGCGGGAACCCCGCAGCTGGACCCGGAGGTTCGTGCCTGCGGCCCGCGGCAGACCGGTCACCTACACTGGGGAGAAGAAGGCGCAGCTGGCGGCCAGCGCCAACCGGAAGTGGGTTAGGCTGGCCACAGTGGCGGCGTACGTGCTGAGCGTGTCCGTGGCCGCCGTGGTGCTCGCGGTGTACTACAGCCTCATCTGGAGACCCGGGCAGAGCCTGGACCGGAACGGGAGCCCCGGGGCCGAGCACAGCCGGGGAAAGCCCTCCGAGTGTGACGTCGATACGGACGGTGACGCCACTGATAACAGATCGATAGCTGATCGTTTACTTGCTGACGGTCACGCACCCGTCACCGCTCTGAGCGCGGAGGTGTCTCCGGTCCTCGCCCCCGGACCCACCGGACCTCCCGGGCAGGGCTCCATCTCTCCGGCCGCCGTCACCGCGGAGGATCCGTCCAACCTGCCGACCCACCACGCCGCCCGACACCGGGAGCCAGCGCCCTCCGCCAGTTGGCCGGAGGCGGACTCCTCCGGGTCCGGGTCCGAGGACTTTACTGGATACCAGTGAAGGCTTTCACAATAAAAGCTCCTGTGGACGCTGAGAGAAGTCTTCCATCGGTCCAGTTATTGATCCGAGCGCGATGATTTATGACTTAATTTTATTGATTATTGTTCAGTTTGTGTTTCTCTGAGCTGCTCATTAAAGGAGCATTTCTACAATAAACGAGTTTCTGTACACCTCAGGTGCTCCTTTTCTGTCACATGATCACACCTGAGACAGGTACTCCTGAGAAGCTGATTGAGATCATGCTGCTTATTTGCTGTTCTTGTGAGTGGGGTCAAAGTTCAGACTACAGAGGGTTCAAGCTGAAGCTGTGTTGGATAAATGTGTTATTATAAATGAGAACGGTGAGGCACGCTGAGCAAATATCAAACATTTAAAAATTCAATGACAAGCTCGTCTCACACAGGTGAGCTCAGGTTTCTACTCCACACGAAGACTCGTCACCAGAGAGCTGAGAACATTTAATCCACGCTGTAAACCCAGGTTAAACCTTTAATCCCTCTGAGTTTTTAGTTGTTCCCTTATCCTCCCTGTTCCCTTCCCTGAATAATCCATCTGGGGTTCCAGAACTGAGAGCAGCAGCTGATGTATTTAACAAACACGAGAATCTTTTCTTACATTAAAAGGAAAAAAAATCCTGTATCGTTTATGAATAATGAAAACTACAAAATTAAAATGAGTTCCAGAAAAGTTGGGATGCTTTTAAAATGTAAACAAAAACAGAATCTCATATTTTACTTTTACCTATTAAAAAAAACATCAAATATTTAAAGTGAGTAAATGAAAAACATGAGCTCACACTGTCACACACACATACACACACACACACACACGGACTGTCACACACACTATCACACATGCACACATACACACTCACACACACACACTATCATACACAGACACACTGTGAATGAAATGTGTATATTTGTACAAATCGTTGTATTTTGTTGTTTTTTTACATTCATGAAAGTGAAACTTTTTTGGTTTTGGATTTTTTATATATCATCCCTGATGGGTCTAAAAACCAGCTTCATAAATGATTGTCTGTTTGTTTGTGAAATCTGATCATTTGCCCCATCAAAACCAAGAAACCTCTGTGTGGCAGCCATCTTTGTTTGGGTCAAGAGAGCAAACAGAATCTGACGGTTTGTGATTGTCGTCACAAAGCCGAGGATTCAAAGCAGAGATACGCCGTCAGATTCCCGAGCTCCTGGAATTTGATGTGGAGACAGACTTGCTGTTTGACAGGAAGTAGGAGAGGCCGCACACTTCCATGCCTCAGTTAATGACCTGAAAATCCTGTTTACTGCTTCCTGTTTGCAGGACTGAGATAAATAAATCTGCATTTATCAGAATACCACCGTGTGACTTCAGTTTCCACAGCTGTCAGAGCTCAGCATGGATGGCTAATCACAGATTGATTAATGTAATTGATTAGAAATAATTTAAAACCTGTTGACAGGAAATAAACAGAGACAGCATTTGTAACTAATGAAGGGTTTGTCTTTCAGCACTGTTTTCCTCTAATTTAGCCCTTCAGTCTCTGAGCTGAGGAGACCAGCTACTGCACGTTGAAGCCAGATGCTGGAAAGAATTAAAAAATATTTAACAAAATTATTAGAAAGGAAAAACTTAAAGAGACATTGAAAAACATACACGTGCTCCTCAAACACTCGATGTGAGATGATGTGCTTCCAATAATTTTATTAAATAGTTTTTAGTTCTTACTACAGAGGGGTGGCCTCACTTATTCGATTCATTCAGAAATATTATTATTATCATCATTTATCAGTACATATCCATAATTTTATATCTATGTATACAAACATAGCTGATACTTGTGAGACATAATCAGAGGTGGAAGCATCACAGCAGATGCCTTTGTGTCAAAGTAACTGAGGCTTAGTGTGTTTGCCACTAAACGCTTTCCCTGTATCTTAAAGAGAAACTCAACAGAGTGTCACCTGGCAGAAAGTTGTCAATATATGCAGCAGGTTCAGCTTTTTCAAGGTTACTCAGTAGTCTGGCGTTATTATGAACGACGCAAGTGCGGTTCTGTAAGGTCAAGCAATGCATGATTGATCCAAAATGTTTGGGAGTGGGGGAATCAACCACTGATCTCAGCACAGCTATAGTCAGAGGCAGAATACCAGGGCGGTGGCTGCGATAAAGCCAGTTAGGCTGGATGTAGACTGGTGTACTGGTATACAATATATACAGAATAACAATACTGTCCTTAACGTTTATACTCTCTATGAAACTTCTGAAAATGAGGACTATCTTGGTAGGCTGGTTCTTATTTCTCATTTATTCTAGATAACAGTACTATTTAGTGCACATGTTTTGGGTGATTTTAATGCTGTCAAACTTTCTCTTTCTTGACTCTACCAAGCCTCAGCAATTGCCACTGTCCTCTTCTCCAGGGCAGGTGTCTCAGGCTCCGCTCATGGGGAAGACGAGGAAGCCAGTGAAGGTGCTGAGCCGACCTTGGTCAAAGATGCTGCTGTTTTTCAAGAGGGTGATCCAGAGGCGGTCATCCTGTTCCAGGATCAGTGTCATGCCATTGGAGGTGCTGCTGTGTGGTCCCACCGTGTCCTGGACTGCAAACATGTTCTCGCCGTTCTTCATCAGAGCTGCATGCATGGACTTGGAGTTTCCAGTCAGCCCGGTGAAGTGGATGTAGTACAGTCCTTTGATGGGGGCAGAGAAGATGCCTGCAGTCATAGAGAAGGGATAAATGCCTTAAAATACTTCTTAATAGGGCATGTGGTACTTCAAATGAAACAAACCGCACACTCCCTGTATGATCCGATCTCTGCTTTTACCCTGAGCTGACCAGGTGTGTCGGACCTGTGTTGGCGTTGTAGCCATTGCCGTTGTTTGTTGTCACCTTCTCAAACACGAGCCTGGTGTCGGTGTCATGCGGCCCCTAAAATCTCCATTCCAAGCTGGTGTTTATAAGCGAGGTTTGATGCAGGTTAGCTCTCTCTGTTCACCTCAGTCTTCAGCTTTGTATTTACTGGGAAGGGGTGCCGATGTGATCTCCGCCCACTCAGATGTTTCAGGTCACTCTGACAGTTTTATCCTTTGGGTTTTGTGTCCTTTCAGAGACGTTTTTACAAATGAAACGGACTTGTGAATTCGACCACTTGTTTAACACACTAACTGTAATTTGGTTCCTGTTTATTGTGCCTGACTATGATGGCTGTGTGTTCTCGTTTATTTTATTTTATTATCTTGAACCAGTTCAATAATTTCCTGGCATGACTAGCAGCTTTTTAAAAAGTCAGTCCCTTCCAGTCTCAAGTTGAACTTTAGGCTTTCTGTTCGTTCAGCTTCAGAGTTTCAGTAGATTCTGTTCATGAAAAGTTTGTTTCTAACCCTTAAACTAGGGTACACCTAGGTTACCCTTAAACTTACAAACACAGTTTAACCTCAGGACCCCAAAAGGTCCCAAGGCAACAGGTGATATAGCAATATCATATACAAATAAATTTTTCATTTTTTTCACATCAAATCTTTTCAACAACTTCAGACCTAACCATAGGTATAAAGTTTATCATTATTTTTAATTATTTTTTATGTTTTTATGCCCTTATTGTCATAAAGACCCCTGTTTTTTTATGGGAAAACCCATAATCTGCAATATTTTCCAAAAATTAGTTGCAGAATAGCATATTTGCCATAAGGTTATTACAGCCTTGAATAGGTCAATAACTGATAACAGCATTGATTTGGATGCATTATTATTTTTGGAACAATGAAAATTTATTGCAAAAACAAAATGAACTGAGCTGAACAAACTCAAAAACAAACTGAACAAAGATGTAATTTACATTTTATAACATGAACCATAAAGTGTTTTCAGATGGATTTGGCAGACTGGGGCATCACATTTGCAGCAGTTGGTTAGGATCCTTTTGCACTGTTTGCACGATGCGCACTGTTTCCACTTTTTGGAAGGCTCCTCCTCCTCCTGCACTTGGCCCTGGGCTTGTAAGACCAGGCTGGCTGCAAACGGTGGCAGGTGGCTTCTCTTCACCATGGTCGGGGTGGTGAGGGCTCTGCCAACCTGCTCTATGAACAGACGCTGCCTGTAGTGCTTTGCTCTGTTCCAGTCCGGCTCCACAGTAGTGAACAGGACAAAAGCATTGTAGCAACTTATGTCAATCATGTGATACAGCAGACACATGGGCCAGCTACATGTGGAGTAGGTTCCACAAACCAGCAAAAGAAAAAAAAATGATGACATGACATGAATAGATTTATACAGCCATAGACAAGAGATGCCCCCCCCCCCCACCTCCCCATTTCTGTAACTATCAAAAATTATCATAATCACATCTATGTTATCAGATAACATGTCGAACTCCAGGCCTCGAGGGCCGGTGTCCTGCAGGTTTTAGATGTGTCCTTGATCCAACATAGCTGATTTAAATGACTGAATGACCTCCCCGACATGTCTTGAAGTTCTCCAGAGGCCTGGTAATGAACTGATCACTTCATTCAGGTGTGTTGACCCAGAGTGAGATCTAAAACCTGCAGGACACCGGCCCTCGAGGCCTGGAGTTCGACACCCCTGCTCTAAATTGAGTGTGCGCTTCATGGTGTCTGTGCAGAAGTGATATGTTTTTTTTATTTCAGGCGATAACGATATATATCACGATATAAGCCAAATAACTATATTTGTAAAATTTAAATGTGCCGTTGCTCACAAGTAAAATGTGAAATAATCAGCAGCTTGTTTTTATTTAAATATTTATTTCCCATAATAAGTTCAACAGGGTAGATGTAGTTAAGGAACATGAGACTTTTTCAGATAAATAAAGGCAAATATTACAAACTACACAAAAGGCAGCCGCTAAAGCGTTTAAGTTTCAAAATAGAACAAACGAAACAGACTAAATTGTCAATTCCACTTAGAAACAAAATATTAATTCTAAAAATAAATCTTAGTTTGTTTTACAGAAGAACAGACAAAACTGACTAACTTTTGTCAATATCAAATAAACTGAGAACTAAAAGGAAATTCTCAATCTCTCCTTGTTGTATAGCTTAGCTTTTCAAACAGTTTTAACAGTTACTTTAGTCTGACAAAAGCCGAATGACGAATTAGCGCTTCCAGTCAGAGACTGAGGCTACGTCCACACGTACACGGGTATTTTTGAAAACTGAGATTTTCCGTTTTCGTTTTAAAAAATAATCCCGTCCACACATAAAGGCAGAAATGAAGGAAAACGCTGCTATGAACATGCCAAAGCAGCAGGTGGCGCTAGATTCCTAACCGTGCAGAAATGTTGGCCAATCAGAAGTCTAGAAGCCTCGGTGGGAAAAAGTAAACAAAGCTGGGGCATAGAAGCAGAACCGAGTCGTATGTGTGGAGTGACAGTAACTGTGTGTTTAAGTAAGCATTTAAACACTGCAGAGAGTAGAATTAACAGTATTGTAGAAATTCATTTCACCGAAACAATAACGTGGCGCACAGTGTGACGTCAAAAAATGCGCACACCTTTGACGCTGCGTTTTCTCCATTTTTCTAGTCCACACGTAAATGCAAAAACGGAGTTTTCAAAAATCTTCGTTTTCAGTGACCAAAAACGCCGTTTACGTGTGGACGAAAGGTGCAAACGCATATAAAAATCTGCGTTCTCAAAAATACCCGGGTACGTGTGGACGTAGCGCATGCACCAGTTTATTGTATTTCCAGACTTGCTTTCGGAACAATTTACAGTGCACGCTACTCTGTTTTTTGTCAGACTTAAAATAGCCGAAATACCTTCACACTACGGAACTTCTATGGCTCTTCCGTTCGACAATCTCTCCGGCGTTGGAACCATCATCTGTTTTCTCTTCGGTCACGCTCGGTTGATTTCCTCCATTACCCGGGCAGTACGGTGGCTGGCTGCTTCCCAAACAAATACACATGTGCGGCTTGGCACTTGTGCTGTACGTAACAAGTCACGTGACGTGACGCTGCGGCTGTGATTGGTTCGGCTCTGCGCTACGTAATTTGGATTGGCTGTTCTTTTTTTTTTTTTTTTAAGAGGACAAGAGCGGTGAGGTCTATCGCGATAGTTTAATTTTTCTATCGAGAAAAAGTTATATCGCGATACATATCGTTATCGTTCTATCGCCCAGCTCTAGTGACCAGTAAGACCAGGCTGCAAACTATTCTCACAGACTTCAAAGGTGCCCCTGCATAAACGTGCTATACCATGCATCCAATAAGAGAGCGGAGGCTTTCTTCCTCTCTCCCTCCTGCACTGTTCCTGTGCTACTGGGAGTGTAATTACCGCCCCTCCCCCGTCTGCTCAGCAAACACATGGCTGTGTTTGCACCCCTCCCTCCTCTGCTCAGCGCAAACACTAGTGATGTGTGATACCACTGATTTCCTTTCCGATCCGATACCAAGTAATATTCAGGGTGGTATCGACAATACTGATCCGATACCGATACTTTGTACAAAAACGTATTTTATTTATTGTATCTCAAATTACAGCGTCATAATGATTACAGGACACCAGATTACTTGTTCTTATCACTTAATAATGCAGGGTTCATCATATAGAAATAAAAAAAAAAACTGAAGTTGTGCGCTATTTGAACACCTTGCCTGCCTGCAGCACTAAAGGACTCCGTGAGAGACGTCTGTCTCGCCCTAGCAGCACCTGTCCCTCTCCTCCTCTTCAGTTCGCCTCAACATATGCTCGTCATGTTCTGTGATATGATTTGTACTGAGATGTTTGACAAGGTTAGTGATGTTGCCACAACCTTACTTGCCAACCCTCCCGATTTTTCTGTGAGACCCGAATTTCAGTGCCCCTCCCGACAATCTCCCGGAGCCACAATTCTCCCGAATTTCTCCCGATTTTCCACCCAGACAACAAAATTGAAAAGCTATATCGCAGAATTCATAGCGCAGCCCAGCCAATTCCAGTTTCCAACAATGGCGGCAGCTACTTAGTTTTAATATTACTCTTTTATTTCTTTTTCTGGGTTGCAAAAAGACTTTTAACATATTTTCAGGTGAGAATGTAGCTGTGTAAACTTCAAATATCTGAGCCAACTGACACATCGTCTTCAAACCCCCGCGGTCTTTCGCTACTCGGGTTAAACATGAGATATAAGTCACTTTGATAACTTAAAAATGTTATTGTTTGGTTTTTTCTGTGTTTTATTTGTTCGTGAGTAAATCGGTTTGGCTGAGATTAAAGTTATTAGATTAGATTAAATTAAATGTAACTTTATAAATCCCTCGGCAGGGTTCCTCCGGGGTTTTCACACAGCTGAATAAACGTCAAACAGAAAACTGATTAAACTGAAGTGTGAGACGGTCGAGAATTTAAGTCAGCGCCCGGTTATATTTTAGATAGCAAGGAGCAGACGGCCGAGTTTCACTCCACCGAGGGAGCTCGTGACGTACTACCCGGCTTTCTTTAGACCACAAAGGGCGGGTCCTCAGGTGGAAGCAGCCTCTGAATTTGGACACCCCCGCTGTTTCCGGGCCGGCCAATAATAACGGTGACATTTAACGTATTTTATCCGATAAATAAACACTGCAAAATGTATTTATCACCCCCCCCCCCCCCCCCCCCCCCCAACAGCCCCTTTGAATGTCTCCCTAATTCTGAGGTCTCAAGGTTGGCAAGTATGCCCACAACACCTCACTTTTTTGCCACATGTATCGCAAACCACGTCTCAGCTGTTTGTGGCGGTAAAATACGTTCACACAATTACGCTCAGTAGTGATGTGCGGATCGATCCTGAAATATCGATTCCTCCGATATCAGTCATTTATGTTCTAGAATCGATTCTCACATTAAAATATCGATATATTAGTAATTTAGGGTAGATTTGTAGTTTATCATTAACAGGAACAGTGGAAAGAAACTATAACATTCGGATTGTCTACATTCAAAGGAACTACTTCCTCTTCCGCCTTTCATAGTCATGTGCAAAATACAGCTGTATAAATGTCGCAGCCCCTGGCGTGCGCACTCACAACAATGGCTGAGCATTAGTGATGTGCGATACCACTGATTTCCTTTCTGATCAATACCAAGTAAAATTCAGGGTGGTATCGACACACATGACTCTATTTACGCTCAGCCATCGTTGTGAGTGTGCTCGCCAGGGGCTGCTACACATTTATACAGCCGTATTTCCTATATGACTATGAAAGGCGTAAGAGGAAGTAGTTCCTTCCAATTTAGACGATCCGAATGATATAGTTTCTTTCCACTGTGTTCCTGTTAATAATAAACTACAAATTTACCCCAAAGTACTAAAATATAGATATTTTAATACGAGAATCAATTATAGAACAGAAATTACTCGTGTCGGAAGAATCGATATTTCAATATCGATCCGCACACCACTAGTGTAGACATGTGTTAGAAGGAAGGTGTCAGAAACCCAGCGAGCAGTGTGTGAAGAGACCTAATCCTAACCCCTGAGTCATTACTGAGTGTATGTGACCACATGATGAAGATGGACGTTCTTTAAATTTGTTCTAGAAGTACAAATTCAGGTAAGCAGACGTGCGTGGATGAGAGCTGAAACCAGGGGCAATGTATCAAAGCACCCCCAAAGATTTCTTACTTTTTTATGACAATATTACTGTTTGTGTGACACACTACTAAAAATATAAAAAGCATACAGTACTTGGTTGAGACGTAACATTTTAACAACAAAAGTATAGATACCCCCCTCCCAAAATGGTTTGTTCCAGCTCTCCCCTACTCTGGCTCTAGCACTCTTGCTGCCAGAGCAAGCGGAGGTGTAAGTGCCTGGCTTAAAACAAGACATGTTAGATGCATTTAACCTTCAGCTACTCTTTATATAGTTAGGTAGGAGTCAGACCATGTTTCTTTTTAGCTGAAAAACATTACACCAGGTAACTTGCAGTGTTGAAAACTTTTCTGTTGATGTTTGCTACCCTACAATCCTACGCCCTACTCTTTAGTAAAATCAGTGACATCTGACTGTCCTGTTGCTCCCATTGAAATGTATACAGCCTATTTAAAATCTAAAACTTAAAATTGTCTGTAACCTACTGTTGTTACCTACTGTCCTGTTTGAAATGGATACTAACTAGCTAACTGAGTGAATGCCCAATAACCAGTGTTGGGAAGGTTACTTTTAAAATGTATTCCATTACAGAATACATGCCCCAAAATGTATTCTGTAACGTATTCCGTTACGTTACTCGATGAGAGTAACATATTCTGGATACTTTGGATTACTTAATGCAGACCTTCCCAAAGTGTGGGGCCTAGGGGACGCAGAGCCATGGCAGGGGGGGCGCGGGATGACAGGGGGGGGGGGACAAAACGCTTGGACACTGCTAGCACGGACGCCTACAGAAACGCAAAGCAGGAGATGAAGCATAGCTGAATATGTTTCCAAATCAACTTCATTCGTGATTTTTAGTTCACAAACACTTCTTGTAATGACTAACTACTCCTGACATTTTGGAGATATACATACTATACTATACTTTATACAGTACAGTTACAGCGGGCTACAAATAATATCAGGCTGATCCTGCCACGATTTGTTCCCCCGGTTCAAATCACGGACAAACAGTATCCCAGTTGTTTATGTTTTTAAACCTATTTTGCACAGAGGCATTTTTGGAAAAATGTATTGATAGCAATGTTGAAATTTATTACACAGGAAAAAAAACAAAACAACTACAAGTAAAATAATCACACTGTGATGCCTCTGCCTTTCTAAATGGAGGGGCAGTAACTGCATGTGTATGTAAGCATGTAAAACCTGCAGATAGTCAGATTAACAGTATTTTGTCTCTATCTGCCAATCTGCAATTCCTCTCATGTAAACAATAACGTGGCACACAGCGTGACGTGAAAAAAGGCACATACCTTTGACACTGCATGAGGAACTCTGTATTCCTCATCCACACGGAAACGCAAAAAAGGAGTTTTTAAAAAAATCTCTCCGTTTTCAGTGATTCGAAAAGTCGTTTACGTGTGGACGAAACAGCTGCGTTTTCAAAAATACCCGTGTAGGTGCGGACGTAGCGTAAAAGAGTTAGTTATTTATTTTCTTACTACCTGCAATTTATTGCAGATTACTTGTACTTGCTTAATTGTTTACTAAATGTTTGAGGTGTGAAATAAACCGCAATGGAGCAAAATATGGGTGTGTGTGGTTGGAGGATGTGTGCGTGCATGTGTGCGCGTGCACGCGCGGGGGGGGGGGGAGGGGGGCGCAACATTTTTCTTGTAAAACAAAGGGGGGCGCAGCAAAAACAAGTTTGGGAACCACTGACTTAATATATTATCATGCTGTTTACAACTACGTGAATGTGCTATTGCTGTGATTTATTACTGTTACTGAAAGTCCGCGGCTCCGAACTGTAGTAAAGGGACCTCTGACTAACACGTCAGGAGCACGTCAGGTTCCGTGTCGGGCTCGTAGCCGAAAACTAGCTTTACTTTGTTGTCTGGGTCAACTTTGCTTGCGAGAGACAGAGAGAGGCGTTGAAAGGCTGCTCCAACGGAACTTATTGTTTCAGAGGAAAACAGCAACACAGCGTACAGTCGAGTCTTAATAGCTTACTTACAACTGGGCTCCTCAGGCACTCTTCTTGGCTGCAGTGGTTATTATTATATTTACATGCTTCCAGCTCCCGCTTTTGCTCGATGACAACTCGTACTTTCCCTTTTTCTCCCTCCCTCGCTCACAGACACATAACGGGTATGGCAGTCCATTCTCCCTGCAGCACGGACTACACTGCCCATGATGCTACATTCTTTAGAGCTATGCTTGTAGCATTCTACCTATTAGCTTAGCACAACAACAACAACAAAAAGGCGCTCTCTCAGTCAGGAAACACGCAGAGAGAGAGCGTCACCCTGTAACCATGGCAACCGTAACGCTGCCGCCTGGAACAACAGAACATAGCTGTCAAACAAAACCAAAACAGTCCTGACCCATGACAATATGAAACAGGAAAGTACCGCTGTGCAATCCATTTATTTCAACAAAGTAACTGTATTCTAAATACCACCTTTTTAAACGGTAACTGTAACGGAATACAGTTACTCATATTTTGTATTTTAAATACGTAACGCGGTACATGTATCCCGTTACTCCCCAACACTGCCAATAACCTTATAACTCCCGTTGTGTGTGTGTGTGTGTGTGTGTGTGTGTGTGTGTGTGTGTGTGTACAGAGCGAAAGCCAGGTTCATAATGGATATAAGGAAGTTTATTCAAAAAAAAAAAGGAGCCACATTCAGGTAAAAGTGTAAAATCAAATGATCTGTCTCTCAAGAATAATGTTGGATCAGTATTTCAATGTTTATATCTTTTATTAGATGTTCATGTGGTTTGGTTATTTCCCTTTTGGTTGAAAGTACACTGAGAGAGGACTTTTTGTTAGTGATCTTAATATAATTTTTTTCACATTAATGTAATTTTTCATCTAATTGAATCTATTTGTGTATGTTTGTCAGTCTAAAGAGGGAGAGAGGAAAGAGGGAAATGTGAGGAGAAAGTACAAGGTCAGGAAGAACCAGGTAAGAAAACAGACAGGGAACAGTGACAGGCAAAACAGAAACTGTTAAACTGACAAAGAGAAAAAAACTGATTTTACTCATACAGTCTGGAAGTTGTGTCCTCCCTATATTAAAGCTGCTATACAGAATCTGCAAAACAAACTGGGTTGAAACGTTTTTGACCCTCTTTAACAACACTCCAACATAACATTATAATTGATTGGGGAGATTAAAATTAATGATATATCCTTATGTGGTTCAGCCACAACTCTACTAAAACCTCAGCCAGTAATAGGTAGGCCAACTTTTGGACCGTCCAGTTGTCTGTATGACTGCCGCAGTACGTGCACCACATTTGCACACTATCAGAAAGTGCCAAACAGCCCTGGTGGAGTGAGGAACTGTAAAGAGAAGCAGAGCGCTCTGTTTATATTCTAAAAATGTTTTAAGCTAGCTTGTTTCAAAGATTCTGTACTGCAGCTTTAAATGTTTTCCAAAAGCACACATACACTTACCTTATCAGTGTTTCTCAAACTTTTTACAGTGTGTACCACCTGAGAAAATGTCAAGCTCTCCCAAGTACCACTATGAAGGCATCAAACTCATAAATCTTACAACACAAAATTAGTATCTGCAGTAAAGATTTTTTTTTCATACATTGTATACATTCTACCACAGGCAAAGTTGCCTCCATTTTTATAGTTTTTTATTAATATTTTGTAATAATTTATTCTGTTTTGGGAGGAGGTTTTTTTTTATGTATCTGTATTATATTGTTTACTTTTTACTCACTATGAGCATCATTCATTATTCTCCCCCAGTAATTAAGGTTAAGAGATGTATTTTTTTTTATTCCAATCCATTCTTCTTTTGCAGCATTTAAATAACCTTTATCAGATTTGATGGTTTTGTTACAGACTTTTCAAAAAGGTGTTTTGCTTTTTTTTCACGAATGTGGGGATTCAATTGTGTTAAAATGTACAAAACAGTGATGTCATGTTTTGTGACGAGGACCCAGGCACAGAGAGACTTGATGAATTTAAGAATCTTATGATTTAATAAAGAAATCGGAAAACTTCTGATTGGTGGAGGGGTCTCACATTTTCCCTGTTCTGTTTTTCACTAGTGTTGCATATGCTGGGGTCAGTGACATGTGACCATACATACAACCTTACAGAGGCTGCACAGGTAGTCCAGTTCCTCCAGGATGGCACATGATTACGTGCTAATGGCAGGTTTATGTGCCTCCCAGCACAGTCTCAAGAGCACGAAGGAGACTCCAGGAGCGTTGCGCAGGGCTGCAGAAGGCCTTGACTCATCAGCAGGACTGGTGTCTGCTCCTCTGTGCACGGAGGAAGAGGATGAGCGCCAAAAGAGCTATGCTGGTGTGAACGCCTTACCAAACAGACTTCATGAGGGCGACATGAGTCCTCGTTCAGTATGACTGGTTTGGGGATACTGAGAATATGCAGGAAGCTCTGGAGGATGACTCGAGCGATGCCACTGAGTGGACCTCATGCTCACCTGACCAAAATCCATTAGAATACCTCTGGGACGTTATGTTTGGGCAAAGTGGACTCACCTGTAGGTGGATTGTTTTCATTTCCATCAAACGATGTGGCATCTTTCATTTGTCAGAGCACATCTGTTGTGTTTTTAATGTGTAAAGATGTCCCACTTTAAACATGCATTAGGCAATGTTTCATATATTAAACACTTTTTATTGCCAGTGTGTGAACAGAAAAAAAAAACAGAAAAAATATGTTTAGCTGTACTTCTCTGCTCTTTGCCATTAAATGGACTGAAGGAAGGAATGAAGGACTTAATCTCTTCTTTTAAGGCCGTTTTCCTTTGATTGGCAGTGCCTCTGCTTGCTCAGCAGGGGAGTGGACGTTGGGTATAGGTGAAATGAGTTCTGCTCTCCATTAAATCATCCTGATCCAAGAGTCGAAAAACCTGTAATCAACTGTTTGTGCACACACTGAGCCGAGTATTAGAAACTCGTTTAACAGGAACACCCACCATGGAATAGGAAGTGCGTGAAAGGAAGGAATAAAAGGTTCCCCTTACACGTACGTTCTCATTTTGAGCAATTATCAAAGAAGTTAATATTTTACTGTTCTCTCAGCTTCAGGCGACGCCATCCTCGCCATCTCTACAGCAGCTGCAGGTATCTCAGGGGCTCTCTCAGTAAGCCAGTTACTCTGGTTATATCTGTAAGGGGGCGTGAGGGGCCTAGCCTTGGGACCCTTAAACCCTTAATTCAGCTTTTCTCTGAGTTAAAGCATTACATCAGAGGATTTGATGTCCTGACAGTAAGCTCTGAGAAAGCTGTGCTGTGATCAGTCTGTAATCAGATTCACAGAGAGCTGTAGGCTTTAATCTCTTCCTCCAGCTGTTTCCTCACTCATACGAGCACAGAAATCATCCACAGGAAGTTTGGAAAGCTTTTCCTCAAGTGTCACATGTCTCCCCTCATCCTCAGACTGAAGTTTAATGATTTATGAAGCTGCAGAGGGACACATCCTCATCGGTAGGTTGGACATCAGCTTAATGAGGTTTCTGACTGCCTTTTCTTAATCCTTCAGATGATCCGCTGGACTCTCGTTGTTTTAAAGGCATTTGTGTCACTGGATGAAACAAAAGTTACACAACGAGGGGCAAAATTCACATGGGAAACCGACATCAGTGTCAGCATTAACTCATTGTTTAGCTGAAAGTCTTCCTCGGCAGAAAGGGGAAATCAATCCATGACCACAACCAGGTGTGTACTGTAAATATGCTGTGCTGCTTGATGGCACCTTCTTCCAAATGTAATTCAGAACAAATTAACATTTCTGTAATTTTTCACTTTTTTTTCTCTTTTTTTTTTGCTGTTGCTTTGCTGTCTGTGAAATCCATCAGCCGCCCACAGTGACATTAATTTTCTGTTTAGTAAATCCAAATATTTACAACCAAATTCTGCTGAGTCTTTAATATGTAAATTAATTTATTCTCAGATGCTGTTCTCAGATCTAGATGCGTGCTTGACCATCCAGGAGGAAAAGTTGATTCTGTTTATCTGGACCAATATTCCCTCTAAGCTGCACGCATGCGCAATCGCACACTGCTGGCATGGTCTGCGCACAGAAAATCTGCACTGCGGACACAAAAAAAAATCCAACCTGAATTGAAATCAAAATAAATACACAACAATTCATTCTGTGATTTTTTGCTGTGTGAGTCAGTAGTGACCGGTGACTGGCTGCTCCTGCCAGTGATGCGATTCACATTTGTATTTATGCAGCTAATCAACAAGCTGTGACAGCATCCTTATGTGCCGACACCGTTGTTTTAGCTAGCAAAGCGGTGTGGCCGATGTGGAGTGAAGACATGCTAATGACAACGTGTGCAAACATTGGAGATGTGAGCAGGACAGACGGAAAAATTAAGGTGAAGTTTAAGTTCTCAGTCAGATTTGTACGGAAGAGGATTAAGGCCACTGGAAAAAAAAGAAAAAGAATTCTGACTTTAATCTCAGAATTCTGACTTTTTTCTCAGAATTCTGAGATTAAAGTCAGAATTCTGACTTTTTTCAGAAGGACTGACAGACTGAAGATCTGCTTTGTGGGCTGGACCTCTTCAGACACCAGAATGAAAGCAGAACCTGCAATATGACTCACAACACCTCTCTGAGGTTTGACTGAGTCAAAAGAGTTTGTGATCCAACTGCATGTTGGAGGCCAAAGGTCAGCTGCTGGCTGTGAGAGGTAGGTCCTTGGGTCAGTCTGAATGTGACAAACACACTGTCAGTTGCTGAGGAGTCGAGTCCTTTTTAATAACGCTTTGGCACACGAGTCCCAGATCAGTTACAGATGCTAGCCCTCGAGCAGAGAGGGTTGGTGTTCTGTGCTGTGGCTCGAATGCAGGCTGAGATCACAAGAAGACCTGCGAGCTGCTGATGTTTCATGTGTATGACGATGTGAAGAGAAGGAAGCTGAATGCAGAGGTCAGTGTGACAGAGCGACAACAGGAATGTGACATCACTTAGATGTGTTTCTAATGTGGCAGCACAGTTTTCACTTTATTGTTTCTGACTTCAGGTGGTGCTCTCCGCCTCTGCCGCCAGGCCATGTTACACCACAGTTCAAGAGGGGGGCAATGAACGTGTCACAGGTGCGACTCACCTGACTTGACTACACCTGAGTGTGTGGTCAAGTGAGTCTGAGGAGGAGGACCTGTGTCCGTCACATGTCTGCTGGGACTCTGCAGACACACAAATCTTGATGTAGGTGTAAAAACCACTGATGTTTGGAAATGCTGAGCTGGATTTGATCCAAACCTTCTGCTGTATTTATTTTTGTTTCATTCTCTATTTTCTGTAACAGAATGAAATAAATCAGGTTAAATTGTTTTCATTTGTCAGTGATGACAGTCATGCACCTGAGGGCATCATCAAACTGTTTTCATCTGAACCAAATATTTGCATAGATGTAAGATTATCTACAGCTGCTTTCAGTACCACTGATGTTAATTTAGTGTCTTTCTCTCCAGTTGATCTGAGTTAGCTTGAGTAACTACCACCAGCTGCTTTGGCCTGTTCTTTTCTGTATCACATGGTGGCGCAGTAAGTCACTGTAACTTTCATTTAATTAGAGTTTATTTCCTGTAAACAAATATTAAATGATTTCTAACCAACTGCATCAATCTGTCTGTGATTAGCCGTCCACACTGAGCTCTGACAGCTGTACAAATAGCGTTGTTCCTGAAGTCACACCTTGGTATTTTGGTAAATCCAGATTTATTTATCTCAGTCCTGCAAACGGGAAGCCGGATTTTCAGGTCATTAACTGAGGCATGAAAATGTGCGGCCTCTCCTACTTCCTGTCAAACAGCAAGTTTGTCTCCACATAGGATTCCAGGAGCTCGGGAATCTGACGGCGTATCTCTGCTTTGTGACGACAATCACAAACCTTCAGATTCTGTTTGCTGTCTTGACCCAAAAGAAGATGGCTGCCACACAGATCTGTTTCTCCGATCCTGTTTTTTCTGATCATATGCCGGTTCTGTTTGACATCTCTTTATCTAGAAATGAATTCAAGGGGCTTGTCCCTGCAAAGACATCTCATTTGTTAAATTGTTCCACGGCAGCACGGTTCTCCACCTACTATAATCAGTTCTCCATTCCTGAGACACTCCAATACGTAGAGGAACTCAGTTTTTGGTTTCATACCACTTGTCAGACTGTCTTGGATATTGTTGCTCCTCTAAAAATTAAGCATCCTAAGACAAAGCTTGAACCCTGGTTGAACGATGAAACCCGTGCTGCGAGGCGTGAATGTCGTAGGGCTGAGCGGAGATGGAAAAAAGATAACTTACAGGTCTCTTTACAAAGTTTAAGAGAGTGCTGGGCCACACAGCCTGATAAAATCTGTATCCCTCCATAACTTTTGCTGTGAATAAGACATCTTCTCCAAATTTACTGTACTTATTGGTTATACTGAGATTGATTTTGCAAATAAACTCATTCGTGATAGCTTCGCTACAAAGTGTAAACCGAGTGTAAATTCACTGGAGAGCGACGTGTTTCCATGATCGCATCTGGTTTTACAGTATTATAGTATCAAAGTCTTTTTCTAGACAAAGTATTCCCAGCAGGTTATTTCAGTGTACATTATAAGGTAAACTGTCTTCCACACGGCACATTACAATATCACGAAACTAATATTAAATTCATCGAGTCTGCTGTTTTCCAGCTTTTACTCTTTATCGCGTCGACTGCAGATCAGTGACAAGTAGCGTACAGAACGGAGCTGGGCAAGTGGCTCCTCCTACTTTGCGCGCTCCCGTGAATGGGGAAACAATTTTTGACGGGGGTAACTACTTTGGCACAACACCTGTTCACGCGCGTTAAAATATGATATTTTGGGGCGCGATGGATTTTTCTTGGACACGCGTAGAGGTGCGAATGTGCACGCGTCAAGTTAGGGGCGTTTGGGGCTTTTTTCACGCGCCCATCGCGTTCGGTGTGAACACACCGTAACTTACTTGTACACATCAAATATATCAGTGATATTGGCAGGCGGCTAGCATCTGTAACACAGCTCCGCTTAACTGCCTTGAAAAACTCTGAAATAGTAGAACAATAAA
The DNA here is from genome assembly GCF_057381845.1 of Rhamphochromis longiceps. Lineage (NCBI taxonomy): Eukaryota > Metazoa > Chordata > Actinopteri > Cichliformes > Cichlidae > Rhamphochromis > Rhamphochromis longiceps. The sequence continues at coordinate 28,527,159 of NC_140571.1, forward strand.
ATAAAATGCAACGAACCCATCTGGGATGATCCTGCGATCAACAACAGTTAAAACGTCAATTCACCTAGTATACTGTAACATCGTGAAACACGTTCATTCCTATATAACGTTATAAGCTAACAAGCATGCTAACCGTAACTGTACCGTAACTGTTTTCCTGTAGAAATAGGAGACACCAAACGATTTCTCTTTTTGTTACTCACCTTCTGCTCTTCCATTAATAAAATAGCATCTTCGGGACCCCTCGGCCACGCAAAAAATCACTTATATCCACCATATTTAGTGAATTAGTTCTCCACCTGCCAAACTGGACACATCGCTGTCACTGAAGCTGGAAGCCTGCAGGTGCCCACCTCAAAATTCTGAGATTAAAGTCATAATTCTGAGAAAAAAGTCATAATTCTGAGATTGAAGTCATAATTCTGAGATTAAAGTCATAATTCTGAGAAAAAAGTCATAATTCTGAGATTGAAGTCATAATTCTGAGATTAAAGTCAGAATTCTGAGAAAAAAAGTCATAATTCTGAGATTAAAGTCAGAATCCTTTTTTTTTTCCAGTGGCCCTAATCCTCTTCCGTAGATTTGTGCTCATCTAATGTCATTTATTTACAATTTTCATTTGTGGATATAGATTATTAAATACCGTCACTAGTTTGTATACAGCGTTGCATACAGCGCTTTGAGTACTCCAGGAGAGTAGAAAAGCGCTATATAAGAATCAGTCCATTTACCATTTATGAGTGGTAGAAATGATTAGTGGTAGAAATAATTGTGTCATTATCAGTGATGGGAATAACAGTAACTAATCTGAATAATTACCATTTCTATCATTAAAACGCTGTTACTAACAAGAAAATGCGGTGTGGACTCATTACTATTTTTCAACACAGACGATTGTGCTGCTGATTGGCTGAGGAAGAATAAAATAGTCAAGGTAAACCAATCGCATGACCAATTTAAGATGACATAGTAACAAGATGCTTTCAACCCAAAACAACCCCGATTCTCCATTTTTATATAAAAAGTGTGGACTTCAAACTATATACTAGTTTTTAAATTGTGTTGATAGGCTATAAAACCAGAGTTATGAAAAAAAATATACGTAAAGCTTTTTCCTGAATACTATTGTTGTTTATATTTACTGGGGGGGAAACGGTAAATCAAATAAAAAAATAATAATACGGCATCATGGCATTTGATTGTTTAGAAAGGCGGAGAAGTTTTATGAGTGATGGCAGCGAAAGAGAGAGAGAGCAAAAGAGCGAGAGAGAGAAAGAAAGTTTTGAGATGTGAAAGAATTGTGACTTTTAGCGTGTTTGGAGTTTAAAGTTAGTGTTTTGTGTTGTGAAGTTAGTGAGTAGTGTAGTCGATAGTTTTGTTGTCACACAGGCAAAGTCACACAGGTTCAAGGATGCATCACTGCCACGCAGTGGCTCCAATATGGAGGTGCCTTTATTTACAAACTATAAAACATCGACATTTCATATCAGAATAACATCTGTACTGTTTGAAATCCACGTAAAACACATCAGTGGTATTTTATTGGTGTTGTTTGAATCACTCTCACACAGAGATGTTTTCCAGCTGCTAACTTCATTCATGCAGCGTTAGAGTTGAACAGATTTAGAAGACAGAAGTGTTTGTTTTTATTTACATTAATAAATGAGTAACGTTAAAGTTTTAGAAACAACTTTACTCTGATTTAAAATGTCCTGTTGATCAGTCTCATGATGATTCTTCATGTCTCTGTCATGATCAGTTTTTTGAGTAGAAGAAGATTGATTTGTTTCATTAAACTAAAACCTATGAAAATACCATAATCATTCAGATCAACAGAAACATGGAGTGTGTTTGTGCGCAGACCAGTGTTGGAGTCCACAGTCATCTCCTCTCTGGTCAGAGCAGCGGACTGCAGATTCACCCACTTCCTGTAAGCAGACTGTCGTTATTGGACATCAGGCTGAGCTCTCAACAACCAGTTGCACAGTGAAGCCCTGAGCTTTACATCATGCAGTAGCAGGTGAACAGCCTGTGAGACAGTCTCATTCTTCCGTCTTATTTTGGATCGAATAGGCATTTGCTGGGAAGGTCTATGCCATCCCGCTCACCTCTTTCCTGCACATGTTGTCTTCACCGCCTTTTGTGCCAAGGCTGAGTGACCTAAGCATCTCTACTGGCAGGTGATGTATCACTGAGGTTGTGTTGTGCCAGTGCACCTCAGCCGTCTTAGATCATGTGTCTGCAGCAGGTTTTTCCTCAACGGGTCTAAAGATCAGCTTCATAAATGATTTTCTGTTTGTTTGTGAAATCTGATCATTCGCCCCATCAAAATAGAGAAACCTCTGTGTGGCAGCCATCTTTTTTTGGGTCAAGACAGCAAACAGAATCTGAAGGTTTGTGATTGTCGTCACAAAGCCGAGGATTCAAAGCAGAGATACGCCGTCAGATTCCCGAGCTCCTGGAATCCTATGTGGAGACAAACTTGCTGTTTGACAGGAAGTAGGAGAGGCCGCACATTTTCATGCCTCAGTTAATGACCTGAAAATCCGGCTTCCCGTTTGCAGGACTGAGATAAATAAATCTGGATTTACCAAAATACCAAGGTGTGACTTCAGGAACAACGCTATTTGTACAGCTGTCAGAGCTCAGTGTGGACGGCTAATCACAGACAGATTGATGCAGTTGGTTAGAAATCATTTAATATTTGTTTACAGGAAATAAACTCTAATTAAATGAAAGTTACAGTGACTTACTGCGCCACCATGTGATACAGAAAAGAACAGGCCAAAGCAGCTGGTGGTAGTTACTCAAGCTAACTCAGATCAACTGGAGAGAAAGACACTAAATTAACATCAGTGGTACTGAAAGCAGCTGTAGATAATCTTACATCTATGCAAATATTTGGTTCAGATGAAAACAGTTTGATGATGCCCTCAGGTGCATGACTGTCATCACTGACAAATGAAAACAATTTAACCTGATTTATTTCATTCTGTTACAGAAAATAGAGAATGAAACAAAAATAAATACAGCAGAAGGTTTGGATCAAATCCAGCTCAGCATTTCCAAACATCAGTGGTTTTTACACCTACATCAAGATTTGTGTGTCTGCAGAGTCCCAGCAGACATGTGACGGACACAGGTCCTCCTCCTCAGACTCACTTGACCACACACTCAGGTGTAGTCAAGTCAGGTGAGTCGCACCTGTGACACGTTCATTGCCCCCCTCTTGAACTGTGGTGTAACATGGCCTGGCGGCAGAGGCGGAGAGCACCACCTGAAGTCAGAAACAATAAAGTGAAAACTGTGCTGCCACATTAGAAACACATCTAAGTGATGTCACATTCCTGTTGTCGCTCTGTCACACTGACCTCTGCATTCAGCTTCCTTCTCTTCACATCGTCATACACATGAAACATCAGCAGCTCGCAGGTCTTCTTGTGATCTCAGCCTGCATTCGAGCCACAGCACAGAACACCAACCCTCTCTGCTCGAGGGCTAGCATCTGTAACTGATCTGGGACTCGTGTGCCAAAGCGTTATTAAAAAGGACTCGACTCCTCAGCAACTGACAGTGTGTTTGTCACATTCAGACTGACCCAAGGACCTACCTCTCACAGCCAGCAGCTGACCTTTGGCCTCCAACATGCAGTTGGATCACAAACTCTTTTGACTCAGTCAAACCTCAGAGAGGTGTTGTGAGTCATATTGCAGGTTCTGCTTTCATTCTGGTGTCTGAAGAGGTCCAGCCCACAAAGCAGATCTTCAGTCTGTCAGTCCTACTGCAGCTCCCCCGTGTGGACAGACGCTGAACCAGTTTTTCACAAAGTGTGACTAGCAGCATCAGCCTCACAGCTTCCTGTAGAGAACAGGTGCCAAACTCGAGGGCCAGTGTCCTGAAACTTTTAAATGTGTCCCTGCTGCAACATACCAGAATTAAAATTGGTAGGTCATTAGCAAGACTATAGAACTTGACTGCATGCTGAGGAGGCAATTCAGGCCATGTCCACACTTATACGTTTTCGTTTGAAAACACATCTTTTTCTCTTCGTTTTGGCCTTCCGTCCACACTGAGACTTCATTTTTGGTCAAGGAAAACGCTGTGTTTTGAAAACACTTTCCAAACCGGATATATTTGAAAATGCCGTTTTCATGTCGCAGTGTGGACAGCGAATCACACTGTGGTGACACTGTGGTAAAACGATGACACATTTTAGTCATGTGATGCAGTCATGTGACCAATTAAATTAAACTTAGGCTACGTTCACACTGCAGGCGAAAGCGCATCAAATCTGACTTTTTTGACCCTATGCAACCCATATCCGATCATGCTATGACAGTGTGAACAGCACAAATCCGATATTTTTAAATCCGATCAGGGTCACTTTTGTATGTGGTACTGAATCCGATACATATCTGATGTTTTAGAAAGCGACTGCTGTTTGAATGGTCATGTCGCATTAAATCCGTCTTTTACGTCACTGACACAAGACAGATGCCAATTATCAGCGCCTGAAAAGCACCCGATAAGACATCGTGAACGCTTCTTGGTCATCCCGTGTAGATGTTAGTGAAACGTACAGAAAATGGGAACATTTTATTTGTACTGTATTATCTGCAGATTCTGACAGACATTTCTAACTATCCTTTGAAGCACCGCTCCTCTCTAAAACAGCAATAAGGATAATTATTAGGCCATTTGTAAATAACAAAATAACTTTATAACTTAAAGCAAATTTGGGAAACATAAAGTCCGAAGTCTTTATATTAAGGGCCATCAGTCAAACAATACTGTTTGGTCTGGGTCTAAACAAAGCGCGTTGTGTGTGATGTCTTCTTTTGCGCATGCGGGCTGCTTTGAGGGTTCACACTAGAGCTTGTTTGCTGTCACATTGTATTTGTAGTGTGAACAAGCAGAGAAAAAAAAAATTGGATTTGATCAAAAAATCGGAATTGAGCATTAAGCCCTGCAGTGTGAACGTAGCCTAATATAGCGGAGGGTATTTTCGGCCGTTTCAATGTGGACGCACAATGTGAAAACGATAGTGTGGACACAGAGCGTTTTCAAAAGAAAACACAGTTTTCAAATTTATCCGGGCTAGTGTAGATATAGCCTCAGCCATTTGATTCATGTTACAGCAGCTCATAAGTGAATGAACATGGTGCAACAAAAGTACTTTTAGAAGTACAATTTCCCAAAAACTTACATTTATTTAAATTTACTTGAGTAAGGTTGGGGATTGCCACCTCAGCATGCAGTCAAGTCTTGCTAATAACCTAATTTTAATCAGGTGTGTTGCAGCAGGGACACATGAAAAAGTTTCAGGACACCAGCCCTCAAGTTTGACACCTGTGCTCTACAGGGAGCTGTGAGGCTGATGTTGAGGACTGGAGTTTGACACCCTGCTGCAGAGGAACATTACAGACCCTCCTCTTGTGGATATTTTAATCCAAACAGAGACAAAAGTCTGGATTTAACATTTTCAGATTCAAAGGTGATCTGACGGTGGAGATGGACATCTGCGGCCTTGTGTTGATGACATTCTGATCAAATGTTATTTTTATGTCTCATCTTCAGAATCTTTAGAAAAATTAAAACAAGTATTTCTGAGTGAGATGCAGTTTCCTGGAAATATTTCAGAATAAAAGCCTCACTAAACACTCAATTTGAAACAGGAAGCACTGAGGTTGCATGATCAACATCAATAAAAATCTTCAAAATAATTGTGATTATATTCCAATCAGATAGGAAGGTCAAAGGTCAGCTGAATCTCAGAGCCCATGTGACTGAAAAACATTTATGTGGAGCATTTAAACACCAACACTGGACCCGTTTCCCGCTGGCCTTCAGTCAGAAACGATCACCGTTAACAAACCAATAATCAATAACAGCTGCTTCTTCTGTGGTATCCTGTCAGGAAACCACAGAAGCTAGAACACAGCTACAGGTGATCTCTGTGAAAAATGTGAGCATCAGTCCAAACATCAGCTGATCAATGAGCTGATCCTCCCTCAGCCCTGACATTAAAAACTTCGTGAAGCAGAGAAAAGATGAAGCTGCAGCTTGAGGAGGAGGTGCTGGTAAATAACACTGAGCCTTCATCCTCTGTGGGATGGAAACAGAGGCTCCACCCACACTCAGGTTCACTCTGTTTATTAAGAGTCGTGGTCACAAACAGAAAAACAACGCAAGAAGAAGAACAAACAGCTGACATCGCTAGCTTTACTTAAGACGACATTCGTTTACACCTGGGGTAACCAGGTGGACCCGCCACCTTGGTCAGATCCACCCGGTCCGACCTGAGCCGGCTTAAACTGGTCTAAACTGGTGAGGCATTAAAGGGGCATGTCCCTGACTTCTGTTAGTGCTGATTAGGTGAAAGTTGAATTAGTTTGAGTTCAGCTGGAGTTTGTTTGGTTTCAGGTCTTAGTCCACAGGAAACAGTCTCACTGTGAGCCAGACGAGAAGAAGATGATGAGGGGGGCAGGGCTGATTGTCCAAGCAGCCGCAGAATCATTTCATGGAGCTCATTCTGATTGGTTCTGATAGTCTGATTTACTCGAGCCTGTAACGACTGGTTGGTTCTGAGCAGCTGGATCCAGTCCGATCCCGTACTGCTGGCGAGCGAACACTTCGAGAGACTTGTAAGGCATAACAGGAGTTCTGAGGGTAAGAGTCGAGGTGACTGGTTCTAGTGTTTAGTTGTTGGATTTTTCATTGGCCGGTTCAGTCTGAGGGGGGGTTTGTGACCTTCCGTGCCGGCCCGCCCCTCACACATCGCCGTGAGTTTGACAGGAAGGACGGAGTGTTACAGTAAAGGCACCAATCACAGAGTGCGTGGGACGGTGACAGAGCGAGGAAGCCGTAACAGGCTTTAGTATTCTGGGAAACATCCAAGCGTGAGGCAGCGCACCCTTGCAAACAGGAATTTCTCTCCACGCAGGTCACAGGGGTACCGTTTCAGCAGATATACTAGTTTGTATTTCCTCTGGAGATCACACTGCGAGCAGCACAAGTGCTAACCGTGGGTGTGGGCGGAGCTTCGACGGACTCATTTTAATCGGTTACTATAACGTTTTTAGGTTGTGATGACGTCAGTTTAGCGTGTACGTGCTGAACCTGAACTCTAGGATCCATGAAGGTCTGCAAGTCCTCCACTTGGTCCATTGGACGGAAATGCTACGGTCGACTCGTTCAGACCTGAGCTGTAACGGGTGGAGGGTGGTGCCTCCTCTACGCGACTGCGAGATTCCTGCTCTTTGATACGAGCAGCTGATTGGCCATCACAGCTGTCAGATATCATACATGCAATTATAACTTAATAAAAATAATGTTTAACTATAAAAACGATCAGTGCCGTCAGCTGAGAGCGTGATTGGTCGTGCAGGCACCAGCTGACGGCACGTCACCTTCATGGTTTGTTTAGAGAACAGAGCAGCTGCGTCTAGACCTGCAGCCAGTTTCAGGTAACGTCTTAAAACAGAAGCTCAGAGCGCTGCAGAACCACCGCAGCTCACACCGGCCTGTGACGGCGCCAGTTTCAGTAACTCCTGACGGTTTTGAATCAGCCAGAAATGTCGCTAAAGCGTGAGTTCATAGGGGTCGTCTGATTGGTGGGTTTCTGTGGATTACTTTTGGACCTGAAATGTGATTAAAGCTCAGAGAAGGCCACATGACCACATCAGTCTGAGGCCGCGATTTGAACCGTGCACTCTGCGAGTCGGAATTTAAGGCAACATGGCGCCTCGTTGCTCTGAAAATCACGCAAGGGCAGTTTTGAGTTTCAGCTCGTGTTTAAACATTTAAAAAAAAAGAACAACAGGAAACGTGAGCTCTGGGCGACCAATCAGATTTTACGATGGGTTCAGTTATTTGTAATCTGTTTCCTGGCGTGTAATTCATTGTGCAGCTCATTTTGGCCTTTAATTTTGTCAAGGGTTAATCTCACAGAGCCCCACGAGGCGACTGCTGTTGTGACTGTGTGCCGTAGGTTTGCGTAAAATAAAGTTCAATTGAATTGAATTGAAGGATAAAACAACTGTTTGTGCTCTAAACAGCTTTCCTCCTCCCTCCAGAAAAGGTCTGCCTCTCTCGCCACCAAGTTCAGCTCCAATATGGCAGACAGAAGCTTCCTGTCACGCACGGTGACTACACCGTCATCATGGAGAGAGGCAGGCAGTGGGTGGAGCCTGTGTGCCACCGCCCACCTCCCGCTCTCCATGTATGGACAAATAGCAGTCGGTTTCTAGGCAGCATGCTGTTTGCTATTTATTCAGAATCAGCTCTAACACGAGGCTTCCTGTCCTCAGGTATCTACCAACCCACCAGCTTCCTGTTGCGCAAAGCCTCAAGCGGACAGAAGTCACTAAGGCGCGGCTGGACCCGCAGCTCGCAGTGTGACACCCGGTTAGTTTGCGTACGGCTTCAAAGTGCAGTTCAGTCTTTTTGGTGTTCAAGTGCATTCTTTGTTCTCACATTTATGGCTTCTTAGTAACAGACTCGTGGACATGGCAGCAGCGCTGTTATAGTCTCTTGGTGTGTTTGGAGTTATAGTGGCTCCGCATGTCTTTGCGCAGGCGGAACTTCTCACCGCACACGCCACAGATGTACAGGTGGACATCCATGTGCTTCTCCAGCTGTTCGCCACCCGGGAAGATCTGGAAGCACACCTGGCAGATGGTTTCCCCGGCTGACAGGTGGGAGATCATGTGACGCACGTGGTCGTGTTTGAGGAAGGTCCCCTGGTCACACACGGGGCACACGTAGCGCGCCATTCCTTTATGCATGTCAGTGTGGAGGCGGAGTTGGCGCTCGCGCAGGAACTGCTTGCCACAGGTCTGGCAGGTGAACTGCTTCTCCTTGGTGTGGACAGTGTAGTGCTCGCGCAGGTGGCAGCGCTGGTAGAAGCCTTTGCCACAGATGCTGCAGAAGTGTTTGCGGCGGTGATCGGGCTCGCCGCCTTCCTCCAGCATGGTGGGCCGAAACAGCTCCTGGTCGTGGCAGGATAGAGCGTGCTCCAACGCCAGGCTCTCGTTCTGGAACAGCAGGCCGCAGTGCGGACACGCCAGGTCGGCTGCCTCCAGCAGCCCCTCCTCCATCCCATGCGGCTCCTCCAGCAGGGACGCCTCATCCTCGCCATGGGAGTCCGACTCAGCTCCATGGGATTCACCGCAGCGCTCGGCATGCTCCTGCAGCTGCCGGCCTTTGATCAACACCTGGCCGCACCTGCCGCAGGCACATATATGCCCCATGTGGTTGGACAGATAGTGTGCGGACTTGTCCTCCTCCAATAACAGAGCGCCACACACCTCGCAGGGCGTGCCGTCAGCGTCCTGCTTCTCGTCTTTGACCTTCTGGAGTTTGACGGGGATGCCGGAATCATTGCCTTCGAAAGGCTCGCTGCTGTTTTCCAAACCGGAGACACCGGGCTCGGGGTCCGATTGCGTTTTCTCCCTCAGCGCTGCATCACCGAAGCGTGCACTAAAATCTCTGGCGGCATGCTCGCCAACACGGACCACCTCGATCTCAGGGAACATGCTCTCTTCTGGTTCGGTCTTGATGCTCCTGGTGGACCCAGGCTCGCCGTCTGGTCCGCCTAGGACTGACCGGGCAGTCTTGGCCTCAGGCCAGTCGTCCTCACCTTTACAGACGACCCGGTGTTCCTCCACGCTCTCTGAGGCGGAGCTCTCTGCTTTACTTGAGTCGTTGTCACCCTCAGTGTTGCCTCGGGGTGGGTGGAAGGCTTTGCGGTTGGTACACGTGAGGATATGCTCGATTAGAAGCTTCTCGCAGCTGAACACGAAGCCACAGTCGTCGCAAGTGTATGTGCGACCGAACCTAGGGCGGTCCTTCAGAGTTGAACTCCTACCACCTGACCGCTTCCTCAGGTCACATGGTTGCTCGCCTGCTCCGTCTAAAACTGGCGCCGCCACAATCAGAGGAGCGGTTGCTGCCTCTTCAGTCGTCGCTGGCCTGCCAACTGCAGCAGGAACAGCAGGAACAGCCGGACGCCCCGTGCTGCTAGTGACGGCCTTCGGCAGACGCTCCCCTTCAGGTGCGGCGGGCCGCTGCTGTTCGTACATGCGCACGCCAAACATCATCTTCCCGCCAGCAGGCCCGGCGGAGGAGCTGGATGAGGAGGCAGAGGAGGACGGCGTGATGTTGGAGCTCCTGATGTCCCTCAGGTCCTCCAGCGAGTCAGGGATGTAGTACATCTGCAGATATGCCATGGACGCTTTCAGCTCCTCAAACTCGTAACTGCCCACAACGATGCGCCCGAGGTACATGAGCTGCAGGATGAGGTCGAAGCACTCGGCACTGATCTGCATGTTGCTCAGGTCCAGGCGGCCCGCTCCCTGCTGGTCCCGGATGAACATCATCCTGAAGTAGGAGCTGCAGGCCGCCAGCACCGCCTTGTGAGCCCGGAAGTAGATGTCGCCGATGGCGATGAGGCAGTCGCACAGGAAGCCCCACTCGCGCTGGTTGTTGAGTTGCTGGAGGACGTGATCGCTGTGGCTCGGCCTTGCCATCGCCCTGTGGACAACAGAGGAAGACAGAGTCAGAATTTATGAGGCAGCAAGGTCGTCTGCGGTCGACTTTCATAACGTGTGAGCCGGCACGGGACAGTCGGGCCTGATATGATTCATCAGCAACTCTGACTTTAATTAGAGCCACAAGTTCACACACCGAGCACGCTCAGATCAGCTCCCAGCTTCACTTACAGCACTGCAGTGATGAATCAGTATTTCCTTCTCAAGAACACACTGCTCAGATTTAACATGCACGCGCACACACACACACACGATGGCAGGTCTACTTCTCACCTTTCTAAACTCACTGTGGGGGAGGATGCTTCACCTCCCGTTGGCTATTCTCACAGTAAGTGACACCCCCCCCTCACACACACACCTACCCTGTTATGTGACAGATGTGTTTGTATTGCAGGATAGGGCTGCCACAAACGATTATTCTGATAGTCGACTAGTCACCGATTATTTTTGCGATTAGTCGACTAATCAGATCATCACCCATTGGACGTAAAACCTACAAGCTGTAGGTTGCACCAGCAGCATCTGCTCTTATATAACTATCATTAGCTTACAGCTTTAAGTGTTTAAGGTGTGTGCTAACTAAAAATAAAGACAAGATGGTAGTTTATTAAATTTTAATTAAACTTGCAGATTGTTTCGGTGAAGTTTAATAAACTCCTTGCTATCTAAAATATAACAGGACACCGGAGTAAATTCTGGAGCATCTCACACTTCTGATAATCAGCTGTCTGTTTGATGTTTATTCAGCTGTGTAAAAACTATAACTTTAATCTCAGCCAAACCGATTTACTCAGGAACAAATAAAATACTAAAAAAAGCCAAACAATAACATTTTAAAGTTATCTAAGTGACGGCCGGGAGTCCGGTGTTCTCACGGCTAGTTAGCCTTGCCCCCGGTTAGCTATCGAGCTAGTGGGTAACAGACGTCTCCGAAAACGTCAGAGCGCTTTTGAAAATATGTGGTGTCTTGATAAACTGAGCAGATATTTGAGGTTTACACAGCTACATTCTCGCCTGAAAATATGTTAAACGTTTATTTTGTGACTCAGAAAGAATAATAAGAGTAATATTAAAGCTAACTAGCTGCCGCCATTGTTGGAAACTGAGCTGGGCGCTATGAATTCTGGGACAGAGCTTCTTCTTCTTCGGGGTTTAAGGGCAGCTGGCATCCTTGTACATGCAGTGCTGCCATCTTCTGTTTCATTCCGTTATTACACTCTTAAATCCTGCTACTTATTCCTGCGTCTTTTGTGATCTTACAAAGCTTCAAACGACGCGTCGACTATTAAATCAGTCGTCGACGATTTTGATAGTCGACGTAATCGTGACTAGTCGACTAATCGTGGCAGCCCTATTGCAGGACAAGTATACCTGTACACACCCCAAGTTACTGCCTAAATAAAAGGTCCACCCTGACCCCACCAACACCTGGAGAGTTCACAGCAGATGTCCTGTGGACCAGGTTACAGTAAACTGTGAGCCAGATGTGCCCGACACACCCGACAAATCTGGATCTTTAAGTTGGACTCAGAGGAAACTGCAGATGCAGGGCACATCTGGGCCAAACCGCTCTCTGAGAATGCTCTCTGCTCACTGGTTACCCGAGCCCTCATCGGCGGGTATACGCCAATAACATCTGCAGCAGTTCCAGATGTGGGCGGAGCTAAAAACAGGTTCCTGTGCTGCAGGAGAAAACCGGTCGCATGCGGTTTTCTGTACTGTGAAGTGAACCCGGTCCTGTTCTTCAGAACTGGAGCTTTTTGTTAGACATGTACCTTCACTGCCTGACCCCCCCTGCCCCGCTGCTGCTTGGAGACACTGAAACCCATCAAAAGATGTCACTTCTTGTGTCAAAATGGGGTGTAATCAGAGGAAGATGTTTTCTCCCGTCACCTGAGCTGAACAGTGATTCGCTTAAAACTTTGACGCGTTTTTATTTTCAGCGATGTCGTCCCGTCTGTGTGTACTGAGCTGCCTTCCCTCCCCAGTTCCACTGGCGGTTCACCTGGCTGTGCTCACAGGTAAAGCTCACACAGAGTACACTTGTGACCAGCTAGAATGTGTCAGCTGATCCCAGAGTGCCTCAGAGCATCGCGCCAGATAAGAGATCAGTGGCGAAGTAGCATCACTGTACGTGTGTGTGTGTGTGTGTGTGAGTGAGAGAGTCCTGAAAGCCATAGCAGCAGAACAACATAAAACCAGCTGTGCAGGAGCTCACCTGCCTCAGGTGCAATCAGAAGACTCGCCTCTTCCAGATTTTTAAACATTTAGTGCCAGCTGACCACCACCAGTCACGTGTTTCTGCGTTAAATCTACGCCATAACGTGACGAATCCTGACAAATGCAACTACACATTGACGCAGCCCATGATGACCGTGATCAGTGCAGCTGTTTCCAACTTGTTCTGCCTCACACAATTCCTGATTCAAGCAAATTGACTGGCAGACAAAATTTCCAGCGCCAACTAGTGCCCTGCATCTCCGAGCTCTGCATCTATTAGGCTGCAGAGCGCCTAATAGATGCATGAATCATGCTTCACTGCGACAGCAAGGCAAGAACACTCAGCGGTCCTCTGGATGTCGGTGGTGGCCATGCAAACTGACACATGACTAGAGCAGGACGATATGACCAAAAATATTTATCACGATATATAACGATATAACTGATAACGATATAACTGACGATATAATTGACACTAGACAAAACACTTTACAACTCCTCAACTTTATTAGTGCAAAAAAAAAAACCATCAATGTATTTTCACTTAAACAAGCAGCTGTTTTTATGTGCATTAAAGTTATATAAAAAATTAACAGTGCAAATGCAAATTCCTTGCTGACAGTTTAACCAAAAGGCTAGGGCTGCTCAATTAATCGAATTTTAATCACGATTACGATCTGGGCTTTCAACGATCATTAAAAATGACTGAGCCGATTATTAGCCCCTCCCTCATTTATCCGCGACACCTTAAAGGCCGGTCCGTGAAAATATTGTCGGGCATAAACCGGTCCGTGGCGCAAAAAAGGTTGGAGACCGCTGATTAAGAGGACCCGAGGGAAGCTCGGAAAGCTAAGCAGAAGTTATTTGGAGAGTGACTGCCGTTGGTTGAAAAGAGAGTTTAAAAAAAAAAAACTTCAGTGGCGTTGCACACTATTTTATATTATTTTTTTAAAGTCATTGTTAACCCTTTAAAGCCGGTCAGAGCTGCATGCTCCGTTTTGCGTAATTATTTTTAAATCCCTGTAGAACCTGAACCGTGTAAGCTAGCGCAATAATTTGTTTTGCATATGAAACCGGAGGAGTTGTACTTACATCTGATGCCATCAGCTTGTCCTCGGTCACGGTTTCGTTCCACATATAGCTTTGCAAAAATTGCATAAAAAGCGCTTGCAGCAACAAAAACATAATATTCCAGAAACACGCTTTGCCGTTCCTATCAGCTGTTCGTAACACTTCCCACAGTGAAATGATGCACCTGCTGTTTTCTTTGCAAATTTGCATCATAGGATTGTTTTTTGTTTTTCCTGCAGTATATAAAAATTGCTGTATCTCCAAAATAAAACTATGAAGACACTCAAAATAAATTTCCTGTGGTGGGAAACTATTTTTTGCAACTTTATTGTATTTAAAGTTTTGAGGGATAAACCTCTTAAATTTCTCCAAGTAGAAATATATGTAAACAAAACAAAAGCGATTTTCAATTTTTTTGTAGTTTATTGCACTTTTTTGCAATTTATGTAATTACTATGGACTTAATGCATACATATTATTAAAATATGGGCTATAACAGTTGTATTGATGTATAGCAACTTGAAATGCTCCCACAAATGGCACTACAGCATGTAAAAAAATAATATAAGCTCTGGTGGACTTGGTTCTATAGTAGGTCTTAAAGGGTTAAATAAATATCGTCAAATAATCGTGATCTCAATTTCAGTGAAAATAATCGTGATTATCATTTTTGCCATAATCGAGCAGCCCTACAAAAGGCATTTCCAGTGGAAATTGGCTGACATATCCTCAGCATAACCATGTATAATATCCACAAAACTTAAAAAGAGGTTACACACACACACACACACACACACACACACACACACACACAATACGGTAATATTATGTTGAAGCACAGTACGTATCACTCCGCGAGGCTCCTGCCTACGATAGCCGTAATGCTCCGACAATCCATCAAGCGGTGCGGCTTCGTAGCTTAGCAAAGTCGTACTGAAACATTTGACAGATTTTCGAGCGCCGTGTACCACATAAAATCGTTTCCAGGTCAGTAAACACAACCAGAATTCATACATAAGGCACACGGGATTATAAGGGGCGCTGTCGATTTTCAGAAAAATCAAAGGATTGATTTTAAGGGTGCCGTATTTTCCAATAATAAAGACAGCCCGTTAGCATGCGCTACCAAAAATAGTGTTTTGTTGTATATCTGACGGACGAAAGCCAAACCAGTTCCACACCACTGAAGTTGCAGCATTTTTACAAACCAATTCTGGTTCATCCGTTTCATTCAACAATCCACTTTCGCTCTTCTCATTCTGCGTCGACGCCATGTGCGTATGTAAACAAAGGCACTGCGCATGCGCGTTTTGCCCATATTCTATCGGGATATTTCATTTTCTTATCGTTGCCCAACATTACACCGGTATTACCGTGAACGGTATGATATAGTCCACCCCTACACATGACTACAGGAAGTGAGGTCATCATGTGAGATCAACGAGCCAACATGTTCCAGCAGAATATGAATTGATGACCGAAAAGCATGACTCCATTGCAGACGGTCAGGTGACTGATTTCCAAAGTGAGTTCCGCCTCTCAGATGAGGCTCAGGATGGCGTTTTATTCTGAAATGGTTTGGCTCTTTGATCACATGACGTGACATCAGATCAGTTCACGTGAGTTCAGGACGGTCCCGCTGATTTAAAGCCAAAACTGAGCTCCTCCAACAAAACCTGATCCTGCTAAAGGTGGAGACATAGAACGCACCTCCACATGATTCCCCAGACACCGCTAGCTACACACCATGTGACAGTAAGAGCCAGCAGTGGAGTGACTTGTGATGAGGTCACACAGTGGGAAAGCAGGACTTTGCCCCCAGCCCCAGTCTCAGTTTGATGTGATGGCGTCGTGCAGCTGCTGCAGTTACATTAAATTGCAGAACGACCTTTTTATATCCCATCATAAACGTCATCATCATCATCATCATCATCATCACACTTTTCCAGAAATATGCAGATATGATTTTAAGAATGCCTTAAAACGTTCAGGCTGATTAAATCATCAGTTTCTAATCACAGCCCAGCTCAGAGTTTATGATTGTAAATGGTGACACATTGTTTTTTTCCCCCTTTCAGGTCATTGTGATATGCAGTTTTTCACGAGTTTTTACTAAGATGAGTGCCTTAATCGTGTTATTACCAGAACAAGTCATGGACAAGTCGTTTGCACTCTGATCAGCTGGTTGCTGCTCACAGGAAGGTCTCAGGGCTCATTTTATCAGCCGACACGTGACAGTCTAGGTTCATATCTGATGTGTCTGCTGTCAGGTGTGTTTGAGCTTTGTGAGATTAAAGGTCACAGTTCAGAAACCTACTCTACTGATCAGTAATCAATAAAGATAATAATGTGATCACTGTGAAGAGTGGATGAAATAATTTTGGCCTCTGTCACCAGACTCCACTGTAAAAACCACTCAAATAAGAGCCCTCATCCTGCTTACTGTTAGTCCCCGCCGGGCCCGCAGGCACGCGGTGCGGGCTGTCAGTCACCGGCAGACAGGCCGCGAAGGAGCCGCCGAGGTGGGAGCGAGCCCGTGGAGAGACCGGAGGGAGAGGCTGGCCACACCGCCGAGCTAAAATGGAGATTACAGCTCGGCTGAGATTAGCTGCTCCAAGCTAACCCCTGTTAGTGTGGTCCACACCGGAAGTTCCTGTGATCACTCCTCCAAAATGAAAACACGAAGCGTGACAAGGGGTGAACGAGACCACCGTCAGGGTATCGCGTGCATCACAGCGCGTCTCAGTGACAGTCAGACACTCCCCGAAGGATCGTCAGTGAACTCGTAGCTCCTCCGGCTGCTTCAATGCTCAAAACTATTCGTTACGACTTATATTTTGAAAGTAGCCACCGGATGTGATGCGAATAAAACCGGGCGGTTACTGAGCGCTCTCTCCCGCAAACAGCCCCGCCGCCCCCGCACTGCCACCCGCATTCAGCACCGAGAGCAGGCCGCGAGCATTTCCTTCACCGCCTGCCGCCCAGACGGCCCCGAGCCCGGACACGGGTCCGTCCACTCACCGTGGGTCCCGGAGGCCGGCGAAGGGGCTGCTGCTGTGGGATTCCCAGGCTCCGAAATGTCCTCCGCGGATGGTTTACTGTGGAGACGAAGGAGCAGCCTCTTCTTCTTCTTCTTCTCCTCCAGCAGGATGAAAGCACTTCCGCACAGCCCGCCGCGCCGTCAAGCCGCACATAGCGAGGAAGTCCAAATAAGGAACTTCCGGTCAGAGTGGGGCCCTTCAAAATAAAGTTAAATAAAGTTTTAACGTTTCAAAAATACGTTTCCGCTTTGATGCTTCGCGCAGCTCAGCTGACACTACGGAAACGCAACATGTGTCGCACAGTAAAAAATAAAAAAAAAAAGTAAAATGAAAAACTGAAGTTATAATAAAATATATAAGAACTTTAACCCAGTGGGACATGTTTAACTGCATCAAGCAGTAGTTCACAGGTGGGCATTAAATAATAAATATACATTTCTGGCTTGGACGGGGCCTTTCACAGTTAAATAAAGAGTGTCAGAATTATGTCTTCATTGAAAACGACCACAGGAAACAAAGTCTGCTTTTAATTTGAAAATAATAACCGGAATAATCTATTTGTTTTCTCTCTCGCCTGTAGGATTACTTGAGGCCTCCCGCCACCCACATTCAGTCAGAGAGCAGCAAGGAGGTCTAACTCTGAGCTGAGCAGGAGACTCCGCCTGAAGAAGCAGCAACATCTCACCCATCAATCATATACGAGGTGGCCCATACCTGAACGATCTCATCACTGCAGCACCAGTCCGTCTGTTTCAAAGTAGCCTGCTATCTGGAGGCAGCACCTGATGATGCCAACAGAACCACATCATCTGCAAAATGCAGAGACAAGATGCTGGCAACGCCCAGATAATCTGCCCATCACCGGTGACAAAGGGCGGCCTAGGCGGAGCCCAGCACCCACTGGGAACGTGTCCCACTCACTGCCAGGAATGTGGACCACACCTCACAGCATACCCGCTGTGGTCAGTAATAATCAATACTGCTGATCAGCTCAGTGGACACCAGCCTAAGAAAACATATTTACACAGGTTATGAGTTACTTCAGTCACCAACCGAGGTACAGTGGCCCACTCCGAGAGTACTCTGAGTCTCAGATTACACAGATTATGATGGGGTTCAGTCCCTGAGCTGCAGACCTGAAGCGTGTTTGTGAGTCTGTCTGCTGCACGGTGTCGGTGTGTGTTGTGTCACGTGATCGTGCTCCCTGCACGGTGTCGGGGTCTTATGCTGCTGGCTGACAGCCTCTGATCAGTTTCACTTTTTTTCCTGATATACTCAGAAAATTATCGATGGCACGATAACGCCATCTTTCCTGCTCTGCGTTTATTAAATTACTGATCAGCCATCAAACGTTTCTGACGGCTCACGTGACTGCCCCATTTGACCCATGTTCTCGCGAGAGGTGACGCGGCTCGTCGCGAGATCCTCTGCAGCAACAAATCGGCCGATTCTGAAGACGATCTGCTCGTTTCTGCGGTAAGGCGCTCATTAACGGCGCGCGTGCAGGATCCGCGCATACACGGGATTGCCGGGCGTTGGGAGCGTGAACACGCGCCCGTGTGCGCGGAGGTGATGAGGACGTGCGTGTGATGAATGAGATGAAGGATGGAGGATGCTGCGCGGTGGCGGGCGCGACGGCACGTGCACGCGCAGAGCTAGTGTGTGACTGGGTCGCGCGGGTGTCCGGTTTCCGGTGTGGTCGGGTCAGTTCGATGTGAACACCCGCCCCTTCCCCGTGCATGAGTGCGTGTGTGTGTCAGGTGTGACCTTCGCTGAGGTCAGAGGTGGCGTGTCCAAGTGAGCCTGACGGACTTAATGTGACGTCACAGGGTTAAACAACACCTTAAGAGTTCTTCAGGTCTTAATGTGCTATACTGCTCTGTGTTTGTGTGTCTGTGTGCTTGTGTGTGTGTTTTTGTGTTTCTGTGTATGCGTGTGTGTATGCGAGAGATGCTGAAGATAAAATAACTCTTTATTGTCATTGCACACTCATACCTTGTACAATAGTACAATGAAATTGGAAACTCCCACGTCAGCACAACTAAAGACAACACAGTTACTTAAAGTTGATTTTTTTTCTCATTTCATTTATTTATTTATTTCACACTTGGTACAACAATTCAAACAAACCAACCACACTTTCTATCAAAAAGCACTACAACCATGTGTGAAAAGGAGCAGGAAGAAGAAAATATTCTTATTAAACCCTGCCCCCTATCTATTTTCAAAGTGCAAGGGACCCAGACAGTGGCACGCGTGCGCCCCTGTAGGAGCTGAAGTTCCTCTGATGTCCCCCAGACGCTCCAGCAGTGAACGGTAGAAGAGGCTCCCCCTCAAACAGAGGAGCTTCATCAGCTCTTTTAGTGAATGAACCTGCACCCCTGCTCTGTTCTACAACATCGACCAATAACAGTGCACGAGAATCAGGAAGGCTCTACCTTGTGGCGTTATTCAGCACTTCGATATTAAGTACTTACTGAGCTAAAGCAACAGGAGTATCGGTAACACAGCAGCAATGGACTTGACCGACCACAGATATATATACAGTGGGGCAAAAAAGTATTTAGTCAGCCACCGATTGTGCAAGTTCCCCCACCTAAAATGATGACAGAGGTCAGTAATTTGCACCAGAGGTACACTTCAACTGTGAGAGACAGAATGTGAAAAAAAAAAATCCATGAATCCACATGGTAGGATTTGTAAAGAATTTATTCGTAAATTAGGGTGGAAAATAAGTATTTGGTCAATAACAAAAATACAACTCAATACTTTGTAACATAACCTTTGTTGGCAATAACAGAGGTCAAACGTTTACTATAGGTCTTTACCAGGTTTGCACACACAGCTGGTATTTTGGCCCATTCCTCCATGCAGATCTTCTCGAGAGCAGTGATGTTTTGGGGCTGTCGCCGAGCAACACGGACTTTCAACTCCCGCCACAGATTTTCTATGGGGTTGAGGTCTGGAGACTGGCTAGGCCACTCCAGGACTTTCAAATGCTTCTTACGGAGCCACTCCCTTGTTGCCCGGGCGGTGTGTTTTGGATCATTGTCATGTTGGAAGACCCAGCCTCGTTTCATCTTCAAAGTTCTCACTGATGGAAGGAGGTTTTGGCTCAAAATCTCACGATACATGGCCCCATTCATTCTGTCCTTGACACGGATCAGTCGTCCTGTCCCCTTGGCAGAAAAACAGCCCCATAGCATGATGTTTCCACCCCCATGCTTCACAGTAGGTATGGTGTTCTTGGGATGCAACTCAGTATTCTTCTTCCTCCAAACACGACGAGTTGAGTTTATACCAAAAAGTTCTACTTTGGTTTCATCTGACCACATGACAATCCTCTGCTGTATCATCCATGTGCTCTCTGGCAAACTTCAGACGGTCCTGGACATGCACTGGCTTCAGCAGCGGAACACGTCTGGCACTGCGGGATTTGATTCCCTGCCGTTGTAGTGTGTTACTGATGGTGACCTTTGTTACTTTGGTCCCAGCTCTCTGCAGGTCATTCACCAGGTCCACCCGTGTGGTTCTGGGATCTTTGCTCACCGTTCTCATGATCATTTTGACCCCACGGGATGAGATCTTGCGTGGGAGATTATCAGTGGTCTTGTATGTCTTCCATTTTCTGATGATTGCTCCCACAGTTGATTTTTTCACACCAAGCTGCTTGCCTATTGTAGATTCACTCTTCCCAGTCTGGTGCAGGTCTACAATACTTTTCCTGGTGTCCTTCGAAAACTCTTTGGTCTTGGCCATGGCAGAGTTTGGAGTCTGACTGTTTGAGGCTGTGGACAGGTGTCTTTTATACAGATGATGAGTTCAAACAGGTGCCATTCATACAGGTAACGAGTGGGGGACAGAAAAGCTTCTTACAGAAGACGTTACAGGTCTGTGAGAGCCAGAGATTTTCCTTGTTTGAGGTGACCAAATACTTATTTTCCACCCTAATTTACAAATATATTCTTTACAAATCCTACCATGTGGATTCATGGATTTTTTTTTTCACATTCTGTCTCTCACAGTTGAAGTGTACCTCTGGTGCAAATTACTGACCTCTGTCATCATTTTAAGTGGGGGAACTTGCACAATCGGTGGCTGACTAAATACTTTTTTGCCCCACTGTATTTCATCTTCTATCACCACAGCGGATCCTCTGCTCAGGGTCACAGTGAAGTTCCTCTGACCTTCTCTGAACCTCTTCAAGACATCCTCCATCCTGTTGCACATTAATAAGTTTGTATGTTAAATGTATGTGTGTGAGCAGTGATGATGGAGGTCATAATGTGAACTTCATGGGCTCGGGTTTGTGTTTCAGACGGTGTCATGGAGGTGTCGTCGCACAGCCTCTTCCTGCTGCAGCAGCTCAACGTGCAGAGGGAATTTGGTTTCCTGTGTGACTGCACCGTCGCCATCGGAAACGTCTACTTCAAAGCTCACCGCGCTGTGCTGGCTGCCTTCTCCAACTACTTCAAGATGATCTTCATCCACCAGTCCAGGTGAGGGGTGAGACAGCGGCGTGTGACCTCTTTACCTGAGTAGAAGTTAGTTATACACTTGTGCTTTGGGTCATCACACAAGTGCAGGTAGGATAAAAAATAGGCATGTTTTCTGAGAACCTGAATTCTTTTAAATGCCCAGCAGGTGGTGACTCCTCTGACCCTTGAATCCTTTGTCCTGATAAATTTGTTGGCTTCCTCAACCGTGTTGGGTTCCAGGTCAGAGAGGAGGATTATCTGGGGTGTACTAAACGTACGTTCTTCAGTCAGATCTGCCGCTTGCTGTCATCGTGACGGCAGTGATGAAAAGGACTTCACTAACCAGCCGGTGACAGTCTCTGCGTCGATCCTGTCATGAAAACATTACCAGATGACCTGCTGTTAGCCACCTAGCTGTGAGTTAGCAGTGCGGCATGAACCCAAAGAGGGTTTGCTTGTCTGAAACCATGCAGCTGCAAATAGATCAGCCTTGGGAATTTGGACAAACTGGCCAACCTTATCCATTAAAGACAGGATTTTACTAGTTGTCAGCAGGCATGTTAGTGTTAGCTAAGATTAGCCATGAGAAAGACAGCTCAGGATTGGATTTGCTCTCCACAACCAAACCGAATGTTAGCGTTAACTACAAACTTGGAGCTTGACTGGTCAAAAAGTGGCTAGCTGTCAGCTACAAACAGATGCACTGTGAGGACATGTGAGGACCCTTTATTTGGCCTTACCTTTTAGGTGAACAGTGGTGTGTTTGATTTGTAACACACCAAAAAAACAATGAATGAAATTTAATGTTTTATCCCAATTTTTTTTTTCATAATTTTTAAGAAGCAATCAAATGGTAATAAAAATTCAATAATGATTGATCAGCCCTAAATGTGTTTAAGACTAGAATAATGTCTTAAACACAGGAGAGTGTGGACGGCGTGCCTGCCCGAAGGCTTGTACCGGTGTTTGTTCCTTTATTCCAGAGAACAAATTTCAGGATCTGGATCCTGTAAGCCAGAATAGAGGAACAAAACTTTGGTCCAAACCTTCAGGAGAACATCGATCCAAAACATCAGGATTCACATGCTGTTTTTTTCCGAGGTGCTGACCTCATGTCTCTCTGTGTCCCCAGCGAGTGTATAAAGATCCAGCCCACGGACATCCAGCCGGACGTCTTCAGCTACCTGTTGCACATCATGTACACCGGTATGTGTCCCAAACAGCCGGTGGACCAGAGCCGGCTGCAGGAGGGCATTAAGTTCCTTCACGCCTACCAGCTGTGCCGCAAAACTGGTGAGGGTGCTGCTGAGACTGCTAACAACGTGGTCCGCATGTCCAACCTCTATGGCATTCAGATCTCTTCCCAGCTGGCCAGCAAGGAGGGACCCGGAGTCCCCAAGACCACCACGGTGTCCCGCGGGGCCGAGGATGGGCGGTCCTCTGACCGAGGGGCCCGGTCTCACTCCCAGCTGTCCCTTGCTGTCGGACTGGAGGGGGTATCATCGGACCATCAGGCCTCAGCGCTACGTTGCTCTGTGGCATCCGGAGACGATTCTGACATCTCAACTACCCATATCAAGCAGGAACGCTTAGAGGAGGAGGAGGACGGCGAGGAGGGTCCAGGTGCAGGGTCTCCAATTCAGGACAGCAGTCCTATTCAGGGCCTCCTGTTCAAAGACCGGCCGCTAGTGCTGCTCTGTCCCCGCTGTGGAGAGCGCTGCTCCTCCCCAGAGGGCCTGCGGGAGCACCTATTCAGCCACGCCCTCGACCCCGCCCGTCTCATGGAGGGGCTGTCACAGGGTGGCGAGCTGGAAGCCGGCCTAGAGGAGGGTCCTCCAGGAACCCAGGAGCAGCTGGATGCAGGATGTTTGGAGGAAGCTCTGAGACAGAGCCAGGCGCTAGCCAACCAGCTGGCTGCTGAGCTGAGGCGGAGCCGAGGAGGTGGTGGGAGTGGAGGAGGGGGGAGTAGCCCTGCTCCCTCCCTGCACTCACGCAAACGTAAGATTGCCTGCGCCGTCTGCAGCCTACGCTTCTCCCACAAGAGCCAGCTGCAGGAGCACATGTACACCCACACAGGCAAGCCGTCCCGCTACCACCGCTACAATCGCCTCTGCAGCCAGCTCTTCCAGGCCTCCGCCCACTTCTGCGACAGTGCTGCTGAGCCTGGGGGAGGGGCTGGGGGTGGAGCTTCAGTGGGCACCCCCATAGCTCTCTCTGAGGAGCCCAACAGGGACACTCAGGACAATGGCAGCTCCTGCTACTCCCTGGACTCTGAGATCTCCCAGGAGAGTGTGGACGGCGTTCCGGTTGAGTGATGCCATCTGTTATGAGGGATGTGATTGGACGGAATAGTAATTTCCGCAGGTGGTGGTGTTCTGAGTGTTTGGTCTGTACCTGTTTGGGAGTGTCTGTGTTTAATCCAGTGATGTGATCATGAGGTGCTGAGGTCAGCAGGTCGGACTGTTTGATGCTCAGAAACGTCGGCAAAACCTGACTGATTGATGATTAATAATTAATTGATTGGGAACTGTTTCTCCGGTTTGAAACATTTGCTGATTTGTGCATGTTGAACAAGTTTCTGGACTCTGATTACATGATTCGTTGATTAATCAGCAGATTAATCAGAGATTAATGATACATCAGTACTTTGACTAATGTCACTTCCTGTCATTCATGTCACTGCTTTGTATTTCCTTCTCTGAAATTGAGCTGCCAGAGACTCTAAACCTGAAAGCAGCCAACAGTGAAGCCCATCCGAGTCTGAGAGGACTGTGAGGAAGAGGAGATAGTGAGCACTGTGATGTCAGAGCGATCTGTGATGTCAGAGCCTTTCTGTGGATGCACTGACATGTGCAAACTACAAAAAGCGAACTACTCAGATTTCTGTCATTTGGTGTCAGAGTGTCGTATGTCGTATTACTCACGTTTTCTTTCCCTCCATCTTGCCACACAGGTTTAGGACTAAAATGTACAGCAGTAAACCCTCTCAGTGACAAATAACGACTAAGCGCCGTACACCTTACATGTAAAGTTTGAGTTAGTCTTTTGTCAGTGTTCATCGTCAGAAAGAGAGTACGAGGCTTCTTGTTTCTGTCCTTTTAGTGTTGTCCACAAAGAAACAAAACTACAGTGCAGACTTCAGTAAATAACACTGTACTGTTAAACGTATTCACTCCTCTGCATATGACTAATAAGAGTTACTTCAATAGAACTAAGGGGCGGAGTCCAAGTCCTGAAAAGCACACTCACACCATAATCCCCCCACCAAGCTTTACATTTGTCCCGGTAACCACTGAACCTAGACTCATCCATTAGAGTGCCAGATAGAGAAACGTGATTGGTCACTCCAGCGAACATGTCTTCACTGCTCTAGAGTTTAGTGGCATTGTGCTTTACTCCACTGCATGTGACGCCTTCATTGCCCTTTGTGATGTAAGGCTTATTATACAAATGGTCACCATGGAAACCCATTCCATAAAGGTCTCTAATCTGAAGGCCACATGAAGTCTGTAGTGGTTGACTCTGCAGGAAGTTGGCGACCTCTGTGCGCTCTGTGCCTCAGCATCGGCAGAAAGTTTATCACCACAGAGTTACAAACGTTATCAGATGGAATACAACAAAAACATGCAGATCAGAACATGCAGGAAACACAAGACAGTGTCCTGGTTAGGACGAACAGATCTCTTTGGAGGAGCTTGAAACGTTCAGATTTTGCTTCTGAAGGTTTTCCAATGCTACACAGAGCTTTGAGAAGATCCCGAGTACCCTGAAAAGGAGTGACATCCTCAGAGGTTTGAATGGATATCTGCCAGTGCAGTGAATTTACACCCAGCTAACAGTCAACAGGACAAGGAGAAGAAGGCAGCAGCTACAGAAACGTACTGGCAGAAATGACCTGAAGCCACCTGGGTTCTCGGACCTCTGCAGGTTCAATAATGATGACCTGTCATTGAGATTAGCCAGGGTTAAACCAGGTTTTTATTGGACCTCTTCGCTGAAGCGGCTCACACCCACTAACCTCAGTATGCAGCACCAAAGACACAGAGGCAGAGCTAACGGTTCAGATCAAAGCCACGACCTAATGTCAGTCATTTTCTGCCAAATTGAGCAGATCCGAAAGCTCTTAACTTCATCCTGCCTCTGTTCTGCTTTTCTTTAGTTTCTGCTAAAGAGCTTACAGCGTGAGATGTTGCATTTTACCGAGGTAAAAATTAGTCCCTGTAGAAAAATCTCTGATTGAGGTGTTGCCCCTCAGCGGGCTTCCAGAAGCTGTTCAATCAGGAAGAAGTGAGCTTAAACGGGCGCTCACACACAGATGGGAGGATTACACTGAGGGTGCTCTTACACGGAGTTGGGATTAAAAAGCAGCTGATGGTTTAACTTCATTTAAAGGACCATTCAACAGTTTCTTCCATCTGACTCGAACAAAGGCAAGCACAAAAAAAGACAGAAAGGACAGGTGGGAAAATAAACGTGTCCCAATCTGTGGGTCAGGACTCTCGCTGGTTCCCAGCCTACGCCCACAGGGGCACATTTTTTATTTACATTTTTAAATAAAGTTTTAAAAATATTCAATCTTTTTTATATTTATCATAAAACTGTGAAAAACTAAAATCTTTTAACAGTCTAAAAAACAAAAGCCAACAAAAAAGCACGATCTGAATTTTATTTTAAAAAAGTTACTGCCAGTGTTTGAAATATTTTGTTGGAATGCCCTATTAACTTTTACATTTTATTTTGAAATGGTTATGCTCCTATATGTTCTAAACATTTTATTTTGAAGGAGTCATAGTTTAGTGCATTTGAAATACATTTATTTTGAAGGAGTGACATTCTGTTGCATTTAAACCTTTTTATTTTGAAGGATTTGATGTTTGTTCATTTTAAACATTATTTTAAATGTTATATTTTATTTATTTATTTTTTAGTTTTTGAAGGAATTGTACGCTTTTGCATTTGAATCTTTTCATTTTGCAGTGGTCCTATCTTGTATTTTAAACCTCTTATTTTGAAGAAATCAATATGTTCTATTCTAAACTTATTTTGAAGGAGCACCAATCTTGCATTTTAAACCTCTTATTGTGAAGGGGGCAATAGTCTTGCATTTTAAACCTCTTATTTTAAAGGAGTTGATCTCAATTCCATTGTAAACCTTTTACTTTGAAAGTTTCCACCGGCCAGAGGGAAATTGGTGGTCTCTGCTGTTCCTTTCGGTGTCACGTGACCAGCGCTCATTGATGATAAGGTGTTGATGATTATTGATCGTGTGTGACTGTCGTGCCGTCGTCTTATTTCTGTGTTTTGCTGTAAAAAAGCAAACAGGAAGTTCAGTGTCAACATGTTTTTGTAAACGGCATCTGTTTTTCATGGATACAACAATAAAGTTTTGTAAATAAATGTTTTTTTTCACTAATCAGATCAAAGCTCTCGTGTGTGCTTTTCATTCTTTTTTATTATTGATTTTGGAACATGTTTTAATCGGCTCGGCGTGGATGTTGCTGGGTTGCACCGCAGCATGCAACACACTTCAGCTGTTAGCAGTTAGCAGCAGCCCAAACATGCATCAGCACAGTGGGAAAATGCCCGGTATACCAGATTTTCAGTCCAGCCCTAATACCGATCAACCAATACTGAGATTGATTATTGATTAACCAGAGTAACCTGTTGGTGACATCAGCTGTTTATCACAGAGGTGATTATTGAGTTTGCTGCGTACTGATTGATTGCTGATTGGTCTGCAGAAGAGCATTCTTTGTGCCCTGCCAGAATCTGACCTGCAGGAGTCAACAGAGAGCTTAGCAGCCAGGTGAGCAGAGAGGCATTGTGGGAAAATTCAGACTCCAGTTTAACTGCTTTGACTCGAGATTTTAAAAATAAAAATAGATTTTTCATCAGTCCGCATCGTTACGGGGTCAAAGGTGATGCCACAGATTTGATCACACTCCTTACTGTCAGGGCGACACAAGATGCAGTCTGTTTTGCAGAATACTTTGCCTCAGTGAAGGACTGAATGAAGGTTCCTGACAGTCTCTTGGCACTCACCTGTCAGGTGATCTGATTGGTCAGCGTGCTGTTGCTTGGCAACAGATGGATGTATTCTTACAGAGAGCTTGTGGCAGATCAGTAACTGATCAAGGATCAATGATGCGGTGCCACAGTGTGACTGAAACGGGTCTGAACAGCTGATGGACTCGATGACTTCGCTCTGCGGCTGTTTGGAGATGGTGACTTCTCACCTGAGCCTTAGATATCAATCACAACTGAAACGCTGATCAATCAATCAATCCCTTAAACAAAGTGAGCATCTCCTCATGTTTAAACTCAGTATTTCTCCTTTCAGTTCATCTTTTCATTGTTATTTCCTGTTTCATATGATGTGTGGCTTTGTGCTCTCTGCAGGTTCCTCATTAAAGTGTCTTGTTCAGGATTAGTGCAGACTGCTAATTGCAGGTAAAATGCTGAGCTTTTCTTCCCATCATCATCAAACACAGATGAACATTCGTGTTTGTAACAGGAAGTACTTCAGTAGCAGTACATCCTGTCAAAATAAAGCAGTTTGAAAACAGCTCCAGAAGCATTTTAACTGTTTGAAATCACAAAAAGCTGATGAAACTCACCTTGGATGTTTTTAAGTGTGATGTTGTTCAGGTCTCCATGGTTTCTGTCATTTCCATTGTGATGGTAATGCTGCTCTAAAACCATCAGCTGACTGAAACGTTTAAAGAGTCAAACTCTGCTGCCATTAAGTGAAACTGGATGTGACAGTGATGTTACTCTGCAGTCACGTTTCATCAAGTCTTTGTGTTTTGTTAAACCTTTATTTTAATACTGTTTCAGATTCCTGAAGAACCAGTGTCACACTAGTAATAGTAACTGTAATGTGATTACAGTAAGGTGTAGCAGCCATGCTGCTACAGTCGTGTGTTTCGGTGTTGAATGTCCAGCAGATGTTCGGAGAAGTAGAAGGAAACACGTATGTTATAGAAGGGGTTTTAGGGAAGAGGATGCAGCCCCACACCTGCAGTTCCTCTGGTGTCCAGCAGAGGCAGGGCTGAGTCATGCATACAACCTGAAACAAACTGATTGGTCTCTTTCCTCATTCATGACACCGGTACGGAGGGAGGATGCTTCTATGACTCACCTGTTTAAGAGTTGTGTGTTTATTGAAAACTTTACTGACACCGTGTCTATGGACAAACACGTGCAGGCATCGTTATACAGAGCTATTTGGTGATTGGACCTCCTGATGACACAAACCTGATTACAGGACACGAAAGCTTCTGTTTCCTTCCCCCTCCCCCGCCCACGTACCATCGCTTTATCAAAGAAGCAATTTGTGTAAAAGAAAAAAGCATCAATCAGTGTGGTTGGGGAGGCACAGTGCTGGTGGCAGTGAGGAGAGAGATGTGCTCGGTGTTTCCTGATGAATCCGAGAGAAACAGATCCGATCAGCAGGAAGCACCCAGGTGAGAACTCATCTGTTCATTCATCATGTTCTTTCATGTTCATACCTGCCTGATGATATCATCACTGCATGCCTGATGATGTCATCAGCCAGCAGGTGGTTTCCATTAGAGGAAGAGGAAGTTTATTTTGGAGGCAGCAGGTTATTGAAGAGTGATCAGCTGACTGGAACTTCAGAATCAGAATCAGAAAGGGTTTTATTGCCAAATGTTGAGCAGGTTTACAACATTAGGAAATTGCTGCAGTGCTTAGTGCAAACATACTGTCATAAACGCTTAAATAGATATAAAAATAAAAATAAGAATAAGAATTAAAAGTGCTAAGTAGATAGATATATACATGAATGCAGGTGGTGATCAGTGCAAACATGGAATGATGCAGTGAACACAGCGTAGGGTCATGTGTTAGTGGTGGGAACAGTCATACGGTTATTGTTCATGTGTCCAACAGCAGAGGGGAAGAAACTGTTCTTATGGCGAGAGGTTCTGGTGCGAATGGACCGGAGCCTCCTGCCTGAGGGGAGCAAGTCAAACAGATTGTGTCCAGGGTGAGAAGGGTCAGCTGAGATCCGAGATGCACGCCCCAGTGTCCTGGAGGTGTACAGGTCCTGCAGAGATGGGAGTCTGCAGCCAATCACCTTCTCAGCAGAGCGCACAACACGCTGCAGTCTCTGTTTGTCCCTGATAGTGGCTCCAGCGTACCACACGGTGATGGAGGGGGTGAGGATGGACTCGATGATTGCAGTGTAGAATTGCATCATCGTCCGTGTTGGCAGGTTGAATTTCTTCAGCTGCCTCAGGAAGTACATCCTCTGCTGGGCTTTCTTAATGACGGAGGTGATGGTGGGCTCCCACTTCAGGTCCTGGGTGATGGTGGTACCCAGGAAGCGGAACGAGTCCACAGAGGTGATGGGGGTGTCAGTCAGGATGATGGGGGGGAGTGGGGCTGTGTGCTTCCTGAAGTCCACAATAATCTCCACTGTCTTCTGGGCATTCAGCACCAGGTTGTTGTGGCTGCACCAGGACACCAGACGTTCAACCTCCCTCCTGTAGGCAGACTCATCCCCGTCTGAGATGAGTCCAATAACGGTGGTGTCATCTGCAAACTTGATTAGCTTGACAGACTGGTGGGTGGAGGTGCAGCAGTTGGTGTACGGGGAGAAGAGCAGAGGAGAAAGAACACAGCCCTGAGGGGAGCCGGTGCTGATGGTCCGGGAGTCCGAGACATTCTTTCCCAGCCTCACATGCTGCTTCCTGTCCGTCAGGAAGTCAGTGATCCACCGGCAGATGGGATCAGGCACATTCATCTGGGAAAGCTTGCCTCGGAGATGGTCTGGAAGGATGGTGTTGAAGGCAGAGCTGAAGTCCACAAACAGGATCCTGGCGTAGGTTCCTGGGGAGTCCAGATGCTGCAGGATGAAGTGTAGAGCCATGTTGATGGCGGCATCTACAGACCTGTTGGCTCTGTATGCAAACTGCAGGGGGTCCAGGAGGGGGGCCGTGAGGGTCTTAAGGTAGGAGAGAACCAGGCGCTCAAATGACTTCATGACCACAGATGTCAGAGCCACAGGTCTGTAGTCATTTAGTCCAGTGATCCTAGGTTTCTTGGGGACAAGGATTATGGTAGAGGACTTGAAGCAGGCAGGCACATGACATGCCTGCAGTGAGGAGTTGAAAATGCCAGAAAACACCGGGGCCAGCTCGTTTGCACAGTGTCTGAGGGTGGCAGGAGACACACCGTCTGGGCCAGGAGATTTTCGAGCATTCAAATTCTTAAACTGCTTCCTCACATCTGCTTCATGAATATGAAGAGTAGTGGTAGGAGGAGGTGGTGTGAAATCCTCCTTTGTGTGGGGTGAGGAGGGGGGTGTTGTAGGTGAAGTGTTTGAAGGTGGTGATGGCTCTGTGGAGGGGGGAGAGGTGGGGGAACGAGTGTCCAAAGTGTCTCTTTTGTTGGGGCCGTTGGAGGTGTGAAGGCTGCCTGATGGCTCGTCAAAACGGCAGTAAACGTCGTTAAGGGTGTTGGCCAAGAGCAAGTCATCAGTGGAGTGGGGGGTTTTAGGCTTGTAGTTGGTGATATTCCTAAAACCTTTCCACACAGAGGCTGAGATCTGCTGCTGCATCTTCTCAGAGTGCTGATGTTTAGCAACGTCCACTTCTTTAGTGAACCTGTACTTGGCCTCTTTGTAGCAGTCCCTGTTTCCGCTTCTGAACACCTTTCTCTTTTCCAGCCACACCTTTTTGAGTTTAGGAGTAAACCAGGGTTTGTCATTGTTATACCTCACCCTGGTGCGTGATGGCACAATGCTGTCCTCACAGAAGTGGATATAGGAGGTGAAAGTGTCCGTAAACTCGTCCAAGCTGTTAGAAGCAGCCTTCATTGTGTCCCAGTCTGTAGACTCCAAACACGTGCGAAGCTCCTCCACAGCCTCGTTGCTCCACAGTTTTTTAGTCCTCACGACAGGTTTGGAGAGCTTCAGCCTCTGTCTGTACACGGGGATCAGGTGGATCATGACGTGGTCAGAAAGTCCGAGTGAAGCGCGGGGCACCGCACGATAGGCCCCGCTGATCGTGCTGTAACAATGGTCTAATGTCCCCTCCTCTCTGGTCGGGCATTTAATATACTGCTTATATTTCGGAAGCTCATGGCTCAGATTGGCTTTGTTAAAGTCCCCAAGAGCAAAGATGAGAGAGTCCGGGAATGTCCGCTCCATGTGCAGTATCTGCTCCGTGAGTGCGCACTGAGCTGCCTGCACATCCACATCTGGCGGGATGTAAACAGCGGCCAAGATGAATGAAGCAAAGTCCCGCGGAGAAAAAACGGTTTGCAGTGAATAAAAAGGTATTCCAGAGAGGAAGAGCAGTGCTGAGCAATCACTGTTACATCTGTGCACCAGCCACTATTAATGTAGAAGCAGACACCTCCACCTGTGGTCTTACCAGAGAGAGAGGCCTGCCGGTCCGCATGCAGCAGATGAAAACCCTCCAGCTTGAGAGCACAGTCCGGGATGTCCTCACAGAGCCATGACTCCGTAAAACATAAGACACAGGAGGAGGCTAAGTCTCTGTTCATGCTTCTCATCAGGGCCAGCTCGTCCATCTTATTCCTGAGTGAGCGTACGTTGGAAAGGAAGATCCCAGGAAGAGCAGTTCGCAGTCCGCGTCTCCTCAGACGCACGAGAGCGCCGGTTCGCTTTCCTCTCCTTCAGCGTCTCACTTTCCTGATCAGAGTCTCCAGTAAATCTGCCGCAGATGTGACAAATATCGGAAGTAAATCCACAGGTGTTGTAGTCCTGTAGTTAAGAAGCTTTTCTCTGGTGTAAGAATATCCAGAGGAGTGCCCAGACACAGAAGTTATGCACAAAAACAAAACAGAAGTAACGCACTGAAGCACCAGGGCATCCATACGTGGCGCCATCTTGGAGAAACTTCCTGTCATGATGTAAACACTTGGAGTCTGAGGCCAACTGGAAGTGTCTGTGAGGGTGTACCTGAATTGCACTGACTCACCTCAAGCAGGCGATGATGGCTGAACTCCTCAGAGGTGGAGGTGAGCCAGAGGAGCAGCAGGACAGCTCCTCACAGGCCTCCTTCTTGTCCCCTCAGTTTCATGGGTCAGACTTGTTTTTGTCGCCTCACGCAACAGCTTTGGGTTGTTCACCCTCCTTGGTTCACCCAAGGAGGTGGAAGAAGAATCAGGTGAGCGCCCGGACCTACCTGTGGATGGTCAGCTGATGTTCGCTCCTCACACCTTCACCCCACTCAGCTGTGATAGACAGTTAACCCCAGCAGCACAGCGTCTCAGCTGTTACTCAGTCATTGATCTTTAAAATAATTTAATTTCCCCAAATACTGACTGTATAATCTAATTCAGGATTCAGTGTGTCTGTTTGTGTGTGTGTGTGTGTGTGTGTGTGTGTGTGTGTGTGTGACTTTAATAACCTGCTGCTGATGAATCTATGTGCAGGGTTTGACAGACGCTTTCAGGAAACATTTTCCTTCAATGGCAATGAAGGGCGGAGAAAACGTGGGGCGAGCGGAGAGCGTCAGCCTGAAAAGGAAGCTAAGGGGTCCTCTGAACATGCTGCTGCTAGGAAAAACCCGGAGCAGGAGTGAGGGGGAGGAGCCACTGGAGGTGGTGGAAAATGAAACCACGGTGAGACATTCAGACACCACAGTTGAAAGAGGAGCTGACCTCAAAAAATTCAGTGGATTGGAGGGAGAGGCCCCCACCCACAGGAACCTGCAGGGGGCACTGCAGAAACAGGAGGAGGTGCAGGTGGTGGAGGAGGTTCTCCTCGGAGCTCATTTGCATCAGAAGTATACAGAAGAAAGTCGAGAAACAACCAGAGCAGCAGCACGATTCAGAGGTGGAGCCTCAGTCACAAGACAAGAGAGCTAACAAGAGGGCATGGCCAAAGTTCAGGAAGTCCAGGAATTCATCATACCAGCAGAGGGAGGAGGTGCAGGGGGAGGCCCAGAAAAAGCTGCACAGGTTCTTCATCAGAGGAAGAAATAGGCGCCCACAGGAAGACATGGTGGCGGTGGGAGTGGCTCAGACGGACACTGTTCAGGAAACTGTCATAGTGGAGACTAGCGTGGAGGCGGCACAGGATCGAGCTGCAACTGGGAATCCAGGAGAACCAGCAGCAGGAGAAATGTATGAGGAGGTGAAGGAACATCGACCAGAGACCTTCCAAAGAGTTGGTGAGGTCGATGACATCACCGTGGGGAGACCACTCAAGGTTTTCAGTGACTCTGCGGACGCTGGGTCATTCCTCCATAAGAAGCTTCAGAGCTCATTCCAGACCTTCTCCTCCTCCCTTCAGGCACCGGCAAACGGTCCGTTCATTCGAATTGAGCTCTGCCCCCAGGAGAGGGAGGAGGAAGAGGAGGAGGAGTGCTGGGAGGGCAGCTCTTCCTCACCTTATCCCCACCTTATCCAGCTTATCCTCCACCTCCTCGGTTTTGACCACAGCGAGCAGCAGCTGCTTCAGATGGCTTACACGCTGGTCCGAGCTGCCGTGAATGCCGCTGTGGATCAGCTGACCAGAGAACAACAGAGCACCGCAAACTGTGTCCAGCGAGACCATGCTGAGGACGGGGAGGAGGCAGATATAGGGAGGAGGCGCTGCATACCCGAGTGAGTGTCTGCGCAGAACTTTATGTCAGGCGGAGAACAAACTGGAGCTAAAAGATGACACGAAGACGCTGACAAGCCATGATGGATCACGTGCAGAAGGAGATCAACACCTGCAGGAAGGGATCAACATCTGGAGGAGGAGATCAACAGCTGAATGATCATACAGAGTCCGTTTTTCTCTGGATCAACTAGATAAAGGTTACCTTTCTACCTGAGAGTCACAACTCAGTTCTCTCGCCACCTTAGGCTCTGCTCATGAATTATTGCTCTGTATAAAGTCACATGTTCTGCTTTTCAGTTGTAGTGATGGTTTAAATAAATATGATCTTCCTCCTCTTAGAAACTTCGCATCTCTTCTTAAAGCCACGGTTTAGAAATGATTTCTACAAGGAAAGGACAATCACAGAAAAGAGGTGTAAAAAAACCAGAGGGCGTGGCCAAAGGTCAAGACCAGCTGATGTAATGAGCTCAGGCGTAGACAGGTGAGTGTTTGAATCAGAAAGCAGACTGAGAGGAAGAAAAGGCTATTTAGAGGTCAGAGCAGCTGGAAGTGACATCACAAAAGAGCAGAGACTAATGAGCTAAACTCTGTACTGAAGGTCAAATGATGAGCTCTTTGGTTTCTTTTATGAGGACATAAACATATAACCATTCTCACCATGTGAACTCGAGGATGAATGGAGCTCCTTAAAAATGCATTTTCTCACCTCCTCTGGTCTGTGAGCAGATGAGCCATCTGTGCGAATTGGAATTGTGACATTAAAAAAAACAATAATTGCTAAAATAAATTAAATTTGTAGTTCTAAATAAATTCTAAATGCATTTAGGACGTTTTTTACTCACGTTGTCTCTTCCACGATGTTATTTCTCTCTCCAACAATGTAGGTTACAATTATTAGCATGACCAATTATGCAAATTAGGCGATGACATCATTGAGCGACTTCTAGCGACTTTTAGGACAACCAATAGCGATTTTCCTTACTGAGGAGTTGGCAACACTGCCCTTGCTGCCAGAGCGATTGTGGCTGAGACGCAGCAGAGCGGAGGTGTAAGTGCCTGGACATGTTAGCTGCATTTAACCTTCAGTTACTCTTTATATAGTTAGGTAGGAGTCAGACCATGTTTCTTTTTAGCTGAAAAACATTACACCAGGTAACCTGCAGTTTTGAAAACTTTTCCGTCGATGTTTGCTACCCTACAATCCGCCCTACTCTGTAGTAAAATCAGCAACATCTGACTGTCCTGTTGCTCCCACTGAAATGTATATAGCCTATTTAAAATCTAAAACTTAAAATTGTCCGTAACCTACTGTTGTTACCACTGTCCTGTTTGAAATGGATACTAACTAGCTAACTGAGTGAATGCCCATTAGCCTTATAACTCCTGTTGTGTGTGTGTGTGTGTGTGTGTGTGTGTGTGTGTGTGTGTGTGTGTGTGTGTGTGTGTGTGTGTGTGTACAGAGCGACAGCCAGGTTCATAATGGATATAAGGAAGTTTATTCAAAAAAGGAGCCACATTCAGGTAAAAGTGTAAAATCAAATGATCTGTCTCTCAAGAATAATGTTGGATCAGTCTCAAAAAGTGCAGGATCTAGGACTGAGCAGCTCCCTCTGCAGCTGGATCCTTAGCTTCCTGTCTGACAGACGCCAAGTGGTCAGACTGGGCAGCATCACCTCATCCCCCGTCACACTGAACACTGGTGCTCCACAGGGGTGTGTACTGAGCCCTCTCCTGTACTCACTCTACACCTACGACTGCACAGCCACTAACAGCTCCAACATCATTGTGAAGTTTGCGGACGACACTACAGTGGTGGGTCTTATCACCAACGGTGATGAGACGGCTTACAGGGAGGAGGTCAGCGCCCTGACCCACTGGTGTCAAGACAACCATCTCACCCTCAACGTCGCAAAGACAAAGGAGTTGATAGTGGACTTCCGGAGGTGCAGAGAAGTACACACCCCCATCACCATCAACGGCGCTGCTGTGGAGAGAGTGAGCAGCTTCCGGTTCCTTGGTGTACATCTGGCTGAGGATCTTACGTGGCCAGTACACACAAACAAAACAGTGAAGAAGGCGCAGCAGCGCCTCTTCTTTCTCAGGAGACTGAAAAGATTCGGCATGAGCCCCCGCATCCTCAGGACCTTCTATCACTGTGCCATTGAGAGCATCCTCACTGGATGCATCACCACCTGGTATGGCAACAGCACCGCCTACAACTGCAAAGCTCTCCAGCGAGTAGTGCGGTGCTCTGAACGGATAATTGGAGGTGAGTTTCCCTCCCTTCAAGACATCTACAGGAAGCGGTGCCTGAGGAAAGCGGGGAGGATCATCAAGGACTCCAGTCACCCCAGCCATAAACTGTTCAGACTACTTCCATCAGGAAGGAGGTTCTGCAGCATCCGGTCCCGTACCAGCAGACTGAGAGACAGCTTCTTCCATCAGGCCATCAGACTGCTGAACACATCATAGACACCTCACCCTCACAACTAGAACTTCAACATTTTGCACTCCATACTGTACAGTAATGCCACTGTTTTGCACATGTCTCAACTCTGTATATTTTTATATATTTTATTTATTGTTTACTCTATTTAATTTGTAAAATATGTGTACACACACACACACACACACACACACACACACACACACACACACACACACACACACACACACACACACACACGTAGAAAAATATTTAGTATACACATCCAGAAATGCATATACTATTATATATTGTACATATATTTATTAGTTTCAGATGTAGCCATTCTTGTATTTTGCTTGTTTACATTA
This sequence comes from Rhamphochromis longiceps, assembly GCF_057381845.1. Taxonomy (NCBI): domain Eukaryota; kingdom Metazoa; phylum Chordata; class Actinopteri; order Cichliformes; family Cichlidae; genus Rhamphochromis; species Rhamphochromis longiceps. Next base: position 28,563,922 of record NC_140571.1, read on the forward strand.
TTGTATTTTGCACAACTCTGTTGCCTGTGAAGCTCGCACACAAGAATTTCACTCACATGTGCTGTACCAATGTACCTGCACATGTGATGTGACAATAAAAGTGATTTGATTTGCATAATGACTGAAACCAGCTCACCTAAGGAACAATGGGCTGGGAGGTCAGTTCCTTAATCTTAATTATGCAGATTCTCATGACCATTGATGAACAACCACTGACCAAAACCCACTGACCAAAACCCACTGATGTGTGGTTCAGTCACAACTCTACTGAAACCTCAGCCAGTAATAGGTAGGCCAACTTTTGGACCGTCCAGTTGTCTGTATGACTGCCGCAGTACGTAGATCACATTTGCACACTATCAGAAAGTGCCAAACAGCCCTGGTGGAGTGAGGAGCTGTAAAGAGAAGCAGATGCTCTGTTTATATTCTAAAAATGTTTTAAGCTAACTTGTTTCAAAGATTCTGTACAGCAGCTTTAAATGTTTTCCAAAAGCACACATACACCTACCTTATCAGTGTTTCTCAAATTTTTTACAGTGTGTACCACCTGAGAAAATGTCAAGCTCTCCCAAGTACCACGATGAAAGCATGACACTCATAAATCTTACAACATAAAATTAGTATCTGCAGTAAAGATTTTTTCATACATTTGATACATTCTACCACAGGCAAAGTTGCCTCCATTTTTATAGTTTTTTTTATCAATATTTTGTAATAATTTATTCTGCTTTGGGAGGAGGTTTTTTTTTTATGTATCTGTATTATTACTGTTGACTTTTTACTCACTATGAGCATCATTCATTATCCTCCCCCAGTAATTAAGGTTAGGATATCAGGGCTCTAGACTAACTTTTTGACATGGGCGCACCGGTACGCCTAACTTTAAAAATTTAGGCGTACCGGCACAAAAGTTAGGCGCACTCAAATTTTTCAACCGCATCGCTTAACACCGCAGTTTTACATGTGCACTTTCTTTGGGGGGGGAAGTCTATACAGACAATATTAATTTCTAAATTATTAACTAACAAACTTGTGCTTAAAGTGCTTTGTCAATATTGTAGAAAATGTTAAAAACTTAATCATCATCTTGGACTCCTCTGACGACCTGTTTGCTGCTGTCTGCTGCTGAAAGGCCGTGGGGAGAGGGGACACTTGGGCAGTGCATTTACTGCAGCATATAATGTGTTTTCTGGATACACTGTGCTTTTTCAGCATTCAAATATTGATGGCACCGTGTCAGAGCACTGGCTATGAATTTCAGACAGATCAGGCCTTAACTTAACAAAAAAGTTATCAATAGTTCTTTTCATCTTTTCTTATTACCCACAGCTACAGTACATCCACTTCTCTCAGGCCTAGGCTGCTCACTAGGGCTGAGTATCATCACTGATTTCTATAATCCATTCAATTCCGGTTCTCAAAGTCCTGATTTGATTCAATTTAGCCTCAGACAGTCAGAAATATTATAATTCTGATCATTTATCAGTACTGATACACATGAGACTTCATCAGAATTGTGAAAATCACAGCAGATGCCTTTGTGTGAAAGTAACTGAGAATAAAACACAGGAAAACATGAAGGAGATTTTCCTGGTCTGGCTTTTTATAGCAGATAACCTTAAAAATATTCTGCAATTTTGCATAATTTTAAGAAATTTAAATTTCTTCAGTATTGAACAGCAGAAATTAGGCTTTCTTGTCCGAGGTCATTTAAGTGAAAAAAGAAAAAGCGCTGTAAACAACGCTAGACTGGTGGGTAATAAGCGAATGAATAATGCAGAAAACAGATTTGAGACGGGAAACTGTTCCTGAAGTACAGAGAGAGAGAGAGCTGTGCAGGAAGTGTGATTTTTATCGTGGTGGAAGCAAAACAGCAAAAGTCAGAGGGAATTCATGACGACATTGATCAAATGTGAAGCGCAGTTTGCTGCTTCTTTTGCTGCAGGCTCGGTGAATTTTGGTTGGAGAGAGGCAAAACCTGCAGCTCAGAATCAGCGCAAAAAGACGTAAACACAGCGCGGACCCGAAGAATCGCTAAGCTCCGACAGCGTGTCCGTGTTCAGGCCGTCGGGTGAGAAAGCCGAGAAAGACGAAGCTGATTCTGATGTGTTGGGTCCGCTCCGTGTTTAGGTCTTTGTGTGGAATCCGTTAATGAATTGATATCGCTTTATTCAAGCTACTCACCTCTCTCTTCCACCTGCACTTTCAACTGGACCACGGCCAATCAGAGAGGTCCCGCCCCTGACTATCTCTGATTGGTTTAGTCCACGATAGGGGCATAATGTGTGTCTGTTGTTGACCACACGGAGAGTTACAGAGATTTTTTTTTTGTTACCGGAACAGTTGGTCGCACCTGTGCGACCAAATATTTATTTTTAGTCGCACCACTGAAAAATTTGGTCGCATTTGCGACCAAATTGGTCGCACTCTAGAGCCCTGGATATGTATTTTTTTTTATTCCAGAAGTCTCATGGTGACGTGTAAAGTTTATCTTGCCTGGCTGGGCAGTTCTCTGGGTGCTCAGCACTCCCAAAGCCCTAATCCTAGAATCGCCCCTGATGAGATCACTTTAATTTGTTGAGTATCTGAGGCTGAGACCATGGGACTGTAAAAACATGATTGTTGGGCTTAATTTCTGTAGTGAACAGTCATTTTAAGATTAGCTAGTAAATAACAATTTACTCATGTTGTTCATGAGACTGAAGTCATCTCACTTTGGTAATAGGAAATATAAATGACTGCAACTTGAATCTTTGACACAGAGTTCAAGCTCACTGCTGTAATATATCCTCAGATTATTATGATATATATATATATATATATATATATATATATATATATATATATATATATATATATATATATATATATAACATGAGAAGCTGGAGAAATACCAAGGGCTCAGAGAAGAGCTCGAGAGGATGTGGAGGGTGAAGGTAACGGTGGTCCCCGTGGTAATCGGAGCACTAGGTGCGGTGACCCCCAAGCTAGGCGAGTGGCTCCAGCAGATCCCGGGAATAACATCGGAGATCTCTGTCCAGAAGAGCGCAGTCCTGGGAACAGCTAAGATACTGCGCAGGACCCTCAAGCTCCCAGGCCTCTGGTAGAGGACCCGAGCTCGAAGGATAAACCGCCCGCAGGGGCGTGCTGGGTGTTTTATATATAACAATTAGCTAATGTTGTTCATGAGACTAAAGTCATCTCACTTTGGTAATGTAAATATAATATAGCCAATATTATATTTATTGTCAGATTATTATGATAATTATTATGATATATATATATATATATATATATATATATATATATATATATATATATATATATACACAGTGGGGCAAAAAAGTATTTAGTCAGCCACCGATTGTGCAAGTTCCCCCACCTAAAATGATGACAGAGGTCAGTAATTTGCACCAGAGGTACACTTCAACTGTGAGAGACAGAATGTGAAAAAAAAATCCATGAATCCACATGGTAGGATTTGTAAAGAATTTATTCGTAAATCAGGGTGGAAAATAAGTATTTGGTCAGCTCAAACAAGGAAAATCTCTGGCTCTCACAGACCTGTAACGTCTTCTGTAAGAAGCTTTTCTGTCCCCCACTCGTTACCTGTATGAATGGCACCTGTTTGAACTCATCATCTGTATAAAAGACCCCTGTCCACAGCCTCAAACAGTCAGACTCCAAACTCCGCCATGGCCAAGACCAAAGAGCTTTCGAAGGACACCAGGAAAAGCATTGTAGACCTGCACCAGACTGGGAAGAGTGAATCTACAATAGGCAAGCAGCTTGGTGTGAAAAAATCAACTGTGGGAGCAATCATCAGAAAATGGAAGACATACAAGACCACTGATAATCTCCCTCGATCTGGGGCTCCACGAGGAACTTGCACAATCGGTGGCTGACTAAATACTTTTTTGCCCCACTGTGTATGTATGTATATATATATATATATATATATATATATATATATACATATACATATATATAAATTACAGGATATATTACAGCAGTGAGCGTGAACTCTGGGTCAAAGATTCAAGTTGCAGTTATTTGTATTTCCCATCACCTTAAATCTTCACTCAAAGACAAGTATCTTTGACAGTGTATGTACAGATGTATTATATATAAGAGACAAATATTGTTCGTTTAATTTGTTGGCATTATTACATTTGGCTCAATGCCTACATATATGTGCTAAAAGAAAATGTAGGAGCTGTGAAAACTGTTTCTGATAAAATGAAGAGTAGACTGATATATTAAATATTCCTTTATTGGGTGAGAAAATCAGACCATGTCATAACTGCTTTAAGTCATACAGAACAGATATCAGAGCCTTAAACAGGCTGACTTCTGCTAAATGGGTCAAACTGGGCAGAAAGTATACAAACACATAACATCCTTATAGAATATGATGTAACACTGTAGATCAACTTACCTCAGAATATATAAAGCATATAAACAATTACAACAATATGATGCAACAAACACAGCAGTACTACTAATCCAAAATACTCAAAGCTTCATAGAACTGAAACAAACATTTATTTTTAGCTCCATTCTGCTGCTGATACATACTTTAGGTTTCTGAGTATTAAACTTGTTGCTGCCTTTCATAGTGTGTAACTTGAAGGCCCTGAGTACTTTCTCCCACACTGAAAACACTGGAATGATAAAATTATTTGAACATTACCTAATAAGACGGATTCAGGACAGACAGTTATTTTAAACTTTTCTAGCAGTCCTTCACAAACAGGGAACAGTCTGTCTATTCTCTCCATCTGTCAGCTGCTGCTGGCTCTTCCTCCTCTTCTTCCTCACACACTGCTGAGTTTGTCCTGGTGGATCATCAGGGGTGCAAAGCCTCACAGATGATGTGCAGCAGTGGGTCCCTCAGTCTGTCCTCACTCTGGACACTTGCAGTTGTCACACATGGAAATCAAATGTGTGATAAGCTGCAGCATTCAAACACAAGTGTGACTTATAAATACATGTTCAGACTTTTATTACACAATCAGAGAGAAAGAAAAGAAGAGAGAGTGCAGGACAGACAGACAGGTGACAGTCTCAGGTGTATACACTGCTACAAACAGGAGGATTTAGAGTATGTGTTATTACGAGTACTAAACAAGAAGAGTTCCCAGATGGTACAGTGGACACATGTGTGACTCCTGTGATTAAAGCATCTTTCTATCAGCTTAACGAGTGAACCATCAGTTCGTTCAAACATAAGTTAAAGTCCATTTGGCTCGACACCACCGAACAGAGGCAGCAATATAACATAACTAACATTAACAGTGCAGTGGATCCTGCTTGTGCCGTGATATTCAGGACTGCAAACCGAGCAGCATCACTGACTTTCAGCTTGTTGTGTTTGTGGATATATGACTGACTTTAATTATCCATAAAATCATCACATTCTCTGTAAGATTAAGGCCAACTATTGAACGGCGTATAAAGTAAAGGCTTTAAAACCAAGTTAACACTGCAAGTACTAGCATCACTAATGTCACATAACTTTGCCGACATGTGGCCAACAGTAATGTTTTAATGTTCTTCATTATTAAACATTCGCACATAAATAAGTGACATAATATTCAGTACTTACTTTTGAAAGTTTACTCTTCGGCAATGTTCCCTCTAATTTTTCATGTGTCTGAGGGAACACACAAACTCCCTGAGCAGTCCCTTGGACCACTGTGAGCAACAGCAGACGTGTGCACTGTGGTCACGCCAGCATCGAATCCATCCAAGTTACATGGTTTATTAAAATAATCAAATTACAGCATTTACATTTATGTTAGTCTACTTTTAATTAACTGCTTTAGCCGACTTACAATGAAAATTTAAAAAAAAAATGTTATTCATGACCTGTGTAGTATGTTAACACTATTGGAAGTAAAAATAACTCCAATTTTGAAAACACGGCTTTCTTTTTTTTTTTTTATAAAGCTCTGACTTGCTATCACAGCTCTGAGTCCTGTAATGCCCAGTCTGCAAAATACAGTATGTAATGACAAATGTTGGGCAATTAATTATATAGTTACTCCTTCAAAAAAAGTAACTGAGTTTTGCAAACAACAAAGTTTTTTTCAGCTGTTTACCTAAAAATGCAGCCAAAGCGTTTTTTTAAATAAACATTTCAAACTATTTACAGAACAATCAGCTGTTCTGCATCAAATTTGATGCCACACAAATTATTTGTGCCACTCCAAAAATGTATTTCTGTCCACTATGAGATAAAGGAGAACAACAGCCTGATACCTGCAGGCCTGACAACAGGAGATGTATCACTCCTGTACCACCTGTAACATTCAGTAGTTGCCTCATTGTTCTGTCACACACAACAGAATTATTGACTACACTACACACTAACTACACAAGATTTTCGCTAAACGTCGCAAATCTCTCACATCTCAAAACATTGCTGTCATTCCTAAAACTTCCCCCTTCCTAAACAACTAAATGCCATGTTGCCATATCAGTTTTTGATTGGTCGACATGGTACATTTTCCCACCAATAGGAAAGGGTGGGAGTTTTTTGGTTTTGTTTTTGCTCACAGGCGGAGAGTGTTTTCCTTATAAAACACAGTTTTTACCGTTTCTTCCTGCAGTAAATATAAACAATGATAGTATTCAGGAAAAAAACAAACATTGCAGATATTTTTTATCATAACTCTGGTTTTACGTGACCTATCAACACAATTTAAAAACTGGTATAAAGTCCACATTTTTTCCGTCAATTGTTCCATCTGTCCTGCTCACATCTCCAATGGTTGTACGCGTTGTCATTAACGTGGCTTCACTCCACATCAGCCACGCCGCTTTGCTAGCTAAAACACTGGTGTCGGCACATAAGGACGCTGTCATAGCCTGCCAACGACGTTGATTAGCTGTGTATATACGAATGTGAATCACATTATTGGCTGGACTATGGGATAAGATGGCATCGTTCTAATCCCATACGGGAGCAGCCAGTCACTTACTGACTAACACTGCAAAACAGAATTGTTAAAGTATTGTGACAGCCAGTGGGCTGGCCTTGTGTTTTGGTTTTTCTGTTACCTGTTTCTTGCAGGTAGGTGGAGCTGACCAAATTATAGATGCAGCACACCTAAGAAGGCCAGTCCCAATGTATAAAGACACCTTGACTCTCTCCGTCTGGCACCCATCAAGTTCATTTGAGGCTTCAGTTATGGCTGTTTTGTCCTTTAAATTGTGTTGAAGTTGCTTCACCTTATTTTCATTAAATATATCTTACAATGTTTAAAAGCCTGTGTGTGGTCTCCCACTTGCTTGTCACTTCCTTTGAGCCGGGTTGTGACAGTATTAATTGTAATTTCTGTGCGGAGAAACCTCTTAGGAGGCAAGAAACACAGACTCAAAGATTTTTACATGTACATGGGCGATGCCCCGACACGATCTCTGCACCAACGTGTGCACTGTGTGTGTGTCACAGAGGAATCGCGCGGGGCTCTCAGTACATCCTTTATTTATACTCAAACAACAACAGGCGTGGCATATATAGAATTCAATAACAACTCCTTAAAAGGAAAAACCGTTAGCTATCTGTTGAAACAGGAGGTAGCTGTTTTGCAACTTTGACTCAATTGAGCTTCATATGAACATCCTTGAATGCAAGGATGTTCATATGAAGCTCAATTGAGTCAAAGTTGCAGCTTTTCACAATAAAAGCCCCACGGAGTTCTTATCCATCACTTCTTTTAAACTGAAAGTACAGAAACTGTTACTGTCAGAGATTTTTTTATACAAGAAGGTAAAAGATTTTTACTATTTAAAAATCAAAGTAACAAAAGAATGAAAATAAATAAATGCTGGGCATGTACTTACACCTGGTTTAATACTGCAGGAAAGCGCAGCACCCACAGCCTCATCGAGCTCAGTGCGTCTGAACTCTGAGGTCCTGCTGGAGTCACAGTCAAACTTTGACAGACGTCAGAAATCTCTCAGATCAGGAAATAAATTACAGAAAAAAATTAAGACAAAAGAAAAAATACGGACGAGTTCAGCCTCTGAAACAAGAAGTGTTTCTGCTTTCATTCTGACGATGTCATCTCTGTGTATGAGCTGTTCACCTGTCCACAGCTGTCTGCCTACAGGGATACAAACAAAGTGAAGAAACTGTCAGTTATAAGAACCCAAACAAAAATACATTTAATCATTTATACATGTGCAGTTTTTTTGGTTGCAGAGTGTCCTTCAGTGACAAAAACTGATCATGACAATAAATTAGTTCTGATGAATTTAGAGGAAACCCTGGTTGGAATTTGAAAGTTTGAGCCGAGTTTTACCCGTCAGTGTCGATGTTTCATCTCCTCAACTTCAGGAGGAAGCGCTGAGCACTCTGCACCGTATTCTGAAACAAAGAAAAACCACAATAGGAACCGATTAAAGAAAAACCACAATAGGAACCGATTAACCGTCAGACCTGCCAACACTCCCAATCTTCCGATTTTAAGACCACCCCCATTTTCACCCCATTTCCCCATTTTCGAAACTCCTCAGATTTGTGTGTTTGTTTCCCAAGTTGCTGCTTACATTTTCAACTGAACTAGATCAGCCGATATGCAGACAATTTTCTTTTGTACCTATTAAATCTTAGACCATCAGGCTCCATGTTTTCTACTGTTTTCACTTTGTTCTGCACATATAGCATACAGTCAGGTCCATATATATTTGGCCACTGACACAAAAAAGAGTTTTTTTTTTGCCTGTTTACTGAAACATATTCCAATTATAGTTATATGACGAACATGGACATAATGTGGATACCCTCAGCTTTCATTTGAGCGTATCCACATTCAAATTGGATGATGGGTTTAGGAGTATCAGCTCCTCAACATGTGCCAACTTGTTTTTAAAATAAAAAGTAATTGGACAGTTGACTAAAAGGCTATTTCATGGGAAGGTGTGGGCAACTCCTTCATGTCATTATCAATTAAGCAGATAAAAGACCTGGAGTTTATTTGAGGTGCGGTGCTTGCATTTGGAAGATTTTTCTTGAGCAGAAAACATGCAGTCAAAGGAGCTCTCCATACACGTGAAACAAGCCATCTTTAAATTGTGAAAACAGAATAAAAACATTAGAGAATACAATATTAGGAGTGGCAAAATCTACAGTTTTGGTACATGCCGAGAAAGAAAAAAAGCACTGGTGAACAATGCAAAAAGACCTGGACATCCACGGAAGGCAACAGTGGTGGATGATTACAGAATCATTGAAGAGAAACCCCTTCACAACAGCCAACCACGTGAATAACACTCTCCAGGAGGTAAAAGTACGGATATCCAAGTCTACCATAAAGAGAAGACTGCATGAAAGTAAATACAGAGAGTTCAGTGCAGGGTGCAAGCGACTTGTAAGCCTCATGAATAGAAAGGTTAAACTGGACTTTGCAGAAAAACATCTAAAAAAGCCAGCACAGTTCAGGAAAAACATTCTTTGGACAGATGAGTTTAAGAAAAAGGTGGGGAGACGGTGCCGAACAGCTCATGATCCAAAGCATACTACATCATGCACACATTTTGCACAATTTCCTCCTGTAAAAGTCATATTTGTATATATTGGACCTATTTCTTATATTTTGTTCTAAAATATTGTATTATTTAATTTAGTTCAGCCTGTTACTGTTATTGTCTTGAAGTGGTTGCAACCAACATAATTTCCTTAGGGATGATTAAACTATTCTGATTCTGATTAAAACACAATGGAGGCAGTGTGATGGCTGCCAGTGGCACTGGGACACTAGTGTTTATTGATGATATGACACAGGACTGAAGCAGCTAAATGATTTCTGAGGTGTTCAGAGACAAACTGTCTGCTCAAATCCAGCTAAATGAAGTCCAGTTGATTGGACAGTGTTTCATAATACAGATGGACAATAACCCAAAAATACAGTCAAAATCCAGGAGTTTATTAAAGCAAAGTGGAAAATTCATGAATTACCAAGTCAGTTAGCTGATCTTAACCCAACCGAGCATTTCACTTCATGATGTCCATGACTTCAGGTTGTCAGTGCCAGCAATAAGTTTTCAACCAAGTTAGAAATGAATATTTTATTTTCACTTATTTAATTTGTCAGATTACGTCTGAGCCCCTGAAATGAAGGAATTGTGTTAAAAAATATTTATCGCCTTTTTATGCAATCTTTTTGTTCAACCCAACTTAAAGCTGAAAGTCTACACTTCAACTGGATCTGACTTGTTTCCTTTAAAATTAATTGTGGTAATGTACAGAACCACAAAAGCTGTGTCTGATTGGATGAAAGAGCTCTTATGAGGAGATCATTTAACCTGTTTTAAGTTTTTGTCATTCATGCATCTAAAATGATTTGATTTCATTTGAATTTGATAAAAAATAAAAGTATGTAATGCTCAAAAGTAAAAGAGTAAAATCTGATGAGACTGAAAAGTAAAACAAAAATAAAAACATAAATAAATAAAATAAAATAAAATAAATACCTCCATGAGCATGGCCACCGTCATTGGCCCCACCCCTCCTGGAACAGGTGTGATGTATCCTGCTCTCTGACTGGCGGAGGAGTAGTGAACGTCTCCAACCACTCGCTTACCACTGGGCCTTGTCTCATCTGTAGCAGGGGTCAAAGGTCACAGAGTGAATCATTTTAAAGAATTACAGTTTTAAAGCTCAGAGCTAAACTTGGTCATTGGTTTATATTTTCCACTGCAGATCATTTTAGGATTGATTCACTCGCAGGATTGTTTCCACCCAGCTGGGGTTCCTGTGGAAACAATCCTGCTTCTGATTGGTTAAAAGAAAAGAAAAAAAAAACAAGCTGCTGGCTGGAAAAAGGAAGTCAATAAGCGTAAGGGGATGCTGATACCGGGGACATGGTTAATTCCACAGTCAATGACCACGGCACCCTCCTTCACCCACTCTCCTCTCACCATCTCTGCTCTGCCGGCCCCCACCACTAGGATATCAGCCCGGCCCACCTGCAGACGCAAGAAGTGTTTGAGTGATGGAGGCAATCTGTTCTGTTTGATTTTAAAGGTGATTTTGTTTGAATTTTAACTTTTTAATTTTGCTTTTTAGGTTAGCTTTTATTCATTTCATGATTTATTTCGTATCTGCATGTTGTTACCTGCTCAGGTAGGTCAGGTGTCTTTGAGTGGCAGGTGGTCACAGTGGCATGGTTCCACAGCAGCAGGTCGTGCATCGGAGCGCCAACGATTTTACTGCGACCAATAACCACCGCATGCTTCCCCGCCACAAACACGCCTGCACAGGTACAGGAAGTCACAGGCAAAGGTGTTTACTGGAACTGTCAGTGATGATGTTTGTATGTCTGATGAACAACAAACACATGATTTCAGATTTACAATCATGTGGTTACAATTATGTGTCTGCAGCAGGTCTTTACACCTAACCACCGTTTATCCCCAGGAGACGCATCCGCCACTTTCAACGAATGACATAATGTTCACAGTGTTCCCAATGTTCTGAATGTTCTCGGTGTTGCCAATAGTCCCAGCTTTCTGAATGTTCTCAGAATTCCCAATGTTCCCAGTGTTTCTAGTGTGCTGAATGTTCTCAGTGTTCCCAGTGTTCTGAATGTTCTCAGTATTCCCAATGTTCCCAGTTTTCTGAATGTTCTCAGAATTCCCAATGTTCCCACTGTTCTAAATGTTCTCAGTGTTCCCAGCAGTCTGAATGTTCTCAGAATTCCCAATGTTCCCAGTGTTCCGCTACCTGTCTGTCTGATGAGCTCCATGCAGGCGTTGGGGGTGCAGGGGATGAAGCAGTCATTCAGATCTCCTCGAGACAGTTTACCTGCATTAATGCAGCTCAGCCTGCACACACACACACACACACACACACACACAGTGTTAGTGATGAGTATTTGGTGATGAACACAGGAAGTGATGCGCTCACTGACCCATCTACGTCTTTTTGCGAGGACACAGCGTTGGTGACGAACTCAGTGTCAATGCAGTTTGCGGAGTCCAATGGCAGCTGCACGATCAGACCGTGTACGCACGCATTCTCGTTCACAGACATGATGCTGTGCAGCACCTGCAGGGCGACAGAAAACAAGAACCAATCAGACCTTCGATCACGTCACGGAGAAAAGATGATGACGATGAAGATGATGCATGAAGACCTCGTCCTGCGTGGTTGTGTTCGGCAGCCGGATATGTTTGGCTTCAATTCCAACCTGCAGGAAACAAAGTGAAGCTGCATCAGCCCACTGTGTGCGTGTGTGTGTGTGTGTGCATGTGTGTGTACGGAAGGACCAGAGGTTATGGTTAGGTTGAGGCTGAGGTTTAAGCTGAGGGTTAAGGTTAGTGTTACGGCCCCTAGCCTTGGAAGAAGTGAGCCAGACTTCCTTCAAGCAAATTTGAGTGTGACAACACACTCAGACAATTGGCTGCCTGGGAACCTGTGGCTTGCACCTCCAGGGAAAGTCTATTGGACCAGCTGAGGGATGCTAGACCAATCAGTGACTGATTGGGCACACTTGCATCTTTAAAAGTAGGGATGGGTATCGTTTAGGTTTTATCCGATACCGGTGCCAAATCGGTACTTTTGAAACGGTGCCGGTGCTCAAACCGGTGCTTAAAGAATGGAGAACACAAAATTGGTCCAAAAACCTCTCATGTTCAGCTGTTTTTTGTAAAAAGATAACAATGTTAGCCTTTTCTGCAGCTATGGGGCATATATGGTATCACTCTTGGCTGGAAGCAGTGCTTAAACAATGGAAAAAACACAAACTTTGTCCAAAAACCTCTCATGTTTAACTGTTTTCCACTTTTTCTTTGGTCATTTTAGCCTTTTTAGCCAGGGTGAAGGGAGTATCTGCCATCAAACAAGAAGACAGCTGCATGTAGCTATGATGATGTTTGCTAGCTCACCTTACATGCATTAATGTAATAACGTGGTTAGCCTACTCAACGTAAATTAGCTACTCACGCAGAGAAGAACGGCTGCTGCCACCATCATCCGTCATCATTTCTGCTACACTGGCAGGGCTAGGGGCCAGGACTCTCCTCTTCGTGTTTTTGGGAGATGTTGCATAACAGGCAACCCACCGGCAGTAGATGTGCTCGGTGTGAGGTCTCGCGGCAAGCTATCAAATACGGCGCATTTCTGGGCTTTTAAAAAAAACGCTATGCGTCGCCAGGTGTTTCATCGGATTTGAGGTGTTACCTCCTTTGACAGTATCACAGCATCAGCTTAAAGCACTTGTTGCAGGCTGCTGAGTTTGCATCTTTTGCTATGAAGTACAGCCAGACTTTTGACCGCTTCGCCTTGGACATTTTTAATCTGTAGCTCTGCTCTAACAGAACTTACGTACCTGGCCCCGCCTACTATCCTCGGAAACGTAAAATGATTGGCTAGAATCTAAAGTGTATCACAGCTCAGGAAAAAAACGCACCGAAATAAAGCACCGAAATGTGCGCTGCTTTTCGGTCTGGTTACTACCGTTTATGTCAGAACCGGTGCCATCATGGCACCGGACACCGGTACCCATCCCTATTTAAAAGGCTGAAGAACATTCATTCTGGGTCTGCTGTTTTCAACTGAGTGTGCAGTCTGCGTGCTTCTGTCTGGTAACCTTGTTTGTAAATCCCTGTCTCGACTGAGATTCTCTTGAGTAATGTTAGTTGTGCTACAGCCCATGGGGCTAATTTTGATTTCTACTGGTTGAAGCTTTAAGCGAGGAAGTTGTTTTTGCCTCGGTTGTTTGTTTGTTTGTAGTAAATGCTGCTATTATTTTTCAGTTCTCTGAGTTTTTTTGTAATAAAACATTTTCGACTCCGATCTTCCCCGTGAGAATCTCATTTATGTTACCTCCCTTAACCCCTAGCAGAGATGGTTCGTAACAGTTAGGGTAAGCAACTAAGGAAAATATTGTCAATTACATGTCTTCACTAAGATAGGAAAACGAGTGTGTGTATGTTGGTCACCTCAGCTGCAGCCTTCAGTTTGGTGCTGATGTACAGGTTAGAGTCATCTCTGTCTCCCACCTGTGACACACACATACAGTTAAAAATAGCCATCCTGCAGGATCCTGCATCCTTCTCATTCTCTGACATGTTTGTTTCCTCCTGGAGGATCCTGAGCTGCTCCCGACTTATTTGCGGCTTTTTATTTCTACATCATTCGTGTTTTTAATTTTACTGACAGAACTTCTTTGATTTTTGGTCGCTCGTTTTTGTCCCCTCAGGTTAAACTGCTGTAAGATTTTGGAGGTTTGTCCCATTTTTCACAAACAGACTGAAAATGATGGCCACGCACTCAGCAGTCACAGGTGTTTCTAATGTTCTGTCATTTATATCATTGAGGTGCACACGTCACCTGGTCACTGCTCTGCCGTAAACAGAAACGAGATGGGAGGCAGTCACATGTTTGTGTGTTTGTGTGAGAGGACCAGGAGCTCCAGCCTGAGCTGGGAGTGGAGGTCAAAGTTCAGTTGACTGGTTTCATCTGGTCACAAACACTAAAACAAAGCTGCTTTTTGTTGACAGGTGACAACAGGTGTGCACAGGTAAACTGCAGAGAGCAGCCCCGGGTAAAGTCTAGTCTGAGTTATGATGGCGGAGCTCAGAGAACGACCTGATCAGGTCACTGTGAGGTTGTTAGAAAAAAATCGGTTTGAAGTATCGCTCCATCCAGAAGGGGGCGCTTCAGGCTCTCACCTGCAGGACCACCAGGCCCGGTCTGAACCCGGAGAACTGACTCGCCATCTTCTCCACCTCCTTCTTCAGTCTCTCCCTCACTATTCTGCACACACAGCCGCAGGGCTGGGGTCAAAGGTCAGACAGTTAACGGACTCAGAAGCCGTTCTGGTGGGTTGAGACTTACTTGGACGTTTTGTTCCCGGAGATGACAGTTGCTATGGAGTGCAGGCTTTGTTGGTAACCGGTGGCCCTGACACAGAGCGAGTGGGCGGCCAAGGACAACATGACTAAAAGAGAGAGCAAGAGAGAGAAAGAGCTTCAGCTGACTGAGGATAATCAATAAAATGGATGGAAAAATCTGGAAACATCTGGAAATGTGAGGGGTGATAGGCAAACCAAACTTTAGGGACTTTGATCAGCTGTGACTGTGATGCATAAAATTCACAAGTTCAGAAACATTCCTGAGAAAAAAGACCTGCAGACGTTTTTACAGTGTTTCATGTCTTTATCCTCTCTGAACGTTTATCCAGCTTAGAATGGATGTGACCCAACCGATACACACGAGCTCATGACATCAACATTAAACGTTCTCTTATTTCCTGTTAGGACGATAGCACTCAGAAAGGCCGACGACACAAAATAACCCAAGAGTGAAAAGAGCAAACTTAAAGTCAAACAAAATGCCAACCGGGGCCTCAGACGGACCCAAAGCAAGAGAAAGCTCTGATATCACGAGAGGCAGGAGCTCCAGGGCGGACAGGGTTAATAACTGCAGCCGTCTCCCACAAACTGTGAGCGTGTTTAACTGTTTCCCTTCATTGTAATCCTCATCATCATCAGCACAAAGTAAACAGAGACTGAAAAAGCAGAGATACACAGAGTGACAGTCTCTGAATCTGTGATGGCTTCAAAATGAAGAACCTTTACTTTTTCTGAACTTTAATGAAGTATAAAAAGCTTCATTAAAGGTTTGGAGGGTTGTTTAAAGTTCACCGTCAGCACTCGCAGCTGCTTTTCTAACCTCACAGTGAAGCTCACATGTTAATGATTACAGCCGCTCTGCAGAGAAGAATTGAACCGAGACTTGTGCAGCTTCACACAAACACACACTCCTCTGCAGCGCTGCCACGTTCACCTCCAGCAGCTTGAAGTTTTCCAAGATTCCCGAAACTTCAGGAAACTCTATGCGACTTCAAGAAAGCTGCTGAAAGCTGCACAAGCACAAAGAGAAGCTGAAAGAGCAGCAGCTTCATACCTGAGAGGCAGAGCAGAGGCAGTGACAAAAAGCTGCAGCAGATGTTTCCGTCTCTGTGGAGCTTCTGTCAAAGTAAGGAAGCCCAGCAGTGACAAAAATACTATGTGAGGAGGGAGAGAGGCAGCCACAGCGTCTGACAGGAGTTAATTATTGACTGAACGGGTATCGCTTATTGATCGATCAGACTGAGCTGGGTATGTGGACAGCTGCACACTTCTCCTTATCTCACCTCAGTCTACAGAAGCTATGCTCATGTAGGTCTTTACTTACCTGCGCTGAGTTACCTGTACATCTGTCCACATGCTCAGAGTGCACACTAGCTCAACTTGACTTTATGAGCAGGAGTCCACTGATCGTGTGGTGTGTGGGTCACAGTCAGGAGCAAAGACCAAATCTCACATGTTGTAAAGTCTTTGTGCTTTTAAACACAAATAAAAAGTCATCTGATCATTGTTCCATTTCCTGAGCTGAGTATAACATGAGATTAACTAAAAGGTAACAGAGCTTTTATTTTGGTATAGTCCTATGACAAAAAGGAAATAGTTATACAAGTCAATGAATTTGAGTAATCAGAAAAAATAAAAGAAATACAATCTCTCCTTCCTGTCCACACTGGGACCACAGTGACTGTTAACTTTATTCATGTTATTTTATTTACTATAAGTATTTGATCACAGAAACATTCATGCTGGCCGTACACTTACAGCTGTGGTTTAACAGTTCACTTCCAATATTTTAACACAACTACACGATTCACATGTATTACTAAAATATAATAACAGTAGTAATGATAATAGAAACTTTTTTGTTCCAGCTCCACAGATGCGAGCTGTATTTGTTCCTCTGTTACAAAACCCTAAAATAAAAACATTTCAGTCACTCAGAATTTCTGACACTATCATGAAGGTAACCTGAGCCTATGTGAGTGTGTTTGTGTGAGAATGTGTCTGTGTATGTATGAGGAATTACTGCTTAGAACTGAATCAAACCAGCCAGGAGAACCAGATTGATACTGGGATGGTGGACCAAAGGTCAAACCGCAGGAACCAGGAGGGACAGCCCACGCTGCTCTCAGCCAATTACATGGCAACCTGTCAGGGAGGAGGAGGGACTTGGTTTTACTTACATGGAGCCACTCTGCCGCATTTTCCGGCATTATTCTGATGCTGGGCTGCTCAGAGGACATGGTGCTGCGGTGCTTCCTGGGAAATGTAGTATAAAAAGAAAAGTGAAGAAAGGCTCACAGAGCTGAGAGACCTCACCTGCAGATTCTGCTTTCAGGGCCAAAGATCAAATCCAAAACACAACCCATCAAAAAAACCTTAATATACACTGGCATCAGTGTTTCCGTTGAGCTGTCAGAGCCGGACCTTTAAATTTATCTGCACCAAAACACAAAAAGACACAAGAGGACACAACACACCGGATGAATTTATCAGTTTTAAAAGTCGTGAAATTGACAATAAGTTGCAAAGATTACAAATCTCCATGACAACAAACAACAGCCTGAGCTTCACACCATCACATGATGTCAGCAGGCCTGGATTGAGGAAAAATGCCAGGTGGATCACTACGACCAGTCAAAAAAAAAGATGTGCAGCAGCTTGAATGATGGATTCAGGGTCACCTGATTCAGCAGTAACTATATGCTTTAGCAAAAAGGAAAGTGTGAAGCCTAATCTTAAAAGTAGAGATAGTGTCTGTCTCCAGAATCCAAACTGGAAGCTGGTTCCACAGAAGAGGGACCTGAAACTGAAGTTGTTTCTGAAAGTGCTGTAGTAAAGTTAAAAAGGATATAATTGATCCATTGTTATCTTCTGCCCACACGGAGCAGCTGCCTGAGATACTCTCTGCAGAAGTCGATTATCTTGTTAATAATTTTACTTCTTCACTGTGAACGACTCTGGATGCTGTAGCTGCTGTGAAAAATAAATCTACATGCAAACTGAGGTTATTGTACTCGGCCCTGAAAATCTTAAAAATATGGTATCTAAGCAGATTCTTACTCTGGATGGCATTACCTTGGCCTGCAGTAACACTGTGAGGAACCTCGGAGTCTTCTTTGACCAGGATATGTTTTTCAATGCACATATTAAACAAAATGTAGGACTGCTTTCTTCCATTTGTGGATTATCCTCCTGAGAACTGAGGAAAAATGAATCATCCCATTGAACTTTTTTTTGATTTCCTTCGTCTTTGCAGCGAAAAGGTTTCACTCTAACACCTGAGATATCTATGGAAAGCTGGGATCTCCTCTGTTTAGTACATCGGGACTTGGTAAGATTGCTCTGATAAGACAAAAGATATCGACTGAAAACAAAAGTAGAGGATGTTGCAGAGGACAATGAATAGGGTGTTTCTTAGCAGGATTAGAAAAATCCTATCTCAGACTGAAAAACTAGTTCATGCATTTGTTACTTATAGGCTGGACTACTGTAATTCAATATTATGAGGATGTCCTAAAAATTCCCTGAAAAGCCTTCAGCTGATCCTAAATGCTGCATTTTCCTGTCTCAGTTTGAAATCATCTGAAATTGTAGCCCCCCCCCCCCCCCCCCCAAATGAAGGCTGACACTTTACTGATGAAGTTTTGAAGGTTTAATGGCAGTAAACCATTAATCTCACCCAGAGAGCTGCCCAGCCAGGCAAGATAAACTTTACACGTCACAATGAGACTTCGGGATTAAAAAAAATAAATAAATACTGGACGGTCCAAAAGTTGGCCTACCTATTACTGGTTGAGGTTTTAGTAGAGTTGTGGCTGAACCACATAAGGATATATCATTAATTTTAATCTCCCCAATCAATTATAATGTAATGTTGGAGTGTTGTTAAAGAGGGTCAAAAACATTTCAACCCAGTTTGTTTTGCAGATTCTGTATAGCAGCTGTAATATAGGGAGGACACAACTTCCAGACTGTATGAGTAAAATCAGGTTTTTTCTCTTTGTCAGTTTAACAGTTTCTGTTTTGCCTGTCACTGTTCCCTGTCTGTTTTCTTACCTGGTTCTTCCTGACCTTGTACTTTCTCCTCACATTCCCCTCTTTCCTCTCTGCCTCTTTGGACTGACAATCATACACAAATAGAATCAATTAGATGAAAAATTACATTAATATGAAAAAAATACTATAAAGATCACTAACAAAAAGTCCTCTCTCAGTGTACTTTCAACCAAAAGGCAAATAACCAAACCACATGAACATCTAATAAAAGATATAAATATTGAAAGTCAAAGGAGCTTGCAAAGAATAGCGTCTGGACTTCTTTAAGTTGCTTGAAGACGTTTCACCTCTCATCCGAGAAGCTTCAGTTTCAAGTTCTTTCAAGTTCTTCAGTTCTTCAGTTCTAAAGAACTGAAGAACTTGAAATATTGATACTACGACGACCTGGATGACTGAGAACCTTCACAGACATAAATATTGAAACACTGATCCAACATTATTCTTGAGAGACAGATCATTTGATTTTACACTTGACCTGTGACATCATCAAGTACACTGGTGTTCCAATTGTAGAAATCGTGAATCTGTGCTCGTGTTCTCGGCAAGTCCGTACTCCCGTGCGTTCTCGGCAAGTCCGGAGTCGCCGAGAACGCGAGTACGGACTCGCCTACTTGAGAATTGAGAAAGGGCCAGTGATTCGTTTATGCTAAGATTCAGCTTAGGAAGGGAGTGGGTGAGTGAGTGAGTGATTCGCTTATGCTACGATTCAGCACAGGAAAGGAGGGGGTGAGTGAAGGAGTGATTCGCTTACACTACGAATCCGCACAGGAAGGGAGGGGTGAGTAACTCAAATGTGCTGTTAGCATGTTAGCAGAGCGATGCTACTGTGAACCGAGGAGCTATTGTCTTGATGTGAGCTTTCTACTCAGGGTTTTTTCTTCCAGTCCAGAGCAGAAATGTTTTTATTAAGAAACTGGCTGTTGTTTTTTCCCCCCACAATTTTAATTATAAGCTAGATATATTTCTACTAATGAAATTAGTTTGCTAACAGCAACAGGGATGAGTCAGTGAGTCAGTTGGGCTTGTGAATCATGATTCACGAGTCAGTAAAGTGATTCTCGAGTATTGAACGATTCGTTCATGATTCGCACATCACTAGTGCACACTCACAACGATGGCTGAGCGTAAATGGAGTCATATGTGGATGTATTTAACTCCACAAACAGCCAAGACGTGGTTTGCGATACATGTGGCAAGACAGTGAGGTGCTGTGGCAACACCACTAACCTTGTCAAACACCTCAGAGTAAATCATATCACAGAATATGATGAGCTTATATTGAGGCGAACTGAAGAGGAGGAGAGGGACAGGTGCTGCTAGGGCGAGACAGACGTCTCTCACGGAGTCCTTTAGTGCTGCAGGCAGGAAACGTTTTCAAATAGCGCACAACTTTTTTTTATATTTGTATATGATAATTCTGCATTATTAAGCAATAAGAACAAGTAAGTCTGATGTCCTTGAATCATTATGAAGTTATATTATTATATTATTATTACAATTACATAATACAATTATATATGAAATACAATGAAATATTAAGCTTTTGTACAGAGTATCGGTATCGGATCAGTATCGTCGATACCACCCTGAATTTTACTTGGTATCGGATCGGAAAGGAAATCAGTGGTATCGCACATCACTATTTTAAACCCGAAGAGGAAGCTGGTAGTAGAAAACAGCGATGAGTGCCAAAATAAGGTGCAAGGAACTAAATAAAAGCATTTAGGGTTATTTACACTCCCACCAAAATTATGAATAATTGGTTTACATAAGAACCACAATGAATAATTTTCCCCAACAAAATAACTCATGTAGAAGTTACCTTAAGAACTTTCTAACAATACATGTTTTTCAAATCAAATCAAATCAAATCACTTTTATTGTCACATCACATGTGCAGGTAAATTGGTACAGTACATGTGAGTGAAATTCTTGTGTGCGAGCTTCACAAGCAAAAGAGTTGTGCAAAATACAATAATGTAAACAAGCAAAATACAAGAATGGCTACATCTGAAACGAATAAATATATGTACAATATATAATAGTATATGCATTCCTGGATGTGTATACTAAATATTTTTCTACATGTGTGTGTGTGTGTGTGTGTGTGTGTGTGTGTACACATATTTTACAAATTAAATAGAGTAAACAATAAATAAAATATATAAAAATATACAGAGTTGAGACATGTGCAAAACAGTGGCATTACTGTACAGTATGGAGTGCATAATGTTGAAGTTCCAGTAGTGGAGGTGAGGTGTCTATGACGTGTTCAGCAGTCTGATGGCCTGGTGGAAGAAGCTGTCTCTCAGTCTGCTGGTACGGGACCGGATGCTGCAGAACCTCCTTCTGATGGAAGTAGTCTGAACAGTTTATGGCTGGGGTGACTGGAGTCCTTGATGATCCTCCCCGCTTTCCTCAGGCACCGCTTCCTGTAGATGTCTTGGAGGGAGGGAAGCTCACCTCCAATTATCCGTTCAGAGCACCGCACTACTCGCTGGAGAGCTTTGCAGTTGTAGGCGGTGCTGTTGCCATACCAGGTGGTGATGCATCCAGTGAGGATGCTCTCAATGGCACAGTGATAGAAGGTCCTGAGGATGCGGGGGTTCATGCCGAATCTTTTCAGTCTCCTGAGAAAGAAGAGGCGCTGCTGCGCCTTCTTCACTGTTTTGTTTGTGTGTACTGACCACGTAAGATCCTCAGCCAGATGTACACCAAGGAACCGGAAGCTGCTCACTCTCTCCACAGCAGCGCCGTTGATGGTGATGGGGGTGTGTACTTCTCTGCACCTCCGGAAGTCCACTATCAACTCCTTTGTCTTTGCGACGTTGAGGGTGAGATGGTTGTCTTGACACCAGTGGGTCAGGGCGCTGACCTCCTCCCTGTAGGCCGTCTCATCACCGTTGGTGATAAGACCCACCACTGTAGTGTCGTCCGCAAACTTCACAATGATGTTGGAGTTGTTAGTGGCTGTGCAGTCGTAGGTGTAGAGTGAGTATAGGAGAGGGCTCAGTACACACCCCTGTGGAGCACCAGTGTTCAGTGTGATGGGGGATGAGGTGATGCTGCCCAGTCTGACCACTTGGCGTCTGTCAGACAGGAAGCTAAGGATCCAGCTGCAGAGGGAGCTGCTCAGTCCTAGATCCTGCAGTTTCCTGTCCAGCTTCGAGGGAACGATGGTATTGAATGCTGAGCTGTAATCTACAAACAGCATTCACACATACGTGTCTCTCTTCTCCAGGTGTGACAGGGCAGTATGTAGTGTCAGGGCTATGGCATCATCAGTGGACCTGTTGTGGCGATATGCGAACTGTAGAGGGTCCAGTGAGTCGGGTAGTGCAGAGCGGATGAAGTCCCTGACCAGCTTCTCGAAGCATTTGCTCACGATGGGGGTCAGGGCTACAGGTCGCCAGTCGTTCAATGAGGAGATGGTGGAGGATTTGGGTACAGGGACGATGGTGGCCATTTTGAAGCAGGCTGGGACTACACACAGAGAGAGGGAAAGGTTGAAGATGTGTGTGAACACTCCAGCCAGCTGAGCTGCGCATGACTTGAGGACGCGGCCGCGAATCCCGTCCGGACCAGTAGCTTTGCGTGCGTTCACCTTCTTGAAGCAGTTCCGCACATCCTCCTCAGACACAGTGTGCGCACTGACGTCATCCGCGGTGCGCACACTGTCCGGTCTCATGGTGTTCGCTGTGTCGAATCTAGCGTAGAATACGTTTAGATCCTCACACAGAGAGGCCGTGGTCTGCGGTGTGCTGGGTTTCCCTCTAAAGTCTGCGATCGTGTTTAGTCCGTGCCACATACTCCGAGGGTTGTCAAACTGTTGCTCCACCCTGTCCCTGTACTCACGTTTGGCTGCTTTGATCGTCTTCCGGAGTTGGTAATGTGCGTGTTTGTAGTCCGATGTGTTCGCGGAGGCAAAGGCGGTGCTCCGTGCCGCCAGTGCCGCGCGAACATCTCCGTTAATCCAGGGTTTTTGGTTTGGGAAGGATTTAACTGTTCTGGATGGGACGACATCTTCCACGCATTTCCTGATAAATCCGCAGACTGAGTCTGTGTATTCATCAATGTCCCTAGCAGCCACGTGAAACATTTCCCAGTCCACGTGATCAAAACAGTCCCGCAGCGCAGACTCCGATTGGTCCGTCCAACAGTGCACCGCCCTCCGGGTTGGAGCTTCCTGTTTCAGCTTCTGCCTGTAGGCGGGCAGCAGCAGGATGGAGCGGTGATCTGATTGGCCGAATGGGGCGCGGGGGAGGGCTTTGTACGCAAAGAGGTGTAGCAGTGGTCAAGTAGCCGGTCTCCACGAGTGTTAAAGTGGATGTGTTGGTGGAGTTTCGGTGAGACTTTCTTCAGGTTTCCCTTATTAAAGTCTCCGGCTGTGATAAACGTCGCCTCTGGGTGTGCGGTTTCCTCACTGCTGATCGCGCTGTACAGTTCCCTGAGTGCTCGGTCAGTGTCGGCTTGTGGGGGAATGTAAACAGCCGTAATAATCACTGCTGTAAATTCCCTCGGTAGCCAGAATGGCCGGCACTTAATCATCAGGTATTCCAGGTCCGGTGAGCAGAAGGATTTGACCGGGTGCACGTTCGCATAATCACACCAGCTGTTGTTGATCATGAAACATACACCACCGCCTCTGCTTTTCCCAGTAAGATCCTGTGACCTGTCCGCGCGATGCACGGAGAACCCCGGTAGTTGTATTGTACTGGATGCTCCACAACTGATAGTTTACTAGAGTGTTGACCTTTGTTATTGAGTCCAAGTGAGATCTTTACCCTTCGCACAAGTCCATCTTTTCCACTGACAGTCTCTACAACTCTTGCAAGTCTCCACTCACCTCTGGGCGCTAGTTCATCCATGTCTAACACAACATCACCTACTTTTAGACTCCTTTTTGTTGATTGCCACTCTTGCCTTGAAATGATGTTGTAAATATATTCCCTTCTCCAGCGGCTCCAGAACTGCTCTGCAAGGAACTGCACACAGCGCCACCTCTTCCTGCTGTACAGGTCCTCCTCTGAAAAAGCACCAGGGGGGGCAAAGGTGCGTTGGATTTCATGTGCAGTAGATGATTGGGCGTAAGCGGTTCTAGGCTGTCGGGGCTGTTCAAGTTATCTATAGTCAGGGGTCTGCTATTGACTATAGCCATGACTTCGTAGAAGAATGAGGCATCATTAAGTCTGTCATTAGCCAGTGACAGAGTGGTATTCAGCACACTTCAGTAAGACTCACAGTGTCTGTGACTTTAGTTAACATTGTCTGTACTTTGCTGACTTCTGGATCTCCTGTGGTCAGATCCAGCTCGACAGGCTGTGCTGTGGGCAGTTCTTTTTTCCACAAAAAGGCGGGGCCAGTGAACCAGATAGATTTCTTTAACTCATTCACAGTTACACCTCTTGAAGCACTGTCAGATGGATTCAATTCTGATGGCACGTAAAACCATTGCTGAGGGCTTGTACTTTCCCTGCTCCTCTGGACCCTGTTAGCTACAACCCACATAGCAGACAGGTCTGGCCCGGATCTGGTGTCAAGCCGTTACTGCTGGCTGACTTCTGGCATGGTAAGTGGTATGTCATCCAGATATGGGCCAGGCCTGGCGTAGATGGCACTGTTTATGTGATGGCATGCCACATCTGGCCCTATTGTCGTTTGGTTTATGTGGCCCAGGCTCATAGAAAACAGGTCTGGAACAGATCCGGCATCAAGCTGGCACTTCTGACAGACTGGTGTCATGGCAGTGTGTATGTCAACCAAATGTGGGCCAGATCTGACAATGATGGCACTATTAATGTTCCTATTTTCCTATTTTAATTAGAAGACCCAAATGCCGTGTTGCAATGTTTCAAATGCAGGTTTGACAGGTTTGTGAGTGTACACTTTATCCAAAACCTATTGAGGGTTTACTCATATTTACCACCAGTTGGCTGTAGCTCAGGAGGTAGAGCAGATCACCTACTTATCTGAAGGTTAGTGGTTTGATCCCTGGCTCATCCAGTCTGCATGTCAAGAGTATGAATGCAGTTAGGAAACACTCAGTTTAGAGAAAGTGTGTCATTGGGTGAATGTGGCATGTTGTATAGAGCACTTTGAGTAATCTGGGAGAGTAAAAAAGCGCTATATAAGAATCAGTCCATTCACTGTCTGAAGAGAGTTTTGTCATGTTACTTTTGCACTATTATGTTCTGGCACATGTTGTTATTACATGGCTTGATTAAGGTACACATTAGGCTGACATCTGGGGCCAGAGCTGAAACTGTTCTGGGCCAGCAGTATGTCTGCAACAGCCCCGTGGCTGCACACAACTTACACCAAAGGGCCGTCATTCTTTGCGGTATTTGGGCCATGTGTAAGCACATTGTGTGGACCAGATCCGGGCCATACCAATTTTGCTATGTGGGTAAGGTGCGGGAACGACGTGCATCATTGTTTATGTAGCCCAGCACCACCTTTGAATCAGTCCAGAAATACTCCTTTGCAACATAACACAGCTCTTCCCATAACATGTTGCTGACTGAGACTGAAACTACAGCTGCTGTTAGTTCAAGTCTGGGGATTCTGGTGAGTTTAATTGGAGAAACACGAGCTTTTGCTATTAACAGAGAGCAGTCACTTGAGCTCGCATCTGAAAAGTTGTGCAACTCTGTTTCTTTAGTTTCACCAAAGTTAGCAGGCAGGTAACAGCGAGGTATGTTTAGCTTGTCTAGATTTACAAAGTCACTTTGCCAACTCACCTTGGCTAGAGTGCATTAGGGTAGGGGGTTGTCCCACCCGGCATCATGCTGACATATTCAGCACATATGGCGCTAAAAATCCAGGTGGGTTGTAGATCGGTGGATAGAATGCCTCTGCGTAGTGTTGGCGATATGATGATATATATCGTGTAGACGATAGAAAAGTGTCTATCGTGCCATTTGTCTTCTATCGTTTCTAACCTTATTTTATAAATTATTACATAAAATATACCATTAACCTTTTAAAACCGGTCAGAGCGGGCCTAACTATTTTGCCTAACTATTTTTAAATCCCTGTAGAACTGGAACCACGTATGCTAGCGCAATTTTTTTTTTTGCATATGAAACCGGAGGAGTTGTACTTACATCTTATGCCATCAGCTTGCCCTAGGTCACGGTTTCCTTTCACATATGGCTTTGCGAAAACTGCATAAAAAGCACTTGCAGCAACAAAACCATAATATTCCAGAAACATGCTTTTCCAATCCAATCAGTTATTCATAACACTTCCTAGGTTGGAATATATGTCAGCGCGAACTATCGCATGTCCGCCATTACCTGTCCAAAACCGAAAGTGATGTCATTTTCACGGAAAATGTAGTTTTTTTTACGTTCAGGGCCTTATAAGCCTGTACTGGTGTTTTTAAAAGTCATGTTTGACTTTTCTGTATCATTGTCGGGATGCTTAGAACTCAAATTACACTGTTGAAAATAGTTTATTTCGATGTACATGCTGGGTTTTTTTTTTTGCAAATTTGCATTATAATATTTATTTTCATTTTTCCTGCAGTATATAAATATTAGTGTATCTCAAAAATAAACTATGAAGACACTCAAAATAAATTTCTCGTGGTTGGAAACTATTTTGTGCAACTTTTTTGTATTTACAGTTTTGAGGGATAAGCCTCTTAAATTTCTCTAACTAGAAATATATGTAAAAAAAAAAACAACCCAAAAAGGATTTTCAATTTTTTTGTAGTTTATTGCACTTTTTTGCAATTTATGTAGTTACTATAGACTTAATGCATGCATATTATTAAAATTTTGGCTATAATGGTTGTATTGATGTATAGCAACTTGAAATGCGCCCACAAATGGCACTACAGCATGTAAAAATATAAAGATAAGCTCTGGCGGACTTGGTTCTATGGAAGGTCTTAAAGGGTTAAATAGCCTGTGGCAAATATCTTAGTGTTGTCTTCTCACTATACATACTCTTAACTTTATGCAAGGGAAAATAAAGTATAAAAAAATGATATTTTTCACAAAGAAACTCCGTCTTGTGGTTTTGCGACATGGTACTGCGACATGCTTTACGGTAACTCAAAACGATGGACGTGCGACAGGTTGCAGTTTCATGCCCGGACATGCAACAGGCAGAGACAGCTACACAGGCAGCCCAAGAAGAAGCACTTTTACCGAAAAGAGGGGGTACATCTGTGATTTGGTTACATTTTGGGTTAAACAGCACCAACACGGAGCAGAAGACGCCCATTTGCAAGCTACGCTATAAAACTAAAACCTGCACCTGATGGCAACACAACAAATCTCTTCTATCACCTACAGAAGGTCCCTGAAAAAGAATACTCAAGAATCCAGAAAATCCAAGTTAAACCAAGTTGTGGAACGACGGGAGCAAGTTGGGAAAAGAAAAACTATAGCCAGCTGAAGATACACCAGTCTTTCACACAAGGCCCTTATGAGAAAAAGTCCCAGCGCCATAAACAAATCACCGGAGCCGTCTCGCATTACAAGGCATGGCCCCTGTTTATATAGTTGAGAAGGGCAGTTTTTGTAAACTCGTCAAAGTCCTTGATCTGAGGTACGTTATGCCCGGTCGTATGACCAAAGTAGAGAAGGAGGTTTGCAATGTCGTGCATTATGCCTTGACGACTGACCTATGGACGAGCAGAGATACGCAGCCCTACATGAGCGTAACCATCCATTTCATTAACAAAGACTCTGCGCTCGCTGTTTACAGGCTGCGTACTTTCCAGATTACCACAGGTCAGGTGGTATATCATGATATACATCGTTATATAAAATAATTCATATCGTGACTACCTCTGTGTGTGGCTGGCTGGACTTTCAGTGTGTTGTCAAATTTGAAACAGTCCTTTTCAATGTTCCACTGGATGCCTAGTGCTCTTTCTTGTGGCATGTCTTTGAATGTTAAGTCTCTTATGTTAATGTTTACAGCACACTCTAATGGAGGGATACTTTGCAAAACTGTGTGATTTTTATAAACAAACTTGTTAGACAGAGGTTACCTTTGCTGCAGATTTCTCTGGCCTCTTGTGCCAACTGTATTGCTTCTTCCACTGTGTTTGTTCTCGTAACTCCATCATCAACATAAAGGTCTTTCTCAATGAACCTTGAACCTGCTGGGTGCGAGTGGCAGTGCTCTTTGGCTAAGTACTTCAGTCCGTATTTTGCACAGCCTGGAGATGATGCCGCACGGAAAAGGTGTACCTTCACTCTGTATGTTTGAGGTTGTGCGCTTGTATCACCGTTTTTCCACCAGAGGAAACATAGATAGTCCCGGTCCCTCTCACTGATGTGAAACTGGTGGAAAATCTTTTCTATATCGCACATTAAGGCAATAGGATGTTGCCAAAATCTCAAGAGAATGCCAGTCAGATTGTTTATTAAGTCTGCTGGCTCAGCCCAGATCTCGACTTAAGACTAGAGGTGATCGATCGTTTGCTCTTGTTGCACCTGTGCTTTGGAACAATCTCCCGATTGGCATCCGGGCATCTGATTCTATTCATTCTTTTAAATCACAGCTTAAAACATATCTTTTTAAACTTGCCTTCTCCACCTTTTAATTGCTGTTTTGTTTGTTTGTTTGTTTGGTTGCTGTGACCTATTGACCTCTTGTATTAATTCCCTCCTATCTTTCTATTGGTGTTTTTTATTATGGTGGTACAGCTTTTATCTTGCTATTACCCATGTGCTGTAGTCATTCTTATTGGTAGCTTTTATCTATGAACATAACTCCTTATTTTTTTTTTATCCGTTATCAATGTTTGAACCTTTTATTGTTTTATGTAAAGCACTTTGGTATGCCCAAGGCTTTTAAATGTGCTCTATAAATAAAGATTGTTGTTTGTTGTTGTCTGGCCCTTGGAGGAGATGATCATTGAGACTTGTTCCATTGTGTTTGGCTGAACAGTCGAATATGACGCGCAGTTTTGTGGGTTTTGTGGGGTGGTAAATCCCATGATGGGGGATGTACCATTGTTCACCTTGTGTTCCTTCGTTGTGTACTTCTTCCACGTCTCCTCTTTCAATTATGTCATTCATGTTGTTGGGTCTAAACTCAGACCCCGCTGTATCCAGGACTTATTCCCATGAAAGAAAAACAAGGCAACAGTGTTCGATCGATTTCTTGCGCAAGGGAGGCCTCTCATCTGTGTCCAGCACGACAAATGACCACGATGGTGGCCTCCTCTCGCTGCCTTTTATTGACAAACTTCAAACAATAGTTTACAAAACACCTCCCCCTGCAACCCCCTTTGGTTACATAGACAAGGACTGTATGTAAATGTGTGTGTGTGTGTGTGTGTGTGTGTGTGTGTGTGTGTGTGTGTGTGTGTGTGTGTGTGTGTGTGTGTGTGTGTGTGTGTTTGTTTGTTCCTGCTGATCAAAGGGTCATAAAACCTAAAAGCAGGAACAACATCCTTGGTCATAAAGAGGGTAGTCTCCCCCACACCCAATGTATGGTTTACCATAGATAACACAGTCAAACCATACAAAGGGTGGGAAGTTCTACCAAACATCAAACAGACCTTCAAAAGGATGTTCCTGTGATAAAACACTTCAACCTTGCACCCAGAACCTCGAGAATCTGGGGATGGGAGGAAAGAAAGAATTCCTTTCACAGAGTTAAAACAATGGACAAATGGTAAATATAAAAATGACAAATGTTTAACTATTTACTCTAACATTTTCCCTCCTGTTTTGTTATTTTTATGTTTCAAATTATTCCTATGTAGTATATCCTCAGCCATGCACCTCTTGCTTAACATTTTCAGTGCAGGCATCATTCATACACAGGCTTCTGTCATTTCAGTAATTTCATATTGTTGTAAGAGTACATAATTAACAAATGTATCAGAAATCATTTTAGTTAGCAATGATCTTATACACGGTAAAATGCATCCTATACATAAGCAAATCAGTATCAATAGTCCAAAAACAGGTGTTAGTACTTTTAAAAGGAGATGCCACCAAGGACCAGACAGTAACCACGCCATCCAGCCTTGTGGTGCATCTACTCCTGGCGTGCTATTCATCATGTATTTCTGCAATGTGGTTAAATTCTGCAGTGCTTCATAAATGTCTCCTACACTTGTATATCCATCTGGTATGAACGTACAGCATGTTTCTCTTATCAATTTGCATACTCCTCCTTGCGATGCAGTTATCAAGTCCAAAGTCAGTCTGTTTTGCAAAACCATTGTCCTTATGGCCTTTTGCTCCTCTGCTAAGGCTGTTCCAAGGGTCTGGGTCCAATTTATGTGTCTCAGTAGTGCATATCTGTTAATTTCTACATGAGTTCCAACTTTCCCGACCCCGATCCACGGGAACAATCCTTGTAAGATCTTGGCTCCAGGTCCCCAGATTCGAAACTCCCAGGGGACCTCACTTAAATCTGTGAGCTTTGTGCTTGCACTCTGTACGTCTCTTTTTGTCTTTGATCCTGGATGATGTTCTATCCTCTCCATGAAGAAAACATGATCAGACAATTTCACGAGTGCACATAGACCTCCCCATTTTGCTGGTAAGGATGGGTAAGCCTTATGTCCACATAAGAAATACCAATCTGCTAACACCCTCGTACCTTTAGGTGTCGGTGCGATTGTTGAGCATTTGGTCACATCCTGTCTTCCTTCAGTAAGTGTCATTTGGTACGAAAAGTCAAATGCACAGTCTGCTGCTCGTTGAATTTCATCATTTGCACACCTGGCATTCATCAAACACGTCAGACTGTCATGGTCCTGGGTCGTTGACCCAGCGTTTTGTGTTTTGTGACTATTTCCCTCTGTTCTAGTTATTCTGTGTCCTCCCCCCTTGTGTCCGGTTCGGGTTCTAGATTTCCTGTTTTACTTTGTAGGTCTGTGTCTCGTTATGCCCATTAAGTTCCAGCTGTGTCCCCTCCTGTGTGCCATTTCCTCATTACCTGGTGTGTGTATTTATAGTTGGTGTCTGCCTGTGCTCCTCGTCGGCTCGTCTGCGTTCATCCATGTATCACTGCGTTCCTCCGTGTAGCTCTGCATTCTATGGTGTTTCGTTCCTGTCTCTGCGTCTCTCTGCCCCGCACCCCTTTTGTATGGTCTCAGGTTTGTCTTTAGTTTCTCCCAGTTTAGGTTTGTAATTGCTCATGTTGAGTTGCCTGTTTTTGCCACCACCACCACCTTGTAAATAAACATCACTCTGTCATCAGTTCGCTGCATCTTGGGTCCTCCTTTTCCTCCACACCACACGGCTCCCTCCGCCAGCCGTGACAGTACGAGCCGACCAACATGGACCCAGCAGCATTCGCACCTACCCAGGAGTTTCGGGAGGAGGTAACCGACACGGTCGCAAGGTTGGTAAACCTGTGGCTCGAGCAGGAGGAAGAAGAGTTCCACCGCGCTGTAGAAGCCAGGCTACAGCAGCTACTCTCTGCACACTCCTGGCTGCTAGACTCGCTTCACCCGCTGGCACGGGACTTCCTCCTTCATGAGCTGCACCTTCGCCCTCCAGCCGCTACCGCTTCCCAACCCAGCCCGGCGGTGAAGATTTTGCCCGGCCCGCCGGAGGTTTCGCCCGGGAGGAAGCGACGATCGCGCCGTCGGCGCGTCGCCCCACAGCCGGAGAGTAGGACTTCGGAACTGCCAGCTGTGGTGAGTGGAAAAGACACTCCGTCTGTTTCGCCAGCTCGAATGACTGTTTATTCCGGGGCTGTGTTTGTTGAGCCAGCTGCCCAGCAGGTAGTTCAGTTAGCCGCCCAGCAGCCACTAGCTCTGTTAGCCACTCAATCGCCACCTCCATTACAGTCACAGCCAGACCTATTAGACACTTGGTTACAATCCATAGCTCAGTCAATAGCTCTGTTGGCAAGAGACTCATCAGCTTTATTATCAGCTCAGCCACCTATTCAGCCACCATCTTCACCAGCTCCGCCTGTATTACAAGTCGAGTCCATCCAACCGGAAAAGCACTGTATTTCACCTGTTCATGTCAAGCAGAGAGACACACCACATAACGCAGTTGTCAGTCCGCAACAGCTGGCCAGCCCAGAGACTGTGACGCACTCCAGGACCTCCCCAGAGGCTGGGTCCCAGCCCCCGGCCGACTCTGGATCCCTGGAGATTAAGAAGCCAGCTGAGGACTGTATCCGGCTGTCGCTGCCCGAGCTGGGTCAATGCTCTGTGCAGCTGCAGTCTGCCTTGTGTTTGCCAGAGGCCCGTGTGCCTGCTGGTTCTGACCCATACCTGCCAGAGGCCCGTGTGCCTGCTGGTTCTGACCCGTGCCTGCCAGAGGCCCGTGTGCCTACTGGTTCTGACCCGTGCCTGCCAGAGGCCCGTGCGCCTGCTGGTTCTGAACTGTGCCTGCCAGAGGCCCGTGCGCCTACTGGTTCTGACCTGTGTGTTCCAGGGGCCCCGGTGCCCACTGGTCCAGAGACTGTTTTCGCTGGGGGGCCCGAGGAGCCCGTCCAGCCTCCTGCTTCGCCTGCTGGGGGGCCCGAGGAGCCCGTCCAGCCTCCTGTCTCGCCAGCTGGAGGGCCCGAGGAGCCCGTCCAGCCTCAAGACTCATCAGCTGGAGGTTCAGGAGAACCTAGCCAGCCTCCTGTCTCGTCAGCTGGGGGGCCCGAGGAGCCCGTCCAGCCCCAAGACCCATCATCGCCACCAGCTGCAGCCTCTGTGTCTCCATCCTCGCCAGCTGCGGCCTCTGTGTCTTCACCCACGCCGTCGCCTGGTCCAGCCTCTGCTTCACCCACGCCTGGCCCGGCTTCAGCCTCTGCTTCACCCACGCCTGGCCCGGCTTCAGCCTCTGCTTCACCCATGCCTGGCCCGGCTTCAGCTTCTGCTTCACCCACGCCTGGCCCAGCCTCTGCTTCTGCTTCAGTCTCGTCTGGTCCAGCTTCTGCTTCTGCTTCATCCTCGCCTGGTCCGGCTCCAGCCTTCGTGTCTTCAGCATCGCCTGGCCCGGCTCCAGCATCCTCGTCAGCATCGTCTGGTCCAGCCTCTGCTTCGGTCTCGTCTGGTGCTGCGACGGCCACGCCACCTTCGGGTCCCAAACTGCCGCCTCGACATCGGCGGTCATCTGCCAGGCCGCTGGTGGAGCGTCATCGTCACTATGGACGACCTCCTAGACGCCGCCGTTGCTGTCCGCACGGTCGGCCGCCTGAACTGTTTCCTCGTCACCGCCGTTGCTGTCCGCACGGTCGGCCGCCTGAACGGTTTCCTCGTCGCCGCCACTGCCGTGTGCACGGTCGGCCCCCTGAACTGCCTCCGCTCCGCCACCGCTGCCTTCCACTCGGTCGGCTTTCGGAGCTGTGTCGCCGACGTGGCCGGCCTCAGAAGATAAACTGTCCTGGACTTCTGAGCTGTGAGCCTCTGGGCCGGCCTCCTGAACTGTGTTTTGTCCTGGTACTCCAGCATGTGTGTTTTTGTTTTGGACAATTCCCTCGGTCCGCTGGAGCTTGTTTTGTTCGGTGTTGGTCCCTCCGTCCTGGGCCCCCGCCGCCCGCCCTGGGTTGGTCGTCTGTTTTTGTTTTGGGCTGTCTGGAGCCAGCCCTTGGAGGGGGGGGGGTACTGTCATGGTCCTGGGTCGTTGACCCAGCGTTTTGTGTTTTGTGACTATTTCCCTCTGTTCTAGTTATTCTGTGTCCTCCCCCCTTGTGTCCGGTTCGGGTTCTAGATTTCCTGTTTTACTTTGTAGATCTGTGTCTCATTATGCCCATTAAGTTCCAGCTGTGTCCCCTCCTGTGTGCCATTTCCTCATTACCTGGTGTGTGTATTTATAGTTGGTGTCTGCCTGTGCTCCTCGTCGGCTCGTCTGCGTTCATCCATGTATCACTGCGTTCCTCCGTGTAGCTCTGCATTCTATGGTGTTTCGTTCCTGTCTCTGCGTCTCTCTGCCCCGCACCCCTTTTGTATGGTCTCAGGTTTGTCTTTAGTTTCTCCCAGTTTAGGTTTGTAATTGCTCATGTTGAGTTGCCTGTTTTTGCCACCACCACCACCTTGTAAATAAACATCACTCTGTCATCAGTTCGCTGCATCTTGGGTCCTCCTTTTCCTCCACACCACACGGCTCCCTCCGCCAGCCGTGACACAGACAGCTAATTCTGTTCAAACGAGGGCAAAAAGAATAGGTGACGTTGCATAGATGCCATGGCAAATCCCCAACTTGGGCTGACCCATTGCCCTTGAAACACATAGGTAACTGGCCTGCTTCCAGTTTATTTAACAGTATGATGTCCGGAAGTGGATCAGGAACTTGGGGCCAAGTCAGCAGATCTGTCTTACCAGAGCAGTTCACCTTCCCAGCTACAGGTGAATCAATCTTCCCATTCAGGTTCAGGGGAATTGAAAAGTTGGCAGTGTTCCAAGCACGTTTTACTCCTGGATGTGTTGCTAAAGCAAGCAAACAAACTGTCTCGCTCTCAGTGATGCTATATGGCCACAGTCCAGAAGAATGTGTAGACACTGGCATGTGTGCACAAACATAACAATTGGTCTTGTTGTTTATGTGAACGGTTGTGTTCATAAACTGCCACCAGTAGTTGGTTGAAAACCCATGCGGGTACTGGGTGTGATTTGCTCTGTCCCAATGCGCTCCTGTCATCCCACTCAGGGTCCACAGGCACAAGAAGGCGAACAGCACATTCCCAGCCATGCTAAGTTGGGTTCAGGATCCATTGGTTTCTTCACCAGGATTGAGACGAGAGGTCCTAGAGATATACTCCCCCCTTTGTACCCTGGCCTTTTCACCATCACCCAGAGTCGGCCAGGAAGTGTGTTACCTTCTTGCAGTGCGCTTGATGTATCCAAATGTTCCTTTCAGCGATCTTCACTGCTGTGGGCGTCGTCAGCAGCACCTGATAAGGACCTTCCCACCGTGGACTGGACCAGCACTTCCTCTTTATGGCCTTTATCAGCACCCAATCTCCAGGCTTCAGGCTCTGTTCCTGCGGAGAAACAGAATCATCTGGCAGATCATTTGCTCTCATGACTTCTTTACTTTTAAACATTTTAAGCATCCAATCTGCTAATGTGTTCTCCTCTTCTGCTTTTCTGTCATCACTACAGAAAACTGGAACTCTAAATGGTCTGCCATATATAATCTCAAAGGGTGTCAGACCATTCTCTGTTGGAGTAATCCTCATGTACATTTTAACTAATTCTACACAGTCTAACGATGCCCTGCCTGTCTCTTCCATTGACTTCCTAAGTCTTAGCTTTACTGTTCCATTAGTTCTCTCTACCAACCCTGCACTCTGTGGGTGATTATCACTATAAATGGTCTCTGGAATCCCACGTTCTGGGATAATATTCTTACATATTGCTTTGGCAACCGAAATGGCATCTGCTTTTCTAGTTGGTACAATTTCTACCCACTTTGAAAAAGGACACACTATCACTAGACAGTATTTATAGTTGTTACAGTTGGACAGTTCTATAAAGTCCATGTGAATAACTTGAAATGGGTGACTGGGTCTAGGGAATTTCCCTCTCTTAGGTCTCAAATTACCCTGGGAATTGTGCTTGCAACATATCATACATGACCTGCAAAATTTTTTTGAAAAGTTATTAAATCCTAGAGTATAAAAATGTTGCTCTACTGCTGCCATCATTCCCCCTGTGGAGACATGGCAAAGCCCATGACTCAAAATAGCAGCAGTCTTATACAAATTCTTAGGCAGTATTGGTTTATCACACAAATAATAAACACCATCCTGCAAGCTCACTCCTTTAGTGAGCCACAACTGTTTTTCTGCAGTAGGTGAGTGTGCCTGCATGTCTGCTAATACATCAGGTGCAATAGGCAACGTCTGCTGGTGGTGCACCGCTAAAATATGAACACCATGTTCTCCTAAAGCTGCCTCTTTTGCGATCTTATCTGCGAAAGCATTCCCTAATGCAACTGGATCTTTCCCTCGGGTATGTGCTGCACATTTACAAACGGCAATTCTACTGGGTAACAACACTGCGTCCAGCAGATTTTGCAAGAGTTTGGCATGTTCTACAGGTTTCCCTGTTGAAGTTATCATACCTCGTCTTGCCCACTGTGCTGCAAAGAAATGTAATGTAGCGAATGCATACTGACTATCAGTGTATATTGTCACATCTTGTTTCTCTGCAGCTTTACACGCTTCTGTTAAGGCTACTATCTCTGCTGCTTGAGCAGACATAGAACATGTTAGTTGTCCTGCACAAATAACTTTCTCACCATCTACTACAGCAAAACCTGTTTTAGCCTGTCCCTCTGCTGTTTTAAAACTTGAACCATCAACAAACCAAACCTTTCCCTCACTTAGAGGCACATCCGTTAAGTCATCCCTCGGCTTACACTCCTTCTCAACGTGTTCCCTACACTCATGAGGAGTGCCCTCGTCCTCTGTTGGCAAAAGGGTTGACGGATTCAGAATTGTGCATCGCTTTATGGTAATGTGTGGTTGTGATAGTAAGAGTGACATCAAAGACAAATGTCTTGCAGGTGACAGAAATGTCATTTTAGTCTGCAGTAGTAAAACATCCACCTAGTGTGGAACTAACAGTGTCAAAGGGTGAAATAAAACTATTTCCCCAGAACATTGAACGGCCTGAGCTGCTGCACACACTGATCTCACACACGGAGGCAAAGCACAAGCAACTGGATCTAACCTTTTAGAATAATAAGCTACTGGCTTCATTTTCCCCCCGCTGTCTTGTGCTAACATTGAAGTCATAAAATGTCCTTTGCAGTCAACTGTTTGGACAAATGGCTTTTTATAATCAGGCAATCCTAACACAGTCGCACTCGTCAACAGTTGTTTCAACGTGCAGAATGCCTGCTCTCCCTCTGGAGTCCAAGTTAGACTATCTGACATAGCTAAGGACTCACCATACATCATGTCTAACAGTGGTTGACTTACTTCAGCAAAATTTGGTACCCATGAACGACAATAATTAGTCAGTCCTAGAAATTGCATCATATGTTTCTTTGTCACTGGCCTAGGAGCTGCTAAAATAGCTGCTTTCCTTTCTGGGTGTATGCTTTTCCCTGCTGAACTAAGCTGGTGACCTAAGAATTTCACCTCTTCCTGTACCCACTGTAACTTTGAAAGCGATGCTTTATTTCCTGTTTTTGCCAAATGTGTCAACAGTGCTATAGACATAGTTTTACAATTTTGTTCTGTGTCAGACGCTATCAAAATATCATCCACATAAACTAGGATCTGTGAATGGGATGGTATCATGAAATCAGACAGAGAATTAGTTATTGCTTGCATGAAAAGGGTAGGGCTGTAACAGAAACCTTGTGGTAATCTAGTGTAGGTGTATTTTTTACCTTGGTGTGTAAATCCAAACCAATCTTGTGAATTCTCATGCACTGGTATGGAAAAGAAAGCATTACTCAGATCTACCACTGTAAAATATGTCATACCTGGTCTTATCTGATTTAACAAGGTATGAGGGTCTGGGACACATGGTGCAATACTTTCTACAGCTTGATTTACAGCCCTCAAGTCTTGAACCATGCGCCACGATTGAGAATCAGCTTTTTTTACTGGAAAAATGGGCGTGTTACATGCTGCATTTGGGGCTTCTACCAGTATCCCTGCTTCAATCATGTCTTCTATTACAGGCTTAATCCCTACTTCTGCATCTGGTTTAAGTGGATATTGTTTCACTCTGGGTCTATATGAGGTTTTAGGCTTTATTACTACTGGGTTTGCTGTTTTCATTAACCCTACATCAGTCTTTCCTTTTGACCACAAAATGTCTGGAATCTGTGTAAGCTCAAGGTGATCATTTAGATCTACCATATGTCATTCTGCTGTTTCATTCTGACTTCCCTTTAAGTGTGTCTGAGGTGTTGCATGTGTCACCCACCCCAGCTTCTTACGGAAGATACTGCTATGCATGTTTGTTTCCCATCCCCCTCCACATGGCTGCCATACATTTGTGTGCTCTCCCTGCTCCACTAAAAATGCTAAATCTTCCCACTCAGCTGTGCTACACTTAGTTAGTGAAACATGTGGCACCTTTCCTTTGAAGAGTTGTCGAGCTGCTTCAGAAATTATCACACTGCATCCTGCCATTTGTTTACCATCAGTATATACAGCTTTTACAGTAATTCTTTGAGGACCCAGTTTCATTACTTTGTCAGTGTAAGCATCATCAAGTCCTGGTGTTGTTTTAAACCTAAGTGTGATGTGCATCTCATCTGGCTCCTGTCTATCATAGCCCTCAGCTAATCTCTCCTCAGCTGTGTTTAACATTTTACAGTTTATCTGATCTGGCCTGGAAGTTGACAGGTCAAGCGTCCAATAGTAATGTACATCGCTACTGCCCTGGTGAACCATTGCTTCTGCAGTTTCTCCTTTTCCTGCAGTTATCATTCCAACAGCCGTGGGAATGATTGAGATTCCAAGTTTTACCATCATGTCTCTACCCAAAAGGTTCACAGGGCATGTTGGACACGTTACTACTGAGCCCTGAGCTGTCTCTCCAGTGGATGGATCTCTGATCCATACTGGCTTAGAGATCCTATGTTGATTTAACTGTCCGTTTGCAGATTTTACATAAATGACACCGTTTGAGGGGTTTATTCCTGACACATGGTCCCTCAGCACGGTTTTATCTGCTCCTGAGTCACATAAAAACTGTATAGTTTTCCCCTGCACTGTTAATGTGCGAAAGGGTTTTACTTCTTTCCCTGATAAATTCAACAAAACCTCAGTCAAATCTATGGTTTGGGGCACTGATCGTTGTTTGTGGCAGTCTGATGGGGTGTTTAAACATGCATGTGTATTGACAGTGGCAGCAGATACTAGTCATTTATTATATGAGGGGTTACGTGGACCTGGTCGTCTATACTCCTCACGTAGGTCCTCAAGGCAGTCTCTAATGAAATGACCTATTTTCCCACAGTTGTAACACCTTTCATCCCTTCTCTTTCGTTCTCTAGCCCTCCAATTACCTCTATCTCCTCTACCTTTACTTTGTCTAGTCTGCCCCTGAAAAAGTACCTGAGACTCTTCATCAACATAAAATGTGGCAGCATTCACTGTATTCTGCAATTTTTTCTTTTTACTTTTAATCACATCCTGTGCATGCCTTGCCCAATTCATACATTGAGTAACTCCATCTGTGGTGTGATTTACATTTTGCTTTCTAATAAAATCTGCAATGGATGGATGGAACCCACTCATTAAGGCATGTTTCAGCTGCTGTTGATAGGGGCCTGCTACGTCTGCATCTTCTTCAAGTCCACTATGCCTCTTAAACACTTCCTCTAATCTACCTCTATACTCATGAACGTCTTCTCCTTCCTTCTGTGTGCATTGTGAAATTTTTGTGTAGTCTGCAGTTGTTCTAAAAGTATTTCTGAGACGATCATACACTCCATTAATTTGGATAGCGAGACCTGCATCTCCATAGGGCAGGGTGTTATCACCTGGCCCTCTGCCCGTGTACTGTCCTCTGACACGGGTCCAGTTATAAGTGAGACATCTCCTAAAGGTAGTCTCAGTTTCCTGTCCATTTAAACGGTACGAGGAACAAAGCTGTCTATGTCGAGCTATAAACTCATCAACATTAGTCAATGGGTCTCCAAGGCTCTTACAAGCATCAGCACATTCAGACTTGGTCCATGGCCGGTAAACATGAATAGTGCGGCTATTATCTGCATCCACTCCAAAATGCGGGTTAGCCTCATGGATTGGATCAGGAGAAAAACTTTCTTCATCTTCATACTCTGGGGCTGAAACACCATGTGTTTTTTTTGTGTTGTGTCAGGGATGGATATGTGGTTGTAACATTTATGTTCACTTTCTTTCCTTTCTGTCTCCTCTCTTGCCTAGTCTGTAATGGACTCAACGCTGCTCCTAATGCCTCTCCATATTCAGCCTTTAATCTGTCCTCCACTTCTGCCTCTGCTCTCTCACGTTCTTCTCTGGCTCTTCTTTCTGCTAACATTCTTGCTCTTTCTAATGCTTTTCTACGGTGTTGTTCTAGAGTAGTTGCAGTGGATTGAGCTGTGGTTTCATCCTCAGGTTTCCCAACTACTGCTTGCAATATTGCTCTTTTAACATTCTGCGCTTCTCTCCTCTTCTGAGCCTGCTCCAGCCACAACTTAGCAACTGCTAACTGCAATTCCTTCCTCTGCTTCACTTTCCCTGTTTTACCTGCTACACTTACAGCTATTCTTTCTATCAGCATTTTACACTGAACTTCCACTAATGTCCCTTCAAATCCATATTTCTTACGCCAACAACCTACAGTGGGGCAAAAAAGTATTTAGTCAGCCACCGATGTGCAAGTTCCCCCACTTAAAATGATGACAGAGGTCAGTAATTTGCACCAGAGGTACACTTCAACTGTGAGAGACAGAATGTGAAAAAAAAATCCATGAATTCACATGGTAGGATTTGTAAAGAATTTATTCGTAAATCAGGGTGGAAAATAAGTATTTGGTCACCTCAAACAAGGAAAATCTCTGGCTCTCACAGACCTGTAACGTCTTCTGTACGAAGCTTTTCTGTCCCCCACTCGTTACCTGTATGAATGGCACCTGTTTGAACTCATCATCTGTATAAAAGACACCTGTCCACAGCCTCAAACAGTCAGACTCCAAACGCCGCCATGGCCAAGACCAAAGAGCTTTCGAAGGACACCAGGAAAAGTATTGTAGACCTGCAC
This sequence comes from Rhamphochromis longiceps, assembly GCF_057381845.1. Taxonomy (NCBI): domain Eukaryota; kingdom Metazoa; phylum Chordata; class Actinopteri; order Cichliformes; family Cichlidae; genus Rhamphochromis; species Rhamphochromis longiceps. The sequence goes on from NC_140571.1 coordinate 28,604,486, forward strand.
CAGACTGGGAAGAGTGAATCTACAATAGGCAAGCAGCTTGGTGTGAAAAAATCAACTGTGGGAGCAATCATCAGAAAATGGAAGACATACAAGACCACTGATAATCTCCCTCGATCTGGGGCTCCACGCAAGATCTCATCCCGTGGGGTCAAAATGATCATGAGAACGGTGAGCAAAGATCCCAGAACCACACGGGGGGACCTGGTGAATGACCTGCAGAGAGCTGGGACCAAAGTAACAAAGGTCACCATCAGTAACACTACAACGGCAGGGAATCAAATCCCGCAGTGCCAGACGTGTTCCGCTGCTGAAGCCAGTGCACGTCCAGGCCCGTCTGAAGTTTGCCAGAGAGCACATGGATGATACAGCAGAGGATTGGGAGAATGTCATGTGGTCAGATGAAACCAAAGTAGAACTTTTTGGTATAAACTCAACTCGTCGTGTTTGGAGGAAGAAGAATACTGAGTTGCATCCCAAGAACACCATACCTACTGTGAAGCATGGGGGTGGAAACATCATGCTATGGGGCTGTTTTTCTGCCAAGGGGACAGGACGACTGATCCGTGTTAAGGACAGAATGAATGGGGCCATGTATCGTGAGATTTTGAGTCAAAACCTCCTTCCATCAGTGAGAACTTTGAAGATGAAACGAGGCTGGGTCTTCCAACATGACAATGATCCAAAACACACCGCCCGGGCAACAAAGGAGTGGCTCCGTAAGAAGCATTTGAAAGTCCTGGAGTGGCCTAGCCAGTCTCCAGACCTCAACCCCATAGAAAATCTGTGGCGGGAGTTGAAAGTCCGCGTTGCTCGGCGACAGCCCCAAAACATCACTGCTCTCGAGAAGATCTGCATGGAGGAATGGGCCAAAATACCAGCTACTGTGTGTGCAAACCTGGTAAAGACCTATAGTAAACGTTTGACCTCTGTTATTGCCAACAAAGGTTATGTTACAAAGTATTGAGTTGTATTTTTGTTATTGACCAAATACTTATTTTCCACCCTGATTTACGAATAAATTCTTTACAAATCCTACCATGTGGATTCATGGATTTTTTTTTCACATTCTGTCTCTCACAGTTGAAGTGTACCTCTGGTGCAAATGACTGACCTCTGTCATCATTTTAGGTGGGGGAACTTGCACAATCGGTGGCTGACTAAATACTTTTTTGCCCCACTGTATATACTGCGTGCTGCCCGGTGAAAATTTCTCCATAAATTTTACATCCCCTTCTAAGGCAGACTTACACATTTTGAATTGAATTGAATTGAATTGAATGAATGCTTTATTGGCCATATGCAGGTTGCCCCACAGAGGAATAGGACCCCCCCGACTTACACACACAACAAAGACATCACATGGGAATACAGTCGGAGATCGGCAGCGTTGCAGAGAATAACACTGAAAAAAATTACACAACAATGGGAAAAGTACAAGAGAAAAAAAAGAGACCTCTTCACACGCTGGGCAACCTATGGGAGGGATTTTATTCCCCATTATGACAATTCTCTCAAGTTTGCAGTAGGCAGCGCCTTACTCCAAAACCCAGGCTATGTGTACACAACAGGTCACAGAATTACGTTAACACCACTTTACGTTTCCTTCTGTGTTGCTGCGTTCACTTTACTGGCACTCATACACACGTACGTTCATTCACACTGTTTATAGGCCTCTAACTTCTGTTGAAAGCTCTCAAACGCCCAAATGGCGGAGAATTCAACCTTCGGACACTCTCCAACGCCCCAAATGGCGGAGATTCCGGACTCCTCACGGCGGAGCTACCGAACCTAGGTTATCTCCACGCCCCCAAACGGCGGAGAAGCCTGCGTCTCTCTCACGCGGCTAGCGCGCTCCCGGACTCACGTTTAATGCACAGCCCGTAGCCGCTCTCTATTGTTTTGGGTCCACGTGCGCTCTCGTGACCAGCGCTCCCCCGGACTCGCGTTTCACGCAGAATCACGGTGACGCGTTTCTATCTAGGATCCCACATTCATTCACACGGTTATAGAGACGCTCTCTGATTGCTTACCGTTGTGTTGTGTTTCGTTCACAGGAGAGTCCTAGAATCCCATCAGTCGCCGTCCACGAGGGGAGTTCAGACGCTATTCCACCGGCCTGGTCGCGAATTTAACACTCCAGGGCTTTGTCAGGCGTCCTAACGGCCTGGTTGTCGACAGTCTGCGGCGTGTCCTTTCTCTCCTCAGTGTGCGGCGAAATTCTTGGAATCCGGCTCGGAGGACCAAATAATGTTGGGTCTAAACTCAGACCCCGCTGTATCCAGGACTTATTCCCATGAAAGAAAAACAAGGCAACAGTGTTCGATCGATTTCTTGCGCAAGGGAGGCCTCTCATCTGTGTCCAGCACGACAAATGACCACGATGGTGGCCTCCTCTCGCTGCCTTTTATTGACAAACTTCAAACAATAGTTTACAAAACACCTCCCCCTGCAACCCCCTTTGGTTACATAGACAAGGACTGTATGTAAATGTGTGTGTTCAGCAGTCTGATGGCCTGATGAAAAAAGCTGTCTCTCAGTCTGCTGGTTCGGGACCGGATACTACAGAACCTCCCTGATGGAAGTAGTCTGAACAGTTTATGGCTGGGGTGACTGGAGTCCTTGATGATCCTCCCCGCTTTCCTCAGGCACCGCTTCCTGTAGATGTCCTGGAGGGAGGGAAGCTCACCTCCAATTATCCGTTCAGAACACCGCACTACTCTCTGGAGAGCTTTGCGGTTGTAAGCGGTGCTGTTACCATACCAGGTGGTGATGCATCCAGTGAGGATGCTCTCAATGGCATAGCGATAGAAGGTCCTGAGGATGCGGGGCTCATGCTGAATCTTTTCAGTCTCCTGAGAAAGAAGAGGCGCTGTTGCGCCTTCTTCACTGTTTTGTTTATATGTCCTGACCACATAAGATCCTCAGCCAGATATACACCAAGGAACCGGAAGCTGCTCACTCTCTCCACAGCAGCGCCGTTGATGGTGATGGGGGTGTGTACTTCTCTGCACCTCCGGAAGTCCACTATCAACTCCTTTGTCTTTGCGACGTTGAGGGTGAGATGGTTGTCTTGACACCAGTGGGTCAGGGCGCTGACCTCCTCCCTGTAAGCCGTCTCATCACCGTTGGTGATAAGACCCACCACTGTAGTGTCGTCCGCAAACTTCACAATGATGTTGGAGTTGTTAGTGGCTGTGCAGTCGTAGGTGTAGAGTGAGTATAGGAGAGGGCTCAGTACACACCCCTGTGGAGCACCAGTGTTCAGTGTGATGGGGGATGAGGTGATGCTGCCCAGTCTGACCACTTGGCGTCTGTCAGACAGGAAGCTAAGGATCCAGCTGCAGAGGGAGCTGCTCAGTCCTAGATCCTGCAGTTTCCTGTCCAGCTTCGAGGGAACGATGGTATTGAATGCTGAGCTGTAATCTACAAACAGCATCCTCACATACGTGTCTCTCTTCTCCAGGTGTGACAGGGCAGTGTGTAGTGTCAGGGCTATGGCATCATCAGTGGACCTGTTGTGGCGGTATGCGAACTGTAGAGGGTCCAGTGAGTCGGGTACTGCAGAGCAGATGAAGTCCCTGACCAGCTTCTCGAAGCATTTGCTTACGATGGGGGTCAGGGCTACAGGTCGCCAGTCGTTCAATGAGGAGATGGTGGAGGATTTGGGTACAGGGACGATGGTGGCCATTTTGAAGCAGGGTGGGACTACACACAGAGAGAGGGAAAGGTTGAAGATGTGCGTGAACACTCCAGCCAGCTGAGCCGCGCATGACTTGAGGACGCGGCCGGGAATCCCGTCCGGACCAGTAGCTTTGCGTGCGTTCACCTTCCTGAAGCACCTCCGCACATCCTCCTCAGACACAGTGTGCGCACTGACGTCATCCGCGGTGCGCACACTGTCCGGTTTCATGGTGTTCGCTGTGTCGAATCTAGCGTAGAATACGTTTAGATCCTCACACAGAGAGGCCGTGGTCTGCGGTGTGCTGGTTTTCCCTCTAAAGTATGTGATCGTGTTTAGTCCCTGCCACATACTCCGAGGGTTGTCAAACTGTTGCTCCACCCTGTCCCTGTACTCACGTTTGGCTGCTTTGATCGTCTTCCGGAGTTGGTAATGTGCGTGTTTGTAGTCCGATGTGTTCGCGGAGGCAAAGGCTGTGCTCCGTGCCGCCAGTGCCGCGCGAACATCTCCGTTAATCCAGGGTTTTTGATTTGGGAAGGATTTGACTGTTCTGGATGGGACGACATCTTCCACGCATTTCCTGATAAATCCGCAGACTGAGTCTGTGTATTCATCAATGTCCCTAGCAGCCACGTGAAACATTTCCCAGTCCGCGTGATCAAAACAGTCCCGCAGCGCAGACTCCGATTGGTCCGTCCAACAGTGCACCGCCCTCAGGGTTGGAGCTTCCTGTTTCAGCTTCTGCCTGTAGGCGGGCAGGAGCAGGATGGAGCGGTGATCTGATTGGCCGAATGGGGCGCGGGGGAGGGCTTTATACGCATCCCGGAAAGAGGCGTAGCAGTGGTCAAGTAGCCGATTTCCACGAGTGTTAAAGTGGATGTGTTGGTGGAGTTTGGGTGAGACTTTCTTCAGGTTTCCCTTATTAAAGTCCCCGGTCGTGATAAACGCTGCCTCTGGGTGTGCGGTTTCCTCACTGCTGATCGCGCTGTACAGTTCCCTGAGTGCTCGGTCAGTGTCGGCTTGTGGGGGAATGTAAACAGCCGTAATAATCACTGCTGTAAATTCCCTCGGTAGCCAGAATGGCCGGCACTTAATCATCAGGTACTCCAGTGAGTCCGGTGAGCAGAAGGATTTGACCGGGTGCACGTTCGCATAATCACACCAGCTGTTGTTGATCATGAAACACACACCACCGCCTCTGCTTTTCCCAGTAAGATCCTGTGACCTGTCCGCGCGATGCACGGAGAACCCCGGTAGTTGTATTGCGGAGTCCGATAGCCAGGTTTCTGTGAGGCAGATCATGCAGCAGTCCCGCATCTCTCGCTGGAATGAGATCCGTGCCCAAAGCTCGCACAGCTTGTTCTCCAGAGACTGCACATGAGCCAGTAATAAACTGGGTAACGGTGGTCTGTTAGTGCGCCGTCTCAGTCGAACCAGAATGCCAGATCTTCTCCCTCTGCGTCGGCGTTTGCGGCCTCAATTCAATTCAATTCTTTATTTATTTGTCACATGTAGTTATAACTAGTACAACACACAGTGAAATGTTTTTTCCGGCTAAAAAGTACTCCCCCCCCGACTGTGCATCTTACTAAACTTATAATAAAAAATATCTATATAAAAGTATAAAAATGTATAATATCGTGCAAAATATTACGCTGTAATAGTTAAGAGCTATAGTGTACGTATTTACATAAATACAGATGTATATGATAAAATACAAATAAAAATAAGGATAAAACTCAAAGGAAAATTATATACTGTGTATGGAATTGTCCATCATGTTGTCCGATTTGTGTTTTGATTGAGGAGTCTCACTGTTTGTGAGTAAAAACTCCTCCTGAACCTTTCAGTTCTTGTTTTCAGGCTACAGAGGCGTTTCTCTGACCTCAGTGGCCTGAACAGTTTGTAAGCGGGATGGCTGGAGTCGTTAGTGATCCTGATGGCCCGGGATCTGCACCTTTCAGCGTAGATGTCCTGCAGTGTTGGTAAAGATGTTCCCATAGTGCGTTCAGCTGTGCGCACGACCCTCTGCAGGGCTTTCTGTTGCTGTACTGTGCAGTTCCCGTACCACACCGTGATGTTATTACACAGGATGCTCTCAATGACCCCGGTGTAGAATCTCCTCTGGATGTTCTTGGAGATCTTAAACCTCTTTAAACGCGTCAGATGATAGAGGCGCTGTCTGCCTTTGCTGATGAGGAAGTCCGTATGTGTGTTCCAATTAAGGTCCTCGTTGATATAAACACCGAGGTATTTAAAATTAGAGACTTTCTCCACAGGGTTTCCATTGATCTGAATTGGGGTGTGAGTTTTCTCGCCTCTCTGTCTCCTAAAATCAATCACCATCTCCTTTGTTTTGCTGATATTCATGGAGAGGTGGTTTGCCACACACCACTTTGCTAATCCGTCCACCTCGCTTCGGTAGGCCCTCTCGTCATTCCCGGAGATGAGTCCTACCACCACTGTGTCGTCAGCGAACTTCACAATGGAGTTTGTGGGGTATCTGGCCGTGCAGTCCGCGGTGTAGAGGGAATAAAGAAGAGGGCTAAGCACACATCCCTGGGGGGCCCCTATGTTCAGTGAAAGGGTATGAGAGTACACATCCCCTATTCTCACCGACTGTGGTCTCGCAGTCAAAAAGCTGTGAATCCACCTGCACAAGGATGTGCTGAATCCCAGATCCCAGAGCTTATCCGTAAGGATGTGGGGCACTATGGTGTTGAACGCTGAGCTGTAGTCTATAAACAGCATTCTCACATAGTTCCCACGTCCCTTGGACGGCTTGGACACTGCTAGCACGGGGCGCCCACACAAACGCAAAGCAGGAGATGAAGTATAGCTGAATATGTTTCCAAACCAACTTCATTCTAAGCCAAAGACTAGAAAATATGGTGAAGCATATCTTCCCCTTGGTTTCACCTGCACAAGTACCAAGGTAGGGCTCCGCTGTAGAATTGGTCTTCCCTTCGTCGGGAGCATGCGCTGGGCTGTTCAAATCACGGACAAACAGTATCCCACATTCTTGATTTTTAGTTCACAAACACTTCTCATAATGACTAACTACTCCTGACATTTTGGAGATGTTAGCTCTTTATACAGTAAAGTTACAGTGGGATACAAATAATATCAGGCTGATCCTGCCACGATTTGTCCCCCGGTTCAAATCACAGACTAACAGTATCCCATAGTTGTTTATGTTTTTAAACCCATTTTGCACAGAGAGGCATTTTTTGAAAAATGTATTGATAGCAATGTTGAATATTATTACACAGGAAAAAAACAACTACACGTAAAATAATGACACCGTGACGCCTCTGCCTTTCTACATGGAGGGACAGTAACTGCGTGTGTATATGTAAGCGTGTAAAAACTGAAGATAGTCAGATTAACAGTAACAGTATTTTGTCTCTATCTGCCATTCTGCAATTCATCTGATGTAAACAATAACATGGCGCACAGCGTGATGTGAAAAAAGGCACATACCTTTGACGTTGCGTGACAAACTCTGTAGTCCTCGTCCACACGTAAACGCAAAAAAGGAGTTGTAAAAAATCTCAGCTTGTATATTTATTTATTTTTGTTTGAGTAGTCTTTTCACCAAATATTTTTTTACTGTTACTTGAGTAACTTTTTTGAAGACTACTTTTCACTTTTACTTGAGTAATAATATTTTAAAGTAATGCTACTCTTACTTGAGTACAATTTTTGGATACTCGACCCATCTCTGACTGCATTACAGTACTCGAGTACTTCTTCTGCAGACGATTTAATCTAATCTATGATGCTTTTAAGATTCATCCATTCACCCACTCCACCTGTCGGTGTGGCATGTCTCACCTGAAGGTACCGGAGAGCTCTACAGTTCAGTTATTTACTCAGACCCTGGAGGGTCAGATCATTCCTGCGTCCTGGCACAGGTGAACACACCTGTCAGGTGTATCAGAGCTTCCTGTTGCTGTTTCACTGCACATGTTATTTAATATAAATGTATTTTGATACATACATCAGATTTGATATATACATCAGACGTTACAAAGTCCGAGGTCACCTGTAACTGCCTCACTGCAACACATGATCAATACAGTATCGGTATTCCAGTGGAAACTGTTTACTGATTTTATATGAAGGAAACAAGGAAGAAATTTATTAAGGAGCACTGATCAGGAGTATTGCTCGTGTATTGATCTGTTTCCACAGAGCTTCCTCTCGTTCTGATGGCATGTTTTCTTTTCCTTTCCTGTCATCATGGTGACTTCACGCCCTGCAGAAGAATGAAGTCCGGCGGCTTCGGCTGCTCTAAGCTTCATTCCTGTCATTCCTATTGTTCCCCCTCCAGCACGTCATGAGCAGGTCTGATGATCTGCTGTCTGATTGGCTCATAGGTCACAGGTGAGATAAAACTGTTTTCCTGGCTGATACTCAGGTCCAGCAGGTGTGACTCACCTGTGCGATCCAGCTGATAATCAGCAGGTGAGACAAAGAGAAGGAATGCAGCCCAGCAGCAGGCCGCCTCACTTCCTGTTCACCTGGATGAGAGGGGAAGGCCTCAGCTGATTACACTTTAACTTCACAAACCTGAGCAGCCAAAAGAAAATGAAATAAAAATGTCTGAAAAGATAAAAAAAACTGAAATAAACAGAATAAATCCTTCAAACAAAGACAAACAATCACAACTGCTTCCTGTTTATTGATCTCACGTTGGCCTGGGCATCAAACCGTAGACCTCTCACTTCTCAAACAACAGAATCAGCTCATTTACCATCAGCCAGGTGAGACACACCTGGATCAGATGACTCTGAAACAGCTCTTACTTACATGCTGGTCTTGCACTTGCCTTCCCACCCGTGTGACCAGCTGTGAGAGCAGGATGCGAGTGAAACGAGTAAACGCCAAATAAATCCCCTGAACTGTCCAGCACATTCATCAAACATGATGCCAGCGCGCTCCCTTCGCCTGCAGGACGAGAACCCACCCGTCTGTGTTAGAAAAACACTGAACTTTGACCCTCTGCTGACAGTCTCCTGGGTACCACCTCACCAGGAGGAGATCCCAGAGGAGGAGGCCGGGAGACGGACGTCTGAGCTTCTCTGGACGGATGGAGGTACTGTTATGAAATTGCAGTGATGCTTGACCCCTCACTGAAAAATAATAGAGCGTAAGCACACATCTCTGACCTCTGACCTTTGAGAGTCAGCATGTTATGTGACACGGAGTGGGCCTGGGCTCATGTCTGAATTGGTCGGTGGCATTAAAAGAGAACCTCAGTGTGTCGGGAACGGATTTCCTGTAAATAAAGCTCAAAGAGTTTGAATGAAACTCAGAGGTGAACGAACTGGTGGAGCAGGAGCGTCTGGGTGTTTTCATGTGAAGCAGCTTGCCTTGTCATTACCTGTCCAGGCAGGTAACCTCCTCCTGCCGGTCGGACCGGTTGCGCCTTCATTCCTCACTGCTGTTTAAAAGGTGGAGACGCCGGCTCAGAGCGCCACACCGCCGCCTGCTCGTCCTCTCTGGTGCAGTGGTTCTAGATAGTTCAACAGTACAGCATTCGTTTGTGAAATGTTTAGGACCACTTGATCAGAGCAAGGAACTCACAGCTGGGAACTTCTGCAGGGACTCAGAGCAACACCTAAAGTCCCCGTCCTGTTTCCTGCGAGCCGGACGCACCTAAGCTGTGACAGGTAGAAAGGTCTGAAGATAAAGGTGGGGTTTCTGGGATGATTCCAGGTGTTTGATCTTTGAAGGCTGTTTACATCCACAACTTTTATTCATGTTTTAAATGATGTCTTGATGTTTGTGAGCTTCGTCAGCCAATCAGATTGCAGCTGTGACTTTTTCTGGATAAAAGCTTCTTCCTGTTCCACATGTAAAACTTGACGTCACAAGACAACCGACGTTTCCCTCAAGTCTTGATTTGGAGATCTTGCCCTCCATGGGCCTTTGCACGCCAACCAATCAGATTACACGTTCTTCCCATGTTGTTGAAAATGAAGAATAACTGTAACAGATGTAGACTGTAAAGTAGAAAATTAATCACAGCAATGTCAGAATCATTGAATCATTGAAGAAACATTTTTATCTGAGTGCTCTGCTCTAATATGAATATTTAAACATATCTGAGCTCCTCTTGTAAACACTTCTGTGAGCTTCCTGCTGAGCAGGAAGTGTGTGCATCTGTTTGTTTTGTCATTTCCTGTTGTGAATAAAGTGCTTTACCGCAATAAAAGCTTTGTATGAATCACTGCGCCATTCAGGCCCTAGCCCCTCCATTTACTCATCGTGATGGTTAAATCTGGTTTGTACAATAACACAGTCTCATGACGAGAAGGATATCGTCATCGCTCCATATCCAAAAGATAAAAGATATCAGCTGTGTTTGTGTGTTATGGTCACACACTGGTTTTATGGTTATGCTACAGCTGATGGGAAACGTATTTTGGAGGTACAGGACAGGAAACCAGCAGATGAGGAGTGAAAAAAACTTCCATACAGCCATCCATTCGCTTCCGATTATCCTTTTCAGGGTTGCCCGGGGCACTGAATTCCAACTGTAATAGGGCGAGAGGCAGGGTACACCATGTACAGGTCGCCAGTCTGTCACAGGGCTAACACACAAAGACAAACAACCATTCGCACTCACATTCACTCCTGCATTCACACCTATGGGCAATTTAGATTGATTGATTGATTTACCTATCCCCACTAACTGCATGTCTTTTGACTGTGGGAGGAAGCCGGAGTACCCGGGGAGAACCCACACAAACACGACACAGAAAGACCCCAGCCTGATGGTGGAATTGAACTCAGGATCTTCTTGCTGTGCGGCAACAGTGCTAACCACCGTACCACCCTGAAAAAAAAAACCCCTGAATCATTTAATAAACATATGAAGCTGTCAGTTCTGTTAAAGGGCTGAACTAACCCTTCCACCAGTAATTGTGGTTATAAAGCAGGTTGTATTGTGTTACTGTACAACTGTGATGGTATGGGCAGAACTTTGTGCCATCAGAAACAGAATTCAAATAAGTTAAATTCAAATTTGAATTGTTCGCATTGAATCTGAAATGTAAAACTGAATTTGAAGTAGCATAATTTTAAATTCAACTTATTGGTTTGAAAATGATCATCACTAAATTGAAATTGAATTTTATATTTTGAAAATGAATTCATTTCCTTTGAAACTGTATTTTATCCTTTAAAAATGTAGCTCTCGAATAACTTCAGTTTCACTTATCACTATTCAGTTCTACAATTCAATTTCAATTCCAAAATTCAGTTTTTTGGGACTTACATCTGGTTCCGGTTCCAGAGTAATCGAGCACAGATTAATAGAACTACATTTTGCCAGCGGACCGAAAGTATTACTCACGGGTATCTACAGCATCTTGAGCTGCATTAAGACTTCAGAAGTCATTCGTCATGTCGAATGACCAGCAGATAAACTCTCAAATTTGTAATAAATGTATTAAATGTATAAGAACAAGCGTCAAGTTAACAAATGATAGCCGTACAGTAACTTTTATTCTTATTGTAGCTGTTAGCTAAAAATGCTAATTTAGCGTAGTTTGCCCTTGCTTCAGCTTTGACAAATATGATTGACTGTTTCTAGTAGAATTCCAAAGTTGTCATCTTAAACTCAATTCAAATTTTAAGATTCAAAGCAACTTTACCTGTGGCTCCAGTCATTTTTCTCCACGCAACTCACTTTATTCCTCCTGCGAATCTAGCTATTGGCCCATTCTCTCCATTTCACTTTAACTTCTCCTACCCTATCCTATACTTGGCTACAGAAAGTGGCGAGCCAGGAGAGTTTGCAGAGTTGTTAGCCCGCCTAAAATTTAATAAAACCTTTAAGAGTGCCCGGAGCTTCAAAATGACTTTTTTTTTTTTCAACGACTGGTACTTTTACGTGTGCTAACAATGGAAGTTGTGAAAACAGAGAATGTTAAAGTTCAAAATGCTGTTTTGGTCAGTGGTTTAACTAACACAATCATTGATAAAGAAATAATTGAGTTTGTAAAAGCTTTCGGTCCTGTCAGTAGGCAGATTAAGCTACCAACTGGTGGTCAGATTATTGTGGAGTTTCAACATGAGGCTACTGCTAAGGAACTAGAGAAAAGATATCCGGTTGTTAAGTCTGACATCATTAGCCATGTCTGGACCCAAACTCCGCTGCAGGTCCCTAAGTCAAATGATCACTGCAGCATTACTGAGAGTTAAAAACTGTCTCAATTCTTTCATCTGTAATAAAATGATCAGTGTTGCTGCTCTACCAGGTGTAACAATTAAATTTAACATTCAGGCATCCAGGAAAACGTAATTTATGACATTTAACAGAGTTAGAAGTTAGCAGGGAGTTAGCTCGCTAGCTTCCATCCAGCATAACATAAACAGTAAAGCTGGAGGACGAACGCTAACGAACTTTCCACTCGATAAAAGTTAATGTGAGGGTTCCCAAAGGTTAGGGGCAAATGCAATCGCATGGTAGGATGCTGTAAACGGACCAAACGTCAGTCAGGAGACCCACCGAGATAATCCCGCCACAAAACGAGGTTAGTCATTAATATACTGCTGCTTGGGCTGCGCTGTAGTTACATCGTAAGGGTTTAAAAACTGAGCTTTAAAATGATTAGCGGTAATAAAAACCGAGAGAAGCCAACAGTGATCACTGACTGATTTTAGGGGCTTGTTGAGATTAAATAGAACAAGATACAAAGCATTAAAACATGTTAAAAATACAACAGCCTTATTAAATGCAGAATACGTTGGGCCCGGAAGCAGGATTAATCACGTCATCACTTAAAGACCGGATTTGCCTTACGACAGACCTTGCACTGTGAAACCAGAAGTTGTCTATCACATTCAAGACCTAGCCAGTGCATATAGAATTGAAACCAACGGAACAGCTACTGTAACCTTTCAGAGCTTAAGGATGTAGCAGCGCGAAGCAACCAATCTTTTGAAGACGTTTTCATGGATGAACTAGCTAAAATTGGGGAGTCATTGGGAGGAGATGTCCACAAAGCTGAGCCTTCCACTGAACAAGAGCCAGTGCCCCACAGTGATGAGGCCCTACCTTCTCCCCCTTTAACACCCAATAGCAACCATGTAAGTGCCTTGAACTATATTCATCCACCTGCAGAGGCCAAATAAAACAAACCCCTCAGATTCCCACCAACCTTTTAAGCACACCTGAAGTGCAGCGAGTTATTGTAGAGCACATTGTTAAAAGCCTCATTTTGTGGAGCTACTTCTCCAACTACTAGTGATGGGAATTCCGGCTGTTTTTAGAGAACCGGCTCTTTTGGTTTGGCTCACTAAAAACAGCCAGCTCTTTCGGCTCCCAACCAGCTCTTCAGGTTGTTTTGTTGCTTTAATTAATTTATTATCAACAACAATATAAAACTATGCACAAAAGGAATTACTAAGGTAAAAAAAAACATGGTTTTGTTTATATATGTTTATATATAAGTATATACGGTGGCCCCTAGAGACAAAGCCGAAAGAGAAAGAAAGCCAATTACAACAACAAGAGACAATATTGTCACATTAGAAAGGTATAGTAATGATCCACAATTATTTTTGGTTGTGGATGATAAATTTAGATTTAGAAAGTTTATTCATGCAGTGAATCCTATGTATGAAATTCCAAGCAGGAAAACACTCTCCCAAAAAAAATCATCCTAGGCCTATATGACAGAGAATGTGTATCTTCTTTTTGTTTTGCATATTTTAATTTATATATTATTGTGTTGTGGTTTGCAGTGTTTTGTGTTGTTTTACTTTAAATTTGTTTAAAAGGAAAAAGCTGAAAATTTAAATAGTTAAAAGTTGAAATGTAAATAGTTGTTTTTTGTATTTTATGATTCATTTATTACATTTTATGTGGTGTGAATAAATAAAAGTATATTTATGGTGGCCCCTAGAGACAAAACACATACAAACTCCGAAGCATGTACAAACTGCAAAACACGTACAAACTCCGAAGCAGGTCACTGAGCACCTGATGGCTTTGAACTTTTCTTGTCCATCTTCCATTGGTTTTCATTTTGCACTCCAGTATGAACACAAATCCCCCAACTCGAGGTTCGCCACAATATAACCTAATAGACCTACACCTTAGTTCACAGATTCACTTTGTCTAAGGTGTATTTCTGGGATTTCACACAACCCAGGATTCAAATCATGAATATATAATGGGATTGGATTTACATCATTATGAATGAAATGTGCTCTATCTGGAAGCAGCCGGCCCCCCTCCCCTGTCGACAGGTTGTGTGTGAGATCATCAAACTGTAAATTATTAATTTTAAATTGTTATTGATCCCTTAACCCCTAGTCCTAAAGTGTGTATTTATTTTCTTACTCTTCTTATATTTGTTGTTCGTTTACTTTCACTGCTGTAAGTGGAGCCTTGTCTCGTCTCTCTATATACTGGACTGTATATAGCGGAGATGACAATAAAGTTTACTTTGACTTCAGCAGCAAGCACCGAGGGCTCTCGCGCTCACTTTTCGCGTGAATTTCGAAAAAACATCGGTGCAAATTATAAGTCTGTATCATAATGGCTCGTGTTTTCGTGTTTGTTGGTTTTTTTTTTATTGTTTTATTTTGCGAGTTGGTTATTAGATGCTGCTCCAGCCAGCCAGAGAATCCCCCACCGTCCCGCCCTCTCCTTCCTGTGCCGCAAGCAGCAGGCGCACCTCGCAAACGGAGGGTGCCCTCACTCCCAGCAAATGGGCGATAGAAAACCGATCGGTGCCTATGTCATTCCCAATATGCGCTGGCTGATGTCGGGGCAGCATGAGTACGAGCAATTTTTTTTGTTTGTTTTTTTGCCGATGCCCGTGAATCTGCCCCCCACCACATGCTCTCATGGTAGGAACGATTATGAGCATGAAATGGATAACAATTCTCCTGACCTCCAGAAGCAAATTGCTGACCTCAGGTCTCAAATCGCACAGCTCAGACCTGACAAAACAGAGAAAAGATCAAAGAAACCTCAAAAGGAAGCAAAAAAGAACACAAGTACCAAAACTCATGAAAAGCCGGAACAGATACCACAAATTGCTGCAGTGTAAGCCAAACCCAAACCTGGATACGGTTTCAAGTGTGGGGAAGATGGTCATATCGCTTCCAACTGTAGTAATGAGGCCAACCCAGCATTAGTAGCCGCTAAAAGGAATGCCCTCAGACAAAAGCAGTGAAAATGGGAAATATCCAGACCAGTCGATGAGTCCTTTAATTTAAACAAGAAGGAGCCCCTGTTGCAGGACAGATGGGTGCTAAATCTGAACAAAGTCCCACCAAGGAAAAGACAATGAAAGCCCAGTGTGAAACAGCTAACGTTCACTCAGTGCCTAAACTCCCCAAAAGACTTGTGGGTAGAAATGCACAGCCAGAATGGTTATCAGTGGCATTGAATGTAGTTGCTTGCTCGACTCAGGGTCTTAAGTAACCACTATTGCCCAATCCTTCTATCAAGAACACTTACCTGATCATCCTATAAAACCCATCAGTGATCTCCTAGAGGTTGAAGGTGCGAATGGTCAGACAGTCCCCTACTTGGGATACATTGGGACGGGAATCATGTTCCCCAAAGATCTCGATCAGTCAGAACTTGAACTATCTACTCTTCAATGGTTCAATGGTTCAATGGTAACTTTATTGTCCCTGATGGGAAATTGATTCGCAGTATGTCAAAACAAACAACAAACATACAACCAACACATCACGTACACTCATTAAAAAAATACTATAATATAATATAAGCCTGATAAAACAACCTAGATATTCCATCGAAAAAAGTGCAATGTGCAATGGCAACAACACTTACAATTTAGTGTTATTAATTAAGATAATAGCACTAGGTACAAATGACAATTTGTGTCGCTTTGTCTTCACTGCAGTCATTTTATAACGACGACCTGATGGAAGCAGTTGAAAATCGTTAAAGAGAGGATGATCTGAACACAACAGGACAGAAGTTGCCTTCCTCAGCACCTGCCTGTTATAAAAGTCCACAAGCTGGACCTGAGACCTCCCTGAAATCTTGCCCGCCACTTTAACCAGATTGTTAAGTCTGGTCTTATTATCCATGGACATACTACCGTACCAAGCAATGATACAGAAAGTTAAAACAGATTCAATAAAACTTTTATAAAAGAGAGTCATCATTTCAGATGAAACATTAAAACCTCTCGCCTTAGTTGTCCCTGATATTTGTTCAAACTCAGACACAACTCTACTAATTGGCACAAATACACTTGACCCCTTATATAAGCATCTTTGTGAGAGCACCTTACCTGACTTTGAAGTAATCCCTTATGGATACCAACAAGTGCTAAAGACATTAGCACTGAGAAAAAGACAAACTGACAGTGGCAAGATTGGCTTGGTAAAACTTTGAAGTAGAACCCAAGAAGTCCTTCCTGCAAATCAAAAGCTACTACTGGAAGGTTTCATGCATGCTAGCCACGCTAAGCCTGAACAGTGCGCAATTATTGCATAGCTCTCTACCTGGTGGTGTGTTTGTAGATTGTTGCCTTATATCTCTGCCAAAGCATGGTCCTTATAAAGTCCCTGTGTTGCTGAGAAACGGGACTAACCATGACATTACATTGCCCACTAACTGTGTAATTGCTGAGTTAGTTGCCCCTGACTGTGTCATGGCATGTCCTGAGCCTGAGAAAGGTGACCAAAAGGTGTCTGCTACGTGTAACTCTCAGCAGCAGACCTCAAACTCAAGACCCCTTCTCAGTTTCGACAGTGGTGAATCACCACTATCTGAAAAGTGGAAAGACAAGATAACTGAAACGCTAAACACTTTCTCCAATGTTTTCTCACACAATGATCTTGATTTTGGACACGCCACACATATAAAACATCACATCAACTTAAAAGACGAAACCCCCTCCAAAGAGAGATCTCGCCCAATTCGTCCCCATGATTACGAGGCAGTTAAAAAGCATTTACAAGCCCTCTTAGATGCAGGCATAATCAGAGAATCTGAATCTCTATTCTCATCACCGATAGTGGTGGTCCGCAAAAAAATGGTGATCTGCGTTTATGCATTGATTTTAGGAAGCTTAACTTGCAGACCATCCGCGATACACATGCCCTGCCAAACTTAGAGGAGTCATTTTCTGGTCTTGCGGGATCTCAGTGGTTCTCTGTGATGGACCTAAAGTCAGGGTACTATCAAATCGAGATGTGTGAAAAGGATAAGCCAAAGACAGCCTTCGTGTGCCCCTTTGGGTTCTACGAATTTAATCGTATGGCCCTGAGCACTTTCCGAAGGCTTATGGAAAAGTGTATGAAAGACATCAATCTGAAAGAAGTGTTAGTCTTTTTAGATGATTTGATAGTCCTTTGCAGTTCCCTTGAAGATCATGAGACCCAACTCATTCATGTTCTTGAGCGACTCCGAGAGTACGAGCTCAAACTCTCACCCGACAAATGTTATTTCTTCCAAACATACCCTAGCCCTAACCCCGAAAAAACTGAAGCACTCAAAACTTGGCTGAGACGCCAAACCTTATAAGGACTCTAGTCATTTTTAGGTTTTACCGGTTATTACCGGAGATTTGTCAAAGACTACTCAAAAATTGTCAAGTCCCTCACCTCCCTCACAGCTAGCTATCCTCCAAGACAAAAGCATTGTAAAAACCCACCCAGTGATCCAAAGTATCTGAACCCCAAAGAACCTTTCGGTGATTGTTGGGGACCAGAATGCCAGATATTGTTTCAAACTATTATTGAAAAACTCACCACCTCACCAGTGCTTGGGTATGCTGATGCAAAGCTACCTTATCTGGTACACACAAATGCCAGTACAGCCGGACTTGG
The DNA here is from genome assembly GCF_057381845.1 of Rhamphochromis longiceps. NCBI lineage: Eukaryota > Metazoa > Chordata > Actinopteri > Cichliformes > Cichlidae > Rhamphochromis > Rhamphochromis longiceps. The sequence continues at coordinate 28,622,010 of NC_140571.1, forward strand.
GGCAGCTCTTTATCAAGTGCAGAATGGAACCACACAGGTTACAGCCTATGCAAGTCGTGGTCTTTCCCGCAGTGAAGCTAAGTACTCCGCTCCTAGCTTTAAAATGGGCCATAACCGACAAGTTTCATGACTATTTATATGGGAACACCTTCACAGTCATCCCCGACAATAACCCATTGACTTATCTTCTAACCACAGCAAAGCTTGATGCCACGAGTTATCGTTGGTTGGCTGGATTGTCCACCTATAACTTTGGCATTAAGTACAGAGCTGGGAGAAAAAATCTTGATGCAGATGGACTATCTCGGAAACCACATGACAAACCTGAAGACGATACAGTTTTTATTGAGGAATGTCAACGCATTGATAAGTTCAGATCCCATCTCTTGTCCTCAGTCAAAGATGTCGAGCTCCAACTTCAATCTGATACCGTGATGGCAGCCTGTCAAAGACATATGGCCTTGGACCAGACTGGACCCTCTTGTTCAGTTGCCATTCCAGACATGTTCCAAGAGGAAGGCAACGATAACAATCTCCTAGCCTTACCCAGATACACCCATGTTAGATACCTAACAACCAGTTAGTCCTTCCTGATTCCTTACACCCTACAGTTATGCTCAATCTTTATGACAACATGGGGCATTTAGTGGTCGAACGCACACTGGAACTCATTCGGTCTTGTTTCTACTGGCCAAAAATGGCAATTGATGTCGAAAAGAAAGTGAAAGCTTGCGAGAGATGTGTCCGTAGAAAAACCCTGCCAGACAAGGCTGCTGTAATATTAAAACTTCCAGGCCCATGGAGCTAGTCTGCAGGGACTTCCTCTCAATAGAACCAGACAGTAAAAACACTAAAGACATCCTAGTGATCACGGATAATTTTACAAAGTATGCTGTGTCCATTCCAACCAAAGTCCAGAAAGCCACCACCGTTGCAAAGAACTTATAGGAGAACTTCCTAGTTCATTATGACTTTCCAGAGCGACTTCATAGCGATCAAGGGAGAGACTTTGAATCGCGTACAATCAAAGAACTGTACTCTCTGCTCGGTATCCGCAAAGTGCGAACAAGTCCTTATCATCCCCGTGGCAACCCTGTTGAGCAATACAATCGCAAGTTACTCAGTATGCTCGGTACCTTGAAAGACACTGAAAAACATCACTGGCGTGACTTTGTAAAACCACTTACTCAAGCTTATAACTGTACGGAAAATGATGTAACAGGCTATTCTCCTTATGAGTTAATGTTTGGTAGACAGCCTTGCTTGCCCATTGATATTGCCTTTGGCCTACCACAACCAAACAAGCCACACTTTACTCACTCTGAGTACGTCAAGCAGCTGAAAAGCTACCTCGAACAGAGCTATGACATAGCCATCAAAAACTCCCAGAAAGTAGCTGACAAAAACAGGAAACGGTTTGACAAAATCATACATGAATCCACACTGGATGCGGGAGACCGAGTCTTGGTTCAAAATCTCTGCCTGAGAGAGAAGCACAAATTAGCAGACAAATGGGAGCAAACAATGTATATTGTTACCAAACAAATGGAAAACTTACCAGTATATACTGTAAAACAAGTTAAGTTAAATTAAGTTAAGTTACCTTTATTAGTCCCACGAGTGGGAAATTTCATGTTAAGGCTGCCGACCAATTGCACGCGATGGCGGCGCCATCTTACCCTCTGACCATACATACATTGCACAAAAACATCACATGGGGAAGACAGGTCAGAGAGGTATAACAATGGAAAATCCACAACATGTGGAAAGATAAGGAGAAAAAAAAATAACTCCCCCCAGACTGAGCTCCAACAGGGAGATCAGTTTGAGAACAGAAAAAAACACCTCTGCACATAGCACATGAAAAAACTCTTAATACAACAAAGAAACACATGACAAGCAACAGGGATGGGTAAAGGGTGAGAGACAGCCAGTGTAGACAGTGCATCCGGGCCTGCAGCATATGCGCTGGTCTCCTTGATCCACCGTCAGCATCGGAACAGAATAAACGTCGAAGGCGTTTGGAGGGGGAGGGGGGATGAGGTATATCTGCAAGTTTATATATATGTCTGTGTGTGTGTGTGTCCAGAGTTCAACTGAGACAGTGTCCTTCGCCCTGCCAGGCTAAGTAAACAGTCTTCTAGCCAACCCAGGTGGCCTTGCGTAGGATAGGAAGAACAGTCAAAGCACAGTCTGTTATCAGGGTGTTTTTGTTCAGCTCCAGCCTTGAGACCACAGCTGGCACTGAGTGGTAGCCGCATGAAGTGATGATGGTTTTTACTTTAGTGCGAACAACTCGTAAGAATTTCAAAGCTGTTCTAACAGTCCAACACTGGTCTCTCAATCTCCCGTTGGAGAACCGTGAGCTTCTCCATGATGTTATCAAACTTACATGATGTCGTCATTCTTGTGCTCAAAGAGCACTTTCTGAGAACTCACGACCGCAGTGAGCTTCTCCAAGATATAATCCAATTTGCGGTCAGAGGTCTTATTCTGAATGTTCACGGCAGCTGCAAGCTTCTCCAAGATCTTATCCATGCTGCACTCAATGAGCCCATTTTGAGAGCTCACGCCTCATCCCATCATTTCAATCCCAGCGGGCAGCCTTGTGGGGGTTTGAACAGCCGGCTCAGCTTTCTTAATTCTTCGATAAGCCAGGGCCAAGCCATCTCCGATTAGCAAGAACCCTGTTATCATGGTTCCAAAAAGATAGATATCTTCAGCGTCTTCGATCGACAGTCCTGCCAGGCACACGACCCTCCAGTTATGCCACCTGTCGATCATGTATCCGGCAGGGAAAGTACCTGCAGGACACTCAGGCTCACCCGAGCCCAGACTTCTCGTTGAGAAAAGGGTGTCAATTGCATTCAGGGACCAGTTGATCAAATCCATAATTCCTCTTTTAGGTTTTAGAGAACAGACTGTGAGAGAGTGTTCCAGGGAAAGTAATACAAAAAACACGAGACTAGACAAGGACACAAGAGGCTAAGCAGGGAAGCTAAGGGAGAGGAGGAGGAGGAGAGGAGAAAAGTGTGACCGCCTTCATCAAGAGCAAGAGAGAATTCAACTTGTCTTTCAGGTGAAAGTTGATTAGTTGATTAGTCTCTGACAATGGTGAATCTGACAAACAAAAGGAGAGGGACCCTACAGAACACTCCACAGAGATCTATTACTTCCCTGTGGATTTCTCTCACCGACAGAGCATAAACCCAAGTGAGTCACAAAACCTAACAGACCACGCACAAGACAAAGTTCAGCTCCAGAAGTTGACGTCGACCAAACACTTAAGGAACAGGAAGATTAGTTGTATTACCATGAACCCCCACAAGTGAAAGACAGACATTTCTACCAAGTATGTGTCATTCCACCAACACAAGGAATCAAAACTGAGAATTGAACTGAAACATACTTACCTGGACAGGAAACTGCAACATATTTACCTGAAGGCGAAACTGGAAGTTCAACTGACACCAACTTACCTCAAATGGACAGTGAAACCAACTAGGGCTGGACTATATCATATCGTTCACGGTATAGCCCAGTAATTTTGGGCAACGATCCTATCGTTGTAATTTTGGGCAATGATAGGAAAATGAAATATCGCGATAGAATATGGGAAAAACGCACATGCGCAGTGCCTATGTTTACGTACGCACATGGCAGTGACGCAGAATGAGAAGTGCGAAAGCAGATCGTTGAATGAAACAGATGAAGCAGAATTGGTTTGTAAAAATGCTGTGGTGTGGAACTGGTTTAGCTTTCGTCCATCAGAAACACAACAAAGCACTATTTTTGGTAGAGCATGCTAGCGGGCCGTCGTTATTACCATATTGTTTGGAAAATACGGCACACTTAAAATCAATCCTTTGATTTTTCTGAAAATCGACAGTGTCCCTTATAATCCCGTGTGCCTTATGTATGAATTCTGGTTGTGTTTACTGACCTCGAAACGATTTTATGTACACAGCGCTCGAAAATCTGTCAAATGTTTTAGTACGACTTTGCTAAGCTACGAAGCCGCACCGCTTGATGGATTGTCGGAGCATTACGGCTATCGCAGGCAGGAGTGATACGTACTGTGCTTCAACATAATATTACCGTATTGTGTGTGTATAACTTCTTTTTAAGTTTTGTGGATATTATACATGGTTATGCTGAGGATATGTCGGCCAGTTTCCACTGGAAATGCCTTTTGGTTAAACTGTCAGCAAGGAATTTGCACTGTTAGATTTTTATATAACTTTAATGCACATAAAAAACAGCTGCTTGTTTAAGTGAAAATACATTGATGGGGTTTTTTGCACTAATAAAGTTGTGGTAAAGTATTTTGTCTCGTGTCAATTATATCGTCAGTTATATCGTTATCGCAAATTTTCAAATGTATATAGTGATGAATATTTTTGGTCATATCGCCCTGCTCTAAAACCAACTTACCTCAGATGGAACGTGAAAGGGAAACAAACTTACCACGAAGTGAACATGACACAAGCCTACAAAACAACACACCAAGTGAGTCTGAAACAGATACTCAAAAAGACAAAAATGTTTTGTCGACCAGTTTGTCAGATTCACCATTGTCAGAGAACTCAACTAATCAACTTTCACCTAAAAAACAAGTTGAAAATGATGATGAACCTGAAACCTTGCAAACAGAAACACAGGTCAGAAGATCTGAAAGAATTCGCCAACCATACCTAAGAATCACTTATCCTCAGCTAGGTAACCCACTAGTAACAGTGGTTAAATCACTCTTTCAAGGATTGAACAAAGCTTTAATCGATTCCCTTGCTCATGATGTTGCCTATTTCACTAGAGCCGTGCATGAGATTTAAGAGGGGAGGATGTAACCAAGTGAGTTTTACAACACTCAGTAATGCACTACAACATTGTTATTGTTAATTGTGATTCACCATTAATCTGTTCATCACTGTGTTGAGCTAAAGTAAATCCATAATAAAAGATAAATAATATAAATATAAGAATAAAACCCCAAAGAGTAAATTTAAGACCCCTACTGGTTAAGAAGGAACAGGCCCCGCCTTCCCCTGCTCTGTACTGTCACATGTGCTCAGACACAGAGAGAGACGGATGTGCTCGACACCATTGCTGATTTTCACCGCTGAGCTAATTGCTGGAAAACAACTATAAACTTGATAAATTGAACAAATATCCATACTGGAGATCTACAAGGACCTTGGAGAAACTGACCTGATTTGTTGTGAACATTTTGGACTTTGGAACAATCCACCACCGTGGGTCAGAAGCTGTTAAGCTAACCTTGAAGCTAAAAAGCTAACAAGAAGTTAACGGGGAATATAATAGCCCAATATCAATGTTGTAGATCTGCACGGATGCGGATGAAGCGGACAAGATCCTCTCTGAGAGTTGAACATTACAAGCGTGCTGGTGAGTTAAACTGGGAATGGGCGAATCAGGCTAATTGAAAAACTAACTATCCTAATGCTCATAGCTGTAGCTGGAGTCGACGTTTTCACTGTGGGAGAACACACAGGGTTTCTCACAGAGTTCAGCTACTCTGAGCACTCAGCTTGTGTGCTGATGAGGTTTTAGTATTACATGTTGAATATTAAATGCACTAAAATAAGATGATGGGATAAGTTAATTTTGATCTTAAAGTTAATGAATCTATTTTATTTGATATATGATGACATTTGATGCTTGAGCGGCACTGTATTGATGTCTCTGCATGTTCTTATTGTGCCAATGCCTTACCACACACTGTAAAACTACAGTCTGTGGGCTTTTGTATATTTTTTTGGTGATTTTATTTTTTACATTGAATTAACATATTGCTTCATTGCTATGCAGTGCAAAGCAATGCTCCTGTAATTCAGTTAAAGGGGCAGTACTGTCAAAAAATAATCTACCATAGTTAATGGTTTATTTATGTTTTCTGATAGAAATGTGCAACTTAATGATGAAATAAGCTGATTGTGATTTAAAGATTACATCCATGGTTAAGATGCACTGTAAAAACTATGATTAGAAATGAGACTTAATGTTTTGTGCTTGTCCTTGTTATAGCAACTGCATTATTTACATATGGCCATATATACCACTATAGAGTGTGAACTGAATTAGTAATAGCCCTGTTGTTTACAGGCTAGTTTTTTTTGTGGGATCGTGAGACCTGGATTTCTTCCTGATAAGGAAGATGGCGAGCCTTTCCCTTTGAACCGAACCATAGCCATTCCGAGTTGGCGCAGAAGGGCAGGTTGCTCTTCTCTCACGAGCAATTGCAACAATGCAGTAGGATGAAATCGCACTAATCACAGACTTTTGACCTTTTGGATTCGACTTGACTGAACACTGACTATTAAGCCAGCAAGATTGACATATCTGAGCTCAGATAGGATTCTGGGGTGTTATTATTGCTGTTATTGTATTTTATTTTTATGTTTTCATTCCTGTTTATGAAGGGCTGTTTAATTGTTGCTACATAGTTCAATAAAATTCAAAGCAAGTTTACCTGTGGCTCCAGTCATTTTTCTCCATGCAACTCACTTTATTCCTTGTACGAATCTAGCTATTGGCCCATTCTCTCCATTTTACTTTAACTTCAAAACTAACTTCAACTTCAAATTAGGCTAATTCAAATTCAGTTTTAAAGAGCATTTATTCAAGTTAGAAACTCAGATTCAATGCAAGCAATTCAAATTTGAATTTAACTTATTCAAATTTCATTTCCGATGGCACAAAGTTCTGCCCATAGATGGCCTCAGTTCCTGCCTACGTCGTTAATAAAACCAGCCTCTCAGTCTGTAGTTTGATCTGAGGTTCAACAAATATTTTTCTGCTTTGCTTTTGATTCCCAGATGAATTCTGAGGATCATGTGACATAGCAGCTTCTTTTTAATTTCAGTTTGGGGATTTACTTTTGTGTCAGAATGTTTTAAATTATAATTTGGAGGTTTTATCAGGGGAAAGACTTTTGACTCAGAGCACGGCAGAAGCCTTGGGTAACTGCAGAGCTGCATGCAGAGCAAGTGACACCTGAACCAATGAGCACAAAGGAAACAGAGGCTCGAGGCGGTGCTCAGTCGTGATGTCACAGAGTCACTAAGCCTTGAGCTGTGATAGGTTGCCCAAGGTCGCAGGCTAATACGAGCTCACAGACGCACAGCAAAGTCAGATCACTCACACGTTACAGCTTTTATCAGAGAATCAACTTCCTGACAGACCTGTCAAAGAGAATTGAACAAACATTCACACTCTGCACCACAAACAGCTCGAATCTGCATTTAAAGGGGACATGAAACACTGAACACATAAAAGCTCATTTACCCCAGCATCACAGACACTCACACAGACGTAACTCAGTCTGTGACGCTGGCTTTAAGAAACTTAAGAGCTTAAAGTTAAAGTTTAAAACCATGTTTAGCACCATCTTCTGTCAGTACGAAGCGTGACATCATGTGGTTGGCTAACAGACTCAGATTAGTTTATATTAGCTAAGCTAGCTCAGAGTTAAATAAACAGAGTAAGGGGATCACTATAGTGCTGCGGCAGTGAGTTTATGTTAAAGCAGGATATACTGTCAACTTTACTGTCTGTGTCTGTAGCAGGAATCTTAGCTTACACAGCACAGTCTGAGACAGGACAGCTGTCTCAGACCGGTGGGAGGACCCAGAGGAGAATGCCCAGTCTAAACCACAGCATCTCCCCATCAACAGCCAATTACAAATATTTCATGTTGTCATGGGTCTGATACAGGAGTGCCAAACTTAGAGGAGCTGTGGGCCACTGCTGGCACCGCCGTGTCATTGGAGGGCTACTTTAGTGTTCAAGTAGTACAAAATAAACAAACAAGAAAACACCCACAAATATTTCCTACAATGTAGTGTTTGTTTGTTTTGTTTTTTTAATTTCAAATATTGTACAACAAGACAATTTTTTTTTCACTCTTAGCTAACTGAAGCCTTTCATTGAACTACCAAATAAACACACTGGTCCTCTCTTTCTCTACATGGCAGCACTTCTATCATTTTGTTCGTATTTAACAAAATAAAAATGCAGACATTAATTTTTGACTCTCTCACTGAACTAATACAGCCAGTCCCTCAGCAAGTTTGTATGTAGACCCCTGGTCTAATATATATTTTGAATTATGAATCGTACTTCACTTCTCTGTGTGTGTGCACACTCCCTGACACAGTCCACAGCTGTGTGAGCCAAATCTTTACCTGCCTGATAGTACAATAGTGTCAACTACACTGTCTCCTGAACTCCAAATTAGCCGTAATGTTCTCGTTAGTAAAGCACTCTAGGACTGTTTGGAGGAGAGCCTGTTTGAGTCAGGTGACAGGTGGTTACCAGGAAGGAAGTGATTTTTCCTCCTCTGGCCGAGAGCAACGAGCGGTGCATGATGTGATCAGTGCTATTTTATCCAATAAAATAATATTTCTGTTCCCAAACACATCATGTTATGTTTACAACATAACAGTTTACAAGCCAAAGTGTTTGGACTCAAACAGGCTCTGTTAGTAAAGTATATCATAATATGATAAACTTTTCAGATTGGAGTGGTAAAGGAATCAAATATTTAGAACATATACTAGAAGAAACAGAATTTATTTCATTTGACGGACTAGTTACACAATATGGGATCAACAAGAAAAGATTTTTAGAATATCAACAAATTAAATCCATAGTAAAAAAAGACATTTAAACCGGGCCAAGTTGAACTACAAACACCACCAAGTGTGGTTCAATTTCTTACTCTTAAAACCCCCAAATTACTATCCAAAATATACAGAATGTTTTCTAAAACAGATGAATCAATATCACTTCCTAATGCAAAATTGGAAGCGGATTTATCAGTTAACTTAGACCTAAACTTCTGGTCTCAGACTTGCTTAAAAACCTTTCATCTAATCAGAAATCCCAGTCTTCAATTAATTCAATACAAAATATTACATAGAGTGCACTATACAGGTCATCGGATGTTCAAGATGGGCTTTACGTCTACCAACAACTGCTCACACTGCCAAACCAATTCACCGGACAATTATATCCACGCTCTTTGGTTCTGTCCACCAGTTCAGAAGTTTTGGCGCGAGATATGTGAAGACTTATCAAAGTGTCTGAAATGTAACATTCCAACTTCCCCCTTAGTGTGTTTGTTGGGCAGCTTGGATAATGTCACTTCAGAAAAGAATATAGCCCATATGGTTTTCACTGCCCTATGCATAGCCAAGAAAACAGTCCTCATGAATTGGAAAAATAAAAATAATCTTAATTCTAACCAATATAGAAATGATCTATTAGATTACATTAGTCTTGATACAGCCTCTGCCACCACATCAGATCAATTGCTCTGGGCTCCTTTGATCAGTTCCATCACCTAGTGGGGGTGGGGGGTCATAGTTTGGTCCCGCCTTCACTGTTGTGATTGGTGTGGGGGTAGGGACAGGCTTAGGGCGTCAGGGGGTTCCCCGGAGGCATCTTCCTTGGGGGGCTCAACCCGGGGTAGCGGTCATGTCCAATTAGGGGCTCTGTTTGCTCTCAGGTGACGGTTTCCTCGTGGCTGCGTGCAGCGGGGCTAGGGGAGGGTCTGTGCTGACGGACGTGGGTTACTGACCTGGTAGCCTGGCTGCCCCTGGGTGGGTCCGGGATGGGCGCTCCATCTCTGGGCTGGGGCCCTGGCCGGGCCTCGGGGGCTTGGGTCCTGGTTGGTGTGTTGCCGGGGTTGTGGGCGGGTGGGTGCATGGGGGCCCAGCCCTGGCGCAGGGTGCCGCCGGTGCGTCGAGCCACCTGGGCCCCGGTCTGGATGGGCCTGGGCCCCCTTTCCCTGGCGGGTTGCGGAGTATGCGGAGTATGGGGGTGCCTACTGGGGTCAGCGGGGGAGCTGGCCCCAGGGAGGGGTCACTTGCCCCGCCCTTCCTTCCCTCCCCATCTCCAGCTGCCTCCCTCTTCCCGCTCCACCACAACCACCCACACATGCAGGGCCTTGGAGTAGGGGTGTGTCACCAGGGTGCAGAGGAGGCTACCCCCCCCCGTCCCCCCCCCGTCCCCTTCTGGCTGCCTCTGCCTCAATTTTATCCCACAACTTAGACATTCACATTACTCACACTCTCATTACACATACATATAGGATCTTGGGGGTGGGCACGCTACATTGATTCCAAAAGACCGATCAGCAAGCACTCCAGCAGGTGGTGAAAGAAGCTGGCAGAATTATTGGAACAAGTCTGCCAGAGATCAGTAATATCTTCCCCACTCGCTGTCTGAGGAGGGTGCACAGTATCCTGCGGGACCAACATCACCCTGCGCGCCACCTTTTCCATCTGCTGCCCTCAGGGAGAAGGTACAGGTCTATACAGGCCAGAACATCCAGACTGGCCAACAGCCTGTATCCACAGGCTGTGAGGCTCCTGAACTCTCTGCCCCCCTCTCACGGACAATAACCATATCCAACTTCTTAATAGCAATGAACTGGTCTGCATTGGTGCATCATATCTTTATTCTCTTCCCCCTCCTGCCCCCCCCCCCCCCCCTCTTTCTTAAATAGATAACTATCAAATCTGATATCATATCTCACAGTACAATAATATTGAATGGGTTGCATTGTTGTATTTTGTCATGTTTCTCAGGTCTTTGTCTGAATTTCTACGAACATTATTGCTAAGGATTGTCTTATTGCATTGGAGTCACACTGGGTTAAATATGTACACTTGGGTTTTAAGGGGTATTTATTATTTTCTTCTCTTTTTGGGTTGTATGGAAGCCCCAAACGCAATTTCATTGTTCTTGACAATGACAATAAATAAATACTACATACTACTACTACTACGACCATCAGGGTGTACACCTCACCCCTGGCGTCGTTGCCCACCTCTCAATTTTAAATACACGTAGACATTGAGGGCTAGCAGGAGGGACTATGCGCTTACCTGCTGTTCTCTGGCAGGTAGCTCCATGCCCTCCTGGGTTTTAAATGCACCTTAGAACACACATGCATCAACACTACAATGAGCGGGTGGAGGGAGGTTTGGAGTCTTCTCTCACCCCCGTTCTCTGCGGCCTGCTGGAGCGGGGGGGCTAGAAGGAGGAGTTGGCTGTCCGACTGCGGTCTGGAGTGTGGGGCCTCCCTGCTGCTGCGGAGTCGGGGCGGTCTGCCTCTCCCCACCGCAGGGAAAAGGGTAACACCACCTGGGTCTGGGTGCAGTTCCCCCCTCCAGGGGCAAGGGTACCTAGACCCGGTTCGTAGAGTACGCTTGGGGAGTGTGATCGTGTGTACAACGTCTCTTTATGTTTGTCTCCACGTTGGTTGAGTGTTGAGTAATTGCATATGAGAGCATGAGGGTGGGAATGGATGTCTGTGTCTATATGTCAGGTTGGGTATCAGACGCCACCTCTCTGGGGACATCTCAGGCCCTCCAAGGTTTGGAGGCCTATCTCCCCCCACCACCACTTCCCCTGCCAGTGGCAGACTCCCTCAGACATCGGTGCGTTGGTGCTTCTTTGTGTCTGGGGATGGGCGTCCAGGTACACACCGGCTCACTCCTTGGCGGCCGCTTATCGGGGCCTGGAGCCTTGGGCTCGCTCGGGCCACTTCGGAGGTGGGGTGCCCCCGGCCTCTCGGCCTGGGGCTCGGTCACTCAGGCACGGCTGGCTGCCGGCGGAGCTCACGGGCACGTCACTGCAACCCCCCCTGGCTTCTGCTCCGCGGCTGCTGAGTGAGCCCTCATCTGGGACTCTCCTCAGCTCTTTCTGGGACAGTGGCGCGGCTGCCCCTCTGTTGGTCTTCCTTGGTCTCTTGTGTTCTGGGGGCCTCTGGATGTCTGGAGTTTTGATCTCCTCCATACCTGCTTCATGCCCTGGAGTACGGGGCAGTGGCTCCCCACAGCCTCTAGCAGATCATTACATTAAGGAACCTTTTAAAAAAAAACAAGCGCGTCCATGCTCACAGGGGTACACACGGGTGATCACACCCACAAACTACACCCTTTTTGGCTCCTACCTCAAAGCACACTGTGTTCTGTTGATCTTATGTGCTGCACAATAATGTTTAATATTTAGTATTTACTGTCATATTCCCACATATCATTGTGATGTTGTTTATTCTATTACTCTTGTTCTCTTCTCTGTTAGACCTTGTCTCAGCTGATCAGAGCGGTGGTAAAGCTGAACTCATTACAGGTTCAGACTGAGCTGAGTACAGTGACCGGTTGTTATACACTCAAAGCCTCATTCACTCAGGCACTTTCTTCTATGTGCAGTCACACACAATCAGCAACTCGGGATTAGTATTTTGCCTGAGGCATGTAGACTGGAGTAGACGGGGAGTGAACCACCGCAGTTCTAATTACTATGTGAGCTGCTCTTCCTCCTGAGCTACACTCTAAATCAGCGGTCCCCAACCTTTTTTCCGCCACGGACCGACAATATTTTCATGGACCGGCCTTTAAGGTGTCGCGGATAAATACAACACAATAAAACTAGTACTGGTACCGAAAAAAAGATTTATTCATAACACACGTGAAAAGACCCAGGAAAACTGAGTTAACGAAAAAAACGATAACAAACTAACGCTAAAAACCGATAAAAACCCTGAAAACCATACATTTCACACCCGAGTCTCACTCTCGCAGCCCGGTACCAAATGACTCACGGACCGGTACCGGTCCGTGGCCCGGGGGTTGGGGACCGCTGCTCTAAATGACCAACACGATCAGAGGTTTAAATGAAGACATGCAGCACACACAGTGTGAGAGAAACTACGTGCATCACAATCACATTCAGAAAGTTTAGTTTGACCATTAAGGGATCATTCTGCTGTATTTCTTTCATGGACCTGGGTCTCTGATGTCAGGTTTGTGTTTGGACTGTTTGAATCTAGTTGAAATGATATTCTATATTGGGTTAGATTCTCTGAGGGGTTTATGTTTGGTTTTCTTGTGCTTATAAGTTCTTATTAGATCGTTTAGTTTCTGTTTAGTTTCTAAACAAATGTATGCTATACCTTCTAATGATACCGCCTAAGGGAAGCATGTATAATGTAAACAGAATTGGTTGTAGCACTGAACCCTGTGGAACTCTATAATTAACCTTAGTGTGTGAAGAGGACTCTCCATTTAAATGAACAAATAGGACTTTATTAGATAGATATTATACAAAACACTGCACCATAGTATCTGTAAAATTTACAGCATGCTCTATCACTCTAATAGAATATTATGGTCAACAGTATCGAACGCTGCACTGAGGTCCAGCGGGATAAGCACAGAGATGAGTCCAATATCAGTGGCCATAAGAAGTATCGATGGGATTCCCGGCTCTTTTTAGAGAACCGGCTCTTTCGGCTCCAAAACCGTCTTTTCAGGTTGTTTTGTTGCTTTAATTAATTTATTATTAACAATAATATAAAATTCTGGACAAAAGGAATTACTAATGTAAAAAAAAAGTGGGTTTATTTATATATGTTTATTAGGGGTGCAACGATACACAAAATTCACGGTTCGGTTCGGTTCGGTTCGATACTTTGGTGTCACGGTTCGATATTTTTTTGATACAAAAAAAATGTTCATGCCTTTTTAATTTGTCATTTAATAAAATTATAAATATATATTTTAACTCAAAAGTACAGTTAAATTTTATGTTGCTGAAACAAAAAAGTAATAAAAAAAATATATATATATCTCAGGGCTCGCAAAATTTCAAATTCCCTGGTAGCCCTTTGGGCAGGGACTCTTCAGTTTTTGGTACCCCAAAATAAATTTAAGTAGCCCGAATAAAAAAGAGCAATTTTTTGATTGATGTTTTGTTTCCTGTTTTGTTTCCTTTACAATATTATACATTAAAGTATAATATTGTATAATTATATAATATTAACTTCTTATCTTGTGCGCGTTTTTTATTTTGACAGCAAATGCGCACCTGCGGACCACTTATGTGCACCCCTGGTTATATACCTCGTCATATTGCAGCCACAGAAATTCTTTTGTCCATGAAACCATAAAGCTGCACTTTCTTTTTGCCTTATAGTCTGATTTGTCATAACTTTTCCATTTTGTGGTAAGCTTTTCTTTGGCTGTCACTTCTTCACCCTGACCTGTCTTATTTGGCTCAGCAGAACTAAAATATATATCCTGCTGCTTTTACACATGCACTCACATAACGCTCAGCGACTCTCTGCACGATCAACCTCTCACATGTTTAAGCTTGCTGCGGGAGATTTCACTTGTCATGTTTGCATAGTAAGCTAACGATTGATAAGACGATGTCAGAGGAATTGGTGCGCAAATTATCGTCACTCACCAATCAGTGCTGACGCTCTCTATACACAGTTCGTGCGATTGCAAAGTGAAAGCAAAATACAAGCGCAAATTCAAACGCGATTTAAATATGTCACATATTGACAGTGGCTCACCCATGCCAATGACATAATTACCCAGCTACATTTCCGAAAGAATGCAAAAGCATTGACATATATTTTTCCTTCCTACGATAGCCCGACGGGCAGGGCAGAGATGGATTTTGGTAGCCCGACTGGAAAAATCGCTAGCCCCGGGACGTGGGGCTAGCGATTTTGCGAGCCCTGTATCTGATTGAGGAATCACTCATCTTTGGAAAAGGAAGTTTATTATAGAGAAATGGCTCTTTCCAAAATAAAAGCTATACTATACACTTCTTCTGGGCTATATTCTCAGCAGCATATTAAACATATCAGGTCCCCATAAGGAGAATCATGTGCTAACGGCTGTCTAAATAACTCGGGTAAAGTTTGTAGCATGCGTGCTTGTTGTTTTTGTCTGCTTCCACTTGTCTTTGCACGAGGATGATGTCGGAGTAAATGTGCAGTCATATTCGTTGTGTTCCCACTAGTGCTGTCAGCGTTAATCTCGTTGAAATGACGTTAATGCCACAACACGGCAAATCTCCGTTAACGAGCTACCGCGGATCGCCCCGTGTGTGGGGCTGGACGGCCAACACGTTAACGAGCTAACTGCGCTAACACACTAGTTCCCACCAATGTAATTGAGCATTGCGTGGCACATCCGACATACTGTTTTACTTTAGTCCATGACGCGCTTACCTTCAGGGTTATACGTCACATGAAAACCAAAATAGTTCCAAATGCCACATCTGAATTAGGGTGGGGGAGGTTCAGTTTGCCATGTTGCAAGGAGAGCTTAACTTCTGTCTCGCTAGCTTGCCCTGCGCGCAGTGAATCTGCATTCGACTACTCCGCCTAGGCTGCACTGTCGAGCGCAGATCCACTGAGCACTCAACACAGACAGCATCGTCAGAAGGAAAGTTGATAAAATAAATGATAAATTTTGTATTGTTCGATACATATGCATACCGAACCGAAAGCACTGTATCGAACGGTTCAATATCGATACGAGTATTGTTGCACCCCTAATGTTTATATATAAATATATGCGGTGGCCCCTAGACACAAAGCACGTACAAATTCCAAAACACATTTCTAGCTTTAACGGAATTTCCAAAACAGCTACCTAGATCACTTAAATTACACAATTGAAAGCATGAAAGCATATGTGTATTGTTTGTATATTTATACACAAGCACTCATATATGCAGCGTGTTGTGCGCTCTGCTGAGAAGGTGATTGGCTGCAGACTCCCATCTTTGCAGGACCTGTACACCTCCAGGACATTGCGGCGTGCAGCTCGGATCTCAGCTGACCCTTCTCACCCTGGTCACAGTCTGTTTGACCTGCTCCCCTCAGGCAGGAGGCTCCGGTCCATTCGCACCAGAACCTCTCGCCATAAGAACAGTTTCTTCCCCTCTGCTGTTGGACACATGAACAATAACCATATGACTATCCCCGCCACTAACACATGACCCTACGCTGTGTTCACTGTATCATTCCATGTTTGGCACTGATCACCACCTGCACTCATGTATATATCTTTCAACGTAGCACTCTTAATTCTTACTCTCATGTATATACATGAGAGTAAGAATTAAGAGTGCTACGTTCTCATGTATCTCATGACGTATCTCATGTATATCTCATGCACATATCTTTCCACGTAGCACTTTTAATTCTTATCCCTACTTTTTTTCCATGTCTATTTAAGTGTTATTTATGACACCATGTTCGCACTGAAGCACCGCAGCAATTTCCTAATGTTGTAAACCTGCTCAACATTTGGCAATAAACCCCATTCTGATTCTGATTCTGATTCTGATATATATTCAAATAATAATAAAAAAAAAGTTCATTTACCTGTTACTACCACACACCAAATCCGGTCGTTGGTACTGGCTTGTGTAGCCACTAGGTAACAAAAGCTCAACACTGCGCCCAGCATCCTGGAGCACTTCTGTTGTGTTTTGTACGTGTTTTGAGTTTTTATGTGCTTTTGAGTTTTTACATGCTTTGGAGTTTGTACGTGCTTTGGAGTTTGTACGTGTTTTGGAGTTTGTATGTGTTTGTACGTGCTTTGTCTCCAGGGGCCACCGTAAATATACTTTTATTTATTCACTCCACATAAAATGTAATAAATAAATCATATAATACAAAAACCAACTATTCACACTTCAACTTTTAACTGTTTAAATTTTCAGCTTTTTCCTTTTAAACTAATTTAAAATGAAACAACACAAAACACTGCAAACCACAACACAATTAAATATAAATTAAAATATGAAAACAAAAAGAACATGCATATTCTCTGTCATATGGGCCTGCATGAATAAACTTTCTGAATCCTTTATCATCTACAACTGAAAATAGATGTGGATGATTACTATACCTTTCTAATGTGACGTTGTTGTCCCTGGCTCTCTTTCTCTGTCTCTCTGTGATGGATGCATGCAACCACACAACTGAGATACTTAGTTACCTGACCTCCGCTCCAGTCCTTCCTGGTTTGGCTGAAAGAGGAGGCTGAGGGTAGAGCTGGTTTAAATGCAGAAGCCAATAAAGTGGACTGGACCATCTATTATGATCATGCAGGGGGAATGGGGTTCTTCTTGAATGATGGTTAGCTGTTATCTCTTTAGTTTTCACCTTTGGTGTATATAATGGTTTATTCATTTGCTGTATAACTGGAGCTGTTTCTCATTTGGGCAGGTCAGTTTGTTGAGTTATGTTTTTGTTAAGTGACTTTGGAGTAGCGTTCTGTTAAGTTAACCTCTTTTATGGGCCCACTTGGTTCTTAAAAACTTTATTTTTTGTTATTTTGAATTTTTGTAATCATCTTGTCCTTTTTGGGGGTATAATAAAACCCATTTTTTTGAAGATTACATTTGTGCCTGTGTGTTCCTGGCTGCTTGGATCATGACACTCTCCCTCCTGCTCTGTTCCTGTGCTACTGAGTGTAACTACCGCCCCTCCCCCCTCTTCCCAGCGCAAAGCACAAGGCTCGCATGCGGAGTGAAGTGGAAAAAAAGTGCGAGAGAGATGAAAGATGAAACAAGGTTAGTTGGTTGGAAACAAAACAACCACACAGGAATAAGAATGAGAATCATCATTTCTCCTGTCAGACTGTTTTTGTTCAAAGGAGACAAGGACAAAGAGAAACACCATTGCTGCAGTATTCAGTGTGTTATTGTTAATTACGCCTTGTTATTGGATAAAGCACCGACTCTTCAGCTGTCAGAGAAGCAGTGATATCTCTGTAAAAACAGTAACTGCATCATTTAAACGAGCCATTTATTTTCTAAGCAGGTGTAAAAGACACTGAAACACCTCTTGTTTCTCATCATCATCATCATGGAGTCATCATCAATGCTGCTCTTCATCCTTCTCTGGACTGTCGGAAGGACAGGGCAACAGGGCAACCTGCCACTGCATGTGGCGAATAAAATTTGAACTTGAACTTGAACTTGAACATTTCATTCATAATGTTGTAAATCCAAATCCATTATGTAGTCATGATTTGAATCCTGGGTTGTGCGAAATCCCAGAAATAAACCCTAGACAATGCATATCTGTGAACTAAGGTGTAGGCTTATTAGGTTATGTTGTGGTCAACCTCGCGTTAGGGGATGGGTGTTCATACTGGAGTGCAAAATGAAAACCAATGGAAGATGGACAAGAAAAGTTCAAAGCCATCAGGAGCTCCACAGGGAGTGTTCACCCAGGGCGCCAAACAGGCTAGGACCGCCACTGCCTGTAGGTATAAATCTTATATGTCCTCAATTGACAGTCCTGCCTGGCACACAAATTGTCACTTCTGCCACTCTTCCATTGTGTATCCGGCAGGAAACGTCCCTCCCAATGATGGGAGTAATGGCGTTATAAGTAATGGCGTTACTAATGGTGTTACTTTTTTCAGTAACCTAACTAATTACTATTTCTATCGCTACAACGCCGTTACCGCCACTAACAAAAAAATGTGGTGCCGTTGCGTTACTATTTTTCAACAAACAGACGGTTGAAGCTGTGTTCAGCTTACCGCACGTTATATCAGTTGTACGGAATTAGCTGTCTACGTAAGTAATCTGAGCGCTACAGCTTTAAGTAGCTGCGCGCACAACACCTGGAGCTAGGGGGCAAAACAATCGCATGAGTGCTGCTGTTTGGCTGAGGAAGAATAAAGTAGTCGTGGTAAACCAATCACATGGTAAATGGCCTGTATTTATATAGTGCTTTACTAGTCCCTAAGGACCCCAAAGCGCTTTACACATCCGGTCATCCACCCATTCACGCACACATTCACACACTGGTGATGGCAAGCTGCATTGTAGCCACAGCCACCCTGGGGCGCACTGACAGAGGCGAGGCTGCCGGACACTGGCGCCACCGGGCCCTCTGACCACCACCAGTAGGCAACGAGGGAAGTGTCTCGCCCAAGGACACAACGACCGAGACTGTCCAAGCCGGGGCTTGAACCAGCAACCTTCCGATTACAAGGCCAACTCTTGAGCCACGATTGCCACTTCAAGATGACAAAGCAACAAGGTGCTATATACCAGCTTTTAAATTGTGTTGATAGGCCACGTAAAACCAGATAAACAATGATAAACAATATATACGTGTGTTTTTTCCTGAATACTTTCGTCACGTTTACTGTCTAAGGACAGAGCAAGCAAGCACTCTCTGCTCATGACCAAAAAATTAAAAAAAACAAAACAAAAAATACCCCTTTTGTGTTGGTGGAAATATGTACCACGTCGACCAATCAAAAAATGATATGGCAACATGACATTTGGTTGTTTAGGAAGAGGGGGAAGTTTTAGGAGTGTGTGAGAGAGAAAGAAAGAGAGAAAGAAAGAGAGCAGAAAAAAGAGAGAGAGCGAGTTCTGAGATGTGAGAGATTTGTGACATTTAGCGTGTTTGGAGTGTGTAGTTTGTGATTGTTACAGTAAAAAATATAACTTTTTCTGCTATGTTTTTTGTCTGATTTTAGATCAGTTGTGTTTATACAGTATGCCAAAATGAAAACATAGGGACCAGTTGATCAAATCCATATTCTCTAGGTTATAGAGAACAATACATGCCTGCTAATCAGTGCTCAGTAACACCCAATCAAAACCTGTGATTTTCAGTCACAAACGCTGGAGCTCAGACGTCTTGGACAGTCTGTCACAGGGCGAGGTTCACACTTTAGAGGCCCTCATCATGTTAGTCATACAGGGAGACAGAGAGACCTCTAGTGGTGAGTTAGTCCATGACATCTTTCAACTTCATGTCTAAAATGTATTTAATCCAGTCTAGATGCTCACTGGAGCATACACTGGAGAAAGTAAAGAAGAGGAAATGTTGACTGTGGTCCTCACCCTCTCTGACTACCTGTCACTTTACTCTGATGCTGACTGGCTATTTCCGCAGAATATTTCTACTTGTGAATCCAAACTGCTGCTGCTCCATCAAAACTCATCAGATCATCAGTTAGCTCCATCTGCTGGAGAGACCACTGACTTACATCATCTGATGTGTGTGCTCTCTGACACTGACCGGGTCTTTCCTCACAGGTTAGACTGGTTTTGACATCTGATGTCTCTCTGAGGTTATGAGCATGTGACACTGTGTTAAGATCAAACACTCACAGACTCCAGGACTGACGAGGAGAACAAGCAGCTGCTTCTCCCCTGATGTTTTGTCCACACAGGAAGCTGTGAAGTGCCTGGAAGCTGACCTGAGGTGAGTTCAGCAGGTGAGAATCCTTCCAGAGAAATGTGAACACGTCTGTGGATCACTCTCACTGTACGGCACGAGTGCTTCCTAATGCTGACTGGCTGTGTGGGCTCGTCAGTATTAATCCAGTGAAGAATCTGAATCTGAGAACACTGATTTCAGAATCAGGGGTGTGTATTTTGGTGGTGGTTGTTGTGGACTGTAGTCTGAGTTTGAGTCAGTGGTGAAAAATGCCGGGAATGTCTGAACTGGTTTGACACTTTAGAGCAGCTTAAACTTATTTTCTAAGAATAAATTCTCAGAGTTGAGTTGTCTTATAACAGACTTGGATGCACTGAAGGCCTTTTTGTTCCACATGTTTAACCTGGAAACGACCTGGAAAATAATA
Source organism: Rhamphochromis longiceps (assembly GCF_057381845.1). NCBI lineage: Eukaryota > Metazoa > Chordata > Actinopteri > Cichliformes > Cichlidae > Rhamphochromis > Rhamphochromis longiceps. The sequence continues at coordinate 28,642,478 of NC_140571.1, forward strand.
ATATAAAATATAAAATTTTATTTATATAGCACCTTTCTAGACAGAGTCACAAAGTGCTCCACATAAGATAAAAAGTCATAAAAAAGTAAAACAGACAATATAAAACAGGCAAAAATTAACCAAAAGCTTTTTTAAAAGGTGAGTTTTGAGTTGTTTTTTAAAAACAGCTACTGAGTCCAGAGTTCTTAAGGTTTGGGGGAGAGAGTTCCACAGTCTAGGGGCCACAGTGGCAAAAGCTCTATCACCCTTAGTTCTCATCTTAGTCTGTTTTATAGCAAGTAAGCCTTGATCAGATGTTATAGGACACAGTGAATGGATTTGTATTAGTATCAGTGAGGGTAACCTCTGTCTGTGCAGCTACCCTTAGAAAAAACCCAGAAACCGCATCTTTATTTATTTCTATACTGGTGTGTCAAAACCTATTATTAAAGGTACAGGGAGGTCATCTCTATGGAAGAAGTTAAAGACAAGACCAGGATTCAGAGGTTTTCATCAGGATTGGATGTGCACCTCTGGCACACACAGTTCAATATCAAACCTGTCGACAGTACAGGTGTATTTTTCACAGACCACAGTTTAGATCCACAGCAGAGTCTCAGTAGCTCTGTAAAGGACGGGTTTCCGAGTTTTAATTAGTCTCTGAAAAGTTCTGACTTTTTCACTGTGTGTTATTCTTATACCGCTTTATCAGATAATGTGGGCAACATGAAAAAATAACCAAAGAACAAAAAAATAAACACCAAAGTAAATCTACCCGCATTTTTATTTTACAGTATTTGAATTGTGAAATGGTCACATGTTAAATCCTGACTGTGTAAGAAACAGATGCTTGCATGTTTTTGCATCAAACACATTTTGGGGAATTACATGCAATGTGGGGATTATTGTAAATCCATCAACGCTATAAGACATCCAGAATTAAATGATGACTTTGTCCATCCTCTGCAACATTTAAACAGCACACAAATATGACGATGTAAAGGATGTTGTGCTGACTGAGTTTGTTGTGTCAGTGTGAAGGTGGGGCCTCTGTTATGGATCAGTGTGAGCACAGAGAGAAGAGAGCCCCTGCCTCTAAATCCACTCTGTGTGGGGAACATGAGAGCCAGAGGTGAGAGGACCATCTCTGACTGTCAGGACTCTTCTCCAGGTCACAACTCAGTACTCACATCACTGCTCCATCATTATCCGGACTCAAAGCTGTGTGTGTGTGTGTGTGCGTGTGTGTGTGTGTGTGTGTGTGTGTGTGTGTGTGTGTGTGTGTGTGTGTGTGTGTGTGTGTGTGTGCGGGTGTGTGTGCGTGCGCGCGCACATGCGTGTGTGTGTGTGTGTATTAAAGTACACAGCAACAGAACAGATCTAAATATCCTGAACCAGAAACAGAAACAGAAGCTGGACCTGAACCTGGACCAGAAACAAAACCTGGACCTGGACCCAGGGGTGTGTCCCTCGTGAGTGGACACTCTTTGCCTTGGTCTGAAACAGAGTAAGTTTGTCAGTGACCCAAAGATCGTACTCAGACCACAGATAAGAGTTTATTCTGACAAAGCATTAGCTCATTGACAATAATTAATCATTAGCTATTATTAATCTCTGGCTCTCTTCCACAGCGTGTCTTTGTCCTGCCTTTGTCCTTTGAGGTAGGTGTTGTTGTGATTTGGCGCTGTGTAAATATATTTCAATTGAACCCTAACCCTGTAGAACCAGGGTCTTTTCCATTAGGCAAACTCAGGAGGAAAGAATCAGATTATTAGGGCTGTCCAGCTGATTATGATGATTTGTGAAGGCAGACAGTTAAAGCTCTCTGAGGCCTTACTTGCTAGAGTGGATGATGATCATGTTGGAGGAGCTGAAGGTGGGCAGCCAGGTCTTTGTTTCCACAGTGTTGAGCTGATTGCAGAGGAGGCACAGGTAATTGACCAATTTTGAACTGAACTGGGTAACTGGGAAGCAAGTGAGAAGAGAGGATTACATACTGGAAAGACTAAAGTCTGACAGCCGGGGCGCTCCGTCATCTCAGCGTAGAGACAACAAGTCAGGGTTTCATACAGCTCATAAAATCAAAGTGTATGCCAATCTAACAGTGTATGTTGACTGGACAGAACAGGTCCTTCAGTACACAGGCTGAATGACAGGCTACACTGCAGCTGCACGGCTGCAAATCCGGGTCCTCCCTTTAGATGAGCTTACACAAAATACTGAACTAATAACTACCAACTGTCTGAATTAACCTAGATTTACAAGTATCTTTTAAACCTAAGTACCTACTCTTCAAGTTTCTACTTGATGTAATGATTTATTTTGAAATGTCAGTTGTCATCTCTGGCTGTGTGCCAGGTAGACCCACACACAGCCAGAGATTGAAGAGTTGAGAGTTGAACTGAAAAGACACAGCTTTTTTTTTGCTGGAACAAAAATACTCAACAACTAAAACATACAAAATGCCACAAAACTCAGGATGTGTGACAAATATCTACAGTCTGATTCTGGTTTTGTTTCTGTCAGGCTCCAGCAGCAAACAGCAGTCTCTCCTGTAACCAGCTCAATGTCTGTGCACTCAGCTTTGGCTTTTAATGGCCAAGCATCATCTGGAGAAATGTGAGTTACCTTGTGAGTGTGTAATACACTATGTCCTCTTTATGCTGTATAACTAGAACAATTAAAGTTCAAGTTAAAAAAAAATTACAACAATGTATATAGCTACCTCACCTCCACAGAAATGACGTAAGCTACTCAGTTTACCAAACAACATGTCACAGACAGCCTGTTAGAGAGTTATCTCTGAGATGCTGATGTGATAGCTCCCTCAGGACAAAGACTGAGGGACCAGTCAGAGAGTGGGCTCAGGGAGTGCTTTCCAGATACTTTAATGAACATTAACAGCAGGCCAGTAGTACACCAATTGGTATACTCAATGAGAGTATGGGAGTGCGTATGGGTGTGGTTTTAAATAACAAGAAAACAGGGAGAATAACAATCATTGCTTTTCAACATCACACACCAATAATGAATTACAACATAAATGATTAAATAAATGCTCTGGCTTAGGAAAATCTCACAGTGCCATTTTAAACAGGTAGAAAGCAGGAATATCTGCATATCCAAAACAACAGAAAAGGCCTAATATCTCAAAATTAGTAAAGATCAGCAATTAGGTGTTCAACAGAGCCCTCTAGTGGCCAAATAATCTAACTGCTATACACAAATCCGACCAGTATCAAAGGCTACGGTGGTAAGTTACATGCGTCTACCAATATCAATCAAATCTCCAAACACACTCCATATCATGTACCTGCCTCTGTATTTTTGTTGTTCTGTTGTCTTGTTTTTGTTCTGTTGTCCTAACCTATAATGTGCTACTCCTAATGTAAAACCCTCCCTTGTGTCATCATTTAAAAAACTTACACTGGTCACCCAAGGGACCCAAAATGGTCCTGCCCCAAAAAGTGCGATAAAAATGTTATATATTAATATTTATTTCCACTTTAAATGAGTCAGTCTTTTAAAACTACTTCTGCCTAAAATATTCATATCAAGTTTTAATTATATTTCGGGGGTTTTAACCCTTTAAATCCCAGTTTCTTTACATGAGCGCACCATTTTTTTAGCCGAAAAAAACAAAAGACTTAAGTAATATTTGATTGTTATTATAATTAGGCCTTTAGATGGTCCAAAGATTGGCACCAACATTCATTTTGATTGATCGTTATTTTTTTTGCAGGGGCAAATTAAAAAAAAAAAAAAAACTTACACTGGTCAACCTAGGGACCCAAAACGGTCTGACTCACGTTTGCACAGGAAAGCACACTGCTGGAAAACGCTACTCCCAGGCACTTATGGAAAAATGCCCTTAGGAAAATTTATTGATGTATTAATTACCACTACTGTTATAACAATGCAGCTGAAATATAAGGAGACTTTCTGACACAGCCTGTTCACATCCAGCTCCATGGATGTATCACTGCTCTCAGCGTCTGTGATCAGAGTTTGGATCAGAAGTAGGTGAAAACAAGGGCAGTTGGTCACCTGCCCACAGTGATGCCACCTGGAGGAGCAAACAGCATGCAAACGTTGTTCTTCAGCATAATCACATACAGCCATGATATTCACTGTTGGGTCTGTCTAGCACAGACCTACTGCTGGAACGAGACAATTCTACTACAACAGCAAAAGCAAGACGCAACTCACCAAAGTTCTTTGTCTTACTCATGCACGAGGGAGAGAATTGTGACGAGCGTCGTTCCTTCGCTTGACCCAGTTGCTCTCGTCTGCCCCCTCGTAACACTGCTCTTTATTACAGTTACATGACTATGCATAAGTTCATTAACATATGAAGTTTTACACAGGCATACATGTGAACAACGAGTACCATGTCTGTGTGTATGTATAGGCATGCGCGTGTGTGTGTGAGGGGGGGTCAAGTATGGGCTCAAATTGTGGTCATAAATATTTTGTACTTGTAAGTCAGGATTTGTATGTGTAAAAAGAATTTGTATGTATGTAAAAAAGATTTGTGTGTGGACTTCGCCAAAAAATACGTGTGAAACTCTGCACTCAAGTTTCAAGTTACAAGTATGAATTTTGACCCTATTTTTCTTCCTTTCAGCTGATTGGCCAATGTCATGTCAATCACAAATTTAACTATCCAATCAGAGAACAGATGGGTTTGGCTATTGGAGGGGTGCTTTATGGAGCTTCAGGTCCTTGAAGGAAATAAATGCCCTTTTACATGCCAGCCCAGCGTTTTCCTTCATCATCAGGAAGGGAAACAGTCTGTGGTGGTCCGAGTTTTGTGATTTTTGTGTCACAGATTTATGTGCTTAATACAGGGACCTCCAGAGACTTTTCAACAGTGCTGTGGACCTCGGAGGGCAGTGTTGTGGAAATGACACAGTCTCCACTAGTGGGGATAGTTACAAAGCTTTCTTCATTATGAATGAGCATACATGTTTTTATTGAACATTTGAAGAACCAGCAAAAAAAACAGAAACGCTTGTAGAGGACATAAAGTCAAAGATAGAAACGACAAGGAGCAGGTGCATCTAGTACAGATGCCGCAAAAACCCACAGAGCTCAGCAGCCAGCACAACAAATTCTGGATCCTTGGCTTTTAGTTAGCAGTTAGCATTAGCAGCACATGCTGCGTCCAATGTGAAAGGAGCTTTATGCTGCGCACTGTGACTCACAGCAATGCTCCCGGGTCAGCCCTGACTTTGTGTTAAACTAATCCTAAAGTAATAATGGTATTTCTAACCACTGATATACCACAACTTTATCCTTTCAACAGCTACTGAAAGTTAGGGGACCTAGCTTCTATCGGATATTTATATAGAGATCCTCCAGCTTCAAACTGTATTACCCTTCAAGGACCTGTGGTTCAAAAAAGCTCCCCTCCGACAGCCAAACCCATCTATTCTCTGATTGGATAGTTAAGTTTGTGATTAACATGACATTGGCCAATCAGCTGAAAGGAAGAAAAATGGGGTCAGAATTTGTACTTGTAACTTGAAACTTGAGTGCAGAGTTTCACACGTATTTTTTTGGCGAAGTCCACACACAAATCTTTTTTACATACACACAAGTTCATTTTACACATACAAATCTTTTTTACACACACAAATTCTTTTTACACATACAAATTTTTTTTACACACACATAAATTCTTTTTACACATACAAATCCTGATTTACAAGTACAAAACTGATTTACAAGTACAAAATATTTATGGCCACAATTTGAGCCCATAGTCAAGATGTGACCCTGTGAACGACTCCCCAAAGCTGGTGCTAGGAGCGCAGTGGTCCACCTAAACAAAGGGCTCTTATACTTAAGCAGATACAGAGTAGGTGTCCTCATATAGTATAAATCAGAAAGAGAAGGTATGACCTCTCTCATGACCTTAGGGTGTGTGTGTGTGCATGCCAGAACACTCTGGAAGGCACACAGAGTCTTTACAGACTGCTAAGGATCAAACCTCTATCAATCTACAAACATTTATATACTTCTAAGCATAAATGATTATAAATTTCTATGCACAAATGACAATAATAAAACATAAACCCAACATTCACATTAAATACAGAGTGCACCTTTACTGTACACTTCCTAAAACTGAATGTTCTCACAGGGTTACCCAGCAGAGCTCAGAGGTTCCCAGTGGTCAGTCTGTCGTTCAGCATCAAACAGACCTGGATGCCATATTCATGGTGAGACCAATTAATGCTGTATCAATGACATGGAAGGATGCATTTCGTGTGCTAATTGGACACTAAACAGTTTTAGCAATCAGCTTATAGGTTCTTATTATTTCCTTTTTCAGTTACTGGAGATAAAAATGGTCAATTTTGTAAAGACCGAGCTGAGGAAGATCCAGAAAGTTTTGAGTGCAGATTACCCAGAATGCTTAGAGAGTCTGAGGGAGAATGATGAGATGTTGGAGAATGAGGACGAAGAGCAAAGGAAGAGTAGCAGAGTAGCATTTCTGAAGATCACACTCCACTTCCTGAGGAGAATGAAGCAGAGGAAGCTGGCTGACCATCTTCAGAGCAGTAAGAATCTTTTATTAGCTTTGACATGATGTGGAAGTTCTGGAAGTTTGTATTTCAAACCTCAGCTCATCTTTAATATGATGCAAAACATCTGCACCATTTAACTCCTCCTGAGAGGCTGTTTTATTGCTTTATTTTTCATTTATCTGATCGCATTAACTTATTGTAAAAATAACATGATTTTGTGATCCTTCAGGGACCCGTGCTCCAGGGTGCCAACATGAACTCAAGTCTAACCTGAAAAAGAAGTTCCAGTGTGTGTTAGAGGAGATTGCTAAAACAGGAAACCCAACCCTTCTGAATCAGATCTACACAGAGCTCTTCATCACAGATGGAGGGACTGCAGGGGTCAGTGATGAATATGAGGTCAGACAAATTGAAACAGCATCCAGGAAACCAGACAGACCAGAAACTACAATCAGACAAGAAGACATCTTTAAAGCCTCATCTGTTAAAGATAAACCAATCAGAACAGTGCTGACAAAGGGAGTGGCTGGCATTGGGAAAACAGTCTTAACACAGAAGTTCACTCTGGACTGGGCTGAAGACAAAGCCAACCAGGACATTCAGTTCATGTTTCCATTCACTTTCAGAGAGCTGAATGTGCTGAAAGAGAAAAAGTTCAGCTTGGTGGAACTTGTTCATCACTTCTTTACTGAAACCAAAGAAGCAGGAATCTGCAGCTTTGAAGACTTCCAGGTTGTGTTCATCTTTGATGGTCTGGATGAGTGTCAACTTCCTCTGGACTTCCACAAAACTACAATTCTGACTGATGTTACAGAGCACACCTCAGTAGATGTGCTGCTGATAAACCTCATCAGGGGGAAACTCCTTCCATCTGCCCACATCTGGATAACCACACGACCTGCAGCAGTCAATCAGATCCCTCCTGAGTATGTTGGCATGGTGACAGAGCTCAATGGATTCACTGACCCACAGAAGGAGGACTACTTCAGGAAGAGATTCAAAGATAAGAAGCAGGCCAACAAGATCATCTCCCACATCAAGATATCTCGAAGCCTCCACATCATGTGCCACATTCCAGTCTTCTGCTGGATCACCGCTATAGTTCTGGAGGATGTGCTGAAAACCAGAGAGGGAGGACCGCTGCCCAAGACCCTGACTGAGATGTACATCTACTTTCTGTTGGTCCAGGCCAAAGTGAAGAAGATCAAATATAATGGAGGCACTGAGACAGATCCATACTGGAGTCCAGAGAGCAAGAAGATGATCAAGTCTCTGGGAAAACTGGCTTTTGATCAGCTGCAGAAAGGAAATCTGATCTTCTATGAATCAGACCTGACAGAGTGTGGCATCAATATCAGAGGAAACTCAGTGTACTCAGGAGTGTTCACACAGATCTTTAAAGAGGAGAGAGGACTGTATCAGGAGAATGTGTTCTGCTTCATCCATCTGAGTGTTCAGGAGTTTTTGGCTGCTCTTCATGTCCATCTGACCTTCATCAACTCTGGAGTAAATCTACTGGAGAAACAGCAAACAATATCTAAGATGTCCAAAGTATTTAAAGACAAACCTAAACTGAAAGATCTCCACCAGAGTGCTGTGGATAAGGCCTTACAGAGTCCAAATGGTCACCTGGACTTGTTCCTCCGCTTCCTCCTGGGTCTTTCACTGCAGACCAATCAGACCACTCTACGAGTCCTTCTGACACAGACAGGAAGTAGTTCACAGTCTAATCATGAAACAGTCCACTACATCAAGAAGAAGCTCAGAAAGAATCTGTCTGCAGAAAAAATGATCAATCTGTTCCACTGTCTGAATGAACTGAATGATCGTTCTCTAGTGCAGGAGATCCAACTGCTCCTCAGTTCAGGAAGTCTCTCCACAGATAAACTGTTTCCTACTCAGTGGTCAGCTCTGGTATTTGTCTTGCTTTGTTCAGAAGAAGATCTGGATGTGTTTGACCTGAAGAAATACTCTGCATCAGAGGAGGCTCTTCTGGGGCTGCTGCCTGTGGTCAAAGTCGCCAAGAAAGCCCTGTAAGTGGATTTATGAATAAAACAACAACTTTTTATAGAACAAAGCGGCTCATTTTTAGTTGTTTTTCAGGTTGAGTTGTTGTAACCTGTCAGAGAGAACCTGCAAAGCTCTGTCCTCGGTTCTAAGCTCAGAAACATGTATTCTGGAAGAACTAGACCTGAGTAACAACAACCTGCAAGATTCAGGAGTTAAACTTCTTTCTGCTGGTCTGATGAGTCCAAATTGTAAACTGGAAACTCTGAGGTCAGGATGGCAGTCATTCAACAGTTACAGACAGTTCTGAGTTCTGTTTGATTCTTCTATTCTCTAATTGTATGATTGTCCTTTAACGTCTTGAATTTTGTGGCATTTTGTGGCATTTTTCTTCTTCCAGCCTGTCAGGCTGCCTAATCACAGAGGAAGGTTGTACTTTCCTGACGTCAGCTCTGAGCTCAAATCATTCCCACTTGAAAGTGCTTGACCTTCGCTACAATCATCCAGGAAAATTGAAAGTGAGGCAGGGACTCAAGGATCCACACTGGAAACTCAGGTATGGACAGGGCATGGCTACTCATTTAGTACTATTTTGGCTAATTGTTTGCTGATTTAATGTGTTTTTGCTCAGAGCATCATCATAAAGAAGAGCTCATTTTGGGTATTTCTGAATTTTAGCTAGAACAAACCCAAATTTTAATTTCCAGTGACAATATTTCACATATTGGAGGGTTTAACTGGTTTGCACACATTCCAGTCTGGGCGGACTTGGATTCTTTTAGCAGCATCCCAGTTTTAGCAGCATTATTGGTGGATAGCTGCTGTCCATATTAAAAAAACCCATTTTGTGCTCCAGTAGTACAGGCATTACTGAACACTGTCAGTAGTCTTGGCTTACACTGATAATTTTCTTAGATGATTTAGAACAACAATGTACTTACAAATATTAGATATAAGGAACAAATAAAAGATAACTACCTAATGTAACTGGGTCAAACTTGGAAGAACAGGGAAAACTCTGGTGCTTCATGTGCAACAGTTAGATCTCATGTTGAATAGAAAATCATTGTTACTGTGTTTCTTTCTCCAGGCTCGACCATGGTGGACAGCAGTGGTTAAAACCTGGTTTGAGGAAGTGTAAGTTTGACAAATGATGACAAATCAGCAAAATCCAAATTTTATCGCTGTGCTATAAGTTGATGTGTGCTCATCCGATCGTTCAGTCTGACGTCACTAGCCGTGTCTGGGCCTACACTCTGCTGCAGGTCCATATATCAAATGATCACTGTGGCATTACTGAGAGTTGAAAAACTGTCTAAAGTCTTTCATCTTTAATGAAATGATCAGCGTTCTGCTCTACCAGGTGTAACAACTGAGTTTAACATCCAGGCATCCATGAAAACGGAATTTATGACATTTAACGGAGTTAGAAGTCAGCAGGAAGTTAGCTCGCTAGCTTCCATCTAAATACAATATAGCATGTCCTGACTGTGGCGGTTTGGAAACAAATTAAAATGTACAGCTCTGTTATCACTTCCAACATAAATGAAGACAGAAAACTAAACAGCAGTGACGTTTGTAGGGTTACTGAAGTTTGGCTAGCTGGTGTATAATGATGTGCTACGTGACCGCTAGCGACACAGCTATGTTAGCAAAATATAAACAAGCTAACTTTTTTTCCACTCGATAAAAGTTAACGTGAGTGTTCTCAGTGGTCAGGAACAAATGTAATCGCATGGCAGGATGCTGTAAAAGGACCAAACTTCAGCCAGGAGAACAACTGAGATAATCCATCCACAATACGAGGTTAGTCATTCATATACATGCATGGGCTGTGCTGTAGTTACATCGTAAGGTTTTAAAAACTGAGCTTAAATAAATGATTAGCGGTAATAAAAGCCGAGGGAGGTCAACGGTGATCACTGACTTTTTTTTTAGGAGCTTTTTGAGATTAAATAGAAGAAAATACAAAGCATTAAACATGTTAACAACACAAAAGCCATATTAAATGCAGACTACTTTAGGCCCGGAAGTAGGATTCATCACTTAATAATCGGATTAATCCAGGTAAGGAAATCCCAGAAAGCGGATGCTCGTCACATTACCTGTTAATAGTATAAACCTATGAGCTACAATACCATACCCCAACACAAACCCCTATCCTGATGAGAGCACACAAGCTTTCTTTTAATATTTATGTATGAACACAAAGTAGTCACACACGCTGGGCCTACTGATAGAATACTAGAAAACATAAACACGTAGAATGGAGGCTGCTACCTGTTGAAGTTCAGGCTCTAGTCGCTGAGCTGGTGAGGTGTATGTCTCCTGAATCCAAACTGGAAGCTGGTGCCACAGAAGAGGGGCCTGAAAACTGAAGGCCCTCCCTCCCATCCTACTTTTAAATACTCTAGGAACAACAAGTGAATCTGCAGTGTGAGAGCGAAGTACTCTAATAGGGTGATATGGTACTATAACCGACCGTGGCTCACCGGGTTAGGAAGCGCATCTGTAACCGGAAGGTCGCCGGCTCTCTGTCCTGGTTATTGTGTCCCTGGGCAAGACACTTTACTGTTGGCCAGAGGGGCCAATGGCACGATATGGCAGCCTTGCTTCTGTCAGTCTCCCCCAGGGCAGCTGTGGCTACAACCGTAGCTTGCCTCCACCAGTGTGTGAATGCGAGAGTGAATGAATAGTGGCATTGTAAAGCGGTTTGGGTGCCTTGAAAAGCACTATATAAATCCAATCCATTATAACGTCATTAAGATAATATGGGGCCTGATTATTTAAGACCTTGTATGTGCGAGGGATGACAGTGATATTAAGTTTTATATAAATAAAATGACAGAACATAATGAAAGAACAGACACTAGATGTGTCAGATGATAAACTGTATCTCTGCTGTGTGTTTCTCTCTCCATCAGATTTCTGTGAATTAAAAGTGGACATGACTTCAATAAATAAAAAACTCAAACTGTCTGACAACAACATGAAGGTGACCGTTGTGGAGAACAAGCAGCCCTATCCTGATCATCCAGACAGATTTGACTGGTGGAAACAGCTTCTGTGCAAAAATGGGCTGATTGGTCGCTCTTACTGGGAAGTTGAGTGGAAAGGAGGCAGTTTTATATCAGTGAGTTACAAAAGCATCAGAAGGAGAGGAAACAGTGCCGACTGCAAATTTGCGGGAAATGATCAGTCCTGGAGTCTGATGTGTTCTGACGCTTTTGGTTACTCATTCTGGCACAACAATAGAGAAACACCCATCTTCTCCTCCTCCTCAGTCTCTCACAGAGTAGGGGTGTATGTGGACTGTCCTGCTGGCACTCTGTCCTTCTACGGAGTCTCTTCTGACACTCTGATCCACCTCCACACCTTCAGCACCACATTCACTGAACCTCTGTATCCTGGGTTTGGACTGTGGTCCAGTGACTCCTCTGTGTTTCTGAGTCCTTTGTGTACTAACAAGTCTGTAGAGCTTGACTGTTTAGAAGAGGCAGAAACTACAAGTCGGTGGTATGAAAGCTGAATGTGGATGATGTTTCTTTTTTGTTTGCTTTGAATCACATATTCTGGGATTGATATGTTGTGATGTGATTTTGCTTTGCATGATTATCTCCTCACCACTTTACTTCAAACTCACTGATTGTTAACCTCTAATATAATAATAATGGATTGCATTTATATAGCGCTTTTTGAGACCCCTCAAAGCGCTTTACAATACCACTATTCATTCACGCTCACATTCACACACACTAATATCCCTAATATCAGCACATAAATATGTGGGGACATCTTTGCATTTTAAACCCTTTTCTGTTGACATACTATTTTATCTCAAGATTAACTATTTTTAAAGACTATGAAGTTTGTGAATTAATGGTTACAGTTTTATGAATCTAAGAAAAATTTAAAGGTTTTAGTTCAAGTAATGTTAAAAGCTGTTTTACAAACTGCCAAAAATTGTAAATCATTCAGTAATCATTAATAAATCTTAAACATATCAAATGTTCCACGAGGGCAACAATAAAGTGTTAATGCTTTACTAATAATATTAACATGAGTAAAAGTCTATATGTTGTGTTTATTTTCATATATATATGTTGTTTGTTTATATTTGTCACCAGCAGTGTGGCTGATTATTTGACTCCAGCTGTTATGGTTAATTACTTTTTCATGATAATGAATAAATAAACTAATAGCTGACATGCTAACTTGCCTTGTTGTGCTTTGTAGTTGCTGTTTTAACTGTATTAACAATGACCGTGTTACTTATTAAGCTCCTCTTCTTTTTTTTTTACTACTTTCTTTTTATTGTTTTTCTTTAAACATTACACAGATGACATAAGAGGTAACAACAAAACAAAGAAATAAATTAATAAATTAATTTAAAAAGTGAAAAAAGAACATGTTGGGTCACCATGTTTCTACAATTTGATCGTTTTTCATTATCAATGTGATGGTCTTTATCCAGTTTATGTAATCAGTCCATTTCTCCCACTTTCGATGATATTGATCTTCCTGAGTCCTTATTCTGTAAGTCAGTTGTTCCATAATTTGTATTTCGTCTATAATTTTGATCCATTCATCCTGCGATGGTGGGTCTATCTTGTACCAATTTCTTGTGATAGCCTTTTTACAGGCTGCAAGCATAATTTTCAATATGTATCTATTTTCTTTCAACACATTTCCCGTAATGACACCAAGATATAATAATATACAAGACTTGGACACAGTATAACCCAGAATTTTACTTATAACTAAATGGACATCTTCACAAAATTTTGCGATCTTGGGGCAGAACCAGAACACATGGGAATGAGTCACATTTACATCTCTACAGCTTCTCCAACACGGTTGTGGTAATGAAGTGTGTTTGTTCCTAATTTTGGGTGTTATAAAAAATCTTATTACATTTTTCCAGTAATGCAATCTCCAGACACGTGATGATGTTGTTGACTGCTGTGTTTTCCAGATTTCTGACCATTCCTCATCGGATGTGTTCCCTCCCAACTTTCTCTGCCACATCAGTTTTACAGATGTTATTGTACACCCTCTTGCCTCCGTTATATGCTCGTAAATTGTTGAGATTATTCTAAAATTTTTTGCATTGTAGGTTTCAGTTATGGTTTTGATTAGAGATGGCACGATACCACTTTTTTATGTCCGATACCGATACCGATATCATAAATTTGGATATCTGCCGATACCGATATGAATCTGATATAGTGTTTTTTAATCAACAAAACTGTTTTTTAAATATCTTGCTGCATTTTGTATAAGTTCATACTCAAGTTTAAAACAACAACTACACTAAAGCTATTCTGTTATACCTGTATGCAAAAAAAAATATTTCATAGTTCAGCAATACTGATCAATCTAATAAACTTAAACCTACACCATCCTCCCTATTCTGGTATTTTAAAGAGTACTTAGCATAAATATTAAGCAACCTAACTAATAGGGTTCCAACTCCCAGCAACAACAAAAATAAATAAATAAAAAATAGGGAACCACCCCTCACGCTCCACCTCATGATGCTTAATCGACGTAATCAACCTTAATTTGATGCAGTGTGAAAAAAAATACACAGAAATCAATTATTTTTCAAGAAATATTAAATAGATTCAACATCTTTCTTCAACAAAATTGCAGACTGCACAGATGGTACCTTCCCAAAGGAAAAAGTACTATAGCTTACTAGGGTATATTAGACTTAACAGTTACTATATACAATAATGGACTTCTATACATTTTACATCAGATTAAAACTTTGGGTGTAAGATTCAGATAAATATTAAATAATTAAAAGCTCGACATTTTAAATGAGAATAAGAAAGAATAGTATGTCTTTGCGCCCTCTTTTCCCTGTTAATGCCCTATCGGCCCCCCTGGCTAAACTTTGCTAGATCCGCCCCTGCACAGTTACCAGCCGTCAGCTACGTAGAAAAAGATCCTGGTGTAGAAAGTAATAATAAATAAATTCTAACAACAGCTGATCAAGCTTAAACGTGCTGCTGTTCTTCAGCCGCTGGTTTCCTCTGTCTGGTGCAAAGTGGGCCAAAAGCAAACAAGAGACACGGACTCGCGACAGAAAAGCCGATCAGCTGATCATTAAGCAGTTTCATGATTGAAGTAGCAGCCGGAGAGCGAGAGGCAGTCGCTCGTTAAGCTTAACGCAGGAATGCTTTACAAACATTCAGAGATGGACTTACACACTTGCTTTACTTCTCTCGGGGATAACTTTGTCGGAGATGAAATGCGGGGTTGCTAGCGAAGCTCCACATGCTATCCAGACCACCGACAGGTCCCGCATGCCACAGCCGCTCTATCACGTGATGCATACTGCTCCGACGTGCTAATGTTCTGAGGTGAGTTACAGCGTGTTGCAAGTTTTGTGAGGTGCTTTCGTGATATTTAATGGATCGGATTACATTTTTTATTTTTCTCCGATATCCGATCCAGTAATTTAGGTCAGTATCGGACCGATACCGATACGTAATATCGGATCGGTCCATCTCTAGTTTTGATTATTGAATTTTTATCCAGATTTACACTATGTTTTACTTCTTTATTAAAAAAGTCCCTAATCTGCAAATATCTGTAGTGATCTTGATTACTTAGATCATATTTTTGTTTGATCTCCTGGAAGTTCATTGCATTCCCATCTTTAATTAGTGTACATATCACTGTTAATCCATTAGGAATCCACTGTTTAAATCTTTGGTCCATAGAACCAGGGATAAAACCCTTATCATAAGCTATCCATCAAAGCAGTCCGAACTCTTTTTCCAGTTTGTATTTTCGTACCAGATTAAACCATATTTTTAGTGTAAACTGAGTGAATAAATGCAGCTGTTTAATTACACTCATTGCTTCTTCTCTGTCTCCTATAAGGCTTTGGATTTCTCTTCCTTGTACTGATTTTTCTAGATTCTTCTATTTGGCTTCATAATCATTGTCACACCAACAATTTATATGCCTGATTTGTGCAGCATGAAAGTATGCCTCAAGGTTTGGGAGTGCCAAACACCCCTTATCCTTTCTTATCTGTAATGTATCAAATTTGATTCTCGGTCTGTGACCATTCCATATAAACGTGGAAATGATTTTGTCCCATAATCTGAATTGTTTTTCAGGTATGTCAATGGGTAGCGACTGAAAAAGGTAGAGAAGTCGGGGTAGGACACTTACTTTTATGGTCTCTATTTGAGAACCAATGTCTTATGGAAGGGTAGCCCACCAATCCAAATCACTCTTGATTTCCTTATCTAATTTATCGTAATTATGTTTATATTAATCCTCAGCGTTTTGTGATAAGTCAACCCCAAGATATTTCATTCTTGTTGCTCTCCAATTCAAATTATATTTTTGTATAGTCCATAGTCCAAAAAGGCCCAGACAGACAAGTTCAGGGGGCCGACAGCACAGGAGGCCAAAACAGTTCAGTTCCGGAGGCCGACCATGCGAATGGCAGCGGCAGTGGGGCAGGTCCGGAGGCCGCCCACGCAGTAGGTAGTGGCATGGAAACAGTTCCGGGGACCGACCGTGCGGACGGCAATGGCGGCGTGTAGGAGGTCGTCCTCGCAGAAGGCGGGGGTGGCAACAGAAGTCCGGAGGGCAGCCACGGTGGTGACGATGCCCAACAAGCGGCCTGACAAACGCTCGATGATGTTGAGGCGGTAGTTTGGGACCTGAAGGTGGCGTGATCCCTGCGGGACCAGGCGAAGCGGAGGCTGGACCAGACGAGGCAGAAGCCGAGGCGGAGGCTGGAACAGACGTGGCAGAAGCCGAGGCGGAGGCTGGAACAGACGTGGCAGAAGCAGAGGCGGAGGCTGGGCCAAACGAAACTGGTGACGCTGAAGAGGAGGCCACTGCAGGGGATGCTGGAGCTGATGCGGGGGCTGGACCAGGCGAGGCAGATGAGGATGAAGCTGAAGCAGAGGCTGGACCAGGGGACGCTGATGAGGATGCCGAAGAGGATGCTGAAGCTGGACCCAGCGACGGCGTGGGTGGACCTGAAGCTGGACCCAGCGATGGCGTGGGTGGACCTGAAGCTGGACCAGGCGACTGCGTGGGTGGAGACACAGAGGCTGCAGCTGGCGAGGATGAAGACACAGAGGCTGCAGCTGGCGAGGATGAAGACACAGAGGCTGCAGCTGGCGGTGGCGTGGAATCCGGAGACGGAGGCGCTGCAGCAGGCAGTGTGGACGAAACTGTGGATGCGGCTGCTGCTGCGGGTGTGGATGAGGCTGCTGGTGGAGCAGCTGGTGGCTGGACGGGCTCCTCGGGCCCCCCAGCTGACGAGGAAGGTCGCTGGACAGGCTCCTCGGGCCCCCCAGCTGGCGAAGCAGGAGGCTGGACAGGCTCCTTGGGCCCCCCAGCTGGCAAAGCAGGAGGCTGGACGGGCTCCTCGGGCCCTCCAGCGAAAACAGTCTCAGGACCAGTGGGCACAGGGGCCCCTGGAACACACAGAACAAAACGTGTCCAGCAACGAGGAAGGTTGCTGGACGGGCTCCTCGGACCCCCCAGCTGACGAGGAAGGTCGCTGGACAGGCTCCTCGGGCCCCCCAGCTGGCGAAGCAGGAGGCTGGACAGGCTCCTCGGGCCCCCCAGCTGGCAAAGCAGGAGGCTGGACAGGCTCCTCGGGCCCTCCAGCTGGCGAAGCAGGAGGCTGGACGGGCTCCTTGGGCCCTCCAGCGAAAACAGTCTCAGGACCAGTGGGCACAGGGGCCCCTGGAACACACAGGACAAAACGTGTCCAGCAACGAGGAAGGTTGCTGGACGGGCTCCTCGGACCCCCCAGCTGACGAGGAAGGTCGCTGGACGGGCTCCTCGGACCCCCCAGCTGACGAGGAAGGTCGCTGGACGGGCTCCTCGGGCCCCCCAGCTGGCGAAGCAGGAGGCTGGACAGGCTCCTCGGGCCCTCCAGCGAAAACAGTCTCAGGACCAGTGGGCACAGGGGCCCCTGGAACACACAGGACAAAACGTGTCCAGCAACGAGGAAGGTTGCTGGACGGGCTCCTCGGACCCCCCAGCTGACGAGGAAGGTCGCTGGACGGGCTCCTCGGACCCCCCAGCTGACGAGGAAGGTCGCTGGACAGGCTCCTCGGGCCCCCCAGCTGGCAAAGCAGGAGGCTGGACAGGCTCCTCCGGCCCTCCAGCGAAAACAGTCTCAGGACCAGTGGGCACAGGGGCCCCTGGAACACACAGGACAAAACCAGCAGGCACGGGGACCTCTGGCAGGCACAGATCGGAACCAGCAGGCACACGGGCCTCTGGCAGGCACAGATCGGAACCAGCAGGCACACTGGCCCCTGGCAGGGACAGGACAGAACCAGCAGGCACACGGGCCTCTGGCAGGGACAGGACAGAACCAGAAGGCACACGGGCCCCTGGCAGGGACAGAACAGAACCAGCAGGCACACGGGCCCCTGGCAGGGACAGAACAGAACCAGCAGGCACATGGGCCCCTGGCAGGGACAGAACAGAACCAGCAGGCACACAGGCCTCTGACAGGGACAGAACAGAACCAGGCACACGGGCCTCTGGCAAACACATGGCAGACTGCAGCTGCACAGAGCATTGAGTCTGCTCAGGCAGCAACGGCCGGGTGCGGTCCTCAGCTGGCTCCTTAACCATCAGGGGTCCAGAGTCTGCTGGGGGCTGAAACCCAGCCTCTGGGGAGGCCCTGGAGTGAATCTCAGTCTCAGAACTGGCCAGCTTTTGAGGACTGATAACAATATTGTTTGGTTTGTCTCTCTGATTAGGATTCGAGGTTGTGGAACAGTTCTGTAAGGGTTGGATAGACATAGCTTGCTGTACCGGAGGTGTAGGTGAAGATGATGGCTGTATAGGTGGCTGAGCTGAGGACGACTGAAGAAAAGGTCGGGAAAATGATGGTTGTGAAGTTGGAAACCGAGCTGACGATAAGGCTGATGATTCCTCTACCAACTGAGGTATTGACTGGGCTAAGGATTGAAATAAGGTTTGTAATAAGTCAGGCTGTGGATGTGACTGTGCTATGGGAAGCGAGGCTGAATGTGGTGGAGGTGGCGACTGAGCTTGGGGCCGGGCGGCTAACTGAGCTTGGGGCCGGGCGGCTAACCGGGCTTCGGGCCAGGCGGCTAACCGAGCTTCAGGCCAGGCGGCTAACTGAGCTTCGGGCCGGGCAGCTAACTGAGCTTCGGGCCAGGCGGCTAACTGAGCTGACATAGCCCCAGAATAAACAGTTCCAGATGAAACAGTCTTAGCTCCTGGGTCTGAAGGAGCATCAGAAGCACAGTCTTTTGAACCAAAGCGGAAACAATTGCTCTCAAAATGAATACTCTCATTTTCTGGAACATGAGGAACAGAAGTTCTAGAGTTCATGAAGCTGACGTTAGCGGCCTTGGGGGAAACGGTACGTTTATCCCTCGACACAGAAGGCGAATGTAGGGGGACTTTGTCACTCACCCTAGGCGGTTGGTCGAGAAGAGTCCCAGGCTCCTGCTGGAGCCGTGAGTGCTGGCGGCACGTTCGCCGCTTCCAAGTAGAAGAGGGAGCAGCGCTGGCAGAATGCGACAAGGAATGACTCGGCTGTGGCTGCTCCTGCTGTGATGTGGAAACGCTGGGTGAGTCGGGTGGCACTATAATGACATCTAACATCTTGTAGAAAGCTTGAGCTGGTGTAAGCTGGTTGCTCGCGGTCTCATAGTAATCCTCCCGGGACCGGCGGGAGCGTTTTCTGTGAGACCGGGGCATCCGGG
This sequence comes from Rhamphochromis longiceps, assembly GCF_057381845.1. Classification (NCBI taxonomy): domain Eukaryota; kingdom Metazoa; phylum Chordata; class Actinopteri; order Cichliformes; family Cichlidae; genus Rhamphochromis; species Rhamphochromis longiceps. The sequence goes on from NC_140571.1 coordinate 28,661,748, forward strand.
GGGAAGAAGCAGGTGAGTGGACCGAAGGGTAAGCAGCTAGTGAGGAACGGCAGCACGGAGGCCCTCCAAGCGCTAGCCGGGTCCCGTCAAAGGCTGAGCTGCGCTTCCTCAGTGAGTCTGCTGGATCCATACTGGTCGCGTCATTCTGTCATGAATCGCTGTGTGGCAGGCAAGCAGGAGTGGTGGACCCAAAATGCAGAACTCAGACACGGAAGTGAAACTTAAAGCGCAGCTTTATTGCTGGGAAAAACCTCGTACAAACTAAACTCACCAAAAGAAAACCAAAAGTCAGAACAGAGGAACCAAGGACTGAAACACTGGAAAGAAACACTAAACTGGAGCAGGAGACCAAACACTAGGAACATAGAAGCAGAACAGCTAGTTGAGGGTACGACGCGACACTGACACAGAGAAACACAGGGCTTAAATACACAGATGGCAGTAATCAAGGGATGAGAGACAGGAGGGGAACACACCTGGGAGAAATCACAGCTGACGAGACAGGGGAAACGTAAACTGAACACACTGACATGAGACATGAACTTTCAGAATAAAACAGGAAACTAACAGACAGAGAACCAGACAGGACACTGAACTTGACAGGCAGACTCATGAGCAGACACAATAACACCATGGACAGACAGAGGGAACACAGAAGTGGGAGCAGGCATGCAAAGAACAGAAACCTAACAAATGGCAAAATCACAACAGAATACACACTCTGAATGAACAAAAGCATAAGGAAACACAAAACACTGAGTCCTCAGACTCAGGACCATGACAGGGCGCTATGAAGATTGCAAACAAGGTAGGAGAAAGGCAGCAGCCCTGTCTGGTAGACTGCTCTAATTTTATGGTCTCAGTTAAACTACCATTTATTCTTATTCTTGCGGTCGGGTTTTGATAAAGTGTTTTAATACATCTGATAGCTTTATCATGAAATCCAACTTTCTCAAGTACGTGATATAGAAAATTTCAATTTATGCTATCGAAAGCCTTTTATGCGTTGAGGCTTATTAAGGCTGCACATTTTCCTTTTTTCGAATATTACTGATAATATATAAAGTTCTCTTTATATTATCTTGGGTTTGACGTCCCTTTATAAAGCCTATCTGGTCTTCATTGATAATATCACTAATAAAATATTCATATCTTTTAGAAATAACTGAGGTATATAATTTATAATCAACATTTAGTATTGATATGGGTCTATAATCTGAACAAATCTCGCTGGATTTTTTCTTGGGGATCACTGTTATGACCGCTTCTTTCCATGAAGGGGGCATTTCACCATGTTCGAGTGTATATCTGAATGATTTTTCGAGTAGTGGTATAAGCTGTTCTTTAAAGGTTTTATACCACTAGGATGGTAAACCGTCACTACCGGGAGATTTGTTTGACTTTAATTTATTTATTGCTTTATCTATCTCTGTTTCCGTGATAGGAGAGGTCAGATAGTCATTATGATTTTTCCCAACTGAGGGTAAATTCAGCTTTTATCTGGTCGATGTGAGGGGAGTATGGATGGGTATCGAAACCCGGTTCTTGTTGAGAACCGGTTCCCACTGTTTCAATTCCTTGGAATTGTTTGCCATTTTTGCAAACGATTCCCTTGTCGATTCCAGTCGCCCCGAATGACATCACCACGTTGCGAAGCGTCATTTACCTGGCAGGAAACACGGCGCGAAAGCGGCTCAAACGCTCAAAAGTTTGGTTATACTTTACGAGAATGGATGACAACAGGGCAACTTTTCAGTACTTGAAAAGTAGATATTTCATTTAGGGAAGGAAACACTACGAATATGCAAAAGCATTTGCTCACAAAACACGTGATAACCTTAAATGAATGTCGTGTTTTTAATTCCGCTCCAGACTCGTGAATCTCAACCCAGCAGCAGCGGTAACGTTTGTACGTTCTCTCCCGTTAATGGGGCAGGTAAATAATCAACTAACAGTGCATATTATGTTAGCGCGATCTGTTTTATTACAAAACCTGCCATTACTGTGCATTTAGGTGATCATGATGAGAGAGACAGAGTCTGGCTCAGATGCTGGCAGTTCTCGCTGCAGTCTATCGGTAGCGTCTCCTTTCAGGCCAGGATAGACGAATGTCACCGAGCAGTGACTAAGTTTGTGGTAAAAGGCTGCCACAGCAGATGCCCCCGATTTTTGGTAAGTGAATGTGTTTAATTGTAGGCAGGGACATTACTGGATATTCTTGTGTAATTGCTACAGAATAATTTATGGTATACTTTGTTGTTGCTACAGAAGAATATTTATTTTATTATTTTACATTTACAATTTTCTTTCCTGGGGACCCTGTGACACCCCATTGAAGAGCCGTAGGCTGGATCTCTTAAGATCTCACTGCTGGGTTTGTAAGGCCATGTTACTTGTAAATTTCTATCTTGTTCAAAGAGAAGATATAAAACAAAGTTCTAAGCTAATCGAACTTAGTGTTCTCCCTTTTTAAAAAGAATCGTAAGAGAATCGATAAAGAATCGGATCGTTAAACAGAATCGAAAATGGAATCGGAATCGTGAAAATCTTATCAATACCCATCCCTACAAGGGGGAGAGGCTGACTGTATAAGTTTCTATAGTAGTCCATAAACTGAGTTCCATTCTTTTAGGGTCATGAATTATTTGATCTGTTTCTATATCCCTTATCTTGTGAATTATCCGATCTCTTTGTTGTTTTTTCAGTTGTTTTGACAATAATTTGTTTGGCCTTGGTCCCACTTCATAGTAGGATTGTTTTAAAAATCTATTCTATTTTTTATATTTCTGAGGCTAGTATTTTATCTATTTTATCCCTAATTTCATTCATTTTTGGAAGCAATGAAGGGTCTTGTGTGGTCTTGTGTTGTTGTTCAATTAAAAAAAGGTTCTCCTTCTCCTTCTTGTATACCTCCTCTCTGTTTTTTTAATTGTGGCAGTCTTGGCAACAAATTTTCCCCTTATAACTGCTTTGAGAGCATCCCATAGTATGACTGGGGTAACTTCTCCATTATCGTTTTCATTTTGATAGGTTATAAAGTCCTTCTTTAGTTCCTCCACGTATGACTTATTATTTAATATTCCCACATTTAGCCTCCATAATGTATTTTTCTCCTGTACTTTCAAATAAAGTATAAGGTGGATTGCACAGTGATCAGATACATCTGCTTGTTGAATTTCACACTCTTTTACCCTGTTTAAATCATTATTATTCATGAAGAAGTAATCAATTCTAGCATAGCTGCTGTGGGGGGGAGAATAGTGTCTATAGTCTTTTTGTAGAGGGATGAAACTCCATATACCAACTATCCATGACGATATGAACTATAAAATGAGTTAGCATTGTCACGATCCTGGGTCTTATGACCCAGTGTTTTGAGTTTTAGTTCTTTTGATGTTTATAGTGTATGTTTAAGCTTATCAGGTTTCCTAAGTTCATTTGTTATCATGCCTAAGTGTTTCTAGTTCTTATTATCTCCCCCTCGTGTTTCCAACTATGTTAAATCTCCCCTGCTCTTCATGTGTTTCATATCTGTGTCTTACGTTGTCAAGTTCGGGTTGTCATGTCTACGTCTCATTATGTTTCCCGTTTTATTGTGAAGAGGTCTGGTGTTTCTGTGTTCATCGTGTTCAGTTTTACTCTCCCACTGTGACGTCATTATGTTCATGTGTCAGCTGGTTCCCCATGTGTTGCCACTTTCCTCATTATCCTCCTGTGTCTATTTAGTCCATGTGCTTTCAGTCATTCGTTGTCAGGTCGTCTGCTCATCCATGTCTCATCTCCAGGTATCTCTGTCAGTTCACTATGGTTAAGGTTTTTCATGTTTAGTTTTAGTTCACCCAGTTTAGGTTATTGTTTAGTTTTCACCGATGCCCTATTATTTTGTACCCTCGTTGCTAGCCTCAATAAACGGCTTGTTTTGTTAATCCACACCACGTTTTGGTCTGCGTTTGAGTCCTCCTCTGCAACACATACGGTCTGCCCCAGCCAGACCGTGACAAGCATATCTGAACCTCTTAAGTTTCTCGCTTTCCAGACAAGACAGAGGCGCTTCTTGTAGAAAAATAATTTGTGACTTGTCTTTCTTTAATTTGGTCATTACCTTCTGACACTTCACAGGATTATTTAGACCATTAATATTGAACGTCAGTATTTGAATATTATGATCAATCATTTCTAATGGGTTTAAGCAGCAGTCCAACTCTAAACATAGAAAACAAAAACAAAAAACAACAGTTCAACATTAAACACTTGTACTTGTACTTATCCATCCCGTATAGTCCCTGTTGATGGGAGGAGGGATTTGTGCCTCACTATGGTGGGGGCCCTCCCCAGCTGTGAGAATAAACCCACAAAAACTAGAATTGTCCAACATTTGGTGGTTGCAGCAAAATACTCCCTCTTATTGGTTTTACTGATCTATAAACTTAAGTCGTGAGTCATTGTAACTCGTTTGACCCAGATTAGTGTATTAGATTAATACTCTACAATACAAAAGTAAATCTCCTTTTAAGTAGGAAAATAATAGTATTTAAGTTCACCCACGTGGAGCTGTACTATCTAAAGTGGCGACGGTGCGTTTCCATCGTAGCACTGTGTTCAGTCGCTCCTCTGCAGCCACTGCGATGTTAGCTTTTGTCGTCACTTTCACCCTGAATCCACGTCAATTCAGGTCTCGTGCTGCCTCTTCTGCTGTGCTGTAAATCACTAGACCGGTATCCCAATACAGCCGCATCTTTGTATAGGGTGTCTGGTACCGGATCCCCTTCTCCTCCAGAGCTGCTTTTATGGGCCCATATGTCTTACGCTTTTCCATAACATCTATTGCATAGTCGTTATCAAAGTAATGTCTTTCTTGTTAATCTCCATCTTCTGTTGCCATGCTTTCCTAAAGACCAATTCTTTAACGTGAAACTCCAAAAAGTTAACAATTATTGATCTCGGGGAAGCGACAGCTGATGGCTTTGGTATCGATGCTCTGTGTGCCCGCTGGATACAGAGGTCAAGTCCCTCTGGCAGGGTCAGGTGGCATTTAAACAGCTTGTTAACAAATTCAATGACAGATCTTCCTTCTTTTTCCTCTGGCACCCCGTAAATCCTCATATTATTTCTTCTTGAGCGGCTCTCAAGATCAACAACTTTGTCCCGCATCTGCAAGTTTTCTTTCACCACCGCCAGTAGCGTTTCTTTCATCTCCAAGCAGGCAAACTCCATGTTCGCTATTCGGGTTTGTGACTGTGCTATGTTGGTTTTTTGGCTCTGGAGTTCCTGCATAACTTGGTAAATGGCCTGTATTTATATAGCGCTTTTCTAGTCCTTAACCCTCCTGCCTTCTTGGGACCTTTTTGTGCCACTGCTATGTGTTAAATGGCTGCCATTTCCACTGTGTTCAGTGGAATATAACCAAACTTGCCACAGGATAGTTTTTACCTGTCAATGTTAATATTCCAGTGTGAATTCCTTAAATCAGCCTAAAATGGCTGAGCAGCAGAAATCCCCACACCCATCACCCTGGGGACCATTTTCTGCCCATTGACTTCCATTATAAACGCTATCTTTCAACCCCAAATTATCATCATATGATTTTATTTTTTCTTCTTTTCTTGGATGTCAATGAAGACTCAGGGCCTTGAAGTTTTAATTTTTAAATTGCAAAAAAAAATGCAAAAAAAATAATGGCAGGTCAAAATGTATGTTGGTGCCAATCTTTGGTCCATCTAAAGGCCTACTTATAATGACAATCACATATTACTTCAACTAGTTTTTTGTGGAAATATTTAGTTTCGTTTTTTGGTTTTTGGGGCTTATAACACAGGGCGCTCATGTAATAACACTGGGATTTGAAGGGTTAAAACAACGAAAATATAATTAAAACTTTACATGAATATTTCAGGGAGAAGTAGTTTTACAAGGTTGGCTAATTTAAAGTGGAATAAAATATGGATATATGGTCTTTTTATGGCGTGGCTGAGAATGGTCCCTAGGGTGATGGGTGTGAGTTTTTTAAAGGATGGCAGGAGGGTTAAGGACCCCAAAGCGCTTTACATATCCAGTCATGCACCCATTCACACACTGGTGATGGTAAGCTACATTGTAGCCACAGCCACCCTGGGGCGCACTGACAGAGGCGAGGCTGCCGGACACTGGCGCCACCGGGCCCTCTGACCACCACCAGTAGGCAACGGGTGAAATGTCTTGCCCAAGGACACAACGACCGAGACTGTCCAAGCCGGGGCTCGAACCAGCAACCTTCCGATTACAAGGCGAACGCCCAACTCTTGAGCCACGATCGCCCCCCACTTCACCTTTAAACTCCGTAAGGTCTTCTTTCAAAACTTTCTTGACATCGTTTTTAAATTTGTCCAGATCGTGTCTCATTTCTTATTTAAAATCTTTTAGCTCTGTATGGAGCATTGTTAGAGCTTGTAGCAGAGCATTTTGATCAGTGCTGGCTTCAGCTAGCATAGTTTCTCCGCTGTGGTCTTTTTCCTTGTGTCTGGTAGACTTGGTCACTTCTGGGATCTGTTGTGTGTCAGTCGTTTTTTATTCATCATCTGACTCCTTAGCTTTCTCCCTCCGACCATACTTTGATTAAGATGGTATCAGTGTTATTTATGTTGATAGGAGGTAGCTTGTCCAAACCGATTTGAGGATCTCACTATTATACGTCTATCTTGTTGTAGCACCACGCCAGAAGTCCAATGATGTTTTTCTTATTAAGCTCTTGCCAGCATCGTGCAAACCACAGTTCAAATCAAGGTTGTAGCTGACTTATAATAAACAAGGCAAAGTCAGGGATAACAGTTCAAGTGCCTACCATCACTTTATACAGTCTAACAAACACATGCATACCTGTCCTTCAGATGAAGTGCTCTTTTGCAACAGTGAAATTCTTTAAGAGGGATGTTTGGTCTTTAAGCACAAAGTTAGCATTAGTTAGCTTCTCCTGATAGATGAGGGCTGCTAACATCAGGTAACGTTGGGAATACTCTTTGTTTTCTCCTAGTTAATGTCTCATCTGTGACTAGTTGTCCTTTGAATCACACAACAATGTGATTAGTGATCAACATGGCTATTTATTTAATTGTGAATGCTTGTGCATTTGTTAAATATGTCATATGTCATAAAGGCAGACAAAGGCATGAGTGATTCTCTCAAGAAACTGAGAGAAGATGGCATTAAGACAAAACCAAAGGGTGCAAAAAAGCCTTCCACCACAATCATGTGGTGATTCAAGAAGGAGTCATTGAGCATGAAGTATGGAAGACCCTGGATACACTGGAGAGGTTACCTCTTTGGGCTGCAGTGTGGAGGTTAGCATCGCTTCATCACAGCAAGAAGGTCCTGGCTTCAAATTCAGTGCCTATGTGGGTTCTTTCTGTGTGGAATTTGTATGTTCTCCCAATGTCAGGCGCTAGTTTTCACATAGATCTTTGTAGAGGAGAGACAGTTGTATCAGGACAAGGTGTTCTCCCTTATCCATCTGAGTTTTCAGGAGTTTCTGGTTGATGAATCGCCTTGAGGCAACTTTTGTTGTGATTTGGCGCTATATAAATAAAATTGAATTGAATTGAATGTGATGAATGTCCATCAGACATCCTGATGGACAAACAACAAATATTATCAATGGTCTCAAATACATTTCCACCACATTGCTGTGAAAAAGTCTTTCAACAACATCTTTTTGCTCAGATTTATCATTATTATAAGTTGATGCACTCTCAAATAATCAAAGGTAGCAGCTGTACATCTTTGATATTTTAAAGTACGGGTATTTCCCCATACTTTAACAATGCAAGTATTTCAAAGGGGGTGCCATAAAGACTTTATAGCAGTGGTCTCCAAACTACGGCCCGCCTCCACACTTGACCTGGCCCCCTGAACAATATTAGAGATGCATTATTATTTTTTCAGTCTGGCCACGCGATCGACACTAATGCACCCATAGAACACTGGGGTGTAGTGGGCCTGCCTGACTGAATCTCTGGAAATGTTTCCCCATGTTAATAAAGCTCATTTGATTTGAATTGTGAACAAAAAAATTTTTTTTGCTACTACGACGTCACTTTGCCCAGAACGTGAACGTGCCCCCCCAGAACGGAATAATGGCAAAAAGGTTAGGTAAGAGAAAAATTGATTCAGAATGCAGGGTATTTAACCTGCAGTGGACACACAATTATTTTTTTGTTCAATGCAAAGAAAAGGCTGTTTGTCTCATCTGTCAAGAGACGGTGGCGGTATTCAAAGAATACAATCTGCGCCGACATTATGAATGCCGTCACAAAGACAAGTATGATAGCTTCCAAGGCCAAATGCGAACAGACAAAATCTCAAAGATAAAAAGTGGACTGTTAGCTCAGCAGACTGCATTTGTACGCCAAACTCAGCTGAACCAGTCATCAGTTCGGGCCAGCTGTCGTGTTGCTCAACTCCTTGCAAGCTACGGTAAACCTTTCACTGAGGGAGAGTTTGTCAAGAAATGTTTGAATGTTGTCGGGGAGGAGGTGTGTCCCGATAAGAAAGATGTCTTTAATGCTGTGAGTCTATCGGCGAGCACAATCACCAGACGCGTGGAAGAAATAGGGGGTAATGTATAGGCCCAGCTGCAGCAAAAGACGAAAGAATTTGACTATTTTTCATTAGCACTGGATGAGAGCACAGACGTGCAGGACACAGCGCAGCTTCTTATTTTTATTCGTGGAGTTAGCGCAAACTTTGAGATGTGTGAGGAGCTGGCAGCCCTCCAATTGTCTGAAAGGCACTACGACGGGGGAGGATATTTTCGACAAAGTATGTCAAACAATGGAAGAGTTAGATCTGGACTGGGCAAAGCTTGCTAGCATCACAACTGACGGGGCTCCTTGTATGGTGGGCGCATCTCGGGGCCTAATAGGACGCATGAACCGCGAGATGGAAGAACGGGGTCTCATCGCCCCTCTACAAGTCCACTGCATAATTCACGAGCAAGCGCTTTGCTGCAAAGTGTTGAAGTGGGATTCTGTCATGAAGGCTGTGGTATCATGCATAAACTTCATTAGAGCAAACGGACTTAAACACAGGCAGTTCCAACAATTCCTGTCTGAACTGGACTCTGCGTACAGAGATGTACTGTACTACACAGAGGTCCGATGGTTGAGCCGCGGCAGAGTTTTGAGGCGTTTTTACGAGCTGCTACCCGAAATTAACGCATTTCTTCATTCAAAAGGCAAAACGGTCCCAGAGCTGATCAACCCAGAATGGAAGTGGCACCTCGCATTTTTAACAGACTGAACGGCCTTAAATTGCAGCTACAAGGCCAGGGGAAACTCATTTGCGACATGTATTCCCACATAAAAGCATTTGAGTTGAAACTAGCGCTGCTTTTGGAACAAGTGAAAAAGCACAACTTCACACATCTCCCTGCTACCCAAAACCTTTCTGCAGAGAACCCAGCGGTCCTGTTCCCAGCTGAAAAGTGTGTGGAAGCACTGGAAATGCTGAAGGCGGAGTTCAGTGTGCGATTCCGTCAACTACATGTTCATGCAAAAGAAATCCATCTTTTCCAAAACCCCTTTGTTGCCGACATCGATGAAGCCCAGCCTTTTTATCAGTTTGAGCTGGCCGAGTTACAGAACTGTGATGTTCTGAAAGATGCATTCAAGCCCAACAGTCTCGTTGACTTCTATGCCGCCCTCCCAAATGACACGTACACTAACATAAAAAAACACGCAATGAAGATGTCCACACTTTTTGGCAGCATGTATATCTGCGAGCAAACCTTTTCACGCATGAAACTCATGAAAACTCCGATGAGATCAAGATTGACAGATGAACATCTGCATCAGTGTTTGAGACTGGCTGTGACTAGAATGGAACCGGACATTCAACTTCTCACCGGCCAGATGCAGGCCCACAGTTCACACTGATGAACATACAGTACATAGGTAAGCTCACTTTTGTGACTTGAATGAGTTATTCTGAGTATAAACAAATATAATCATAATAAAAGCTACTGGGATAAAATCCATCTCCACAACCATTGAAAAAAGCTTGTGAAAATGTTTTGTGCTGTGTAGGTGCTGTATCACTTAGTTTGGTTTCTCAGCCTGCTTGCTTTGTGGTTTTCAGAGGGAAGTTGGTGAGAGAGAGCAAACAATGGTGTCTACTAGGCTACCCTACTGGAACCTAAAAAACTGGATTATAAGGAAAGAACACAAGAACTTTGAGAGACTGCTCATATGAGTCATTTAAGAGATTCTGCTCTGACAACTGAAGCGTAAGATTGTGCACGGCACAACAGAAACTTTCTTTCTGTGATGAACCCAGAGAGGGTTCTTTGGTTATTATTGATTTCAGAAATACTGTTATTATATATTTCCTGACTTTTTTTCTGTGAAGAACCCAGAGAGGGTTATTTGATTATTTATTGATGTCATAAATAGTGTTATTAAGTATTTCCTAAGTTCATTTTTTCTGTTAAGGAGGGTTATTTGATCTCGGAAAGGGTTATTAATATTTGGTTATGTGTGGCTTTCTGGAAAACAATAAATGTTTACATTTTGGCAAACCTGCAATCGTCACACTTTTTCTGTTACAAACTGACCCTGGCCCCCATCAGAGAAAGAAAAAGTTATGTGGCCCTCACTGGAAAAAGTTTGGGGACCCCTACTTTATAGGGTCTTTACCTTACAACAGAAAGCACACTGAGACAACCGTTGTTCTCTTTTGGCCATATAAATAAAACTGAACTGAACTAACAAGTGAAAAAGTTGTTTGGCCGAGTGACTACTCCAGTGCTCAAAGTAGTATTCATTAGCCCTTTGGCAAGCTACTTGAACGGAAGCCATGAGCAAGGTACTGGTACGTGTTGAGACCCCTGATTCAGATGTTCCCTTTATATGTGCCTTTTTGAGCAGAGGAACCTTGTGAGCACTTGCGAGAAAGATTTGAGTCCATTACAGCGTAGTATGTTACCAATGGTGTTCTCTGCACAGCAAATTCAAAAGTGTTAAATTTTTTGGTGTTAATAGTCTCCTTGCAAAAGTAGAGTTAATTTTACTCTAAGCAGAGTCACATTCTTTTAATGTAACTCTGAGGTGTAAAATGATAGTAGTTAAAATCGAGTGTTAAAAATGAGTGTTTCTCTGTCAAATCTGGAGGTGTTACAATGGAAACATTAACTCTTGACCTCTTAACTCTGAACTCCTAGAGGGGCTATGACACCAACAGAGTAAATTCACAGACTCCGCCCCCAGCACGGCTCCAATCGAAGCTGAAGTGAAGCCGTTTCAGAACATTTTGCTCTACATATTTGAGTTGTTTGCCATGCTTGGTAAGTCATTTTTTCAAAGATTGTTTCAATTGTTATTAGCTTTTACTTCTGTGGCTCTTTGGAGTTGAGACAAAGCTGTGTGAAAGGCATTAGCCATGTTGCTCGCTGATAGCGTAATATTCTGTTTTAGCTAGCTGAAAGGTATTGTTTGCGGGCAAATACCACAGCCTTGAAAAAAAGCTTGCATGTGAATTTTCAGTCAAATCTTTGGTCAAATACACCTAAAACAATGTCTAGAGTGTGAAATGTTGGTATAATGGTGCTACTTGAAGCCTGAAAACGATCGCCCATAAAAAAAAAAACAAAAAAAACGAGCAAACAGCAGTAGCAGGCGTCCTGACTGGATTCTACGTTAGCATAGATCCCTCCAGAGTTTTGTGCACACGGTTTAGGTAAAAATTAAAAAGGTTGAGGTTTTACATTTAGTTCAGTATTACCTGTTGCCTGTGTCCTTGTCTTTTGGGAAAATACTTTACACAAGTAATGGCTCAAAGAGGATTCCTTTTTTTTTTTACTGTGCTGCAATTGTTTACTGGATTATTTGTGCCATTAATTAGTGTCAACTAATTTTTATTCGATCTCCACACAGGATATGCTTGTGAAGATGGAATATGGGGGAGAGCAGAAGTGCGTTGAAGTTCTACAAAGTGATGAATGAAGGACATGCATATTGTATTGAAGAAATAAGTGATGAGAATGCTGTTATTTGCATTTACCATGTCAGACCTTTTGATAAACAAAATTCTAATGAAAGTGAGAACATGTATACTGTTACGTCTTTCAGAAAATGTTTTGAAATTGTGGTGCACAGTTCAGAATAAATGTTTTTCAAAAACCATTGCATCTTTTTAGTAAATGTTTATTTCCAAAAGAAATTTCTAGAAGTTCAGAACAGTAAAATTCCCGCTTTTTAGAATGAATTAGAAGATAACTCTTACGTAGTTAAACTAAAATACTCTTTGAGAGTTAATATATAAACTCTTAACACCAAGTGTTAAATTATCAACTCCAGACAGATTTGGTGTTTAACACTAAATCAGAGTTAACGTACCAACTCTCCAAAAAGAGTTAAATTAACACTCTCTGGTGTGGACCCATATAGACACTTTAATAGTGTTGAAATCAAATCCGACAGTGTTAATTTGGACATGCTGGATTTGCTGTGTGTGACTGTGGCCCAGAGTGCCTTTAGGTCATTAACAAGTAGCCCAAACAAGTCCCATGTAGTTTGGGCTGATTCACCACCTTTCGTGTGATCGTCCTCATGTGGCAAGATATTGCATGAAGCTCAAAGAGAAGAGCGATTAATGATCATTTTACATTTCTTCTATTTTTGAAGAATCACATCAAGAATTGTCCCATTCTTGCTTCTTGCTGATGGTCTTGTACACTGTTAGACTTTTCATCGCCACTTTACGGTAACATACTGGCGTCACTGTTGCCAGCGTCATACCGTGACGCCGTGTTACGGTAGCTTACCGTTCTGCAGGATGATACCGTTTTTGCTGGTGTGGTATAATACTCTTGGACAAATTATGGTAACGCACCGTAGCCTTTTTTACGGTATCTCACTGGCGACAGTGATGCCAGTGAGATACTGTTATGTTGTAAATTACGTCAACAAAGTAACATCATACTGTGATTAAGAAATTGGTATACTACCGTTTATTCACGGTATGTCACTGTAAGCCCGCTGCAAGGTAATAAACTGCAATATATTTACCAGTAACTTACCGTTATCACGCATCATCAGTACCAAAACTATTCATCTCTGCTAGAGGACACTGTGTCCCAACAGGCGGTCATTTACTGTTTAACAGGTCATAATTGACCGTAATTTCAGTTAACAGTAACATACTGTAAGAGACTGGAGGGTTCCAAAAAAATCCAAAAAACTCATTAATATCAAAGCTGAATGTTTTTGGAAGTAGTTTTTAGTTTGTTTTTAGTTTTAGCTATTTTAGGGGGATATCTGTGTGTGCAGGTGACTATTACTGTGCATAATTATTAGGCAACTTAACAAAAAACAAATATATACCCATTTCAATTGTTTATTTTTACCAGTGACACCAATATAACATCTCCACATTCACAAATATACATTTCTGACATTCAAAAACAAAACAAAAACAAATCAGCGACCAATATAGCCACCTTTCTTTGCAAGGACACTCAAAAGCCTGCCATCCATGGATTCTGTCAGTGTTTTGATCTGTTCACCATCAACATTGCGTGCAGCAGCAACCACAGCCTCCCAGACACTGTTCAGAGAGGTGTACTGTTTTCCCTCCTTGTAAATCTCACATTTGATGATGGACCACAGGTTCTCAATGGGGTTCAGATCAGGTGAACAAGGTGGCCATGTCATTAGTTTTTCTTCTTTTATACCCTTTCTTGCCAGCCACGCTGTGGAGTACTTGGACGCGTGTGATGGAGCATTGTCCTGCATGAAAATCATGTTTTTCTTGAAGGATGCAGACTTCTTCCTGTACCACTGCTTGAAGGCGTCTTCCAGAAACTGGCAGTAGGACTGGGAGTTGAGCTTGACTCCAACCTCAACCCGAAAAGGCCCCACAAGCTCATCTTTGATGATACCAGCCCAAACCAGTACTCCACCTCCACCTTGCTGGCGTCTGAGTCGGACTGGAGCTCTCTGCCCTTTACCAATCCAGCCACGGGCCCATCCATCTGGCCCATCAAGACTCACTCTCATTTCATCAGTCCATAAAACCTTAGAAAAATCAGTCTTGAGATATTTCTTGGCCCAGTCTTGACGTTTCAGCTTGTGTGTCTTGTTCAGTGGTGGTCGTCTTTCAGCCTTTCTTACCTTGGCCATGTCTCTGAGTATTGCACACCTTGTGCTTTTGGGCACTCCAGTGATGTTGCAGCTCTGAAATATGGCCAAACTGGTGGCAAGTGGCATCTTGGCAGCTGCACGCTTGACTTTTCTCAGTTCATGGGCAGTTATTTTGTGCCTTGGTTTTTCCACACGCTTCTTGCGACCCTGTTGACTATTTTGAATGAAACGCTTGATTGTTCGATGATCACGCTTCAGAAGCTTTGCAATTTTGAGACTGCTGCATCCCTCTGCAAGATATCTCACTATTTTTGACTTTTCTGAGCCTGTCAAGACCTTCTTTTGACCCATTTTGCCAAAGGAAAGGACGTCGCCTAATAATTATGCACACCTGATATAGGGTGTTGATGTCATTAGACCACACCCCTTCTCATTACAGAAATGCACAACACCTAATATGCTTAATTGGTAGTAGGCTTTCGAGGTTATACAGCTTGGAGTAAGACAACATGCATGAAGAGGATGATATGGACAAAATACTCATTTGCCTAATAATTCTGCACTCCCTGTAAAGACTCGTTTTGAACTTTTGCTTTAAGTTATAAAGTTATTTTGTTATTTACATTTGGCCTAATAATAATCCTTATTGCTGTTTAGAGAGGAGCGGTGCTTCAAACGATAGTTTCAGACTTCTGTCAGAATCTGCAGATTATACAGTACAAATAAAATGTTCAAGTTTCTCCAACTTTGTCTTTCCAACAGTTTCACTGACATCTACAAGGGATGGCCAGGAAGCGTTCACGATGTCTTCTCCGGCGCTGATAATTGGCGTCTGTCTTGTGTCAGTGACGTAAAAGACAGATTTAATGTGACACAACCGTTCAAACAGCAGTCGCTTTCTAAAACATCAGATATGTATCGGATTCAGCACCACATACGAAAGTGACCCAGGTCGGATTTGAAAATATCGGATTTGTGCCGTTCACACTGTCATACCATGATCAGATATGGGTCGCATAGGGTCAAAAAAGTCGGATTTGATGCGCTTTCGCCTGCAGTGTGAACGTAGCCGAAGTCAAGAAAAACTTAAATGGTGCATGTTTTGGTTATTGATTAATCCCGGGGTAAAACTGTCTGCTTCCAGCTTTTCAGTTATTCAGTGAGTTTATTTATTATTAATGACAATAAAGACAATATATTTTATTTTGGGGCTTAAGAAAATAATACATTTAAAGTTGCCACCTTGAGTATTTTTGCATGTAACGCCTACGTAAGGATTGAGGAAATAGTTTTCTATTCTTCTTCTCTCAACAGGTGATCCAGGAGATTTTTTTTTCTTTTTTCTTTTCTCCCCCCCTTTCTCACTGTCCCTCTCCCCTTCTGTTTTTCTTAAAAAACAAAAACAAAAAAAACCCATACTGGCGTCACTGTTGCCAGCGTCATACCGTGACGCCGTGTTACGGTAGCTTACCGTTCTGCAGGATGATACCGTTTTTGCTGGTGTGGTATAATACTCTTGGACAAATTATGGTAACGCACCGTAGCCTTTTTTACGGTATCTCACTGGCGACAGTGACGCCAGTGAGATACTGTTATGTCGTAAATTACGTCAACAAAGTAACATCATACTGTGATTAAGAAATTGGTATACTACCGTTTATTCACGGTATGTCACTGTAAGCCCGCTGCAAGGTAATAAACTGCAATATATTTACCAGTAACTTACCGTTATCACGCATCATCAGTGCCAAAACTATTCATCTCTGCTAGAGGACACTGTGTCCCAACAGGCGGTCATTTACTGTTTAACAGGTCGTAATTGACCGTAATTTCAGTTAACAGTAACATACTGTAAGAGACTGGAGGGTTCCAAAAAAATTGGATGGATGGATGGATGGATGGATGGATAGATAGATACACACACACAAAATATAATCCATGTGCTTTACACCACTTTATTTATTATCACTGATTTTTCCCTGCTGAAATACACATTTCTAAAATCAAAAACTGAAAAGAACTGAAAACATATTTTCATTGAGGAAGCACTTGTTTTTACTAAACCATGTAATACATTATTTTCATAATTTCATTACATATGCTCAAGTATTGGGTTTTCTTAGTTATATTTTGTAGGGTCTTAAACCTACAATGTGAAGTGCCTTGGCATTCATTTTGTTGGTACCATACAAATAAACTGAATTGTAATGAATATAATATCAAGCCCCACACTTCTGCCTTTATATACACTTTGTCCAAAATACTGGCTCACACCACCAAATCAATGCACAAAGCAGGGTCCACAAGGACATGGATGAGCATGTGTGGTGTGAAGGAACTTGACTGACCTGCACTGAACCCTGATCTTGCTTTGTGGACTGAGTTCATTGATTTGTAAGGTGAGCCAATACATGTGACAATTAAAGTGTAAGTAGCTGAAATAATTTTTAACAAACGGGTAAAAGAAGGAAAAAAAATCAAAACTGTTGCACTCAAAAAACCTATTAGACAGAGACAGCGTCTTGCAAGAGTGGCAAGAGAGCTTGTCTTCATTGTTGTTCGTCTTGTGTAAATGTCCAGAAAGCATGGGCCATGGATCATCTGTGGAGACACAGGTACATTGGTCACTTAAATTATACAAGAAATTCACTAAAATGGCAAAAACAGTTACATAATTTGAAGTTCTCCACTCAAATTCAGTAAGCCACTAGAGGAAAGTTGTGACATGAGGGTTAATGTGAACAACCTTTCGCTTCACAGTGGTCCCAGTCTTTCTGCTCGTCCCAACCTTGGAGGTACATTTTGTTCCCTCTTCAGGGTTTATCCTTACAAAAAACCTTGCACACGCTGACTCCTGGTATTCCAGGTTCAATACATAGAATGAACCAAAGAAGACTGACATTGCATCAGCAAAGGTGTTCTCTTTGTCCAGCTCAACAATTACACACCCCTCTACATTCACCATCCAGCAGGTGGTGGTCATTGAACTTTGTCCTTAAATGTATAGGGGCAACATGTTGTCATTATGCAACATAAAATAATTTCAGTACTTCACTTCTTCAAACTGTCTAGATAGTCATAAAGCAAATAGCTACATACAGTTAATTATTAATGGCCTTATGTACATAAGTCCATTTTAACATATTATAATTGTACATAATTGGGAATTATTCTGCACATTAAACACAGCTAACAAACAGTCAGCCCATTTAAATTACCGGAGATGAATCAACTGTATGTTATTTTGGAGTTTATAGTTTGTGCTGCTGTTAAACTTTACAGTATTGACTTCAGTATTCCTGCTGTTGGTGTAGCTAGACTACTATGTTGATCAGTAATATCAAATTCAAATTCAAATTCAAATTTTTATTTGTCACGTACACAGTCATACACAGTACGATATGTAATGTGAAATTTGATATTGTTACTTTGCTGGATTCACTGAGAGACATGTCCAACAACCTTGGTTTAGAAAGGAAATTACAGAAATTTGAGCTAACAAAACAGAGATACCTGTGTCCACGAAAAGCTCCTGTGCCAAACAGATATTGCAATATGGTCTAATCAGCTCTATTTCATGAATGACTTCTTACCAAGCATAATCAGCCTTGGGGTGATGGGCAGGTTGCTCTCTGCTTTAAGGGACATCCTGGTAGATGTTTCCTGCCAGAAAAAGGACCAAGACATTTTATGTAACAAATAAAAAAATATAACAGGACAGCAAGCAACAACATTAAACATAGAGCTGTATGAAAGAAGCTTACATCTGCTAAGACAAAGAGGGAGTCTTCATCTTCCTTCTAATACTTCATCATGAGAAGTATGGCTGCTGTGCCAACCTTGTTGTTGGTCAAAACTCCCTCACTTTCTATCTGCTGAAGAAGTGTCCTTATACCAAGGTTCCATTTGAGCTTCTGGCTGGAGAAATAGTTAATAATCCTTCTGTCTTTGGTTATGAGGGCCTGACCTAAGTGCTCACTGATATCGATGCCTGTGAGTTTGTAAAAGTGGTTCGAAAGACCTTTCCGAGTAAACAAGAATGGCCACTGCTCCTGAATTTCAGCTACTGAAAGTGAGGGACAACTGTTGATAAGCTGCCGCTGAGAAATATATGTGAGGCACATGAAGTCATCTACATCAGGTCTCTCCACAGCTCCAGGTCCTTCTGAATTAAAAATTGTTACCAAGATGTGTTTCTTTTCCTCTAAAGAAGCTGGCGTTTCCCCCTCAGGAAGTTCAACTGGCTGCCAATTTATATAACCATAGCTATCAACAAGGCATATAACTTTTTATGTGAGGTTGCATTACTGTTGGGACTACAGTCTTCCTCATTCCTGGTTCTCTTTGTTTGACGAAGTCTATGTGTTGTATTATCTCGATTAACATGTTCAACTCTAGATTTGATGCTTCTTAGTAGTGAATAATGTCCACAACCCCGTCTTTCTCCCTTTTCAGTAAAATCTGCAAATGTTTGAGGGTATCTGTTTACAATGATCTTAGCAACCTCTTCACAAGATGCACGTTTAGGGTTTCTGCAGTTAACTTGCATGGCCTCCACAACAATTCTAACCATACTTCTCCTGTCCTCTGGATGACCTCTGTCTCCTCATGTGATTGCATGCGACAGTTGGAGTGGAAATCATTCCCAAGCTCCAGAGTAATGGTGTCATTCAAATTCTTTGGTCTGCCATCTAAAAAAAAGAGAGATGGTGTTAGTGTCAATGTCTACTTTTGTTTCGTGCATTGCACAGCTGCAAAGGTCCTGAAATTCCTCTATGATGCTCTGTATAGTGCTGGTTGGCAAGAGCATTTTATTCTGCATTTTTAAATGACACAAAGTCAACTGTCTTCTAATAGATTAACTGTGTCCTGTCCATGTATTATGGCAAATCCCCCAATTTCTTGTTGCCTTGACTGCTGAACTGTCTACTTATGTTTTCGAGAAATATGGCTGGAAAATGATGTTCGGACACTGAAGTATTTAGAGCAACCTTCAAATGGACATAATGGACACATGGCTTAAAAGCATATTATTAGGTTAGTTCACTGTAGTTAGGCAGAGGTGTCTTAAAAAGTACCACCTTATACAAACCAAATGAAGGTCCAGTATAAGAAAGAATAAGAAGAGAAAAAAGGAACACCCTGCTAAATGAAGTCATTTTTAAACATTACTCTAAATGTAGCCACTAGTTTTTATTGCTGGCCATACAAAAAGTAAGTATGCTTCAATTATATTTCCCAAGTATACCTTACCTATACGTATACTAATAATGCTTCTTGGGACTATATTGGCCCCCGTTTTAGTACATAACAGTATTCTTGAAATTAACTTTTAGATGTACTTTTTGTTCACCATAATTGTACTAGCATAATGTCATAAAGTCTACAAGAGTATAATTAAAATATACTCAACTCTATCACAATACTAACCTTACAAGTATACTATTAATTAATAGTATTAATAATGTTTCACATTGTTTGAATAAACAAATACATTTATTAATATATGAGGTTCCATTCAGTTCAAGGAATTAAATTTTAGTGTGGCTGCAACTTACTCCTTAAGTTAAAAATTATGCTGTATATTGTAGTTTATATGTTATACTACTTTCACAGTGAATCGCATTTTATAGTAAAACACTCTGGATGAGGATTTAAGTAATTAGGGCCCGAGCACTGAGAGTGCGAAGGCCCTATTGTATCTGCTCTGTTTCTTCTTATTATTATTATTAGGGCCCGAGCACTGACAGTGCGAAGGCCCTATTGTATCTGCTCTGTTTATTAGGGCCCGAGCACTAAACGTGCGAAGGCCCTATTGTATCTGCTCTGTTTATTAGGGCCCGAGCACTAAACGTGCGAAGGCCCTATTGTATCTGCTCTGTTTATTAGGGCCCGAGCACCGAGAGTGCGAAGGCCCTATTGTATCTGCTCCGTTTATTATTATTATTAGGGCCTGAGCACTGACAGTGCGAAGGCCCTATTGTATCTGCTCTGTTTCTTATTATTATTATTCAGGCAAAACAAGGGCCTTTTTGAGGGCCTAAACATGGTCAAAAACTCATGAAATTTTGCACACATGCCAGGTCTGGTGAAAAATTTTGTATTTTAATGGTTTTACATATGAGCACTGGGAAATGGCTCTAGAGCGCCACCTATGCCTTGTTAAATGCAGCCCTACGACCACATCGTTTGAGCTACATGTATAAAATCTGGCACACATGTGTATCATGCCAAGACGAACAAAAAAGTCTGTGGGCCCATTGACGCAAACCCAACAGGAAGTCCGCAATTTGGAACTGAAGGTGACATTTTGGCTCTAATTTTGCCATTTCCATGCCTCGAACTTTTTCGAACTCCTCCTTGGGATTTGGTCGTATAAGCTTCATCTTTGGTTAGTATAAACTACACACGTGGGCCATGTTAAATTGTGGAGCTTTTGAGTTTTTGTGATACGGTGAGGCCGTGGCGCCACGGCGAATTTTGATGACTCGCCATGAAAATCTTATTGCCTCTCATTCTGTCATACATTGTCCGATCTGGACCAAAGAGCACACATATGATAAGGCTCCAGCCCTGAACATATTTCAACTGCCATATTTGACATCAGGGACAGCGCCACCTAGTGGGAACAGGAAATGTCATGTTTTACACTTTGGGGTACAGTATTGTGATGGGTGACATCTGCAGCCTCAAATTTCTCCAGGAAAGCCTTAAGGAGTTGGTCTTGGGTTACAGTGAAAACTGTGACTTTTCGCAAAAGGGTGTGACCCCAGCGGCATGGCGAACTTTGATGTCACGCCATGAAGAAACAAATTAGTATAACTCAATAAAATCCAGTCTGATCAGTACCAGACTTTACAGGCATGATGTCAGTCCCGCCCTGAACAGATTGACGTGCCCATTGTCAGTAATACGCAGAGCGCCACCTAGTGGCAACAGGAAATGTCATGTCTTTCATTTTGTCGTACTGATTTTCACAGGTTCATCGTGGCCACCTCAAAAGCGGTGAATATCACCATCAGTTGCTCATGATGCTTCAGTGCGAAAATTGTGACTTTAAACTGAACGGCGCACCCTGGTGACAACGTGGTTCACCGTGAACAATGAAGTGACGTTTGAGGGGCTTGAAAAGTTTAAAAAGTCTTGAAATTTGGCCCACACCTCCAATGGGACGAAGGCTTTGTTGTTATGTGATCACCTTCCTTGAATAGCGCAAAATGGCTCCACAGCGCCTCCTACAAACTTTCAAAATCATCAGCCCCTGCTCTGTGTTTTATGTATGAGTCTGAAATCTGGGAAGCTTATAGGAGAGATCAAGATGTACAAAAAAGTCTCTTGGAGCAAAATCCCAAATCCAACAGGAAGTCAGCCATTTTAAAATGAATGTGTAATTTTGGCGACATTTTCCCCTCTTTTCAGGCACCGTTCTTTGACGAACTCCTCCAAGAGATTTCATCAGATTGATGCGATTTCCTGTGTGTGGAATCTAAACACCTTTGTGATGTTAAATTGCGAAACTTTTTACGTTCAGGAAACGGGGTGGTCATGGCGGCATGTGGAGTTTCAATCACTCGCCAAAAAGCAGTAATCTGCTGTCACTCGAAAACACAATGTCCAATCTCTCCCAAAGGTCGTAGGCATGATTAGACTCGAGCTCGGATATGTTTGTTATGCCATTTGTACATAATGGTTACACCGCCACCTAGTGGCACGACTATAATCCTGGTTGAAATGTTAGCTGGTGGTTAAATGCAAGAATTCCATCAACGTGACATCAGATCGAAGGTGCTGGTTTTAGGTGTTGGGCGTGGCTCGACGCGATGGGGTGCGAGGGCCCTCATAACGCTGCTTGCAGCTTTAATTATTATTATTATTATTCAGGCAAAACAAGGTCCTTTTTGAGGGCCTAAACATGCTCAAAAACTCATGAAATTTTGCACACATGCCAGGTCTGGTGAAAAATTTTGTATTTATTGGTTTTACATATGGGCATGTGAAAATGGCTCTGTAGCGCCACCTATGCCTTGTAAAATACAGCCCTATGACCACATCGTTTGAGCTACATGTATGAAATCTGGCACACATGTGTACCATGCCAAGACAAACAAAGAAGTCTGTGGGCCCATTGAGGCAAACCCAACAGGAAGTCCGCAATTTAGAAGTGAAGGTGACATTTTGGCTGTAATTTTGCCATTTCCATGCCTCGAACTTTTTCGAATTCCTCCTTGGGATTTGGTCGTATAAGCTTCGTCTTTGGTCAGTGTATAAACTACACACCTGGGCCATGTTAAATTGCGGAGCTTTTGAGTTTTCGTAATACGGTGAGGCCGTGGCGCCACAGCGAATTTCGAGAATTCGCCATGAAAATTGTATTGCCTCTCATTCTGTCATAAATTGTCCAATCTGGGCCAAAGAGCACACATATGATGAGGCTCCACCCCTGAACATTTTTCAACTGCCATATTTGACATCAAAGACAGCGCCACCTAGTGGGAACAGGAAATGTCATGTTTTACACTTTGGGGTACAGTATAGTGATGGGTGACATCTGCAGCCTCAAATTTCTCCAGGAAAGCCTTAAGGAGTTGGTCTTGGGTTACAGGGAAAACTGTGACTTTTCGCAGAAGGGTGTGACCCCGAAAGCATGGCGAACTTTGATGTCTCGCCATGAAGATGTCATGGTCCTGGGTCGGTGACCCAGCGCTTTTAGTTTGTTATCATTTTCTAGATGATGATTGTTTAGGTTCTGTGTTATATTCGGTCTGTCTGTCTATGGTGTCACCCCATCTGTTTGTGAATCTGTCTGTTTAGTTCAATGTCTTGTCTGGTTCCATGTGTCTGAGTTTCCTGTTTTATTGTGAAGGTCCGTGTCGTATGTGAGTGTGATCAGTTTACGTTTCCCCTGCCCCGTCAGCCCAGATTCCTCCCAGCTGTGTTGCCCACTTGTCTCTCATCCCCTGATTACTGGTGTGTGTATTTAAGCCCTGTGTGTTTTCCTGCCTGTTGCCGGTTCGTCTGTGTTCCTCCGTGTCAGTCTGTGTTACTCGGTGTCCTGCTCGTCTCTCTGCCTCTCATCCCTTTTTGTATCATCTCAGGTTTGTCATTTAGCTTTCCCAGTTCAGGTCTTTAGTTTTGTCTTCCCTCTTGCCTGTTTGCCTTCTCACTCCTGTATAAATAAACTCACCGGCATCTTATCCACTGCCTGCATCTTGGGTCCTCCTTCTAACTCCACACGGCTCGCCTCGGCAGCCGTGACAGTATGAACCGGCCACTATGGACCCAGCAGTATTCAACCCGCCCAAGGAGCTCCGGGAGGACATTGTTTACTCCGTGGACAAATTAATTAACGCGTGGCTGGAGCACGAGGGGAGAGAATTTCGCCAAGCCGTGGCTAATCGGCTACAGCGCTTGGTTTCTGGTCTCCCCTGGCTGCTCAGCTCACTTCACCCGCTCGCACAGAATTTCATTCTGAATGGACTCCGTCTTCACCCCCCGGCTGCTACCACCCACCCTGCAACTCATGCTTCGCTGCCCGGTCCGACAGAGGATGTTCTGCCCGGCCCATCAACCCAGCCTTCAAGGGGGAAACGGCGCTCACACTGCCGACGCTCCTCGCCACAGTCGGACCTGGGGATTTCCGAGCGGCCAGCTGTGGTGAGTGGACAGGACAGTATTATTGGTCTGAACTGTGGGACCGTTTACTCAGGGGTGATGTTCTGTACGGCACAGGACAAAAACTGTTTATCGCCAGAAGCTCAGTTAGCCGCCCGGCCAGAAGCTCAGTTAGCCGCCCGGCCAGAAGCCCAGTCGCCACCTCCGCCACATTCAGCCTCACAATCCATAGCTCAATTACAGTCACAGCCAGACTTATTACAAACCCTGTTACAATCCATGGCCCAGTCAGTAGCCCGGTTGGCAGAAGAATCATTAGCTTTATCCTCAGTTCAGCCTCCTGTTCAGCAGTCACCAGCCCTGCATCCTGTGTCAGTTGCTCCACCACCTGTTCAGCCATCACCTTCACCTACTCCTCCTGTACAGCAAGCCATGTCAGTCCAACCCATAACGGACAGTTCAACAACTTCGTACTCTAAGCAGAGAGACAAACCCAAGAACAATGTCAACATTCCTCAAAGGCTGGCCAGTTCTGAGACTGAGATGCACTCCAGGGCCTCCCCAGTGGCTGGGTTTCAGCCCCCATCAGACTCTGGACCCCTGGAGTTTAAGAAGCCAGCTGAGGACTGCACCCGGCTGTCGCTGCCTGAGCAGGGTCAATGCTCTGCGCAGCTGCAGGCCGCTATGTGTTTGCCAGAGACCCGTGTGCCTGCTGGTCCTGTTCTGTCGCTGCCAGAGGCCCGTGTGCCTGCTGGTTCTGTTGCGTTCCTGCCAGAGGCCCGTGTGCCTGCTGGTTCTGTTGTGTTCCTGCCAGAGGTCTCTGCACCTGCTGGTTCTGTTCTGTGTGTGCCAGGGGCTCCAGTGCCCACTGGTTCTGAGACTGTTTTTGCTGGGGGGCCCGAGGAGCCCGTCCAACGTCCTGCCTCGTCAGCTGGGGGGCCCGAGGAGCCCGTCCAGCCTTCTGCCTCGTCAGCTGGGGGGCCCGAGGAGCCCGTCCAGCCATCTGCCTCGTCAGCTGGGGGGCCCGAGGAGCCCGTCCAGCCACCAGCTGCAGTCTCATCACCAGCTGCAGTCTCATCACCAGCTGCAGTCTCATCACCCTCGCCTGCTGCAGCTTCATCACCCTCGCCTGCTGCGGCCTCAGAGTCTTCGGCCTTGCCTGGTCCAGCCCCTGTGTCTTCGGCCTCGCCTGGTCCGGTTTCAGCATCTGCTTCAGCATCCTCATCGCCTGGTCCAGCGTCTGCTTTGGCTTCATCCGCTTCACCTGGTCCAGCCACTGCTTCATCCTCGTCTGGTCCAGCCTCCGTGTCCTCATCAGCATCGCCTGGTCCAGCATCTGCATCCTCCTCGCCTGGTCCAGCATCTGCATCCTCCTCGCCTGGTCCAGCCTCCGTGTCTTCATCCTCGTCTGGTCCAGCCTCCGTGTCTTCATCCTCGTCTGGTCCAGCCTCCGTGTCAGCATCTTCATCAGCTGCTTCGCCTGGTCCAGCTTCAGCATCCTCATCAGCTGCTTCGCCTGGCCCAGCTTCAGCATCCTCGTCAGCTGCTTCGCCTGGCCCAGCTTCAGCATCCTCATCAGCTGCTTCGCCTGGTCCAGCTTCAGCATCCTCATCAGCTGCTTCGCCTGGTCCAGCTTCTGCTTCTTCATCAGCTTCAGCCTCGCCTGGCCCAGCCTCTGCTTCTTCATCAGCTTCAGCCTCGCCTGGTCCAGCCTCCGTGTCTTCATCCTCATCAGCATCGCCTGGTCCAGCTTCTGCTTCAGCGTCCTCATCAGCTTTGTCTGGTCCAGCCTCAGCTTCCGCCTCGTCTGGTCCAGCATCCGCTTCGCCTGGGGCTGCAGGGGCCACGCAGCCTTCAGGTCCCCTACTGCCACCTCCACATCGTCGGTCATCTGCCAGGCCGCTTGTTGGGCATCTCCGCCACCGTGGACGCCCTCCTGAACGCCGCCACTGCCTTCCGCGTGGCCGGCCTCCGGACTTGTTTCCACGCCGCTGTTGCCGTCTGCATGGTCGGCCCTCAGAACTGTTTCCACGCCGCTGTTGCCGTCCACACGGTCGGCCCCCAGAACTGTTTCCACGCCGCTGTTGCCGTCCGCACGGTCGGCCCCCAGAACTGTTTCCACACCGCTGTTGCCGTCCGCACGGTCGGCCCCCAGAACTGTTTCCACGCCGCTGTTGCCGTCCGCACGGTCGGCCCCCAGAACTGTTTCCACACCGCTGTTGCCGTCCGCACGGTCGGCCCCCAGAACTGTTTCCACGCCACTGCCTACTGCGTGGCCGGCATCCGGACCTGCCCCGCTGCCATTCGCATGGTCGGCCTCCTGAACTTGACCATCTGGGCCTTTTTGGACTCTGTCCCTCCGTCCTGGGCCCCCTCCGCCCGCCCTGGTCGGGTCCTTTTCTGTTTTGTTTTGGTCTGTTTTTGTGTTTCTGCTGGGCTGTCTGGAGCCAGCCCTTGAGGGGGGTACTGTCATGGTCCTGGGTCGGTGACCCAGCGCTTTTAGTTTGTTATCATTTTCTAGATGATGATTGTTTAGGTTCTGTGTTATATTCGGTCTGCCTCTGAGTCTGCGTCTGTATCTGTCTGTCTATGGTGTCACCCCATCTGTTTGTGAATCTGTCTGTTTAGTTCAATGTCTTGTCTGGTTCCATGTGTCTGAGTTTCCTGTTTTATTGTGAAGGTCCGTGTCGTATGTGAGTGTGATCAGTTTACGTTTCCCCTGTCCCGTCAGCCCAGATTCCTCCCAGCTGTGTTGCCCTCTTGTCTCTCATCCCCTGATTACTGGTGTGTGTATTTAAGCCCTGTGTATTTTCCTGCCTGTTGCCGGTTCGTCTGTGTTCCTCCGTGTCAGTCTGTGTTACTCGGTGTCCTGCTCGTCTCTCTGCCTCTCATCCCTTTTTGTATCATCTCAGGTTTGTCATTTAGCTTTCCCAGTTCAGGTCTTTAGTTTTGTCTTCCCTCTTTTCTGTTTGCCTTCTCACTCCTGTATAAATAAACTCACCGGCATCTTATCCACTGCCTGCATCTTGGGTCCTCCTTCTAACTCCACACGGCTGCCGAGGCGAGTACCAGACTTTACAGGCGTGATGTCAGGCCCGCCCTGAACAGATTGATGTGCCCATTGTCAGGAACACGCAGAACGCCACCTAGTGGCAACAGGAAATGTCATGTCTTTCACTTTGTTGTACTGATTTTCACAGGTTCATCATGGCCACCTCAAAAGCGGTGAATATCACCATCAGTCCCTCCTGATGCTTCAGTGCGAAAATTATGAGTTTAAACTGAACGGCGCACCCTGGTGGCAACGCGGTTCACCATGAAAGATGAAGTGGCTTTTGAGGGGCTTGGAAAATTTAAAAAGTCTTGAAATTTGGCCCACAGCTCCAATGCGATGTAGGCTTTGTTGTTATGTGATCTTTTTTTTTTTGATTGGCTCCACAGCGCCCCCTACAAAATTTCAAAACATCAGCCCCTGCTCTGTGTTTTATCTATGAGTCTGAAACCTGGTAAACTTATGGAAGATATTAAGATGTACAAAAAAGTCTCTTGGAGCAATATGCCAAATCCAACAGGAAGTCAGCCATTTTAAAATTAATGTGTAATTTTGGCGACATTTTCCCCTCTTTTCAGGCACTGTACTTTGACGAACTCCTCCAAGGGATTTCATCAGATTGGACTGATCTGCAGTGTGTGGCATCTAAACACCTTTGTGATGTTAAATTGCAAAGCTTTTTACATTCAGGGAAACGGGGTGGTCATGGCGGCACGTGGAGTCTTCAGTCATCAATTCTGAATCATAACTAACATTAAAAACATGTTTAAGAAGGAAAGAGAGCAAATAAATCTGATTAACATCTGATCTTTGTGTTTTTTGTTCAATATCAGCATGACCTGTGTATACATACACAAATTTTATTAAAAGAGATAACATGACGCGTTTCCATCATGTAGTAATTGTTAGATTTAAATGTACCAGAACAGTTAGACACTATGAAACACATACAGACTTCAAAATGTTTGATTAATATTTTTATTGTGAATATTAATCAAGATTAAAGTAACAGTGTGAAAAATCTCAACACTAGATGTCAGTACATAGCAGACTGCATTCAACCGATTTCTGTTTTTGTACCCCTCCCAGTTCAAATACACAATCCCAACTAAGGTGGCTTCCATTTATCTGTAGTGAGTGTGTGCTGTCAGTCCGCTGTTTAGCCATTAACTTTGTCATGAGTTTAGGCTCCAGTACTTTCACCCATTCAGTCAGCCACTCATCTTCTTTTTTATTTTTATTTTTTTATTTTTTATTTTTTTTTGCCTGTCCCGTTTGGTCCTTTTGCCATCAGAATTATTGTCTAAAGGCGAAGAAAGATGCCCAACGGATTTACTTTACCAAATTGACGAGAAAAGAAAACGAGAGCAACATAATAAACAACATCACAATGATATATGGGAATATAACTGTAAATACTAAATGTTAAACATTATTGTGCAGCCCATAATATCGACAGCGCACAGTGTGCTTTGAGGTAGGAGCCAAAAAGGGTGTAGTTTGTGTGTGTGAGCACCCGTGTGTACACCTGTTAGCATGGACCCGAAAAACACACCAAGATGGCGCGGCCACGTCCAGACGCCTTCCTGACCACTCCGCTCCGACTATCTACTTTTCTTGTTTTTTACCTATTTTTTGCTCTGGTTTTCATCCCAAAATCCTCTAGTCTTATAGTTTACGACAGCGGATCACTTATAAACATCGGTGCCAAGGTTGCACATCTAATCTTGGACACTTTTAAACCCGACCCTTCCTGGCCGCCAGAGATTCTACGCGGTGCGGAGAACAACAAAGGACGGGCCGCTCATCCGAGGCGCAGAACAAAGAAGCGCCGGGGGAAACGCGCTGGTATTAGGAACAGACTGAGACAGCAGGCGCATCGCGCACCACTGCCCAGTATCCTACTGGCCAATGTACAATCCATGGAGAACAAGCTCGACGACCTAAGAGCAAGGGTCACCTTCCAACGTGACATGAGGGACTGCAACATTCTGTGCTTCACGGAGACATGGCTGACCCCCACCGTGCCGGACCAGGCTGTAACTCCGTCGGATTCATTCTTTGTGCTCCGCGCGGACAGAACGGCAGAGTCAAACAAAACCAAAGGTGGGGGAGTGTGTTTCATGGTAAACAGAAAGTGGTGTGATGCCAGGAGCATTTCTACTCTCTCCAGCGGCTGCTCGCCACATCTGGAGTTTCTGAGCATTAAGTGCCGCCCTTTCTATCTGCCCCGTGAGTTCACCTCGGTCATCGCCACGGCGGCCTACATCCCACCCCAAGTGGACACAGGTATGGCTTTGTCCGAATTACATGATGTGCTGAGCTCGCTTCAAAACAAGGACCCGGGCGCAGCCCTCATTGTACAACAACAACAATCTTTATTTATAGAGCACATTTAAAAGCCTTGGGCATACCAAAGTGCTTTACATAAAACAATAAAAAATAAAACAGTTCACACATTAACATCAAATACATAAAAGTAACGGATTATGTTCACAGATAAAAGCCACCAATAAGAGTAAACTGCAGCACATAGGTTATAGCAAGGTAAGACTGTACCACCATGATAAAAGACACCAAATAATGGAAAGATAGCAGAGAATTTAATACAATACAATACAATACAATAGGTCAATAGGTCACTGCAAGCAAGCCAGCATTTAACTGGTAGAAAAGGCAAGTTTAAAAAGATATGTTTTTAGCCGTGATTTAAAAGAATGAATAGAATCAGACGCCCGGATGCCAATCGGGAGATTGTTCCACAGCTCCGGTGCAACTAGAGCAAACGATCGATCACCTCTAGATTTCAGTCGAGATCTGGGCTGAACCAACAGTAACTGTGAGGATGACCTTAAAGCCCTAGCAGGAGCATATGGGCTTAAAAGTTCCTTAAGATAGCTTGGTGCAGTGTTATTGGTAATTTTAAAAGTAAACAACAAAATTTTAAATTGAATACGATATTTGACAGGCAACCAGTGCAGATCAGCAAGGACAGGAGTAATGTGGGCAAACTTCTTGGTTTTAGTTAGAATGCGTGCTGCAGCATTCTGAACTGTCTGTAATCTATGTAAAAGGGAAGAGTGGAGACCACAATAAAGTGAATTGCAGTAATCAAGCCTTGACGTTACAAAGGCGTGGATGAGCTTTTCTAGGTCTTTATACGGGATATAGTGCCTGGCCTTAGAAATAAGGCGAAGCTGGTAAAAACTGGATCTGACAACAGCAGACACTTGTTTATCAAGTTTAAATGAGCTGTCAAATAAGACACCCAGATTCCTAACAGTGTCAGAGAAAGAACTAGTGAGAAAACCAAAGGCATCCCGAAGTTTGGCACGAAGGGCATTACTACCAAAAATCATAATTTCAGTTTTCTTATCATTAAGGATAAGAGTATTTGCCAAAAGCCATTTCCAACACCATTGTGAAGTTTGCTGACGACACAGTGGTGTTGGGTGCCATCTCCAACAACGATGAGACGGCCTACATGGATGAAGTGAAGAATCTGGCATCGTGGTGCCAGGACAACCACCTCCAGCTGAAAGTCAGCAAGACCAAGGAGCTGGTGGTGGACTTCAGAAGGGGTCAGCACAGAGACTACAAGCCCATTATCATCAATGGAGCTCCAGTGGAGAGGGTGCAGTCCTTCAAGTATCTTGGTGTCCACATCTCCTCAGACCTGACATGGGCTGCCCACATTCAGGTCCAGACCAAAAAGGCTAGGCAGCGCCTGTATCACCTACGACAACTGAGGAAGTTCAGGGTCTCTCCAAAGATCCTCAGGATTTTCTATACAGGCGCTGTGGAGAGCATCCTCACACAGAACATGACATCGTGGTTTGGGAACAGCTGTGTGAAGGACCAAAAAGCTCTCCAGAGAGTGATCCGTACAGCAGAACGCTGCTGCAGGATTGCTCTCCCCCCGCTTCAGGACACCTACACCAGGAGATGCCGGACTAGAGCAGCGCAGATACTGAAGGACCCGTCCCATCCTGGCAACAAACTGTTCCAACTTCTGCAATCTGGTAGAAGGTTCCGCATCTTCCGGGCAAGGACAGAGAGACTCAAGAGGAGCTTCTATCCCCAAGCCATCCGTGCCCTAAACACACACCTAAACACACACACCCGCCCTCTCACATCATCTATAATTGACTGAGTCAGGACTCTTCTAGACACTAAACCAAGGCACAATGTACATTTCAATTCCTTTAATTTTAAATATGTTTATATTGTCTATCCTGTAAAATAGTCAGATGTCTATTCATATTAATGTACAGAATTCACCTGCTTGCTGCCACTACTGCACATTCACCCAATGTATATACTACATATATATATATATATATATATACATATATATATATATATATATATATATATATATATACATATATATATATATATATATATATATATATATATATATATATAATGTTCTTCCTCTACACCCCCCCCCCCCAATTTTTTTGCACATGTCGAGGAGCGTGTCAGGCTACATTTCACTGTGTGTTATACTTGTATAACTATGCATGTGACAAATAAAGAACCTTGACCTTGACCTTGTTTTTAAAAGGTTCCTTCATGTAATGATCTGCTACAGGGTGTGGGGAGCCACAGCCCCGTCCACCAGGGCATGAAGCAGGTATGGAGGAGATCAAAACTCCAGACATCCAGAGGCCCCCAGAACACAAGAGACCAAGGAAGACCAACAGAGGGGCAGCCGTGCCACTATCCCAGAAAGAGCTGAGGAGAGACCCAGATGAGGGGTCACTCAGCAGCCGCGAAGCTGAAGCCGGGGGGGTTGCAGTGACGCGCCCGTGCGCTCCGCAGGCAGCCAGCTGTGCCAGAGTGACCGATCCACAGGCCGAGAGGCAGAGGGCACCCCATCTCCGAAGTGGCCTGAGCGAGCCCCAGGCTCCAGGCCCCGATAAGCAGCCACCAAGGAGTGAGCCGGTGTGTACCTGGACGCCCATCCCCGGACACAAAGAACCACCAACGCACCGATGTCTGAGAGTGTCTGCCACTTGCAGGAGAAGTGGTGGGGGGAGATAGGCCTCCATACCTTGGAGGGCCTGGGATGTCCCCAGAGAGGTGGCGTCTGATACCCAACCTGACATATAGACACAGACATACAGGCACACACAGATACAAACATCCATTCCCACCCTCATGCTCTCATATGCAATTACTCAACACTCAACCAACGTGGAGACAGACATAGAGAGACACTGTACACACAATCACACTCCCCAAGCGTACTCTACGAACCGGGTCTAGGTACCCTTGCCCCTGGAGGGGGAAAATGCACCCAGACCCAGGTGGTGTTACCCTTTTCCTAGCGGTGGGGAGAAGCAGACCGCCCTGACTCCTCCTCCTCCACACTCCAGACCCCACACTCCAGACCCCAATCGGACGGCCAACTGCTCCTCCTAGCCCCCCGCTCCAGCAGGTCGCAGAGAACGGGGCTGTGAGAAGACTTTGCTTCTGCTCACTGTGTTGTAGTAGCAGTTTATCTGTGTGCTACAAAAAGAAACAACTTTTTGAATTTCCTTTAAAAGGGAAATGTCATGGTCCTGGGCCATGTTGGCCCAGTGTTCTTAGTTTTCTTGTATGTTTGTATTTTGTTCCCTATTTAGGCCATGTTTCCTGAGTTGCCCTGTTGTGTTGTTCCCTAAGTGTTTTCCCTTCGTGGCTTTTACCCCCTGTGTGCCCCTCTGTGTATCTGTGAGCCCTCGTCTCTCCTTATGTTTTATTCCATGTTTCCCCTGCCCGTTATGTCTAAGTTCTCCCCGTGCTCTCTCTCTCCCCCCTATGTGCCCTCTGTGTATTTATGAGCCCTCGTCTCCCTTTGTGGTTGTTCCATGTTTCCCCAGTCCGTTATGTCTGTGTTCTACTCGTGCTCTCTCTCCTCCTGTCTGAACCTCTGTACTTCCTGTTTCACCTCTACCGTCAGCGTTGTGTTCACTCCTGCCATGTCCCGTGATTATTATCAGTGTCACCTGTGTTCCCCGTGTGTTCCCACTTCCCTCGTTAACCCTCTGTGTATTTATGTCTGCGTCTCCCTCAGTTCTGTGTCGCGTTCTCCCTCATTGCTGTGTGGAGTCCCTGTGTCTCCCTACGACTGTTAGTTTATTGATTCCCAGTTTAGTTGAGTTCTGTATTTCCTATGTTCTGCCTGTCACCAATAAAGCTGCTTTTGAGTTCATCCCCGTGTTTGTGAATCTTGCGATTGGGTCCTCCTCCCGCCTGCCACACAGCCGAACCATGACAGGAAATATTTATGTGCTGATGCAGTTTACAAACTTGCATTTCTGAGTGTGACATTCCTGACATCATTATTAGTCATCAGTCACTGGTGGAATACTACTACTTTATAATACTATTTTATGTATGATTTTTATGTTGTTTTATTCTGATATTGAAATTTGAGAGATTTTTTTAAAGCTGTATAGACCTGTTTATCCCAGAGGTTTTGTTTAACTCATGCAATCTCGTAACAAATATTGATGGTTTTCTCCTTTCACTGTGATTAAAAATGTATGAAAGGGGGATATTTTAATAACGCTGTACAAAAATAAGTCTAAATTTAATATTAATTTCATATTAATGTTTCTCTTATAATGTTTTCTCTCCCCCTCACGCTCACACATGCACATCCAGGCAACTCTCAAGAACCATAAGACAACTCTTTAGGGAAACAATACAATAACAAATGTTAATTTCCTCTCCCAGGGTTTTTCTTGTCTGGTGTTTATTACCTTGTTTTTTTGTGCTCAGTGTTCCTGATGTAAGTAATTAATATGTATGGAGAAAAAGATTTTAGATAATGAACATTTTTAAAATGTCAGTGTTTAAATTCACAAAGTACTGTTTCACATATTATTATTGGTCTAAATGTTATATATTTCTAAAAATAAAAATTGGTTTTCACAGTAATGGTGTTTTAGATCATGAAACAATAAAACAAATAAATCAATCAATCATCATTTTGGGACATATGAAGCCAAAGGGTCCTTCAATTGGCACACTGGCTCAAACAATACAAAAAAAAAAAAACCACAACACAAACTGTTACATATATTGATGCATGCTCAATTATCCAGGTAAGGAAATCTCAAAAAGTTGATTCTGTTCATCTGGACGTAACGTTTTCAGTGGGACAAACATTTCATCCAAGAAGTCACTTGGGCGAGTGACAAAATGTTGCTCCCACTGAGATGTTCTGTTCAGATGAACAGAGTCAACCTTTTGAGATAACTGTCATACAAAAAACAGACTTGACCAAGAAGGATGTCAGTGGCAGTGTAAAGAAACATGTCAGCTCTAACTGAATATTTAATAAAATGAATGATACAGCAGATTTTGTATGCCTAGCAAAATGCTATTAATTAATTGAACAGAGAGGATAGGGATTAATCAATTTCTGTATGACTATCGTCATTCTTTAAATCTTTCATATCATTGTGGAGGAATTTTGGCTCACTGTTTTTAACAGTGTTGCTTCAGTTCATTGAAGTTTGCAGGCATTTGTTTGCCTCGTCCAGGAGCCAGTCCTGGGCAGGGAGGGTGCCCAAAGAAGGGGCATGGGCCCACCCTTCTGTAGGTCCTACACCCGCAGGAAGGGGTCCAATGTAGTGTCTGCTGGGCAGCAACCAAGGGTGGAGACCCTGGCGGACTGATACCCAGCTACCAAGGCTGGAGACTAGGACATGAAATGTCACCTCGCTGGTGGGGAAGGACCCTGAGCTGGTGCATAAGGAGGTTGATAAGTAACATCTAGATATAGTCAGCCTCACCTCAACGTACTGTTTAGGATTCAGAACCAGTTTCCTGGAGAGGGGTTGGACTTTGTCAAAGTTGACGACTCATCCATCACTGGAAGTGAGGTCACTGAGGAAGTAAAACCACTCCTTAGTAGCAGAGCCCCTGGGGTGAATGAGGTTCACCCTGAGTTCCTGAAGGCTCTGGATGTTCGGGGACTGTCCTGGTTGGTACTCTTCTAAAGTGCTGCATGAAGATCTGGGGTGGTACGTCTGGAATGGCAGGCTTGGATAGTGGATCCCATCTTTAAGAAGGGGGACCAGACGGTGTACTCAAACTACAGGGGGATCACACTCCTCAGCCTCCCTGGAATGTCTATGCCAGGGTGCTGCACAGGAGAGTGTGTTAGTTGAACCTCGAATACAGGAGGAACAATGCTGTTTTCATCATGGTTGTGGAACACTGGACTAGCTCTTTACCCTCTTGAGGATATTTGAGGATGTGTGAAAGTTTGGCCAACCAGTCTACATGGGTACATGGGGCTTCCGGTAATGGCGTTTACTGGGTAGACGTGTTTTAGGTCCGCTCCGCTACACGGCTCAGCATTTACCTAACGAACCTACTTCTTTGAGATTTTTATTCCCAGTTTTGGATGTCTTTTGCCTTTGTCAACTACCGAAGATTTGAAGAATGTCTAAGTCAAAGGGCAAACAAGACCGAGACCGAGAAACCTCGACACTTGCGGCGCCTTTAACTGCAGCCGAGATTAGCTTAATGCTCAAGGAGCATAGAGCTGCATTGCTAGCGGACTTCAAGTCATCCTTTCAGGACTTGTCCTCTAAGTTAGACACTGTGCAGTCTGCAGTGCAGGACCACGGTCAACGCATTGATTCTTTGGAATCGACATACACTGAATTTGACCAACATCTGGACCAACTAGAGTCCGAATGCTCTATGCTTCACAAAGACAACGACTGGCTAAAATCCAAGGTGGCAGACTTGGAAGATCGCAGCAGGAGGCAAAATATACGACTTGTAGGACTACCTGAGGACATTGAAGGCCCACGCCCGACAGCTTTCTGTTCTCAGCTCCTCGTCGATGTTTTCGGAGTGCAGGTACTTCCCCCACTGCCCGAGCTGGACAGGGCGCACCGGAGTCCAGTTCCGAAGTCGACGAAACCACGGTTATTCTGCGATTTCACCGGTACCAAATAAAAGACCTTGTAATCCGTGAAGCTCGTAAGAAAGGCGAGCTCAGCTACAATGGCCATAGGATCCGGCTATATGAAGATTACAGCCCGGAGGTGGTGAAGAACCGAGCTGAGTATAAAGACGCAATGTCTGAACTTTATAAGCGGGGATTTAAACCTGCGCTCCTTTTCCCGGCTAAACTGCGCATCGTTCTGCCCGCAGGGGAGAAAAGGTGGTTTACGTCTGCTTCAGAAGCCGATAAGTTCGTGCAGGGCTTGAGGAACGAGGCTAAGGCTCAAAGGCCACAGTGACTGACAGCTGCGAGTAAAGTGACTTGAATCCTTGTTGACTTACAGGCAATCGGACGATTACAGAGAAGGCAGGCAAGCACTACATGTTTCTGTTACTTCATGGTATACTAGTTGTCACCGTTTTAACACTTGGTTCTTATGTTTCTTTTGTAATATTTTGAATTAATGTTCACTGATCCCTAGAAGGTTCGACTTATACCGGGATATACACTTAATAATAATAATGGATACTTTATTGATCCCCATGGGGAAATTACTTGTTTTTCTCTGCATTTGACCCATTCACTCAGTGAAGCAGTGGGCAGCCCACTAAGCAGGCGCCCGGGGAGCAGTGTGTAGGGACGGTACCTTGCTCAGGGGTACCTCAGGGTAGCCGTTAAGTGGATTCGAACCGCCGACCTTCCGATCATGGGGCGACCACTTTACCTACTGAGCTATCCCTGCCCCACTTAGTACTTCAAAGTTAAGGTTATATAGAGTTTCTATGTAGCAGGAGTTTGGGCTAGGAGGTTGAAGTTGCTGGGAATATACTGCGGTCACCTTAGTTCAGAAATGGGACCTAGTGGGTGGGGTGGGGTGGGGTGGGGTGGGGGGAACTATGGACCCGAGTTATTGTTCCTGTGTTTGTTTGCTGTGGTTGTATGTGGGTTTGGGTTTTTTTTGTTTGTTGTTTTTTTTTTTTTTTTTTTGGGGGGGGGGGGGGTTGTTTTTTTGGTTTTTTTGTTTTGTTTCCTCTTGTCCCCTCCCGTGTACGGTCATCTTGTCATTGTCACCAGATTTCAGTAAAACATATATATGGCTAGTTATAGCACTAACAATAGTACTATTAGATTCTTGTCTTGGAATGTGAAAGGCTTGAACGGTCCGGTAAAGAGATCTCGGGTTCTCAGCCACTTAAAACATCTCAGTGCAGATGTACCTTTTCTTCAGGAGACTCATTTGCGAGTCATAGATCATAAAAGACTTAAACCTCCATGGATAGGTGATATGTTTCACTCAAACTTTGATATTTGAGCCAGAGGAGTGGCAATTTTAATTAAGAATAAAATACATTTTTCTCTCACTAAATTGATTGCTGACAAGAATGGGCGATATCTAAATGGTAAATGGTAAATGGCCTGCATTTGTATAGCGCTTTTCTAGTCCATAGGACCCCAAAGCGCTTTACACTACATTCAGTCATTCACCCATTCACACACACATTCACACACTGGCGATGGCAAGCTACGTTGTAGCCACAGCTGCCCTGGGGCGCACTGACAGAGGCGAGGCTGCCGGACACAGGCGCCACCGGGCCCTCTGACCATCTAATTGTTGTAGGGACCCTTATGAATAACCCAGTTGTTTTAGTGAACGTCTATGCCCCAAACTTTGACAACGCTCTGTTTGCTAATAATCTTTTGAGGATGATTCCTGACTTAAATACACACCTCCTGATATTCGGAGGTGATTTAAACTGCGTTATTGACCCAGCTTTAGACAAATCTGCCACTGGCTCTAAAGCATCATCTGCTATGTCCAGGGCTTTCTCACACTTTATGACCCAAAATGGATACATTAATCATTGGAGGTTTTTTAATCCGCAAGCCAGAGAATATTCCTTTTTTTCAAATGTTCATCACACATATTCTCGGATCGATTATTTTTTATAAATGGCTCCATGGCTTCTAAAGTTTGCAACTCTGAGTATCTCCCGATTGTTATATCTGATCATGCTCCATTAGTCCTGGATATGGCTTTGTCTCCTGGCTATAGACCTCAGCATCCATGGAGGTTGAACTCTCTTCTTTTGTCTGATTCAGCTTTCTGTGACTATATCTCATCTGCAATTGATAACTTCTTAACTACGAATGAGTCTGAGGACATCTCAAATTCTCTACTATGGGAAACTCTTAAATCATACCTCAGGGGCCAAATAATTTCCTATTTATCTCACCTATCTAAATCAAAGAAAGCTAAGCAAAATGAACTTTCTGCCAAAATTCAAGCTCTAGACCGGCAACACGCTCAAACTCCCTCACCTGAAATATATAAGCAGCGTCTTAACCTGCAATCGGAGTTCAGTCTCCTGTCGACCCATGATGCAGAGCAATTGTTATTACGGTCCCGTGGCAACTATTATGAACATGGTGATAAAGCCTCTCGTCTGCTAGCCCACCAGCTACGTCACCAATCGGCATCTCGCCAAATTTTGCAAATTAGAAATGAATCGGGAACTTTGACTTCTGATCCAACGGAAATCAACTCAATTTTTAAGTCATTTTATAGTTCTCTGTATACATCAGAGTTCCCCTCTAATTCTATAGATATGAACCAGTTTCTTAACAAATTGGATACCCCTACAATTACAACCTCAACAGCAGCAGAAATTGATGCATCGCTCACTTTGGATGAGGTTATATCATCAATCACATCCTTACAGTCTGGAAAGTCCCCTGGTCCCGACGGGTTCCCTGCCGAATTTTATAAAAAATTCCACTTAAAACTGGCCCCTTTGCTGCTGTCGGTTTTTGAGGAGTCACTGAAATGCGGCTCTCTCTCTCAGACGTGTTTATGTTTAGTTTATTATTATTCTATGGTTTTGGTTACCTTGGGTGTTTGTACTCTTCTGTTTCATGGTTCATGTTCCTATGTTCTGTGTCCCCCAGTCTGTCTTAAGTTGGTGTGTTATGTCATTACGTGTATGTGTTTCCTGTTTTACTTTGAAGGTCCGTGTCTGTTCTCAGTGTGTTAGGTTTACTTTTCCCCTGTCTTGTCAGGTCGGATTACTCCCAGCTGTGCCCTCCTTTTGTGTCTCATCCCCT
Organism: Rhamphochromis longiceps; assembly: GCF_057381845.1. Lineage (NCBI taxonomy): Eukaryota > Metazoa > Chordata > Actinopteri > Cichliformes > Cichlidae > Rhamphochromis > Rhamphochromis longiceps. The sequence goes on from NC_140571.1 coordinate 28,700,584, forward strand.
CGTTATCCTTCTGTGTATTTTAACCTCGTGTCTGCCTCTGTTAGTTGCTGGTTTGTCTGCGTTATTCTGTGTTTATTCCTCTGGCTTCCTGGTCATTCTCCCTGCAAGGTACCCTCGTTCGTGTTCTGGCTTTGTGTTTAGTTTTAGTTTTCCCAGTTTAGAGTTTTTACCATTCTGTTTCTCGCCACCCTTTTTTGTTGTACTTCACCTGTTGTTAATAAAGCTCACCCTCCACTTAAGCAGTCTGCATCTTGGGTCCGTTATTAATCCACACGGCCTGCCTCGGCACCCCGTGACAAATATACTCCAAAAATCATAGCACTGTCCCTGAGGTGGTGATCTCACTGGATGCTGAAAAAGCATTCGATCGAGTGGAATGGGAGTATCTTTTTGCAGTCTTGAGGAAATTTGGTTTTGGTGACAGTTTTATATCTTGGATTCATCTTTTATATACTACGCCACTGGCATCTGTTTGTACTAATAATGTGAATTCTGAGTATTTTACTCTATCGTCAAGGTTGCCCACTCTCACCTTTACTTTTCACTTTAGCAATAGAGCCTCTTTCTGTGACTCTCAGAACCTCACCTCTGTTTCAAGGGGTTATTCGTAGTGGTACGGAATATAGGGTTTGTCGAGATGAAATATTATTTTACTGTCACTATTCATAATCCTTATTATTATTGTTTCATCATTTATGATTCATCATTGTTATCATTTCATTGACACATTTATTGAAACTGGTGAGGTTATATTAAAGTCTGTATTTCAGGTGTTAGCATAAGCACATAATCTTTCATTGCAGGTACAACTGTAATCATGTTATACACATATTGCATAATTAAAGGGTTGAAGCTCGGTTAAGTTAATTAATGGTTTGAAGCTACGGGCAGCGCGATGTCTGGCCAATCAATGGAGCAAAGTTCAGCTATTGAAAGGTTGCCTACATGTTTACAGTATAATTCACTACATGTTGCCTGTGTGCATTCAACAGGCTGCACTGGAGTTTGCCTGGTCACAGATGATGTGGGGGGGGCGTCGTGCACTTAGATTAAGACACAGACACATAGCCTGTCTGGGTAAACTGATTGCAAGGGTTGTTTAAGTCTGGACAAGTAGAATAACAGGATGCATCTGGAGGAACTGCAAGAGGAACTGTTCTGTTTTAGTGACGTGAGGTACTGGTCATCATAAGTATAAATATTACACCCACCTATTGTAAGGGGAAGATGGAGCTTGATGTTTTGCAGAGCCTATCTTCACCACATATATGTGTTTTAATAAAATAATTTGTGTTGACCCACTATGGACTTTCAGTCGTACGTCTCTTCCTCAAAATCTGACCGCGACAGTTCTGGTGCCGAAACCAGTTTGAGGAGGGACTAATGGGGTTTGGCTGAGGTGTAGTGGTGTCAAACAGACAGACAGCCAGGAGGTCGACTGAGTGATGGGCCCGAAATAGGAGGTAAGCACCGCCTGTTGATTAATGTCCAAAGGTGCTGAATTGGAAATTAAGTTAATTAAATGTTCACTCAGTAGAGCTTCTGATCTGTGTCCGTGGTCACTTTGGGGTAATTAGTGATAAAAGTTTGGGGAATATTTGACTGATAAAATTTATTGCTGTAATTCTGGGGTGAATTTTAAGTTAATAGGTTGTGTGTTTATGTTAAGATGTTATGTGTTTAAATTGATGTGTTATATTTGTTGACTGTGATGCCAGTCAGGCAAGTTTTAGTTTAGGGTATTTGGTCAGATTGACCAGCAGAACGCGGTTCGGGCATCAAGTAATAACTGGAGGGCTGAGAGCCCACGGTGATGCTTTTAAAACATGTAAACAAATTGATTTAGGACCGGAGCGCGGCTCCGATGAATGCAGTTTTGTTCAGCGGGTGGCACCGACCGGTAACCGTGGACGCGCGGTTATCTCTGGCGGCAACCAGGTTAGCCCGGAGTGGCCTTCCACGGGGATTCGAACTCCCGTTAACAGGCTAGGCAATCTACGAGTGATTGCCTTTTTATACTGCATTGTTTGGGTGGAGGGTGAGACCCGACCGTGACCATTCAACGTGGCTGGCTTCTGAGTTTTAAGCAGTGTTGGGACTAACGCGTTATTAAGTAACGCGTTACAGTAACTACGTTATTATTGTGGTAACGAGCACGGTAACTAGTTATTATGCCAAAATCAGGAACGCGTTACTCGTTACTGGGATTTAGATAGGGTCGTTACTCGTTACTTCGTGTGGTGGCTATCGCGGAGCTTCCACAGATTCAGTAACATTAGCAAGTGGTGGAGGCCAGCAGGTGGATGAAGGAAAGGGGACGCAGAAGGAAAAGAGACCCGAGGCGGCCGCCGGCCCAAGTGTGAACTGAACTTCAGGTAAGAAGTTATGACCTGCAGTCTCTCTGGGTCAGATATAAACCAAGTTTAGGTGGAGTTTATTTTCGTTATTCTGACTTTTTCCATACTGCGTGCTAGCTAGCATGACGGAGTTTCTATACAGCTGGGTGGGTGCTATGAAGTTAATGATGTTGAACTTTATTTTGTTCATAACTTATTAGAGTTGCCAACCGTCCCACCTGGTATTCAGAGAAAATATTACACGTTTCTTATTGAGGTGAAAAGGAACAGTTTGTCCCGTAATTCAGCTACAATGAAAAAGGCACAAAACTGGAGTTATTCTGTGTCTTTATGCTGCACAGCTGCCTCTTCTTCTCTCATTCTCCCCCCCTCCCTCTCCCGTTTCTACTTCAATCATGAAAACTGATCAATGATCAGCTGATCGGCTCTCTTGTTTGTTTATCGCCCACTTTGCGCCGAAAGAGGAAACCAGCGGATGTCGTGCTAGACAACAGCAGCACGTTTAAGCTTGATCAGCTGTTGTTAGAATTTATTTAATATTAATTTCTAGTATCAGCTGATGTTTGCTGGAGCCACAGCTGCAAAAAAGCTGCTGGTCATGATATCGGTTTGGTTATGTGGTGAGAGGGAAACATGAAGATGAAACCAGGAGATGTCTTTACTGGATCATCAGAGCTGAACAGGTGATGGAGAAACAGGTTTACCTTTTAGGTGACATGAATGAGTTGAAGGGAAGTTATGAACTGTTTCTGAGAGACAAATAACACCAGGAACCTTTTTTAGGTAGCTGACAGCTGGTAACTGTGCAGGTGCGGATCTAGCAAAGTGTTGCCAGGGAGGCATGTAGGGCATTAACAGGGAGAGGTGGGCACAAGGAAATACTTTCCTTTCTTATTCTCATTTAAAATGTCTAGCTTTTAAAAAATAATTATCTGAATCTTACAACAAACGATTGATAGATTGATGCATATATACCATCAAAACAGTGTACATCACTGTCACAACAGCGTTTGTTTTCATTCAAAGGCTTTAAGATTTTTCCTATAATGGCGGGCCGGTCAGTCAAAACGCCCGGGCCAATTTTCTGTCCCAGTCCAGACCTGTATGCAGCTCATCTGCAGTCTGGTGTTGCCTACATCTTCCTATTCAGAAGGCAGAATTTCTGAGTTCTGAGTACAATCGAAAGCACCACGACTGCAGTTTTTGTTTTGGATGTAAAAGGCGCACATGACTCTGTGACGTAAGCTAGAATCATGGCAGCAGTCAATGACGGTCCAGACGTGGGATTTCTCTCGTGGAAATATGCACATTATCTTTTCCTTTCTATTGGTAGGTGGCACAGTGCACTTGTGGCAAGTAAGCAAGCTAGAAGACTGGCAAAGTTATGGAAGAAACACATTAACAAGAGAATTCTGAGTAAAACCAAAGTTACTTTCCCTAGTAACTAGTTACTTTGAAAGTAACGAGTAACTTGAAGTAACTGAGTTACTTTTGAGAGAAGTAACTAGTAATGTAACTAAGTTACTATTTTAAAGTAACTTACCCAACACTGGTTTTAAGTAAAGCGAAAGGCGTGGGTTTGATACTAGCGCCGGACGTGGAGCTCCCTGGCAGCTGCGGGAAGCGGTTATAAATTAAGTAGGGCCTAGAAATCTCTCGGCGACGGCGTTCCCGAAGCGGGTGTATTGACCAGCAAGGCGCGGCCTGGGTTTAGATGCTTTTAAATTAGTCAAAAACTTAGGAGTACCGGTACAGAGGTTCTGTTGAGGTGATAAGGAACCGTTGAATAACTTGTCTTGGCATCTGGTGTCTTTTGTCATGTGATACAGGCCTGAGTATATAAATAAAGTGTGAATCGCCTGTGTAAATTGCTTACATTGATTATAACTGCATGTGCTGTGAAAATGACTTAATACAGAAGCTGAGTGTGTGAGGATTGAATAAAAAGTGTGTTTGTGGTGTGTAGAAATCGCGGCAGAAGGCCGTGTCACGAGTTGTTGTAAACAGTGAAGTCAATTGGGGGTTGTGTTTGGTTTTATATTTTTAAAAAGTAGAGAAACTGCAGTATTGAGTCTGTGGCGCAGTTTGAGAAGTTGCGAAGTGCATGAGACCGGCCGGCACGCGCTCTGTGTTGGTGAGAGAAAGAAAAGGTGGGGGCTGTGAGTGTGTGTGAGTTCCTGCATGACAGAGAGGAAGGAGAAGTAGGTCAGTTGATTTTCTGTGAAATAATAATGGTTAGAAATCCTAGTGATCAAAGAGGTGATAGTGAACTGAAAATAAATAAATAAAACTAAAACAGTGGTTTAGTGTTCAGGTAATGATAAATAAATAAACTTAACGGTGACATTTAGCGGTGATCAAGTACTCAAGGATGAATGGAGGATTTGATTGCTGACTGCATGAGAGCTGTTGGGGTGAAAGGAAAATGAGGTTGGAAGAGTGAACTAACAGGTTAATGCATGCGTGTAAAAAAAAAAAAAAAAAAGGAAAACAAAAAGAGAGAAAGAGAGTGATGAAAGCAAAGAAAATAAAAGTGTGGAAGTGTGAGTGAGAAATTGTCTCCGACTGGGGAAGCAGTGATAGTAGAGGTCACCTTCTTCCCCTGCTGGACACAAAAAGAAAACATGATTTGGAGTGTGGTGGATGAAAATAATTAACAACAACATTAAGAAGGTTTTTGTGTTCGTGGTTAAAAAACAAATAAAATTTCACCTTTGGGGTTTAAAGTCAGTAGAGTTCAAAACAAAATAAGTAGAGATGTGTTGCTTTAGGAGTGATGAAAAAATCTGGAGTCACAGTGACTAATGAAAGTCTCTCAGTCTGTCGTTTACAGGTGGGGAACGGACCTGGATCAATTCTCCATGGGCAGCAGTCAGAAGGAAATTATAGGTTAAGATTTTTAGAAACAAAATAGAAACACCCAGCCAGAATTTTTGGCTGAACTGTTTTGCAGCTCCCCGTCCTCATCCTGAACAAGCAAGCTCCAAGGAAGCTAATCTCTCCCTGAAGACACCGAGTGCAGTTTCAGAAGCACGAGCATGAACATCAACAGTGGACAGGAGTCCAAGAGACAATACCAGAGTTCTGAGCAGAGAGGTCCAGCAGCGCTGTGGGCAAACGGCATCAGAGAGAGAAGAACCACCATCTAGATTGGATGGATGGAGATGCGTTTCCAGCAAGCTGCAACCTCACTGTGTGTGAAGGACTTTTGAGAAGACTGTCTGAGTTTGACATTTGCCATGTTTGGAGCAAGATGGCAATGAAAGAGACAGTGGGACAAAGAGAGACATGGGACAAAGCTGAAGAAAACTGACTGCCATTGGACTGACAAGTGGGAGGGAAAGGAGCAGAAGAGGGCTGAGGCTGCTGTTTTAGTGTGGGGAATCAAATTTGGGTTAAGGAATCCAGGGAGACAAACGACTGCCTGGAAGTGGAGGATTGACACAGTGTCCAGACCACCACAAAAGGGGGAGGAAGACAAGCACTGAGGTATGCGAGAGTACTGTTAGAACAATGGAAAGGTGACACCACACATGCACATAATATGCACCAGAGATAACATAAAAATTATAAATAAAGTGTAACACATTAAAAGAGGGCATTTGTAGAAGGGGTTAACAATACTCAGTGTGGTTGCCTATGGTAACCTGCAAGTGTTTGGGGTTTAGCTGTGCCTGACTATGACAGAGTTTTTCATTTAGATGGTTCTGAAACAAAATTTGGGGTTTTGTTTCAGAAAAAGGGGGGAGGTACATAAAAGGACACACAGAAATTGAAGATGTATTAACCTTACTAACACACACACACACACACACACACACACACACACACACACACACACACACACGCAATGAAGTAATGAAATTCATTAGGATTAGCTCATTAGGATCAAACACAATTTTAAGTAGGTAATACTGTTACCATCATCCTGTCTGGTTTATTGAGTGGGTTGAGAACTGTTAGATTATAATATTATTTTATGCCATGTTATACCCCTAACTAAAGATTGTGAATTATTATGTAGTTTTAGTTTGCATTATTCTCCTGAATTAGAAGAAGCTGATAACTATTGCATTTGTTAAACTGATTTGCATTACATTAGACTGCTGATTTATTGTGGATGAATGATATTGTTTTATGATGTTATAAGAAATACTGTTTGCAGAAAGTCATCGCCTTATTTGTCTGATTAGAAGAGAACAGAATATACTGGAGTTTTCTGCCCCAACTCAGCAGGAGCAGATAAACGGGGAGCCAAGGTCATAGCTTAGGCGCCGTGTGAGAGAAAAGCATGTGAATGTTTAGGCTTTTATGATAAGGTGGGAGAACCAGAGGCTATAAGGGTTTGAGCAATGCTCCACCATTTTGAGATCTGAGGCTGTCTGCATACGGTGTCCATCTCCCACGCGTGTGTTCATTAAAATCATCGTTTGACTTAACCCGGCCGGACCAGTGTTGTTATTGTGGTTTTTCTCTTGTCTCCATCCCCAATATTTTGAACCTTAACAGCTTGGGGGCTCGTCCTGTGGTATTGGGGTGGAATTTAAAGGTTTGGACGGTCCGAGGTTGTCGAACGGACAGGCACAAGCCAGTGGTCTGACGTGAGTGGGCATAAGCCGGCTTATCTAAAGGTAAGGCACTACCTGTTGAATTATTTCCAAAGTGTGCCAAATTGGATATGACTAAATTAAAGTCTACTCACTGAAATTACTGGCAGAGGGTCTGTTTTGATTTTGATGAGGAGCCCCGTGTGTGTGTTATGCAGTTAAAGTCGGTTAAGAGTATTTAATGAAGTTGAAAAAGTATGAAAGAAATGCTGGGTTAGAGTCCCAAGGAATTGAGCTAGGCAAGTAGTTTGGTAGGGAATTGGCTACGTATATTTTAGAAATTAGGCCAGAGGCTGTTCCAGAAGTAACAGATAATGGTTAATTGATTACAAAAAAGTTATCTTTCTTCGGTTGGATCCGTTATGATAAATTTGTCAAAATAGGTTAGGTGAAAATTATTATAGGACGGCACCAGAAGTTGCTAAGAAGCGCATAGCCCGGGGGTTACGCCCCCTCCTGGCCGTGGACGCGCGGCTTTGACCTGTCGGCGAACAGGGATAGTTCAGTTTGGCTTATCTGTGGGGTACAGGGCATCCTGAAATAAGCTAGGAGTTAGAGTCTCCTCACCGTTTGAAACGGTGTTATGTGCTTTTTTGGACAAAGTTAAATTGAGTTAGGGAGTTTAGAAATTAGGTCAGAAACTGTTCCAGAAGTAACAGATACTGTTTGATTGATTACAAAAAAGTGAGACTTTCTTCGGTGAGACCCGTTATTTTAAATTTGTCGAAATTTGTTAGGTGCTGAATCTGTCAGGCCTGTCAGTGATTGTAAATATAAGACGTCTTTGTAATATAAAATAATAGAGTTTTGTCTGAGCTTTGTCTGACCCTGTGTGTGACCACAGCGCACTGCAGCGCAGCGAGCTATTTTTAGACTGTGTGTGAACATGCAAATGAGGTGGCTGCTGTGAAGCGCACAGAGGATTTTTGCTTCCTGTTTAGTGTGTTTTTGAGTTTTATAATTATGATTTGCAAATAATGATACATGCCTGTAATAAAAACGCTGGTTTTGCTGATTATAATATTACAAATAAGGTTTTATTTTTATTTTTTTAATTTATTTTTTTTTCCAGTGTAGCAAGTGATTTATTCACCATTTTTTGACCCAAACAATATTTACAAAGAAACCAATAAAAAACTCAACTCTAAGTTAACTCAGTTCAGCTAAATAAAACTGAAGTTTTTTTGGTTTTTTTGTGCCTGTCCCGTTTGGCTCTTTTGCCATCAGAATTGTTGTCTAAAGGCAAAGAAAGATGCCCAACGGATTTACTTTACCAAATTGACCATCCCAGCCTTGCCATAATGGTCCATTTGATTCACCTTTTAATGTTCATTTTATTTTCACTTACTGAATACGGGACAGACTTGACTGGGGGAAAGAAAGGGAGAAAGAAAGAGGGAAAGAGAAACAGCTGAGAAGAGGGACGGGGAGAAGGGCAAAAGACAAAAACCAACAAAATGAGCAGAAAAAAAGAAGAAAGAAAAAGAAAAGTGCATATATCAATCACCTGGGTCACCTGCTGAGAAAGAAAAAAGAAAACAAGCAGAAGAGAACAAGAGTAATAGAATAAACAACATCACAATGATATATGGGAATATGACAGTAAATACTAAATATTAAACATTCACCCATTCAGTCAGCCACTCATCTTCTTTTTTATTTTTATTTTTTTATTTTTTTATTTTTTTTTTGCCTGTCCCGTTTGGTCCTTTTGCCATCAGAATTATTGTCTAAAGGCGAAGAAAGATGCCCAACGGATTTACTTTACCAAATTGACGAGAAAAGAAAACGAGAGCAACATAATAAACAACATCACAATGATATATGGGAATATAACTGTAAATACTAAATGTTAAACATTATTGTGCAGAACATTAGATCAACAGAACACAGTGTGCTTTGAGGTAGGAGCCAAAAAGGGTGTAGTTTGTGGGTATGATCACCCGTGTGTACACCTGTGAGCATGGACGCGCTTGTTTTTTTTTTTTTTAAAGGTTCCTTCATGTAATGATCTGCTAGAGGGTGTGGGGGGGGCACAGCCCCGTCCTCCAGGGCATGAAGCAGGTATGGAGGAGATCAAAACTCCAGACATCCAGAGGTCCCCAGAACACAAAAGACCAAGGAAGACCAACAGAGGGGCAGCCGCGCCACTGTCCCAGAAAGAGCTGAGGAGAGTCCCAGATGAGGGCTCACTCAGCAGCCGCGGAGCAGAAGCCAGGGGGAGTTGCAGTGACGCGCCCGTGAGCTCCGCCGGCAGCCAGCCGTGCCTGAGTGACCGAGCCCCAGGCCGAGAGGCCGGGGGCACCCCACCTCCGAAGTGGCCCTACCACCACTTCCCCTGCCAGTGGCAGGGGAAGTGGTGGTAGGGGGAGATAGGCCTCCAAACCTTGGAGGGCTTAAGATGTCCCCAGAGAGGTGGCGCCTGATACCCAACCTGACATATAGACACAGAAATACAGGCACACACATATACAAACATCCATTCCCACCCTCATGCTCTCATATGCACTTACTCCACACTCAACCAACGTGGAGACAGACATAAAGAGACGCTGTACACACGATCACACTCCCCAAGCGTACTCTACAAACCGGGTCTAGGTACCCTTGCCCCTGGAGGGGGGAACTGCACCCAGACCCAGGTGGTGTTACCCTTTTCCCTGCGGTGGGGGGAGGCAGACCGCCCCGACTCCGCAGCAGTAGGGAGGCCCCACACTCCAAGACCGCAGTCGGACAGCCAACTCCTCCTCCTAGCCCCCCCCTGCTCCAGCAGGTCGCAGAGAATGGGGGTGAGAGAAGACTCCAAACCTCCCTCCACCCGCTCATTGTAGTGTTGATGCATGTGTGTTCTAAGGTGCAATGGGGCAGGGATAGCTCAGTAGGTAAAGTGGTCGCCCCATGATCGGAAGGTCGGCGGTTCGAATCCACTTAACGGCTACCCTGAGGTACCCCTGAGCAAGGTACCGTCCCTACACACTGCTCCCCGGGCGCCTGCTTAGTGGGCTGCCCACTGCTTCACTGAGTGAATGGGTCAAATGCAGAGAAAAACGAGTAATTTCCCCATGGGGATCAATAAAGTATCCATTATTATTATTATTATTTAAAACCCAGGAGGGCATGGAGCTACCTGCCAGAGAACAGCAGGTAAGCGCATGGTCCCTCCTGCTAGCCCTCAATGTCTACGTGTATTTAACATTGAGAGGTGGGCAACGACGCCAGGGGTGGGGTGTACACCCTGATGGTACTTTGGATTCCGTGTATCGTGCCCACCCCCAAGATCCTATATGTATGTGTAATGAGAGTGTGAGTAATGTGAATGTCTAAGTTGTGGGATAAAATTGAGGCAGAGGCAGCCAGAAGGGGACGGGGGGGGGTGGCCTCCTCTGCACCCTGGTGACATACCCCTACTCCAAGGTCCTGCATGTGTGGGTGGTTGTGGTGGAGCGGGAAGAGGGAGGCAGCTGGAGATGGGGAGGGAAGGAAGGGAGGGGCAAGTGACCCCTCCCTGGGGCCAGCTCCCCCGCTGACCCCAGTAGGCACCCCCATACTCCGCGACCCGCCAGGGAAAGGGGGCCCAAGCCCATCCAGACCGGGGCCCAGCGCAGCAGCGCCTCCCGGCCCCACAGAGCCCGGGACAGTCCACCCAACCCCACCACAGAGAAAACTGCACCCACCCCACCATCCACTCTTCTTCCAGACTATATAAGACAATAAACACCCAGGCTGAGATCTTCCTCCACCTCTCCTGTATCTCCCCCTCCTGCAGAGAGAGCCCCTGAGGAGAGGAAAGCTCCTGCAAGATGTGACAATCTTCCCCACCAGTTGAAGAGCCCCCCAGGTGGCTCGATGCACCGGCGGCACCCTGCTCCAGGGCTGGGCCCCCATGCACCCACCCGCCCACAACCCCGGCAACACACCAACCAGGACCCAAGCCCCCCAGGCCCGGCCCGGGCCCCAGCCCAGAGACGGAGCGCCCCCAGAACCTCACGCCCATCCCGGACCCACCCAGGGGCAGCCAGGCTACCAGGTCAGTAACCCACATCCGTCAGCACAGACCCTCCCCTAGCCCCGCTGCACGCAGCCGCGACGAAACAGTCACCTGAGAGCCAACAGAGCCCCTAACCGGACATGACCGCTACCCCGGGTTGAGCCCCCCAAGGAAGATGCCTCCGGGGAACCCCCCGACGCCCTAAGCCTGTCCCTACCCCCACACCAATCACAACAGTGAAGGCGGGACCAAACTATGACCCCCCACCCCCACTAGGTGATGGAGCTGATCAAAGGAGCCCAGAGCAATTGATCTGATGTGGTGGCAGAGGCTGTATCAAGACTAATGTAATCTAATAGATAATTTCTATATTGGTTAGAATTAAGATTGTTTTTATTTTTCCAGTTCATGAGGACTGTTTTCTTGGCTATGCATAGGGCAGTGAAAACCATATGGGCGATATTCTTTTCTGAAGTGACATTATCTAAGCAAACACACTAAGGGGGAAGTTGGAATGTTACATTTCAGACACTTCGATAAGTCTTCACATATCTCGCGCCAAAACTTCTGAACTGGTGGACAGAACCAAAGAGCGTGGATATAATTGTCCGGTGAATTGGTTTGGCAGTGTGAGCAGTTGTTGGTAGACGTAAAGCCCATCTTGAACATCCGATGACCTGTATAGTGCACTCTATGTAATATTTTGTATTGAATTAATTGAAGACTGGGATTTCTAATTAGATGAAAGGTTTTTAAGCAAATCTGAGACCAGAAGTTTAGGTCTAAGTTAACTGATAAATCCGCTTCCCATTTTGCAATAGGAAGTGATATTGATTCATCTGTTTTAGAAAGCATTCTGTATATTTTGGATAGTAATTTGGGGGTTTTAAGAGTAAGAAATTGAACCACACTTGGTGGTGTTTGTAGTTCAACTTGGCCCGGTTTAAATTTCTTTTTTACTATGGATTTAATTTGTTGATATTCTAAAAATCTTTTCTTGTTGATCCCATATTGTGTAACTAGTCCGTCAAATGAAATAAATTCTGTTCCTTCTAGTATATGTTCTACATATTTGATTCCTTTATCACTCCAATCTGAAAAGTTTATCATATTATTGTTTTGTAATATGTCAGGGTTGTTCCAGATAGGTGTACGTTTGCATGGGATTAATGAAGACGCCGTCAATTTTAGAAACTCCCACCATGCTGTCAGAGAAGAGCTGATGTTGATGCTTTTAAAGCATTCATGTCGTTGGATGTTTGAGCTGATAAATGGTAGGTCTGAGATCTCTAGATTATTGCAAAGTGCTTGTTCTACATCTAGCCAAGGTTCATCTAAGAGGGTATGTTTTAGCCATCCTGAGATAAACTGAAGCCTGTTGGCTAAGAAGTAGTGCTGAAAGTTAGGCAGTTCTAGTCCTCCTTTATCCTTGGTCTTTTGTAGTGTTTTTAAGCTTATACGTGGGGGTTTATTTTTCCAAAGGAATTTGGACATACATGAATCTAGAGATCTGAACCAATCTTGTGGCGGTTTAGTTGGGATCATTGAGAATAAATAATTTATTTTTGGTAAGGCCATCATTTTTATAGCGGCAACCCTTCCCATGAGTGATATGGGTAGACATTTCCATCTAGCCAGATCATCTTCTACCTTCTTTAAAAGTGGGATATGGTTTAATTTAGTTAGATCTGCAAGCTTGGGAGAAACATTAATACCTAAATATTTTAGATTTCCCGATTGCAGTGGTGTAGAAGAGGAATTATGGAGGGAGCAATTAATCGGTAGAACTGTAGATTTTGACCAGTTAATTGAGAAATCTGATATTCTTGCAAAAGAGTTTATCAATTCAATCACCCCAGAGATATTGGTTTGTGAATTTTGGAGAAAGAGTAACACATCATCCGCATAAAGGCTAATTTTATGTTCCACGTTCTTGCATTTTATGCCCTTAATTACTGAATTCTGTCTAATTGCTGCTGCTAGTGGTTCAATAAAAATTGCAAACAGTGAAGGGGAGAGTGGGCATCCCTGCCTGGTGCCCCTCAAGAGACAGAAGCTGGAGGATGTCTGGTCATTTGTTCTAACACAAGCTGTTGGGGAATTATATAATATTTTTAACCAGTTTATGAAAGAGGATCCAAAACCAAATTTGTGTAAAGTTGCAAATAGAAATTTCCAGTTAACTCTGTCAAATGCTTTTTCTGCGTCTAAAGAGAATATTGTAGTTTCTAGGTTTTTACTGTATGAGTAGTCTATCAAATTAAGTAATCTACGTGTATTTGTTGATGAGTGCCTACCTTTTATGAAACCAGTTTGGTCAGGATGAATTAAGAGGGGGGTTATTTTCTCCAGTCTCTTTGAGAGAGCTTTGCAGATTATTTTAAGGTCTACGTTTATAAGGGATATTGGATGATAGCTTGAGGGATATACAGGGTCTTTGCCTGGTTTTAGCAGGAGATTAATGTTTGCAGAATTCATATTTGATGGAAGTCTGCCCTTTTCTTTAATTTCCAACAACGTTCTGTAGAAAACTGGTGCTAGAATCGACCAGAATTCTTTGTAGAATTCTGCAGGAAAGCCGTCTGGACCTGGAGCCTTATTATTGGGCATACTTATCAGGGCTTCCTGGAGTTCACCTGGTGTCAGTGGTGAATCCAGTGCCATTGCTTGAGTGTCCAATAATTTTGGAAGAGTTATGTTGTCCAAAAACTGATCAATTTCTTTTTTTAGATGGGTTTATTTGTGGTGAATACAACGTTTTATAGAAATCCCTGAAAATGTTGTTTATTTGTATCGGATCATATATTGTGTTCCCAGATGAATCTTGAACAGCACATATAGTTGTTTTTTCTTTATTTATTTTTAGCTGGAATTGCTAGAAATTAACCGGATTTATTACCATGTTCATAATTTTGTAGGCGTAGTCTTTGTACTAAGAATTTTGTTTTTTTATCAATTATCTCATTTAATTCTAATTTTGTTTTGCGTATTTTGTTCAATGTTTCCTGATCTTGGTGGGACACGTACAGTGGGGCAAAAAAGTATTTAGTCAGCCACTGATTGTGCAAGTTCCCCCACTTAAAATGATGACAGAGGTCAGTAATTTGCACCAGAGGTACACTTCAACTGTGAGAGACAGAATGTGAAAAAAAAATCCATGAATTCACATGGTAGGATTTGTAAAGAATTTATTCGTAAATTAGGTTGGAAAATAAGTATTTGGTCACCTCAAACAAGGAAAATCTCTGGCTCTCACAGACCTGTAACATCTTCTGTAAGAAGCTTTTCTGTCCCCCACTCGTTACCTGTATAAATGGCACCTGTTTGAACTCATCATCTGTATAAAAGACACCTGTCCACAGCCTCAAACAGTCAGACTCCAAACTCCGCCATGGCCAAGACCAAAGAGCTTTCGAAGGACACCAGGAAAAGTATTGTAGACCTGCACCAGACTGGGAAGAGTGAATCTACAATAGCCAAGCAGCTTGGTGTGAAAAAATCAACTGTGGGAGCAATCATCAGAAAATGGAAGACATACAAGACCACTGATAATCTCCCTCGATCTGGGGCTCCACGCAAGATCTCATCCCGTGGGGTCAAAATGATCATGAGAACAGTGAGCAAAGATCCCAGAACCACACGGGGGGACCTGGTGAATGACCTGCAGAGAGCTGGGACCAAAGTAACAAAGGTCACCATCAGTAACACACTACAACGGCAGGGAATCAAATCCCGCAGTGCCAGACGTGTTCCGCTGCTGAAGCCAGTGCATGTCCAGGCCCGTCTGAAGTTTGCCAGAGAGCACATGGATGATACAGCAGAGGATTGGGAGAATGTCATGTGGTCAGATGAAACCAAAGTAGAGCTTTTTGGTATAAACTCAACTCGTCGTGTTTGGAGGAAGAAGAATACTGAGTTGCATCCCAAGAACACCATACCTACTGTGAAGCATGGGGGTGGAAACATCATGCTATGGGGCTGTTTTTCTGCCAAGGGGACAGGACGACTGATCCGTGTTAAGGACAGAATGAATGGGGCCATGTATCGTGAGATTGTGAGCCAAAACCTCCTTCCATCAGTGAGAACTTTGAAGATGAAACGAGGCTGGGTCTTCCAACATGACAATGATCCTGTTAGGGAGTTTTTATTGTTTTATTTGCTTATGCTTCAAAAGTTATGTTATACATATTTCACCAGACAGTTTTCTGTTTTGACAGGAAGCTGACCCTGTGACACTGACAAGAGACCAGCACAGAAATACATATCCGCAGAAGTTGACTTGCATTATATTATTCTTAGAAATTGACCTGCAACACACATACTCTGTGACACACACACACACACACACACAGCTTGCATGCAGACAGACATCATCATTCCTGCGTGACAGGAAATGTGATTATATTTGCATATTGACGATGTAACCTATAAAAATAAACGAATACTGCAGTTCGGTGTGATTTGCTCTGAGCTTTTCACCCGTGCCGCACGTTGTCAATCTTAAGTGTCTCAGTGTTGTTTATTCACCTGACTGTTTGTTAACTGTAAATCTCTGACATTTAATTGGTCCTTCGAAGCCGTTAATGGACTGGTATTAATGATAATAATATGCTCCATTTCACAGTGGTATCCTTTCTCAAGTCCCGACGCCGTGACAAGCCTGCGTCGAAGTCTCTGCAGAGCGCCCTCCAGGAAGGGTTGAAAGTCCAGGGACGCTAAAATTCGGGTCCTGGCCGACGTCTTACAGGCCCACGGCGCTGGGGCTTGAAAAGAGACGCCCGACAGACCGGCAACAGTGAAGCCAGGTGATTATTCCACATTTGACACACCTTGCGTAAAACAATCGGCTGGTACAGTCTGTCTGCTCTAAGTATATTAAATAGGAAGTGGCCTATTTGCTAACATAAGTCTATAGAAAGACTGACTATCCGCTCACCTGTAAGAGGTTGGTAGCCTGATAGAATTAGTTGTCCGCTCGCCTGAAATAGTGGCTGGAAGCCCGACAAGTTGTCCGCTCGCCTGAAATAGTGGCTGGAAGCCCGACAAGTTACCCGCTCACCTGAAATAGGGCTAGAAGCCGTGTAACGGTTAGCACTAGGCCTGAGAGACGGCTAGTGGTAGATACTAAAGGGAGATTCAGACTGTCCAGCATAAATTTTGCGCGCATACACTGTTTTTACTGTTTTGTTGGTGGAGTAAGTTGATTTAACAGCACATTAAGGTGGCTGAACTACTCCACTGAATTGTTTACCGTTGATAGCTCACGTACTGGCTGAATGAGGAAAAAGTTGTGCGTCATCACGTAAAATCGACAACCGCTTTCAAGAATAGCTTGAAAGTAGAAGCCTGTTGTTGATAACTTATCTCGTTCTTCCTGCCAGTGACAGCTTCACGGGTCTGTCTGTATATTTAACTCACTAAAATACCTTGTAAACAAATCTTCTACAACATAAAACCAAATGGGTAATAACAAAACTAAACTCACGGCAGATGAACAGTGGTTAGACAGAAAATATCCCGGCGCCGGCCAGATAAGTGCAGATAGGTGGAGAACTCCATAGAAACTAAATTGTCCTGCGTGAGAGGGGAAGTGCAGTCCCTCTGCAGTAACTATTTTAAGAGGAACCTTACAAACAGAACTAAATAATGAAATATAGCTGGCATGACACCATGCCCAGATTGTATAAAATAAATAAAAGGAAATCATTCACATGAAAACCTTTTCTATAAAAAAGAGAGATGCATAAGTTAGATTAAGGCTGTCTCATTGTTCAGCCAAGGAAAGTGTGTGTAAAGGTAAATGTCTCCAGCCTGGATGACGGGTGGGACTGCAGCCCACCCAGAGCCCTTGATGGATACAAAATAAAATATAAAAATAAAAATAATAATAAATTACTTGGTTCAACATGCAACAGAGAGAATGAATGTGACTGAAGGTTGGATCTGAGAGAGGCAAACAGAAGACCAGTCTAAAAAGTAGGCGGAGAAAAAGCAAATTTGTACGGATTGGATGAATTCTAAATTATCTGTTTGCTGAGTAAGATGATCCTAAACTATTAAATTGGCTCAGTAGTAGTATAGTGATTTACACTGATAAAATGTTGTAATATACTGTTGTCATTATATAGAAAGAAGAAGATGATAATATTAATAAAAATATAATATTAATGACAAGAAGTATCCTAGTCAGTATGATGTGAGATGGACAATTGTTATGAAGTAGTCTGCATCAAGCTTAAGGTTTGCTCATGAGATGAAGAAAATAAAGAAAATATCCAAACTAATTAAGTGCGTAGAGGCACTACTTAACCTGCTTGACAACCTGTCATTTATCCTAGATAAATATTACTGAGATGTAGAGCACATTTATAATGACAACTAATAAGCCAAACCCTGTAGATGACAGCTAAAGCTACAAGATTGAGAAGCCGAATTAAATATGTGGACACTACTAAGCTAATGAGCGAGTTAAACATTTTTATTTGTTTGTTTTTAGAACAGAAGCTGCATAGAGGACAGCACAGGGAGCAGTCTATCAATGAATAGAAAACACACATACACAAATTGTTACACGTGAAATTATTTTTGGAAAGAATCAGAAGTGAGATGGTTTTGAATTAAGAAATCAGTGAAAAGATGCATGAATTACACCTGATTATAACATGCAGAGGCAATGAAGAAAGCAGCTTACACTCACTGAACATTAACATGCATAGGAAAAGTAATGAAGACCTGCTTACACTTATACACATAACATAAGTTGGTATTTCTGACCAGAGAGAGGGAAACGGGTAGTTTAAGTACTCAGGATAATAATGAAAATGTCTTAGTTGTGTTTCTTCAGGAGCAAAACAGACCTGGACAAGCAGAAAATGCATTAACCTTACAAGGACAAGCTCGTGGAGATTAATGCATAGAGACTGATTAAACCGGGCTAAGAACACAAACATGCGCAATGAAGAACAGCTTGCTATTTGTATGAGTGATAGAATGTGAGCTCAGTTTTCCCTCACACTTCTGCTCTGTTTCAGTAGCAGCGTTTTTCTTTTTGTGTCCTGACTCATGTATGTTTTGTTTTTTTTTTGTTTTATTTGATTATTTTATTTTGTTGGTTTGGAAACAAATTTGTGGCAATACTTGTGGATCACAGTGACACATAGTGATTAGGCATATGATTTACAAATGCCCAGTTTTAGAGCTGTAAACTGTGAGCAATTCAAAGTTTAAATATATATATATATATATATATATATATATATATATATATATAGAGAGAGAGAGAGAGAGAGAGAGAGAGAGATGAAATAAGAAAACTTTAACTTCAAAGTTGAAATATGTAAGATGAGTGAAATGTGTGAATTCTTTGAGAAACAAGAAATTATTTAAACATGCCTTAAGTGAAAATGTAATGTTGCATCTATAGAGAAGAAAAAGCGTGCAGTATTTTAACAATAGGCCTGAAGCAACATGTAATACTCCGATTTTCCCAGTAAAAAAAAAAAAAAAAAAAAAAAAAAAAAGCAAACACGGGGAAATATCGGCTAGTACATGACCTTAGAGCAATAAATGACATAACAGAACAAATTCCACCTGTGGTGGCAAATCCACACACAATTTTAAATCAAGTAACACCAAAGAAACAGTGGTTTTCTGTAATTTATAATAATAAATAGTATTATTATATTACTATTTATTATCTTATTGTTAGGGCTGTTTTTGTTTTTGTTGTGCATCTGCACCTTATTGTTGTCAATGCCTACGCATGGGACAGTGTGAAACGTAATTTCAATTCCTTTGTATGGCAAGTACATTTGAAGAAATTGACAAATAAAAGTATTCTATTCTATTCTATTCTATTCTATAGACCTATCCAATGCTTTCTTTTCCGTGCCACTACACCCTGACTCACAAAAGCTATTTTGATTCACTTTTGAAAACCAGAAGTATACCTATACAAGGTTGCCTCAGGGATTCCAGAATAGCCCCACTCTTTATGCAGAAGCTCTGAGAAAATCCATGTCATTTTGCACGCTTCCTGCCCCAGGTAAATTCCTGCTATACGTTGATGATATTTTGATCACAGGCTACACACAAACGGATTGCAAAGCAAACACACTGACAGTTTTGCAACATCTAGCAGAGCAAGGCCACAGAGTCTCACAGCATAAATTGCAGTTGTGGAGCCAGGAAGTGACATACCTTGGCCACAGACTGACAGGGCAAGGCAGACAGCTGTTAGACAGCAGAAAAGTAGCTATACAGAACGCTGCTAAGCCTGTCACCAAACAACAAATGATGAGTTATTTAGGTCTCTGCAACTTTTGCAGATGTTGGATACCTGAATATGCACTGCTGGCCCAACCTTTGCAAAACTTGATCTATGGCAAACGCTTAGCTCTGAAAGATGAAATAGAGTGGACACCAGAGGCAGATAAAGCATTTATTGACTTAAAACTTGCCCTGCAAACAAGTACAGTTTTAGCTTTGCCTGACTATGACAAATTCTTTTGTTTGTATGTTGATGGAGGTTCCGGTTACATGAAGGCAGTCTTGACGCAAGCTTTCGGGGACAAACAACGCCCACTCGCATTCTATTCCTGCAAATTAGACTCAGTCGCGTCAGGTTTGCCAAGTTGTGTGCAATCCTGTGCCGCTGCAGCAGAGGCAGTTAAAAAATCGGCTGACATTGTTTTAGGACACACACTGATTGTTAAAGTTCCGCATGCTGTAACTTCCATTTTGCTGCAAGCAAATTTGTCTTTTTTGACTCATGCCAGACAGCTCTCATATGTAGGCATTTTACTTTCACAGTCAAACATTACAGTTGAAAGGTGTGGTCAGTTAAATCCAAGCACTCTCCTTCCTACGGATGCAGATGGTGCAGAACACAGCTGTTTACAGAAGCTAGATGAGGAGACGAAACCTCGACCAGACATTTTCAGTACACCCCAGTCTACTTTTGCAGATATTTTTGTGGATGGGTCCGCGTCCAGAAATAGTTTGGGTCGCATCTGCGTCGGCTATGCAGTAACCACAGCAGACGCCGTTTTAGAAGCGAAACCTTTAGCTTCCTCTTTTTCAGCACAGAGTGCTGAGCTCATTGCTGTCATTCGTGCATGTCAACTGTGCACAGGTCAAGATATAAATATTCACACTGACAGCCAGTATGCCTTTGCGGCAGTACATCATTTCGCGAAGATATGGCGAAATAGAGGCATGGTGACATCTAATGGCAATCCAGTCCAACATGGACATCTATTGGAAGAGCTGTTAGATGTTATAACGTTGCCCAGACAACTAGCTCTGTGCAAGTGTGCAGCACACCAGAAAGATAACTCAGAAATTACCAAAGGTAATAACTTTGCAGACCAAGCAGCAAAAAAGGCAGCACAACAACCTGTACAGACTTTGATGTCTGAGACCTCACATCTAATACCACTTGATGTACTTAGAGATGAGCAGAGAGCCGCACCCATCGCGGAGCAAAGGAAGTGGCTGAAATGTGGAGCGAAGCTACAGAATGACTTAATGACCTGCAATGGCAAGCTAATATTACCAAAATCCCTGCACAAGACAGCGGCCTTAGTGACTCATGGCTTAACGCATTTGTCAAGGGGAGATATGTCTGAGATACACTGTAAAAACTGTGACTAGAGGTTACTTAAAAAAGTTATGGCAACAAAGTGACACTTGAAATAATTAAGTAGATTTTAATTTCAAAAGATTTATGTAAAATGTAGAGAAAATGTTAATTAAATTCAAATAGAAAACAAAAGTAGATATTAATAGAATTAAACTGTAAATATGTGTTGGATTTAGGGTCAAAATCTCAAACTGAAGGTTGAAATTGCCCAACTTTACCAAAAAGAATAATTGATATGAAATAAGTCTCTGAGAAAAATTACTTTGAATTTACTAACTATCTGGCAAAGGTTTAGTAAAAACTTCCTAAAATATCCATTACAAAGAAATGAAATCTTGTTTTTTCAGTAAAACTCAAATTGGATTCAATAATTTTCCAAATAAACCTTAAAAATAATGACTGAATAATAAGAGAAAATGAAATGAATTTTACTTATTTTCTGAGTAAAATGAATCAATTTCACAAAGAAAACATCAAAACAGTAATTTGTTTTATTGTGGAAAATAAAACACAGTAATTTATAATATAACATTTTTCTGCTCGTATACACTGAATTCTCATCAACAATCTCCTGATCTCCTAAATACATTCCTCTGCTGTAAATTTGTTTTAGTGTCATAAACAGTTTATCACACAGCTTTGTGTACAGAGCAACAGCAACATAAACTGCATGAATGTAAACCAGTTTTGTAAAAAAGAAATTAATCTTTAGACTGTAATATAAACATGAACCTGAAATTTGAATATCCTTTACCGTTTCCTTTATCTCTGTTACTTATTTATGATTGACAAACAAAAACTTTAGTTTGTCAATCTTTTGTTAAATTGAATCACTCAATATAACTGTAGAACAAAGGTTTTTCACTCATGTACATGGAATATCAATAATGTAAATCAACCTTTTATCCCAATTTGGATGTTTAACCTGAGAAAATCTAAGACACATGTAAGAGGAAGTAACATTTCTACAGCTACAGGACTGCACTTCTGTTAAATTTTAAAGTTGTTTTAAACCAATGTTTTATAGTAACATACACTATAAACAAAGAAAAGCTTCACTAGTGATTCCTCCAATTTGCTGCCTTTCAAACAGAATATTCCTAAGAAACTTGTAGGTAATAAAAAACAAAATTAAAATGAAGAGCACAAATACAGCCTGACACATTGCAGGTCATTTGGGTAAGATATGAATAAGATGAAATTAACTTAAAAACTGAAAAGATAGCTGCATCTAACAAAGACAAACCAAAGGTTTTCAGTGAGCTTACTTCCCTTTCATTCTTTCAGAGTCCTCGTTTAAGCCAATAACTTGTTCTTGAGGCTGTTCACTTTTGGTGAGAGCTTAGCACAATCCAGTTCAAGGAAAAGTTTCTGGAATACTTCCAAGGTGTATTTTAGCTCTTTGGGATAGGCAAGATCGACTGCATATGTCAATCCAACCAGCATTGCGCATGCTCTTGGAAAATTGCCCAGAGCAGGCATAACTCTCACACCCTCCAGCACAATGCCAATGTCATCCTCCTCAGATCCAACAGCCTTGATTTTGTAGATTTTCATCCTCTGTTCAGAAAGATCTTGTGACACACCATCCTCATCAGCATCCTGAAACAACAAACACATGGGTTTTCTGACTGTAGTTGCACACATGAAATATTTCCTGGACACATCCTGTAGCTGAATGACAAATAAAACATGATAATGCCTCAAATTATTTGAAACTTGACAAACACATATGAATAACAAAAACAGAATAATGTTTCTACTTCAACACTTACACTGTACTCTTTGATCAGTTGATCAATGGTCTCCCCAAGGTACACCATCAAGCACTGAATAACCAGATTTCTGGTTATGTTATTGCTAGGATTGCTTGGTGACTGAAAATGAGCAAGAATTCCAAAAATTACCATCAGATAAGTGACCATTTATTAAGACAAAACTGTGAGAATTGGCAGTATTAAAAAAAACTGTTAAATATCAAATTATCATCACATGGAGCATTATGTGCGATAATTAGCTGATGTTAATGCACATGCCTGGGTGCTGACAGTCAACACAAAGGTATTGTCAACATGCTTGACAGGTTCAATCTTTAAATGTGTCGTTTTAGTAAATTACATTAATTTAGTCATTTAGTTTTTTTATCTAATTTAGTTTATGTTCGTCAGAAAGGGTTTTTCCTTCTTGGGACAAAACAAAAACCCAGCAATACCTGTACTTGTGTTTTTTTGTTTGTTTTTTTTACTAAGAATAGACATGTATTTAAAATACAATTAAAACATGAAACCCATAATTGTGTTGTTAATTATATCAGTGACGTCCTGGCGTCCTCTTGCACTGACAAAAACATGCAAACAAATTAGTGGAGCTGTGCACCATGCAAATGAAATTTGACAAAAAAATTCTTTAAATAAAATTCCAAGCTGAAATGTCTGTGGAAAATACCTTGGCTATGATAGCCTGCAACTTCAATCCCATGCTGATCATGTGAATTTAAGTTGAGGGATCTTCCATTACCTGAAAGGAAAGCAACATTATCATTTTTGACGTTTAGTCAGCTGTGTAAAAACCAAGGAGGAACCCACCCGGGGGATTAATAAAGTTTTATTTTATCTAATCTAATCTAATAACTTTAATCTCAGCCAAACCGATTTACTCACGAACAAATAAAACACTGAAAAAAACCAAACAATAACATTTTTAGGTTGTCTAAGTGACTTATACATTACGTTTAAACTGAGTAGCGAAACCCCGCGGTGATCTGAAAATGATGTGCCGGGAGTTGTGCCGTTCTCAGCGGCTTCAGTGACCCTCGAGCTCCCGGCTTGCTATCGAGCTGGTGGGTAGCAGATGCTCCGAAAACGTCGAAGCACTTTTGCAAATATGCGATATCTTGATAAACCGAGCAGATATTTGATGTTTACACAGCTACTTTCGCGCCTGAAAATATGTTAAAAGTTTATTTTGTGACCCAGAAAGATTACTAAGAGTAATTTTAAAACTTAGTAGCGGCCGCCATTATTGGAAACTGGAGTTCGAAAAACTGACTGTGGCTGACAAAATCACTCACAACTGACCGCAAAACCTTTTCATGAACTTTTAAACGTGGATGAAAGATGTTAAAACTCATCGGAATATACCGTTGATATTTTTTAATACGGTAAAACATGTGGTTAGTTAAAGCTGTTCAGTAACACAGTCGTGAAGGCTTGGAAAGTGACCTTGTGCTAGCAGTCCACTAACTGCCATTTGTGTAAAAATACGATACTATCATTACAGTGATGATTATTAATAAAATTTCGATGTATCATACTGTTTAAAACCTTTACTCAAAACCGATATACGTTATTGTTTAAACCGTGTCTTATATTTGAACAAATTAAGAAGTCTTACCTCTGACAAAATGGAGACGTCCACTCATGAAGCGCGTGTGTCCTGCACGTGGCACAAAGGATTATGGGCGGAAGTGTACAATGATTAAAATGAAAATGCTTTCATCAGTTAAATCTATTAGATTTCTTAAATTTTTTTAGTACTCAAACATTTTTTTTTAAATCTACTCAACAAACCATTGCTGAATTTACCCCAAACAAAACTGTGTAAATTTAAATAACTGAACATCTCAAAATTGTTGAATTTTGCTTAGATTTGATTAAAACTACTCATACACGTTTTTACTGAGTAATAATTACTATTACTCTCCTATTAGATTCTAATTAACCCCAATCACAGTTTTTACAGTGTACTCTCTAAAAACTTCTTTACTCAAAATTTTGAAGCTTCAGCACAAGAGTTTATCAGAACATGCATGATTTGCCAGAAACATAATGCGCAGGGAAACCTAAAAGCCTAAAAGAGGCTTTTTCCCAACACCACCGCACCCATTTCACACAATCCACATGGATTTTATAGAACTGAACGAATGTCAAGCATCAAAATACGCTCTAGTAATTGTGGATGTGTTCTGAAAATGGCCAGAAATATATCCAGTAAAGAGGGCAGATGCAATCTCAGTAGCAAAATGTTTATGCAACCATTTCATTCCTACATACGGCATTCCTTCTCTGATAAGATCAGACAATGGAACGCATTTTGTTAATGATGTAATTGGTAAAGTCTCTGAAGCTCTGGGTTTCAGCATCAAACATCACTGCGCTTATCATCCGCAAAGCGCAGGATTAGTGGAAAGAACTAATGGCACAATAAAGCAGAGATTGAGAAAATGTATGGAAGAAACAGGAAGACAATGGCCTGATTGTTTGGGCCTGGTAAAGATGTGGATGCGATTAACCCAGGGTTCGCAAAAGCTCACACCCTTTGAAATTGTTCACGGGAGGCAATTTCCGCTTCCTCTCACTAGTGAGCCTATTAATAAGTCTATAAGAGAAACCACCCTAGCAGAGTGGATGACTAAACTATTTGAGAATAAAGAAATTGTGCTAAACAATAAACTGCCGGATGATACCTCTCCAGTTTCTTGCAGGTTGCAACCAGGTGATTGGATCCTGATCAAAGTACTCCAGAGAAAGAATTGGAATTCACCAAGGTGGGAAGGCCCATATCAGGTCTTACTCAGCACACCGACTGCCTGCAAAATAGCAGAAAGACCATCTTGGATCCACCAAAGCCACTGCAAAAAAGTGAATGACAACACAAGCATAGACGCCGGTTCCCCCGACTCCTAGGTGTTCCCTGGTGGAGGAAAGGGCTGTTTGGGTATATCCCGCCCTTTTGTATATTACTCCTCCCCCTTTGTGAGTGTGGACGCTTCATCTCTTTGCTCTCTAAATGCTTTGCTTCTTTTATTGATTTTTACCGATTTTTATGCTGATTTTTTCCCTTTTTTTCCATATGAGCTTACCTGCGATAGCTTCTGGACACTTATAGATCATTAGGACTAAAGTGTTCTTAACAGAAACAGCAACATTTTTATAGTTACCTTATCCTCAGCGCTCCGTGTGTCTGTGGCCTAGACACAGCTGAAGCCTGATTACAGCGTCTGGGCACCGAGCAGCCTCGATAGCCTAGAAAGGTGCTAACCGCTAGGCTAACTAGCAACAAGATGCCTTCCCTCTCCACAGATGACTACCACAGCCTCCTGCAGAAGATTGCAGCACTGGAGACAAAAATTCATCACTTAGAAGTAAACGTGGAGGTAAATGGACTGTGTGGAAATAAAACAACCTTGCCTTTGACTCAAAACAATGGCGATGAGCAAGCTAGCACACAGCTAAGGAGCACAGATAACATGACCAAGAAAGTAGACTTTGTGCACTACTATAAATCCTCAAGCGATAATCCCCCCCTTGGACTGTCTTGGTGGAAAACCAAGACATAAATCATGTCTCCTGGAAGGGGGAGGATGTACCACAGGCAGGGCACAGCGAGCTGAAATCTCTGAAACCGACTGGCCTTCACTTCCTACGAGACAGAGAAGCTCTTCTACCCCTGTATACGAGAGGAAACAGGACTGGACAACCGTGAATAGGAAGGTTAACAACAAACCTTCAAAACAACTGAATGTGAAACTGCACAACAGATTTGCTCCACTATCAAAGGACCCTGGATCTATATCGGACAACCATCCATCTAAAAGTAGCGAAGTAAGGCCTGAAAATCCACGGGGAAAGCTAAAGGCTAGGCCTGAAACGCTGATTGTGGGTGACTCTGCTGTAAAGGATGTACAAAGCATGTGCGGTAAGAACACTAAAGTCCTCTGCTTTCCTAACGATATGGTCAACATCCTGAAGGAGAGAATTCTTCAAATTGCAGATGAATATCCAACTGTGACAAACATTGTCCTGCATACAGGGTCAAACGATGTGTCCAAACAACAATCGGAGGTTCTGAAACGGGACTTTATTGGATTATTAAACACTGTAAACTCTCTGAATGCAGCTGTATTCATCAGCATGTGCTGACCACTCAGTGCATTTTATCAACAACTTTAATATTTTTTGGGAACGCAGGCATCTGTTTAAAGCAAATGGATTTAATTTTAACAAGTCAAACTGTTCACCTCCAACTTGTTTTATTCCATATGTCATCCATCTGTGCTTGGAGCCAAGGCTGAGATAAACGAGGAGTTATCTCATAAAGAGGAACAAACAGTACTCCAAGAACAGACAAAGCCCAGCAGAAACCTTGAGGAGGAGCTCCATCTGCCCCCACCCGGGAAGAGCCTCAGAAAGGAGAGACATCTGAGGCAAGAAGAGGCAAGAAGAGGGGTCCCTATTTGCCTCCAACTCTCTCAACAACACCAACGACCAGGACCAGGACCTTCCCCAGTCCCCCAAACCCCTGACAGGCCATCACCCCCATCACCCTCCTCCCCCTCCCTTTCTCCCTCCTCCCCACACCTGAAATTCACTGAAGAGATGATGGAGCGGGTCAATGCTGGGCTCAGATCTACCCCCCGGCCCAATCCCTCTTTGTCCCCCATAAACCCCCCACCAAAGCAGCCAAAGGTTCGCCACCGAGCCCCACCCTCAACAGAGCAATCGAAGTCACATTGCCCAGCCTCGCCCCCCTTAGTTCCTCCTTACCACCTTCATGCTTTGTCTCCGCAGTCTGATGTGTGATGTGTGGAGGGTCCGGGCTGCGAGGATTATGGCAGTGGTGACTTTTCCCAGGAGAAGCTGGGACCCTGTTTACTAGAAGGTTTTAAAATTTCTGTACTTTTAGGTGACAGAAGGAGACATGTGGCCTGGTCAAAACACAGAGAGCTGCACTCTAAAAGATCTTTAAATATAGTAAACATACCTTGTGTGCCACAGACTGCTCCCAAACACGAGGGGACAAGTAATGCCTCTAAAACACTTAAGTTGGCTTTATTAAACGTTAGATCTTTAGCTGGGAAAACATTTTTAATTAATGATTTAATCACTGAGCACAGCCTTGATTTTATGTTTTTAACTGAAACTTGGTTGGACCGAAATAACAGTGGAGCTGTTCTCATCGAGACGACCCCTCCTAACTACAGTTTTATCAGTGAGGCCAGGGTGAGCAGGAGAGGAGGAGGGGTTGCTGTCTTATTTAATGAATCATTTCAATGTAAGCAGCTATCTCCTGGAAGTTTTCAGTCTTTTGAATATGTGGCTTTACAGCTGAAGGCCCCATCCAAAGTTGTGTTTCTTAATGTTTACAGGCCTCCCAAATACTGCACAGACTTTTTTAATGACCTCAGTGAACTGCTGTCTGTGATCTGTGTTGATTTCGACTGTGTAATTATTGTTGGGGATTTTAACATCCATGTGGACAACCCTCAGGACAAAGGGACTAAAGACCTGAGTAACACTCTGGGCAACTTTGGGCTGACTCAGCATGTAACAGAGGCCACACATAATAGAGGACACACTCTCGACCTACTGATCTCCAAGAGCCTGAGCATTTCAAACATTACTGTGTCTGATGTGGGCTTATCTGATCATTACTGTGTTTTCTTTGAAAGTAAAATCTCAGCCCACACAAATATATCAACAGCAGTGATCACAAAACTGTGTATAACTGAAGACAGTAGTGAGATCTTTAACCAGGTCTTCCCATTAACACCTGACCTGTCCAAAGGTTCAGTCAATGAGCTCGTCAATAGCTTTAATGCAAAAATGTTAAATGTAATGGATACTATTGCCCCCATTAAGGTGAAGGTTATCTCTGGAAGGAAAAAGTCTCCATGGAGAAACTCCACACTAGTGAAAAATGAAAAAAGAGAGTGTAGGAAAGCTGAGCACAGATGGAGAAAAACAAACCTCCAGGTTCACTATGACATCTATAAAGAGAAACTTCACAATTATAATTTACAACTGAGGAGTGCAAGAAGGTCCTACTTCTCTGACATCATCACTAAAAACAGCCATAATGCTCGGGTCTTATTTTCTACAATTGACAGGCTAACAAACCCTCCTGTGCCAGTGGCAGCTGAACTTCATTCAACCATGGCCTGCAATGACTTTGCCAAATTCTTCACAGACAAAATCCAAAAGATTAGACAAGCAATTGGTACATCAACAGCAGATCCAGGATATGTACTGTGTCCACCGAAAAACTGTTTAAACACCACGAAAAAGTTTCACCCTATTAACAGCAAAGACCTGGAGGACATCTTAGGTCAACTGAACTCCTCCTCTTGCTGTTTAGATGTCCTGCCAACAAGTTTTTTCAAAAAGGTCTCAAAGACTTTAGAGTCAGACCTGTTACAGATCGTCAACTTTTCTTTAATATCAGGTGTGTTTCCGGAACCACTAAAAACTGCTGTAATTAAACCTATACTGAAAAAGGACAATCTTGACAAGACACAAATGAAAAACTACAGGCCGATCTCAAATCTCCCATTTTTAAGTAAGATCATTGAAAAAGCAGTTTCTCAACAGCTCAATTACTTCTTAAAACAGAATAACTGCTACGATGCCTTCCAGTCAGGTTTTAGACAGAACCACAGCACTGAAACCGCTCTGACAAAAGTGTTTAATGACATATGTCTGAACACAGAGAGTGGAAAAATGTCAGTCCTAGTTTTACTGGATCTCAGTGCAGCATTTGATACAGTTAACCACAACATATTACTCAAACGACTGGAGAACTGGGCAGGTCTTTCAGGAACTGTACTAAACTGGTTCAAAACATACTTAGAAAACAGGAAATACTTTGTATCAATAGGTAACTTCACATCCGAGCAGACAAGTATCACATGTGGAGTTCCCCAAGGTTCCATCTTGGGACCCCCTCTGTTTAATATTTACATGCTCCCACTGGCACAGATTATAAAGAACAACAAAATAAACTACCACAGCTATGCAGATGACACACAAATATATATCACAATGTCACCAGGAGACCGAGGCCCTGTACAGGCTCTTGGTAAATGCATTGAGGAAATTAATGACTGGTTGTGCCACAATTTTCTCCAACTAAACAAAAACAAAACTGAAGTAATAGTCTTTGGCGCCAAAGAAAAACGATTACAGGTCACCAGAGAACTTCAATCTATACATCTAAAAACCACAAACCAGGCGAGAAATTTGGGTGTAGTGATGGATGCAGACCTAAACTTAGAAAAACACATTAAGACAATAACAAAATCAGCTTACTATCACCTCAAGAATATTTCAAGGATAAAAGATCTGATGTCTCAACAGGACCTGGAAAAACTAGTCCATGCATTCATTTTTAGTAGGCTTGATTACTGTAACAGCATCTTTACAGGTCTACCAAAAAAATCAGTCAGACAACTACAGCTCATTCAGAACTCTGCTGCTCGAGTCCTCACTAAGACCAAAAAAGTGGACCACATCAGTCCAGCTCTGAGGTGTTTACACTGGCTGCCTGTCCGTCAGAGGATAGACTTTAAAGTTCTGATGCTGGCCTATAAAGCTCTGAATGGTTTAGGACCAAAATACATCAGTGACCTCCTGACCCAGTATGAACCTTCCAGATCCCTCAGGTCATCTGGATCCGGTCTTTTATCAGTTCCCAGAGTCAGAACCAGACACGGAGAAGCTGCATTCAGCTTTTATGCTCCTTATATCTGGAACAAACTCCCAGAAAGCCTCAGATCAGCTGAAACACTCAGTTTTTTTAAATCCAGGTTGAAGACTCTGTTAGGTGTGGCTGTGTGCAGGCAGGAATAGGACCCAAGGTGCAGACTCCGGAGACAGATGTGAACTCAAAACAACTTTAATGTTAAACTCAAATATAACATAACTGGAAAAATCAAAATAAACTTACACCAGGAGGAATGACAGAACACACAGCTAGGAAAACGGTAGATCGCGACACAGACACAGAGAAACACTGGGCTTAAATACACAGAGGGAGCAATCAGGGAATGAGTAACAGGAGGGAAACACAGCTGGGGCAAATCAGAACTGACGAGACCAAAGAAGCGTAAACTGAACACACTGAGAAAAGACGGAGACCTTGAAAGTAAAACAGGAAACACATAACACAGACTGAACAAAGACACAGACTCACATGCAGGCACTACAAAGGGAACAGAGACGTGGGAACAGGGCAGACACAAACACTGACTGAACACGGGGATATAGGAACTTAAGATACACATAGACGCGAACTAGACAAGGGGATGCAGGTGATAGGGGAGACAGGGCAACTAAAGAAGACAGAGACCTAAGCCATAAGACAGAACTCAAAGAAACCAAAAACTAGACAGTATAAATAATATCATAAACTCAAAAACCCTGGGTCGATGACCCAGGCATCCTAACAGTACCCCCCCCCCCTTAAGGGCTGGCTTCCAGACAGCCCAAACCAAAACATCAAAAAAAACAAAAACAACCCAACCAGGGTGGGCGGCGGGGGAAACAGGATGGAGGGCTCGAAACAAAACAAGGAGCCAAACCAAAAGAAGAAAGAACAAACAACGGAGCCTGGAAAGCAACAGAAGAAAACACAGGAACAAAGTCCAAAACAACAGCAACAAGGCCCAGGCATAGTCCAAAAGCAAACAAACAAAAGAGCTCACGAAAAGCGCAGAGGCCCAGGCAATAGTCTCAAAAAAGTTCAGGGGGCCGGCCCGGAGGCTGACAGCACGATAGTCCAAACCCGGGCAGTTCAGGGGGGCGGCCCGGAGGCTGATGGTCCAAGAGCCCAGAAAACAGTTCAGGAGGCCGGCCAGGCAGGAGGCACCGACGGCGACGTAGTTCAGGGGGCCGTCCATGACGGCAATGACGTCCAGTCATCGGCCGGACAGGACGTGCAGGACGAGCAGGACGTGCAGGACGTGCAGGCCGGACAGGACGTGCAGGACGTGCAGGCCGGACAGGACGTGCAGGACGTGCAGGACGAGCAGGCCGGACAGGACGTGCAGGCCGGACAGGACGAGCAGGACGTGTAGGCCGGACAGGCGGAGCTACAGAGGCTGAGGCCGGACCAGGCGGAGCTGCAGACTCGGGGGCCGGACCAGGCGGAGCTGCAGACTCGGGGGCCGGACCAGGCGGAGCTGCAGACTCGGGGGCCGGACCAGGCGGTGGAGCCGGTGGTGGCTGAACGGCCTCGCCAGAACCATCAGCAGACACTAGGACGTGCTGGCTGGGTCCTCCCGGACCCCCAGCTGACGAGGCACGAGGCTGAACGGGCCCCTCGGACCCTCCAGCGGAGACAGGCGGCTGAACGGGCCCCTCGGACCCTCCAGCGGAGACAGGCGGCTGAACGGGCCCCTCGGATCCTCCAGCAGGAAGAGACGGCTGAAGCGATTCCTCGGACCCTCCAGCGGAGACGGGTGGCTGAAGCGGTTCCTCGGACCCTCCAGCGGAGACGGGTGGCTGAAGCGGTTCCTCGGACCCTCCAGCAGAGACGGGCGGCTGAACGGGCCCCTCGGACCCTCCAGCAGAGACAGGAGGCTGAACTGGCCCCTCGGATCCTCCAGCAGGAAGAGACGGCTGAAGCGATTCCTCGGACCCTCCAGCGGAGACGGGTGGCTGAAGCGGTTCCTCGGACCCTCCAGCGGAGACGGGTGGCTGAAGCGGTTCCTCGGACCCTCCAGCAGAGACAGGTGACTGAGCCGATAGGTGAGCTAATGTCTGAGCTATGGAGAGAAGTCTAATATGTATCGACTGTTGTAAAGATGGTAGTAATGGTGGGTGAGGTGGTGGATGAGCACTAAGCTGAGCTATGTCTTCAGAGCCTACGGAAAACTGCTGGACGGGCTCACCCGAGCCTCCAGCGAGGACAGAAACCGGTGCAGTGGCCTGCTGGGCAGTAGCCGCTCCCACCCGCGGAATAGGCACGGGCGCAGAGACTAGCGGAGCCTCAGCTGGCCTGGAAACTGGAGCAGAGACAAACTGGGCCCTAGCCCCCCTCACCTGAGGAACTGATACAGGTGCAGGAGATGGCTGGACCGCAGTTGCCCTGGGCAAAGGAGCACCGGAAGGCAAAGGAGCAGGCTCACTGAAAACTGGCTCATCAAAAACAGGTGACGACCCTTCCCCACCACGTTTAACAGTCTGTACAGTCTTAGATTTAGCAGTGTTCACAGTCTCAGAAAAAACAGACTCGGCAAACTCAGGTTTTAATTTGTTCCCACCCCAACGAGCAGACCTCAAACTAAAAATCTCAGACGAATGCTTATTGCGATGAACTAGTGTGGGAAGATTCAAACCAAAACTGGCCTCCCAATCCAAATCCTCGTCGAGAAAAGAAATCCCAAAAGTGTCTGAGGTGAGTTCATAGTCTTTACTGTTCAACGGCTCAGGTGGAGTTTGGAAAGTGTAGTCCTTTTGACTCACCACCTGAGGTTGCTCAGACGTGTCCATATGACGGCGACGTGAGCGCCGTTTCCTTCGGGCAGAGGTAGCTGGCGGCGTGAGCAACTGAGCCTCCGGTGCACAGAATGGTGACTCTGAGGCCGGAGCGTGAGTGCCTGAAGCCACGCGGAGGACTCCCAACTGAAACGGCCGCATCTTGCGTGCTAGCGGAGCAACAGGTGGAGACTTCTGGCAGCTCCGGGGACCGCCGAGAGCCAGCCGAGTGCCATGGAAAATGCGCCCGACGTCAGGGGTGAGCCATGGCTTCCAGCGGAGTTCCTCCTCCAGCTGGGCAAAGGCTGCTCGGCGTCGCTCCTGGAGTTCAAAGTCTGCTGGGTCCATAGTATGGTCGCAATCTTCTGTTTGGTGCGGCTGTGTGCAGACAGGAAAAGGACCCAAGGTGCAGACTCCAGAGACAGATGTAAACTCAAAAACCGTTTTAATGTTAAACTCAAATATAACATAACTGGAAACGATCAAAAAATAAACTAATACCGGAGGACAGACAGAACACACAGCTTGGTAAACGGTAGATCGCGACACAGACACAGAGAAACACTGGGCTTAAATACACAGAGGGAGCAATCAGGGAATGAGTAACAGGAGGGAAACACAGCTGGGGCAAATCAGAACTGACGAGACCAAAGAAGCGTAAACTGAACACACTGAGAAAAGACGGAGACCTTGAAAGTAAAACAGGAAACACATAACACAGACTGAACAAAGACACAGACTCACATGCAGGCACTACAAAGGGAACAGAGACGTGGGAACAGGGCAGACACAAACACTGACTGAACACGGGGATATAGGAACTTAAGATACACATAGACGCGAACTAGACAAGGGGATGCAGGTGATAGGGGAGACAGGGCAACTAAAGAAGACAGAGACCTAAGCCATAAGACAGAACTCAAAGAAACCAAAAACTAGACAGTATAAATAATATCATAAACTCAAAAACCCTGGGTCGATGACCCAGGCATCCTAACAGACTCACCTATTCTCAGCTGCATTTGAATAAAGCACCAAATCCACACTTTTAAGCTTAAATTTCAAAACTTACGCTAACTACTGATCTTATCTATTTCTGATTTTATCTGTTTTGATTTTATATACTGTTTTGTTTGTTTGTTAAGCTTAAATTTCAAAACTTACATTAACTACTGATTTTATCTACTGTTCTGATTTTATCTGTTTTGATTTTATATACTGTTTTGTTTGTTTGTTTGTTAAGTGGGTTTAGAGCTCTGGGTAGCTCCCCAACTGGGTCTAGACTGGGTCTAGAGAGTATTTTAAATTCAGGGAATTTAAAATAGAAAGTAGCTCGTCCACAGAAGGACTGGTAGCTCCCCTTATGATAAGGGTTCAGATCGCGCGAACAGGTGTGGGATTAGAGCTCTGGGTAGCTCCCCAACTGGGTCTAGACTGGGTCTAGAGAGTATTTTAAATTCAGGGAATTTAAAATAGAAAGTAGCTCGTCCACAGAAGGACTGGTAGCTCCCCTTACGATAAGGGTTCAGATCGCGCGAACAGGTGTGAAATGTGTGTGTTTAGTTAGTTTGTTTGTTTGCTTGTTTTAATCAATTTTAAATCATGCTTTTTATTTGTTTTTGTTTCTAATGTCTCTGTAAAGCACTTTGAATCACCTTGTTGTTGAATTGTGCTATACAAATAAATTTGCCTTGCCTTGCCTTGCCTTTGTCTTCTCGCCAGTGGTCTACTCACCTGGAGCCCGGGTTTGCCTGGTCATCATGAAGAACCTTGTCCTCATAATGACTGGCATTGCGCTCCTAGAGAGCCTACTGATACTCACCTGGAAAGACGAGGACCCACAGCACCACCTGCAGAAGAAATGGTCATATGACAACTTACACCTAAAGGATATGGATAAAGAGCACAACCACCCCTGGCTGAACAATGCCTGGTACCGGTACGTCTACAACCGAGTACATACAGAAGACAACCACACTGGCTGCTACGTCTGTTCACACCTCCCAACGACAGCAATGCAAGCCACCCTATATGGAAAATCACCCAGCCTTTCCGAAGTATATTCTACAAGGCCACCAGCGGAACATGTTCCCCCGAAGACGTCTTCGCCTTCAAGTTTGAGTTAAAAAGACAAGTCACAACAATCGACCTGCGACGGTGTAATGGAACACTGATCAACTATAAACCTAATGAGGTAGTGTTTTGTACATCAGAGGTCTCAGACTGGAACTACAGCTGTGATGACCGATACTGGGTACACCTGAATGCGACAAATGACAAGGGAAAATCTTTCAACGTCAGGAGGGAACCAGGAATACAACATCCAATGTGTTTCACCTTCGCATACGGCAACAGAAAGCTGGGGATGAACCAAAACTGCTCCCAGACTTTCCGGATGCCGCAGGACAGAAAGGCGTGGATAAGCTTCCTGAATGGCACATATTGGGTGCAGGGTACAGCTTGGGCATGTGGCTCAAAGACATACTTCACCATCCCACCCAACAGCACCGGACTCTGCGCCCCAATTTTAGTGTCAGACCACACATTCAGAATATTCCATCAGGACCCACCAAGACGCAAAAGGAGCACTGATGACGTGCAACCTCATGATCCAATCTGGGGCAGTGATGTGCCAGCGGAGTTCAAGTTGTGGACCACCGGACAGAAAGTCCTGCACTCACTTTTCCCATGGATCGGGAATGGAAAAAACATGCTGAGAATCGAGACTCTTGACTACAGATTTGGACTTTTCCTGAACAGCTCAACATGGATAAACAAGGCTCAGAATGAGGAAATCGACGCGATCAGAATAGTGGTCATGCAACACAGAGTCGCCCTGGACATGATTCTCGCTGAGAGAGGGGGCCTCTGTGTCTTATTCAACACCACTTGCTGCACCTATATTCCAGATAACGTGCATTCTTTGACCATGACCACCGCCCTGGAGAAGTTACGACAACTGAGTGATGCACAGCAACAAGACTATGTCATGAACACAGGAGATTGGCTGACCTGGCTGCTGAGCGGCAGCTGGAAGACCCTCATGATCAAAGGACTTGTCTTGATAGGAGTTTTTCTTTTATTGCTTTGCATGTTCTCTACATGCATTCTACCCTGTATCAGATCAATGATTGACAAAATGGTACAGGCCACAGTGATCACCTATGTTGGACTGCCACAAGAAGATTTAGTATAGGAACACACACACTCACACATACTGAATGATGCTACAATTGAAAGTGTTGAAAGCAAGTGAATGTTAGCTGATAATAAAGTATGATTGAAGTGGTGAAATACGGTAACAACAGGGAGGAATGTTAGGGAGTTTTTATTGTTTTATTTGCTTATGCTTCAAAAGTTATGTTATACATATTTCACCAGACAGTTTTCTGTTTTGACAGGAAGCTGACCCTGTGACACTGACAAGAGACCAGCACAGAAATACATATCCGCAGAAGTTGACTTGCATTATATTATTCTTAGAAATTGACCTGCAACACACATACTCTGTGACACACACACACACAGCTTGCATGCAGACAGACATCAGGACCTGCGTGACAGGAAATGTGATTATATTTGCATATTGACGATGTAACCTATAAAAATAAACGAATACTGCAGTTCGGTGTGATTTGCTCTGAGCTTTTCACCCGTGCCGCACGTTGTCAATCTTAAGTGTCTCGGTGTTGTTTATTCACCTGACTGTTTGTTAACTGTAAATCTCTGACAGATCCAAAACACACCGCCCGGGCAACAAAGGAGTAAGAAGCATTTGAAAGTCCTGGAGTGGCCTAGCCAGTCTCCAGACCTCAACCCCATAGAAAATCTGTGGCGGGAGTTGAAAGTCCGTGTTGCTCGGCGACAGCCCCAAAACATCAATGCTCTCGAGAAGATCTGCATGGAGGAATGGGCCAAAATACCAGCTACTGTGTGTGCAAACCTGGTAAAGACCTATAGTAAACGTTTGACCTCTGTTATTGCCAACAAAGGTTATGTTACAAAGTATTGAGTTGTATTTTTGTTATTGACCAAATACTTATTTTCCACCCTGATTTACGAATAAATTCTTTACAAATCCTACCATGTGGATTCATGGATTTTTTTTTCACATTCTGTCTCTCACAGTTGAAGTGTACCTCTGGTGCAAATTACTGACCTCTGTCATCATTTTAGGTGGGGGAACTTGCACAATCGGTGACTGACTAAATACTTTTTTGCCCCACTGTAGGCTTCTTCTAGTGATTTGATGTTTTTTTCTAATTCCTGAATATTTTTGTTTTCTTTTTTCTTTTTATGTGATGAGAAAGAAATTATTTTACCTCTCATCACAGCTTTCCCTGCTTCCCATAGAACAGGCCGCTCAGTGGGGATAAAATTACGTCTTCGCCGTTCAGTGGGGCGTTGTCCGTGGCCGCTCAGTGGGGCTAAAATTCGCCGTCTAAGTCAAGTCAAGTCAAGTTTATTTATAGAGCACATTTAAAAACAACCAAGGCTGACCAAAGTGCTGTACAGTAAATACAGATAAAAATACAATAGAACACAATTTCGTAATAACACCTCGCTGATAAAAATAAAATAAAAATATATAAAACAAATAAATTAAACCTTTCTAAAAGCCAATGAAAAGAGGTGAGTTTTAAGAGCGGTTTTAAAAGTTTCTAGGCTTTTGGAGAGTCTGACGTGAGGAGGTAAACTGTTCCACAGTCTGGGTGCAGCCACAGCAAACGCCCTCTCTCCCTTTGTCTTTAATTTATACCTGGGAACATCTAAAAGCATCAGGTCGGCTGACCTCAAAGATCTCCTGGGGCGATAAGTACTAAGGAGTTCTGACAGGTAAGAAGGTGCAGTGCCATTTAAAACCTTAAAAGCCAGCAATAAGATTTTAAAATCAATCCTAAAGGCAACTGGGAGCCAGTGGAGAGAGCAGAGAACCGGAGTGATGTGGTCTCTTTTTTTTGAACCGGTCAACAGGCGAGCGGCAGCGTTCTGCACCAGTTGAAGGCGATGTAGACAGGAACGATCTAGGCCAGCATAGAGGGAATTGCAGTAGTCTAGCCGTGAAGTAATAAAAGCATGGACCACTCTTTCTAGATCGTTACTGCAAAGGTAAGACTTGACTTTGGCTAAAATCCGCAGATGATAAAAAGATCCCTTAACTACAGAGCTGATTTGTTTATCAAGTTTAAAAGCATTGTCAAAAATAACACCAAGACTCTTAATGGAAGAAGTGCAATCGGAGGTTAGGGGTCCCAAAAAGTCAAGAGAGAAGTTGGGATCTTTAGGAAGCCCAAACACAATGACTTCAGTTTTGCTTTCATTAAGGTGTAAGAAGTTAAGAGTCATCCAAGTCTTAATGTCAGACAAGCAGGAGAGTAGCGGCTGCAAAGAAACATTGCAGTTCAACCTCAGAGGGAGGTAGATCTGAATATCATCGGCAAAGATGTGGAAGGACACATTATGTTTACGGAGCACATCGCCCAGAGGGAGCAAGTACAGAATAAACAACAGGGGGCCTAGTATGGACCCCTGAGGTACGCCACAGGTTAAAGGAGCTCTGGGAGATGACAGTTCACCAAGGTGAACAGAAAAACTCCTATTATTCAAATAGGACTGGAAAAACTTTAAGACAGTGCCCTTTAAACCGACACAATGTTGAAGGCGGGATAGCAGTATGTTGTGATCAACAGTGTCGAAGGCTGCTGTCAGGTCCAGGGTTACTAAGACAGCAGCACAACCAGAGTCAACAGTTAAAAGCAAATCATTAAAAACTCTCAGAAGGGCGGTTTCTGTGCTATGCCGAGCTCTAAAACCAGACTGGAACTTCTCATAGAGATTGTTATTGTCAAGAAATAGCTGGAGCTGCGTGAGGGCGGCTCGTTCCAGTACTTTAGACAGAAAAGGGAGGTTGGAAATGGGCCTATAGTTAGAGAGTAGGGATGGATCTAGATTAGGCTTTTTAAGGAGAGGTTGAACAACAGCGTGCTTGAAGGGTGTTGGAAAACAACCAGAACTGAGGCAGGCATTGATCAGGACCAGAAGGAAAGGTCCGACTGAGTCCAGAACCTGCTTCAGAAGCCGAGAGGGGATAGCATCGGTGGAACAGTTGGTAGTCTTAACCTTGCAGACTATTTCATGCAGCTGAGAGAGAGAGATTGGTTCGAACTGATTAAAGGCAGAATGGCACAAAGACAAAACACAGGGATTGGAAGGTGAAGATGGAATGACAGACTGCAGGGAGGAAATCTTGTTTACAAAGAACTTTAGAAAGTCATTACAGAGGGTGGCAGAAGGTGTGAGGCTGGTGGATGTGTAAGGATTTACAATGGAATTTAAAACACGAAACAGAGTCTGAGGTTTATGGACACTACTGCTAACCAGGTTTGATATGTAGGAGGACTTGGCCTCTTTAACGGCTTTCTGATAGGTTGAAAGAGAGTCTCTGAGGATATTAAAAGAAATGTGCAGCTTGTCCTTTTTCCATTTTCTCTCAGCACACCTACAGGTGCGCCTGAGAGCACGAACAGAGTCTGTAATCCAGGGTTCAGCGTGAGCTTTGGGACGGAGTGTTTTTAGGGGAGCGATGAGGTCCAAAATAGAAGTACATGTTGAGTTGAAAAGAGCAGTTAAATCTTCTGCACACAAGGAATCAATCCAGTCCACCGTGGAGAGCTCAGAGTTGCTAAAAGCAGCAGAAAACTGAGATGGTACATGGGTATTGATGATCCGGTGACGGCGTGAAGGAGGTTTAACTGCAGCATCAGAACAATGTGCAGTGGCAGAAAATAGAACAGGAAAATGATCGGAGATACACGCACTCTCACAAATTTCAGAAATGTGGATACCCAAGCCGTGAGACATGACAAGGTCCAAAGTGTGACCCTTCTCATGTGTGGAGCCAGACACACACTGAGTAAGGTTGAAGGAATCCAACAGTGAAACAAAGTCTCTAACCAGGGGTTTAGATGGACAGCACACATGAATATTCAGGTCACCAACAATAAGAAAATGATCGAAATCTACTGAAAGCCCTGAAAGGAATTCCCCAAACTCACTGATAAAGTCCTTGTTAAATTTGGGAGGACGATATACCACTGCAATCAGTAACGTTGTGGATGAGTTTAGTTTAAAAAGCTGTAGTTCAAAGCTGGAAAAAGAGGAAAAAGAAATCTGATGGCAGTCATAAACAGATTTAAAAACACAGGCGAGGCCTCCGCCTTTGCCAGAGGACCTGGGAGTGTTTAAAAAACAACAGCCTGGAGGAAGAAGCTCAGAGAAAGCCACAGTCTCACCAGCACGTAACCAGGTCTCCGTCAGGAACATAAAATCCAAGTCGTAAGAAGAGAAAAAATCCTTGAGCAGAAACGTCTTATTGGAGAGGGATCGAGTGTTGATCAAAACCATAGATAAGGTGAGATCAGTAGCTGTCATCGGGGTTGATATGCGGGTGAGTGGGCGTAGGTTAGAGTTTGTAGCACCAAATCTGCGGATCCGTGGCTGTAGGAGAGCTGATGACCGAGGACCCGGAACGGAAACAGCGAGCGACGGACCCGGAGAGTCACGCAGGAAGGGAGCAGACACCAGGCGTGGGCCGGAGATGGCAGAGAGTCGCCTACCAGAGGAGAACGCCGCCGCCGGCATGGCGAGGAGTGAGCCAGATGACCGAGGGAGGCGCGGGCCAAGAAGCGGGCCTACCGGTAAAGCCGGAGCAACAGCAGGCGGAGTTTGAGAGACGGTTTTCACCCAGGGTCCTGGAGTGAGCCCCTCACCGCAGCAGAGTAGCAGAAACCCATCTGAGCGAGGGGAGGATCAGCCAGGCAGGAGAGTGATAGAAATGCCTTTGTGCGAGCCAGGAGACCACTTCGCTTCCCTCGTCTTCTCCAACGTTTTTTCCGGTGTAGCTTGGGAGGGAGGAACCAGGTGCGACGTAGGTAAGGTGGAATACCATCGAACAGTGGAGGCACACCGCTTGTTTGTCCATCAAAGACAGAGGACAAAGGTGCTGACACTGCTGAGTCTCGAATAATAAAGAGAGTTTGCCGGTCATAAGTCCGGAGCAAGTTGATTTCCACAGTTAAGGCAAAGAACAGCAAACAAAAAACCAAAAAACAGGAGGAGGAGTGACGGCGAGCCGAACATACTGGCGCCGTCTTGTCAGCATAGGAGATGGATTTCTTTCCATCTCCTA
This sequence comes from Rhamphochromis longiceps, assembly GCF_057381845.1. Classification (NCBI taxonomy): domain Eukaryota; kingdom Metazoa; phylum Chordata; class Actinopteri; order Cichliformes; family Cichlidae; genus Rhamphochromis; species Rhamphochromis longiceps. Next base: position 28,741,621 of record NC_140571.1, read on the forward strand.
TGCTGACTTAAGTGGGGCGATGTACAAAGCCGCTCAGTGGGGTTTTTTGTACAGAAGCATTAAGTCGCAGAGTTGCGCAGTTCGAACTTTTTTTTTTTTGTTCGCCGTCTTAGTGGGGCGAAATACAGACCGCTGTGTGGGGTACTGTAGTGAGTTCTCCACCGCTCAGTGGGATGTTGAGAAGTTCCACGGGGTCCAGATTGTGCTGGACAATAGGCCTATTTTGTGTTGTTGTCATTGTTGTCATCGTCGTTTTTGTTGTTGTTGTGTGTGAGTGTGTGCGGAGCAGAACACGTGGTCTGTGACACCGGCTGTTGTTGTTATCATGGGTTTCTAAGCAACCAAGAGTGAGTCGGAGGGAGACAGACGTTTGTGCTGGACTTTGCTCCTGGCAGCACAAAGTATTTAAATAAAGATGAGAGAGAAGTTTTCAGAAAACACACCAACCTTGAAGAGCGTGTGGAGAAGGCCAGCCCACATCAGCAGCACTTGAGATGTGCTCTGGTGAATGGCTTTCCCCCACCCCCTTGCTGACACAAAATGTTTATTCTTTAGCTTGCCCTGATCGACAGCAGCCTGTGTGCCAGACCATAGATTTAATTGAGGTGGATAGTTGTTAAAAGTAATCTACATTAAGCTTGTGGTTGCTCAAATTTTGTAAAATGACATATGAGGTGAAGTGATATAGATAAATATTTAAACTAATGAAGTGCATAGAGGCACTTGACCTGTGTGAAAGACTGTCGTCTTATTATGAGCTATTGTTGAGATATAGAGCACACCTATGAAAACAACTAATATGCTGAACCCTGTATGAAACATCTAAAAGTACATGATGGAGAAGCTGAATTGAATATGAAAGTGTAAGCCTTTGCCACTGTGAGCAGAGCATGCAACTACTGTGTGATGTTGCGTTGCGGTTTTTTTTTTTTTTTTCTTCTGAGCTGATGAGCAAGCTACACATTATCAGATCAAGAGCTGTCTGAGAACTACTCAAAGAGAGGGAAACAGAGCTCTGATAACTGTGATAACTGGAGTGTGCAGCGTTCCCGTGAGCAGTTTTCCTGCACCTTGACTCGTGTGTGTGTGTAGCATCAGCATCGTGTTTTTGTTTATTTGTTTTGTTGGGTTAAAAATAATTAAATAAACTGGTGATCATATTTATGGATCACCATGGTATCATCAGCCATGTGATTTATTTATGCAGATGAAAAAGAGAAAGAATTTATATTGTAGATGAAAAATAAATCATAGGGAAAAGGTTTTGTGTTGATCAGCCAAAAAACAACTACAATTTCATTTTATGCTTTTAAGAAAGGATTGTTCACAAAAACAGAGAGAGAGAGAGAGAGAGAGAGAGAGAGAGAGAGAGAGAGAGAGAGAGAGAGAGAGATGTGTGTTGATTAAGCAGCGATGATAATAATGAAAATGTCTTAGTTAGTCACTTTCAGGTGAAAAGCAGACCTGAATCAATTTTCCACATGCAGCAGTCGGAAGAAAGTTATAGTTTAACATCATTGGAAACATGCAGGCCAAGTTTCTGGCTGACTTATTTACAGCGCAATGTTTATGTGTCTCTCAACCTGACAAGCAAGTGCTCACTCCTCCCTGAAGAATGCAGCTCCAAAGAGCAATAAAATGGCAGATAAAGAGACAGCAGCAAGTCCTGAGCAAAGAGTCCCAGCAAAGCAGCAGCAATGTGGACAAACAGCATCAGAGAAGAAGAGCAAACCCATCATCCTGACTGATCGGATGAATGGCACTGTGTCTACCACAAGCTGAAACTTCACTGTGCATGTGAAGAAAACGTTTGAGGAGAACTGAACAGTTGGAGTTTGACATTTGCCACCTGTGGAGTAAAATGACAAGAAGAGACAGTGGAACACAGGACAAAGCTGAAGGAGAACTGCCGGGACTGTTGAAGTGGGAGAGGACAAAAGAGTGAGAGGACAACAGAGTGAGAAGACTAGGTGAGAACACATAGGAATTATTTAATGTGGGAAATCAAAATTTGGGTTAGCAAACCTGGGGAAAAGAAAACTGACTGCTTAAGTTGGAAAATTGTGAAGGGGTCTGAAACACTGCAAAAATAGAAACATATACAAAATCACACACACAAGCACAACATGCATTAACCCTACTAACACTTCCAAACACAAGAGAGCTTATGAAGATTAGACAACATCTTAAGCGTGTGAGTCTGTTTATCATCTTATCCAAGTCACCTCGTGTGATGCAAAAACCAGTGGACTCATAGCACATTAGTTAAGAAGTGATCAAATAATAGCAGAGAAATGTGTAGGAAAGGCAGAGAACATGCTCTGTTGGATATGCAGCTCCACAGACATGCATTAAACCTGCCTAATAACACAAACACACATGCGATGAAAATTAGCTTGTTATCTTTCATCAGTGTTAAAATAGTGTCAATTTAGCAGACACTTGTTATCAAATGCTGAATTTATCCAATGCAAAAATTGACTCTCTAGGTTGCAGGACAACAATTTAAACTTTTGTGGGAAAAAAGATTCTGGTTTGACCAACCAGTGATCAGATAATAAATTTAGTTGTTAATATAGTAAATTGGGAGAAGCTTCCTGCTTGATTGATGCAGCACAAGTTTACTACTAAATTTACTGTATGAGGGAAATTCTCTTTTAGTGATAACATTTTGAACATGCATTTCTGTTGTCCTGTCATCCTAGTGGGTTAATAGCTGATTCAAATTAGTTGATCGTTCTTAGATTAATGAAAGGTGACTGAATTCTAGCACGAGTGAATGAGATGTGTTGGAGTTTGTTGTGTGTTGAGTAGAGGCTCTAAAACACTGAGTTTCCTGCTTTGATGTGCGAGTGAATCCTGTATTTAGATACACAACTCTGAATACGTCAGAACAAACTTCTTTTGTGAAGTGCATGACAGCATGTCACATGTTTTATGATGAAGGGAAAAGGAAAACTGAATAAAATGGGTGTGTGGCCTAAATGAGTGAAGAGCACAGACCTGGTGATTAAACTCATAGCTAATAAGACATATTAGGCTTATGTTGTGTGTTGTGCAGCTGATGGTTGGTTTGGAGTGAATCTAGCTGATGATTCTTCTCCTGTTGTGAAGTTGATGAGGAGCTTGTGTCATGACTTAACAAGGCCTTTTTATTTTGATACTTTCACAGTGCACTGAGAGTTTGGTTTGATAATCTTTGTTATTTGTTATTTTTCATTTTTGAACAGGCACTGATTTTGTTTGTCTATTTCTTTTCTTTAAGCAGATCTGCACGTCAGAAATTAAAAGTGCTATACGACCTGTCGAGAAAGCTGTTACAAGTGAGTTTTCTCCACATTGAAATGGGCTCAGGAGAAAGCTACTTATTTGGGACAATATTAAGGGATTCAGCAGCGATGTAATCCGATCTAAAGTTCTTTTTCTTTTTGAAATGACGTCATTTTGCTGGAAGTGGAAACTAAATGCGACGACAGGTTCCACTATCAGCAAAGAAAGAATGAATGAATGCATGAATGAATGGAAATAAAAAACAAACTGACTGACTGGTAAAAGCTGACAGGACTTGACCACGACTCAAGGTTAACCTCCACCTAGACAGGACAAAAGGGTGGATGAATTTATGTGTTTTTTGTTACAGGAGCAGAAAGATGACAGCAACATTCGAGGTTGCATGACGATTTAATCTTTTAAATGCCATTTTCTCTGTCTGTGAATTTACTATGTGTGTGTCATTCACTAACTTGTGTTGCTCACAGACATTACTGTGAGAAATTGTATACATCTGCGCAGCGCTAACATTTGCATTTTCTTTTCTATAGCATTACAGTTCTTCATGTGGTTTGATCACATGATTTATACCAGGACAACTGGTTGATGTTTTTCCTACTACAGGATTTCTGGGTTTATGTGTGAAGAAAACTGTGTTTACAGGTCATGAGTGGTGATGCTGTTACACTGTGTTTTTGGGAAAATGTGAAGGTTACTTTGATGATGTGAATAACATGTGAGAAATTTCCTGTGTTGAAAACTAGTGTCACTTCTTTCCACAGTTATGGAGTTGACTTTATGGTGTTTTTATGGCACCTCTGGAATGTGGATGGCCGACGCCTGCCCACCAGGATGATCAATGTGTATTACTAATGTTTGTTTTTCTGAGACTGCATGTAGAAGATTCAGCTGAAGCGGACAAGTGACATGAGAAAAATATATAAGGGATTGTTTATGGAATAGTTGAAGATGGGCTATTGAGCTCATAGTAATATATAAGTGGAGTGACCTTGCTTAAGAGAAGTCACTGATTACATTAATGTTAACTGAGTACATGGGATGATCCATGTCTGAGGCAAATTATGGTAATAATAGTGATTTAATGATTTGAGAAAACCTGCACATGACACTTGTCTTGCTGATGCTGAATGCTTGTTACTCTTATGATACAATTGTTTATAAGTGTGAAGTTTGATTTTATTTCCAGATCTTGTTTTCCAGGCCATGATGGTGTGTATGCAGGCTCCTGGTGGAGCCAGTTTTTAAGACAGGGATCCAGGTTTGGTGAGTTGACGCATGAGAGTGTCCATGCGTCAAGAGGTGGGGTCCAGAATTAACATTAAACAATGTTTACTATTATTGTTGCAGTGATTTGTGTGATTAGCTGTTTATTTACAAGTATTAAACCTATGCAAGTGGTGCATCCATGTTCAGATGAGGCTTTGATGGCCTATAAGTGAAGTTCACTGAACTAAAGAATGTTGTTTGATGATTGTTGACATGCTCTCCAAATAGAAGTTTTCCCTCCTAGCAAGGAAATACAGGTGCAGCAGTAATCTCCTGAGAAATCTTAAGAGGCCCAGTGAGAAGCAAGAACCATTCCAGGCATAGCTGACAGCCCAGGCAGTGGTTGAGGTCAAAGGTCGAGCTGGTTGGGGTCCATCATGAGATCAGACTTTGGAGCCACAGCAAGGACCATGAAACTGCGTTGGAATGAGAGCTGTGCCACGGGAGGTTTCCAGAGGCCAACAGAGGAGATTGTGGACAACAGACGGGCACCTGAAGGATGAGGGGAGCGTGCCAAGCTCCATCGACAACGCAGAGGGAGTCTAAGGAAGACATCATGATTCTGTGAAAAGCACAGGAACCAGAAGCTATGGTGGTGATGACAGCAGTTTCCTATGAGGTCTGCAGCTTTGGAAATAGCTGAGACCCATGTTGACAAACAACAAAACCAACTGGTATGTTTGGATGTTTATTCTACATACATTTGGACTCTGGTCCTATGGACAATGATGGAAACAACTGGAAGAGACATTCATGACGCCCTGCAGAACTCAAACCACTCTGCAGAGACATGTGATTTGCACACCCGGAGGAAGCATCACCAAGCTGAGATGTTTTTGAAAATGTTACTTCTTATTTTCACTATTAAATTAACAATTTCTTTGTTTGCTCGTAGGATGCAGTTTGCCATTGGATGAGATCAATGAGGAATGGGATAACTGCTAATACATTTGTTAAACTGTGTATTTTTTCAGTAATTTAGGGTGATTTGACATATGCTGAGTATAAAAATGTTTGCATTGAAACTGACAGACATGAGGTATTCATAACTGGGAACTTTTCAAGCATAAAGGTCAAAAAGGGGGGAAATGTTAGATTTGTATTGTTGATTGTCATTTATGCTTAGAAATATTTACCCACATATGCTTAGAAGTGTATAATCATTTGTAGATTGAAAGAATGTCTCATCCTAGGAGGTCTGTAACAGCTCTGTGTAGCATGAAGGGGGAGGGCGTTCACTCCCTCTACAGAGTGTTCTGGCATAGATCACACCTCCTAGGAGAGGTCGTATCTTCTCTTGCTGATATATGGTTTAGCAAACACACGTATATCTGTTTATGTATAAGAGCCTTTTGTTAGATGGACCCAGACGTCCTGGCACCAGCTAGCACCAGAGTCTTCACAGGGTCACATCTTGACCTCACACACATACACACACACACACACACACACACACACACACACACACACACACACACACACACACACACACACACACATACACAGGCAAGGTACTCTTTGTGTGTATGTAGACGTCATATGTTAATGAACCTATGCATATTCATGTAACCTCAATAAAAGAACAGTGGTACGGGAGAACGGACGAGAGCAACTGGGGTCAGACGAGGGAACGGCGTCTGTCCGGTTTTCTCCCGTGCAAAGCAAATCAAAATCAAATCAAATCACTTTTATTGTCACATCACATGTGCAGGTACATTGGTACAGCACATGTGAGTGAAATTCTTGTGTGCGAGCTTCACAAGCAACAGAGTTGTGCAAATACAATAATGTAAACAAGCAAAATACAAGAATGGCTACATCTGAAACTAATAATATATGTACAATATATAATAGTATATGCATTTCTGGATGTGTATACTAAATATTTTTCTACGTGTGTGTGTGTGTGTGTGTGTGTGTGTGTGTGTGTGTGTGTGTGTGTGTGTGTGTGTGTGTGTACACATATTTTACAAATTAAATAGAGTAAACAATAAATAAAATATATAAAATAAAATATACAGAGTTGAGACATATGCAAAACAGTTGCATTACTGTACAGTATGGAGTGCATAATGTTAAAGTTCCAGTAGTGAAGCTGAGGTGTCTATGAAGTGTTCAGCAGTCTGATGGCCTGGTGGAAGAAGCTGTCTCTCAGTCTGCTGGTACGGGACCGGATGCTGCAGAACCTCCTTCCTGATGGAAGTAGTCTGAACAGTTTATGGCTGGGGTGACTGGAGTCCTTGATGATCCTCCCCGCTTTCCTCAGGCACCGCTTCCTGTAGATGTCTTGGAGGGAGGGAAGCTCACCTCCAATTATCCGTTCAGAGCACCGCACTACTCGCTGGAGAGCTTTGCAGTTGTAGGCGGTGCTGTTGCCATACCAGGTGGTGATGCATCCAGTGAGGATGCTCTCAATGGCACAGTGATAGAAGGTCCTGAGGATGCGGGGGCTCATGCCGAATCTTTTCAGTCTCCTGAGAAAGAAGAGGCGCTGCTGCGCCTTCTTCACTGTTTTGTTTGTGTGTACTGACCACGTAAGATCCTCAGCCAGGTGTACACCAAGGAACCGGAAGCTGCTCACTCTCTCCACAGCAGCGCCGCTGATGGTGATGGGGGTGTGTACTTCTCTGCACCTCCGGAAGTCCACTATCAACTCCTTTGTCTTTGCGACGTTGAGGGTGAGATGGTGAGGGTGAGATGGTGCACGAGTAACATGAAGAACTTTGAAGAACTTTGCCTACTTGTGTCTTGCTTTGCAGTGTAATTATATTGTCTTCAACGTTCCAGCGGATAGGTACAAGCTACAAACCTATCAGCAGGAAACAGAAAGTAAGATTAGTGAACACAAACGTTGCAACCACATATCCATCCCTGACACAAGACAAAAAAATATATGGTGTTTCAGCCTCAGAGTATGAAGATGAAGAAAGTTTTTCTCCTGATCCATTCCGTGAGGTGAGCACTTACCCTATGGTAGAGGTTGCTAACCCACATTTTGGAGTGGATGGGGATAACAGCCGCACTATTCATGTTTACCAGCCATGGACCGAGTCTGAATGTGCTGAAGCTTGTAAAAGTCTTGGAGACCCATTGACCAATGTTGATGAGTTCATAGCTCGACACAGACAGCTTTGTTCTTCATACCGTCTAAATGGACAGGAAACTGAGATTACTTTTAGGAGATGTCTCACTTATAATTGGACTCGTGTCAGAGGACAGTACACAGGTAAAGGGCCAGGTGATAACACCTTGCCCTATGGAGATGCAGGTCTCGTTGTCCAAATTAATGGAGTGTACGATCGTCTCAGAGATACTTTTAGAACAGCTGCAGACTACACCAAAATCTCACAATGCACACAGAAGGAAGGAGAGGATGTTCATGAGTATAGGGGTAGATTAGAGGAAGTGTTTAAGAGGCATAGTGGACTTGAAGAGAATCCTGACGCAGCAGGCCCCTATCAACAGCAGCTGAAACATGCCTTAATGAGTGGGTTCCACCCACCCATTGCAGATTTTATTAGAAAACAAAATGTAAATCACACCACAGATGGAGTTACTCAATGTATGAACTGGGCAAGGCATGCACAGGATGTGATTAAGGGCAAAAAGAAAAAATTGCAAAATACACCAAATGTTGCCACATTTTATGTTGATGAAGAGTCTCAGGTATTTTTTCAGGGACAGACTAGACGTGGCAGAGGCCGAGGAGGAGTTAGAGGAGGAGTCGGGGGGGCAGAAGTAATTGGCCACCCCGGAGAGGACAAAGGAACAGGGATGAGTGTTACAGGTGTGGAAAAATAGGCCATTATGCTAAAGAGTGCCCTAAAGACCTATGTGAGGAGTATAGACGACCAGGTCCACATAACCCCTCATATAATAAATGACTAGTATCTGCTGACACTGTTAACACACATGCATGTTTAAACACCCCATCAGACTGCCAAAAACAACAACCAGTGCTGTATTTTACTTTCAGGGTGGTGCAGCTCAACAGGATGACTAACGCGGAGTCTCACGCAATGATCCCGCGTCGGTGGGAGCTCCAAGACTCTCCTAAGTAGCTCCCCCGACGAGGCCTGACCAGCAGCAGGTGTGTGGCTTGACAGGCTCAGAAAAGTCAAAAATAGTGAGATATCTTGCAGAGGGATGCAGCAGTCTCAAAATTGCAAAGCTTCTGAAGCGTGATCATCAAACAATCAAGCGTTTCATTCAAAATAGTCAACAGGGTCGCAAGAAGCGTGTGGAAAAACCAAGGCACAAAATAACTGCCCATGAACTGAGAAAAGTCAAGCGTGCAGCTGCCAAGATGCCACTTGCCACCAGTTTGGCCATATTTCAGAGCTGCAACATCACTGGAGTGCCCAAAAGCACAAGGTGTGCAATACTCAGAGACATGGCCAAGGTAAGAAAGGCTGAAAGACGACCACCACTGAACAAGACACACAAGCTGAAACGTCAAGACTGGGCCAAGAAATATCTCAAGACTGATTTTTCTAAGGTTTTATGGACTGATGAAATGAGAGTGAGTCTTGATGGGCCAGATGGATGGGCCCGTGGCTGGATTGGTAAAGGGCAGAGAGCTCCAGTCCGACTCAGACGCCAGCAAGGTGGAGGTGGAGTACTGGTTTCATCATCATCATCGTTTATTTGTATAGCACTTTAAGAACACACCAGGCAGACCAAAGTGCTGAACAACACAGATCAAAACAACAACCAAATTAAAAATACCATAAAATCATTACAAACAATAAAATAAATAAGAAGGTGTCAGTTTCCTACAGAGTTAAAAGCCAGGGAATAAAAATAGGTTTTCAATCTGGACTTAAAGACCTGCACTGATGACGCTTGTCTAATTTGGAGGGGAAGGTTATTCCAGAGCATCGGAGCCGCAATTGAAAAGGCACGGTCTCCTCTGCATTTCAGCCGCGACTTAGGGACCGACAGCAGCAGCTGCTCAGCTGAACGGAGCGAGCGAGGAGGAACATGTGGCTTCAGCAAGTCAGATAAGTACACAGGGGCCAGACCATTTAAAGATTTAAAAACCGATAAAAGGACCTTAAAACGAACCCTAAAATCAATGGGAATGGTTTGGGCTGGTATCATCAAAGATGAGCTTGTGGGGCCTTTTCGGGTTGAGGATGGAGTCAAGCTCAACTCCCAGTCCTACTACCAGTTTCTGGAAGACACCTTCTTCAAGCAGTGGTACAGGAAGAAGTCTGCATCCTTCAAGAAAAACATGATTTTCATGCAGGACAATGCTCCATCATACACGTCCAAGTACTCCACAGCGTGGCTGGCAAGAAAGGGTATAAAAGAAGAAAAACTAATGACATGGCCACCTTGTTCACCTGATCTGAACCCCATTGAGAACCTGTGGTCCATCATCAAATGTGAGATTTACAAGGAGGGAAAACAGTACACCTCTCTGAACAGTGTCTGGGAGGCTGTGGTTGCTGCTGCATGCAATGTTGATGGTGAACAGATCAAAACACTGACAGAATCCATGGATGGCAGGCTTTTGAGTGTCCTTGCAAAGAAAGGTGGCTATATTGGTCGCTGATTTGTTTTTGTTTTGTTTTTGAATGTCAGAAATGTATATTTGTGAATGTGGAGATGTTATATTGGTGTCACTGGTAAAAATAAATAATTGAAATGGGTATATATTTGTTTTTTGTTAAGTTGCCTAATAATTATGCACAGTAATAGTCACCTGCACACACAGATATCCCCCTAAAATAGCTAAAACTAAAAACTACTTCCAAAAACATTCAGCTTTGATATTAATGAGTTTTTTGGGTTCATTGAGAACATGGTTGTTGTTCAATAATAAAATTATTCCTCAAAAATACAACTTGCCTAATAATTCTGCACTCCCTGTATGCATACTCTCTCTCTCTTCGTGTGTGTGTGTGTGTTTCTCAGGTGAAATTCAGTACGGTTCCGACAAGAGTTTTGTGTTAATGTACAATCCTTAATATGTTTTGTGTGTGTGTGTGTGTGTGTGTGTGTGTGGGGGGGGGGGTGTTCGCCCAGGGTGCCAAACAGGCTAGGACCGCCACTGTCTGCAACAGAAATGAAGTTATGCGCATGCGCCCGCTATCGGCGGCTGGCACTGTGACCCTCCGACCCCGCCCACAGGCTCGCGCGGAGACTCTCGCAGACACCGAGCCGTCCTTCAGACTTTGTCCGAGTTTCTGGAAGCTTCAGCGGGGACCGCGGGAGCCTGCTGCCCCCTCGGGGTTTGCAATAAGGACACGAGCTTACCGCCTCTCTGTCTCTTTAACGGAAACACGAAGCAGCTCGTGAGCCAAAACTTTTCAGTGACCTGCTGACAGATTCCAGGTAAGTTTGTGTGATGAGCTTCTTCTGTTCCCGGTGAAATACACCTGTACCTGTGGGAGCAGCGGAGCGGCTGAAGCTGCTCCGTCCTCCGGCCGGTGTTGCCGAGCCGAACCCACCACAGCACCGAGTGAACTGAAGCTCAGACACTAAATTCGATTAATTTTGAAGGGCGTCCGGTTTGGCAGGCACAGCTCGACCTGTCAGCGGTTTTTAGCCACAACTATGTTTAAACTTTTGAACCTTTGAATCGGAGCATGCGGGTCTGCTCCTATCCAATAACTGTATTGATCCATCAGCACTGAGATCAATGCATTTGTTCTTCTGTGAGGGTGTACCACTGACAGATATGCGCATGTGTACAGTGAAAGGTCTGTTTAAGTTGTTAAATGATGACAAACACCTGAGCTTCAGGTTTAAAGGATCATCCCTCAGTTTTTCCCGATACTGGAACAACTCTAATGCCCCGGGGGAGATTTGAATCCAGGCCTCTGGAAACACCCTTTGACCATGTGACTGACCTACTCCACCTTTCAAGTTTAAAGTTCAGGTTTTCTCACAGCGGCGCGTTAATGTGGCGAGTGTGCTCAGCTGTCAGGACATGCAAACGCACTGAATACCAGAAATACCACATAGCTGACATATTTCACCCACCACGCTGTGACGTGCAGTCACTCTTCTTCACTGATGAAGACTCTGCAACACACTGAGTGCAGGATTCACGTAGCCTTCAGTCTGATTCATTCACTTTCCAAATCACAGCCACGATAGCTGTGAGCGCTTCGTGTTTATTTTTCTGTTACTGGAGCCAATCATGTGCTTTATTATCAGTCTGTTAATCAGCTGATCCTTCAGCCTGATTCACTGCATTCTTCTTCTTTTTCTCTGTTTCTTGTTATTCATGCATTCCACAGAGTGCCTTTGTCCTGTCTTCCTTCCCTCACCCCAAACCGGTCTGAGCCTGGCTCTGCTGGAGGTTTCTTCCTGTTAAAATTGAGGTTTTCCTTGCCACTGTCATAAAACTTCTTACTCATATGGTTGTTGAGAGTACAAAGACAGTACAGCATCTCAAGGTGACTGTTGTTGTGATTTGGAGCTTTGATTTGGAGCTGAATAAAACCAAGTTAAAACTGGTCCACATCAGAAGTGGACTCGAGTTTTCGGTCAAGAATATAATTCAAATAATAATTTATGACACAACTAAAGCCAAATGGAGTCCAATCACAGTATAGGACCCTGATCTCCTGAGCAGATAAAGGCGTCCACTGGAGGAGCTCAGTTTGTGACTCAGAGACATGTTAATGAATGTGAAACTGTGAGCCCAAGGCAGGCTGACACGGGCGTGATGTCATCGCTTGTGTCAGGTCTGCTTGTCATGGACGTTAAGATGATGATGTCATTGATTGTTTGTGATTGATTACCTGTATCTGTTTTAACCCTCATCAGCTCAAACATCGGTAAAACCTTTGGCCTGTCATCATGGCAACCAGTACCAAATGGGGGGCGGTAAAGGACCAGTTGACCAGAGGCCTCGCCACAGTCACTGACGGCAAGGTGGAGGCCAATCTGGAGAACGCTGACCCCGAGCTCTGCATCCGACTGCTGCAGGTAGGAAAGAAGCAGAACCTCAGGAGTCCTGCCAGGGGAAGGAGAAGGCGTCTCACAGCTCTGACCGATGGTCACTCTGCCCCTCCAGGTTCCCACAGTGGTGAACTACTCGGGTCTGCAGCGGCGGCTGGAGGTGAGTAATCGGTCATGGATGGTGCAGTTTCTTGAACTACAGGGTTTGGACCTCCTGCTGGAGGCGCTGGAGCGTCTGTCGGGCCGCGGCTGCGCCCGCATCGCCAATGCTCTGCTGCAGCTCACCTGCGTCAGCTGTGTCCGGGCCATCATGAACTCGTCCGCAGGGCTGCATTTCATCCTGGACAATGAGGGCTACGTCAGGATGCTGGCTCAAGGTGGGTGGAGGACCAGAAAGTTAGAATGAAGCAGATCTGCCTTAAAACCACCTTAAAATCATATTTACACGCTACCCTGAGCAACAGGTAGACTCAGGTGGCTGTTCCAGCCTAAGCTAAGCAGGTAGCCGGTGTACCTGTGAGGTGAAGATGACGACTCCGAGTCATTACTTATGAAAGCGGTAACTCCACCTCCTCCTATAAGCCCTCAGCTCTCGACACGTCCAATGTCATGGTGAAGATGCAGCTGTTCCAGCTGGTGGCTGCTCTTGCCGTCTTCGACCCTCGGGGACACCACCTCGCCTTCGATGCACTCGACAACTACAAGGTATGCTCATGTCCTCGTCCACTTCCTCCTCTCTCTTTATTTCCTTCCTGTCCTTCCTTTTTCCTTTTTTCCCTTCCTTCTCTGTCTCCTCTGAGGTGATTTGTGATTTCATGAGATCAGTTTAAGTAATCTGAACTCTGCCTCACGATGGCAGTCAGGACAGTTGGCGCTCAGTCATATTAACACTTAAATGTTGCTGTAGGTCCAGGTCACTTTCAGAGGCTCTCTTGGCTGATTTCATTTGTTTAGAGGGGCATGTTTACCTGCTTGATGGACAAACCAACAGATGTCGCATGAGCTGGATGGGGAGACATGAGCAGGCCATTTGGGTCGGTTTGAAAAGCTTTATCGGCATGACGTTAGCAAAAGGAAGTGCGAGTCAGTTTCACTTAGTTTCAAGGCTAACACAACAAGCAGAACAGCTCAAACTGAAAGCCACTGGCTGATTACCTAAGTCAGCAGATAGCTCACAAAGCTCCACCACAGCTCCTCGCTGCCAGGTGAGAGCAACGACGACGTGGTCTGTGTACCATCAGGGCGTGACTGCAGATACACCACAACAAACAGCTGAGCCTCAGACGCTGCAGATCTTATCGTCCCCGCCCAGCCTGTTCTCACAGGCTCTGAACTTACAGCATGGAATCATGGGATACCACACGTCTGCACACACACACTCGTTTTATTATCTTAGTGAGGACATCTCATTGACATAACCCTTTCCCTAGCTGCTTACCCTAACCATCAAAAATGAATGCCTAACCATAACCTAACTGTAACCCTGACACTAAAACCACATTTTAAGCCTCAGACACGTCTTCAAACTTGTGGGGATGGGCACTTTGTCCCCATAAGGGCTGTTGGTCCCCACAAGTATAGTGGCATGCCAATTTTCTGTCCTCACAAAGTTGTCTAAACATAACATGTACACACACGCACACACACCGCTATTAGGAGTGTTTAATCATCACACTTCAGTCAGACTGAAGCAGGAAGTTGTGTTTAATGAAGGTGTAAACGAACTGTGTCCGTCCTCTGACCTGTCACTTCCTGTGTCTGTATTCAGAGCCTGAAGAAGCAGCAGTATCGCTTCAGCGTGATCATGAATGAGCTTCACGCCACCAACAACATCCCCTACATGGTGACGCTGCTAAGTGTGGTCAACGTCCTCGTGCTGCAGGAGGAGGAGCTGAGGAGGAGGCACCGGGTGCGGCAGGAGTTCATCGGTAAAACGAACTGTTTATCACCACTCTGACATCACCCCTGACATCATCATCATGATGTCATTGCTGACATCACTGTTTTCATCATGTTGTAGGGTCTTTACCTCACAACAGAAAGACCTTGATGTGACTGTTGTTGTGATTTGGCGATGTATAAATAAAGTTGAATTAAACTGTTATCAGAGTTATGTGTAGGAGGAGCTTGATATCTGTCACAGTGTGACATCACATCCCTGTACGGAGGCTTTCCTGGAGTCAGGTCTCGCTGAGGGCTCGAGTGTCAGACCCTCAGAGGTCGTCATGGTGTGAGTGTGTCCTGCTGCTTGACCAAAATAAGAAGTGATATATGTGTCTGTGATTTTTAGGTCTGCAGCTGCTGGACCTGCTCCCCAGGCTCAGGTACTGGCTTCATTCTCACTTTGCTTACATCAGTTATTAATCAATAATCAATCGTGTTTCCAATCAGTTTCCTGTCTGTGTGTGCAGGGAGACGCAGGACAAGGACCTGAACATCCAGTGTGACGTGTTTGAAGACTCTCTGTCGGAGGACATGGAGGAGATGGAGAGGCTGTACGGAGGGATTGATATGAGCAGCCACCAGCAGGTCTTCACAATGCTCTACACCATGGTAACCACAGTTTAAAGAGTGATGCGACTCAAGCTGGAACGTTTAAACCAATGTTTCCCAACCACTGTGCCGCGGCACAAAGGTGTGCCGTGGAAGATTACCTTATTCCACCCAGTTGGTACTCTAAGCCAGCGGTCCCCAACCCCCGGGCCTTGTACCGGTCCGTGAGTCGTTTGGTACCGGGCCGCGAGAGTAGAGGCTCAGGTGTGAAATGTATGGTTTTCAGGGTTTTTATCGGTTTTCAGCGTTATTTTGTTATCGTTAACTCGGTTTTCCTGGGTCTTTTCACATGTGTTATGAATAAATCCTCTTTTTTTTTCGGTACCGGTACTAGTTTTATTTTGTTGTATTTATCCGCGACACCTTAAAGGCCGGTCCGTGAAAATATTGTCGGGCATAAACCAGTCCGTGGCGCAAAAAAGGTTGGGGACCGCTGCTCTAAGCGATTGGCTTGAGTAATGGGCAGAACAATTACATTATCTTCCACTAGAGGGGAGTACAACTACCTGCTCTAATTAAATTGGTTGCCGACTGCCAGTAAAACAGAAGAACATGAAGAAGAAATTATAGGTCGCTGCTGTCAGGTCTAATATTTCTCCATCATCCTCTCAGTATCACACTGACACGTTGCTTACCTCTGATACCTGGTCCTCTTTTACTCCTGTTACCTTACAGGACATCAGTGCTCTGCTTGGTCGAATGAAACTGACTTCAAGCCACCTTGATGTACTTCCTCCATCATTTTTCATTAGTGTGTTTGATTTCTATTGGCCTCTGTATTCTGGAAATAATTAATACTTCTCTTTATACTGGCTCAGTTCCCAGCTATTTTAAACAAGCTATTGTTGAACCAATATTAAAGAAACCAAATTTGGATCCATCTCTTCCAAGCAGTTACAGGCCAATATTAAAATTACCATTGGTGTCAAAGATCTTGGAAAAAACAGTTGCAGAACAACTTAACAACTTTTTGGAAAAGAACAACGTTCTGGACATTTTCCAGTCTGGTTTCTGCAAATTGCACTCCACTGAAACCGCTTTGCTTAAAGTGTCTAGTGACATTCTGATGGCAGCAGACTCTGGAGAGTACACTGTTCTGGTTATGTTGGATCTCAGCTCTGCTTTTGATACTGTTGATCACAGCATCATGATAAATAGGCTGAAGGACTTGTTTGGGATTACTGGTGTTGTTTTAAAATGGTTTATGTCGTATCTATCTGAGAGATCCTTTACTGTCCGTGTAAATCATGTGCTGTCAGAAACATCAGTTCTGTCTTCTGGGGTACCTCAAGGATCTGTTTTAGGTCCTATTCTCTTTTTGCTGTATATACTCCCTCTAGGCCACATTATCAGACGTTACAATAATATTTCTTATCATCTCTATGCTGATGACATTCAGTTGTACTGTTCTTTCAAAGCTTCTGAGTTGTATAAATTGTCTTGTTTAAATAATTGTCTGTCAGAAATCAAACAATGGTTAAATGACAATTTCCTTCAGTTAAATGCAGATAAACCAGAAACTTTGATTATTGCACCTGATCACATGCTCTCAGAAATTAGGCAGCATATCAGTTTTTTAGACCCTTCATTTCAGTCGAGTCTCAGAAACTTAGGTGTTATATTTGACAGTTCAATGTCTCTTGAGAAACACTCTAAACAACTTGCCCGGAACTGTTTTTATCATCTAAGAAACATTTCTAAACTCAGGCTACTGGTGTCAAAGGCAGAACTTGAGATGATTCTTCATGCTTTTATCTCTTCTCGTTTGGATTATTGTAACGGTCTTTTTACGTGTCTCAGCAAATCAGCTCTGGATCGCCTTCAGTCTGTACAGAATGCAGCGGCAAGACTTTTAACTGGTGCAAACAAGAGGTCACACATTACTCCAGTTTTGGCTTCTCTTCATTGGTTGCCTGTAAATTTTAGGGTTCATTTTAAAATTTTAGTTGTAACTTTTAGAGCTCTGCACGGTGAAGCTCCCCAGTATATCTCTGACCTGCTGAAACCTCGTGCTTCATCCCGAGCACTTAGGTCTTCAAGTCAGAGGCTACTGGTGGTCCCACGTACTAGGTTTAAAACACGTGGGGATCGGGCTTTTCAGGCACTGGCACATAGGCTGTTGAACTCTCTGCCGTTGTCTTTACGCTGTCTAGGCTCTACTGACTCCTTTAAAAAGCAGCTGAAGACATTTTTATACAAACGGGCTTTTAATTAATTTTAACTTGTATGTCTGATCTTATTGTAAAGCACTTTGTGATTTTTATCTGTGAAATGTACTATATAAATAAATTTTACTTACTTACTTACTTATATAATAGTCATGCTGTGAGTGAAACGACGCAGCACGTAATAGCAATAAATAAATATTTGAAAAGAAAAATAGTGAGTCTGACCTGGGTCTTTGAGAAAATTCCGACCCAGACGAAGGCCCTAGCATTAGTAGTGGTCAGAAGAAAGCAAAAAAAGGGTAGATTGGGGACAAACTTGTTAGTCCAATAATCACACAACTGGTATGTTAACTCCAACTTGAATGGTTGCCTTCTTTCGTTCCTCCACACAAGAAAAAACGGACACTCCAAAAAACTCCTACTTCCCCTTCCCGCCTGTGCGTAGCCATGCCCCCCTTCACTGGACACTTGCGCAGTGGGACAGATACATCTAAACAAACTGAACCAATTCTGCTATACCTGGTGCGCGGGGAAAAATTATCAATATTCTTTTTGTGACATTTTTGTTTGGTGGTAGGTTGTGTTATTTTTCTAACGTGAAATATGTACCGTGGCTCCAAAAGATTGGGAAACACTGGTTTAAACTACAGAAGCCAACACTGTCACCTTCAGAGCGATTGGTGCAGCATCTGTGAAAGTGACACTGCTGGTAGTTCTCTTTTCAATGATAGAAATGTAAGGAGACAGACGCTACGTTCAAACTGCAGTCGAAAGCACATCAAATCCGATTTTTTTTTTTTTTTTTTTTTTTTTTTTTTGACCCTATGCGACCCATACCCGACCATGGTATGACAGTGTGAACGGAATAAATCCGATCTGGGTCACTTTCGTATGTGGTACTGAATCCAATACATATCCGATGTTTTAGAAAGCGACTGCTGTTTGAATGGTCACGTCGCATTAAATCCGTCTTGTACGTCACTGACACAAGACAGATGCCAATTATTAGCGCCGGAGATGACATCGCGAACGCTTCCTGGCCATCCAGTGTAGATGTTAATGAAACTGTTGGAAAGACAACGTGAACATTTTATTTGTACTGTATAATCTGCAGATTTTGACAGAAATCTGCAACTATTCTTTGAAGCACTGCTCCTCTCTAAAACAGCAATAAGGATAATTATTAGGTTATCTACATTATTATGTAAATAACAAAATAACTTAAAGCAAAAATTGGGAAACGTAAAGTCCGAAGTCTTTATATTAAGGGCCATCAGTCAAACAATATTATTTGCTCTGGGTCTAAACAGAGCGCGTTGTGTGTGACGTCTTCTTTTGCGCATGCGGGCCGCTTCGAGGGTTCACACTAGAGCGTGTTTGCTGTCGCATTTTATTTGTAGTGTGAACAAGCAGACAAAAAAAATCGGATTTGGTCAAAAATTTGGAATTGAGCATTAACACCTGCAATGTGAACGTAGCCAAAATAACCTGTCCTGACCCTCTCTGCGTTCAGGTGTCCAGCCATCCATCCTCCGTGCAGCTGCTGTCCATCCTTCAGGCCTTGTTGCTGGTGGGTCCAGACAGAGCTGAGGTCTGGTGTGCTCTGGAGCTGCTGATGGATCGAGCCACCCTGCTGGCTCAGGATGGTAAGTATGGGGGCGCATCCAACAACAGATCACTGGGTCCAGCTCTGATTCCGCCTCTTTGTAGAAGTGTCCTCTCTATATAAACGATGACCCCTGTAAAGAGTCCCTTAAGGTTCAGATGCAGGCCCTGTTTTATGTCAGTTTGTATAAATGACAGCAGGCAGAGTATGATCAAAGCTGAGGGCATTTCACAGGATCAGGCGAAGGTGAATTCACCGGCTCTGTTTTTCTTGATCGCAGCTGAGGTAGACTCTGCAGATCACCTGCTGGAGAAGCTCCTCCCCCGAAAGACTTACTCACCCAATCTTGCCATCGACAGGGCGGTCCAGACTAGACTACCAGACAGTCCTCCCAGCCAATCAGGGGCACTCACCAAAGATGCTCCAACAGCCCCCACTGCAGCAGCACTGCCTCCGGCTCTTCCCACTTCCTATGCCCCCCCTCTACCTCCTCCCTTACCCGGTGCTATGACTCTTCCCCTTCCACCCCCTCCACTGCCGCCCACACGCTTGCCTGGTGCTATGGCTCCTCTCCCTCCACCCCCTCCACCCCCACCCTTACCTGGTGCTATGGCTCCTCCCCCTCCACCCCCACCCTTACCTGGTGCTGGACCTCCACTCCCCCCCTCTCCTCCAGGTGACATCAGAGCTGAGACAGTTCAAAGTCTGGGCAGGTTATATAGCAGCTCTGCTCCTAATTCAAGCCACACCCCCTGCCCAACACTGCGGATGAAGAAGCTGAACTGGCAGAAACTTCGATCCAGACTGGTGTCAGGTGAGGCCTGGTGTTGGCCCAGGTCAGGTGCAGGATTCATCCAAGCTGACGTCACTCTGTCCACAGGCCACGAGTCTCTGTGGACGTCGACATCTTTGGACTCCATGGAGCCAGATTACTGCAGCATTGAGCAGCTCTTCAGTCTCCCTCCGACTGAGACCAAGACCAGAACCAAGTCAAAGACGGAGCCCAAAGAGGTGCCGTAGCTTTCTCTGTCTTCACCTTACAGGTGTGGCGTTACAGGTTTTACCTTTTTCACATCCACATGTTCAATTCTGTCCACAGGTGTCCTTCATCGACGCCAAGAAGAGCCTTAACCTCCACATCTTCCTCAAGCACTTCAAATGGTGACTGTTCTTTTTCTGAGTCTTGCAGCCAATTAAAAACATCTGTGCTGTGACATCACCACCCCTGTATCACCTGACCTGTCTCACCTGCAGTTCCCACGAGGACTTTGTGGATCTCATCCGAAGAGGAGACCGATCAAAGTTTGATGTCGAGGCCCTGAAACAGTTCATTAAACTCCTCCCAGAGAAACATGAGGTCAGAGCAGAGGTCACCTGCGCTTCACCTGTTCTCCACCTGTCTCTCACCTGCCCCTCACCTGTGCTTCAGTTGTCCTTCACCTGTACTTGACCTGTATCTCATCTTTCCCTCCTCAGGTAGGGAACCTGAAGTCTCATCTGGCAGAGCGGGACAAGTTGGCATCAGCAGATCAGTTTTACCTGCAGCTCATTGATCTGCCCAGGTGTGAGGACAGCGCCAGCTGCAGCACACATCAAGCACAGATAAATAAGCACAGCTCACCACAGGTCCACTCACTCGCAGTGTGTGTGTGTGTGTGTGTGTGTGTGTGTGTGTGTGTGTGTGTGTGTGTTGCAGTTACTCTCTGAGGATTGAGTGTATGTTGCTGTGTGAGGAGAGCAGCTGTGTGTTGGAGACTATGAGAGTGTGTATACACATGACAAACACACAGCAGCTACACAACAAACACACTGGCTGCACACGCACGTTTGGCTGCTGTGGTGGTGTTCTTGTTTCTGTTTGTGTGTGTTGTTTTGTGTGCAGGTGTGAAGGAGAGCGCTCGGCTGCCAGTCTTCTGTAAACTAATCCTGAGTGTCGGAAACTTTCTCAACTATGTGAGAATCTTTTTTCTTTTACTCCTTGTAATCTGATTACTTTGTGTGGCATGCTCAGTGACGGTCCTAAAGCAGTTCTCTTCCCGAAGACTCAAACCACACAAACAAACTCAAACACAAACTCTGACCAGTGTTGGGGTCGTTACTCAGAAAAAGTAATCTATTACACATCACTTGTTGCTTTGCAGTCTGCCATATGCCCGTCCAACCTGAAGCAGCGTTACATGATCATCAGTGACCAGTGTAGACCTGAGACTACATTTACACGTGCAGCGCTGTGAAGCACATTTGTTTCCACTGCTGCACCGCACAGTAATAGTTTCCCGCTGCGCCAAGTACAGTGCAGCACGTCAGTGAGGAGTACTCGGCATGTGCGCTGTGTCACACGACCAATAGAATCGAAGACTACCACTGCACTAAATTCCATCACACGATGAAGGAAAACATTCGTATCAGTGCGTATCAGAGTTCTGTGAACTTTTTCACACAGGTTTATGTGCATGTATGGGGACCTCCAGAGCCTCTTAACAGCTCTGGGGACGACACACTCTTCACTAGTCTGGATAGTTGAAAGCTTTCATCTATATGAATGAGCGATTTTTTTTTTTTTTTTTTTTTTTTTTTATTAAAAATTTGAACACAATTCAACACAAACTCTTGTGAAGGACACAAAGTCAGAGAGATATAGGTTTAATACAGACTCGTAGAGTGGTAACAAAAAAAAGACTTCCAAGCAGAGCGCATCGGCCAGCACAACACAGAGTTTGGGTCCTTTACGCTAAGCGAGACAGGTGGAGAACAAGCTAGCGGTCAGTGTGCCGCATCCTATGTGAAAGGGCCTTAAGTTCTTGGCTAGCTTAGCATTAACATGCTGTCTGTGCAGATGTTAGCAGTATAATGCAGCTGTTTATGTCCTGGATGCTGGTTCCACTGCACCATGATGCTTGTCCTTTCGTGCAAGAAAAATAAGTCATGTCCGTGTCTCTGCTGTGGAGTGGGCTGCTAGCAACTGCTGGACTTCACATCAGCTAACTTGAGCCTCTGATGAAGTTTTTATGAAGTTATCTAAGCAGTAATATCACAGCTGTGAGGTTGATTGCACTAACAGTTCATCCGAGGAGTGTTTTGTTTGTTTTTTTTGTTTTTGTTTGTTTGCACATTCAGGCAGGTGTGACTCAGCACCAACTATTAGCTCAGCACAAATCTACCAACAGAGACTGTCTACCAAGACAGTTCATTTAGTTGCCAAATCATAAATCAGTCTGTTATTTAGCTGAAATAAAATCTAAAGGCTGGTAGTCTGATTTTGTCATGTGATGTATGGTCCATCAGGGAACTCGCACAGGGAATGCTGAAGGCTTTAAGATCAGCACTCTGCTCAAACTGACCGAAACCAAAGCCAACAAGTCGAGAGTCACGCTGCTGCACCACATCCTGCAGGTAATGCTGGGAATACTACGAATACTGGGGAATACTGCAGTATTCTCATAATATTTCAGTTGCTGCTGTTTGTGACCCTTAGGAGGCTGAAGAGAATCACCCCGACCTGCTCAACCTGCCCGATGAACTGGAGATCTGTGCAAAGGCTGCTGGGTAAACACATATAAGAGTTCAGTCACGTACAGACTGCTGGGCGGAGTCTGTGACGTGGTAGCTCAGGTGTTTCGCCTGCAGCGGTGTTAAATGTTGCCCTCTGACTCCACCTGCAGGCTCAGCTTGGACTCTATTCAGTCTGAAACAAACACTCTAAACAAACGGCTGAAAAACTCAGAGAGGAGCGTTTCCTCCTCATCTGACATGAAGGAGCAGTACCTGTCCACCGTACAGGTGAGTCACTCGGGATGAGGCTGTCACCTTTACGGGCAGATAAATCCAGTCTGTGCACTAACTGACACCGTTTTAGTGGGACAGACCTGCTCTTCCAGGTGAACTTACCTGTTGTTCTTATGTGGTGTTACCAGGAGAGCCTGCAGGCTGTTGAGCAGCTGCAACTCCTGCTGTCATCTGTGGAGGAGCAGAGGAAGCACCTGTCCGCCTACCTCTGTGAGGACAGCAGCAGCTTCTCTCTCGAAGAGCTCTTCAGCACCATCAAGACATTCAGAGACCTCTTCCTTCGAACCCTCAAGGTCAGCGGCCAATCGCAGTGCGGCTCAGTCTGCAGGACTCATACCCTGCCGCACGTTTGCATGTGTCATTTAAACTGTGTCTCAGCCAGCCAATCGGCTCTGACTTCAACCGTGACAAAGTGTGGTAGCTGCCACACATTAGTCCTGTTTCCCTGTAAATGTTAAGCTCCGCCCTCTCTGGGGGGCCGGTTAGCCTGTTGAAGTTTGAACTGTGTGTTCCTTTTATTCTTCCATCAGGAGAACGAAGGTCACAGGGAGCAGGAGAAGAGGTTGGACGAAGGGAGGAAACTGAGAGAAGAAGCCCCCACCAGAAAGATCAGTAAGTCAGACACCATCATTTCACCTTAAATCCTCCCTCCTTAAGGTGTCCCTCACCTGTCTCTCCAGGTGTGGCAGGTGAAGGACAGGTCAAGTACAAGTGGAGGGCAAGTGGAGAACAGGTGAGACGTGAAGGGCCGGTGACTGACAGGTCGAGAATCAATAGCTGACATCAGCAACATTTCTCTGCAACAGTTTATCAGCAGCTGAATATTTAAAGGAAATGATGTGACAGCATCAGGACGAGAAGGAAGTTTGTAAAGATTAAATGCTGCTGTACCTATGAGGCTGTCAGGTGACGCAGTGACAGCTTTCACCTGTTGTTTGTGACATGTGCGCTAAGCTCACAGGGGAACGTGTTTCTGTGCTGCAGTTAGGACGGACATGGCCAATTGGGACGAAGGATGCATCGTCGACAACCTGCTGGCCGAGATCAGGAAGGGCTGCAGGCTGAGGAAGACAAGGCCACGGGCAGAGCCGGACGGTGGGGTCGAAGGTGAGAGCCCGGCAGGACTTCTGCAGACTTTCTTGTCACCACTGCTCGTTTGACCCAAGTTCTCCTTTTCAGGTCACCCCGGGGTCACGCAGATGTCAGCGGCCCAAGACAAGCCAGATTTGCCCGAGAAGCCTCGGGAGGAGGTCCGGACTCCCACACATCCACCTGCTGGAACCAGACCAGAACCAGAGCCAGACAGAGCTGCCTCAGAGCTCCAGGCCCTCGGTGAACCCCCTGCAGCTGAGGTCCAGGGTCCGGAGTCTGAAGTGGACACCGGACCGGCGCAGCAGGAAGTCCAGCATGCAGCTAGTCAGCAGGATGTGACCCAGGTCAACAGGAGCAAAGATCCTAACCCGGAAGATTCTGCTCCCCAGAACGCATTGAACACCTTAGACACCAGCCCGGCAGGTAGAGTGAGGCGCTGTGCTCTCTGCTTCAGGCTTTGAGCACGCTCAGTGCTGCTGTTTGTTTCTGAAACATGGAAATTTTAATGCTTCCTGTCCCACAGCCCACCCACACAGATCAAGGCTATGTCCACACGTACACGGGTATTTTTGAAAACGGAGATTTTCCGTTTTCGTTTTAAAAAAATAATCCCGTCCACACGTAAAGGCAGAAATGAAGGAAAACGCTGCTAGGAACATGCCAAAGCAACAGGTAGCGATATATTCCTAACCGTGCAGAAATGTTGGCCAATCAGAAGTCTAGAAGCCTCGGTGGGAAAAAGTAAACAAAGCTGGGGCATAGAAGCAGAACTGAGTCGTATGTGTGGAGTGACAGTAACTGTGTGTGTGTATATGTAAGCATGTAAACACTGCAGAGACTACAATTAACAGTAACAGTATTGTAGAAATTCATGTCACCGAAACAATAACGTGGCGCACAGTGTGACGTCAAAAAATGCGCACACCTTTGACGCTGCGTTTTCTCTGTTTTTCTTGTCCACACGTAAATGCAAAAACGGAGTTTTCAAAAATATCCACCCTGGCCGGAGTTTTTAAAAATCTTTGTTTTCAGTGACCAAAAACGCCGTTTACGTGTGGACGAAAGGTGCAAACGCATAGAAAAATCTGCGTTTTCAAAAATACCTGTGTGCGTGTGGACGTAGCCCAAGTTGTGTTCAGTGTTTGCAGCAGAGTGACGGAGACTCGGCCGCAGATTGCAGTTGAGTGGAGTCGAGATTGCCATACCATGGTGATGTAGCCGGGTCAGTGTGGCTGTTGTGATGTAGCTCTGAGTCTATGAGGTCACTTCCTGTTCCTGAACATTAGTGTTTCCTGTGACATGGTGAGCTGAGGCTCAGGCTGTAAGGTCGCATCAAGACGATGATAGAACATCCTTTAGTGTTTATGATGAAATAAGCTTTATATCTAGAAACCGACCAATTTTATCCTCTCTTTGATCTCCAGAAGGCAGTGGTCACACAGGAAGAAAGCGTTTGAAGAAAAAGAAAAAATGCATCCTTCAGTGAGGTGAGCTCACCTGCAGCTGTGCATAAATCCACGTCAGCGGCGATTCACTGCTGTCCTTCACTCTAAAGCATTTCATTGGTCGAAATGTTTTTATGTTGTGGGATTTAAGGTCTTTTTTAAATATCATTTATTATTTTATTCTTCTTCTATGGTTCCAGGTACATGGGTCAGGACTTGTTTCTGTGGCGACAGGACTGGACCTGCAGGAGAACAAAGTGTTTAAAAGGGAAACACAATCATAAAGAGCAAGGATTCTGGGCGGAGCTTCCTGTGACTGACTGATCTAACCCTCGCTCACCTCTCAGTGGCGCCGAAGTGACTGCATCAGTTTGTGATGTCAGCAAGGTTTCTGTGTGCACTTCCTGTCAGGTCGAGGCGCTGCTGGTCTCTGAGCTCAGAAAGCACAGCATATAAACTCTTTCCAGGTTAATGCCACCTGCCTGCTCACCTGGTTTCTTGCAAAAGACCTTTTAGATTAAAAGCCTCGCATTGTTCCCGTGCAGGTGTTCAGGTTTTAGACTTTCAAATTCAAATTCAAATTTTATTTGTCACGTACACAGTCATACACAGTACGATATGTAGTGAAATGCTTGGACAACTGCTCGTGACCTAAAGAAAACAAAAAAGGAAAAGGCTATGAATAAGATAGGAAATAAATATGAAAAATTAAAAAGGGTAAATTTAACTAGGAAGGAATAAAATATAAATTAAGGTTAAAAATGAAATAACTGTACAACACAAATTAGAATGAAGGGTAAATTTAACTGGGAAAGAATAAGATAAAATATATAAATTAAAGTTGAAAATAAAATAACTGTACAACAAAATACACAATATAGAACTATATAAGAATGTATGAAGAAATATAAATAAATATATATACAATAACAGCAGCTGTACAAGTATTAACCGGAAATGAAGAATATAATGTCCAGTGTTGTGCAATCCACATTATGTCTTGTGCAGTGCAAATATGCTTAAAGTGATTTAAGTGATGAAGTGAAAACAATGTCCAGAATGTCCAGTGTGTGTGTAAGAACTATATGTGTGGGTCAGTACTGTGTGGTGGTGTGATTGAGAGACCGTATCGCCTGCGGGAAGAAGCTCCTCCTCAGTCTCTCTGTGTTGGTCTTCAGGGAGCGGAATCGCTTTCCTGACCTCAACAGAGAGAACAGTCTGTTGTTGGGATGGCTGAGGTCCTTCACAATCTTCCTGGCCTTGGTCCAGCACCGCCTGCTGTAGATTGAGTGCAGGTCAGGGAGCTCGGAGCGGATGGTGCGCTCAGCTGACCGCACAACCCTCTGTAGAGCTCGTCTGTCCTGCATGGTGCTGTTCCCGAACCAGGTTAAGATGTTTCCCGCCAGGATGCTCTCTATGGTGCACGAGTAAAAGTTCCTGAGCACCTTGGAGGGCAGTTGGAAGTCTCTCAAGCGTCTGAGGTGGTAGAGACGCTGACGGGCCTTTTTCACCACGGTGTTGATGTGACAGGACCATGACAGGTCCTGCGTGATGTGAACTCCGAGGTATTTGAAGCTGTCCACTCTCTCCACTGGGCACTCGTTGATGACGGGGGTCTGGTAGTTCCTCCCCTGCTTAGTGCTGAAGTCCACTATAAGCTCCTTTGTCTTACTGACGTTTAGAAGGAGGTTGTTCCTCTGGCACCAGTTCTCCAGATTCCTAATCTCCTTCAGGTAGGCCGTCTTGTTGTTATCAGAGATCAGGCCCACCACGACGGTGTCGTCAGCAAACTTGATGATGGTGGTGGAGCTGGTAGTGGCCACACAGTCATATGTGTACAAAGAGTACAGCAGGGGGCTCAGGACACACCCCTGGGGGGCTCCAGTGCTGAGAGTGGTGGAGGCTGAGACATGTCCGCCCATCCTTACTGCCTGTGGTCTGCCAGTTAGGAAGTTGGAGATCCACTGACACATAGATGAGCTGAGTCCCAGATGCTCCAGCTTGGTGGTGAGTGTGGAGGGAATTATGGTGTTAAATGCAGAGCTGTAGTCTATGAAGAGCATTTTAACATAATTCCCCCTTCTAGTGTCCAAGTGAGTGAGTGATGTGTGGAGGAGATGAGAGATGGCATCGTCTGTGGAACGATTTGGACGGTAAGCGAACTGTAGTGGGTCCAGTGTGTCTGGTAGTGAAGAAATGATGAATCTCTGACCAGGCGTTCAAAGCACTTCATCACTACTGAGGTGAGGGCTACAGGGCGATAGTCATTGAGAGAAGCAGGGTGGGGTTTCTTCGGGACAGGAACAATGATGGACTCTTTGAAGCATGTGGGGATCACTGACTGAGATAAAGAGATGTTGAATATCTCAGTGAACACAGGAGCTAGCTCAGGGCTGCCCAATCCCAGTCCTCGAGAGCTACTATCCTGCAGCTTTTAGATGCATCCCTACTCCAACACAGCTGAATCAAATGGTTTGATTACCTCTTCAGGATGCCATCCTGTTTGGCAAAGGCCTGATAACAAGCCATTCATTTGATTCAGGTGTGTGGGAACAAGGATGCATCTAAAAGCTGCAGGACGGTAGCTCTCGAGGACCGGGATTGGGCACCCCTGAGCTAGCTGGTATGCGCAGTCTCTTAGGATACGACCTGGGATGCCGTCTGGTCCTGCTGCTTTCCTGGTGTTCACTCTTTTGAAGGCTCTCCTTACTTCATGCTCGGAGATGACGAGCACGTTTCCGGTGCTGGCAGTATCTTCCTGTCTGCAGCCGTTAGCGCCGCTAACACTAGCATTGTTGGAGTCCTTAGCTGCAGCCTCGAAGCGAGCATAGAAAGTGTTCAGCTCGTCTGCCAAAGTCACGGCCGCGTTCGTCATACCGGTTGTTGGTGCTTTATAGTCCGTTATTGTCCTTAGTCCCCGCCACAGGCTCCTAGAGTCACTCTGTTGGAGTTGTGACTCTAGTTTCCTCCCGTAGCGCTACTTCGCCTCTTTCACCGCCCTCCGCACGTTATATGACGGGGCTTTGTACGGGTCCATGTCCCCCGTCGTGAGTCCCGTGTTGTAGGCAGCGGTGCGGGATCTCAGAGCGTCGCGGATGGTTTTATCCACCCACGGCTTCTGGTTGGGAAACGTTGTGATAGTCTTTGTCTCCACGGTATCATCCGCTAGTTTCCTGATGAATCCCACAACCGCTTCCGTAAACACGTTGACATCATCATCGGAGCTGTTTCTGAACATGCCCCAGTCTGCGTCATCAAGTGCGTCCTGTAACGCGGCCACCAACTGATCCGTCCAGCGCGCGACCTTCCTCTGAACTGGAACTTCCTGTTTCAGCCTTTGTTTGTATTTTGGCATGAGGAAGATGGCGGCGTGATCAGATTTGCCAAACGGAGGGCGGGGTTGTGCCTTGTAGCCGTCCTTGACCGTAGTGTAGCAGTGGTCCAGTGTCCTTTCACCTCTGGTGGGGCAGGTGATGTGTTGATAAAAGTTCAGCGCTGCGCGTTTGAGGTTGGCGCTATTAAAGTCCCCCGTCACAATAAGCGCAGCGTCCCGGTGTTGTGTCTGGTGCTGTGTGAGTGCCTCATGCAGCTCGCATAAGGCGGTGACCGTGTCCGCTTGTGGTGGAATATAAACGGCACTTATAATGACCGATGTAAATTCCCAAGGTAGATAAAAAGGACGACACATGATGGACAGTAGTTCCAGATTTGGTGTGCAGGAGCGTGTGAGAGGAACAACGTTCGCACTGTTGCACCAGTTGTTGTTCACCATTAAACACACGCCGCCTCCCCTTGACTCCCCCGAGTCCCGTGTCCTGTCCATGCGGTGAACCGAGAAGAACTCGGCCGGCTGGATGGCGTGGTCCGGCACCGCTGGGTTCAGCCATGTCTCGGTGAAGCAGAGGAGACTTTTCTGTTCTTATTGTTGATTAAAGTTCGCTGAGACTTTTACTGTTAGAATAAATGTTGTTCTAGCTCTTTGATGAGTCCTGTTTTTTGTTTGTTTGTTTGTTTGTTTTTCTGTCCCGTTCGGTACTTTAGCAATCAGAATTGTCTGAGGGCCAGGAAAGATGCCCAATGGGTTTATTTCTTCAAGTGGGGAAAATGTGTCAATGTGATATTGGTCCACTTGATTGATCTTTATCATTATTATTATTATTTATTTATTTATTTTAAGTTATTAAAAATTGGACAGACAATTAGACAGAAAAGGGGGAAAGAAAAACAGAGGGAATCGGGGGACAGTAAGAGAAGACACTGAGAAAATCCATTGGGTCACCTGTTAACAGAAGAAAAAAGAAAACAAACAACAAGAGAACAACACAAAACAGAGGTCAAAGCAACAACCTATCTACGTGTAAGTAACAGTAAATACTAAATATTGAATGTTGAGCAGCACGCAAGATCAACAGCGCATGATATGCTTTAACCCTTTAGAGCCGATCGGAGCGGGAACGCTCTGTTATGCATAACTATTTTTAAATCCCGGTAGCACTGCAACCACGTAAGCTAGCGCAAAAAATTTTTTTGCATATGAAACCGGAGGAGTTGTACTTACATATTGTGCCATCAGCTTGTCCTAGGTCACGGTTTCCTTCCACATAAAGCTTTGCAAAAACTGCATAAAAAGCGCTTGCAGGAACAAAAACATAATATTCCAGAAACACGCTTTGCCGGTCCGATCAGCTGTTCAAAACACTTCCTACGTTGGAATAGACGTCAGCGCGAACTTTTGCATTTCCGCCATTACCTGGCCGAAACCGGAAGTGACGTCATTTTCGCGGAAATGTAGTCTTTTTTGCGATCAGGGCCTCAGGGCCTATACTGCTCTTTTTAAAAGTTATCTTTGACTTTATGACTTTCTGTGTCGTTTCTGGGATGCTTAGGACTCATATTGCACTGCTGGAAATAGTTTATTTTGATGCATATGCTGCTT
Source organism: Rhamphochromis longiceps (assembly GCF_057381845.1). Lineage (NCBI taxonomy): Eukaryota > Metazoa > Chordata > Actinopteri > Cichliformes > Cichlidae > Rhamphochromis > Rhamphochromis longiceps. The sequence continues at coordinate 28,771,684 of NC_140571.1, forward strand.
TTTTGCAAATTTGCAGTATAATATTTATTTTCGTTTTTCCTGCAGTGTATAAAAATTGGTGTATTTCAAAAATAAAACTATGAAGACACTCAAAATAAATTTCCTGTGGTGGGAAACTATTTTGTGCAACTTTTTTGTATTTACAGTTTTGAGGGATAAGCCTCTTAAATTTCTCTAACTACAAATATATGTTAAAAAATCAAAAACGATTTTCAATTTTTTTGTAGTTTATTGCACTTTTTTGCAATTTATGTAATTACTATGCACTTAATGAATACATATTATTAAAATCTGGGCTATAATGGTTGTATTGATGTATAGCAACTTGAAATGCTCCCAAAAATGGCTCCACAGCATGTAAAAATATAATATAAGCTCTGGCGGACTTGGTTCTATGGTAGGTCTTAAAGGGTTAAGGTAGCAGCCAAGGAAGATAGAGTTTGTGTCTGTGAGCACCCATGTGTACAACCCCCAGACCCAGGAGATGTTACCCTTTTCCCTGGGGTTGACGCAAGCAGCCTGCAGCCAAGTGTCCTGATGGTGTACAGAGAACAGGGGTTGTGAAGACCCCATACCTCACTCCGCTTGCTCATATCTCGTGTTGCTGCGTGCTCTAAGTGAGCAGCTCCTGTGCTCACCTGACGGTCACCTGCACCAAGGAGCTGCTGTGATTGACGGAGCAGCAGCTCTACGAGAACCAACACATGTTGTTGGACTTTCAGTTCCAGGTTTTGAGCCACAAAGTACTCATTGCCATATGCAGTAATCTGATTGGTCAAATCTGAGCCTGTTTAGAAAAAATAACTCCCAGATGCATCCACCCATGATGGATGTTTCTTTTTCAATCACTATGTGCTAAAAGACCTCCCTGCACTGAATCATACTTGTTATCAATCTCTGTCTCTCTTTCACAGCATGTCTTTTATACTGTCTTCCTTCTCTCACCCTAACCAGTCGCGGCAGATGGCCGCCCTCTCACTGAGCCTGGTTCTGCTGGAGGTTTCTTCCTGTTAAAAGGGAGTTTTTCCCTCCCACTGTCGCTAAAGTGCTTGCTCATAGGGGGTCACATGACTGCTGGGTTATTGTAAGGTCTACCTTCCAATATAAAGCGCCTTGAGCTTGTATAAATAAAACTGAATCAGTGTACACCCCCCCCCCCAACATACACAGCGCAGGTAAGCAGCTGAGTCACACGTGAGGTAGACTCTTCATCTGCAGCTCACAGACGGTCACACGCAGAGCCATGAACCGGAGACGTGCACGTGCTTATAACACGTTTACTTTTTTTTTATACAATAGATGTCGTCATCATCCTCATCCCCGTGTCAGCGTTGCGGTGACGTCACGCAAAATCGGCGCTTCCCGTACTGAAGTGACGGCGCTCCAAATCATGTGACCTCTGCCCGGCGCACGCTGAGCTGATCGATCAGAAGAATCTGTGCTGATTACCGATGAGCGGGTCTTCCGAAAACCCTCATACTGCCGAGCGCGCAACCGGAAACCGACCCGCCCTCACAATAAGAGTAGGCCGAGGGCAGCCGTTCCGTCACGGTCACACCTGCAGTCAGGTGTGCTGTGACGAAGTTACTCGCGTGGTCACACTTTTTACTCGTACATGAGTTATCCTCCATCATCGCTCCTCAGCAGACCAACGCTGAGGGGGCCGTGCTTTTCCGCGCTATGTAAAACGGACTCTGAGCTGCTCTCCGGTTTAAGTCTTGCTGGATCATGCAGGCCACTTACACAGCCATTCGACTCAGTCGTGTGAGGTGTGCACCGCTGGATTGGCTCAGCACACACCATCCCTATCGGTACAATCTGCAGAATCCTGCCTACCACGTGACTTTAGCCAGCAGGTGAACCACTGTTTCATTTTAATCAATGGCTAGTTTTGTGTGAACAAAAACAACATGAAAATTCAGTCTGACTCACCGAAATTACAACATAGTGCCTCTGAGTCTAACTACTGACCACTGCCAAGCCAAATGTATGATAACAGAGCTCCACAGCGCCCTCTGCTGTGGCAGTACCAGGTAATTTGACAGCCAGCCCCGGTGTGCCTGCCTCAGACTCGGTCGGTGCTGCAGTGGACTGTAATATTCTATTTTTTCTAATAAAACCTGTTCGAACCTCACTGGGCATGTTATCAGGTGCGGGCTTTTATTGTGAAGGTCTCGGCAGCTCTTCCGGTGCGGTGGTCGCTGTCGCGGTGCGTGTTGACGCAGCGGGTGCGTCAGGAGGAGATGTTGTAGAGCATCATCGGAGCCGAGCCGCCCCAGTCCGTGTGAGTCCGGATAACGGGACCCGCTCATGCTCTTCCCGCCCCGCAGCACGCCAGCCCCAGATCCAAGAAGCGAAGAGCAGCGGGAAGAGCCCGGAGGTAAGAGAGGGGGAGGGCAGGGCGTGGAGGAGGAGAGCCTGTCTGTCATCTGTCTGTAACTCCCCCACCCTTCACACACACACATCCGTCGGTCTGTCGGAACCGGACAGGAGGAGCAGCTCCGGGCAGCAGCAGCCGAGAGGCGCTGAGGCTTGGAGAGCTGCTGCTGAAGAGCCGCTCCTCTCCTCCAGCATCAGCTCAGTGTCTGTGGTTGTCTGTGTGTATGTGCATCTGAGTGTGTGTTGTGCACACTTGTCCACATCATGAGCAGTTTTCTTCACTGGTTCTATGCCGTGATGAAAAACAGGAAGATCCCCCCTCCCTTCTCCAGACTTTTTACCTATGGAGTGAGCTGTCCAATCACCTCTGACCTCCTGAGAAGGGCAGAGCTTCACAGAGTGAGCTCCAGAGTGGATGTGAAGTCTCAGTGACTGATGGAGGAGCTGATCTACTCCATGTGTGCCCGTGTGTCAGCCTCTGATTGGACAGAGCGTCTGTGGCACTGCTGTCTGTGCTGCAGAGGAGCTTCATCTATCCTTCAGCTGTGTCTGCAAGAGCTCCTGCATACAAAACCCAGTGCTCAAACTCCAAACTCTCACTTCATCTGTTCGTGTGGTTCACACAAAAGTATTGACAGTACTGATGATACTGCAGTATATGTGCAGAAAAACACTAAAGCAGTGAAGTTTTAATGTCAGTGACTCTCACCTGTGCGAGTGTGTGTGTGTGAGATCATGTGGTCATTTGACAGTTGGGTATTTCGTGTTAGAAATCGGAAATATCTTTAATCCGTTCCCAGGAAACAGAATCATCTCTGAGCCGTTATTTCAAATTAGAAGTTTTATAAAGCGCTCGTGTTTTATTTTCTGCTGGTCAGTGATTTAGTTCAACTTTTAACTCTAAAGATGAAATGAACAGTTGATTTGCTCATTCTGTGTTTTTAATAAATATCGCATATTTGCCTGCATGACCCCATTTCTGTGCCGAACCTCTGTAATCAGAGCACTGTGAATAAAAATGTCTGTAGGAGTTCATTCAGTGCTTAATTGAAAGTTGAAGGTGTTTGAACCTCAGACTCAGGCTGGTGTGGACAACCTGCAGGTCCTTTTGGACCTGACTACACACGTGCAGGTGCCTCAGCTGTCAGGATTCAAACACACACAAATCAGTAAGAGCAGGATCGTCTGAAATTACTCATTTTGTCTGATTAAATATTTAAAATCTGTCACGATGGCACAACAGGCCTGCACAAACCCACCTGTATCACCTGTAGGGATGGGACCGGTATCGGTTCTGACATAAACGGTAGTAACCAGACCGAAAAGCAGCGCACATTTCGGTGCTTTTTTTTCCTGAGCTGTGATACACTTTAGATTCTAGCCAATCATTTTACGTTTCCGAGGACAGTAGGCGGGGCCAGGTACGTACGTTCTTTTAGAGCAGAGCTACAGATTAAAAATGACCAAGGCAAAGCGGTCAAAAGTCTGGCTGTACTTCACAGCAAAATATGCAAACTCAGCAGCCTGCAACAAGTGCTTTAAGCTGATACTGTCAGAGGTAACACCTCAAATCTGATGAAACACCTGGCGACGCATAGCGTTTTTTTAAAAAGCTGAGAAATGCGCCGTATTTGATAGCTTGCTGTGAGACCTCACACCGAGCACATCTACTGCGGGTGGGTTGCCTGTTATCAGACCCGGAGTTAGCAACATCCCCCAAAAACACGAAGAGGAGAGTCCTGGCCCCTAGCCCTGCCAGTGTAGCAGAAATGATGACGGATGATGATGGCAGCAGCAGCCGTTCTTCCCTGCGTGAGTAGCTTAATGTTGTTCGTGTGTAATTTACGCTGAGTAGGCTAACAGCGTTATCAAATTAATGCATGTAAGGTGAACTGGCAAACATCATCATAGCTACATGCGGCTGTCTTCTTGTTTGATGGCAGATACTCCCTTCACCCTGGCCAAAAAGGCTAAAATGACCAAAGAAAAAGTGGAAAACCGTTAAACATGAGAGGTCTTTGGACAAAGTTTGTGTTTTTTCCATTGATTAAGCACTGCTTCCAGCCAAGAGTGATGCCATAAAAAAGGCTAACATTGTTATCTTTTTACAAAAAAACAGCTGAACATGAGAGGTTTTTGGACCAATTTTGTGTTCTCCATTCTTTAAGCACCGGTTCGAGCACAGTGTAAGCACCGGCACCATTTCAAAAGTACCAGTTTGGCACCGGTATCGGATAAAACCTAAACGATACCATCCCTAATCACCTGCCTCTGTCTTCATTTCCCAGGATGCTCTGGGGTTTCTCAGCAGGCCTGTGAAGATGAGTGTGACATCATGGTTCCTGGTAAGCAGTTCGGGGACTCGACACCGCCTCCCCCGAGAGATGATTTTTGTGGGCCGAGAGGACTGCGAGCTGATGCTTCAGGTGAGGCTGACCTGTGCAGGTGTTCGGGTTAGTAGAAATTGCCTCCCTCTAGGTTGGTCTGAAAAAGGAAGTTGTAATGGTGTCTTGTTTGAGTCGCAGTGAAAGTAAGCAAAAAGAGTTGTATGTGTGTGTGTCTCAGTCTCGCAGTGTGGACAAACAACACGCTGTCATCAACTACAACCCGACCACTGATGAACACCTGGTGAAGGACCTGGGCAGCCTCAATGGGGTGAGCCATACACAACATATCAGTACATTATCATAGGTATCCACCAATCAGCAGCAAACACAGGTGGGGGGTGGTGATGCCTAAAGTCACAGGTTACAGTACAAAGATTTTTTTTTTTATTAACTTAAAAAAAATTAATTCCACTTTCATTTAAACAGGCAAGAACTGTAAAATCACAAAAGAGTGAAAACCTTCAGAGTGGACTTCAACATCATAATCAGAAAGTTTCACCTGGACGTTTGTTTGTTTGTTTGTTTGTTTGTTTGTTTGTTTGTTTGTTTCCTGCAGACATTTGTAAACGACCTTCGGATTCCTGATCAGACCTACATCACCCTCAAACTGTCCGACATCATCCGCTTCGGATACGATATCCTTCAGACGCACACACGCACTGTTTGTGTGCGTGTGTGTGTGTGTGTGTGTGTGTGTGTGTGTGTGTGTGTGTGATAATTTTAATATTTTTCTGAGCTGTTGTTCACATTCTCACGTCTACGTTCTGGAGAAAAGTCAACACAAAGTCCCAGAGGAGGCCCTAAAGGTTGGTGTTTGTGGGTGTGTGTTTTCTATTGTACAAATTACTGCATAGAGGGTGTTATTTAATTTCCTTGTTTAACTGCATTTAGTTTGCATTTCCAAAACTACTCAGAGCGTCATGAATTTCTCATGACTACACACAGCATGTACAGTACTGTGAGTAAATGCAGTACCGTGAGTACATGCAATTTGCAGTACCTTGAGTACGTTTGCCTCGTTCTTCTGTTTCAGCATGAGAAGTACAGCAGTCAGCTGCAGATGAGCCTAAAGCCTTCAGAGGGGAAGAAGAGCGACGTGGACGAGCGGGCGAGAGGCGAGAAAGCGCAGAGTACCAAGAGCCTCACACAGGGTAACAATAATACAGCAACAGTACTGGCAGTAAATATACTGTGTATCAAATGTACTCCTAACAATAGGGCTTTGGAGTTGACGTCACGCCGCAATGCATTATGGGAGCGCAGCGCCATTTTCGGGGTCTACGAATCAAACCAAACACACTGTGTTGGAACGACGACTACAAGAAAGATGCTTAAAAGCAGCTCAAAAGAGAATGAACTGTATAGAGACCGATTTCATTCAGAGGCGAAGCAGCGGTACTTGCAGAAAATAGCGTGCATTGGAAATGTGGACCAGTATGAAATAGGGCCGTGGAGTAGAAACCCTGAAGACCAACCGCTACTGACGTAGCCTGACATATTTTCGTACCTTATCTGTGGAATCAGCGCGTACAAGTCGTCATTCAAGCAAAGGTAAGTCAGCTCGAGTACTGCGAGTGAAATGCGTTTGATTTCCTTGCAAAGATTCAGATTAGTGCAGCATAAATTCATTCATGAGGGGAAATTACAGTGAGAACATGTGGAGGCTGTTAGGTGGATAACATAGCGAGTTCAGTGCATTGATGAGACATTCTCCTGAAGGATTGTTATTCTTTATGGTTAAAGAAATTGCACTAATTTATTCATATTTATTATAAATAATCCTAATTAAACATCTTGCTTCCATGTTTGTATCTTGTGTCACTAAAAATACAATTTATTTTAATTTTATATATTGATCAATGACCTGCAGAATCTCCTTATCATATTAAGGGATTCATAATTGTCACTTTATGCTTTCTCCATCTCTAAAGTGATGACATCCTTGCATTACCGGTACATACTTTAGGTTCATTTTCTGCAGGCAGATTTACACTATAACATGCAGCGTTCTATAGATGGACACATAAAGAAATGAAAAATTACATCTATGTGCTAACTTTCTAAACACTTTGTTACATTTATGATAAAGTAGATAAAACACATTTACGTCGGCCTTGGCTCATAGTTCTTGTCTTTAAATGAACTTTGTCTGTGTGTGTTTCAGGTCCTGCACTCTCAAAGACTGAATGAACCAGCATTGCAGCCATGGGTCACCGTGAGCATCACAGGGAAGGTTGAAGCCGCCCACTGCAGCTGTAAGGCCGGAGTCGCAGAGACCTGCAGCCATGTCGCTGCTCTTCTGTTTAATGTAGAAGCAACAGTGTTGATCCGTGGCACAAGGACTGTTACAGATGAACCTGCATACTGGGTTTTGCTGGGTAATATGACCAAGATACAGCCAGAGGTTGGCCATAAGATAGACTTCTCCTCTTCAGCTGCCCAAAAAAAGGCTCTTGATCAAAACCTAAACAGACCATCTGTAGTGACAGGTAAAAGGAGCCGTCCTCAAAACAGAAAAATCCCAGCTGCTACTTTGGAGGAGTTGTCACTGCTATTGGATACTTTGCTGGAACACAGTAAAGCTGTGGGTTGTGGGAATGACCCATAATGTTTTATCTAGGGGTCTACATTTATGCCTGTAGTGCACTGCCGTGTAAATAATTTGCATTTACTGAATATATACTGACTGAGTACCACTGTTCAAAAGTTGAATAAAGAAACAAACTAATTTTTGCCTCTTTTTTTTTTTTTTTTTATTGAAACCACCTTATAGAACATCACATCAGTTACAATGTAGAATCCATGTCATTTATAGTTTACAAATGACAAAATGTTTACACAAAATCATGAGTGTTTACATGACATCACCCACTACTAACATTACTTTATTTACTGTATCTTTTGAAAAAATACCGCAATTTTAACAGCACAAGACTTAAGAATATTTAACAGGAGCAGGTTTCATTCTTCCCTGGTTTTATTATCACACTATTCACCAAAACGCAGCAAACCTTCACCATCTTATCCAGAAGGGTCAACTCTTCACCCTCACATGGAAGAAGTAATCTGATTGGCATGGTGGTATGTTTGCAGCAGGTCCCTTGTGTAGCGCTGGAACCCAGTCACGATGTTTCATCCATTTCATAGGCTGGTTTGCTGCAATAATGCCAAATAATTAGCATCTCTATAAATAGAAGGTAGTTCTGCAAAATCACTCAGTAGGATGTTTGTTCTAATTTGCTATGAGCTCAGAGCGCATAGAAAATAATACTAATAGGCTATAAAGAGTGATATGAACATATTTAGAACTTACCGGAATGAAAATGTCTGGAGCACCAACAGATATTTGGAGATGGAAGAGAGCTGCACGTCAGCTCGTCTCACAGCTGCTATCCAGGCTAGACGCCTTCGTTTGGTAACATCAATACACGAGCTGCTCATGTTGCTTCCAGGTTGGGAAAGAATGAAAAGATAAACCATTTTCAACCTTATTCTCTTGCCGGTCGTGTGATCGAACATTGCAGCCGACCACACAGCAAATACGAACCATGGCTGTTGTGTGAGACTTCGCTCCCCTTTCACTTGCGCTAGACCCCCAAAATGGCGGATCGGGCCAAAATCCTTTCCACGCCCACCCCCCGTGACATCACGGTCCAAAGCCCTATACTGGGCGTAATACAAGCAATAACACAAAATTTTGACATCACACAGGGTCAAAAATATACTGCACTGTACAAAACATAATGTAATACAAAACCCTGCACCAGAAAGCCTGGTGCAGGGTTAAAAAGTACTGGATCAGGAGTCTGTCCGCTGTGTGTTCCTGTACGCAGATGATGTGTCGCTGTTTGTTCTGATGTATTTTTTACTATAAATCTGCTCGTTCAGGAAAATGTTTTAGTAACAAACCAGAAAGTCGTTTGTTCACGCTCCTCGGGACACTTTGATTGGTCGTCAGTTTCACCTATCACACGTTTCTGTGACAGAGGCGCCGGTGTGTCGGCCCACTCCTTTGTATGGCCAGCCTTCCTGGTGGGGAGAGGAGGATTATGGGAGTAAAGTCCAAACCAGCGATGAGCCACATTCAGGTACGCACACCTTAATAAAGTGGAGGAGTGCAGTAAACTGGTGCTGTATAAATAAAGCTAAATTGAGCTGATGGTGCATTATTGATGATGTTGGTGAGATGTCGTCTCTTTGCCTCTGTCAGATGTTCAGAAAGACGCTCCCTCTGCAGATCCAGAATTTTCTGCATCGCTGTCAGACTGTCAGCCAAAGTCCGCCTTCCCTTCGTACCACCGTGAGCCGAGCTACTTTGAGATCCCCACCAAGGACTTCCAGCACCCTAAGTCCTCAGGCGCGGAGCTCCATGAGATCCCCACCAAGGACACTGACACGCCCCCGGCCCCACTCTCGCCTCCCACTCCGACTCCGCCTGTCGTTCAGAGCCATGCCTCCTTTACCATTGAGTTTGATGATTGCATGCCTGGGAAGATCAAGATTAAAGACCACATCACCAAGTTCTCCACTCGCCAGAGGAAGCTGCAGGCTACACCCACCAAGACAGCCATCATGGCCACACCTGCAGAGGTGATGTCAGCAGAGAGCAAGGTGGCTGACTGGCTGGTCCACAGTGATGTAAGCATGATGAAGAGACGCCCACCGTCTGAAGACGTTTACAGCACCAAGAGTGACCTCGCCATGAATATCAAGACCCTGAAAGGTCAGAGTTGCACCTGTGTTCCGGACCATACCTGTGTTTGTCATTCACAGGTAATCGGGGATTATGCTTTCTGCTGGTGATAAAACCTGTCCAGCACTTCATTGTTAACAATTTATTGACACACGGTCCCTGAATCTTCTGATATTTCTCTGATTTTACTGACCCCACTAAACTTGTGTCTTTGTTTGAGGCTATCAAAGCTTCAGTCATACACTTGTGACCATTGAGCTTCAAAGTTCAAAAGCTAGTACTCACTGACATCTTTATTCCTGTCTTTAGGTCACCATCATGAGGATGGGACCCAGAGTGACTCAGAGGACCCAGTTCTCAAAGGAAGGAGTAAATCCCACCACTCGGTCCGCACTGAGCACTCTATGCAATCAGAGCTGTCCCAGGCGTCGCAGCAGGTCATCCAATCAGGCCAGTCCATCCATAGTCAGCTACACCAACCACTGCAGCATGCTCCACCCAGACCGGCCTCTGCCTCACCCGTGGCCCCTGAGAGACCCCTGTCCCAGAGTCCTCCTAAAGCTCTGTCACCCACCGAATTTCCCAAACAGGCGCCCCCCGAGCACCTCACTCAGCAAGCTTTCATCATTGAGTTCTTTGATGACAACCCACGCAAGAAGCGCTCTCAGTCCTTCACCCACAACCCCGCCCATGCTGACTCGTACTCCACACTCAGAGCCAAGTTGGAGCGGCGGAAAGGCGGCGAGAGGCCAGCATCTGTGCACGGCCACATCCCTCCCACACAGCAGGTGACGGTTCCTCTGAAGAGTCAGAGCCATGGTGGCCCTCAGAGGTCAAGCTCTCTGAAGAGAGAAAAGACTGAGGGGGAGGCGGCTTCGTCGGCTTCCTCGTCTCGCTCCTCATCGGGCATCATCATCCGACCTTTCGGCAGCGTTGGGAAGAAGTCAAAGCTTGCCCAGGAGTTTGCTGCTGAATTCCTGAAGGATTCGGGTCGTAATGACTCCTCCCCAACCAGGGATAAGACAACTCCTCCACCAATGTCTGCACCTCCTGTGATGATATCGCCTCATCATACAAGGATCCTCTCCACACAAGAACCTCCAGCTCCATCTTCTGTCTCCTACCCTGCCTCCCCATTACAGCCTCCAGCAATCTCAAAGACCCCAGTCCCAGTCAACATTCCAGGCCCAGCTGCCGCTCCGGTACATCCGTCTGGACCTCCCTTCTCCACCATGCCGCCCATGGCCGTCAGTGGAGGAGATGTCAAAGGTACCCAGAGGATGGCCCGGAACGAGGAAGACGACAGCTTGAGCGATGCTGGGACCTACACCATTGAGACGGAGTCGCAGGACAAAGAGGTGGAAGAGGCTCGTAACATGATCGATCAGGTGAAGTCCCAGTGAAAACACAGTAAGAATAAGATCTTTGTGATAGTGGTGGGGTGAGGCAGCATTCATTGTTCCTGCTGCTCGTGAAAGGGTGTCTTTAAGTGGTGGTGAGTGCAGGAAAACTGCAGCACAGCACACGTGCTGTGCCGTATGATTCTTCAGCAGGGATGTGGACTTTGATAAAATAACACATCTTATGTAATGTTGTATTCAAACCCTTGTGTCATTGCTGATTATCTCAGTTTTGTTGTCTCGTCTTCACAGAATCTTCCAGATAGAAAAATGTTTATGAAATTAGAAATGATCCTAGGGTATCTTGAAGTATTCTGATGTTGCCTATCTAAACAGTATCTCTTAGTGATGCACTGACCCTCGTATCCTTCCTATTTCTTCCTGTTTGTTTTTTCTGCCCGTCCTCATGCATGTCCTGTGCTCTGACAGGTGTTTGGTGTCCTCGATTCTCCAGAGTACAGTGGTGTGAACACTGGTGTGTATAGACCTGTGATAAATGATGGAAAGGATGAGCATGCTAACCTGCCTACTGATGGTAGCACTGTGGACTCACTGCATGGCTTTATCCCATCTTCTATCAGCGGCCCTTCAACAGGCCCCATACAGGTAAAAAAAAAAAAGTGAAAATTTTGAAGTACAACCTGGAGAAACACCTTTGTAGCACACTGTTATCCCAGTGCCTGCACAACCATGTTGTTATTCCCTATTTCTTCTTGTGATATGAATGTAAATGTTGACGTTTGTTTCCACTGATCTTCCTGAAAATGGTGTTGGTCATCATATTTTGTTCTGCAGGTTCCAGCTGCTCATGCTGCATGTCTGGAAGGCCCTAAGTGGGTTTCACGTTGGGCCAGTCTAGCAGACAGCTACGCCGAAACTGGTTCCACTCCACCTCAAGTAGAATGTCTGGAAGGTGAGGTTTGTTAAAAATACCTTAAACATGTTTAAAGAGCACAGAGCCGCTGTTATCTCAGCTTTATGTTTATGGACCTCCAAATGTGATTCCGTTTGTCTACTTGGAGTCTTGAATTTATCAGTAATTTGCAGTTTTGTAAGTGAACAATAAATGTATCTATACACAGTTCAGAGCAATGGACCCATGGTCTTATTTTTACTCCGCTTATTGTTTTAAAACTAAAGTAGTTACGCAACATTAAAGCAACTCATATAAAATGCTGACGTGACTAAACTTGTGTTGCAGATTCACGTCTCATGAGCCCTTCGATGGGAAACTACAGCTACGACAACTCTGAGTCAGAGTCCAGCCACAGCTCCAGGACAAGAAGGCTGCTGCCCCAAGTGCCTCCAGAAAAGCTAGACGGTGTCACCCCAAGCATCATGATTCGCCATGAATCTTACCAAAGCCAAGAACCTCTGGACAGAGCCTTTGGTCCCTCCCACTCAGTTGACTCCACCCAGCGCCTGTCCGTTCAGGATGATGTGGACCCAGACAGCCTGAGTGATGCCAGTCGCTCAGATGATGGACCTGTTCAAGAGAAGATGAGGACAAATCAGGTCAAGACTGCATTTGTATCTCCAGTGATCACTGGTCCTCAGCTTAGAGGTCAGGAGAAAGTGTCTCCATCCTCCAAATCCACCTGCTTCTACATTGGTTCAGAAGACCATCCCAGCAAACCTGAGCAAGCCCAGAGCCCAGTACAGTCTGAGAAGACAAGAGACCCCCCAGCAAAAACTCCCCCTACCACTGTCCTGATCCGACATCTGAGTGGATACGAACCCAAGAGGACGGGAGTCAAACCCAACAGCTCTGCTCCAAACCTCCAAACACAGGACAAAGATTCAGTTCCAACCAAAGACAGTTGCACATCATCCTTCATCCGTCAGGAGAGTTTCACCAAAGACCAGCCCAGTGACACTGTCCAGATGAAGAAGCTTCCCCACATCTCCAGCCACCCATCCATCAGAGACATGGAGCAGAGGCAGGAGAACATCCAGGACACACAGTCCTTCCTTCAGGAAGGAACTCTATCCTCTCTGGATGCCAAGTTCCCCTCCTCTGGTTCAGGTCGCAGCTCAAAGAAGGAGGGTTCGTCCAGCCACATGGACGACTCCCTGTCTGGTGAGTCAGATGTTGACACGGCTAGCACGGTGAGTCAAGTGAGTAGCAAAAACACTCCAGTCAGCTCAACTTCTAAAAAGCACCCTCCCATCAGCAGCCTTCAAAAGGAGAGGTCCTCTTCTAGTCCATCCATCCAAGAGAAGGGACAGCAGCTCAGTGCCCGTGAGCGACTTTCTGAGAAACGCCGAAACCAGATCACTGCCAGTGCAGCAAATAAGGCAGAGGCAGCGAAGCGCTTCCAGATGCGCCGCAGTGCCGGGAATCGTGGCTCTCTGGATCTGTCTGAAGGCCAGCAGGGGTCTGGTCCGCAGTGGACCGAAACCCCATCATCTGATCACGAAACGTCCCGTCCATCCAGCCGCAGCAAAAAACTCATTGCCCCTCTTCAGAAAGAAGACAATGGGAAGATGCCCAGGACGGCGACCCAGCAGGTTCTGACACGCTCCAACAGCCTGTCAGCGCCACGGCCGACCCGAGCCTCAATGCTGCGGCGGGCACGTCTGGGTGAAGCTTCAGATAACGAAGGTGCTGAGACTGACCGAGGCTCTCAGAATTCTGACCATATTGCTGCAGCGCCCAAAGTGTCCACTGAGGGGAAGAAGCTGTCCAGGCTGGACATCTTAGCGATGCCCAGGAAGAGGACCGGCTCCTTCACCAACCCCAGCGATACCGAGGCATCCTCCACAGGACGGCCCACTTTCTCCAACCGGAACACAGAGGCTGTTGTCAGCACCAGGAAAACATCGGCGGGTGACAACCGGCAGGCAGCTAGCAGAGGAGGCGGAGCTCCAGCGAAGCAACCTCTGACACGTACCCGTTCGAGCGGAGCCAAGTACGCCGGCAGCGGTGAGTTATTCCTTAATGACCCTGAATGTGAGGGGTTCCTGATGTTTCAGTCAGAGTTGTTCCTCCTGAGTTGTTCTAGGATGAGAGACAGAGGTCGAGTCTGCCGTCACTCAGTCTAATCGCATTAATCATAGGTGTTTCAGTTGCTCCGTCGTCTCCAACAGGTGAGGACTGGTCAGTTTGAATTTTTTGGCCTTTTATTATGGAATGATAATCATGTCATGATAAATGCATGAGCCAAAAAATTATTCTGAGAAAATAATTTCATTTCACTGGTGCAATTAAATTCCTCATGTATAAATTCAACAACCTGTGTGTGTAAGTCTCAGAGCTCCGAGAAGCAATTGCTCATGCCAGCTTATCAAGGTACTAACCGCAAGTCCAATGTGTCCCAGGTGTAAGTGTTAGATAAAAAAGAAAAAGTCTGTGCAAACCTGAGTTTGTCAAAAGTTAGTGCGAGCAGCCTCAGCTGACTGGTGTGAAACAGCAAACAGACGATTCAGAGGAATCAGGACAATTGTGAGGAAATCGGGGAAACCTCCTCATCACGGTCTCACTTTTTGAGCTTCACAATGAGCTGAATTGTTTGAGTCGTATCATTGTCGCATCTTTACCTTTACAACATAAAGTGCTTCGAGGTCATGGAAATAAAATTGAATTCAATTGAATCATGGTAAAAAGCACTTAAACTCAAAACCCTCCATGAGGACAGACTCTCTGGTGGGATCTGCTGACCTTTGCTGTCATTTGAAATGTCGTCAGATTTCTGATGCTGCTGAGTCTGTTTGTATTACCGTGGAAACAGCATCAGCTCCCTTGTTATGAACAGGAATTAGGACACAAACCCAGATACCAGCTGCAGCCCAGAGCTTCGCCCTGCAGACACTTTAATCTGATGTCCTGTCACAGCCACAGCCATCCAAACATGCTTACTAACGCTCTGAGGCAAAACCTAACGCTGTGTAGAGTTAGACAGAAGCTCTGGATGGATGATGAACAGCGCCTTTGTGCAGCTGCTGTAGTGATTTGGCACAATATAAAATAGTATTGAAGTGAATTGAATAATTTCATTTTTTGGCCCTTGATCACAAAGAGCTGAGATGCGAGGGTCAGGGTGATCACTGATGAAGGCTCACAAGGATCAGATGTCAAACTTCACCTGAGATGTCAAACTTCACCTGAGAGTCTGAGGTTTCTGACTGAATGATGGCATAGCGGTGCTCTCTGGAAGTCATGGTTGGCTCTTATCTGAACCTCGTGTTAAACAGAATCTCGTAGTTGAGGTTTGCGGTTTCTCACTGTTCTCAGGTTCCCGTCGCAGACAGAAGGGCTCGGACTTCTCTTCTTCCTCTGATGAAGAATACGAGACGAGTGGCAGTATCTCCAGAGCCAAACGCTCCTCCCATCCTTCCACCTCTGACCAGACGCCACACAGCCACCGGACGCCCGCCACCAGGACCAAGTCTGTCTCCCTGGAAATGGAGGAGGATGAGGATCAGAACGACGTTGACCCGTACCAGAACTGGTCCACGCACAGCGCTGAGATTGCAAAGTAAAAGCACTGTCACATGTTGACACGTGTGCCACGGTAAGGTGATGTCACTCACGTCTCTATGGTGATCATGTGTTTGCGTTTCCCCTGCAGGCTCAGTCAGGACCTGGCTAAAGACTTGGCCATCCTGGCGAAGGAAATCCACGATGTCGCTGGGGATGGGGACTCGCCGAGCTCCAGCATGGGCACCACCACGTCTCCCAGCTCGCTGCCCAACACGCCAGCCTCCACCATCTCCGCCAGGGAGGAGGTGGGCCACAAAAATCCCTCATAACACTCTCACTACACACAGGCCATAGAATGACTAGCAGGCAGGGTTAGCAGCAGGTGTTGTGTTGCAGTGTCTTCAGGTTTTGTTTATTAGCTCAGCAGAGGTCAGTGCAAACTCCAGTGTTCCCACTTCAGATGCTGGTCTGACTGGGAGGAAAAGCCTTCGTCATGCTTCGACTCATTGTTCATTTCTCTGTTCTGCTCGCAGACGCCATCCTGTCCATACTTATGGGGGGTCCGACCATCTCAGGTGTCTGACTCATCTCTCCTCGTGCCCTGTGATTGGTTCGCCTGCCATCACTAATCCTAACACTCCCTTCTCATTGGTGTTGTTTTATTTATGTTTTGAAAGATTATTGATAATAAACTGCTGAGGCGGTGCTGAACAAACCCGAGCTGGAACAAGTGAGGAGGTGTGTCAGAGCAAGGACTCGAAGCCCCGCCCCTCCGAGGGTCTGCTGAGAGCAAAGAGCTCTATAAAGAATATGACCTGAGGCCAGGTGACAGGTGGCTTCACTTGTGCTACTTCACACTCCCTACATGAGAATAAAAACGTTTCACAGCTCGGCACGCTTCTTTGGATTCTATGGTTTAACAGTGGCAACCAAACAGCCTGTAGGGCCCTAACTGCCACCTTTTGGCAGTTGTAACACATTACACCCTCCAGGTGCCAATAAAAACAAGATCAGAAGTCACGACCCCTGTAGTGGAAGCCTGTTCTCTCACTTTTCACAGCCAGCCACCACATTTAAGGCTTTATTGTGTTTTCTATCGGCTGTTTCACAGATTTGCCAGATACTCCAGCTGTGGTCCTCTGCGGAAAGGAGCTAATGACAAACCACAGAGTGTGAATCAGAGAACAAATTTCCACAGCGTATCATTGGGTGCTCTGTCTGACGCGCCCTCATAAACAGATGAATAAAACCCCTACGCTCTGAAGTTCGTAACTGTCTCAAACAGAGTCCGTCCCCTCTCTCAGGTGACTGAATCAGATGTAAGAACCTGAACCTGCCCCAATGGTGTTGGTTCCTGCTCGGTGTTGTTTGGTGCTCACTCAGTGGTTTTGATGATAATCGGGTCCATCGGCCTCCACCGTGAATGAACTGGTGTTACTGGTTTTGGAACAGTTCGTGAAGCCGTGGCTGGTGCCCAGCAGGGTTCACCCGCCCTCCTTCGCCTCCCCGTGGTCGTTACGCTCTGTCTCCCAGCAGCACTGAAATTCACTGCGCACGCTGTTGCCTCCACGATCGCAGCTGCATGTTGACTTGGTGCATGCGTTCACAGAGCACCGCCATCACCGTCTAGCTGGTTTCATCACCGGAGTCAGACTCCTTTTATTCTCTTTCCAGCTGGTCCAGCGTATCCCTGAGGCCAGTTTAAACTACCAGAAGGTTCCTCCAGGTTCTGCTGCTGTCTTGGACCTGGACGCAAATATGAATGAGCCAGAGACCAGTTCTAAGCAACGGCGTCCGTGGAACCGCGAAGAGGTCACTGTCTAATCCCTCTGAGGCTACGTTCACACTGCAGCTTGTAGCGCCACGGTCATGTTCATGTGTAATTAACAGAGCAGTTAACGCCAAGGTGTGTGTGCGTGCGTGTGTGTGTGTGTGTGTGTGTTTGTGTGTAACCCATCGCACTGACCATCGTCACACCCAGATTTAGCTTTGTTTCAGCTGGGACTAATAACCACTAAAATGACTGTAATATTTAGGTTTTGATTAGTGCTGTCAGTGTTAATCTTGTTAAAATGACGAGCTAGCATGTTAGCGCGGTTAGCTCGTTAATGCGTTAGCGCCGTCCAGACCCATACACAGGTCTATCTGCGTTAACTCGCTAACGGAGATTTGCTGCGTTAATGTGGTTATGGCCTTAACTTCATTTTAACAAGATTAAGGCTGAGAGCACTAGTTTTAATATTGTTGTCTGCTTACTTCCGGAGGAATTGGGACTGCGGTACACCGCAGCCTGAAACATGGATGTGCGTGCTGTGACACTTGCTTTAGTGACCATATTTGGATGGGACGGAGGTGCTCCAAGTGATCTGCTATCAGGTGTTATTTAGGAGAAATTATCAGCATTAATGTGTTTGTTTTAACACAGAGTCCATAAAGACTGACTCAGTGCTGCCTGTGCTGGACATCAGAGGAACTCCAGCTTCATTTCTCAGCCCTGGCAGGTGCGTCAGGCTGAGGACTAGCTGTGCTATATGCTCAGACAGTATCACCTAGAGGCTGCAGGGATCATTACAGCTCGCACCATGCAAGGGTCAGACTGAAGCGGGGCTCTAGACAAAGGCACTGTTATCCATTGTTTCAAGACTAGAACATCATGCAAAAGTAATGAAACCCTACATAGCTGCCGTGTGAACATAGCCAGTGTGATCGTTACCATGACTACAACTGCTGCAGTTAGTTTTGGTGTGCTGGGAAATCAGGATGTAACCTGCTGGAGCCACGTGACGGTACAACGCTGGCTTCATCTCCTGCCCTCTGCATGTCCCTCTGAACTCTTTCAGGTGATTCTGGACAACCTGATGCTGAATCCAGTGTCTCAGCTGTCTCAGGCCATCCGGGAGAACACAGAGCAGCTGGCCGAGAAAATGAAGTAAGGAAGCACTGACACCCCGAGGCTGTAGCAGCTCAAACCTGAGAAATGTTGGGGATGCTTAAAAGGATCCCTTTTCATCAATATCTTTTTAGTTTGTACAGAAATGACCACCTCCTCCCATTCAACACGTTTACCCAAACCATTCAGTCCAAGTGCAGCCTCTCTCTGGGGGAACAGCTAGTTTCCCCTCACAGTGAGACAAAGATTTAAACTTCAGACCACAGATGTAAAACGAGGATGATTTCTTTTGTTCCCTTCACTTGCTATCAGGCTTATTAGGTGTTCAGGTGTCAGGTCCGGTTCGGTATAGTAAGGGGCACTTTTGGGAGCTGTACGCTGTGGTTTCTGAATGCTGGCGCTGACTCGACAGTGTCTTCCTCTCAGAGTTTTGTTCCAGAACAAGGCTGAGGTCTGGGAGGAGATTGAGGCAAAGATCAATACTGAAAATGAAGTCCCCATCCTGAAGACCTCCAACAAGGTTCATCTCCATATTTATTGGCTGATTTAAACAGCACAAAAGCAACTTCATAGAACATCTGGAAACCTCAGTTTTCTGTTTCCTGTTGCAGGAAATTACCTCCATTTTGAAAGAGCTGAGGAGAGTTCAGAGGCAGCTTGAAGGTACGTTCAGGTTTGGATTTGTGTGTTTTGTCCAGTTTGAGTCTGTCAAATCCAAAAAAAATTCAGGGACAGGTTTTTTTTTTTTAAACTTCTAGTGAAATCACAAGAAAAAGACAAAGAAGTTCCAGAACTGCCTAATAATTGAGCTGATGAACAGTGCTCAACAAATTTATTACACCACACAGTGTAAGATTTATGGCACAGCTGCCCTAATTAACAGTATTATTTATCATGTTTTATGTTTTTCTAATGGTTAATCCACCACTATGCTCATTTAACTCAAGTGATTTCAGTGCTAAAATATCATTACTGTGCCTGACTCAGCAGAACATATAGTAAAGCAAAATTATTGTTTTTTCTTTTTTAAATTAGGATACCAAATTGTAGAATTTATTTACAGAAAATCAGTTTTAGTTGTTGAATGTTGTGCTCGAACCATTCCTGTGTGTGTGAATTGAGTTTATCTACCTCATAACTATTAAACGGCTCTCGTCATTGTGGTTTTCAGTTGAATTGAACTTTTAACTGTGGTTCTTTTTAATGTTCTCTTTGTGTCCAGCACTTTCCAGAGAGTACAGTGCTCAGCATAAATGAGTACACCCCACTACATTTGTCAGAAAACCTTTAGTTTCCTTTCAACATTTTCTATGAGATACAAAATACTCCCACAAATGTGGACCATTGATTGCAAACCAGTTTTGTTTATTTACACACACAAAAAAGTTATTTTCCTAAAAAGTTAATTCAAGCCCATGTCGCAAAAATGAGGACACCCCAATTATAGTCTTAGGAGAAAAGCCACACTAAAGACTACAAAATTTGAATTAACAGGCATTCAAGCACAGGTGAGTCTAATGATTCATTTAAGAGGTGTCCAGCAGACAGGTGACTATGAAAGGGATTCTTTATCAAAGAAAATCCCTTTCCATTTCATGATGTCAGCAATGGCTCCACATGGAAGAGAAATGTCACAAAATCTGAGAAAGGAAATCATTTCTTTACAAAAAAAAAAGGTGAGGGCTACAAGAAGATCAGAAAAGCTTTACATTTCAGCCAAAATACTGTAGCAAAAGTGATTCAAAAATTTAAGAAAGATTGAAGTGCAACCATTGTACAGAGACGTCCAGGCCATCCACGGAAGTTAACATCTCGACAGGAGCGTCTTCTGATGAGAAGGGTTGAAGAATATCGCCATGCAAGTTCACTTCAGTTAGCTAAAGCAGTAGAAAGCCAAACTGGAGTGACCGTTTCACGTGACACCATACAGCGCACGCTGCAGAGGAATGGCATGCGTGGGTATCGTCCACAAAGGAAGCCTCTCCTAAAGCCCATGCACAAAAAAGCACACCTAGAATTTTCTAGGGCCCATGCTGAAAAAGATGAAGACTACGGGGACTCTATAATCTGGAGTGATGAGACAAGGCGTTGTAAAAGTGAGGTTTCAAAGAGAAATGCATGGTGCCTACAGTGAAACATGGTGGTGGCAGTGTCCTTATGTGGGGCTGCATGAGTGCTGCTGGTGTTGGGGAGCTGCATGTCATTGATGGTATCATGAACTCAACAATGTACTGCTCTATACTGAAGGTGAAGATGCTGCCATCACTGCATGCACTTGGTCGTCGTGCACTTTTCCAACACAACAATAATCCAAAACACACATCTAAAGCTACTGTTGCATTTCTGAAGAAGAACAGGGTGAAGGTGATAGAATGGCCAAGTATGTCTCCTGATCTGAACCCAGTCAAACACTTGTGGGGTATTCTGAAGCGGCAAGTTGAGCATCACTCTCCGTCCAGCATTCAGGCTCTAAAAGAGGTTATTCTTGAAGACTGGAAAAAGATAGACGTTGCAATATGTCGCCATCTTGTTCATACCATGTCTAGAAGACTTGGTGCTGTCCTTGAAAATCACGGCGGTCATACAAAATACTAGATGTAGTAGTTTTTGTTGTGGGGTCTATTCATTTTTGCTTTAACCAATTTGAGTAAAACTGAAGATTTTGTGATCAAAGTTATATTATTAACCTTCTTTCCATGTTATGGAGTTAAACAAGTGTTCAATAAAACTCAGCCTTGTGAAAATTTGGGAAATTGTTCTTAGGTTCATTGAGCTACTGATTAAATTTGTACTTTTTAAAGGGGGTGTACTCATTTATGCTGAGCACTGTACATCTTATAAATCATCTCAGACTCTATCTGAAGTAGACTCATTGGCCCTGGTGTGTTATTTAATATTCTTGTAATGTTCTTGTTATAGTTATAAACACGATTGTGGAGCCTGATGGCGGTCTTCAGGCAGCAGCCGGCGCAGCATCCCTCAGTCAGACTCGACCATCCACAAGGGAGAAGAAACCCAGCACCAAACCTCGCGGAGCCCCCAACACCAACGAAAGCACCAAACGACCGCCTCGTGGACCCGATGGGGCCCACAACATGGCCTGAGCAGGCCACTGTAGCACCTCTGGAAAGTAACTGTGCATCCACCAGTCCCTGCCTCTGACTGTAACACCCAGATCCACAACTCAGTGCTGACTTCAGCTGTAAATGTGTGGTTGGAGGCTGGTGTGGGTTTGTGGCGGGCCTGTTTGAGGTCTGCCTCTAACTTATCATCCATTCGCAGCAAGAATGGATATTTACAAAGCTTCTGACAAATGCCGTGCATCAGTGGAATTTTTGGTCTGAATTTATTGGTTTCCAACCCAGAGTTTGGTTGACGTTGGTTTCCAACGTCAGAGCGATGTGATGAGGTGATGATCTCGGTGTCCCACAGGTCATAGTTGTGAACTTTCAAGGATGCAAATTTTAAGTGAAATGCTGCTGTGGACCAGAACCACATGCATCGTTTCTAGCAGACTCCTCTCACATGAATCCTTGCCTGTAAATACTGCAGCTGTGAACAGACCTCAAACACGCCCCTTCCCTGTCTACAGGGAGCAGCTCAGTCATGCTCCTTCCGGCTGTTACCGTGACGACCTGTCTCCGGTGTGTGTTTGTTAGGGTGGAAGAGCTGCGGCGTGTGGATGCACTGAAACTGTCCAGAACTAACTCTCATTCGTGGTCAGAGTATATCTGTAGAACTGCTTCCACTTTGCACAAGCTCAGCAAACGTAGTCAAAGCTCCATAATGAAGCAGCCGCTCGCGCCACCGTAGTACGTGGATGATGTACAAACATATACCGATAAACTTTGTGCTTTGATAATCTGTTGTTGCGTTGCATTTGAACAGATAGATTGTGTTGCTGTTTTTATGTCTGTATTTATGAAGAGAAAGCCGTAGCTTCCTGTGGGCTGTGCAGACAGGAAACGGAACCCTGAGCTCAGCTGTAGAAGAGAAAACTATGTAATGTTGTGTTTCCTGAATGTTTGGGTGCTCCGCTGCAATGACGCTCAGCCTCATTTTCTTTTGCCATCTTGCCGTAATTGTGCATTAGCTTTGAAGCTGTGTCAGGTTATGCTGAATGAACAGACTTGTGCTGGTCCCTGAACGCATCGCCTTTCTACCTAAATTGAAAGAAATGCGAGACCAGACTCAGCTCTGTTTGGCACACTGGTTTCTGATAGAAAGGCTCGCCCCTTAACATAGTTCAGGGTCATGTGAAACAAAGGAACGCTGAGGTGTTCTCCACAAGTTCTGCCTCACTTAATTATGACACCTCATGTGTTTCTGGTAATGAAATGAGCTGTAAGGCTGACACGCCGAGCTCTAATCGCAGACCGCAGATGTCTGTGGAAGCAAAGCTGCAGCTCTGATCAGAACAAGCCACTGTCCATTTGCCCCGTCCTGATCTGTGAGGGCTCAGAGAGTCCAGTTTGACAGCGTTATGTCATGAGCACAGGCTGTATTCCTGATGATGAAGTGTGGACTCATCAGCTGAGAAAAAACTCGACAATGAATTTTTTTCTTTTCGAAGCTGCTCTGTCAGAGAAGCTGCAGACTTGGTTCCAGAGTTCAGGACTGACACTCTCCAATTGATGAACAGCTCGTGTCCTTTATATCCTCGTTTCAGCTGACTCTGCTTGCTGAGTTCTGCTCATCTGTGAGCAGCATGAGCTGCTGGATCAGGCTCACCTGTGATACATCTGTGTGTTGTGGACTTGACTGTGTAACTCCATTCATCTGGAGTGTTTCTGATCTTTGAATTTCTTGTAAATTTCTTGTTCGGCTGCGTTAGAAAAGTTTATATGAAGAAAGTATTTAGAGTTTTACCTGTGAGAGCACTGCCTGCTCTCAGAGAGGCGGAGGATGGCGCGCGTGTGTGTGTGTGTGTGTGTGTGTGTGTGTGTGTGTGTGTGTGTGTGTTTTTTTTTGTTTAAGCATCTGTGTGGGTAGAAGCCGGTTGTTGAGCGCGCTCAGTGAAACCCTCTTGAGCGATTAGCCTAGCTTAGCACAAACCCTGGAAGCAGAGGGAAAGTGTTAGCATAGCTCCACAGGAGGAAGTTTGATGTGTGAAGACATCATCAGTGGGCGGGGCACACACGGCATGCCAGGAGCTCATTTGCGTTGAGAGGACAGCAGACCCAGCTGCGACTCTCAGGACCAGTGCAGGCGAGTGGCAGGCAGGTGATGTATTAGACGGGTCTGTGTGAGTCCAGGATTTATCCAGCCGCAGAGCTGTCCTGCACCTCTTCAGGAGGAATTTGCCTCAACACACCGTTAGTGGGTGTGGTCTGTAGAGAGGGTGACCAGTTTAAGCTAGGCTCACATCAGCTTGTGAACTGAGAGAGCTGAGAAAAAGAGGACTTCACTGAATCTGCTGGAATGTGCGTGTCTGAAGAAGCTGGACTTTTATTTTGTAAGGTGCATGTTTCCTGTAGCTTGCGGCAGGTGAGAGTTTGAGGCTGAGTCACCAAATGTGCACTTTTTCATTGCCGAACGCCTGTGAGGGCAGCTGGAGCTGAGCTTTGTTTGCTCGTGGTGTTTTGGCGCAGCCTTCCAGAATGTACCGATTCATCGCCGCCCACAGCAGACACCTGATTGGCCATTGCTGTGATGATGTAACTGCTGCTG
Organism: Rhamphochromis longiceps; assembly: GCF_057381845.1. NCBI lineage: Eukaryota > Metazoa > Chordata > Actinopteri > Cichliformes > Cichlidae > Rhamphochromis > Rhamphochromis longiceps. The sequence continues at coordinate 28,795,526 of NC_140571.1, forward strand.
CTACAGGTCATTTGGGCTACCTGCCTTTGTGTTTTACTTTTGTTACAGTGCATGCGGCTGAGAAGCAGCCAGGCTGTAGAAACGTGTGCTCACGTCTCATCGACCGTTTCACATGTCTGACGGTCCTGCGGCCGCCCACGGCCTTTATGTCCACATATCCGAAGCGTCACGCGTCATCATGACGGGATTTCTTTTATCATCATGTCATTTGTAATAAACTGATCTCATGCAGATGTTTCTCTGTGGTTTTTCGATGCTGTGAAAATTTAAATGAAAATAAAAACCAGAACCTTAGACGGCCTGTGCTCGATGTGTGGCTGAGGTCAAAGGTGATCATGCCCAGAGGACGTGACATCGCAGGAGGAGCTTCATCCCAACATGTGACTCCGCTCATACTCAGATCGTGTACAAACAGGGGCATAAAAGATCTCCTCGTCACATGATGTTTATTCACTTTCAAAATAAAAGCCCACAGCTCAGCGCTGTTAAACATTCATACAGTTACACATGAGAGCTGAAAACAACATTTTCACTACACATCTTGTCATTTAAAGACTCCGTCCTGAGCTGCTGAAGCCACGTGATGGGACGAGCTGCTCTCAGCTGCTGCTGTGGCTCCTCTGGGCCTGCTGGTAGCCTTTCTTCATGGTGCGAGTGATGTACAGGAACAGAGTCTGCAGGAAAGAGAAGAGTCGTAAAAAAGGGTCAACACAGACGGCAGGGTTTGGTCGATGACCAGCAGGGGGCAGCATGAGTCTGCAGGCCCAAGCAAGCTGAACTGTGCAGGTAAATGAGGTAAACAGGACTGCAGATAAACATTCAAACATGAGCCTGGGGTCCGTTCTTCGTACCTCGCTTACTACATCCAAGATCAAATGACACATCCAAGATCAAATCATCGCGCCAACTTTGAGCTCGCTATTCCGGTTCTCCGAACACACCTGTTGTTGACGATTAGTATAGCTGGATGAAGTAATGTGAGATCATTGGGTGGCTTAACAGGGGCTACGCATCGATAGTAGAAACATTGATCGGCAACCCTTTGATTGGTCGGCGAAAATGTCGAAGGAGCGCACTCAGTATTTTTCGGCAGCAGAGCAAGAACTCTTGATTGAGGGATTTCAGGAGTTTCAGAGTTTAATTAAAATGCAAGGGAACACTGCAAAGGCTGCAAAAGCAAGGAGAGAGGGCTGGCAGAAAGTTGCTGACAAATTAAACTCGTAAGTAATTTAATAATAATAATAATAATAATAATAATGGATTGGATTCATATAGCGCTTTTCAAGGCACCCAAAGCGCTTTACAATGCCACTATTCATTCACTCTCACATTCACACACACTGGTGGAGGCAAGCTACGGTTGTAGCCACAGCTGCCCTGCGGCAGACTGACAGAAGCCAGGCTGCCATATCGCGCCATCGGCCCCTCTGGCCAACACCAGTAGGCAGTAGGGTAAATTTATCATATTATATCACATTATATCATATTATATTATATTATATTACATTATATCCTCTATCACATTAGAGCCACAACAGGACCCACTAGAACATGTGAACAAGTAAAAGTGAAATATAAGAATATTCTACAGAATGGTAATATTTATCACTTATATTGCTTTTAGTCTCTTGAAAAGAGACCCTGACATAATCTGTTCGTTTGTTTATAACAGCAACCAAGAAAAGGGCAGAGCAAAAAAAGACAGGTGGTGGTCCTGCACCCCCTCGTCAACAAGTTGGTTAAGTAAATAATACCCTCACGGGAAAATCGATATCTCTCTATGAGCACACTGTGGCGCTGAGCTAAAGGATCCTGTCTATCCCGCAATATACGCTGAGTTCTGAAAACTCTCCTTATCAATCTTGCACCTTCCGCAATGGGTGGCTCGCGTATACGGACAGGACATGGCTGCGACAGACTTCCCAAATCCACCTTCGCTTTTATAGCCGTGGTCTCTCATCTTGATTACACGACGTAATTTACCATTACTACTCTAAAATATGAATTGCATCTGAAATAATCAAATACATGGAATGGAATGAATAATAGTACATTTCCCTTTTTTTAGGAAATGACCTGTATGTATCTGTATGAAATCAATAAAAGGATCAAGTACTGCATTATCTTTAGTTACATTGATAATATTTATTTATGGACAAACAGTGGTAAAATATCGCTGTTGCTTTCGTATAAATGAAGCGGACATACCTGAGTGGCCGCGATCTAATCTTGTATACATAAAGTAAGCCTGCTCCCAAGCAGGTTTACGCTTACGGATCTGTTGCTATGACAGCAAGTCCCGGATGAGCTTCGGAGAACCGAACGATCCAAGATCACGCGAAATCGTCAACAATCAAATCCAGCTAACTTACTTAGCGAGGTACGAAGAACGGACCCCAGGTCCTTTTACAGCAGGTTTGAGAGGACAGCGTTAAACCTGCTGCTGATATTTACAGTCCAATCATCAGCTGAAGTCATTCCAACAAACTGACATCTTCATTTATGCAAAACTCTCTGGAATATTAACAGTTAATTTTCTGTTTCTTTATTTCCACGAGTTTCTTTCATTTTCTCAGAAAGCAGAGGTCAGATCAGAGGAAGCTCGTCACAGCCAGGCTGTCTTTGTTGCCAGCATGGTGATGTTATCACTGCTCTATCCATCTTTGCAGGCAGCACAAAGGTGACCCGGAGACAGTTCAGCACAACAAGCCAAAAAGTAGAGCTAAAACATAGAACATCAGGGCTAAGGTCCTGTGGCAAAGAAAAGACTAATTTAATTTTAATTATACAGCGCCAAATCACAACAGCAGTCACCTCAAGGTGCTTTATATTTTAAGTTAGACCTTACAGTCATATGACCCCCTGTGAGCAAGCATTTTGGTGACAGTGAAAAGGAAAAACTTCCTTTTAACAGGAACAAACCAACAGCAGAACCAGGTTCGGGGAGGGGCGACCATCTGCAGCGACTGGTTGGCTTGTGAGAAGGAATGGTTGGCTCAACAGTGCTCTGACTGTTTGTCAGCCTGGCTACAGTGCCTAAGAAAAATCTAGGGTTGTTCTTATTTTCTTCAATCAGTGATGAATAGCAAGATGTTCTAGCTTCACGGAGAGCTTTCTTATAAAGCAGTAAACTATTTCTCCAGAGTAAATGATGAAATGTATTTCCCTTTTTCATAACGTTTAAATGCTAGTAATTAAGGGCCAGGTGGACAACAGGTAACAACAGATTAAAGATTAAACTTTGCTTTGTTAATTTTTTCTGCTTAATTCATTTCTTGCTGTTTCTTTGTTTTTCGGTGGTCTGAGAGCAGACAGGGGGAGGAGTGGGGGGAGGACGTTGCAGAGAGACACATAAGAGTGCAACTGTTTCCTGGAATTGCCACATTCATCACCACTGTGATGAGTGTGGCAATTCCACCTAACGGTGATGTCAAACAGAGAGAAGTACCGCGGGCTGAGAGAAGAGCTGGAGCCGATTTGAAGTCCTTCAGTGGGAGAAGCTACAGTTTTTGTATTAGAAAAGTGACCGTCAATTCTAATAACCAGATAAATGCGCAGCCCTGTGAAAGTCCACTGCTACTGCCATGTACGAGTTCGGAGGGTAAGAAGCAGACATTCCCTCCTAACAGCTGTGGGCACAGATGAAGCCCTCCCCCTTTTTTTCGGAACAACAAAATAACGGCTGTACCAACCTTTGTCTGTCTCCGAAGCGGGGACCACTCGTATCGCTCTTTTCTGCAATAGCGCCTTTATTTCCTCTCTGAGTATCATGGCCGCCTCGGTGTTGACAGTCGTGTTTACGACTCTTTGGAAACGAGGTGGCTTGACCCGGAACTGCAACCGGTAACCCATGGCAACGGTTCGCAGAACCCACGGTTGTAGAGAGGGGGCGCAAGCGCGCCACTGACGGAAGTGAGCAGCCAGCCGGCTGACCTGCAGCACCGTCGGCGGGGCGTTGTCGCCCCCCAGTGTGTCTGCAGGGGACTGCATCACCTGCATGACCTGGCTCATTCTGCCTGCAGGCTGAGCATTTGTGATTGTTTGAGAATAAACAACACTCTTTATTGATTGTAACATGGAAACATGTACATTCATACATTTTGTTGGAGGCACCTTTTCTGGGGCACAACAATGAAAAACAGCGGGAACACTCGATGTGGTCACCTGAACATTTAACACACCTGAACAGGGAGTTACCTGAGGCATTTTGTGTGCAGGGGTTTTGTGCTTGGGAGACAGTGTTAGGAAAGTGCAGCGCCTTCTGGGGCTGACAACCTGAACAAAACTTAAGCGGCACCTCTTGGGCGGCAACAGAGGGGTAAAAGCAGCGTCTCCCTGCTGCTGGACCCCTTCTCCACTCGAAACCACAGCTAGGAGGGCTGAGGCTTCTTCCTCCTGGGCGTCGGGTCCCATTGGGGGCCCGAGGGTGGGCCTTTGCTCCAGGCCGACTGGCGTGGAGCTCGGGCTGGAGGATGTGCTCTCGCTGGCAGCACACCCACTTCAGCAGTGACTCTTGCCAGTCAGCAGAGGAGCGGCGGGCCTGTGAGAGCTAGCTGCGGGCTTGGGCTGACGTCTGGGGATGATGTTGCGCAGAGCTTCCGTCTGCTTCTTCCTCAGATTGAATCTAGCCTGAATGGCTTCAAGTGAATGTCCAAATAACCCAGCCGCAGACACTGGTGCGTCCGGATATACAGCTCTGTCCCTATCTGGGACGTCAGAGAGGGTCAGCCACAGGTGCCTCTGTGACACTACTGCCGAAGCCATCCCTCTGCTCAGGGAGAGCGCTGCACAGCGAGACGCACGGAGGATGTAATCTGTTGTGACTCTGACCTCGTTAAGAAGAGGTGCCAGCGGGCTGTCATCAGGAACCAGCGATCCGAGCTCTGCCAGGCACATTGTCTGGAGCATGGTGACGGAGCTCATGGCGCGAGCAGTGCCAGCCTGAGCCCGATAAATCTTCTCCAGCTGCGAAGCAGAGAATCTGCAGTGCTTGTACGGCAGAGTTGCAGGGCCGCCGACACCATCGTTATGGGATGGGGCCAGATAAGCAGCCAGAGACGGCTCCATAGGGGGTGGGTTAGCTAAGCCAGCCCCCTCGGCGCCGTCCAATTCCATGTACTGTCCATAGCCGGGCACAGTGACGTGGGTAGACAGAGGTTTGTCCCATGATGCTGTTAGCTCGCAGAGAAAGTCTGGGAACATGGGAAGGCAGTTTTTGGCCGTTGCGGGCTCCGTTGGGAGGAAAACCCCGCGAACCGCAACGGCTTCTGAGCTGGCGGAGGAGAGGGCCAGTCCAGCTGCAGCTTCTCAGCAGCACGGCGAAACAGGGAGAAAAGAGAGGTGTCATCGTGGCCAACCAGCGCAGCAGTGGCGGCACATTGGGCCGACAATAAGCTCTCCTGCTCATCCTCCGACAATCCATGGATGTCCAGGCCGATGTCCAGCACGTCATCGTCTTCCTGGGGAGCACTGGTGGGCTTCAACCCAGGCTGAAGCCCGTCAGCGCTCCTGCATGGTTCCGGCTCGTCATCGGCTAACCCGTCAACATATTCCATGTGGTCAGCCCAGCTAATTGCGGGGACGTCGACCGGAAAATCCTCGTCTTCGGACTCGGACGAAGCCGGGGCTCCAGACTCGGAAAGGAGATGGTCATGCCGTGCGACAGCCGAGCGTCCCAGCACTTTTTCCACAAACGTCACCCGTCTTTCCTGGGTCGAGCGCTGGAGCTGGCGGCAAAATGCACAGGCTTCGGGCTCCGTCAACGCTCTCCTAGCATGGACAATCCCCAGGCAGACACGGCAGGCATCGTGCTGGTCGCTGTCGTGCAAAGAGAAAGCGCATCCCTGAGGACAGGGGCGGACAGAAGATTTCTGCTTTGCTCACTTCGGTTTGGAGTCCATTCCAAAACGCAAAGCGAAACGCTGCACAGGAAAAACTTGAAATTAGCGCTCTGCGGGCAGCCTACACACCAACTGCGCGGTGGAGGCTAACATCAACAGGGGCAGTTAAGCTAAGTTCAAGTCGGCAGACAACGGAGCTAACTAGCAGCAGCTAGCTAGCCCAACTCAGCAGAGGTGTTCTCAGCGAGGTGAAGAGCGTAAGAACTGAGGGATGACTGTGATGACAGCGGCTACATGTGCAGGCGGGGGCCATGCGCGTGTCATCACACTTCATCTGCCTTAAAGGCGTGAATAAAGGTTTCTTCAGCCAGGACACGCGAGGGCATGATATCCCATAATTATGTGTTGTACCAAGTGAATCGACTGAAAAGGAACTGGACAGAACAAGTCCAGAGCCTGACTGAGAACACTGTGGACTGAATGTAAAGCCTGCCCTATTTAAAATGTCTTTCTCTTCTTTCATGACAGATACAGACAGCCCCTCTACAGGCTTTCAGAAGTTGGCCAATGAAAAGAAAACAGGCTCTTCATTCTGATTTGCAGTTTTTTTTAGGCCACCGTCAGCTTCAGGCTTCAGCAGAGATCACATCTGTTTCTCCTCTGGTTGTTTATATGTTCAGGTTCTTGAAGCAATAAATTGCATGTTTAATCATCATCTGTATGATGAGGTTAACTTTTCTCTGCTTGCTCTGAAGAATCTGTAAAAGTCACCTCTGTTTACCTTCCAGGCCTCCTCCAGGTCTGAAGTCCAGCGCTCCTGCAGGACCGGATGGATTGCGTGGATGAACTCTTCCCCCATGAGCTGGACAGACAGAGAAAGTTTTTTTTTTGATGAGCACACACATGCAGCTCTGGGTGGGTGGAGTTAAGAGTAGAGCAGTTTGGTGCTTCCACAGAGCGTGACAAAATAAACCAGAAAAAAAAGGCCTTTCTCCACCCGAGCCCTCCTACAACCTTCTTACAACTCTCCTAGAGCCATCTTAGAGAAGTCCTACAGTCCTCCTACAACTGTCCTACAACCCTCCAAAAGTTGATTCTATTCATCTGGATGTAGCATTTTGTGGAAGAAACATTTCGTCACTCATCCAAGTGTCTCCGCTGATTGCAGGTTTCCCCAATCTTATAAACAGTACATTGCATAATAAATGAAACCAGCCCACTGAAGGAACAATGGCCTGGGAGGTCAGTTCCTTAATCTTTACAACACTGAGCGAACAACACAGAGCGAACACCATCACCACAGACACAGCAGCCAGGGAAGCTGAAGAAAAGCACATCAAGAAGGTCCTGAGTAAATGTGGTTATCCCAGCTGGACTTTTGTCAAAGCTGGGAAGGCGCCAAACGAAAGCTCCAGCCGATCCAGGAGAGAAGGACAACCGCTGCCTAAGCGAAAACCCGCAGTAATCCCGTATGTGTCAGGAGTATCGGAGCAGTTGAGATGCATTTTTTCTAAACACCGGATCTCTGTGGCTTTTAAAACCCAAAACACGCTGTGCCATAAATTGGTCCACCCCAAGGATTGGGTCCCCCAACACAGACAGAGTAACATGGTGTACACTATTAAGTGCCAGGAGGATTGCCAGGATTTATACATCGGGAAAACCAAACAACCTCTGGTGAAGCGGATGGCACAACACAGAAGAGCTACCTCGTCAGGCCAGGACTCTGCAGTCTATTTACACCTACAGGCCAGTGGACACTTTTTCAATGATGAGGAGGTACACATCTTGGACAAGGAGGAACGCTGGTTGAGTGCGGTGTCAAGGAGGCCATTTACGTGAAAAGGGAAAAACCATCTCTGAATCGAGGAGGGTGCCTAAGGGTACATCTTTCGCCATCTTACAATGCAGTGATTGCAGCCATTCCCCAACTCTCTGTGAATGGTACTCATGGCCATTGATCAGTGGGCTTTGATCAGTGGGTTTTGGTCAGTGGTTGTTGATCAATTCTCATGAGAATTTGCATAATTAAGATTAAGGAACTGACCTCCAGGCCCATTGTTCCTTCAGTGGGCTGGTTTCAGTCATCATGCAATGTACTGTTTATAAGATTGGGGAAACCTGGAGTCAGCTGAGACTGAAGAAGTCAGTTGGATGAGTGATGAGCTATTATACAGCTATTCTACTACCATCATTCACTAGCTCAATTCATGTCATGCTTTGACATGAATTGAGCTGCAGTTGGGGAAGGCCTCAAAGGGGACGGGCGATGGTTCCCGGGCCTGGCAGATCCCCATGTACTAAATAGAAGTGAAGAAGTTAAAGAATGGAGAACAAGGAGGGAGGGAGGGTGGGGCACGTAAACGAGAATGATCAGCTTGCAGAACTGGGGGAACCTATATAGATGACAGCTGGAAGGAGCATGTTTGGAGGCGTGGTCCTACTCCGGAAATTCCGATACATAATCTCCAATTCACTAGCTGGGCCTACGTCCTCATTTTAGGTTTGACAGCGTTTTAGTAGGTAAAAGTGAATGCTTTGACATGAATTGAGCTGCAGTTTGTGGAAGGTCTCAAAGGGGACTGGCGATGGCTCCTGGGCCTGGCAGATCCCCAAAGAAGGCATCCCCTGAAAATGGTAACAACTGTGCATTACGAGGGTCGACGACCTCAGCGAGAATAATTAGATTTTCAATTCAACTTATTTATATGCCACCGAACCATGGTGACAGATGCCTCGAGACCCTACAATGATGTCTGGAGGAAAAACCCAACAATTATATGACCCCCTCTGAGCAAGCGCTTTGGCGATGGTGGGAAGGAAAAACTTCCTTTTAACAGGAAGAAACCTCTGGCAGATCTAGGCTCAGGGAGGGGCAGCCAACTGCCGTGACCGGTTTGGGTGAGAGAAGGAGAACAGGACAGAGGCAAGTGTAGGGAGAGCGAACGCCGAGTGGCCTCACCACCCAAAGAAGAGGAAAATAACTGGTAGCAGGCTAGCAAAGCTGAACAGCTCTCGATAAGGTAGTCAAAGATTCCATGGAGTGGAGTGGATCAGCTCGGACAAGCAGAAGATGGAGAGGGGGTGCTTAGCTGGTTAATTACGTCAGATAAGGTAGTGATAACTACTGTGCTTATTTCTGAAATGAACAGAAGTGAAAGCGGCAGCTTGGGAAGGGTTGATGAATTGAATGACTGATTAGAGGAAAGTCGTCTTCTATAATAATAACTCCCAAAATTGTCAGAGAGCAGAGGGCGAGTCCACTGAACTTCGTGGGAGATGATGAGCTGTTTAGACATAGTCTTGAATGATTGTGTCGAGGGTGGATGCTAGATAATGCTTGCGAAAGCACGTGAGAAGTAAAGGGATGTCATGAAGAATTATGCGCATGGCACAGTTTGGATGTCTTAAAAGGGGCGATAGAGGAAAGAATCTGGCATCCCAGTGCCACGAAGGTTCATCAGTGCTTTGCAAAGGCAGAAAAGATGACAGATGGTTCTCTGTGCCGGAACAGTTTGCTGCTACATCTTGTGGAAGACTGGATGTAAAGAGAGAAACTGGCATCCTGGTGAAAGGAATGTTTTGGGTTTTTTGCGAGTGATTGATGGCGGAAGCTGCCAATCCAGTAACGGAAAGGTAAGCTACTTAGGGAACAGAACCTGGCATCTCGGTGCAAAGAACGTTTTCTGCATTTGCAAATGAGGAATAGAGACAGCGAACCTGGCGTTTTGGTGCTGAAAGGAACATCTGCTGCTTAGCATATAAGGGCTAGATGTGGAGAAGCTGGCGTCCCAGTGGTAGAAGGATTAATGCAGTGAAACTGGCAACTCTGTATTAGAAAGTTTGCTCCTGAGTATGCGAGTGAGGGATAAAGAAGAACCAGGCAACTCGGCGCCTGGTTCTTCTTTATCTTGCTACTGTATTTGCATAGGAGGGATAGAGGATAAGAAGCTGGCATACCGGTGCCAAAGCTTGCTAATGTGTTTGCATAGGAGGGATAGAGGAAGAGAAGCTGACATCCCGGTGCCAAAGCTTGCTACTGTATTAGGATAGGAGGGAGAGAGGGAGAGAGGCTGGCATCTCGGTGCCAAAGCTTGCTACTGTATTTGCATAGGAGTGATAGAGGAAGAGAACCTGGCATCCCGGTGCCAAAAGCATGCTGCTGCATTTTGCCAATATGGGATACGGGAAAGGGAAACTGGTGACTCATTCATAGAAAAGTTTGCTGGTGCGATTGGATATGAGGGAAGGACCGGCAAAGGAAACCAGCAAGGCGTTGGTAGAAGGCTTGCGGCTGCTTTTGTAAATAAGGGTTAAAGGACAAACCTGGCAACTCAGTGCCTTTTTTTCCCCCATGCAAAGAAACTGGCTATTTTGCAAATGAGAATTGAGAACTTGGTATCGGGGCTAGAAGGATTAATGCTGCTTTTTGCCATGATGGATGCAGAGAAACTGGCAGTTTATTAGTTGGAAAGCTAGATGCTGCATTGCTAATGGTGATGAAGGAAAACCTGGCAACCCGGGGCCGTTTAATTAAATTCATTAATTAATTAATTTTGTCTACACTGAGAACTGGCAACCCGATGGCAGAAAAGCTTGCTGTTTCTTTTGCGAATGAGGGATAAAGGAGCCTGGCAACCCAGTGCCAAGGTTTGCTACAGAATTTTGCGAAGGAGAGATGAGTGGCTGGAAACCTGACAACTCGGTGCCGACACTTGCTGCAGAGTTTAGCAGAGGAAGGATGAGTGAACGTATGCTGCAGAGTTTAGCCAAGGAGGGATGAGAGGCTGGAAACCTGGCAACTCGGTGCTGAGGTTAACAGCAGAATTTGCGAAGGAGGGATGAGTGACTAAGAGCCTAGCAACCCGGTGCCAAGGTTTGCTGCAGAATTTTGCGAAGCAGGGATGAGGGGCTGGGAACCTGGCAACTCGGTGCCAAAGCATGCTGCATTCACTACGGAGGGGTGGAGTACTGGCAACTCTGCTGCTTGCTGCTGCTTTTGCGAATGAGGATAAAGGAACCTGGCAACTCGGTGCTGAGGTTACGTGCAGAATTTTGTGAAGGAGGGAAGAGGCTGGGAACCTGGCAACTCTGTACTGAATTTGCTACGGAGGAATATAGAACTGGCGTTACCTCATAACTGAATTTAGCCGAGATATGAAGACTGGATGGATCGACGTGGCAGTCCATATGTCGGGTGGCGAGAAAACTGCTAGAGGATCATCAGCATTCGGTCTTGAGCCGTGGCGTTCGGTGTGTTTCTTGGATTGCCGGAGGAAAAGCGATGGACGAAGAGCTTGAGTAGTTGTTCATCTAATGCGCTGACAGACAAGAGGACAATTGTAGCGAATGGAAGGGTGAGTAAAATTATGTTACTCCTGTGAGAAAGCTGTGTTTAAAGGAAACCGCCAAGAATGGACCCTGTTTGCACGTAAACGAGAATGATCAGCTTGCAGAACTGGGGAAACCTATACGGAAGGAGCGTGTTTGGAGGCGTGGTCCTGCTCCTTAAATTCCGATACATAATCTCCAATACAACAGTCCTACAACCCTACTACAGCTCTTCTACAACCCTCCTACAGTCCTAGTTAGGGATGGCTACCGGTATCTGGTGCCATTATGGCACCGGTTCTGACATAAACAGTAGTAACCAGACTGAAAAGCAGCGCATTTCAGTGCTTTTTTTTTTCTTGAGATGTCATACACTTTGGATTCTAGCCAATCATTTTAGCTTTCCAAGGATAGTAGGCGGGCCCAGGTACGTACGTTCTTTTAGAGCAGAGCTACAGATTAATAATGTCCAAGGCGAAGCAGTCAAAAGTCTTGCTGTACTTCACAGCAAAAGATGCAAACTCAGCAGCCTGCAACAAGTGCTTTAAGGTGATACTGTGCAAAGGATGTAATGCCTCGAATCTGATGAAACACCTGGCAACGCATAGCATTTTTTTAAAAGCCGAGAAATGCACCGTATTTGATAGCTTGCTGCAAGACCTCACACCGAGCACATCTACTGCGGGTTTGGTGCCTGTTATCGGACCCGGAGTTAGCAACATCCCCCAAGAACCCGAAGAGGAGAATCCTGGCCCCTAGCCCTGCCAGTGTAGCAGAAATGATGACAGATGATGATGGCACAGCAGCCGTTCTTCTCTGGGTGAGTGGCTTAATGTTGTTTGCGTGTAATTTACGTTGAATAGACTAACCACGTTATTAAATTAATGCATGTAATGTGAACTAGCAAACACCGTCGTAGTTGCATGCGGCTGTCTTCTTGTTTGATAGAGTGATACCATATGGCTTGCAAAAGTATTCGGCAACCTTGAACTTTTCCACATTTTGTCACATTACAGCCAAAAACATAAATCAATTTTATTGGAATTCCATGTGAAAGACCGATACAAAGTGGTGTACACGTGAGAAGTGGAACGAAAATCATACATGATTCCAAACATTTTTTACAAATAAATAACTGAAAAGTGGGGTGTGCGTAATTATTCAGCCCCCTTTGGTCTGAGTGCAGTCAGTTGCCCATAGACATTGCCTGATGAGTGCTAATGACTAAATAGAGTGCACCTGTGTGTAATCTAATGTCAGTACAAATACAGCTGCTCTGTGACAGCCTCAGAGGTTGTCTAAGAGGGAGCAACAACACCATGAAGTCCAAAGAACACACCAGACAGGTCAAGGATAAAGTTATTGAGAAGCCAAGGCCCATGGTGACTCTGGACGAGCTGCAGAGATCTACAGCTCAGGTGGGGGAATCTGTCCATAGGAAAACTATTATTGCACTGCACAAAGTTGGCCTTTATGGAAGAGTGGCAAGAAGAAAGCCATTGTTAACAAAAAACCATAAGAAGTCCCGTTTGCAGTTTGCCACAAGCCATGTGGGGGACACAGCAAACATGTGGAAGAAGGTGCTCTGGTCAGATGAGACCAAAATGGAACTTTTTGGCCAAAATGCAAAACGCTATGTGTGGAAGAAAACTAACACTGCACATCACTCTGAACACACCATCCACACTGTCAAATATGGTGGTGGCAGCATCATGCTCTGGGGGTGCTTCTCTTCAGCAGGGACAGGGAAGCTGGTCAGAGTTGATGGGAAGATGGATGGAGCGAAATACAGGGCAATTTTGGAAGAAAACCTAGGAGTCTGCAAAAGACTTGAGACTGGGGCGGAGGTTCACCTTCCAGCAGGACAACAACCCTAAACATAAAGCCAGGGCAACAATGGAATGGTTTAAAACAAAACATATCCATGTGTTAGAATGGCCCAGTCAAAGTCCAGATCTAAATCCAATTGAGAATCTGTGGCAAGATCTGAAAACTGCCGTTCACAAACACTGTCCATCTAATCTGACTGAGCTGGAGCTGTTTTGCAAAGAAGAATGGGCAAGGATTTCAGTCTCTAGATGTGCAAAGCTGGTAGAGACATACCCTAAAAGACTGGCAGCTGTAATTGCAGCAAAAGGTGGTTCTACAAAGTATTGATTCAGGGGGCTGAATAATTACGCACACCCCACTTTTCAGTTATTTATTTGTAAAAAATGTTTGGAATCATGTATGATTTTTCATTCCACTTCTCACGTGTACACCACTTTGTATCGGTCTTTCACGTGGAATTCCAATAAAATTTATTCATGTTTGTGGCTGTAATGTGACAAAATGTGGAAAGGTTCAAAGGGGCCGAATACTTTTGCAAGCCACTGTATGCCCTATAGCTGCAGAAAAGGCTAACATTGTTATCTTTTTACAAAAAAGAACAGCTAAACTTGAGAGGTTTTAGGACAAAGTTTGTGTTTTCCATTGTTTAAGCACCGGTTCCAACCAAAGGAGGTATGTTGTATCAACAGAAAAGGCTAACTTGGTTATCATTTTGCAGAAAAAAAGAGACTGCTAAAAATAAAAACATAAGAGGTTTTTGGACAAAGTTTGTGTTCTCCATTCTTTAAGCACCGGTTCAAGCACCGTTTAAGCACCAGTACCATTTCAAAAGTACCGGTTTGGCACCGGTATCGGATAAAACCTAAACGATACCCATCCCTAATCCTAGTACAGCCGTCCTACAGTCCACCTACAGCTGTCCTACAACCCTCCTCCAGCTCTTCTAAAACCCTCCTACAATCCTCCTCCAGCTCTTCTACAACCCTCCTATAGCTTTCAATCTGCCTAAAGCTCAGAAAATTGAGAAGAATTGCCAGACGTGTGTGAGCAGGCTCGGCTGAGGATGACCAGTGTGGACTGAACTAATGTCACAGCTGAGTGGAAACAAATCCCCACCACTGTGTTCAGCTTCACACTGACATCATAGTATTTTGGCAGGGCTTTGTACTGGTAATGCTTCCTGCCCAGATCCAGGATCAGCTGGTCCAGACGGTCGTCCTGGTCGATCCTGGCGACCGTCTTCTCGATGATGTACATGATCCTGCAGGGAGAGCAGAGGAGAAAACCAGTCAGCAGGAGGCTCTGCTAAAACCAGAGACCCTGCAGGAGTCACAGGCAGCTTTTGCTGCTAGCTGTCAGCTAACCGGCCCTCTGGGCTGTGTTTTAATGAAATGAAAGGTTAATTTCATGCTTCTGTATGGTTGCAATAATTCTGATCAGAGGCAATAATAAATATATCTTGAGCCCTCATTGCAGCCCTCATACAAAATGTTACAGCAAGGGGTGAGAGTACAGTTTTATATTTCCTCTCCCACACAGTTTAACAAAGTGTTTCAGTTTCAGAGATAAAAATGGACGCAAGTCATTATGACTGATAACAACATCTGCTTCTTGTTATTGTGTATGACATTAGATTAGCACCACCCTCACATCCTTCCTGGCTTCAAAAGAACTTTATTTATAAGTCCAACAGAGGTGGTATTTATGTTTAACGCCTCATTTGACTAATGTTTTATGTCATTTGTGAAATCAGCTGATCAGCTGTTAGCACATTTGTCCCTGTTTCTGCTTGGTCCCCCCACTCACAGTTACACTGCTCAGCTCTCACTTAAAGTGTGTGCGTGTGTGTGTGTATGTGTGTGTAACCTGAGGCCGTGGGCTTTCAGCTCTTTGCTCGCCCTCAGGGTGTTCACATCATTCAGGTCTCTGAAGGTGAAGAAGGCGTCTTTGCACTCCGGGTGAGTCTCAAACAGCCTGGAAGAGGGTGGGGGTGGAGTTAAATGGTTGGTGTGAGCGCTGCTCTGATGTCTGATAAGCTAACAAAGGGCAGTCAGTGAACCTGCAGCTGCAGAAAGGTCACGTCCTCATTACCCACGGTCCTCTGTGCTGTGCTGAGGGCTGGGGTGAACTTGCACACACAAACACAAGGCGAAAACAGACAGCTGTACACAAACCACAGAGAGCGGCTGAGACTGCAGAGCGGCTCGCTGCACCTGCTTTGCATGAACATCAGTAACATCAGTCTGCAGGTAAACAGCACTCCTGAGCCCAAACACTGTGGCTCTGCCTGGCCCTGCTCCATCTTGCAGAGGAGAGGAGGACCTCCACCCTCTGCGAACTCAGGCACAGCAACCAAACCAGCTCCAGCCCACTTCCTGTCAGGGTTCGTCTGCACAGTTTTCTCAGACTCCAGAAAGCAGAACATGATCTCCCGTGACTTTTGACACATGACCTCTGACTCTGAGGCACTCACCTGCATCAGAACCAGAAAGTCTTTCAGACCTGCGCATGCCCGCTGTTTGGTGATGAGCTGTCAATCAAACCTTGCCCGCAGTTTTTACAATAATCTGATCATCTAAACGATAATCGCCACTGTTTTCTGACTGAACGTCGATTTACGCAGAATTGACGTCACAGCCGTGCCTGTGGGCTGGTGGGACATCAGATCTGCGAGCTGAGAGACCCTCGCCCTTAAACAAACTCAACACGGCTTTATGACCGGTAGTTAAGGATACCTGCTCTGACGTAACACTTCTTCATAACGTCTACCTGCGTGACTGTACAGAGGACGGCGGAGCGCGCGTGAACTCACCTGACGAACATGATGACGCCCACCCTGCTGATGTCCTCCTGGATCTCCCTCCAACTGCTCCTGATCGCCTCCCGGCTCTCCGCGCTCAGACTCACCGGCAACGCATCCTCTTCCTCCTCCTGCTCCGGCCGCCGGTCCGGAGCCTCCGCTGAGAGGGAGCAACCCATCTAGAAAATCACCGACAGTACACCAGAACCGCCGCACACAGCGCGACGCACAGCTGGTACTGACTGCGCTCACTTCCGCACTCACGAAGCGCGCGTCTTCAGATCTGAGCTTGTTTCTATCAGATAAAGTTCAAAAGAGGGACACATGCACACACAGCGCTCCTGTTTTAATAATGTTTAGTATCACCCGAATGCGCTGACACACCGATCACCTGCACAGGTAAGAATGTGACAGCTCCTCAGTCCAAACCGAAGAACTGATAATCTGATCCCAGCCCAACTTCACAGTCTCATGCTTGTCATCATCAGCTGCCTGACGATCATCAGCTCACAACAACAACAACAGCTTTTTAAGGCGACTTTAGCTTCCTGTGTGCAAGCAGAGAATAGGAAGTGAGCTGCAGCAGAAAACCTCTGAGCACATAGCGAGCAAAGTCTGATAAACTGTCACGTCATCAGCTGTCCTCACAGCTGATGGTATGACGACTGTCACCGTCATCACATGTGTTTCTGTGCAGCATTTAAACCTGGGGTCACATGTATGATCACATGATAGCATGTCAGAACCATGAAGACTGTGTATGTTCCCCTTAGCTATGGTCACAGGTTAAAGCACTGGGATGCAGGTTCCTCTCACCCTGGTCTGTCCTCAGCAGGTCTTTAGAGGTCTCTTCTCTTCCAGCCTGATTCTGAGTGTGCTGGTCCAGGTTCACTCACAGCTATTGCTCCAGTGCACAGATCCCAGATCAGCTTACATTCAGTGAGGTCAGACACTCTCCAACTGTTTTGGTTTGTTTCCCGAAAATTATTATTCAGTTTAATTTTGTTCATACGGCACCAAATCACAACAGTCGCCTCAAGGTGGTGAGGTAGACCGTACAATAATACATACAGAGATAACCCAACAATCATATGACCCACTATGAGGAAGCACTTTGGCAACAGCGAGAAGGAAAACTCCTTTTTAACAGGAAGAAGCCTACAGCAGAGCCAGTCTCAGGGGAGGGCCAGGGGGAGGAAGACAGGAGCAAGACATGCTATGGAAGCGAACCCGAGATTAATAACAAATATGATTCAGTGCAGAGAGTTCTGTTGACACATAGTGAGTGAAGAAGTAACACCCAGTGCATCATTGGAATCCCCCAGCAGCCTACACCTACTGCAGCATAACTAAGGAAGGATTCAGGTCACCTAATCCACCCCTAACTATATGCTTTAGAAAAAAGGAAAGTTTGAAGCCTAATCTTGAAAGTAGAGATAGTGTCTGTCTCCTGAATCCAAACAGGAAGCTGCTTCCACAGAAGAGGGGCCTGAAAACTGAAGGCTCTGCCTCACATTCTACTTTTAAATTCTTTTTGTTACTAATACTAGTAACAAAAAGTAAAACTACAGTGTGAGAGCGAAGTGCTCTAATGGGGTGATATGGTACTATAAGGTCATTAAGATAAGATGGGGCCTGATTATTCAAGACCTCCCATACGGTAAAAAAAATACTTTTTTCCTGACCAAAATATATTTCAAATATATGGTAAATATATTTTGTATTTGTGATGCTCCAAAAAATATATTTTTGAAATTGAAAATATATTTCTTTCAAACCAAAATACATTTCAAAAGATATTTGCGTTCAAGAAAATAGATTTCCAACCTTTCAGTAGAATATATTTCAAAGTATCCCTTATTTAACCTCCTAGGACCTGGCGTCCACATATGTGGACATCACATTTTGGGTTATTTAGACCAAAATACTCAATTTTGCTCTACAAGGGCCTAATATCCACTTACGAAGACATTATACTGCTATTGTTCTATCAAAATTTTAAACAAATATCCTCATATGTGGCTCTTATTTTTCTTAAAAACAAAAATAAGGTAAAAAAAATAAATCTGGTAATTCTTTGTTTTTACATTCATCGGGTCCCAATATGCCTAAATATCAAAGAGAAATTAAAAATGCATGTCGTGGAAGAGTTCGGGTCTTAGGAGGTTAAAATGTATTTAGTGCAATAATAATAATAAAAGTAACAACATCTGCATCTAATCACATCTGCAAAAACAGTTGGATTCAAACAAAACAGAGTCAAAGGTCTAGCAAGAATTAGGTTATTTATTCAGTATTTCACATTACACAATATTAGCATTCACTTGACTTTGAAATTATTTGTCATTGATACAGTACACAAAATACAACAACTGCTATGTACACTTTAGTTTTTGAAAATATATACAATATAGTACTTAAAGAAACAGTCCACTTTTTTTGGAAATAGGCTCATTCTCCATCTCCCTCAGAGTTAAAAAGTTGAGTTTGACCATTAAGTCTTTGGTCATTTTTCAACGCGATGCTCACGGTCCCCTTGGATTCAATGATGTATGCTAAGCTATGTTAAAAGTGTTATCACCATACAAATCAACTGTATGGATTCCAAAATGGTCAGACTCAACGTATTAACTCTGAGGGAGTGTTCCTGTAATGATGCAATATAATATAGCACTTAATGACTTAATGTAATATATATCTGACGTTTTGCCATTTAATGTTTAATTATGTATGGGTTTTTTTATGAACTGGTTTAAAATCACTTCAGAAAAATACCACATGGCACTGAAGAAAATCATGTTTTCTCGTGTTTAACCTTATTTAAGGAATTCACACTGATTAATGCTTCTAAAATGTAATTGACTTTTAGTTTTTCAGTGTGAATGATCAGACATTTGCATTTGATCTTTGCAGCAAGAATACCTGTCAGATGCCCAAGACGTTTTGATACTGGTTCACAATAACTTGGATTTGAGGCACAGAGACTATGCTTTGCTCGTTCATAGAATCTTCCAATGGCATAACACGTCTCTCCACTTTCATTTTGACATATTACAAATCGTTTAATGTTAAAGAAATTTTGATCATCATCATTCAACATAACAGCGAATGAATTACGTTTGAGTACACAACTGTAATCTTCTGAGTGAAACACCTCGCCATTTGTAATGATTCGTTGAAAGTACTTTACTCTGCTCCTTTGTACCCCATAACGACTCAGTGCCATATAGTCATCCCTCCTAATTAATCGCACTTTAGGATGATTAAGTGCAGTGATACCATGTGTGCGAGTTACATCTTTTAACTGTTTAGGTCTTGTTAGAGATTCAAATATCTCCTTGCATTCATTTGAGGCATCTTTCAGTAAAGTCTGGCCATAAAATGGTAAGGCCTTCTGTAGCCAGAACATTTTTACAATCTGTAGCGCAACCCCTTGAGTGCTTTTGATCATGTCTAGTAGTTTAGCATTGTAAGACTCAAACATAAAGGCGGAATGAGCCCACAAAGGCCCCCAGTTAACTACACTTCTTGGTAAATGGAGGCAAAGATGGACATTATAAGACAGATTAGCTTCCCCATAGAATACCTCCATGTCTTTCACAAAATCTGTTAGAAGTGCCTCAGACTCAGTAATCTGCTCTCTAGTTATATTTTCGCCCAACAGAAGGGATACTCCCTTGACTAGTTTAGACCAGTGATTCAGTAGTGGTTCTGGCAATACACCTTTTAGTACAGGTAAGCTATTATAAAAGAGCCACATATTCCACATATATGTGACAGACCTTGGCACACGAGGTACATAACATGGCGGTTTAATCTTTAAAAGCATTTCATCTAACAGTTTTGTAGACCTACCTATATACCAGTGCTTTTCATGGTTTTCACTGTTTAACCACAGCCCTGTTACAGTTCTTTCAACACCCAGAAGTACTAAATGCATATAGTCTGGGACAGACCCTTCGATAATATCAAAACTGGGAAGTCTACACAACATACTTGGCCCTTTAACACCCAAAGCAGCTTTACCAGACTGTAGCGCAGCTTCTACAAATTCATTAGTTTGTTCCTGATTGCGGAGCTGAACGTCCTTCTGAAAAGGATATACACGAGTGAATCCTCTGCCTTTTTCAACTACCTTTCCTTCATGAAGGCAGTAGGAGCATTCATATTCACCATTAAACTGTTTAAAATTTTGGATCAGAGGTCTGGCAACTGAGTCACTCATTAGAATTAAAGGGATTACTTTTGTATTGACAGAAACGCCTTTGTCATCTTCCCATGTGAAACCACTGTCCTGTAGGTCCACACACTCATCAATGAAAGGTTTTAAGAAACTTCTCATGTGAGGCTTCTCATCCCCGAACCATAGTCCACAAAGGAGTACATTATCCTGTCTTGTTTTCAATGGCAATTCATTAATGGTGCAAAAAAAAAGGGCCAAATACTACAAGGGGACTTTTTAAAAACTGGCACACCATCACAGCTAAATGTTAAGCTGAGGGTTTGAAGGGCCGTTTCTGAACCACTTAAAGCTTTCTGATACAAAAAACCATCACAAATGTCACTGAGAGAAGTAGATGTTTCTGTTTGCCTCCCTATTAATTCATCTGTAATTCCTGGCATTCTCAAGAGATTTTTGAGTTGATCTTCCAAGGAGAGGTATATGAAAAAGTTATTGGTAAACCTACTTGCTTTGTCATAGGTGCTGTTGCATTGAACACAATGAACTTGGTCCAGTTCAGCTGACATTATATTACTGCACTGTTCACACACATAACAGATTTTCATGATGTCTTTTGTATCATCAAAAGCTTTGTAAAATGAATATTTTGTCCTGCATGCTGAATCACTGCCACCAACAACATTAAGGATTTTCATGATATCTTCAAGACAGTCATTGGTCAAACTGTGTTTGAGCTTAAGTGCCAGAAGTAGTAGTTGATTTTGCTCTTTAGTTTGATCTGAATCCACTGGGACCTCTATCTGAACAGGACCTGCAGTACACTCTTCATCATTAGTCATCAGCAGAGTTCTGTCTTCTGGAAGGGTGTCTGGGATTTCCTTGAAAAGAGAAGCGAGAGAGAGAATTATGGGTCCTGTAAACAAATCTTCAGTGTAAGAGCATTAACCTAGTGGACTCATAGACGCATTTATGTCTATATCAGTGAGATCTGCCCTGTAACCGTCTTCTCTCTACTGTATTTATGCGTCTCTTTTTTTAACATTACAGCAGACATTTGAAATTGGTCTCATTCACTAATTGTGCACTATTTGACATGTCCATTCAGTCTTGCCAAAATTTAAGTTTGCTTTGGCTGTCAAAATGAATGCTTAGTGCTTTCTTTCATGATAAATTCTGTAAGAATATATGATTGCAGTAGAAAGTAGAAATTACCGTAAAAATCATAATTAGAACAATGATTACTTGTTTTATTTTTTCTTGTTCAATGCACTAATTCATGAATATTCTTAAAAAAATAATGTCTAGAAATGTAATGATCTTTTTGATTTCATTTCTTGACTTGAAAATTCAACTAACTATTGTGTACTTATTTCGACAAATCTATAGTCCAATATTCAGAATAAATTCAATTTAGATTTATGCATTAAAATTGTTTTCATTACAGTTAACACAAAATGTTTGTATTCCAACACCAACCTTAAAAAGAGACCAATAAGATCATTTATTAATATTAATATGAATCAAGCATTTATTATTTGGTATAACTGAGGTAATTAAATGCTAAGGGATAAGATAAAATGGATGATAAGATAAAAGGAATAAAACGTTATTTTGGTAATCATCACCCTCAAGTTGTTCTAAACCTATTTCTTTGTTCTGTTGAACACAAAAGAAGATATTTTCAAGAATGTTGATAACCAGTTTCTTGTCCCTACTGACTTCCATAGTGTTGTTATTTCATACTATGTCCATACTATGTCAATGGGGACCAGCAACTGTTTGGTTATCAACATTATTTTGTTCAAAAGAAATTCATACAGGTTTATAAAAACTTAAGAGTGAGCAATTGATTAGAGAATTTACATTTTTGGTTGAACTGTTCATTTATGAATTTACAAAAATGCAAATTGAACCACCAATTATATCATAAGGCATACCTTTTGACATTCCTTGATAACATTCTGAAGTTCTTCTTCTGCAACCTTAATTCTGAAAAAGAAAATATACAATAAAGAAAATAGAAATTGCTTATTGCTATATTTGAACTCTAAGTGAACTGCTATTAACACGATAAAGATGTGATCACTTATAAAGTTTATTGATCAGTAATAAGCAGATTAGACATAGCCTCGCTACATTCCCTGTTTAAAAGAGCCAACTGCAGATCATTCATTTGGGAGCCAGAGTACATTTATCGTACCTTATGGTATGGTAATTTATAAAGATCATTTTTTCCTTACAATTTTCATTGTGGTTATTAATTACATTTTATAAAATTCACTTAGAATGATGTTTATACCATTGTTTTAAGCAACTGCATGTCCTATTTTTAAAAGAACATAAGCTGAAAACACTAATTGAAAATCCTTCAATGCTATTCTGGAGTATTAAGCCCCAAATGTCTATTACACATTGGCTTTGTTTATTCTTGATAAAAAACAAACATCTTAAGCATGCAGTGGACGATTATTTACCACTTTGAACGATTACATAATTGTGGCATCGTTAGTGATTGCCACTAGATTAATTGATTGTGCGGCCCTATGGCATTCGTTAATGTTAAAGAGTGAGGGATATTACATTACCAACACACCTTTCTTTTTGTGCCCATCTCCGTTTGGTTCTTGAAGGAATTTCCTCTTCAGGATCAGTTAGATAACATTTATACAAAATCCTTTCAGGAGGCTCGCTCATTTTGACTCACATGTGACCTGTTGATGAAATTAAAATTACATTGAAGAAAACATCGAGGATTGTAAAACAGAAACTGCAACATATAAAATAAATGTAGCATGTTACTGTGAAATATATGCTTACTGAGCAGTTTTCCAGGGAGTTTGCAAAATTGCAGCGTCTTCTTCCGTGAGCACACCTTAACAAAGTCCCAAAAACGTCCGTCTTTGTACGTCACAGAATTAATAAAAAAAAGGTACTTAAAACAATATGTTTTTTCTATGAAATCTATGCTCACCAGAGATTATTCAAAAAATGCGCGTGCGCGTTGCCATTGTGCTTTTTATAAATAAAGATAAAATAAAAAGTAATACGTAAAAAGTAAATATTGAAATATTCCCAAACATGTGCAATGAACGCGCAAAAAATATGTTTATTAGTTGTTGTTTCTTTTTCCCCCCCCTTTTTTTGAAATATAACCGACGTCTGAGGCGCAATTTCCGAATGGCCGATATACAGACGGGAAGACACAAGCGGATAATGTTCGCGTTAATTAAGTGGTCGGAAGATGGAAAGTTCTCAATTCTGCCAACTGAACACATTCGGGATTTTGATGAGGAGGAATACTTAGACAGTTTGGAGGAAAAGGAAGTTTATTTGGTGGAGTGGAAAAGAAACTTGAACCTCTACAGCGTGTCATTAATCAGTTGAGAGAAGAGAACTCGAATCTAAAAAGAGAGAACGATAGGCTGAAAAATGAAATACTTGAAAGTACTGTACTATTGCATGTTTTATGTGTGTGTTTACACCTGTCATATACAATAACTATCAAAACCTATTCACATTTAATTTCACTTTCACAGAAATCCCACCTCTCCTTCAGGCTACAGAGCATTTACTTACCAAGGTTAGAAACAAAGCACAGTTATCCTTCATTAATAATCACTAATTACAATGTTCTACATTTCCTTGCCTTTTTAATCATTTTAAGGCCTTTTGGAGTTTTTTTGGGTTGTTTAGCAGTAATGTTTGTGCCTATTTATTTCAGCCCATGAAAATGAATGCAGATCTTCCTGATGTAAGTAAAATCAAATAAATTTTTTTGTCATTATCATTAATTTTGTTGCTTTGTTGTTTTTGTGCAGTTTGCAATCATATAAACCTAACAAGCATCAGTCAGCAGTGTGCCTAACCTAACCAGATTCTTGCTTTATTCACATAATATGTAGTTATATGTACTTGTACATTGTACCTAGGGTTGCGGCCACTTGGCACCGCCCCATTGTTGTGACAGCCCTGATTGTACTTGTACACTGCATCGGAACAGGGAACAGTCTGCCACATTAATGTATTTTTAAATGACTTGTTTCTAATACATCAATTTTTCTCTTACAGATGTCAAAGTCTCAACCTGATGCTGCCCTCCCTCATCCTCCTAAAGTAAGTATTAGTTGTTGTGGTTTTTTACGCAGTGTCTGTGTCACGTGATATTATGTCACATGCTAAGCATAACTATTGAAATAAAAACTGTTTTATAACAGATTTTCCCAAACACTAGCTATGTTTGTTGTCATTCAGACCAGTACTACTGGTTAGACATTGCTTAATAAGGATTGTGTTTTTCAGCACGATATCTTATTTTTCACAGGAAAAAGGGGAAAAATTTGTAGATGGAAAAATCTCCAAATGTTCTTTGTGCATTTTGTTTTCTATTTGTTAGAATATTTACTTTTTATTCAAGTTTTCTAAGGTATCTAATATTTTCATTCCTAATATCCATGATCTAAATATTTTAAGAAATAGTCGTTTGTTTGTCAATTGAAAGTGTGTAGATCTTGCATTATTTTGGTGTTATTTTATGATTATACACTTAAAGGTATTAAATGGTCTTAAAATGACAATGACATTACTTGACGCAATTGTTTATGGGGCAATATACCGACCAACAAAAAGTTGTTATCGTAACAGGCCTAAAAAACATGACTTTATGATTGATAAATACAAAAAATAAATACATTTCATTTCTCTGACATTCATCTGATATTCAGTTACAATTCACACCACAGCTACCTGCACATGCAAAGTACTATACTGTAAATTATTTTGCACAAATACCTGTACTATTACTAACACATTTACTATATTACTTTTAGCCTGTGGATTTAAATGCAGATGTCCCTAATGTAAGTTGTTATATCATGTTATTTTTATTGTTATTTATTTTATTTTACATTCAAATATCTCAAACTTCTTAGTTAAATAAGCTTGATTGCTAGTAGATAAAGAATAGGTCACCTGTAGTTCACCTAGTTGTGGGGCGATCGTGACTCAAGAGTTGGCAGTTCGTCTTGTAATCGTAAGGTTGCCGGTTTGAGCCCCGGCTCTGACAGTCTCGGTTGTTGTGTCCTTGTGCAAGACACTTCACCCGTTGCCTACTGGTGATGGTCAGAGGGGCCGGTGGTGCCAGTATCCGGCAGCCTCGCCTCTGTCAGTGCGCCCCAGGGCAGCTGTGGCTACAATGTAGCTGCCATCACCAGTGTGTGAATGGGTTGATGACTGAATGTGTAAAGCGCTTTGGGGTCCTTAGGGACTAGTAAAGCGCTGTACAAATACAGGCCATTTACCATATAATTGATATTCACAATTAATTTCTCATCTCTGATTTAATGCCTTTGTTTGTTTGCCTTTTTTTGACCATAACAAGATATTTTTGCAGGATATATATGGTGAATTTATATGCATAGATACAGTCGTAGTGCTTGACACATGCACAGAGCAGTAGATGGACTAGGAGGGAAATAATTACAATCATGATGTTGATTGCTGATGTCAGTATATATATATTTAGAGGAATGTTTTGTTTTTCACCCAAAATGAACTATATTGCTTCAGAAGAGATTTTTTTACCCCACTGGATTCTTATATATTGTTGTGTTTTTTGCTTGCTTGTTTGTTGTTTTTTTCTCCAGAACATATATGCTGTACCTATTTACTTGAATTGTATAGATATATTTACGTCATCAAAATATGTCACATGACTTACAAGGTTTAGATTGTTGTGCAACATTGTCACATTCTGATATTTATTCAGTGGTTTTATGGCAGTCAATGCTATGTGTATTTTTTTTATCTTTAAATATTCTCCTTTATAGGTGCCCAACTCTTCATGCAAAGCTTCTACGTCTGGTGATGCTAAAGTAAGTAATTTTGCTACTGCTTTGTGCCACCGAGAAATGTCAATCTTTCTTTTTAAAGAGTAAAGACTCAATCATCTAAGTTATTCTGAGTTCTTCCTTCTTTCATTTAGTTTACCAGTAATACTCTGTCTGTAACAACATTGTTGACTTCGTATGTATGTGTTTATTTATTTAAAGGGTTCCAGTGATGCCGAATATGTAAGTAATTTTGCTGAGAATTTAGGAAGGTGCATACTCAAATGTGTTTTTTAAAAACAATTTATATTGAAACACTCTTTTTATGTGATTGCAACCACAGGTGGAGATAGCACATGCTACAGGGTAAAAATTCTGAAACATCAGTGGGCTACTGCTCTTCAGGCCCAAACACCCACTTCAATGGTGCGTGTTCTTCTGATGGCCATCTTCCCACTGGAGGTTTTGATCCAAAGCAATTTAAAAGGTAAACAGCTTTGAAACTTAGTTCCAATGGTTAGCTAATAGTATTTTAAAAAGCCTACTTCTCTGTCACCAGTTTCTTTACCAAAAAGCATAATATTGTAGTTCAAATGTTTAGATGAACAAAGATCAGATTTTTGGAAATTTAACTAGTCAGACTGATAGGTTTGTAGCTTGTACCTATCCGCTGGAACGTTGAAGACAATATAATAACACTGCAAAGCAAGACACAAGCAGGCTGGTTTACTCATGCATGAGGGAAATCTGGTTGGGGCCAAGTGTCGTCCCACCACCTAGCCTCTGTCAGACTCTCAGCCAGGCTCCCCATAGCACTCCTTTTATTGTGGTTACATGAATATGCATAGGGTCATTAACATATAACATCTTACATAGGTATACATGTGAACAAAGAATACTGTGTGTGTGTGTGTGTGTGTGTGTGTGTGTGTGTGTGTGTGTGTGTGTGTGTGTGTGTGAGTTCAAGGTGTGACCCTGTGAAGACTCTGGTGCTAGCTGGTGCCAGGCGTCTAGCAGATCTATCTGAACAAAGGGCTCTTATACTTAAACAGATATACGTGTGTTTGCTATACCATATATCAGCAAGAGAAGATACGACCTCTCCTAGGAGGTGTGTGATCTATGCCAGAACACTCTGTAGAGGGAGTGAACGCCCTCCCCCTTCATGCTACACAGAGCTGTTACAGACCTCCTAGGATGAGACATTCTTTCAATCTACAAATGATTATACACTTCTAAGCATATATGGTTAAATATTTCTAAGCATAAATGACAATCAACAATACAAATCTAACATTTCCCCCTTTTTTGACCTTTATGCTTGAAAAGTTCCCAGTCATAGAATACCTCATGTCTGACAGTTTCAATGCAAACATTTTTATACTCAGCATATGTCAAATCACCCTAAATTACTGAAAAAATACACAGTTTAACAAATGCATCAGCAGTTATCCCATTCATTGATCTCATCTCATGGCAAACTGCACCCTACAAGCAAACAAAGAAATTGTTAATTTAATAGTAAGAATAAAAAAAGTAACGTTTTCAAAAACATCTCAGCTTGGTGATGCTTCCTCCGGGCGTGCAAATCATATGTCTCTCTGCAGAATGGTTTAAGCTCTGCAGGGCGTCATGAATGTCTCTTCCAGTTGTTTCCATCATTGTCCATAGGACCAGAGTCCAAATGTATGTGGGATAGACATTCAAACATACCAGTTTGTTTTGTTGTTTGTCAACATGGGTCTCAGCTATTTCCAATGTTGCAGACCTCTCAGCACTCCAGTTTTATGGCCTCTTACCAGGCCCCATCACCTGACTTCAGACCTTCGTCTTGTGAGGGGGATATTTATGACTCCTTAATTGTCCACGCTCTGCAGAAAAACCTCTCTGTGGAAAGGGTGCTGGGTTCCGTCATCTTACTGCTGTTATGATCCCAGCAGTCTTCAATGTGCCATCGTATGCACAGTATAGTGGCAAAGCATTAGGTGATGTTCATAGGAAACTACTGTCATCACCTCCATAGCTGCTGGTTCCTGTGCTTTTCACAGAATCATGATGTCATCCTTAGACTCCCTCTGCGCTGTCGATGGAGCTTGGCACGCTCCCCTCATCCTTCAGGTGCCCGTCTGTTGTCCACAATCTCCTCTGTTGGCCTCTGGAAACCCCCTTGGCACAGCTCTCATTCCAACGCAGTTTCATGGTCCTTGCTGTGGCTCCAAAGTCTGATCTCATGATGGGCCCCAACCAGCTCGACCTTTGACCTCAACCACTGCCTGGTCCTGTCAGCTATGCGCTTCTCACTGGGCCTCTGAAGATTTCTCAGCAGATTACTGCTGCACCTGTATTTCCTTGCTAGGAAGACAAACTATTTGGAGAGCATGTCGACAATCATCAAACCACATTCTTTAGTTCAGTGAACTTCACTTATAGGCCCTCAAGCCTCATCTGAACATGGGTGCACCACTTGCATAGGTTTAATACTTGTAAATAAATGGTTAATCACACAAATCACTGCAACAACAATAGAAAACATTGTTTTATGTTAATTCCTGGACCCCTCCTCTTGACTCATGGACGCTCCCATGAGTCAACTCATCAAACCTGGATCCCTGTCTTAAAGAAAAAGATTAGCTAGATCCTATCCCAGGCAACATCAGGGCATCGCCTCCCCTGGAGCAGCACCACCCTGGACCTATAATCCTGCAATAAAAATGTTAGCGTGTTTTGCATATTAAGTTTGCTTAACACCTGGCTCTCCCAGGAGCCTGCATACACACCATCATGGCCTGGAAAGCAAAATCTGGAAGTGAAATCAAACTTCATACCTGTAAACAAGTATATCATAAGAGTAACAAACATTCAGCATCAGCAAGAGAAGTGTCATGTGCAGGTTTTCTCAAATCAGTAAACTACAATTATTACCATAATTTGCCTCAAACATGGATCATCCCATGTACTCAGTTAACATTAATGTAATCAGTGACTTCTCTTAAGCAAAGTCACTCAACTCATCAATCACTATGAGCTCAATAGCCCATCTTCAACTATACCATAAACACTGCATCTCTTATTTGTTTGTCTCATGTCACTTGTCCGCTTCTGCCAAATCCTCTACATCTAGTCATAGAAAAACAAACATTAGCAATACATATTGACTGTGGTCAAATGCAGGTCGACAGGTTCCAGAGGTGCCATAAAAAAAAAAAAAAGACCATAAAATCAACCATCCACTGCTGTGGAAAAATGTTATTCATATCATCAAAGTAACCGTCACATTTTCCCAAAAACACAGTGTAACAGCATCACCACTCATAACCTGTAAACATAGTTTTCCTCACACATAAACCCAGAAATCCTGTAGTAGAAAAACATTAACTAATCATCTTATAAATCACATGATCAATCACATGATTAATCATCTGCCGTAAAAAGAAATGTAAATGTTAGCGCTGCGCAGGTGTATACACTGTATCACCGTTACCTCTGTAAGCAACACAAGGTAGGGAATAGCACCCTTGGTAAATGCACAGACACAGAAAGTGGCACTTAACAGATTATCGTCATGCAACCTCAGATGTTGCTGTCATCTTTCTGCTCCTGTAAAAGGAAACACATAAATTCATCCACCCTTTTGTCCTGTCTAGGTGGAGATTAACTTTGAGTCGTGGTCCAGTCTTGTCAGCTTTTACCAGTCAGTCAGTCAGTTTGGTTTTATTTCCATTCATTCATGCATTCATTCATTCTTTCTTTGCTGATAGTGGAACCTATCGTCGCATTTAGTTTCCACTCTCAGCAAAATGACGTCATCTCAAAAAGAAAAAGAAGAACTTTAGTTTGGATTACATCGCTGCTGAATCCTTTTTTTTTTAGGCTGGGACACTCATTTAATATTGTCCCAAATAAGTGGCTTTCTCCAGAGCCCATTTTAATGTGGAGAAAATTCACTTGTAACGGCTTTCTCGACAGGTCGTATAGCACTTTTAATTTCTGACGTGCAGATCCGCTTAAAGAAAAGAAATAGACAAACAAAATCAGTGTCTGTTCAAAAGATAAAAACAAAAAAATAACAAAGATTATCAAACCAAACTCTCAGTGCACTGTGAAAGTATCAAAATAAGAAGGCCTTGTTAAGTCATGACACAAACTCCTCATCAACTTCACAACAGGAGAAGAATCATCAGCTAGATTCACTCCAAACCAACCATCAGCTGCACAACACACAACATAAGCCTAATATGTCTTATTAGCTATGAGTTTAATCACCAGGTCTGTGCTCTTCACTCATTTAGGCCACACACCCATTTTATTCAGTTTTCCTTTTCCCTTCATCATAAAACATGTGACATGCTGTCATGCACTTCACAAAAGAAGTTTGTTCTGACGTATTCAGAGTTGTGTATCTAAATACAGGATTCACTCGCACATCAAAGCAGGAAACTCAGTGTTTTAGAGCCTCTACTCAACACACAACAAACTCCAACACATCTCATTCACTCGTGCTAGAATTCAGTCACCTTTCATTAATCTAAGAACGATCAACTAATTTGAATCAGCTATTAACCCACTAGGATGACAGGACAACAGAAATGCATGTTCAAAATGTTATCACTAAAAGAGAATTTCCCTCATACAGTAAATTTAGTAGTAAACTTGTGCTGCATCAATCAAGCAGGAAGCTTCTCCCAATTTACTATATTAACAACTAAATTTATTATCTGATCACTGGTTGGTCAAACCAGAATCTTTTTCCCCACAAAGGTTTAAATTGTTGTCCTGCAACCTAGAGAGTCAATTTTTTGCATTGGATAAATTCAGTATTTGATAACAAGTGTCTGCTAAATTGACACTATTTTAACACTGATGAAAGATAACAAGCTAATTTTCATTGCATGTGTGTTTCTGTTATTAGGCAGGTTTAATGCATGTCTGTGGAGCTGCATCTCCAGCAGAGCATGTTCTCTGCCTTTCCTACACATTTCTCTGCTATTTGATCATTTCTTAACTACTGTGCTATGAGTCCACTGGTTTTTGCATCACACGAGGTGACTTGGACAAGATGATAAACAGACTCACACGCTTAAGATGTTGTCTAATCTTCATAAGCTCTCTTGTGTTTGGAATTGTTAGTAGGGTTAATGCATGTTGTGCTTGTGTGTGTGATTTTGTATATGTTTCTATTTTTGCAGTGTTTCAGACCCCTTCACAATTTTCCAACTTAAGCAGTCAGTTTTCTTTTCCCCAGGTTTGCTAACCCAAATTTTGATTTCCCACATTAAATAATTCCTATGTGTTCTCACCTAGTCTTCTCACTCTGTTGTCCTCTCACTCTTTTGTCCTCTCCCACTTCAACAGTCCAACAGCCGGCAGTTCTCCTTCAGCTTTGTCCTGTGTCCCACTGTCTCTTCTTGCCATTTTACTCCACAGGTGGCAAATGTCAAACTCCAACTGTTCAGTTCTCCTCAAACGTTTTCTTCACATGCACAGTGAAGTTTCAGCTTGTTGTAGACACAGTGCCATTCATCCGATCAGTCAGGATGATGGGTTTGCTCTTCTCTGATGCTGTTTGTCCACATTGCTGCTGCTTTGCTGGGACTCTTTGCTCAGGACTTGCTGCTGTCTCTTTATCTGCCATTTTATTGCTCTTTGGAGCTGCATTCTTCAGGGAGGAGTGAGCACTTGCTTGTGAGGTTGAGAGACACATACACATTGCGCTGTAAATAAGTCAGCCAGAAACTTGGCCTGCATGTTTCCAATGATGTTAAACTATAACTTTCTTCCGACTGCTACATGTGGAAAATTGATTCAGGTCTGCTTTTCACCTGAAAGTGACTAACTAAGACATTTTCATTATTATCATCGCTGCTTAATCAACACACATCTCTCTCTCTCTGTGTTTTTGTAAACAGTCTTTTCTTAAAAGCAGAAAATAAGATTGTAGTTGTTCTTGGTTGATCAACACAAAACCTTTTTCCTATTATTATTTTTCATCTACAATATAAATTCTTTCTCTTTTTCACTCTCTTTTGTTTGTATTTTTTTTTTTTTTTTGTAAAATAGCCGGCGACCTGCAGAATCACCTGCTCTCCACAATCAGAGGCAATTACTTTTACACAGCGCACAAAAAACTGGGATGTCAGACACATTCACACTCACTTTGTCAGCTGCATAAATAAATCATATGGCTGGAGATATGTGCCATGGTGATCCATAGGCATGATCACCAGTTTATTTAACTATTTTTCAACCCAACAAAACAAATAAACAAAAACATAATGCTGATGTTATGAACACTCTACACACAAGTCAAGATGCAGGAAAACTGCTCCCGGAAACGCCCTGTTTCCCTCTCTTTGAGCAGTCCTCAGACAGCTGATAATGTGTAGCTTGCTCATCAGCTCAGAAAAAAAAACCGCAACGCAACATCACACAGTAGTTGCATGCTCTGCCCACAGCGGCAAAGTCTTACACTTTCATATTCAATACAGCTTCTCCATCATGTACTTTTAGATGTTTCATACAGGGTTCAGCATATTAGTTGTTTTCACAGGTGTGCTCTTCAAGGCTGGTGTGTTTTCTGAAAACTTCCCTCTCATCTTTATTTAAATACTTTGTGCTGCCAGGAGCAAAGTCCAGCACAAACGTCTGTCTCCCTCCGACTCACTCTTGGTTGCTTAGAAACCCATGATAACAACAACAGTCAGTGTCACAGACCACGTGTTCTGCTCCGCACACACTCACACAACAATAACAACAACAACGACAACAACAACGACAACAACACAAAATAGGCCTATCGTCCAGCACAGTCTGGACCCCGCGGAACTTCTCAACGCCTCACAAAGTGGCGGAGAACTCACCTCTCGCTGCACAAAGTAGCAAGGAACCTCTCAACGCCCCCCAAAGTGGCGGAGAACTCACCTCTCGCTGCACAAAGTAGCAAGGAACCTCTCAACGCCCCCCAAAGTGGCGGAGAACTCACCTCTCGCTGCACAAAGTAGCGAGGAACCTGTCAACGCCCCCCAAAGTGGCGGAGAACTCACCTCTCGCTGCACAAAGTAGCGAGGAACCTCTCAACGCCCCCCAAAGTGGCGGAGAACTCACCTCTCGCTGCACAAAGTAGCGAGGAACCTCTCAACGCCCCCCAAAGTGGCGGAGACTGCACAACCACACGGTTATAGAGTCGGCCTCTTTAAACTTACTTGGCGTTGCTTAGCGTGTAATATCACCCTCGAATCCCGCCGATCGCCATTCATCGAGGAGAAAGGACAGACAGCGAATCCACAGGAACTTCCTGGCTGACGTCAGTCTTTCAGCGTGTCCCTCCTCCCCTCGGTGAATGCGATTCCAGGGATCCGGCTCTCGAAGGACCAATTAATGATAGGTTTGTAGCTTGTACCTTGTACCTATCCGCTGGAACGTTGAAGACAATATAATAACACTGCAAAGCAAGACACAAGCAGGCTGGTTTACTCATGCATGAGGGAAATCTGGCTGGGGCCAAGTGTCGTCCCACCACCTAGCCTCCGTCAGACTCTCAGCCAGGCTCCCCATAGCACTCCTTTTATTGTGGTTACATGAATATGCATAGGGTCATTAACATATAACATCTTACATAGGTATACATGTGAACAAAGAATACTGTGTGTGTGTGTGTGTGTGTGTGTGTGTGTGTGTGTGTGTGTGTGTGTGTGTGTGTGAGTGTGTGTGTGTGTGTGTGAGTTCAAGGTGTGACCCTGTGAAGACTCTGGTGCTAGCTGGTGCCAGGCGTCTAGCAGATCTATCTGAACAAAGGGCTCTTATACTTAAACAGATATACGTGTGTTTGCTATACCATATATCAGCAAGAGAAGATACGACCTCTCCTAGGAGGTGTGTGATCTATGCCAGAACACTCTGTAGAGGGAGTGAACGCCCTCCCCCTTCATGCTACACAGAGCTGTTACAGACCTCCTAGGATGAGACATTCTTTCAATCTACAAATGATTATACACTTCTAAGCATATATGGTTAAATATTTCTAAGCATAAATGACAATCAACAATACAAATCTAACACAGACACTCAAATGTTAATGCTTTTTATAGGAGGACACAGCAAAACAGACATAGGCGCAGAGCGAAGAACTGCCCTTGATAAAGAAACCATGACAGCCATATATAGTAAGTGAAGACTGTGTATCTAAAATTGTATACTGCACAAGTAACTCACTTTGCAACAATAAAAATTGCACAGATAGGTGATGATGCATTGAAGTGGTTGGACTCAGACAAAGAAGGTCAACAGATTGAATGCTGGAGAGTAAGGATAGATGACCAAAAGGGGTGTTAGTATTACTGTAATGTGAACTGGATAGACTTTCCATCGAGGGGAAAAAAAAAGGTAAAATTATGTGTAAAATATATCTGTATCTCTATAAACGGAAATATCTATTTGCTAAATGAAGCTAGCTAATTTAAATCATGTTTTTATTTTAACTCTGATAAAAGTACTAGAACTGTGACTTTTGTTTGTTACAGTGGCGGTAAGGAAGAGGTTCCCCAATGTATCCAGAGGGGCTTTGGGGATTGCAGTCAATTCAAAGCTGGGGGAACTCAGACTGTTGGAGAAGAAAAAAAAAGTTACATTTTAATTATGTTTTATGTTCATACACACCCACATATATATATCTATATCTATGTATAAGTGTGTGTGTATTCCTCTGCTTGTTATTGATCAGTAAACATCTTTGAGTGATCACATCTTTATTGTGTTAGTAGCAGTCCACATCAAATTCACAAATTCACAGTATCGTTACTTATAAGTGTTTGTTGCAGTTGCATTATGTATAGCAAAATGTATATATATGTGTGTGTGTGTGTGTGTGTATATATATGTGTGTGTGTGTGTGTGTGTGTATATATATATATATATATATATATATATATATATATATATACTGGTGGTGGTGGTCAGAGGGCCCGGTGGCGCCAGTGTCCGGCAGCCTCGCCTCTGTCAGTGCGCCCCAGGGTGGCTGTGGCTACAATGTAGCTTGCCATCACCAGTGTGTGAATGGGTGGATGACTGGATGTGTAAAGCGCTTTGGGGTCCTTAGGGACTAGTAAAGCGCTATATAAATACAGGCCATTTACCATTTACCATATATATATGCCGGCTCGGACGTCGCCCAGATCAACAAGGTCCGCGTCAGGTGTTGAGGAACCAGGGCACCCTGACGAAAAGTGGGCTACTGGAACAAGAAGGCATCGGTGGGCAAGAGACGAAAACAGGGCGTTGTTGGAATGCTACTACACAAGTAACCCCGGCAGAAGGGGCTACATGAATAGGATGAGGGACCTATGGATTCTTCGATACCCAACATCCACAATGACGGTGAAACAACTAGTAGCTCAGTGTTCCAACATTCAAAAGAAGGAACTGCTCTCACAGCTAGAGATTGACGAGGTACAACACAAATGCTACGGCAAGGAGGAGTCAGGACGCCAGGTCAGGGGGGAGATATCATCACCCCCACCCGAGATTGGGTACATAGCCCCAAGTGCGATAGGAGAAGGATCATTGAGTGCGAGAGGAACTGACCTGAAAAATAGGATCATGGCCAAGCTTGAAACCTGGATCCCCCATAGCCGGTTACCAAGATTACGTGAAGTACCCTCAGAACGTCTGCTAGATGATGTTAATGCAGCACTACGGACAATACCTACAACCACGATTACCGACACTAACAAGCTGATCTACAATACGGCAGCAGTGATCAGTGAGATGCTTGGCTACAAGTTGAACAGCCACAAGGGGCAGTACCCTCCGTGGAGAAGTAGGCTAGAGGGCAAGATCAAAGTAGCATGGAGGGAGGTTAGCCAACTAACGGAGTTGCAGAAAGGTGCGACAAAGAAGGTGCGTAAGAAATACAGCAAGCTGTCCATACCTGAGGCCTTGGAAACTGCCAAGCAAAGACTCACAGCCTTGAGGGCAGACCACAGCGACCTCCCTGAACAGAGTCCAGTAACCATCACAGTGGCAGATATCCAAGAAAGGGTCCCCAGTATGAAGAGTTGGACAGCACCAGGGCCCGACATGGTTCACGCCTACTGGCTAAAGAAGCTGACTGCACTCCACGAGCGTCTGGCAGCACAAATGAACCAGCTGCTAGTTAACGAGAGACACCCGGAATGGCTAACCGAAGGTCGGATGGTCCTGATCCCCAAGGACCCCAAGAAGGGACCGGTCCCCTCCAACTACCGACCAATAACCTGCCTCAGTACTACATGGAAGCTCCTGTCAGGCATCATGTCGGCTAAGATGAACAGGCACATGGGTCAATACATGAGCGGGACACAGAAAGGAATTGGCAAGAATACCAGGGGCGCAAAACACCAGCTACTGGTAGACAGAACAGTCAGCCGAGACTGCAAGACCAGACTGACCAACCTGTGAACAGCCTGGATTGATTACAAGAAGGCCTATGACTCAATGCCCCACAGCTGGATACTGGAATGCCTAGAATTGTACAAGATCAATGGGACCCTAAGAGCCTTCATCAGGAACTCAATGGGGATGTGGTGTACAACACTAGAGGCCAACTCCAAGCCCATAGCACAAGTCACCATCAAGTGCGGGATCTACCAAGGAGATGCTCTGTCCCCACTGCTGTTCTGCATAGGCCTGAACCCCCTCAGTGAGATCATTAACAAGACTGGCTACGGATACCGGCTACGGAATGGAGCAGTTGTCAGCCACCTCCTGTACATGGATGACATCAAGCTGTATGCCAAGAGTGAACGAGACATCGATTCACTGATCCACACTACCAGGCTATACAGCAATGACATTGGAATGTTGTTCGGACTGGAGAAGTGTAGTCGGATGGTAACAAAGAGAGGGAAGGTAGTCAGAACTGAGGGGATTGAACTACCAGAAGGCAACATTGCAGACATAGAGGACAGTTACAAGTACCTGGGGATCCCGCAGGCGAATGGGAACCATGAAGAGGCCGCTAGAAAAGCTGCAACCACCAAGTACCTGCAGAGGGTCAGGCAAGTCCTGAGGAGTCAGCTGAATGGTAAGAACAAGATCCGGGCTATCAACACGTACGCCCTGCCCGTGATCAGGTACCCTGCTGGGGTAATAGGCTGGCCAAAGGAGGAGATAGAAGCCACTGACATAAAGACAAGAAAGCTCCTTACCATGCATGGAGGGTTTCACCCCAAGTCCAGCACCCTGAGGCTGTACGCTAAGCGGAAGGAAGGGGGCCGGGGACTGAGTGTTAGCACCACAGTCCAGGATGAGACAACGAACATCCAAGAATACATTGGGAAGATGGCCCCAACTGACCGAGTGCTCAGTGAATACCTCAGGCAGCAGAAACCCAAGAAAGAGGAGGGAGACAGGCGAGGAGCCATCATGGAAGGACAGGCCCCTGCACGGTATGTACCACCGGCAGATAGAGGAGGTGGCTGATATCCAGAAATCCTACCAGTGGCTGGACAAAGCTGGACTGAAAGACAGCACAGAGGCACTAATCATGGCAGCAAAAGAACAAGCTCTGAGTACAAGATCCATAGAGGCTGGGGTCTATCACACCAGGCAAGACCCCAGGTGCAGGCTGTGTAAAGATGCCCCAGAGACAATCCAGCACAGAACAGCAGGGTGCAAGATGCTAGCAAGCAAGGCATACATGGAACGCCATAACCAAGTGGCCGGCATAGTGTACAGGAACATCTGTGCCGAGTATAACCTGGAAGTCCCGAGGTCAAAATGGGAGATGCCCCCAAGGGTGGTGGAGAATGACCGAGCTAAGATCCTGTGGGACTTCCAGATACAGACGGACAAAATGGTGGTGGCTAACCAACTGGACATAGTGGTGGTAGACAAACAGAAGAAGACGCCCGTAGTGATCGATGTAGCGGTTCCGAATGACAGCAATATCAGGAAGAAGGAACACGAGAAGCTGGAGAAATACCAAGGGCTCAGAGAAGAGCTCGAGAGGATGTGGAGGGTGAAGGTAACGGTGGTCCCCGTGGTAATCGGAGCACTAGGTGCGGTGACTCCCAAGCTAGGCGAGTGGCTCCAGCAGATCCCGGGAATAACATCGGAGATCTCTGTCCAGAAGAGCGCAGTCCTGGGAACAGCTAAGATACTGCGCAGGACCCTCAAGCTCCCAGGCCTCTGGTAGAGGACCCGAGCTTGAAGGATAAACCGCCCGCAGGGGCGTGCTGGGTGTTTTTTATATATATATATATATATATATATATATATATATATATATATAGATGGTGGACTTCAGAAGGGGTCAGCACAGAGACTACAAGCCCATTATCATCAATGGAGCTCCAGTGGAGAGGGTGCAGTCCTTCAAGTATCTTGGTGTCCACATCTCCTCAGACCTGACATGGGCTGCCCACATTCAGGTCCAGACCAAAAAGGCTAGGCAGCGCCTGTATCACCTATGACAACTGAGGAAGTTCAGGGTCTCTCCAAAGATCCTCAGGATTTTCTATACAGGCGCTGTGGAGAGCATCCTCACACAGAACATGACATCGTGGTTTGGGAACAGCTGTGTGAAGGACCAAAAAGCTCTCCAGAGAGTGATCCATACAGCAGAACGCTGCTGCAGGATTGCTTTCCCCCCGCTTCAGGACACCTACACCAGGAGATGCCGGACTAGAGCAGCGCAGATACTGAAGGACCCGTCCCATCCTGGCAACAAACTGTTCCAACTTCTGCAATCTGGTAGAAGGTTCCGCATCTTCCGGGCAAGGACAGAGAGACTCAAGAGGAGCTTCTATCCCCAAGCCATCCGTGCCCTAAACACACACACCCGCCCTCTCACATCATCTATAATTGACTGAGTCAGGACTCTCTTCCAGACACTCTAAACCAAGGCACAATGTACATTTCAAATTCCTTTAATTTTAAATATGTTTATATTGTCTATCCTGTAAAATAGTCAGATGTCTATTCATATTAATGTACAGAATTCACCTGCTTGCTGCTACTACTGCACATTCACCCAGTGTATATACTATATATATATATATATATATATATATATATATATATTAGGGGTGCAACGATACACAAAATTCACGGTTCGGTTCGGTTCGATACTTTGGTGTCACGGTTCGATATTTTTTCGATACAAAAAAAATGTTCATGCCTTTTTAATTTGTCATTTATTAAAATTATAAATATATATTTTAACTCAAAAGTACAGTTTTTAAATTTAACCCTAACCCTTGTGCGTGTTTTTTATTTTGACAGCGAATGCGCACCTGCGGACCTCTTATGTGCAGCCCTGGTTATTTAGCTCATCATATTGCAGCCACAGAAATAATTTTGTCCATGAAACCATAAAGCTGCACTTTCTTTTTGCCTTATAGTCTGATTTGTCATAACTTTTCCGTTTTGTGGTAAGCTTTTCTTTGGCTGTCACTTCTTCACCCTGACCTGTCTTATTTGGCTCAGCAGAACTAAAATATATATCTGTCTGTGAAGGTTCTCAGTCATCCAGGTCATCGTAGTCAAATATAAATCCTGCTGCTTTTACCCACGCACTCACATAAGCTCAGCGATTCTCTGCGCGATCAACCTCTCACATGTTTAAGCTTGCTGCGGGAGATTTCACTTGTCATGTTTGCATAGTAAGGTAACGATTAATAAGACGATGTCAGAGGAATTGGTGCGCAAATTATCATCACTCACAGATCAGTGCTGTCGCTCTCTATACACAGTTCGCACGATTGCAAAGTGAAAGCAAAAAAACAAGCGCAAATTCAAACGCGATTTCAATATGTCACATATTGACAGTGGCTCACCGATGCCAATGACATAATTACCCAGCTACATTTCCGAAAGAATGCAAAAGCATTGACATATATTTTTCCTTCCTACAATAGCCCGATGGGCAGGGCAGAGATAGATTTTGGTAGCCCGACTGGAAAAATCGCTAGCCCCGGGACGTCGGGGTAGCGATATTGCGAGCCCTGTATCTGATTGAGGAATCACTCATCTTTGGAAAAGAGAGTTTATTACAGAGAAATGTCTCTTTCCAAAATAAAAGCTATACTATCCGCTTCTTCTGGGCTATATTCTCAGCAGCATATTAAGCAGCTGTCTAAATGACTCGGCTAAAGTTAGTAGCATGCTTGCTTGTTTTTTTTCTGCTTCCACTTGTCTTTGCACTAGGATGATGCCGGCGTAAATGTGCAGTCATATTCGTTGTGTTCCCACTAGTGCTTTCAGGTTAATCTCGTTGAAATGACCTTAACGCCACAACACGGCAAATCTCCGTTAACGAGCTACCGCCGATCGCCCCGTGCATGGGGCTAGACGGCCAACACGTTAACGAGCTAACTGCGCTAACACACTAGTTCCCACCCATGTAATTGAGCATTGCATGGCACATCCAACATACTGTTTTACTTTAGTCCATGACTCGCTTACCTTCAGGGTCATACGTCACATGAAAACCAAAATAATTCCAAACGCCAGACATCGTCTTATTAATCGTTACCTTACTATGCAAACATGACAAGTGAAATCTCCCGCAGCAAGCTTAAACATGTGAGAGGTTGATCGCGCAGAGAATCGCTGAGCTTATGTGAGTGAGTGTGTAAAAGCATTTCAGTTCTGCTGAGCCAAACAAGACAGGTCAGGGTGAAGAAGTGACAGCCAAAGAAAAGCTTACCACAAAACGGAGAAGTTATGACAAATCAGACTATAAGGCAAAAAGAAAGTGCAGCTTTATGGTTTCATGGACAAAATAATTTTTGTGGCTGCAATATGACGAGCTAAATAACCAGGGCTGCACATAAGTGGTCCGCAGGTGCGCATTTGCTGTCAAAATAAAAAACACGCACAAGGGTTAGGGTTAAATTTAAAAACTGTACTTTTGAGTTAAAATATATATTTATAATTTTAATAAATGACAAATTAAAAATGCATGAACATTTTTTTGTATCGAAAAAATATCGAACCGTGACACCAAAGTATCGAACCGAACCGAACCGTGAATTTTGTGTATCGTTGCACCCCTAATATATATATATATATATATATATATATATATATATATATAATGTTCTTCCTCTACACCCCCCCCAATTTTTGCTCATGTCGAGGAGCGTGTCAGGCTACATTTCACTGTGTGTTATACTTGTATAACTATGCATGTGACAAATAAAGAACCTTGAACCTTGAGATAGATAGATAGATAGATAGATAGATAGATAGATAGATAGATAGATAGATAGATAGATAGATAGATTATATTATTTATTTTTATTTATTTTTTTTATTTTACAATTTTTAAGAATGTTATGAGAATAAAGTTGTATAATGTATGTTCCTAGCTTTATTTATATGCTATGTTTGTTTTAGATATCAAATAAAGATTTTCAGTTGTTACATGTGAATGTGTTTTCTTCGACTGAAATATATGAAGGGTAAAATATATTTTTGAAAGATTTTTAATTAATTTTCAATTGTATTTTGAAATATATTTTGAAATATATTTCAAAATATACAAAAAATGGCCAAAAAATATATGTGCTATAATATATTTTGAAATATATGTATGTATGTATTTTAGCGCATATATTTTTTGGCCATTTTTGTATATTTCAAAATATATTTCAAAATATATTTTTTTACCGTATGGGCTTGCATGTGAGGAGCAGGATTTTAAAATCTGGATATAAAAGGGAGAGAATGAAGGGAAGCCAGTATCACTGTAAAATCTAATTAGTTCACAGAACTCAAAAAAACTATGCAAACTCGTTGCCTCAAAAAAATTGAGTAAAGTTTACTTGAGATGACTAAGTTAAGGCAACTTATTCACGTTGAGTACAGAGTAAAAACCTATTTAGTTTCCAAAACTCAAAAAAAAATAAAAAAATATGCAAACTCGTTGCCTCAAAAAAAACTAAGTAAAGCTTACTTAAGATGACTGTTAGGACAACTTATTCGTTGCAAGTCTGCAGTATTAAGAATAACTTGGTATTTCTGACTGTACAATACTAATTGTTTACCTATTGACAAACATTTCAAGTTCAACTAAATGAAAAAAACAATTTGTGGTAACCTGAATATGATTTAAAATAATTAACAATACCTTTTGTAATGATGTTAAAATCAGCCCAACTTTTATTTTCAAATGCAAAAAAGTATAACAGCCAACATGCTTGACACTGTCCTCTTGAACAACAAACAATTATATCACTGTTATAATCTTACAATGAAACAAAGTCACAGATTTCATTATTGTGAAACTAAGTTTAGACCTACCACAACTTTGTTTTGTACTTACATTACTTATATAATCAAAATAAAATATTTATTGTTCTGTCACAAGTGCAGTCTCTAATTTAAACAACACATTTGTTTTTCATTCCAACACAGGAGCTTGAATGTTGTAATATTTTAAGGATGGCTTCTTTTCAGTCCAGGGCCCTGTTTCAGGAAGCCGGTTTGGAAAACTCAGAGTGAAAAACGACACTCACGGTTGAGTAACCCCGAACTGTCCAACTCGGAATATTCCGTTTCAGAAAGGCTGATAACAATTAGTTCAGTCAACGCGGAGTTGCTTTAACCCCAAGTGAAGCGTGCGGACGAGGATACATAAAGCCCTGATAAGCGGAGCACAGATTAAGCGAGTCACCATGGAGACGGAGGGAAAGAAGGCGCGGTCAATGTATTTCACAGCGCTTGAGGCCGAAATTCTGATGGCAGCATATGCCGATAACATGCAAATTCCGCGAAAAAAAGGAACACAGCCACAGCTGCAAAAGCATGCATGGCAAAACATAGCCGACAGAGTCAATGCGTGAGTGTTAATTTAAACATTGATCGAGGGATTTCCACCCATTTAACACGTTATTTTATCATATGTTATTTTATTTGTTATTTTATACATTTTATTTTGTGATGTGATGTGAGCGCAGGTGCAACCCAACAGGCCCCAAACGTGCCTGGCAGCAAGTAAAAATGAAATATAAAAATATAGTCCAAACAGGTGAGGTGTAATTGTATTATGAGCCATAGTGCTTGGTCTGTTTGTCCCATGTAAATCAATTGCAGTTAGAGGCTACATTAATTTTCTTTCTGTAAGCACTTATTGAAATTATCTGAGCACATTACAAGTACATATTTGCTTACTCTGTATGCTCAAATGTGGCCCGTTATAGCCAACAGAAAAAAAGCAGAGGCCCGAAAAACAGGTGGGGGTCCTCCACCACCACCACTCACAGAGGCTGAGCAGTTGGCCCTCAGCCAAAACAGTGGGCGCCCTGTGGCCGAAGGCATCTCTGCGGGGACATCCTCTGAGGCAATAACCCCGCAAGACACAAGTGCCTACATAAGGGGTAAATTCAAAATAATACATGATGTGCATACATCCTTTCTTCACAGTCACCTTTGCAGTGCGACACATTCATTTGATAAACTCTTTACCATAATGAATTATTTTGTAGTGAAGTTATTTTCCGACTGATTTTGCCTTCCCTCAGCCTTGGTTGTCTTTGAGAGCATAATGACAATGAAGTGTAAGGTGCTTGGTATGTTTGTTAATTGCCATTTGGTCCCTTGTAAGTTATAAGTGACCTGTATAAACCTCATATTCTATCAGTTGATGGTGATGGTGTACTGCATCTGGTGCAGCCTCCTGTTGAGCCAGACCAACATGCAGTTATGAGTAATACTCCACAGATTATATGAGTTTACAGTAGAACAGCAATGTTGTTTATTTCTTTACTACAGGAAAATAATGAAGAAACATTGACAGCTGTTACAGAGGAGGAAGCAACAGAGACACTTTATGAGGTTTACATCTTTTAATACTTTGTGTACAGGAAATACAGGCGACCAATAAAGCCAGTTGAACA
Organism: Rhamphochromis longiceps; assembly: GCF_057381845.1. Taxonomy (NCBI): domain Eukaryota; kingdom Metazoa; phylum Chordata; class Actinopteri; order Cichliformes; family Cichlidae; genus Rhamphochromis; species Rhamphochromis longiceps. Next base: position 28,839,211 of record NC_140571.1, read on the forward strand.
AAAAATCTGTTTATTCTTCTTTCAACATGTTGAGGTGATGGGTCAAAAGAAATGATTGTGACATATGGTGTCTCTGACTGCGCTTCCATCTTGTATGTCCGTGGGAGGGTCAGGATGTTCATGGTTTGGATCACTGCTGATGTTTGGTTCAGAAGGACAGTGTTCTCCTCTAATTGTGGCAATGTTGTGAAGAATCACACATGCCACAATAATGTCACATGCCCTTTCTGGGGTGACCCTGAGTCTTTGCAGGCACTGGAACCGGGCCTTAAGCATTCCGATAGTCATTTCAATTCTGGCTCTTGTCCTGCAATTAGCCAGATTATATCGCTGCTGTGGGCCCGGTTCAGGGTCAGGGTAAGGGGTAAGCAAATAGGGTAAACATGGATACCCCCTATCACCAAGCAAGTAGCCAGTGAACTCTCCTAAGACAGAAGGGTACACTTCAGTTCAAATGTCCCTGAAGCAATTGGTCTTTATATATTTTAAAGTATTCTCAACTCACCATGTCCAAATTTTGTGCTCAGTGTACATTCACGGAATATTTGTGAGTCATGGACAGAGCCTGGCCACTTGGCTTCCACATTTGTGATAATGTTGGCAGCATCACATATGATCTTCACAGTGCAGAGAACACAAATTAGCATCCATTACTATAATGAAATAATTTGTTAGTTTGACATGCTACAGGGAACTATGTACCTGTACATTAATGCTGTGGAAAGACTTCCTGTTCACATAGTCTCCTTCATTTACTGAAGGAGCAATGATTGGAATGTGAGTGCCATCTGTATAGCCAATCACGCCTGGGAACCCTGAAAATAAATGTGCAATTTAAGTAGTAGTCCAAGTATCACCACATCATAAATTAAGTTTTGTTCATCCTGATACCTGCAATTTTGTGGCATCCCTCTTTGATAAATCTTGTGGGTCTGTGACCGGGGAACACCACAGACGAGTACAGGAGACGTTTCAGTGCAACTGTAACATTCCTGACTGCCCGACAGACGGTAGCCTTGGAAACGTGCTCAGCGTCACCAATATTATACAGAAAGCTCCCGTTTGCAAGAAACCGAAGTGCAATACAAATAATATGCAATGAACTGAGAGCATGTCCGCGATGTGTCACATGCGTAATATATGGCCTGAGGATGTTATCCAAATAAATTATAGATTGTGCTGAGAAACGGTAACGTTCGCACAGAAAATCATCAGGAAATGATAAAATGTCCAAACGCGCTCTGATCACTCTCTCCCGGCGGAGAGCTCTGCGGAGAATTTGGGCTTCACGATCTACTGGCTCTTCAAGGAAGTGGCATGCCATGTCCGACACTTCCTACTGTCAGGTTTCCGACAAAGGGGCGGAGACAGTCAGGGTTAGTTGTAGTAAACCTGCTAGGGGGCAGGTTAGCTTCACGGAGTGTGTCGTCATAGTGACTCACTCAGGCTGCAGCTGAACTCGCTTTGTGAAACCGAAAACCCAGAGTTTTCGTTAACTCAGGGTATACTTACTCAGTTTTTCCACTAAACCGGCTTCCTGAAACAGGGCCCAGGCATTACTGCCTGAATGACTACCATGGACTTAGATGATCCAAATGTAAGTGCAGAAGAAAGTCTTTAACTTCCCTTAAGTACAGTGGCAGTGGATGTGGGTTGGAGATACAATGAACTTGAACCTGCAGGCAACCATCTTCACTGACCATACCATCAGTGACGGAGGACTCATCTCTCCTGGTGTCCTGCAAGCAAACAATCATATTTTTTGGAAAACAAACTTAATTGCTTTCTTAAAACATTTTTTTTCTGCATTTGGTATAGAACAGACTCCACAAAACACATGTTGCTGTTAGAAAACTTGCAGACTTCACTATATACAGTGTAGCCCCTCAAAACTAAGTTTGGGGGATGTGATCTTTCAAGAAATGCTGACCAAACTGTTGTTGTTTGTTTACTTACACAGCATGTCTTGTAGAATTAACTGGAGTCAACAGCAACAGCATAGTGCAGTCATATCTCAAGTCTAATAACAGAAGACAGGAAAAGATCAGTAAAGAAACAACTTCCCCAAACCAAAGCACAAATAAACAATAAGTAAAACAGGCTGATCTAAAGTATGATTAAAGTTCAGCCTGATTAATATAAATGTTACTGACAGTTGCTAATCACAATCACAGAGAGAGAGAGAGACCAGTGGCACAAACTGATGACCCCATCAACCCTCGACTTGGGTGTCTTAAAGGGACACCACACCATTGTGACTGTTACAAGGTCCATATATCAAACGATCACTATGGCATTACTGAGAGTTGAAAAACTGTCTAAAGTCTTTCACCTTTAATAAAATGATCAGCGTTCTGCTCTACCAGGTGTAACAATTGAGTTTAACATCCAGGCATCCATAAAAATGGAATTTATGATATTTAACGGAGTTAGAAGTTAGCAGGAAGTTAGCTCGCTAGCTTCTATCTAAATACAATATAGCATGTCCTGACTGCGGGGTTTTGGAAACAAATTCAAACGTACAGCTCTGTCATCACTTCCAGCATAAATGAAGACAGGAAACTAAACAGCAGTGACGTTTGTAGAGTTACTGAAGTTGGGCTAGCTGGTATATAATGATGTGCTACGTGACCGCTAGCGACACAGCTATGTTAGCATAATATAAACAAGCTAACTTTTTTTCCACTCGATAAAAGTTAACGTGAGTGTTCTCGATGGTCAGGAACAAATGTAATCGCATGGCAGGATGCTGTAAAAGGACCAAACTTCAGCCAGGAGAACAACTGACATAATCCATCCATAATACGAGGTTAGTCATTCATATACTGCTGCATGGGCTGGGCTGTAGTTACATCCTAAGGTTTTAAAAACTGAGCTTAAATAAATGATTAGTGGTAATAAAAGCCGAGGGAGGTCAACAGTGATCACTGACTGTTTTAGGAGCTTTTTGAGATTAAATAGAAGAAAATACATAACATTAAACATGTTAACAACACAAAAGCCATATTAAACACAGACTACTTTAGGCCTGGAAGTAGGATTCGTCACGTCATCACTTAACAATCGGATTGCCGCGTTTGAGTTTTGGACAATTGCATTCTGGGATATTTAGCTGTACCAAGTCGCTGCAAGTCCACACAAGTCACCACCGATACATGTTCGATAAAACAGGAGGAGCTTTTCGTTTTCTCAGCTTCATGTGTACTTTGAATTGGAACAGTGCTTGGTCTCCGACATATCACATGTCCACGAGACCACAAGTACGCATACACAGGCTCCAACTGCGGCTGACAAATGTGATCCTCCCTTTCCCCAGATTACCCTTTTTGGGTCACAAAATAAACTTTTAAGATATTTTCAGGTGAGAATGTAGCTGTGTAATGCTCAAATACCTACTTAATTTATCAAAATATCACATATTTGCAAAAGTGCTTGGACGTTTTCGGAGAGCTCTGTTATCCACCAACACCATAGCTGACCGGGAGGTCAAGGCTCGATAGAGCTGGCGAGCACAGCTAACTGCTGGCATATCGTTTTCAACCCCCTGCGGTCTTTTGATACTCAGGTTAAACATGATATATATAGTTAGTTAGTTCTCTTATCCTCTTATCTCACGTTTTATTTCAAACAATCAACAGAAAATTTCACAGACATATTTTTATATAAGGTTTTTAAGGCTGTGGTGTTAATTTTTAAGTAACATGAGCCCAGCGGCAGCAGCAATGCTAACTAGCTAGCAAGATTATAAACATGGTGCTACACTAAGAGAAGCCACAAAATAAGTTTGAATAAGAGTAAACATTTACTCACCAAGTCAGTGTATCAGGTAAAGATCCACAGCAGTGACAACAATAATATCTTGAGCTGAAGCTTCTCCAGGTTTGCTCAACATATTCCAGAAAAAAATGCTGGCACCATGAACATACGGACTGATCCATGATAGGGAGGAGGACGGTTTTCAAACCACATCGTTTCATCCTTCCGCATTGAGAAGCAAAACTTCCAGCTTACTTAGTTTTTCTAAGTTAAGACAACTCAAATAAATTGAGTTGATCAGTGTTTTTGCATAAAAAGTACTGGTAACTTACTTAAATTGTTACCAGTACTGGTAACTTACTTAAATTGAGTTCTAATAACAAATTGATAAAAATTGAGTTCAGCATACTTAATATTTTTAATTAAACACAATATTAGATTTTACAGTATAAAACAGAAATATGCTCTCTCTTTCTAGTCCCTGTCAGTACTCTCGTTGCAGCATTTTGGATTAACTGAAGACTTTTCAGGGGTTTTTCAGGACGACGAAGATGATGACGATGAGGATGATAATGACGTTCTTTCTGAGAGGTCCTGTGCTTGGTGTTGCAGTGATTACATTATTAAAGGCACTGTCTTCATAAGCAGCACAGGCCTGAGGTAAAATCACCCTTCCTCAGATGCTGCTGACCGGTTAGCCAACAGTCAGCCAGAGCAGATGGAGCCATCTAGTGTTCATGTGAAGAACTCCTGCTGATAAGGAGCTCCTGCATGGCCGTTCATATACACCTAATTGTAGCTGCCCACTTGGAATTACCACTCGTGACGCAGAGAGCTTCGACTGATGCAACTTTATTCTCTCCTCTTTAAACCACCGACAATATGGCACCGTGAAAACGATAAAGATGCACAAACAAATACCATTAAACATTCAAGTAGAAAGTGTAGAAATGTTCACATTTTACTATAGAAAATTATTTTGATTAACCCAAATAGTTACATTGACATAAATCAATAGTTTTTAAACTATTTATGTTACAGCATTTAATAAAATTAATTAACAACAACCTTTCTGTCTCTTAAATACATAAACAATCATTTGCAATCATTAACCAACCTCTTTCTGCTTCCAAGGGTGCTAATCATGCTGAACCAGCTAGCAACCTCCTCCATGCGCATCTCTTAGCCAGTCTTTCCACACCGCAAACAAATGACATGCATACACAATAAAAAACGAATTCAACCACATTGAGTAAACTTTCAAAGTTATAGCATGTGACAGAAAAATAAAATACATAGTTTTGCATGAGTATTTTCAAAAAACAAATGCTTTTACTCACTCTGAAGCAACGTGTTTGCGTCGCCTCACCGCGAACAAAACAGGAAGTCTGACGCAATAAAAGAGGAAGTGCTGAGGTACTCTTCAAAATAAAGCACAAAGTAAAGTGGCTTTGCCGGCATTTACACTAATAATTAACAGATAAACAACCGAATGACAGAAAAGTCACTGTTTTTTCACGTCTGTGTTGGAAATGTCAGTTTTTTTATGTGTCCACAGTAAAAACATTAAAAATGAAAAGATTAAAAAACAGATTTAAAAAAGAAACTTTCAATTTTCTGACTGCAGGACAGTTGGAGCAATGAGCTGCTCTACACCAGTGTATACAAAAACTGCATTTGTTCCTTGTACTAGTTAAACTAGCGTACTGCGACAGACTATCACTTAGCCGTCCCACTTCAAATTAAATTCAACTAAAGTAGTTCTAGTAAAAGTACTTTACTAGAGACTTTAACATAGAGACTTTAACATAGTGCTCACAATGATACTGACTTCTTCCTCTGAAAACAACATAAGAGTATTTCAACATACATCTGAGTACTTACAGTTTTTTCTGATTGCTTAAGCACATTTTTTGTAACTATTGGCTAATTTTGCATAACTCTACACACAAATAAAAAAACCTGTCACCCAATTATCAAAACATTTTAGTTCTCTTGCAAAAGCAAACACAGCTAGATTAACCCTTCACACCTTTGTAAAAATGGTGTTTTCGTATCAAACAGTACACACAAGCCATCATCTACTAAGCACACAATGCGCCAACTGCACACTGATGGTATGAATACAAAACACATCTGGCTTTTGCTTTCTCTGTGTACAGATGTCAATTTGAGGTCACACCTTTGTCATAGTGTCATGTAAACATACAAGGATCCAAACTTCAAGTATTGGTGTTTATTCACACTCATCAAAACCAAGACAAAGTCAGAACACAAAATAGGAATTCCACAAATAAAAGGGAAAAAAAAGACAATCGGCCTACATCATGTCGTCTTTCTGGGTCCGGCCACAAAATTTCGTCCACATCGCATGCGATATCCTCCAGTCCAAGGCACCGGGGAAAATATCTCCTTGAATGCCGTATCCAGGCCTGACATGATGCCTGGTCAATATCTCCACATGCCTCCTCCATTGCCTGTAAAAGGGCTACCTGTTGATGAGGATGATGGTCATACACTTTCCAGCGCCAGGCAGAGAAGAACTCCTCGATGGGATTCAAGAATGGAGAGTATGGAGGGAGGTTGAGTGCCATGAAGGATGGATGGTCTGTAAACCAGTTGCGGACCAAAGCAGCCCTATGGAAACTAACATTGTATATGACATCATATGATGACATATCGGGTCTGCTCTGGTCTCTGAACAGTGAGCATGTCATGCAAGGTGTCCAGGAATGCAATAATGTGTACAGTGTTGTATGGGCCTATGGTTGCATGATGGTGAACAACACCATTTTGGCTTATAGCTGCACACATGGTTATGTTACCACCACGTTGTCCTGTGACATTGATGATGGCACGGTGTCCAATAATGTTCCTGCCACGTCTCCTGGTTTTACTGAGGTTAAAACCGGCCTCATCTACAAAAAGTAGCTCATGTCCCATTGCATCTGCTTCTAGTTCCATCACTCTCTGGACAAGACAAAACAAATGCAACACATCAGGCCCATGCACAGCACTACAGTATGCACTTCCAAATTCAGAACCAATGACACTAGCTTACCTGCACATAGTCATATCGCAGTTGCTTTACACGTTCTGTGTTTCTCTCGAAAGGAACTCTGTAAATTTGCTTCATTCTTATTCTGTGGCGCGCAAGTACACGACTTAGTGTAGAAATGCTTGCACTGTGTATATTTTGAAAGATGGTGTCATCATCCATTATGCTGTATTTCACGCAGTCTTATTGCATTACAGTTTTTTCTGATTGCTTAAGCACATTTTTTGTAACTATTGGCTAATTTTGCAAAACTCTTCACACAAATAAGAAAACCTGTCACCCAATAATCAAAACATTGTAGTTCTCTTGCAAAAGTGAACACAGCTAGATTAACTCTTCACACCTTCGTAAAAATGGTGTTTCCGTATCAAACAGTACACACAAGCCATCATCTACTAAGCACACAATGCGCCAACTGCACACTGATGGTATGAATACAAAACACATCTGGCTTTTGCTTTCTCTGTGCACAAGGTAGGCTATGTCAGTTTGAGCTCATACTTCTGTCATAGATCCATAAGCATAGAGGGATCCAAACTTCAAGTACTGGTGTTTATTCAAACACATCAAAACAAACACAAGTGTTTATTTCCAAGTATAGGATTATTTGCAATCGCCATAATGACTATATGGGTTACTTGGTCTGCAGTGAACATGCTTCCTCTGCCCCCAGCATCTGGTCATCTAGCAATTCTGTAAAGTAACAATTTCAGTATTTTTACATCAATGGTATTGGTGTGTTTCTCATTGGCATATGGCAGTGCTACAAATCTTTGTGCGAAGTGACTGTACTAACCGATTCTCATTTCAAGATGTCCTTATGGTACTTGCTACAGTGTAGCGGCTCGAGTTAGGCTGGACCCGTTGGCCAGCTACCCTCAGGGTCATTCCACGGTTGATTACATGGTCCACTATTGTAGCTCTGATGTCATCAGCAATTCTATTTCTTACTCTTCCTACCCTTCCTCTCCCCCTCCTCATCTTCCTCTCCCCCCTCCTCGTCTTCCTCTTGTCCTTGTCGTCCTCTTCATCCTACTTCTTCACCTCCACGTCCTCTTCCTCGGCCTCCTCTACTTCTCACTCTTTCTGCTCCCTCCATTGTACTCCGCACACACAGCTTACCTGTATTATAGTGCTTAGGCTGATTGCAAAGTGAACTAATTATCTAAAAAAGTTTTCACATGTGAAAGTGTGCCAGACAGTTGGCAAATTAGTGTTAATGATAGCCATACATGTGTATACTTTTGCTAGGAGTGTGTTGGAAATTTGGTAATTGAGTGTTGTGCAGTGAATTGTGCCTACAGTTTTGCAAAGTGTGTGTTACAAAATTGCAAACTGAGTGCAAAGCAGTTTTTGTGCTTTTAGTTTTGCAAACTCAGTGAGTGGTTTTGCTATAAGTCTGAATAGTTTTAGAGATTGTGCTACAGGAATCACAGTTAGGGTTTAAGCATTCAGAAAAAACTGTAATCTGTGACTGTATATCTCAGAATTACTTGTTTGAACTTGCCTGAATTAACTTAAGCTCATTGTTGTTATTGCTCATTGTTATAGTTCAAAAGGTACTGTACGGGTATCAATTTTTTTCTTATTTTATAGTTTTCACGGTGCTCAACGTCCAGAGAATGAGCCGTGTGTGGTGAGGAAATAAATGGCTGCACCCGTTAGAGACTCTTCTGTCGTTCCTGATGCCAAGGGCTGCTACAAAGGGTAAGAAGAGTAAGAAATAGAATTACTGATGACATCAGAGCTACAATAGTGGACCATGTAATCAACCGTGGAATGACCCTGGGGGTAGCTGGCCAACGGGTCCAGCCTAACTCGAGCCGCTACACTGTAGCAAGTACCATAAGGACATCTTGAAATGAGAATCGGTTAGTACAGTCACTTTGCACAAAGATTTGTAGCACTGCCATATGCCAATGAGAAACACACCAATACCATTGATGTAAAAATACTGAAATTGTTACTTTACAGAATTGCTGGATGACCAGATGCTGGGGCAGAGGAAGCATGTTCACTGCAGACCAAGTAACCCATATAGTCATTATGGCGATTGCAAATAATCCTATACTTGGAAATAAACACTTGTGTTTGTTTTGATGTGTTTGAATAAACACCAGTACTTGAAGTTTGGATCCCTCTATGCTTATGGATCTATGACAGAAGTATGAACTCAAACTGACATAGCCTACCTTGTGCACAGAGAAAGCAAAAGCCAGATGTGTTTTGTATTCATACCATCAGTGTGCAGTTGGCGCATTGTGTGCTTAGTAGATGATGGCTTGTGTGTACTGTTTGATACGGAAACACCATTTTTACGAAGGTGTGAAGAGTTAATCTAGCTGTGTTCGCTTTTGCAAGGGAACTACAATGTTCTGATGATTGGGTGACAGGTTTTCTTATTTGTGTGTAGAGTTTTGCAAAATTAGCCAATAGTTGCAAAAAATGTGCTTAAGCACATATTAAGTTAAGCTTAATAAAGAAGTAACTGTGAGTTAAACATGGTCTCCGTGGTTCCTTAGTCTTAGGATATCACAGACGACCAACATTCTAAGACTGTTGCTGAATTGATCTCAAACCTTCGACAATGTTGTCATCGATGCTATCATCTAAACGACTCGAAACAGTATCTACTGGTAAATGATCCCTCTCTATCTGATTTGCTTAAATGAGCAGAACTGACTGAAGTTCACACCAGTCCGCCATCCTCCGTGACTTTTGACCTAGCACGCTGTTGCTAGCTGTAGCAGCCCTCCGATGGTAAACAACAAGCCAATAGGTGCAAACGTCCAGCCCACTTACATTGATTGACAGACAAAGTCATTCTGCTGAAAAGTCGCATTATGAAATAAATAGGCCATTGGGAAAAACGGGATTTTGAAATAAAGACTGACATTGAAAATGGGTCATTTTGGAATAAAAACGTCTGGAAATAAATAAAATGCCTCAGGAATAATCTCTATTATTGTGAAAAATAATGACCATGAAATAATATTTCACAATAATAAGTAAATTTATATAGTAGAATGCAATATATTTCACAATAATGAGCATTTTTTTCAAAATGTGTTTCATTATTTCACAATATCATTCTCACATTACATATCTGTGTCTTATTTATTCACATAGTTATTTATTTCATCATTGTAGCGACTTCCACAGTCGCTAGAGGCCGGGGATGGAGCCTGCCTATTTGCCTGACACGCTGTCAACTTTACGCAATAATACGAGAGGTGGAATTGTTTGCTTGTTTATTAAAATGCTTTGAGAGTTTACAATGTCATCGGCTCCTGATTCAGACTCTTACAACGTCACAGGCTCTAATATAACGAAGCAAAACATGTTGTGCAGCGGTCAACAAAAACTACAGCTACCCAGCCCTCCTCTCTGTCAAAATCAAAACCAGTGAATGACAGACTGACAACGCCCATTTATGTCACCGCTAGCACCCACGTGACTCCCATAACAACCAAACAAATAAAAACCCAGTGATCATCAAAATTCAATACATTCAATTATGGCTCCTACACACCAGCCCCTAATTATTAGGATCCCTTCTAATAATTACCCATAATTAACCAAGTAGGAGACATAAAACATGCAGAGAAAAGTCAAGCATTTACTGTATTTCAATATTACCCGCAGGAATCCTATAGGTAATCTTAAAGTCTATCTTTAAAGAAAAAAAATGAGAGACATTTTATGTCCAAATACAATCAATGTCTGATAATTGGACCCAGAAGTCTTTAACTGTGATCTTCCTCCAGCAGTAGACACAGTTTGGTAATAGGCCGATCCAGGCAACTAGTCTGAGTTTTAATCCGAACTTGACGAACGAATCCTCTTCGGTCAGGAAAAGTCTTTATCACACGTCCCATTGGCCAAGAGTTTCGAGGTGCCGAACTGTCCATGATGAGAACCAGATCTCCCACGATGAGGTTCCTTTTTACTCCAATCCATCGCTGACGTTCCTGTTGCTGTAGTAGGTATTCCTTCACCCATCTTTTCCAAAACAAGTCAGACATGTATTGGACATGTTTCCATCTTCTGTGTGTGTACATATCAGTGGAATGGAATACTCCTGGTGGTAATATCGGTGAGGTCTTTAACAGAAGAAGATGATTAGGGGTCAAAGCTTCCAGGTCGTTAGGATCCATTGAGGCTTTGGTAATTGGGCGGCTGTTAATGATGGCTTCAACCTCACAAAGTACAGTATGAAGACCTTCTTCATCCAGGTTTTGTACTTTCATTATGAAATTAAGTACTTTGCGAACCAGTCTTATCAGTCGCTCCCAGGTTCCTCCGTGATGTGAACCTCCAGGTGGATTAAAGGTCCATTTAACTCCCTTTTGCAGAAAGACGTCATTGATTTTTACCTGGTTCCAATGTTCAATGGCAGTTCTAAGTTCACGTTCAGCACCTACATGTCACAGGCTGGGTCTCTGACCCAGCACTCTGAACTCATTTTTGTATTTGTCTCATTTTAGATATTTGATTAGTTTGTGTCATTTCCTATTTATCTTTAGTTTAGGCAGTTATTGTATCTTGTATCGTTCATCACTTGTTAGGTCTGTTAAGTTTGTTGTCATGTCTAGTTTCAGTGTTTCCTGTTTTATTTTGGAAGGAGTCGTGTGTTCTTGGTTCTTTGTATTTAGCTTCACTGCTCCTGTCATTAGGTTCATGTTAGTCAGCTGTTTCCTCATGTGTCTCCACTTCCCCTGATCACCTCATGTGTGTATTTAAGTCCTCTGTTTTTTGCATGTCATTTGTCGGGTCGTCTGTTATTTCACCATAGTCATAGTTATAGTTAGAGTCATAGATTTTCTTGGTATTTGTTTCTTAGTGTTTTTTCGTTTGCTTAGGGTTCCTGGTTAACCCCTGTAATCACCTAAATAAAGGATCACTTTTCTGTTTAAACTTACAACTCCTCATCTGCTTTTGGGTCCTGTTTCCATTACACACCGGCGCACCCCGCTGTGACAGAACGACCCGACCAGTATGGACCCAGCGGACATCTGTGAGGATTTTTGGGAGTTCAACACTCAGGTGACCGTTCTCCGCGGACAGTGGATTTGCTACTCCGCGTGCAGACAGGAGAATGAGAAGGAGTCAATCAGAGTTCAGCTAAAACAGATTTTGTCTGCATATCCTGCTTACGCGGCGGGATTGTCGGAGGATGTGCAGGATTTTGTTCGCACCGTTTTGCCACCGCAGCAGCATCAAAACCGCGAACAGGAATCACTGCCGCTGCCTTGCGAGCCTGAGACGGTTCGTGTCGGTTCGCTGAGACTCGCCGCAGCGTCACCACCTCTCAGCTCATCAGTTTCCACACCCTCGTCACAGTCTTGCCACACTCTTGCCACAGTCCAGCGCGAGGAAGCGCTGGACGCCATAGATTTGGACTACGACGAACGTCAGTCAATATTCAGCGCTCTATTGGAGGAGGAGCTCCGGTGGAAGCCATGGTTCATTCCAGAGCACGAGCACTCTTTCCGGGGAACTCGACTGGCTCTCGGGGGTCCCCGGAGTTACCAGGGACTTCCACCCATTGCTCCGCCGTCTTCCACTCTCAAGAAAAAGCGGCGTGCGCACCACCGACGCTCCGCACCACAAACGAAAGTGAGTGACTATATTTTGGCTCCTCATGTTTTTTCTCAGGAGAATATTAAAACTAACACTGACTTACCAGTTCATTAGCCCAGCTATAAAGAGACTGTTTATGATTTTCACGTTGCTAAGACTGAGAATATTTCGGCCGAGTCTTCCACGGACCATCCTATCCCTTTGCAAACTTCCCGCTTCTCTGTGCATTGATCATGCCACGAACTATGCGTCCAAGAAGCCTAATTATGAGACTGTTTGCACTGGAAATGTTAGCCATCAGGCTCAGCTAAGCTGCTGTGGGACTGTAATCCAGGCCGGGTTGGAGCCAGGGGCGGAGGTGCAGTTTGTGCAGCCTTTTCCAGTGTCAGCTGGAGGGCCCGAGGAGCCCGTCCAGCCTCACTGGACTCTGCTGGGGGTTCGGGAGAACCCAGCCAGCCTCATGTGTCTCCACTTCCCCTGATCACCTCATGTGTGTATTTCAGTCCTCTGTTTTTTTTTTTGCATGTCATTTGTCGGGTCGTCTGTTATTTCACCATAGTCATAGTTATAGTCATAGATTTTCTTGGTATTTGTTTCTTAGTGTTTTTTCGTTTGCTTAGGGTTCCTGGTTAACCCCTGTAATCACCTAAATAAAGGATCACTTTTCTGTTTAAACTTACAACTCCTCGTCCTCATCTGCTTTTGGGTCCTGTTTCTATTACACACCGGCGCACCCCGCCGTGACACTACAAAATTGGTTCCGTTGTCAGAACGCAGTTCTCGAACCTGACCTCTTCTTGCATTGAAACGTCTGAACGCATTAATGAAAGAGTCAGTATCCAGTGATGGAGCAACCTCAATGTGAACAGCACGGATAGCAAGGCAGGTGAACATAACACCGTATCTCTTCACCACGCTCCTCCTACTTTTTACACTGAAGGGTCCGAAGTAATCCACTCCCACCCGCGTGAATGGAGGTTCATCTGGAATGATTCTTTCATTGGGCAAATCCGCCATCTGTTGATTCACTGGTGGAGCATTAAGACGTCGACAGATGACACATTTAGATAACACTTTTCTTATTGCTGTACTAGCTCCAATCAACCAGTACTTTTCTCTTAGCTTGGACAGCATGTGGTTACGACCACCATGTCCAACTTCCTGATGTATGTGTCTAAGCAAGAGCTCGGAAATGTGTTGATCCTTTGCTAGTATTATGGGATGTTTCACCTCAACTGGCATCGATGATCTACTGAGTCTCCCACCCACTCTGAGAATTCCATCTTGCAGCTGTGGGCAGAGTCTTCTTAGAGGACTTGATTTTATAATGGGTTGTCCCTTCTCCAGACTCACAAGCTCCAAGGAAAATCTCCTCCTCTGACAGAACTTGATAATGACAACCTCAGCTTTGTCCAGATCTTCCACTGTAAGATTCTTAATCACAGATGTCCTCTTAAAGTTCCTCAGCTTTTCTTCCACAAATGATTTCTGTTGCTCTTTGGTGACCTCTGACTGTGGTAAGCTTGAACACAATTCTCTCCTTTTCTTCACAAAGGACAGAAGCAAGTCCTTAAATTTTAACAGCCATGCCACTGACTTCTTAAGACGTGTCCAGGTGGAAAAATGTTTAAACAAGCGAGTAACAGAATTTTCTCCAGCTTGCTCAACACTCTCTGTGGCAACTGTTTTTACCTCAGGATCATCAGATGCAAGCAGACTGATATCATCTGGGTAGACAGGCCATTCACTTCTAGATTGTAGAAGATACTGAGGCCCAGACAACCATTTTGTATTCTTCATAAAAACATCGACTTTCACTCCTCTTGAGGCCATATCTGCTGGATTACTGGCAGTGTCCACATATCTCCATTGCGAGGAAGATGAAACTCCTAAGATTTGTGAAACTTGTTTGGCCACAAAAACCTTGAATCTTGAAGTCTCACTCCTGATGTATTTAAGAACAGAAGCACTGTCTGTCCAAAACACAGAATCCAGAAGTTCCATCTGCAGCTCTTTCCTCCAGAGTACATCCAATCGACTGCCCATGGTTGCTGCAATGAGCTCCATCCTCGGGATGGTAAAGGATTTAAGAGGAGCAACACGAGCCTTTCCCATAACAAACGCACAGTGTCGTTCTGAACAGATGTTTTCAATCAGCAGACTGGTCACTGTTCCATATCCATCCTCACTGGCATCAGAGAAATGGTGCAACTGAGCACTCGTGATTTCTCCAAATCCATCAGGTTTCAGACAACGACTCACTTCAAACTTGCTCAATAGCTGGAGCTGCTGGAGCCATGTTAACCATCTTTTGGAAAACAGCTCTGGTACGTTATCGTCCCAACCGATTCCTTCCTGGCATAGATCTCTTAGGATTTTCTTAGCAGTTAAGACCACAGGACTTAGCATTCCATGAGGATCATAGATAGAACTGACAATTGAAAGGATTCCTCTTCTGGTGAGCGGTCTGTCCTTGAGCACAATCTTGAACTTAAAAGAGTCTGATTTTATGCACCACTCCACGCCCAAAACTCGCTCGATCATTGAGGAATCCAATTCCATGTTCAACTCTTTCATTCCTGTGGCTCTGTGACTTTCAGGAATTGATTCCAGCACTCCAGGCTTGTTGGTGATCCACTTTTTGAGCAGAAATCCTCCTTTGGCACACAAAGAAACCAACTCGTGGTACATTAACACTGCTTCCTCATCAGTTTCAACGGACACAAGACAATCGTCCACATAAAAACAATGCAACAACTTCTTCACAGCTTCCTCACTGTAGAGATGTCCAAAGTCATCCGCACACTTTCTGAGTGCAAAGTTGGCGCAACTTGGCAACAAGTTGCCCCGAAGAGATGTACATTCATCCTGTATTCAGATGTTGGTTGTTTTAGATCACCTTTAGGCCACCAGAGAAATCTCAATAGATCTTTATCTTCAGCTGGAACCATGACTTGATGGAACATGGATTCAATATCTCCCATAATTACAACTGGCTCCTTCCTGAATCTTGTGATCACTCCTATTAAAGAGCTTGTAAGATCAGGTCCTTGTAAGAGTTGGGAGTTTAAAGATGTTCCATGATAACTCACTCCACAGTCAAACACAACTCCGAGTTTCTTCTTGGTCTGATGGTAAACACCATGGTGTGGTATATACCACAGCTTGCCATCATTGCGATTGATCTCCTCTTCCGGGACCTTTTCAGCATATTCTTTAGCCAGAAGCTCATTCATGAAGACTTTGTACTCAGTATGAAACACTGTGTCTCTCTCAAATCTCTTTTTTAGAAAGCGCAGACGTTGTTGAACAACTTTCTTATTGTTTGGCATACTGATACTGGCATTCCGAAAAGGTAATGCTATCTGGATATGACCACCCACATATTTGGCAGAGTTAGTCACTATTTCCAGAAATCTCTGATCCTCTCTTGACAATCCAACCTGCTCATCAACTTTGCTCTCAGGAAAGTCATTCTTGAACTGTTGCTGCCAAAGATCCTCCAGCGTGACAACAGAAATTCTGTTGACTGTAACTTGTGGATGCTTCTGATCACCTGTAGCTTCACAGTTTCCTGAAAGTGGTCCATTGATGGTCCAGCCAAGCCTTGTCCTTACGGCATACGGTCCTCCATTAACACTACACACCACTTCCAGAGGTTCCAAGGCTTTGGGAATGTTTGTTCCAATCAGAAGTTCGATTCCTGCATTTATTTGAGGCAAGGTTATGCGTTTTAAATGTGCCCATCCTTCAATATCTCCTGGTGTTGTAATATTTCCTTTATGTACAGGCATGGACTCCTGTGTGTACACTTTTGGCAGTTCCAGAAATTCGTCACCACAAAGAGCGGCAACCTCCAGTCCTGATAAAGTGTTGCTGCTCACAATTCTTTCCTGGCTCATGGTTCTGAGGAGGATGTTTCCTTTCCTTCCCTCAAGGTGAAGTCTGCGCATCAGACTCTCAGTGCAGAAAACTGCTGTGCTCCCTTGGTCCAAAAAAGCATATGTTGTAATAATGTTGCTTCCTTTCTTTGACTTTACTTGGACAGGCACAATGGGCAGTTTACAGTCCTGATCTCCAGCCCCTGTAAGACCACTCGACACCAGTGTGCTCACATGCGGCTGCATGTTCCTGCCGGTCTTTTCAGAAGGTGAACTTTCTTTGTGCAGGATGGTGGGATGTTTTCGGCTGCATTTGGAACAGGAAATCCTCTTACGGCAATCTTTACTGATGTGTCCTATACACAAGCAGCCAATACAGATGCCATTTTCCTTTAAGAAGGTTATCTTCTTCTCATGAGCCATTTTTCCCAACTGTGCACAGACATCCAACATGTGTCTTCCTCCACAACAAATACAGACGTTCCTTCCAACCTGATTATTTTTGATTTCCATTTCCGCAGGCTTAGGTGTTCTCTCCACAACTTGCATAGTGGTGGCAAAGCTTGTTCCTTTATTTCCAGGTCTGCCTTGATACTTGGCTTTACTCATTCCTTTTGTTGGTAAAGAAAGCGGAGAATCTTGAATATCACCGAATACAGGATCAGTTAATATTCTTATTTGCTTCTCCAAAAAGTCTGCAATGTCCATAAATTTGGCTCTTCTTTTATGCCTTTCTTGCAGGTCACAAACATGGCTTCTCCATTTGTCCCTAAATTTATACGGCAATTTTTTAATAATGTTCACCATATTAGAAGGCATGTCCAAATCACTCAGATGCTGCACCTCCTCCATTGCATTACAGCATCCCCTGAGGAACAAACTGTAGTTCTGAAGAGCTTTTACTTCCTCTGTTTTAATTGATGGCCATGAAAGTGCCTTGTCCAGATATGCAGCTGCGACCTTCTGTTCATCGCCATAGTGCTCCTTTAACAGTGATTTTGCCTTACGATAACCACGATCTGAGTTCATTTGTTGACAGCTTCTCACCAATTCCTTTGCATGGCCTCTTGTGTACTGTTCCAAAAAATATAAACTATCGCTGTTATTTTTCGTATTGCACTCAACTGCATTCTCAAATGCTTTAATAAATGAATAATATTGAAGTGGATCTCCATCAAAATGAGGTATTTCTCTCTTTGGTAAAGAAAAGAGGCTTTGTTGTTGGATTAAGAGTGTTGTTATTTCATTTTGTTTAGTCATTATTCCAATAACATTTTGTGGTTCCAGTTCCACCATACCATTTGTATGACAGCCATTTTGTCCATTTGCATCAGATGGGTTTGAAGGAATAACTGAATATTGTCGAGGATGCTTATTTTGAGAAGATTCAGTCAGCACGGCTTGTTGCATGACACATTCCAGGGTTTTATCTTTTCTCCTGTTTTGAGTTTCAGCATTAGTCAATGAATTTTGTTTTGCAGAAATGTGAGGTATAAATTCCAATGCATCAACATTAAGGGTTTGTTTAGATCTTTCATGGGAAATGTATGAATTCATTCCATCTGAAACTTTTAAAGATCCTTTTTTGCTTGTTATACTTTGAGCTTTAAGGACATTTATTGTAGCCATTTTTTCAGCAATTTCAGTGTCCAATTTTAGCCTTTCCTTTCTTTTACGAAGACGTTCCTCCTCTTCTTCCAGTACATGTTTCTCATCCAAAATCTTCTGCTTTATCATTAAAGCTGCCAACTCTGCCTCAGCTTTCATATGAACAGATGAAGTTGAAGATCTTGATGAAGAAGTTTTGTCACTTTCAACATTTGAAACACTATCACTTGGCTTGATATCATCCTCCACTTCTGTCTCAGTATTTGATGCAACATTGTTTTCCAATAAATTGATTTGCTTTGGACAAACAGCAGGATTTTGTTCTCTTTGATTTATCCAGTTTTGAATTTCATTTAAAAACACATTGGTGTATTTCATGATGTTTGAAAACCATTCCTCTTGTTTTATTACTACTTCTTCTGGCACCAAAGACAACACCTCAACATGTGAACTTGAAGCCTTTTCACACAGTGCCTTTAAATCCACCAAATACTGCTTAATTTGAGAAAGATTTTCATTGTGTTGCATGAGCGCTTTCATTTTTTGTATTCATTTTATTGACATAAATTTTGCATTCATTTTGTAATTTTTCGATTTTATTCAACAATGCCTTTCCAGTCATTTTTCTTTCTCTCTTTCCCCCCAAATCATTAGAGGAACAATCATCACCTCCTGTTTGACTCATGATTTTCCCGTTTGTTTGTTTTATTTATTTATTTTAATCTTCAGTGATCATCCATTAAAACATATATCCACTGGAAGCCACAATAGACTTTGACCATAAAATCCTTTCAACGTAACGGCACTTTAGTTGTCCATTTGAACATCATCCAAGCAGCATAATTAATAAGACGCAGCGCAGACATCAATCCAAGAGCGCACCCAAAAACGTTGCACATATAACCAACATTCATTCCATTCAGTGTCTCCTCTTGAAACATCTCAGTGCTAATCCAATGTGGCTTCCTTTTCCACAACCAGACATGCACAGGTATTCTTACCTGCGCTCCTCAGAATTGCGTCAGGTGTGTCGGTGCTACTGGGCTCACTCATTCAGATGCGCTGCACTTACTTGGCGTCTCCGCTGGAGGGCCCGAGGAGCCCGCCCGGCCTCAAGCCACGTCAGCTGGAGGGCCCGAGGAGCCCGTCCGGCCTCATGCCTCGTCAGCTGGGGGGTCCGAGGAGCCCGTCCAGCCGCCTTCTACTCCTGCTTCGCCGTCACCTGGTCCAGCCTCTGCCTCAGCTCCTGCTTCGCCGTCGCCTGGTCCGGCTGATCTGATTTCTTTGATCCTGCTTGCGGCTTGCTTCTCCAGAATGCTGTTTTTTGTTGACTAAAGATGTAGCGACTTCCACAGTCGCTAGAGGCTGGGGATGGAGCCTGCCTATTTGCCTGACGCGCTGTCAACTTTACGCAATAATGCGAGAGGTGGAATTGTTTGCTTGTTTATTAAAGTGCTTTGAGAGTTTACAGAGTAATGTCATCGGCTCCTGATTCAGACTCTTACAACGTCACAGGCTCTAATATAACGAAGCGAAACATATTGTGCAGTGGTCAACAAAAACTACGGCTACCCAGCCCTCCTCTCTGTCAAAATCAAAACCAGTGAATGACAGACTGACAACGCCCTTTATGTCACCGCTAGCACCCACGTGATTCCCATAACAACCAAACAAATAAAAACCCAGTGATCATCAAAATTCAATACATTCAATTATGGCTCCTCCAATCATGACCTATTTATTTATTTAATTTTGAACACTTTGGAGTTCCATAGTAATTAAGTCATTAAGTGTGATTGGAGAAAAGGAAGTAAATGACCCAAGACAACAAGGGGTATCTTCACAGGGCCGTGCAGAGAGGTTTAAAGGGGCGGGTGCTCAAAGTTAAAAAGGGGCACATTGAACCAGGCTGAATAACAACAACACATTCATCAAGAATCTAATATGGGAAGGGCAGGGCTGTGTTGATCTGAGACTGTAGACATTAAAAAGTCCATAGGAGAGATGGTAGCTGATTAAACAAGTGTCATGAGATAATAACAAAATGCAAAGATTGGTGACAGCGCTTGGAACCATAAGGCAACAAAACACTGTGAGAAATAAACTCGGCTCTGCCTGTGAATCACTCTTTGCTTCTCTTCTTCCATCCCATCATTTCATATATCACTCTCCACTTGCTGTCTATCTGAGAACAAAGCACAACTTGCTATTGCAATAAACTATAATCTAATTATCCACATCTAACAACTCTTGCACTTAATCTAAAATAAAATGATGACAGAAAAATGTTATAGCCCTGCCTTTAGTAGCCTCCCACAGCTCCTGCTGTTTCCTCCTCATGTCCTTACCAGGCATGTCTGGATAATGTTATATCATGAGTAATATTTTTTTTTTAAATTCATCTAAATAAAACACACACATGCACACACAGTGACATTTTAGACCTTCTTCAGAATACTGTATATACTATGGACATCATGGTGCTGATCCACAATCCTTACATTATTATTTATTACTAGAGCTACAATAATAAAGCAAAGAGGGGGAAGTAATAAATATGAAATAATGTATTTATGATGATTCCATTTGTTTCACTATCCACTCTGTGCAGGGGCAAAGCTTATTACATTTTTAAACTGTAGAGATACAATCATTTTACTGCTGTAAAATCCAACTTTTGTCTTATTTAAAATATAAATCTAATATAATCTGCTTCTTAATGTATGTTCTTTAAAATACAGCTTGTGTTTTTAAATATATTATAATTATAATTATTATTATGTGGACATGCATATTAGATCATTTTTTAGTGAAATATAATCCCTCCAGAAAGGCAGGAAAAGCCCGGAAACTTACTTTAAAATTAAATATGTTTCTAAATACTTTAAAACTAAATATGTTCCCTAAAACGGTGGACAGAGCTACAGACCCATGACAGCCAGGTAGCCAGCAGCTATGACCAGCACTACTTGTGCAGTTAATAAAAGGACAGGTAATGTTTGTCACGCTGTTGCACACACAGCACGCTCGTTTGTTTCAGTTCCTCAGTTGCAACAAGACATCTTACCAACGTGTACGTAATAAGCTAATACTCCTGGGTGCTATACACTACAGTGTACGCTGTACACCTACTTACTGGTTTTGTCGCATCAGTCTGTGTCTCTGAGTTAACTTGTGTCTCTCCTACAGCTCCGGACCGCTAAAAATGCGCGTGCTCTTTGTGAGCTCGTTCCCGGCTCGTAACCAGCGCGTTCTGCCGTCAAGGGCGATCATTGGTTAAATGTGATCATGTGACTGATGCAAGCCAGATCCTTTTATTTAGCAAAACTGTGATTAATAGTTAAATATTATTGTTGAGGGGCACAGACAGGACTCCGCACGCACGCACACACACATAAAAAAATAATAATAATACTAATTTTTTTTTTAAAAGTTACCTCAACAAAAGGGCACTTTGGGCACCCATCAGGAAAGGGGCGGGTGCTCAAGCCCCTCTAGCCCCCCCCTCTGCACGTGCCTGTATCTTCATAAGGGGTGGCACTTGAGGAAATTTTGGATCTCAAGTCCATAACCTTATTTACAAAATGATTGAGGAAAGTATTGCAATCTTCATCAGAAAGTCACACAGCATGCTGAGTTGGAGGAGAAACAATATTGTTTATGGTATCAAATAGAGCTCTCGAATTACTTTTATGATGATTTATAAGATTATTGAAATAAGAGGAGCTAGCCTCTTTGACTGATTCATTATATAAGTAAAGAAGTAATATGTGGTTTGAATGCAAGCAGGTTTGCCTACAGCTAATTAAAGGCAGATCCAGCCCATAATACTGCAGCATGCAGTTTGTGATTTATAGGCTTTCTGCTGTTGAGTTGCAGTTTGATCTCATGGAACAAATGGAACAGGTGCAAACAGCTGTAAACAGCTGTTCTGCAGCTAACAAAATTAATTTAACATTTTCCAATCTACACACATTCAAATACTCATTGAGTCTGTGTAGCAAATCAATGAACTCTACAGGCAGGTCACTAAAGGCGCAAAGCAGCAACAACCTTGACAAAATGAAAACTATGAAAATCACTTTTTGTTGCATTACAGAGTTCCTGGCTGCCGTTTTACAGATTATTAATTAGAACTTTTTTTCTTAATTTGAATTTCACAGCTCATATGTGTTGAATAAGAGCACTCAGGATGTAGTGAGAAAATATATTTAGTTCAGGCTGAGTCATAGCAAACCTTTTGTCATGGTCCTGGGTCGTGTGACCCAGTGTTTTGTGTTTAGCCTATTTTGATGTTTATTGTTTGTTTAGGTTCTCTAAGGTAGTCCAGCCATTTGTATATATTACCCTTGTATTAAGTCCCTTGCCCTTCGTGTGTTTATGTCTGTGTGTCTTGTATTGTCAAGTTCATGCTGTCAGTTATGTCATCTCCCCTGTACTAAGTTTCCCTGGGTCGTGAGTCATGTCTGCGTGGTTATGTTTAGTTCTTGTCATGTCTAATTTCCATGTTTCCTGTTTTACTTTGTAAATCTGTATTCATGTCAGTGTATTCAGTTGCACCCTCCTGTCCTGTCGTTAGGTTCATGTGTGTCAGCTGTGATCCCATGTGTGGCCACTTCCCCTGATCATCCCTCATGTGTATTTAGTCTCTGTGTTTCATGTAGTCTGCGTCGCGTCGTCTGTGTTCCCACCCTCTGTGTTTCCATGCCCGGTCTGTTGTCTTCCAAGCCATAGCCTCACCTAGTGATGGCCAAATGAAGCTTTCCGAAGCACTGAAGCTTGTATTGAAAAACGGTTCATTACTCGAAGCTTTTCAACACAGTCCTCTCCGGTGACATCTGGTGGTGAAAATTTTAAAGAGCAGCTTGAATCTGCAAAATAAAACGGACTGCTCAATTATCACTGCTCACTCAAGAGTGGAGTTCTCTCTGATATTGGGCCACCGTTCCGTTGCTTTGAACATGTAATTGGTTTTGTTTTCTCGATTGGGGGGCTGAAAAAAATGTAATGCGTATCTGCGTAATACATTTTGATCAATAAACTTTCCCTATTTAAACATGCACTATGGTGTGGCCTTTCTTTGCTCATAACTCCTTGATGTTGGTAAATACAATAAGTGAGCAATATATATAATATACATATGAGAATGCACAGCACATTATGGAGTATGCCCCTGCTGTGAAGTCCTGCCTCCATCTACTTGTCGTTTAATCACTGGACAGCTGGACAGGTTCATACAAAATATTAGATTAGGCCAATTCCTATACATATTTTTGACCTAGGGGTGGGATTGATTGTGAACTGGAAAGGGAAAATGCTTAGGGAGCTGAGTACGGCTGCATCGTTACTGATTTGTAGAACCATTTTGATTCGATACAGGATCCGGTTCAATTTGATTGGAATCTGGAAAGTTTTGCCTCAGTCAGAAATATTACAATTCTGATCATTTAACAGTATATATCCATAATTTCGTATCTATTAAAAGAAAGCTGACACATGTGAGACTTAATTAGAGATGTAAACAGAGAGTTATGAAACCTGCAGCTGCAGAAGCCAGCGAAAAAAAAGGAGGCAAACACAGCGCGGACCCGACGACACACCAAAATCTGATTCTGACGCGTCGGGTCCGCGCTCTGTGTTTACGTTTGTATGCAGAATCCGTAAACCTGCTCCCAGTTACTGTTTTAGCTGTATGGTGTTTGACGACATGTTGTGAGGTTTAACCTGAGATGCTGGCGTTTCAGGCATAATAACGTTAATTTACAAATCGACACGGGATTTTAATGAATCAATATCACTTTATTCAATTTAGCATGGATTGTAATCAGAAAAGCGATAATCAAAACCCACCCCTAATCAAGAACTTGCAAAGTAAAAACATGATCTATGTAAGGTAGCCCTTTTGTTATTTACATTTAAAAAGAGGATTAGTGTTACTGTGCGCTGGCTGAGTCTGTTTCTTTTCTTAGAAATAGTTTCTCCTGCCCTGGAGAAAATCCACTTGCATGGAACAGAAGAGGCTGTGGAGTGCAGGAACCACACTGCAAGCTAGTAGATATGCAGGTATTCCTGGGTCCTGCAGACTATCACCTAAAAACAATAAACAAAATGATTTTCTAAACTGTGTAGCACTGTAATAGTGTCAAATACATTTTTGTAGTCTTCATTAGCTTTAATTCACATGGAAGTGTTCCTAAAGTCATATGCTGTAATGATATTTACATTATGAAAACATGATTTTGGACATTTCAAGTTTTGCACTTCGGCAGATAAAATGAATTGAGCAAAATCAACTCAAAATATTCCCACACGCCAGAATGTCCTCTCTTCCTCGCTGGCTCCATATCTGTCAGTGGAATGATCACCTCGTCGCTATCTGTCACCATCAACACACTCCACGAATCCCGTGGATGATTCACTTCCTTATATCCGTTTGAATCAGCTACCGAAGCAGTTAGGTGCGTAATGAAGCTTCGGACGTCACTGGTCACGTGACTTTTGCCAAACGAAGCAAGCCTCGACACAGTGCTTCTGAACCAGTGTGTTGTTTTTTTCGACACACGCTCGGAGCGTCAGCTTCAAGCGGGCCATCACTAGCCTCACCATAGTTTGTTCCCAGTTTAGGTTTCTGTTTAGCCACGCTATCCCTGCTGTGTTTGTACACCTTGTTTTCAGCCATATTAAAGGCTCGCCTTCTGTTAAGCTCACTCCCGTCTGCTCACTTGTGTACTGTTGGATTGTAGTGTTATTTTATGCCATGTTATACTCCGAATTAAAGATTGTGAATTATTATGTAGTTTTAGTTTGCATTATTCTCCTGAATTAGAAGAAGCTGATAACTATTGCATTAGTTAAACTGATTTGCATTACATTAAACTGCTGACTTGTTGTGAATGAATGACATTGTTTTATGATGCATTATACTGCTGAGTTATAAGAAATACTGTTCGCAGAGAGTTATTGTCTTATTTGTCTGATTAGAAGAGAACAGAATATGCTGGAGTTTTCTGCCCCATCTCAGCAGGAGCAGATAAACAGGGAGCCAAGGTCGTAGCTTAGACGCCGTGTGAGAGAAAGCATGCGAATGTTTAGGCTTTTTATGATAAGGTGGAGGCACCAGACGCTATAAAAGTTTGAGCAATGCTCCACCATTTTGAGATCTGAGGCTGTCTGCATACAGTGTCCATCTCCCACGCGTGTGATCATTAAAATCATCGTTTGACTCAACCCGGCCGGACCAGTGTTGTTATTGTGGTTTTTTCTCTTGTTTCCATCCCCAATTTTGAACTCGTAACAGCTTGGGGGCTCGTCCTGTGGTATTGGGGTGGAATTTAAAAGTTTGGACGGTCCGAGGTTGTCGAATGGACAGGCACGAGCCAGTGGTCTGATGTGAGTGGGCATAAGCCGGCTTATCTAAAGGTAAGGCACTATCTGTTGAAATATTTCCAAAGTGTGCCAAATTGGATATGACTAAATTAAAGTCTACTCACTGAAATTACTGGTAGAGTGTCTGTTTTGATTTTGATGAGAATCACCGTGTGTTATGCAGTTAAAGTTGCTTAAGAGTATTTAATGAAGTTGAAGAAATATGAACGTAATAATGTTGGGTTTGAGTCCCTGGATATTGAGTTAAAGTCTCAAGTAGTTTGGTAGGGAATTGGCTAGGTATATTTTAGAAAATTAGACCAGAAACTGTTCCAGAAGTAACAGCGGCTGGTATTGGCCGTAAAAAAGTTACCTTTCTTCGGTTGGACCCGTTATGGTAAAATTTGTCAAAATTGTGTAGGCGAAAATTGTTATAGGACGGCACCAGAAGTTGCTAAGAAGCACATAGCCCGGAGGTTATGCTCCCTCCTGGCCGTGGACGCGCGGTCTTGACCTGTCGGCGAACAGGGTTAGTTCAGTTTGGCTTAACTGTGGGGTACAGGGCATCCCGGAATCAAGCTAGGAGTTAGAGTCTCCTCACCGTTTTAAACGGTGTCATGTGCTTTTTTGGATACTGTTAAATTGAGTTAGGGATTTTAGAAATTAGGTCAGAAACTGTTCCAGAAGTAACAGATACTGTTTGATTGATTACAAAAAAGTGACCTTTCTTCGGTTGGACCCGTTATATTAAATTTGTCGAAATTTGTTAGGTGCTGAATCTGTCAGGCCTGTCAGTGATTGTAAATATAAGACGTCTTTTGTAATATAAAGTAATAAAGTTTTGTCTGAGCTTTGTGTGACCCTGTGTGTGACGTGCAGCTGCAGCGCTGCGAGCTATTTTTAGACTGTGTGTGAACATGCAAATGAGCTGTGACGCGCACAGAGGACTTTGCTTCCTGTGTAGCGTGTTATTGAGTTTTATAAGTTTGATTTGCAAACAATGATACATGCCTGTAATTAAAACGCTGATTTTGCTGATTATAATATTACAAATAAGGTTTTGAAGGACTAGGGTGTGAATGATGTTGGGTTTAAAGCTGAAACTCAGAGAGGAGTGTGTTGGGAGACTGGCATGTAGTCTGCAGTGCAAAGGTGGGCGTCTTGCCTGCTGGTCTATTTAACAGTGATGAAAATGATATTAAATAAATCTCTCAGTGTGTTGATACAGGTGGCTACGGGCCTGGACCAACTGCCCCCACAAGCGCAGCGGCCGAAGCAAAATTATAGTAATGGAAACCAAACTCAGCAAGAATCAGCAGCTGTGGAAAAGACAGCAGCTAGCAGAGAATTAAAGGAGAAATTAAGAGAAGTTTTAACACATAAAATTGGGGCCAACAGACTTGTGGAGGTTGGGAAGGCGTCCGGTGCATCACAACAAAAAGGTGAAAAAAAACACACAAGCAGAGAAATGTGAGAGAGAGGCACGTGCTAGAGGAATGCCTCGTTTGAGAAAAGAACGTTAAATTAGCCCATTTACAAACGCACATACACGCAATGAAGAAACAGCTTACACCCATGAACACGTGAAGATTTTCCAGCAAGTAAAGCAGTGAAACTTAACATACATCCGCCGTTAAATAATAAAGTTTATCCACTACTAACAAATAAACTCTCTGGGTTGCAGGACAACAACTTAACTTCAAAAAAAAAAAAAAATCACAACCAGTGATAACACGACAAATTTTGTGGTTAATAAAAGTCAAATTGTGACATGTTTTCTGCTGATTGATTAATACAAGTGATTACTAAACGAAAGAAAATTCCAATTTTTTGTGCTTTTAACCCTTTAAGACCTACCATAGAACCAAGTTCGCCAGAGCTTATATTATTTTTTTACATGCTGTGGAGCCATTTTTGGGACCATTTCAAGTTGCTATACATCAATACAACCATTATAGCCCAAACTTTAATAATATGTCTGCATTAGGTGCATAGTAATTACATAAATTGCAAAAAAGTGCAATAAACTACAAAAAAATTGAAAATCGTTTTTGTTTTTTTAACATATATTTCTAGTTAGAGAAATTTAAGAGGCTTATCCCTCAAAACTGTAAATACAAAAAAGTTACACAAACTAGTTTCCCACCACAGGAAATTTATTTTGAGTGTCTTCATAGTTTTATTTTTGAAATACACCAATTTTTGTATACTGCAGGAAAAACGAAAATAAATATTATAGTGCAAATTTGCAAAATAACAGCATATGCATCAAAATAAACTATTTCCAGCAGTGCAATATGAGTCCTAAGCATCCCAGAAACGACACATAAAGTCATAAACTCAAACATAACTTTTTAAAACACATAACAAGTAAAACACAAGCTCATAAGGCCCCGATCATAAAAAAACTACATTTCCGCAAAATGACGTCACTTCCGGTTTCGGGCAGGTCATGCGGTCATGTGATAGTTCGCGCTGATGGACGTAGGAAGTGTTACAAACAGCTGATGGATCGGCGAAGCGTGTTTCTGGAATATCATGTTTTTGTTGCTGCAAGTGATTTTTATGCAGTTTTTGCAAAGCTATATGTGGAAGGAAACTGTGACCTAGGACAAGCTGATGGCATAAGATGTAAGTACAACTCCTCCAGTTTCATATGCAAAAAAAATTATTGCGCTAGCTTACGTGGTTGCAGAGCTACCGGGATTTAAAAATAGTTACGCAAAACGGAGCGTGCCCGCTCCGATCGGCTGTAAAGGGTTAAACACGATCTTAGGAATTTTAACATGTACCTGTGTTGTCCTGCCAGCTTGGCGGGTCATGAGTGGATAATATGGTGAGAAAAAACAAAAAAAGGGGGAGAGAAGGCTGACACAGGGCCTGGTCCCGTTGTTTCTCCCCCTCTGAATAACACAGCCAATACAACATCACTTTCCTGTTCGTTTGTTTTTGTTTGTTTTTGTTTTTGTTTTGTTTTGTTTTTTCTCTTTATGCTTGGTTACAGGCTGCTTTGTCACCCGGAAAAGCCGAAGCTGACCCTGGACTCCTGCTCTCCCCTCTACCATCTTTGCTCTCTCCTCCACCATCTTTGATGTGACCCTGACCAAATGCTAAAGCAGCTGGACCCACAACAACGACTTGAAAACGTCAACAGTGCTGCAGGAAAACGATCTCATGCAGCAGAGACGGAGAGAGTTAAATCCAAGGCCCGTTTCACTACACAGGGAGATTTCCGTCAGCGTCTTTTCTTTCTGAGAAGACTGAGAAAGGCCCGGCTCCCACCACCGATTCTGACCACCTTATATAAAGGAAGTATTGAGAGCATCCTGAGCAGCTATATCACTGTCTGGTTCGGGAGCAGCACCATGCCGGACAGACAAGCTCTACAGAGGGTTGTGCGATCAGCTGAGCGCACCATCCGCTCCGAGCAGCCTGACCTGCACTCAATCTACAGCAGGCGGTGCTGGACCAAGACCAGGAAGATCGTGAAAGACCTCAGCCATCCCAACAACAGACTGTTCTCTCTGTTGCTGTGTACGTGACAAATAAACATCTGGATTTGGAAAACGAGGCACTCGCAAAGCCACCAGCATTGTGCCTGATCGGACACACCCCCTCTCACACACTCTTCACATTCTTGCCATATGGAAAAAGACAGCTTCAGCTGACGGAGCTGTGACGAAACGCCCATTAAGCCCAGATGAAAAGAGAGGCCGAGCAAAACCATGCTGACCTTAACCACTCTGCATTAAAACTGTGCAGGACAGTGACGGACCAACACTGACCATCGGGCAGCAAAAAGGGCGTGCCAGAGACAGGAGGAGTAACTGAGGTCAGGAGGCACCTCAGAATGGACAAAACACCAGGAGAAAATAAGCTGAAGGCACAGGTGTCGGGGCTCGGCCAGGAGCTGACCTCTGAGAAGAGCCGAACAGCAGAGCCGCAAAAGGCCGTGGAGCAAAGCAAGGAAAACATCGATGGACTTCAATCTGAAGTGGACGGGAAACATTGTGAGGTTTCTGCCCCTCAGTAAGAGCTCAAGGCATCAGAGCAGAAACTGAGCATGGCTCAGGAGGAGCTGGCTGATTATCGAACCCATCAGACTTGGAGTCCCAGACACACGACTTGACATCAGGCTCAGGGCCTCATCAAGGAGATGAGAATAAAGCAGAACGAGCAGCAGTGACAGCAGCTGAACTTTGACCTGAACAAAATCTTGAATTGGCTGGGAGAAACAGAGGAAGAGCTGGAGCAGCAGCGTAGACTGGAGCTTGACACTGACATCCAGACGATTGAGCTGCGTATCAAAACCCTGAAGGAGCTACAGAAGCAAAAGGGTCAAGCTAAGGAGGAGTGGAATAAGGAGAAGATGCAGGACACTGGAGAAAAGCACTGCATCAATTGGGGCCAGAACCAGTATGGACAGAACTTTGAGCAGCAGCACCAACGGATGCAAAACGGACTGAAAAGGAGGAGGGCAGGACCCCAGGGCACGCTTCAGGCCGTGGTTTACCCAGAACACCAGGGCCCTGTTTCAGGAAGCCGGTTTGGAAAACTCAGAGTGAAAAACGACACTCACGGTTGAGTAACCCCGAACTGTCCAACTCGGAATATTCCGTTTCAGAAAGGCTGATAACAATTAGTTCAGTCAATGCGGAGTTGCTTTAACCCCAAGTGAAGCGCGCGGACGAGGATACATAAAGCCCTGATAAACGGAGCACAGATTAAGCGAGTCACCATGGAGACGGAGGGAAAGAAGGCGCGGTCAATGTATTTCACAGCGCTTGAGGCCGAAATTCTGATGGCAGCATATGCCGATAACATGCAAATTCCGCGGAAAAAAGTAACACAGCCACAGCTGCAAAAGAAAGGGAGCATGCATGGCAAAACATAGCCGACAGAGTCAATGCATGAGTGTTAATATAAACATTGATCTAGGGATTTCCACCCATTTAACACGTTATTTTATCATATGTTATTTTATTTGTTATTTTATACATTTTATTTTGTGATGTGATGTGAGCGCAGGTGCAACCCAACAGGCCCCAAACGTGCCTGGCAGCAAGTAAAAATGAAATATAAAAATATAGTCCAAACAGGTAAGGTGTAATTGTATTATGAGCCATAGTGCTTGGTCTGTTTGTCCCATGTAAATTAATTGCAGTTAGAGGCTACATTAATTTTCTTTCTGTAAGCACTTATTGAAATTATCTGAGCACATTACAAGTACATATTTGCTTACTCTGTATGCTCAAATGTGGCCCGTTATAGCCAACAGAAAAAAAGCGGAGGCCCGAAAAACAGGTGGGGGTCCTCCACCACCACCACTCACAGAGGCTGAGCAGTTGGCCCTCAGCCAAAACAGTGGGCGCCCTGTGGCTGAAGGCATCTCTGCGGGGACATCCTCTGAGTCAATAACCCCGCAAGACACAAGTGCCTACATAAGGGGTAAATTCAAAATAATACATGATGTGCATACATCCTTTCTTCACAGTCACCTTTGCAGTGCGACACATTCATTTGATAAACTCTTTACCATAATGAATTATTTTGTAGTGAAGTTATTTTCCGACTGATTTTGCCTTCCCTCAGCCTTGGTTGTCTTTGAGAGCATAATGACAATGAAGTGTAAGGTGCTTGGTATGTTTGTTAATTGCCATTTGGTCCCTTGTAAGTTATAAGTGACCTGTATAAACCTCATATTCTATCAGTTGATGGTGGTGGTGTACTGCATCTGGTGCAGCCTCCTGTTGAGCCAGACCAACATGCAGTTGTGAGTAATACTCCACAGATTATATGAGTTTACAGTAGAACAGCAATGTTGTTTATTTCTTTACTGCAGGAAAATAATGAAGAAACATTGACAGCTGTTACAGAGGAGGAAGCAACAGAGACACTTTATGAGGTTTACATCTTTTAATACTTTGTGTACAGGAAATACAGGCGACCAATAAAGCCAGTTGAACAAAAAATCTGTTTATTCTTCTTTCAACATGTTGAGGTGATGGGTCAAAGGAAATGATTGTGACATATGGTGTCTCTGACTGCGCTTCCATCTTGTATGTCCGTGGGAGGGTCAGGATGTTCATGGTTTGGATCACTGCTGATGTTTGGTTCAGAAGGACAGTGTTCTCCTCTAATTGTGGCAATGTTGTGAAGAATCACACATGCCACAATAATGTCACATGCCCTTTCTGGGGTGACCCTGAGTCTTTGCAGGCACTGGAACCGGGCCTTAAGCATTCCGATAGTCATTTCAATTCTGGCTCTTGTCCTGCAATTAGCCAGATTATATCGCTGCTGTGGGCCCGGTTCAGGGTCAGGGTAAGGGGTAAGCAAATAGGGTAAACATGGATACCCCCTATCACCAAGCAAGTAGCCAGTGAACTCTCCTAAGACAGAAGGGTACACTTCAGTTCAAATGTCCCTGAAGCAATTGGTCTTTATATATTTTAAAGTATTCTCAACTCACCATGTCCAAATTTTGTGCTCAGTGTACATTCACGGAATATTTGTGAGTCATGGACAGAGCCTGGCCACTTGGCTTCCACATTTGTGATAATGTTGGCAGCATCACATATGATCTTCACAGTGCAGAGAACACAAATTAGCATCCATTACTATAATGAAATAATTTGTTAGTTTGACATGCTACAGGGAACTATGTACCTGCACATTAATGCTGTGGAAAGACTTCCTGTTCACATAGTCTCCTTCATTTACTGAAGGAGCAATGATTGGAATGTGAGTGCCATCTGTACAGCCAATCACGCCTGGGAACCCTGAAAATAAATGTGCAATTTAAGTAGTAGTCCAAGTATCACCACATCATACATTAAGTTTTGGTCATCCTGATACCTGCAATTTTGTGGCATCCCTCTTTGATAAATCTTGTGGGTCTGTGACCGGGGAACACCACAGACGAGTACAGGAGACGTTTCAGTGCAACTGTAACATTCCTGACTGCCCGACAGACGGTAGCCTTGGAAACGTGCTCAGCGTCACCAATATTATACAGAAAGCTCCCGTTTGCAAGAAACCGAAGTGCAATACAAATAATATGCAATGAACTGAGAGCATGTCCGCGATGTGTCACATGCGTAATATATGGCCTGAGGATGTTATCCAAATAAATTATAGATTGTGCTGAGAAACGGTAACGTTCGCACAGAAAATCATCAGGAAATGATAAAATGTCCAAACGCGCTCTGATCACTCTCTCCCGGCGGAGAGCTCTGCGGAGAATTTGGGCTTCACGATCTACTGGCTCTTCAAGGAAGTGGCACGCCATGTCCGACACTTCCTACTGTCAGGTTTCCGACAAAGGGGCGGAGACAGTCAGGGTTAGTTGTAGTAAACCTGCTAGGGGGCAGGTTAGCTTCACGGAGTGTGTCGTCATAGTGACTCACTCAGGCTGCAGCTGAACTCGCTTTGTGAAACCGAAAACCCAGAGTTTTCGTTAACTCAGGGTATACTTACTCAGTTTTTCCACTAAACCGGCTTCCTGAAACAGGGCCCAGAACAGGAAAGTGATGAACACAAACACCCACACAAACACACACATCTACATTCACTGACTCAGAATGTAGAGAAACACACATATGAACATATGCACTCGTTGATTGAGTGAGAAATGACACACACACCTGCAAAAAATCAAAATGCTGATTCAATTCACTGAGAAGTGATCCACACACACACACATCTACAAGCTTGTGCAATAAAGAGTGACACACACATACGCTGATGCAATGAAGAATGCTTTACTAACAAATGCTGCACACAAACATCCGAATATGGAGTCGGTTACAACAACAAAAAGCCATTGATTGTTTATTGGCTAAATGCATTTCATGCCACACAGAGGGCATCTGTGTAGATTTAGGGGACAAGGTCTAAAGCAGTGTGGTTGGGAAAATAATATCTGTGCATGATGTCTATTTATGGCTTAAGGCCTCCACTGAATTGTGTACTGTGCTTGACACAGGCTGATAAGGAGCAGTGGTACAGAGTGAAAATGATGAGTGAATGATGTGAGTTTTATTTCGGAGAGAATATGAAAAGGTTGTGTTGATTTGACTCAGTTGTTTAACTTTCTGCCAAAGCAAAACATTTGTGTGTAACCAGTGTCTACTATTGAATCAAGTCAATCTAACATGTCTTTGTCAGTGAAAAAAAAAAAAGGAGTTACGGTGCCTGTATGCCTACACAATATAGTGTGTGAAGTTTTGGTTGATTTTTGGGTTTTGTTTGACACTAGGTTGATTCTATCAGTGAGGTTTGGATTGTTCTCTTTCTCTAAGAGACAGAAGGATGGTTTTATGTTTGGACATGTTTCCAATGGGCCCCAGTATCTGTTATTATATGAGTGTTTTATTGTTTACGTCTGTTTTTTCCTTTTGTTACAGTGCACTGAGATAAGAACATCTGAGAGGTGTGATCCACCGGTGGTGATATTTTGGTATTTTGTGAGTTCCTGATTTAACAAATCAGCTCTTTAATCCAGGCCTGAGAGATTGAACTTTAAAGCGCTATAAAATATTCTTATTGAAAACAGTCGCAAAGTATTTTTTCTCCATGATTACAATGAGCTTGGGAGAAAATTCACTTATATGGGACACTAATTGAATGAGAATTCCGGAGCCTAAAAGGATTGCAGCGAGTCAATCCAGTCCAAAGAAGGAAAAACAAACAAGGAACTGTTTCCTTTAAAATGATGACGTCATCTTGCTGGTGATGGAGCCTTGAATAGGCTGCGCATGAGACTCCATTATCAGCAACTTCTGGTATGAATGTGTGTGGATGTATGCATGTGACTGGACTGTGATGGATTGACGACTAAAAGTTTTAACTGACTTGATACTGAGACAAAAACGGTACTGACTTTAGGATTAGTAGATGTCCACGGACAATTCACCCAACCTGCAAAAGAAGGGTGGATGTTTTGTCTTGCTTTGTTTTGTTTGCAAGAACAGAAGAATGACAGAGACTAAAGGGGGAGGCTTTAGCTTCACTGCAGACTTAACCCTTTGGTTGCTAATTTTGAGTTACTGATGTTTGCATTAAGAAATTTGTGTTTTAGTAGCTGCGTTTTAATCAAGGTATCATATTATATTGTTGGGAATGTTAAATGCTAAAGTGAAGAAAAGGTTTGATTCCACTCATGACTGAGCATGTTATTTTTAACCATAGTGGGTCACTGTAAAGAGTCAATTAATTGTATAAAGAAAAAACAAACAAAAAACCCTCCACCGAGGTCTATGAATAATAGGGGAATGATAGGCAGCCACACTAAAAATGGAGATATGTAATGATAAACACTGGTCCCCGTCTTTTGGGTGCTTTCTTGAAGTACTCAAAACTTTAAAAGTAAGATAAAATAACAGGGGCATGTGCTGAGGGGTGGTGCTGCACAAGAACAAGAGTAAAATAAAGAAAATATTGTTTTTAGTTTCGAGAAGTGCAAATTAAAATGTACCATTACACTCAGAGGATCAATATGAAGCTTGATATTTGTTAATTTTGAATGAAGTACATGACTGGTGACTGTTCTGTCCTGAGCTTTTGTTTTTACAGCACCCGCTTGATCACACCAATGGTTTCTCGCCACCGAGGAGGGGTACTTGCAAACAAAAATAAAGAACGGGGAGGAATATCATCAAAACTGGAAAAAGGTAATCCCCAAAGGGGGTGATAACGCCATAACTTTCACTTATGGTCAAATTCTCAAAATTTGACCCCGAACTCGAAAAATTCTTAAAACATTTAGAGACAAAGTGGAGATTTAGATAAATATAATGTCGTAAACCACATAAGGATGAAGTATTTGATTCAATAAGATGGTGAAATAACAAGCAGCAAAATGTTGATCATATTAAGTATGTTTATTCAAGGGTGCAGAGAAGATTATTATTATTATTAAAGACAACAAATGAAATAACGAAAACTAGAAGTGGAAAAATTTGCGTTAACGGTAATAAAATCAAAACAAAAAGGAATACTAACTAAAACTGTACTGAATGTTCACAAAACTAACTAAAATTAACTAGATTTATAGCAAAATGTGTTTGGTTGCATTGATGTGTGCGTGCCCTGCAATAGTAAAGTTAAGGCAGTACGTTAGTCGAGTCGTCTGTGTGGCTGCTCCGTCCACGCGCAGAATCAGGTCAGGAAAAGTCGGGAAACAGCGCCAGAATAGAATTGAGGATGATTTTAATGTGACTGTTTTGTAGACATAACAAGAGTCTTGTAGTGGAGAGGGACATAATGACCTCCTGAGACCCAGAGAATAAGAAAAAACAGGGAGAAAATATTTTCGTTTTTTCTTTTTTCTTTTTTTCTTTTTTCTTTTGAATAAATCAAGTGTTATTAAAATAACAATCTCAAACGATGAAGATCAGGGACCAACCCAGAAGTCACTGACACTTCACTAGCCGTAAACTATTGGTTCAGGAATAAGTGATGGCACTGAACTTTCTATTTCACAAAAGTCAATTTATTTAGGATATCTGAGGAAGTACTGATTTTATTTGGAGACACAAAGGAACATTTGGCACTCCCCTCATCTCACATCTGTTTCATTGTTACACCCAACCATTCTATAACTGAAATGCCTTGGACTGTTAACCATTTCAGGCAAGCGGAGTGAACCATATTTTGCTAGACTCTCATCGGATGGGGGCTTCCTTTTATTGATCTTTGGAGAGAAGTCTTCATTACTGGTACTATTCAGGTCTTGCTCACAGGTTTGTCCCAGGATTCTCAGCCAAGAGGAGCTTAAACTCCAGGTACTGTGAGTTCTTTTCACACATTGAGATCACTGATAACTTTTAGCAACGACGTGATCTTGTAGAAACAATTAGGTGTTATGGATTCAACTATAATTGCGACTCTTATTTTTTACTTTACTGGAAAAGATTTCTGCATTTTACCCATATTTTATTTTTAACTCAAAATCAAAATTCCAGATTCTACTACATGTTGGTTTTGCACCAGATAGGATGACAGATTTCAGGTGGCCCTGTGGTTTTCTCTGTTACATGTGCCACTGCATCTCGATAATCTTTGTGTGGCTTCTTGTGGGTCCTGACCCTCTCATATTTTGAAAAATCTATGTTTGAATCTCCCTCAATAATTGTGTTAAGAATTCTCTCCACCTTTGTCAAAAGTTGTCTATTAGGAAAAAGTGAAATAAATATAAATATAAAGTCCCAATGTGTAGAGCACACATTAATAAATTAGTCATGTTCTCTGTGAAACTAAATAAGCCTAATTCTTAAAGACCCCTCAAATTATTTACTAGATGTTTATTTTTTGAATAAAATAAAAATCTGAGTTTAACAAAACATTTTAAATTTAAATATCAAGCTTACCTTTCTTTTTCCATGAAATGTGCTTGTGGGCACGCCAGCCATTTTGAAAAGGTGGGCAAAACAATTGGCAAGGCCACACCCCCACACATGTGATATAATTTTAAAGGTACTGTTGCCCTCTCTAAGAAACATCAGGACTTAGAGGAGTGGCAAGTAGAGTATGCGAGCTACAAGCAAAAACTAAAATGTGTACTACAGTGTGCAAAAATGAAATACTGGGTCATCAGGGGGTTATGAGGGACATTTATAAAACTAAAAGTCCCACTAACCTTAAAGTGCACTTGAAAAGCTCACACAAGAAGGTTAACCTAGCTTACCTAGAAGAGCTCATCAGGGGGAGCACACTCCCCCTCCTTGAAGGGCTCCCCCACTCAGCCCGCATCCCCAGAAAATAGCTAACCCCAGATAAGGCAGCGTGATGCATCCCGAGATAACAGGACTGGGACATCTAAATAAAGGTGTGAAACAATCGCCTTCAAAAGGTTATCAATTCACTTCAACCAAAATTAGGACCACTCGGTGCGGCAAGAGTTAATAGTTATTAGTCTCAACACCCAGGGATAACCAGAAGAGCATGATTGATATGATGGAACTGAGATTTTGTTACACTTAATTTTTGTAAAACACAAATAAAACTAAATTGAAACTAAGGATTTTCAGAAAATAAAAACTAGACTAAACTAGCAAAGAATTGGTAAAAACTAATTACAACTGGTAAAAATTGAAAATCTGGAGTCAAAACTAAATAAAAATAACAACTAATGGAAATGGCGAAAAGTTAAAACCCAGGAAACGTTATAAAATGGATTGTCAGGATAGTCAGCGTTAAAGCCACTTTTGACAGTCCATACTAGGATGGCATTGGACATCTTCGGGGCGGAAAAGGGTTGGTGTGACCAGGGTGTGGTTTGGCTTGTTGTATGTATATTTGAGATCATATGGCTCTGGATGGACCAGTTACCAGGGCATGGAACAAGGACAGACTCATTAAAGGAGGAGAAGGAACTTCCTGGGACTGGAGATCCTCTGGGTGAGTGGTTGATTAAAAGCATGCATAAAATAGAAGTTATCTGTTGTTATTGATTGGTAATAGATTGATAATTGGCCACATTTACAGCTGTATTGACTTGTTGTGGACGTAGTCGACTTCAGGTTTAAACACTTTAATTAACAGGTTGAAAATAGTGACATTAAAGGAAGAGTATGCAGCGCCACCCTGTCAGACGCCAGTGATGGTGGAGCTCACTGATGAATCAGGTGAGCTGGATTCATGGCTGATTTAAAACTAAGATCCCCCTGCTGTGGTCAGAAAGGGGAGAAAAAGGGGGAAATAAAATTAAGAATAAAAGAGGCATTTATAAACATTTAGGTGTCAAGTGAAACGGGACAAAAGGGGGTGTTTTACTGTTATTTTCAATGTCGGCATTATTATTGTATGAGAATCATGCAACAAACATTGCATCGATGATCATTTATTGAAGCTTTTGACCTTATACTAACATCTGTGTTCCTGTGATTCTGATGAATCTTCTATTTACAGGTGTTAGGATAATGATATAATTTTTCATTGCAGGTGTAACCATGATCATTTTTATACATATTGCAACTTGTTGCTCATTGTAGAGTTGTGCTCAAGTTAATAAGGGTTAAAAGCTACAGTCAGCGCGAATGTCTGACTGATCTATTGAGGGAAAAGGCTTCGAGCATAGAAGGCCGCACGCGCTTACAAAACACTGATATCATGTTATTCTTTGTGATCTTTTCTTTAATTATGTCTTTAAGGTTAGTTTAAATAGCGGCAGTTAATTAAACGACATTTATTAAAATATTAAATACCTGAGTCAGAACATTACACGCAGATCACCTTAAGAGTCTGGGAAACTTTGTAGCTGCCTAACTTTTTTGAATGTTCTAGCTCCGTTGATTTGACACATTGGAATGTGTCAAAAAAGGGGGGGAAAGTTGAGCTTTAACATCAAACAAGGATTATTTGAACATTTTTATAACTTCATTTGTGTCTTTAATACCCTAGGAATGGTAAAGCTTAAGCTAATAGCGGTCCGAGAAGACGGACCTTTTAGAGAATCAGTGAAGAAGCATAAACTATCACTTTCATGTTTAATCATTACTCATTGAAATGAACTGAATAGCGTTTAGAAGATTTGTTAATTTCTTTGTCTTTTGTTAAAAAGAGGGGTTTCAATAATTTTCAGACACACCTTGCAAATGTGCTTATAACGAGTTGGCACCTGGTCTCTTGAAGGTCATAAGCTTCGTTCGGCGTGATTGTCCGGACTGATATATTGCAGGTACTGACTTTGAGTGCAGAGGGCTAAATGCAAACACGCTTACACACACATAAGATATGATTAGAATAAGTCCTTGGGACATTCTGAATGTTTTAGACCAATTCTGAATCACTAGAAGGTCAATAGATAACAACATTAGATTATTAGGGGTAGGAAGAGAGGTGTTTTGGTTTTCTGTCTCTTACAGAGAAAGGAACAGACACCAGACGAGGTCACAGAGATGCAAAGATCCTCCGTAGCAGAGACAGACACAGTGACTGCCGAGACATCAACTGGGTCCAAGGGTCATGGCGTTTGGGCTCCAGCTAGTCACCATGAAAGGATGGATCCCATAAACACAGCAATAACCATGAAGGGGTTGGCGGAAATCCGGGAACACCAGACCAACGAAGTTCGAGAGGCTTTTGGGCAAAAAAAAAAAAAAGGGGGGACACCTTCCTGTTCCTTTTTCTGGAGGATACACAGATCGTTGTTTGAAATCGGGGCAGAATAATCCCCTGATCTGTGCCACGACTGAAGGGTTGTCTAACCCCTAAGGTTGAAGAATGAAGAGCAGAGGATCACCCAACTGGACGACACTGGTAGCTGCAGCAATGAAATAAAGGCTAAAAGCTCTTTGGACAGAGGTTCTAGTCTGAGTACGTCTGAAGGGTATAAGGTAGCACCAAAATAAAGCTGTGGGAGAACTGGGGAGTGTCATCTGGACCTGCTACTGTTGGAATCATAGTTTTTCTTGCATCTGAATTGCGCAAACATAGAGGTCATCCCACATATGGTTCGCCCCTCAGGGGGACAAAGGACCTCAGGAGTGAGAAGAGATGAACCCGGCCACACTGAATTGAAGGGTGTTTGTGAGGTCATTATTTTAATGACCTCATCAGGGGGAATTGTTGGATTGTAGTGTTATTTTATGCCATGTTATACCCCGAATTAAAGATTGTGAATTATTATGTAGTTTTAGTTTGCATTATTCTCCTGAATTAGAAGAAGCTGATAACTATTGCATTAGTTAAACTGATTTGCATTACATTAAACTGCTGACTTGTTGTGAATGAATGACATTGTTTTATGATGCATTATACTGCTGAGTTATAAGAAATACTGTTCGCAGAGAGTTATTGTCTTATTTGTCTGATTAGAAGAGAACAGAATATGCTGGAGTTTTCTGCCCCATCTCAGCAGGAGCAGATAAACAGGGAGCCAAGGTCGTAGCTTAGACGCCGTGTGAGAGAAAGCATGCGAATGTTTAGGCTTTTTATGATAAGGTGGAGGCACCAGACGCTATAAAAGTTTGAGCAATGCTCCACCATTTTGAGATCTGAGGCTGTCTGCATACAGTGTCCATCTCCCACGCGTGTGATCATTAAAATCATCGTTTGACTCAACCCGGCCGGACCAGTGTTGTTATTGTGGTTTTTTCTCTTGTTTCCATCCCCAATTTTGAACTCGTAACAGTACGCACCTGGGTCCATTACACACACCACCGCACGGCCTGTCTCTGCAGACCGTGACACCTTTCCTCATCAGGTTTAACTGTTAATTGAACGTCTTCAGCTCTGGGACTGACCAGAACGGACAGATTAGAAAGAGTTTTTCAGAGGGACGGGTTCACTAAAGCTCAGGTGTTTGGACATGTACAGGCTTGTATTTTTGACAAAGGATGTTGAAGCTGGCAGGGAGGATGAAAAGAGGACCTCAAGGAAGATTCATGGATCTACTGAAGGAGGACATGCAGAAGCCTGCTGTGTTGGGGAGGATGTTAGGAACAGAGTGATGTGGAGACAGATGATTCGCTGTGGAGACGATAGCAGCCGAAAATTGTGCAAGAAGTGGTCTTGACCATCTGTTGCAGACACCGACAGATGAAGTCCGCTCCTGGGGTGCAGTTCTCTGTGGGTGAGTCCACATGGTCAAAAAACCACAGGCAGGCGTCCTCGTGGTCGCTGTGCGACGACAAAACACTAGTGATGTGCGGATCGATCCTGAAATATCGATTCCTCCGATACCAATCATTTATGTTCTAGAATCGATTCTCACATTAAAATATCGATATTTTAGTAATTTAGGGTAAATTTGTAGTTTATCATTAACAGGAACACAGTGGAAAGAAACTATAACATTCGGATTGTCTATATTCAAAGGAACTACTTCCTCTTCCGCCTTTCATAGTCATGTGCGAAATACGGCTGTATAAATGTCTCGCAGCCCCTTCACAACAATGGCTGAGCGTAATTGTGTGAACGTATTTTACCTCCACAAACAGCTGAGACGTGGTTTGCAATACATGTGGCAAAAAAGTGAGGTGTTGTGGCCATACATGCCAACCTTGAGACTTCAGAATTAGGGAGACATTCAAAAGGGCTGTTGGGGGGGTGATAAATACATTTTACAGTGTTTATTTATCGGATAAAATACGTTAAATGTCACCGTTATTATTGGCCGGCCCGGAAACAGCTGGCGTAAACTCTCGACCGTCTCACACTTTGTTTAATTAGTTTTCTGTTTAACGTTTATTCAGCTGTGTGAAAACCCCAGAGGAACCCACCCGAGGGATTAATAAAGTTTAATTTAATTTAATCTAATCTAATAACTTTAATCTCAGCCAAACCGATTTACTCACGAACAAATAAAACACTGAAAAAAGCCAAACAATAACATTTTTAAGTTATCAAAGTGACTTATATCTCATGTTTAACCCGAGTAGCGAAAGACCGTGGGGGTTTGAAGACGATGTGTCGGTCGGCTCAGATATTTGAAGTTTACACAGCTACATTCTCACCTGAAAATATGTTAAAAGTTTTTTTGTGACCCAGAAAGAGAAATAAGAGTAAAATTAAAACTAAGTAGCTGCCGCCATTGTTGGAAACTGGAATTGGCTGGGCCGCGCTATGAATTCTGCAATATGGTTTTTCAATTTTGCTGCCCGGGTGGAAAATCGGGAGAAATTCGGGAGAATTGTTGCTCCGGGAAATTTTCGGGAGGGGCACTGAAATTCGGGATTCTCCCAGAAAAATCAGGGGGGTTGGCATGTATGGTTGTGGCAACATCACTAACCTTGTCAAACACCTCAGAGTAAATCATATCACAGAATATGATGAGCTTATGTTGAGGCGAACTGAAGAGGAGGAGAAGGACAGGTGCTGCTAGGGCAAGACAGACGTCTCTCACGGAGTCCTTTAGTGCTGCAGGCAGGCAAGGTGTTCAAATAGTGCACAACTTCAGTTTTTTTATTTCTATATGATGAACTCTGCATTATTAAGTGATAAGAACAAGTAATCTGATGTCCTGTAATAATTATGATGCTATAATTTAAGATACAATAAATAAAATAATGTTTTGTACAAAGTATCGGTATCGGATCAGTATCGTCGATACCACCCTGAATATTACTTGGTATTGGATCGGAAAGGAAATCAATGGTATCATACATCAGTACAAAACAACAGGGTCGTGTGACAAGTATAACAGAGGCCTTGTTTTATTTCGACACACAGACGGTGGAGACGTCACTGTAAGTGGAAAGAAGAGACAATTGTGGAGCTTTTCTGTTGTATTGACTTGCTTCACCACAGTTTGTGGTAACATAAAGCAGCTAACATTAAGGTCGTAGAATGGCTGCGCTTAGAAGTCGGTCTGTGCCAGGAAACCATGAACTTTACCAGTTGTGAGAAGAAGAGATAGCTCATTTACGCAGATACATCAGGAAGCCATTTTAAACACGGACCAGCGAGGAAGGGAACAGGCAGGTTTTCTACATCTGCGTGTGTGGGATTGGCTGCCCGCTCTAAAAGGGGGAGTACGGTCTATGACAAGCACTCAAACTCACAGACACACACACACACAATCTGTGTGTGTCTCTTTGTGTGTGTCCTTGAGTGTAAGTGTTGATGATGATGCAGCTTTTCTGAACCGAAACTGAAAGTGTTCTTTCAGGATGACGTGAGGGGGATTCAGACATCACCTGCTCTCAGCTGCATCCAGTCCTGGTCCCGGTCGATCTGATCGTCGTCCTGCCCGCGCGGAGGTACTTTCAGCTCCTAATGAGTCATCAGAGGAGTAAAGGTGAGCTCATCTATGTTTCGGTTCAGGTTAGACTCAGCAGTAACACCTCCTGCTCCTGCTGCTCACGCGCCCTGCCCTCTCCCGCTGCTCCTTCAGACACAGAGCGGCCGGTGAGGAGATTAGCGGAGCTGCGGAGTCCCTGTCGTCGATTTGACGTTTGTGTGTGTGTGTGTGTGTGTGTGTGTGTGTGTGTGTGTGTGTGTGTGTGTGTGTGTGTGTGTGTGTGTGTGTGTGTGTGTGTGTGTGTGTGCTGGTGATCGATAAGCGGACTCATTGATCTGATTGATCGGACTGTTTGAAGTGTTTCCATCAGAGCTACAGCGGCAGGCCTTCAGACTGCAGGTGGTGCTCTGCTGGGGAAGTGCAGAGTCCGCACCAAACTCCGCTCAAAAAAACTCAAATTTACGGCGCAGCAGCGAGTTTCACTCTGGTGTTCATATCAGTGCTTCATGCTGCCGCTCAGGTTTAGCTGGAAAATCTGTGAGCCCTCTGCAGTGGACCCGAGCCTGTCAGCTTACACTGTATTGACTGTCTGCAGCAGGGCTTTCATCATCATTATCCATTGCAGTACTTATATCTATGTAGCGTCACAGCAGATGCCTTTGTGCCAAAGTAACTGAGGATAAAAACATGAAGGAGATTTTCCCGGCCTGGCTTTTTATAGCAGATAACCGCCTTAAAAATATTCTGCAGTAGATCAAAAACAGAAGAAAACCATGAAAACATACTACCTGATGCTGCTTAAGTAAATCAGAGCAAAGTTACAGAGGTTTGATTAGAGAGACAGCTAAGCAATCATTTGTAAAAGTTTAAATTTCTTCAGCATTGAACAGCAGAAATGAGGCTTTCATGTTGGAGGCCGACAGCACTGAACAAAACGGTAGACTTGTGCATAATAAGCAGCAAATAATGCAGAAAACAGATATTTTTGATGGTAAACTGGTCTCTGAGTAAACTGACAGAGAGAGAGAGAAAGAGAGAGAGAGAGAGCTGTGCAGGGAATAACAGCCAAAGTAAGAGGGAATTAATGACGATTTTTATCAAA
Organism: Rhamphochromis longiceps; assembly: GCF_057381845.1. Classification (NCBI taxonomy): domain Eukaryota; kingdom Metazoa; phylum Chordata; class Actinopteri; order Cichliformes; family Cichlidae; genus Rhamphochromis; species Rhamphochromis longiceps. The sequence continues at coordinate 28,883,250 of NC_140571.1, forward strand.
TGTGAAGCCCAGTTTTGATCTTTTGCTACTAGTTAAGTGAATTTTAGTAGAAAAGCGATGAAACCTGATGTTTCAGAATATTTTAGATTTTGGCTTTCAGCACCAACGGCGTGTCTGTGTTGTGTGCCGTCAGGTGAACGAGCCGTGCTTTGTGTTTACATCTTTTTCCGTTTTCCCGCTCTTTAATCGTTGCTGTTTTAGCTGTTTTGCAGTTGTTGAAATAGTTTTGTGAGCTCTAAGCTAAGATTCTGGCAAAATACATTTATATTTAAAATTCGATTCAGGATTTAATTAATCGATATCAGCTGCACATATTCATTCATCATCTTACTGACTGCAGCAGGAGGTGCAGAGGAAAGTGGAGAAGAAGGAGGAGCCTGGAGCAAACTGCCAAGACTGAAGATCCCCTCAAAGATCTGGAAGAACCGCAAACTGCACAACAACAATGAAGGTGAGACCTGCAGAAGCCCTGCTAGAACCAGGTAGCTCTCCAGGACCACAGACTGTAGATGAAGGATGGACATAGCAACAGTCACGTCACCCACTGGTAGCTTTCGTGAAGGCTCAGTTTGAGGATTTTCTCTATGTTCGTTTTTGTTTCCAAAAATGGCAACATGTGGACGCTAATGGTAGCTAGGTTAGCATAGACTGAATGGGAGCATCTTACCGAGATGGTGCCTGCTAATTAGTGCTCAGTGACATCCAATCACAATACTTTCACCAGAGTTCTGCCCTCTTGGACAGTCTATTAGTACAGTAACCTCACAGCAACTATACGATTGGTCACATGATTTCATTTAAAATGGTTCAAAAGGCTCCAACAGGACAAACACAGTCCAGAAGTCCAGTTCAGGTGAAGCTTGCTAGCTACCAGTGTAGTGGCGAATTTCTGTCCCAAGCTTCGAAAAAATAATTCTTCCACTTCTTAATGTGAGCTGTTCAGATTTATTTCTGACTCGTACATACAAACAAAAGATGTCACGGTCTAAAAAACTATTTGCTGCTACAGCGCACATTTCCATTGCCGTCCTGGCTCACTCTAACCTGCTACCACACATGCGCTGTAATGTTTTCTTACCCGACACAAATTAAACGCGCAGCATTTATTCTCTAACAACATATTATACAAAATTAAACATGTAACATAATAACTGAAACAGTATCAAAAATATTTCTCTATAGATTGGCTCTAACATTTCCAGCCCCCTAATTGGAGGGCGTGAAGACTGACAATTAGCGAACACTTACAAAAGAGCCAAATAACATTAACACTTCCTGTATCACACATGGTCATTCAAATTATCTTTCACAAAACCTGTAACCGATCAGAACATATACTGTATTTTCTCATTCCAAGTTACATGACATTCTCACAGATCAAGCATAGCTTGTCAATGGGTCTTTCTAAGGTGTTAGTCTTTGTCTTGATGATCACACGCCGCACCAGACCCTTAGCATCTGGAATGACACGAAGAACTCTCCCCAACATCCACGAGCTTCTTGGCGCTGACTCGTCGACCACCATTACAATGTCCCCCACAGTTACATTTCTTCTGACCTGATTCCACTTTTGACGCTCTTGAAGCATAGGCAAATACTCACGCACCCACCTCTTCCAAAACAAGTCAGCAAGATATTGCACTTGCTTCCAACGGCGGCGGGAGTATGAGTCTTCCTTTCTGAAAAGTCCAGGAGGCAAACCCGGCTTTTTCTTCATCAGTAGCAAGTGGTTAGGCGTCAGTGGTTCCAGGTCTGTTGGATCATCTGTTACTGTAGTCAGCGGTCTGTCATTTAGTACTGACTCCACTTCACACATTAGTGTCAGTAAACCTTCATCATTGACCAACTGTTCCTTCAGTATAGACCTCAGGACCTTCCTCAAGGTTCTGATCTGCCTTTCCCATATCCCTCCAAAGTGAGAACCAGCGGGTGGGTTAAATACCCACTGGATTCCCTTTTGCATGAGACAGTCTCTTCTGCACACAAAGCTTCTGATGGCGTTCAGACATGAATCAGTGTCCAAAGTGTGCGCAATTTCAATGTGCACTGCTCTTGTTGTAAGGCAGGTAAACAACACACCATACCTTTTTACTGTGCTGCGGCCATGCTTCACATTAAACGGTCCAAAGTAATCCACCCCAACATTAGAAAAGGGGGGTTCATCAGGTAGAAGCCTATCCTCTGGCAAATTTGCCATCTTCTGTTCCAGTGGTTTGCCTCTAGTTTTCCTGCAGATTACGCACCTTGACAGAAACTTCCTCACTTCTGAGTTAGCGGATGGAATCCAATACTTCTGTCGCAGCCGTGAAAGCATATACAGTCTTCCACAGTGCCCAATCTTCTCATGTATATCCTGCAAGATCAGTGTGGTGATATGTGAGCCCTTTGGGATAATGACTGGGTGCTTCACATGTTCTGGCATCCCAGCAGCTGCGAGGCGACCACCAACTCTCAAAACTCCGTCCTGGATCACGGGATCAAGTTTCCTCAAGTGACTAGTCTTTGTCACACACTTGCCTTTCTTTAACATGGTGATCTCTTCTTGGAATTGTTGACTTTGACAGAACTTAATGATCTCTGCCTCAGCTTGCACCAGATCTTTCAGGGTAAGTGTTGTCTGCATTGATTCGTTGTCTTGTTCTTTCTGTTTAGCGTACGTCTCTTTCCTTTTTTCACATCGTCGTAGCAGTAAGTCTTTGAGTTTGATCATCCATGCCACAGTTCTCTTCACTCGATGCCAGCTGGAATAGTGATTGATCAGCTTGTTCAACGTGTGAACATTCTCAGCTGCATTTGTGAGATGTACCATGGTTGCATGCCTCACTTCGCTGTCATCTTTATCAATCCTTTCCTTGTCAGGTCTTTCTGGCCACTGTCTTTCTGGGGTTTTCAGGAAAGCTGGGCCGTGGAACCAGCTTAGATTCTTCATGAGCTTAGATGGTGCAAGCCCTCTGGATGCACAATCAGCTGGATTGATTGCTGTACCAACGTACCTCCACTGCTGAGGATTTGTTAGCTCTCTAATGACCGCAACGCGATTGGCCACGAATGTCTTGAAGCGAAGATTTTCATTTTCAATATACTTCAACACAGTTGTGCTGTCAGTCCAGAATGTAGATTCAAGAAGATTCATCTGAAGCTCCGTTCTTAACATTTTGTCTGTCTTTGCAGCAACCATAGCTGCAGTCAACTCTATTCGTGGAATAGTGGTTTGCTTCATGGGCGCCACACGGGATTTTCCCATCATTAATGTACAGTGAACCCGTCCATCATTGCTGGTCATCCTCAAGTATGATGCTGTTCCATATCCACTTTCGCTCCCATCAGAAAAATGGTGGAGCTGTGCTGTTGCGACAGGACCGAAGTCCAATGGTCTCACACACCTGGGTACGGTTACCTCTGACAGCTGGCACAGCTCTTGTAACCACTTGTTTCACTTATGACTGAGCTGTTCTGGGATCTTATCATCCCAAGCAAGACCCTCCCTGCATAACTGCTGCAAGATCATTTTTGCAGGGAGAGTTCCTGGGGAAAGGAATCCCAGTGGGTCATAGATGGAGCTGGTGACGGAAAGTATTCCACGTCTCGTCACAGGTCTTTCTTTGATGTTAATCCTGAACTTGAATGCGTCAGACTCAGGGCACCATAGAACTCCTAAAGCATGTTCCATAGGCAGCAGGTCATGGTTCAAGTTCAGGTCTCTGACAGCTTTGGCTCTCTCATGCTCAGGGATGAATGAGAGCAAGGCACGACTGTTGCTTGTCCATTTCGTTAGGTGAAATCCTCCACCAGAACACAATTCAGTGAGGTCTGTGTATAACTGCATACCTTGAGTTTCCGTGGCAACAGACTTCAAGCAGTCGTCAACATAAAAATTTTCCAGGACTGTGCTTACAGCTTCAGGTGATGATTTGCTGCGGTTCTCCTCTGCTGTAAAGGCGATAGACTATTGCCTGAACCGTGTCAGCACTCCAATCAATGAGTTTGTTAAATCTGGCCCTTGTAGAAGTTCACTATTCAGTGAAACTCCTTGGTAGCTGGCAGCGCAGTCAAATACCACCCTCAGCTTCTTTTTTTGTGGATGATATACCCCATGGTGGGGAATATACCACTGTTTTCCATCCTTGCGGTTTAACTGTGTTGTTGGAACCTCAACGGCATATCCCTTGTTCAACATGTCACTCATGAAGGCAGTGTATTCTTCATGGAGTGCAGGATTCCTTTTCAGCTTGCACTGAAAGGCTCAGTGCACGCTGTAACACTGCACTTCGATTGTTCGGCATCTGAACGCACGACTTCTTCGTAGGAAGACTTATGGCATAGTGTCCATCAGTGAGACGAGTAGAGCTTGACACAGACTCCATGAAGTGGTGGTCTTATTGAGACATTCCTGCTTTATCATCACAGTGACGCTCTGGAAAGTCGTGGTTATACTGTCGTACAAGCAGTTGTTCCACGTTGTCGATGGCTATTCTGTTCACAATAGCACATGGTTGTACATCATTGGCTGCAGTATCTGTTTCTCTGAGTGGTCCATTCAGAATCCATCCAAGTGCTGTCTTTACGGCATATGGACCATTGTCCTCACTTGGGATCACCTTCCATGGCTCCAATATGGTGTATTCTTTAGTTCCAATGAGAAGCTCCACTTCAGCCTCAATATGAGGCAACCTCACCTCGCGTAGGTACGGCCACTTGTCAACCTCTTTCTGGAGTGGGATGTTCTCTCTGGAAACAGGAATACTTTTCTGTGTGAAGACCTTTGACAGTGCGATAAAGTTGTTGTCTGCCAGACTGCTGACTTCCAATTCTGTGAGCACATAACTCTCCTCTCGACTTCTGGAATTTATGGTCCTCAACGTTAGCTCGGTTCGTCTGCCTTGCACCTTCAACTTCCTTGCCAAGGCTTCGGTGCAGAACGATGCAGAGCTACCTGGGTCAATGAAAGCGTAAACCTCCACAGCCTTGTCACTCTTGCAGGACTTCACCCTTACAGGTACAATGGCAAGCACGCAGCTGCCTCCAGCCCCAGTACAGGCACTTGTCTCCTTTTCTTCAGACAACCCTGCTGGGCCTTTAGCAGTGCTACCCATATTGACCTCATCGGGAGGCTTCTCTTCCTCATAACTTGAGAAGTGCAACAAACTTGGATGCTTGAGTGAACAAACCTCGCACACCATCTTCCTTTTGCAATCTCTGCTCATGTGACCCTCTTGTGAAGGCGCAGTTGAGTGACAGGTCACTCTGGTTCTTACTCACTCTGCTTCTTTTGTCCATTTCTGAACCTTGGTTAACCTTGATAGCAAAGCTGCTCCCATGTCTAATGTCTTTCTTCAACTTATTTCCTTGCTGTGGCTTTTTCATAACCTTGTCTGACACTGCTGTTTCAAGATCGCCAAAGAGTGGGTCGGACATGATCTTTGCTTGGCGTTCAACGAAGGCCACCAGCTCTGTGAATCTTGCTCTGTTGCAGCGCCGCTCCTGGATATCATATGCATGGATTCTCCAGCGCTCTCTTATTTTAAATGGCAACTTGGAAATGATGACCCTCATAGTTGCAGGGTTCTCCATCTCTTCCATATAGTCCACATCCTCCATGGCATTACGACAGCTCACCAGGAATACAGAGAATGCGCTCAACGCCTTTCCATCTTCAGCCTTAATTTGTGGCCACTTCGATGTCTTCTCAATTAGTGTGCTAGCAATCTGTAACTCATTTCCATATTTATCTTGAAGCAGCTGCAGAGCCCTTTCATACCCCCGATGTTCAGGCATATGCTGACAACTCCTCACAAGATCACGAGGCTCGCCTCGAGTATACTGCTCCAGAAAATATAGCTTGTCTGAATTGCTATCAGTTCTGGTGTCAATAGCGTGCATGAATGCCCTCATAAACGACCTGTACTCCAAAGGATCTCCGTGGAACACTGGCACATCCCTTTGTGGTAACCGAGCCAGCTGTTGGTACTTTACAAGCATCTCTGTGATATCTGCCTGTTTCTGCATAACTTGATAAAGCTCACTTGGTCTGGTCTCCTGAAGTGAGACACCATCTTGGCGTTGGCTCGGCCCCTGCAGTGGAGTTCTATGTGTCTTAGGTATGGCCCCTGCTGCAGTACTTGGATCACCAGGATTCCTCCAAGAGGCAGACCTATCTATCTCTGTTGGCTTCCCTGGTGTGTGTTTTACGTTGCCATGACGATTTTCGTTATTCATCTTCAGGAGGTCACGACGTGGCATTACCGTAAGTCTGGTTTCACTCACTTGAGACTTAACCCCTTCACATTCCTCATACACTTTCACTTTGGCAGTAGACACTGCAATGGCTGTTTCAATTTCCAGTCTTTCCTTTGCAGCTTTAATTTCTGCTTCTTTTAACTCTAGAGCCTGTTTTTCTTTCAGAGACGCTGCTCGTGCCATCAGAGCTGCTCTGTTAGCTTCTTCCTTGACGCGCTCTGACGATGCTGTCGACACCCTTGACGTGTTGGATACTTTAGACTTGTTTGACACTCTAGATGTTTTTGACACTCTGGATGCACTGTCCATGGGAGTTATCTCTTGATCACATGTTTGTATTTCAATCCATGTATTAACTCTATTAATGAACTGCAAACATCGTTCTGACATTGGCTGAAACCAAAATTGTTGGTCAGCCTCCTTTTCCTCCTCATCTTTAATACACAGCAACACTGCATAATTGCATTCTTGAAACTCTTCATACAACTTCTTGTAAACTTTCAGTGCCTCTCTCACATCATTTACAGCCAGCAGAATTTCATGGCTCAAAAGTCGCTCAGTTTCATCTTCTTGTGCTGTCACTTGTCCTAATTTGCCTCTTCTCACCTTTGTGAGCTGATGCAGTTTGAACTCCAGACCTTTGTCTGTCATCGCCCTCTGGCTGTCATCACGCGTAACTACACCCACACTGTCATTAATGTCGTCCGCCATTGTAATTATATAACACCGCTAAGCCGTAATGATTTTCTTCGGCACAGCTGTCGGGTGGTGTACTGCACAAACTCCTTTATGCTACTTCCACAGGTAAGATGCATCTGACAAAACACTTTTTACTTAGCTGTTCGCCGTGTTGTTGTGTGTAGGCGTCCTTATGCCGACGATCCGGTGACTTTTCTATGTCTCAGTCGGTGGCTCTACCGCGGAAAACATTCCTCCGTTACTCGATAGATTTTTGACTTTTATGTAGTGGCGAATTTCTGTCCCAAGCTTCGAAAAAATAATTCTTCCACTTCTTAATGTGAGCTGTTCAGATTTATTTCTGACTCGTACATACAAACAAAAGATGTCACGGTCAAAAAACTATTTGCTGCTACAGCGCACATTTCCATTGCCGTCCTGGCTCACTCTAACCTGCTACTGTAATGTTGTAATGTTTTCTTACCCGACACAAATTAAACGCGCAGCATTTATTCTCTAACAACATATTATACAAAATTAAACATGTAACATAATAACTGAAACAGTATCAAAAATATTTCTCTATAGATTGGCTCTAACAACCAGCTATCCGGTTGTTCAGTGATGACGCGACGAATCCTACTTCCGGGTCTAAAGTAGTATGCGTTTAATATGGCTTTTGTGTTGTTAACATGTTTAATGTTATGTATTTTCTTCTATTTAATCTCAAAAAGCTCCTAAAACAGTCAGTGATCCCTGTTGACCTCCCTCTCCTTTTATTACCACTAATCATTTATTTAAGCTCAGTTTTTAAAACCTTAGGATGTAACTACAGCCCAGCCTATGCAGCAGTATATGAATGACTAACCTCGTATTGTGGATGGATTATCTCAGTTGTTCTCCTGGCTGAAGTTTGGTCCTTTTACAGCATCCTGCCATGCGATTACATTTGTTCCTGACCACCGAGAACACTCAAGTTAACTTTTATCGAGTGGAAAAAAAGTTAGCTTGTTTATATTATGCTAACATAGCTGTGTCGCTAGCGGTCACGTAGCACATCATTATATACCAGCTAGCCCAACTTCAGTAACCCTACAAACGTCACTGCTGTTTAGTTTTCTGTCTTCATTTATGTTGGAAGTGATAGCAGAGCTGTACGTTTGAATTTGTTTCCAAAACCCCGCAGTCAGGACACGCTATATTGTATTTAGATAGAAGCTAGCGAGCTAACTCCCTGCTAACTTCTAACTCCGTTAAATGTCATAAATTCCGTTTTCATGGATGCCTGGATGTTAAACTCAATTGTTACACCTGGTAGAGCAGAACGCTGATCATTTTATTAAAGATGAAAGACTTTAGACAGTTTTTCAACTCTCATTAATGCCATAGTGATCGTTTGATATATGGACCTGCAGCGGAGTTTAGACCCAGACACGGCTAGTGACGTCAGACTGAACAATCAGATAGTCTCCTGTGTCAGTGAAAATAGGCGACTCCCCTAATAAACAGGGGAAGTATAAAGACCCCACCACCCCATTCATGTGCAATGAAGGAAAAGACCAAACTGTTTGTTTATCAGGCTGTAAATATGTTTATTTGTGCTGTGAAGTTTTAACATGGGAGTCTATGGGGGTGACTCACTGCTGTTTCTGCTGGATGTCATAGGAACTGCAGGTGTTTGGTTCACATGAAGAATGAGAGCTAGCAGGACCTGATCTGTTGATGGATTTAGCTCCTGTGGTTTTTTGCTTCTGATGCTTTCTGTTTTCTTCAGGGGATGAGGTCAAGCAGGTGCAAGTGGAGCAGGAGGAGCAGCTGGAAGAATCAAGCAGGAGGCTGATAGAGAGGGAGGAGGACCTGTTCAGCTATGACTCGGTCAATGAGGAAGAGGAGGACGAGCTGCACAAAGACTTCGAGGCTCTGCAACTGAAGCTGTGGATGGCCATCAATGACACCTTCACCCCCTCCTCCTCTGCAGGGGAGCTGAAGGTCCTGAGGAGTGCCATGGTGTCTATCCAGCAGCAGGAGGCGCAGGACCGGCGCTGGAGAGACTGTCAGGAGGAGCGAGTCCCAAGATGGCGTCCTCAGAAATGTCTCAGCATCCACAACATACTGCTCCAGAACATGGTGGAGGGCCGAATAAAGGAGGCTGCCAAAGACACCTCGGGAGGAACCGACTGGCTCTCTTCACCTGTGAAGAGACAGGTTAGTCACCTGGGAGGAGGTGTGGGAGGAGCTCTGCTGGTACTCAGTTTGAGCTGGATGAGAGTTTTTTTTTTAAAAAATTCAATTATTTATTAGATTTTACATTTTATAATAACAAATACAAAAATACAACAACCAAAAACAAGAAGCAAAAAATCAAAACAAAAACAAAAGAGAACAAGAAAAAAGCAAACAAAAAGAACAAAACAAAAAGTCAGGTAGACATGTAGGTGCAGAAATTGCCCCATTGTTCCACCAAAGCTTCCGTCACATGATCTTACCTTCCCAACATCTTTTCGCAAGTAAAGTTCCCAATCATTCTGGCCACATTTTAAGCATTTGAGTATAGGTGTCCTTTCAGTATTCCAAAATGACACAGGCACATGTTACTGGTGCAGTGCTTAACACTCTAAACTGGTGTTTATTTAATTGTGGCACCTTTCTTTTATCTCCTAGTAGACATAATTTAGGTGATTTGGGCAAGTTACAAACCTTCCATCCCTGCATATAATTCAATACAGTGTTCCAAACTGAAAAAACAAACAAACAGCGGGCATTCAGGGGGCATGTATCAGTACCTTTGGCTTGTTGGCATTTCCAACACAAGTCCTCTCTACCAACACCCATTCTATACAGCCTTGAAGGAGTATAATAATATATATTAAGATTTTTTACTGAATAAATTAAAATTATTCTTATTCAATTAAAATCCAGTTTATCTTGTTTTTCTCTGCTCAATGTTTGCCTAATCTAGCCATTTCAAAAGTATGCTTTAATAATCTATATTGGGCAGGACTAATCCCCCTTTTTGTTTTGGTTGGGACAGTCGATTAATGTTAATACGGGGTTTGATGAGAGTTTTTACCCTACTCCCTGTTCGATGAACCTGTACAGGTGTGTCGAGTGGGAAGATGTGTGAAGGAAGACCTGCTGACGGTGGTGAGGAGGGTGAAGAACTGCTACCCTCCTCACATGGACATCATGAACCTCTACGCCGGCCTGTACCATCAGGAGTTCTCGGCCCACCTCACTCAGCTCACCGCTGCAGGGCTGGACGACGATGACTGCAGCTACCTGTTGTCCTGGGTCAACCAGTACTACCCACAGTGAGTCTGTGTGGCACTGGGTGTGGCAGCGCTGCCCACAGGCCAAAGAGCAGAGTGCTAATCACCATAGCAACAACCATAACAACAACCCTGAATCAATGCGAACCTAAACACTTCTACTGAGCTTAACCATGACAGCAGAACCATTACTGGGGAGCCGTTATTGCAGAACTGTCACAGCAGAGCTGTTACAGCAGAACCGTTACAGCAGAGCCATTATTGCAGAACCGTTTCAGTAGAACCGTCACAGCAGAGCCATTAAAGCAGGGCCATCACTGCAGAACCGTCACAGTAGAGCTGTTATTGCAGAACTGTAGCAGTAGAAGCATCACAGCAGAGCTGTTACAGTAGAACTATTACAGCAGAACCATTACTGCAGAATGGTTACTGCAAAACGGTTACAGCAGAACCGTCACAGCAGAGCTGTTACATCAGAACTATTACAGCAGAACTATCACAGCAGGTCCTGTCTGAGCATCAGTCCTCTGCCTTACCTGAACACAGCCCAGATTCCTGCTGCGCTGTGAAACATTCACAATTATTTATTTAAACCATCAGCCAGACCTGTAGGTCCCAGTTCTGGTCCACAGGCCTTATCTTTATCCTCTCTGTAATAACCACTGGCTAGTTTCTTTTGCATGATCGTATTCTGTCAGACTCATGTGAAGGAGAGAAGTTAGTGTGTGTGAATTATGATCTTTGCTCGGTGTGGTCAATAAGACTTCAGAAAGTTGTCACGGTTGAGGATTGAGTGGACTCAAGCACGGAGCTGTGAATATAAGCAGTGCGTTTATTTACAATGGATAAAGGTTGACAATAGTTAAAATGTGCAATGATAATAGTTGGTGCGTCCTTCCCGTGCTCAAACCGTGCGTGGTAGTGAGTGCCAGTCTCTCCTCCAAGTGTTTTCTTGTGCTCGTGAATCCTCCGTCCCAGTTCCTAGTTGCACACAGACAATAGTAATGAATAACCAAAAAGAGCAGACAACACTGAGCAACATGAGCGGCTCGTAACATTACCAGGCTTAGTGCAATACTCCAGCGCTGTCGTTCGCTCAGCCACACCATTAAATAGCCCTGCCCAAGATGGTGGATGATTGGTAGCAGCTGGTGGAGAATCGGTTGCAGGTGAGGCAGCTCAGGGCCACAGCGCCTCCGGGTCGGAGGTCCCTCGTTGCTATCCGACCTCCGTAAACACCACAGCGGAGGGAAACAGAGCGAGAGAGGAAAACACACACACACATATACACACAGGCGGGTTGACCGGTCGGGGCACCCTGACAGTACCCCTTCCTCTAACGCGAGCCACCCGGCGACCCACCAAACTTGTAAGGGTGCCGGTGGCAGAATTCTCTCACCATGGCATCATCGAGAATTGCGGACCGCGGCACCCAGGAGCGCTCTTCCGGACCATACCCATCCCAATCCACCAAAAACTGAAAACCTCTACCGCGGTGCCTAGCATCCATAATGCGGGTGATGGAGTATGCCGGGGCGCTGTGGATAATCTTTGATTCAGTTTTGAGTGGAATGTGTTTGGTTGAGAGCCATACCTGCTAGCCCACCTGGTACTCTCAGAAAAATTATGGCTCTTAAATGGTTCTTCAGATGTCTTCATGGTTCTTTAAAGAACCATCATATGTCAAAGAACCTTTTTATTTTGTAGATGGTTCTTTAGGTACTACAAATGGTTCTTTAAAGAACAAAAGGTTCTTCATCCTTAGCTATCTAAATTTGATGGTGTAAAATGGCATACATATTTGTTATAATTATAGTGTGAATTATACTGTGTGTTTTGTTTGTGTACATGTGTGTGCAAAGGGGGAGGGCGGGTTACCTGGCAATTACCCTTTAAGAGCAGATGGTAGGAAACTGAATATTCAAATAAAAGTTAGAAATACTTGGTTAAAAATATACTGGTGGCAGGGGTGGGGGCCAAAGCCTAAAGACCCTACCCCCAACACCCCTAACCCTGCAAACCCACTGATCACAAATAATGTGGTAATAGAATATGGAATTTATTATTAAGACGTTTACTGTACTTTAGTTTTAAGTTTTAATAAAGTATTACTATTTTCTGTTTCAAGGCATTACTTTTGAGATTATTATACATATTAGAAAATATAGCAAAATGATAATACTAATTATTGTAAACTTTATAAACCACCCAGCAGTATGTAAAGTCAAATTATAAAATACAAGTAAATAACAATTGTACAACAGAATGTCAGTGTAATGAACACACTTATGTGTAGTGAACACACTTATGTGTTCATTATCGACACACTTACTTAGTTTTGACAAAGCGCACTGCTTAGGTAAAGGATCTGAGTACTTGTTTATCACTGAGCAATTTGTTAATATGTGTTTCGAGCCAAATAAATGACAGAGAGAGAGAGTCACGTTAGAACATGTCGTACTGTGGCAACCTTCCGAAAGAGAAGGGGGGCGTCAATTGTTGGGATGCACATGCGCAGACAGATTGTGCGACCGGTGGGCCTTGAACTTTGTAAGGGAAAAAACACTTTCTCACAGTCGGTGACAGCAAAGCGGATAACAGTCTTCAGTACCTGCTGGTCTTTGAAGCTCTGGATTCTGGGACTGTTGGAAAAGGTAAAACATTTTCATTAAAACCTTTTTACTGTTTTGTTTTTGTTACTTGTCATTGTAGCTTGCTGTTAATGCTGTGCTAACAACAAGGGTTAGCTATGTTAGATACGTTAGCCGCTGATGTTAACGCAATTTAGTATCCAGTATACAGAACTGTTTTCCTAACAAAACCACTGTTATAATTAAGTGAAGGTGCTCCCAGCTAATTTGAACCTTTGGCTTCTCAAATTGCGTGCTGCGTACATAACGTAATGTCAGCTAGACCAATATTAAAATTTATAATATTGTTAAAGTCACTAAAAGGGCGCATGAAGCCTGTTTGACATGAGCGCTGTGTCTGCTCTAGAAACTCTTACATTAAATACTCACATCAGCCTGTACTTTGCAGTCTGTAAGAGCTGTATAAAACACAGCTATGCGTAAGTGTTTTGAATGAATAGAATGTGACACATGAGAAGGTGTGTCTTTGACTGTTACTGTATAACTTATTTTCAGACTACTTGACAAGTTATGCTCCGGTCATTTGATGTTTCAAAGATAGATGATCTTTTGTGATATAGTTAAATTTTCTTTGTACATTTCATTTATCCACCATCATACATTAAGCCAAGAAGAGGTCATTATACTATACAAGTACTATACTATACTATACAAGAGGTATCAACGCTGGGCCAAAGTTCAACACGTGGTTAAAGTTTGTAATCCAGCCGGGGTGTAAATATCACTCAGCAACCAGTCGTAGAGATGAAGCAGGCAGCATCAACACATAAATCTACTCTTCCCAGCTTAAATCACAAGAGCATCTCTGACCGAAAAGCTGATTTTTCACATTTGCAAAAATTAATTCAGATTCACACTAATTCCTTTCACAGCTCCAACAAAATGAGGAAGAGGAGGGGGAAACACAATTAGATTGAATTACAATTGGATGGAAGTCGAGGACAAGGAGAAGGAAGCTTTGGATGAGGAGGAAGAAAAACAGCAGGAGCATCTTTAGGGATCTCTGTGATGTCATTGAGATTGGTTTCATTAATATGGTCCTCTCACAAAGAAAGATGACTTGTTTTAGTTCACCTACTTCCTGTATTAAATAGTGATGTGCAAAATGTTGTGGAAAACCACAGAGCAGGCACGTATAGGGCATCTGCAGGTAAATGAACGTCAAATCTCTCAGACTAAAATCTGTATTATACTTTTAGTCTTAAGACCATATGTTGTATATTTATCACCCTTATGATAAAACCCATGTCAGCCATTAGTTTATGGACTTTGTATTTTGAAGCCTCAACGTTTGCTTTATTGCTATCGCTATGTTGGTTGTTGTGAGCCTTTTGGGACCATATTAAGACAAGGGATCAGAATCTGAAGTCGTGCACACTACTGTTTCATTTATTGTGTATCCATAAGATTTGTACAGCAGATCCAAGTTGTGCCTTGAAAACAGGAACGTTGTCTGCATAGAGGAGAACTTTAATAGCAGGCTTGTATAAAGTGAAGCTTTGTGCTCACATTTGCTACAAACACTTGTTTTAATTCTGTCTCCCTGTTTTGATGCAGATTTCACTTGAAATCAGGCAAGAACGGGACTTTCTTTTTTAATGTGTTCTTGTGGATTGATTGTGTATCGCATACATTTGATTTGACTTTCTGCGAGACAACAGTCGTCCGCTGGCCAAAAAAGTTTTCCAAATACCTCCACGTGATCAAGCCTGGATTTAGAAAAGAATAGCAAAAAAAATCTGCACCTCCTGCTTTACATGCAATTTGTGTTTGTGTGTTTAGAGGTGGTGGTGAAAGGGGAGACCTTGGCTCATCCAGCTGGAGAGCCTGACCAGGAAGAGTCGAAAATTAACTATGCTCTTCCAGGGCACCCTGCAGACTCGGCTGCTGGCATTGGCGAGTGAGTGCAGCCGCCGCTGGGATGACGTGAACACCAAACAGGAGTCCATCACAGGTCGACCTTCTGAGGAGGGTTTCACTTTTCTCTCTTCTTTATAATTGACCCTTGTTTTCTCTCTCTCAGCTCCTTGTCTCAGAGTGGGAGGGATTTGAAGCACAAAGGGAGGAGCTTGTTGTTTGGTTGGGTGATATGGATGTCCACCTGAGTGAGGTTGACCACTGACAGGAAACACCTGTGAAAAACTGAAACAACTGCAGGTGTGGGGTTGTTTTGATATGACATATATTTGATATGATACATACGTCAGAGACATTATCCTAAACTGGACTAACAAAGGACCATGAGTCCAACATGAAACTTCCCTTACATAACGCTGAAGTTCATTCATCATTTTAATCAAAAACTTGTTGTTGAAATATTTTTACTGAACATGCAAGCATCTGCTGATGAAAATGTGTTGATTTATTGGTCTGTTATGAAGCTATTGCTATTTCTAATCTGTTTTTATATCTTTCTGATGTTTTATTAATTAAGCAATACATGTATTAATTGTTGTGTTATCTATAGATATAGTATTTATATATTTTTGTTTATAGTATAGTAAAAATATTTAATTATTACTGTTTAAATGACTAATATGTGACATGTATTAGCTGTGATGTTGTGCTGAGGGTTAAAATGTCCTTTTGTCTTTTGGTAACTACAAAATGGCAATAAACCATTAATATACAGTGGGGCAAAAAAGTATTTAGTCAGCCACCGATTGTGCAAGTTCCCCCACTTAAAATGATGACAGAGGTCAGTAATTTGCACCAGAGGTACACTTCAACTGTGAGAGACAGAATGTGAAAAAAAAATCCATGAATCCACATGGTAGGATTTGTAAAGAATATATTTGTAAATTAGGGTGGAAAATAAGTATTTGGTCACCTCAAACAAGGAAAATCTCTGGCTCTCACAGACCTGTAACGTCTTCTGTAAGAAGCTTTTCTGTCCCCCACTCGTTACCTGTATGAATGGCACCTGTTTGAACTCATCATCTGTATAAAAGACACCTGTCCACAGCCTCAAACAGTCAGACTCCAAACTCCGCCATGGCCAAGACCAAAGAGCTTTCGAAGGACACCAGGAAAAGTATTGTGGACCTGCACCAGACTGGGAAGAGTGAATCTACAATAGGCAAGCAGCTTGGTGTGAAAAAATCAACTGTGGGAGCAATCATCAGAAAATGGAAGACATACAAGACCACTGATAATCTCCCACGCAAGATCTCATCCCGTGGGGTCAAAATGATCATGAGAACGGTGAGCAAAGATCCCAGAACCACACGGGGGGACCTGGTGAATGACCTGCAGAGAGCTGGGACCAAAGTAACAAAGGTCACCATCAGTAACACACTACAACGGCAGGGAATCAAATCCTGCAGTGCCAGACGTGTTCCGCTGCTGAAGCCAGTGCATGTCCAGGCCCGTCTGAAGTTTGCCAGAGAGCACATGGATGATACAGCAGAGGATTGTCATGTGGTCAGATGAAACCAAAGTAGAACTTTTTGGTATAAACTCAACTCGTCGTGTTTGGAGGAAGAAGAATACTGAGTTGCATCCCAAGAACACCATACCTACTGTGAAGCATGGGGGTGGAAACATCATGCTATGGGGCTGTTTTTCTGCCAAGGGGACAGGACGACTGATCCGTGTTAAGGACAGAATGAATGGGGCCATGTATCGTGAGATTTTGAGCCAAAACCTCCTTCCATCAGTGAGAACTTTGAAGATGAAACGAGGCTGGGTCTTCCAACATGACAATGATCCAAAACACACCGCCCGGGCAACAAAGGAGTGGCTCCGTAAGAAGCATTTGAAAGTCCTGGAGTGGCCTAGCCAGTCTCCAGACCTCAACCCCATAGAAAATCTGTGGCGGGAGTTGAAAGTCCGTGTTGCTCGGCGACAGCCCCAAAACATCACTGCTCTCGAGAAGATCTGCATGGAGGAATGGGCCAAAATACCAGCTACTGTGTGTGCAAACCTGGTAAAGACCTATAGTAAACGTTTGACCTCTGTTATTGCCAACAAAGGTTATGTTACAAAGTATTGAGTTGTATTTTTGTTATTGACCAAATACTTATTTTCCACCCTGATTTACGAATAAATTCTTTACAAATCCTACCATGTGGATTCATGGATTTTTTTTTTCACATTCTGTCTCTCACAGTTGAAGTGTACCTCTGGTGCAAATTACTGACCTCTGTCATCATTTTAGGTGGGGGAACTTGCACAATCGGTGGCTGACTAAATACTTTTTTGCCCCACTGTATGTCTATGCTGTTGTTCTTGTATTTATTTTACCCTGCTCAAATTCAATTTATCTTACACTTTATTTTGTTGGTTTTTTTTTTGGTTTTTTTTTTTTGCCTGTCCCGTTTGCCTCCTTTGCCATCAGAATTATTGTCTAAAGGCAAAGAAAGATGCCCAACGGATTTACTTTACCAAATTGACCATCCCAGCCTTGCCATAATGGTCCATTTGATTCATCTTTTATTGTTTATTTTATTTTCACTTGCTGAATACGGGACAGACTTGACTGAGGGAAAGAAGGGGAGAAAGAAAGAGGGAAAGAGAAACAGCTGAGAAGAGGGACGGGGGAGAAGGGCAAAAAACAAAAACCAACAGAATGGGCAGAAGAAGAAAAAAAGAAAAAGAAAATGCATATATCGATCACCTGGATCACCTGTTGAGAAAGAAAAAAGAAAACAAGCAGAAGAGAACAAGAGTAATAGAATAAACAACATCATGGGAATATGACAGTAAATGCTAAATATTAAACATTATTGTGCAGCACGTAAGATCAACAGAACACAGTGTGCTTTGAGGTAGGAGCCAAAAAGGGTGTAGTTTGTGGGTGTGATCACCCGTGTGTACACCTGTGAGCATGGACGCGCTTGTTTTGTTTTTTTTAAAAGGTTCTTTCATGTAATGATCTGCTAGAGGGTGTGGGGGGGCCACAGCCCCGTCCTCCAGGGCATGAAGCAGGTATGGAGGAGATCAAAACTCCAGACATCCAGAGGCCCTCAGAACACAAGAGACCAAGGAAGACCAACAGAGGGGCAGCCACGCCACTGTCCCAGAAAGAGCTGAGGAGAGTCCCAGATGAGGGTTCACTCAGCAGCCGCGGAGCAGAAGCCAGGGGGAGTTGCAGTGACGCGCCCGTGAGCTCCGCCGGCAGCCAGCCGTGCCTGAGTGACCGAGCCCCAGGCCGAGAGGCCGGGGGCACCCCACCTCCGAAGTGGCCTGAGCGAGCCCCAGGCTCCAGGCCCCGATAAGCGGCCGCCAAGGAGTGAGCCGGTGTGTACCTGGACGCCCATCCCCAGACACAAAGAAGCACCAACGCACCGATGTCTGAGGGAGTCTGCCACTGGCAGGGGAAGTGGTGGTGGGGGGAGATAGGCCTCCAAACCTTGGAGGGCCTGAGATGTCCCCAGAGAGGTGGCGTCTGATACCCAACCTGACATATAGACACAGACATACAGGCACACACAGATACAAACATCCATTCCCACCCTCATGCTCTCATATGCACTTACTCCACACTCAACCAATGTGGAGACAGACATAAAGAGACGCTGTACACACAATCACACTCCCCAAGCGTACTCTACGAACCGGGTCTAGGTACCCTTGCCCCTGGAGGGGGGAATTGCACCCAGACCCAGGTGGTGTTACCCTTTTCCCTGCGGCGGGGAGAGGCAGACCGCCCCGACTCCGTAGCAGCAGGGAGGCCCCACACTCCAGACCGCAGTCGGACGGCCAACTCCTCCTCTTAGCCCCCCCGCTCCAGCAGGCCGCAGAGAATGGGGGTGAGAGAAGACTCCAAACCTCCCTCCACCCGCTCATTGTAGTGTTGATGCATGTGTGTTCTAAGGTGCATTTAAAACCCAGGAGGGCATGGAGCTACCTGCCAGAAAGCACCAGGTACATTTTATTTTGAAAGATTTAAAATGGTTCTTTAAAGAACCACTCAAAAAAGGTTCTTTAAAATGTTTTTTTAAAGAACCATTTGAAGGACCTTTTTAAAAATGGTGTCTTTACAGTAAGACCCTGACAAAAGTATTCTCTCCGTAAAGTATAACTCTGGTGTACTTGTAATCAGAATGATCCCAGCAATACGTCACACAGTAAGAACCTGGTCCGTGTTCTGAGGCACCTTGGAACCTACACAGGTGCTGAACTTTGTGAGGTCATCACAACACACAGCAGCTACCATTAAGAGACAGTCACGCCTTTAAACGAGGTGCACAAGTTCTGGTCCCGTTCAATGGAGTAGTCACAGTATCTGAGCCTGAGTTCAGATTTGTGTTTTAGGACTTTTTATGGTCTTTTTTTCCTCCTCCACAGAGCACAAAGTGCTTTACACAGAAAGGATCAGCTCATGTTACAGGCTGAAGAAACAATAAGAGACTTTAGCAGTTAGGTTAATTTTAGCTCATCAATAAAAAGCTAGAAGCTCTTAACTGACCAAACACTCAGTTTTATCTCACATCTATAAAGAATCCTTCCAGAAATTCCTGAATCCAGAACACCTTTTGGGTCATCCATCTCCTGTAGGGTGGTCACGCTAACAGAACCAGATACATTGTTTCATTTAATTTAGTTCAATTTTATATTTCTATCACCAAATCACAACAGTTTCCTAAAGTTAAAAACTCAATAATAAATAATAAAAAGAAAACAGAGAAAAACCCAACAATTATATGACCCTGCTTGAGCAAGCGCTTTTTGACAGTGGGAAGGAAAAACTCCCTGTTTGACAGGAAGAAACCTCCAGCAGAACCAAGCTCAGGTACACAGCCATCTGCTGTGAGCGGTGGGGGGTTATGGGAGGAAGATGGGACAAAAGACATGCTGTGGGAGAGAGCTAGAGATTAATAATACCTAATGATTAAATGCAGAGAGGTCAATTTTCACATAGAGAGTGGATTTGAAACACTCAGTGCATCACGTCCTGCTGCATGCTCAATCATCCAGGTAAGAAAATCCCAAAAGGTGGATTCTGTTCATCTGGATGTTTTCAGTGGGAGAAATGACCTTGTAAACAGTATATTTGTATAATGACTGAAACTAGCACAACTGGCTGTTAAGTCAATTTCTTGATCATTAATATGCAAATTGTCAAGACCCTTGATCAACAACCACTGATAAATGGCCATGAGTACCATTCACAGAGAGTTGGGGAATGGCTGAACTCACAGCATTGTAAGATGGTGAAAAATGTACCCTTAGGCTGCCTCCTTGATTCAGAGATGGTCTTTCCCTTTTCACATAAATGGCCTCCCTGACTTCCCGCTCCCTCCTTGTCCAGGATGTGTACATCCTCATTATTGAAAGAGTGTCCAGTGGCTTGTTGGTGTGAATAGACTGCTTAGTCCTGGCCTGATGAGCTCTTCTGTGTTGCGCCACCTGCTTTACCTCTTTAGGTTGTTTGGTTTCCCCGATGTATAAATCATGGCAATCCTCCTGGTACTTGGTGGCCCAACACATTCACATTCACCAGGGAGATGCAAAGTGGCAGGTTAGCCTTCTTAAACTGTGAAATTTCCATCAGTAATGGGGGGCATTTAAAAGTTGATGTGAACCGTAAACCTACACACACTGTTCAGAATTTAAGGTCTTACTCTCATCATTCACTGGAGCACAAACTGGGTTCATCGGGACGCTACAACACAGAGCGAACACCATCCTGACAGGCAGAGCAGCCAGGAGTTTGTATCAGGAGTATCGGAATAGTTGAGACTCTTAGCACCGCGTCTCTTTGGCTTTCAAACCGCAAAACAGGCTGCGCCAAAAATTGGTCAAAACAGAAACAAAGCTATATAGTGTATGCTGTTAAGTAGCAGGAGGATTGCCATGATGTATACATCGGGGAAACCAAACAACCTCTGACTATCAAAAGGGCCTGGAAGCCTGTATGTAACTGCAGACTCAAGTGCAGAACCAAACGCAGAGACAACAGAGTAACTTTTGTACAAACATCTACATCTACAATCGTAGAGTTAAAAAAAATCCTAAACATCAACTCCATTAGCAATAACCCAATCATCCTTAATGGACGTCCTCTGGAGGAAGTACACTCTTTCAACTAACTGGGCGGCATCATCGACCAGGAACGTGGAACCGATGCAGATGTCAAGGCAAGGCTCAGCAACGCAAGAGTCGCCTTCATCCAGCTCAAGAACATCTGGCCTTCCAGAGAGCTGACCGAGACTACCAAGATCCAGAGATGGGCAGTAACGCGTTACTTTTAATGCGTTACTGTAATCTGATTACTTTTTCAAGTAACGAGTAAAGTAAGGGATTACCATTGCAAAAACGGTACTGTTACTTTCCCGTAGGAATGCTGCGTTACTGCTTTACTAAAACCGTGATTTTTTTGCCAGAATGTCTCATGACAGTGACGTAAGCGAGTGCAACGTTCGTGACAACAGCTGTCTGCAGATCAACAATGGATCATATATCAAGTGCGGGAGAGAGTATGCAACGTTTAAAGCTTGGAAGTACTGACCTTACTTTGAGTTTGATTCCATAAAAAGTGACAAAAACATTAGCGTCCATTGTGGGTGGGAAGAAAACTTCTTTTTACACCGAAAAAAAAACGTAAACTTCCAAGCAAGCTCCGAG